>NC_091402.1:21068333-22474166 GCF_032191515.1 Phaenicophaeus curvirostris
GGCGATGCTGCCTACTGGACTGCTGCTGTAAGCACACTGATGTCTTTCCATTATGCACCAAGTGTTATTAATTGCTCTCAGCCACCCGTTAATTTGGAGGTGGTTGGTGCTTCATCTCCTTATTAATTCCCAGAACGAGACAGAACCAAAGTTGATGGGGGTTTTGGTGTTCCAGGTCCAGCAGCAGTGATCAGCCAAGTAACTTTCCATTCCCTTTGTGCGTAGTGGATGAAACATTCTGCCTGTGTTGCTTGATTAGGAAAGCAGCATCTGATAGTACATGGCCTTTCGATTTTTCAGTTTATGCTGTGCTACTGGACAATGGCACTATATAAGGAAGGTGGATGTGAACCTTCTTAGGTTACTGTGAATCTGATTTATTTAATTCAGACAGGAATTTCACCAACCCATTCTCTCCCTTCCTTTCCTAGTTTCCTTGCAGTAGGTCAGAAACAGTGATGCTAAGCAGCAGTGGAAAGCTCTGAAGTAAGTGTTTGCGTGTTCTTTTTCTCCTCTACCATTCTCAATGTTGAGCCATTTAGAAAACAGTCTGAAGATTCATTAAAACATGACTGTGCTTAAAAGCTTATCAGTGGATGCTCAATACTGGCAACTTTATCCCTGTGTTGTATGGCCAGCTCTTGGAAGATCATCAACAAGCACTCATCATGATCCTAGAACTGGAGCACCTCTCATTCGATGACAGGCTGAGAGAGTTGGGGTTGTTCAGCCTGGAGAAGAAAAGGCTCAGAGGTGATCTGAGAGCAGCTTCCAGTACAGAAAGGGGCTCCAGGAAGGCTGGGGAGGGGCTCTTTATCAAGGAGTGCAGGAATAGGATAAGGGGGAACGATTTTAAGCTGAAAAGGGGGAGATTTAGATGAGATATTAGGGAGGAATTTTTTACTGTTTCTATGATCATTCTAGGATGCCTGGTTGTGACTAACAGGTAGCACGGAGCAGAGGCACAGACTCATCCTTCTGTTTACTTGGCCAGTCAGTACCACAGTTGTAGGTAAATAAAGCATTGTATAGCTTCCATACTAATGTCTTCCTCTACAAGAACGTCTATTTGTGACTGCTATCCCACCAGAACCGCTCTGAGCTGTGTCACAGATCTGCAAGGTACCGAACGGTTCCCAAAGCTGTGCAAACCCTCTGACCTTGACGGGGTGGCCGTCTGTTGGGTAGCGATGGTCCCAGGGCTGCAGTTGTCCTGTAACGGGACAAGCGGGCTGAGTCGTCAGATTGAGTTGTGGGCTGGTTCTTCTGACACGGGTAGCAGTGGATGGTCGTGTGCCTTATCTGCTTCCTGTTAGCGCAGGATATATAATAGTGCTGGCTCTTTGTCATGCTGGCTGCCTCTATAGGATGGAAGAAGAGGTAAAGCACAATTAACAGCACTAGTAAGTACAGCAGTTCTTAAATACTTTATGTGTTAGCATGGGTGTCTTGTGTGTACGCTGGGGGCAAAAATTATTAATGCTCTCAGTTATTTACGTAAACACAAGAGTAGCTCTCTATCCTGGCTTCATTTAAGCATCTTCATGTGCCATTAATGGCTCCAAAATTAAAAGAGCCCTTGTTGCTCGGTAGGGTTTGTTTACTGACAAAAACAGTCCTTACGCTGCTCAGTACCGTGGATGCTCTTGGCAGTGTAGGGAATCATAGAATCATGGAATGATTTGGGTTGGAAGGGACCTTAATGATCATCCACTTCCAACCCTCAAAGTTGGAGACAAAGGGAAACAAAGTCCATGTAAAATCTGCATTTATAGCAGTCCATATATAATCAATTCGTGGTTGTTTGTAATGTTCAAAAGAAGAAAATCAATTGCAGACCGTACCTCAGGCTAGCATGTATTTTTTTTAATCCTGTTTTGGGACGTTCTTATTCTGAGTGCTATGGAATTGCTCCTTGGCTTCATCAAGCTGTCAGCAGAGTGTTTGCAAAATGATGTATTTTGCCATTGCACCTGCAAAATGGGATGCTTTGCTTGCCGAGAAACTCAAATATTTTAAATAAATGTCAAAACCTACTCAAAGTGCTTGCTTGCTTGATACGATGTGCTTACATTATTGCTCTGAAATGCAGCATATCTCTTGCATTGCTTTGTTCATGCATCGTTTGGTCAAGTCCACCTCCTGTTTGAGGAGGTGTGGACATAGTAACATCAGTGTTGAAATTAAATTACCTTACCCTTCTTGAATTCATGGTATTTAAGTTTGCCCATTGGATTTGCCTTCAGTTCAGCATACAGTTAACCTCTTTTCATTCCAATTAGTTGAAACCTAAGGATTTCCTTCCTTCTGTTTTGAACTGATATGTAAGAGGAAATCCGTAGATGTTCCTGTTTTGAGTAAACCTTTTTCTAAGGAGTTCTGCTTGTGCATTTTAAAAAAGAATAGAAAGAAAGAAAAAGGTGATATTGATTCAGACGTAATGCTGGAAGTAGCAGATCCACTTCTGAAGGCTTTGCAGCCAAAGAGCACAGTGCAAAAATGCTCTCTCCCTGTTTACTTTTAACCTCTGGTTTGTCTTGGATCTGATTCTTAGTAGGCGGTCTTATCTTACAGAAATTGTAGCCTCTATCACCACCCCTTTTGTGGAAAGGGTCCTGTCTGTAAAAGCATGAAAATGCATCCTCCTGGGTTGCTGTTTTTCTTCTTAGCAGCATGCTTCACTCCCACAGCTGACTGCCAGAGTCAGAAGGTAAGTCTGTGAGTCTTTGTTTTAACGTTTGTCGAATGGTTCTTCCTATTTGGATGATTGCATGTTAAGAAATAGTCCTCCTCAAAACTCCTTTTTTTCATGTGCCTTTATTTAGTTGCAGAATAACATCCATTATTGAACTTTAGGACTCTACGTACCTTCTCTGCTTATGTGGCGGGGGGGGGGTGTAGTCTAAACCAAGGAACAAAAAGTAAGGTTGAAAGGAGCTGCTTGAATTTTAGATCAGATTAAATGTGTATTTATGTTCAGCACCGAATATGAAAGTAGTGATATGGAAGGAATACACTCAGCATCTTTTGTCTTCCACTGTTCTCAGTACGTGTGATGGGAGCTGAGCATCTGGCAGGACAGGTCTGTAAGTTTCCCAGGAGAATTGTATAAAGAAAGAAATTTAAATCACATCAAATTGTTGTTTTGTAGCGGTGTAGATACCTTTCTTTCAAGGACATTTCCTAGTGAGGAATGTGGAATTCTATCCATTTTGTTTCAATTTTGTTAATTTTCTTTTGTTTCCTTTATCTCTGTTCTTGTGTTTAGCAGCAGCATGTAGGAGAACATCTGATGCCTTTGTAGATCTGTTCTCTAGGCTCCATGGTGGGGCATCCCAATTTCTGTAGGATAGAATTCACACTAATTCATGCTATATTGTCTTCTGCCATTGCCCTTCTTGTGCCCTGATGTTAGAGGAATGAAGTGGCCTACAAAGTCAGAAGATATGTAGGGCATTTGGGGCATTATTCCCTGGAGATCCGAGCTGTGGAAGGGTTGTCTTGTCTTGAATGACAAAGAGGGGCCTTGTGGGGATGGACTGACTTGTGCTAAGGGAGGTGTGCGTGAGTCTGAAAGACTTAATTTAGAAAAAGCCAGAGTGCTGAGAAGATGTGTCAGTGCCAGAGGTTTGGGTGGAAGCCTTTGTGTAGAACCTTTTATAAAAGGGCTATAAATGACAAACAAGATGCAAATAAGGTAAGAACCTCATGAACCTTTAGGCTTGTAGGATCATTAAGGTGTCTTCAGCACAAAGAAGTGTCTCTACTTGTGATTTTCACTTGTCTGGAGACATGGGTTCCAGTGTAGTAGTGCATTCAGGGGCATGGACTCACATCTTCAAGTGCTCTAAGTGGAAATTTAGGTCTTCACTTTGAGACACGGCATTGATTTCTGTAGTCACTGAGGTGTCTGCCTCGGTGTGCAACAGTTAAAATATCAGGTAATGAGGACCCACTCACAGAGAAGTGAAATGTTTTGAGTCACCGCTGGAGCAGTTTGTTTAATCCAGGAAAAATAACTTCCTTTTACAGCTTTTTCCCCAAAAGATTCCCTCTTTTTGGGGAAAGAGAAGAAACATTTGAAAGGTTATAATGGGAGGTAAGGAAAAATAAGGGTCTAATGAAGTCTTCTCTGATAGTTTAGGGTGACCATTGGATCTGATCACAAGAGAAGTGCGGTGATTCCACAAGAGGCCTCCATACACTTGCAGGAGCCTTGCAGGGACCACCAGGAGAGAAAAGGGAGGGTTTGACCTAGCTGGTTTTGAGGCGAACATGACAGCAAATCTCTTAGCCTGCTTAGGGTTTTGTATACCTTTCCGTATGGGCTGGGGAAGACGTGGCAGATGTAAGTGAAAGTGTTTCTGCTGGGAGGAGGCGTGGAGGCAGGTGGGAAGCGTGGGGAGTGCTGCCTGCATCCCTGTGCCTCCGGTACTCTGCGGCAGAGATGGTGGGGAAACACCCGGGGCAACAGTAAATATCGTGTTACGTGACTTCTGAGCTTGATTGTTCATCTGTGTGCTGAAAAGTGTCTTCCTTGGACAATTTTGTGTGTCCGGGAGCCGAGCTTCTTGGGGAGGTACATGACTCTAATGACCCAAGCATGTGTCTGCAGCTCTGTTCTGTAAAGGGCAAATGCACTGGAAACTTGGTGATTCATTAGATAATGACCGTTTCCAGAACTGGCTCCCAGTATTGTTGGAGCCAAACGCTGACGTCCAAATATGTTTTTCTTTCTTCCTTCAGATTTTGCCGTGCAGTAGGATTCATGTTACGCTTTGGGAGAAAAAGATAAAGAGTGAAAATGAGGAGAATGAAACTAGCCCTTAAAAAAGCCTCCTCGGCTTATTCTCTTGAGATGGAATAAGAGAAACACGAGTACTTGAGCAGTAAGGGCCATTTGTGTTGGAGGGAGAGGAGGGAGGGAAACACTGCAGCCTCCAGAAGCTCCACTGTCCCAGCTGAGCACAGAGGGCAGTGGCTGCTCATGCACACACGTGTTTGAGTGCAGAGAGAGAGCATAGTCCAGCCTTGGTGAGACTCAGCTCAGTGTGGGCAAAGGCACCCTGGCTCTTAACTTCTTTCAGCTGCAGCTAAATGTCTTCTGCTTTAAAAGCCTTGAATTTCTGAGCTGTTTGAGAGCACCAGTCTTTCTATTCTATTGCTGCGTACTCAAAGTGGGATACAGTCCAGGCTCGCAACATCACCTACTCAGGAATGGTGACTGTTTTCACCCCGCCGCTGACTCTCAACCCACCAGGCAGCATTGCTGCATCCCAGGGGCAGACATTCCCTCTCGCTGCTTCCTCTCCAGCATCTTCAAACTTAGAAACAGCGGTCACAGATGAGCCCAAGGGAGCAGTGCCTCATGTTTTCCATGAGGCCGTGCCCCAGGAACCCCCTCAGGCTCCAACCTTTGTCCATCTTTCATCCTTCTGAAAATTCAAGGATCCAAACTGTTACATTTCATAGAATCTTATGGGACATTTACATCCCTTGATTCCCTCTTCTGCTTTTCTAAGAAGCAAAACACTCCAGAAAAATGACTGCTTCATCAATTCTGTCACTCAAATAAGAAAGGAAATATTTTATTATTTTCCACACAGCTGTTTTCTTCCTCTTTCCTCAAGTCTGTTGCTGCTGACACAAGCGTATTTCCTTATAAAAAGGGGAAGATCTTACTGGAAAGCTGCCTCAAGCTCACAAAGTGTCCTAGGAAGTTAGGGTAGGGGAGATTCTGTCTTGTAACTCTCTTGTCTTGAAGTCCTGTAAGTAGTTAAAGATGCCAACAGGGAGGAGTGACAGCTCTTCTCTCCCAGTGTCCTTCTCCATTTAGAAATGGAGTCACGTTGATGAAGGAAAGAGAAGGAGAATGGCGTAAGGTGTGAATAATCACGTCTTCCTCCACTAATGTGACAAAGAACACATTTAATGGCCCAGCTGTATCTGACAACCAACTCCTGGGGCCTGGAAGTAAAGATGAAATAGCAGACTGGAGAGTTTTAATTTAGTGGGTTTTGCTCTATTGTTTCTGTGGTGGTTTTCAAACTGATAGGGCAGCTTAGACACCTGATAAAGGTTTCTGCTGTAGTTCTGACAAAGTTAACATCCTAACTCATGGGAAGATGTCCATTTCTCTGTTTCTTCCTTGGGCATCTTCTCATTCTTTCTGAGGCTTTGTCTCAGTGAAGTTTAAAGCTGGCATTTGATGAGACTAGAAGGGCAGAAGGATGTCCCATTCTGTCAGAACCATGTGCCTGACTTCACCTGGCTCCTTTCAAAAGCCTGGCTTTAATCTGGAGTCCTAGTTTGTACTTGAAACAGCTGGTTGGAGGGGCTTCTTCCTACTCCATCAACAGCACTGCTGATCTCTTGATATCAGGGGTGCTCTGGAGGTAGCACCTCATTTGTCCGTATTGACTGTCTTCTCTATTTTGCTCCATGAAAAAGGAGAAATCTCCTTTGGTCGCACTGTGTACCAGTGGGGTGGAAACCTGAGGAACAGCAAAGCTCATCTCTGTCCTGCTGGGTAAAGTTAGAAGAACTGGAGCTCACAGGAGATGGATAGGTGGATTTGATGGGTCTCAGATTGGCTTTGAGCTGTTTATAATGCAAGGGGGTCCTTGGCATAACAGGTTCGCTGAGGATTCTGCCACCAAAGGAGGTGGAGGTTACTGTACAGTAAGGAAAGCCCCAGCTGCACAACTAGGAGTTAATATCCATGTGAAAGGCAACCATAGGTACAGAAATCATTTCTTCATCAAAGATGCCTAAACTCAGCAAATCCAAGCAGAGGGAACTGGATGTGAGTCAGGAAACTGTTCCAGGGAGATGTCCCTGTCGACCTGGGACTTGAGGGTTATCTCCCAAGAGGTTTTCCTGACAGGGTCTGCTGGCTATCATCTGGGAGGGCCTTCCTGAGCTGTTGATAACCGATGGGAAGCCATGGGCTTCCTCTCTTGCCTCGAGGCAAATTTGGGCTTAAGTTCAGAGGAAGCAAAGCTGACATTGCTGATGGGAATCCAAGGAGTTCTGGGCACGGGAGAGCTGCTGCGTAACAGCATTGCTCAGGTTTAGCTTAAAAAATCGCAGATCCAAGGCCTCCTCCCCCAATTTGATCTAATATTTTTATTTTTAGAAAATACAAGGCCTGTAGAGGCGCAGCTGAGGTGAGCTGCAGGGGGAGTTTCCAGCCACTGACCTTTTGGAGCAAACACAGCTCAAGCCTCCCAGCTTTTCTCTGCCATCATCAGTGGCAAACAGTGTCTTTTTTTAAAGTAAGCAAGGAGGGGTTTGTGCTGTTTCTTCACTCCAGTAGTTTAGAAATTCAAGGAAACGCTTTTTGAGGTAAAATTGTGAGCTTTAATGACAGCTTGGCATATGATGATGAAGCTGTATTTTTTTTCAACTGTTCTGACTGTGTTTCCTTTGGAGGAGCAGGGTTGGTGGGTACAGGGGTACAGAAAAAGCCCTATGAGGACACCTGAACCTCTCAAGTTATTGTGGTTGGGTAGAAGGACTCGTGCTGAATTTATCAGCAGCTGTGTGAATTATCCAGGTCTCCTACCTGATCTTCCTGCCAATGTTTATGGAGCCTCCTCACCTTGGATCAAAGCATTATGAACCATCCAGGTAGCAAGAGAGCTGCAGAGCACCTTTCCTTTTATTCCCACCCCACACACCTTCTTGAAGACAAATGCTGTGAGAAATATTTCTGTCAGCAGCTTCTGGGTTCTGGAAAACAAACTGAACTAACACATTCATTTTTTCAGTCCCATGGAACAGCAATAAAACCACCAGGGAATGGGATCACATCAATGGCATGGAAAAGAGAAACGTAAAAAGAGAAATGTGTTGCATTTTAATGCAGTGTCCTCTGGCAAGAGTTATTAATGTAGGGCTTGTCCTCACATGTCACTACCACATGTTTGTAAAAGGTCGGCTTAAATTAACAGTGCAGTTATGATTATTTTAGGGATGGTTAGAATTTTTGCTGGGAGGCGTAGGGGGAGGATAAGATAGCTGTGATCTGCCCTAGTGCCTTCTAGCTGAGATCCAAACGGAGCAGCATCCAGCAGCGTGACACGATGGTTTAGCCCGTGTGTACCTCCCCACAGCTGCACCCGTCTCTGCCCTCCCCAGTGACATCTAAAGAATGGTGCAGAATTGATAATGATATTTAAGGTTGGCAAAATGGGTGGCTTGGGTGGTGATTTAATTTGAGGCTGATTTCTGTTCTGTTTTTTCTTTCTAAGTTAAAATCCATGCGATGCAATGTCAAGACGATGTTTACCATGAATACAGAGTGTACTTCTTGTGCTGCAGCTCCTAAAATGTTGTGTCCAAGAGGCTGGTTAAAGACCACCCAAGGATTAGGAGTGAGAGAGTGCAGGTAAGGTCTGTTTCCTAACCAGGTTAAGGTTTTAGTGCAGCCCTGCTACGCGAGGAGTAGTGTGTATGCCTTCAAGAGAACACTGTTGTTTTAAGCTCTAAAGATCCAAGGAGTTTTGTTTTCAGGCGCATAAAAGTGGATTTATGGCTCGTATTATTGTTGCTTTTGTCTCTTTGCAAATCGCACAGACTTTTTGCTGGATGTAAGATTCTAGATTTAAGATTTTACACATTCTCTGTGTAAGATTCAGAACAGATTACATGGTAATTACTTCTAACTGGCTCTGTGTAACCTGAGTTTGCTGATCCTGCTTTTGCAACTTAATAGAGGTCTGTCTAGCACAGAAACCTGTTTCAGACCCAGAACTCTGTAGTGGATTATTAGGAAAATAATATAATGATAGTTCCCCTTATATATCCTCCCAGCTTCCAGCAATAATCCTCTGAACTTTTTACCTTCCTAGTTCGCTTTATGACAATTGCTTGTTCATGTGGTCCTTGCTCTTACTCTGTTGAGCTTGGCTCTGATAGGAAAAGGGTGAGGGGGAACTGAATTTAGCAGGAAGCTTTTAAGAAATGAAACACTATGGATTATTGTTTGTGTATCTGTTCAGCAGTGAATGTTAACTGTTAATGTAAAGCTCCATTGTGTGCTGTTTTCTGCTATTCACTAGTCTGTCGAAATACTTTAAAAATAGCTGTAGCAGTTTTGCAGTTTATAGCAGTTTTTGCCCCGGCACACACAGGAGTCAGATCGAAGCCAAAGCGGCAGTGCTATTGAGACAGTTTCCAAGTTCCTTTTGGGAAGGATGTTGTGCCAAAAATAAAATGAAGTGTAAGAATAATGTGAGTGTATGCAGCTTTTTGGAGTGTTATCTGCTCTTGTGGTGATTATTGAGCAGACTCAATAGTTCTGTACTGCGTACGTGCAGAACAAAAGGCTCTGCCACCACGGGCTTATGTGTGTGTAGAGGCATTGCATGAAGGATTGAGAAGAAGATACTTCTTTTGGGGATTTAAGAGGTTTGTCCAAGATTGCTTAGAGAATCTGAGAATAGCATAGCTATTAAATCCAAATTTCCAGCATCCCAATCTGGAATCTTTGGTGCAAAACGGAAAGGGAAAAGTCCTGCAAGGAGACTCTGTTCTGTCAAGGTTATTAAAGTTGAAGTCTAATATTGAGTCAGCCCAGAGACCTTAACTTTGTTTCTGTGCTGTCTAACCCTCCAGCATCCATGGTTTCTTCCCTGATGCCCTCAGACTGCCCAGGCTCCTGTCTCATATCCAGATTTCTTGTAACCGATCTTTGGGGCTCAAATCAATGGGCACCCTGAGCAAAGATATAACCTGAGTCCCAAACCCTTGCATGCATGTAGGAAACAGGTGCCCTTCTTCCCATTCAGAGCTCTATGCACTGCAGTGTGATTGCTTAGAAACCTTCCAACAAGCACATGCTATGTTTTTGTTGTAATCGTGGATCTTGGATTGTTCTTTTTAAGATACACTGTCAAGTTAGGAGAAAATACGCTTTCCCAGCCAGGGTGCCATCACATATGTAAGAAGGAAATTGAGGAGAAAAAGTGCTGCCCAGGATTCTGGGGTACGGAGTGCTATGGTAAGTTTTTCATCTTTTTATGACACACTTTTGCTGTTGAATAAGTCAAAACAGTTTTAATGGGAGGCATTAAATACTCATTAAGGTGATTAATTTTGTTATTCCTCGAACACTCACGAGGTCTCTGTTATCCATCTGGGAGATTCAGACTCTAAAGGGGAAGGAATCTCTTCTTCAGAAGAGTTGAATCCTCTTACATTCGACACATAACGTAACGTCCTTTGGTGGAACTTCCTTTTGTCTCCTCTTTTAAAATTGGCTTTTGGAAAGGGATGTTTTGGTTCCTCTTTAAGTTTCCAAAGGAAGAGGAAGATGTCCCCGTAGTCTGCAATGCATGTGCCACATGTGCTCCTGTATAGTCTGGAGTTAGTCAGCCGTTCAGCCGCAGAAAATACTTAGCAATTCCAAATCCAAGTGAAAATTACTGAGCTCCCACTCAGGTTTGTGCCAAGCAATGAGAGTTTGTTTTGTCTTGTCTCAAAAATCCAAAAGCAAGGCCTACTAAGATAAACATGTCTCATATGTTTGACTGGTTGCTGGAATACGTAAAGACACGCTCCAGTCCTGCAGAAGATAAGATGTCATTGGAGTTCTTGAGCCTGTTCTCACACAGCCGTGGTTTGAATAAGCAATGGGCTTTGGCAGAGGAATCAACACTTGAAACTTTCAGATCTAGTCCCTAGCGTGTGGAGTTACCCCACTCCAAAGATGTGTGGACCTTGTTTGTCTGAGCACATTCCCAGCTCTTCATGAAGTCAGGGAAAGCTGAAAGTTCCCAGTATCTTTGCAAAGCAGGTTCCCACCTGTCCTGAGTTTCAGAACTGCCCTTAGATATTTGATGCCACCTCTCGCTGACAGCAGTGGCCTAACTTCAAAGCATGTTTCAGTGCCTTTGCTGAAATATAGTTAGTTGTAGCCCATTGGGACTGTCCCTTAGATTTTTAATAAAAGGCTTTTCTTAACTAGCAGACAAATTGCTCTTCGGTGCCTCTCCTGTCCATATTCACCTGCTCTGGGCCAGTGTCGGGTGTATTGGATAAGCAAGTAGGGACTTTGCTGGTGAAGGTGGCGTTGCTTTTGCGCAGCTGGAATGCCTGGGGGAAGAGGAGATGGAAAAGGGAATGCAATGCTGGTTGTTCAATCTAATCTTATCTGACCTGTCTCTTGCCTGCTAGAGTGTCTGGGTGGTTCTCAAAATCCCTGCAATGGCCATGGGACATGCTTGGATGGCATTGAGCAAAATGGGACCTGCATCTGCAAGGTTAGTGCATGATTTATTGTGAGGGTGATGTGCTTTTGTCAGAAGGAGTTGTACAGTGTCTGTGTGGATGCCTTGGATGAAAGCTGACCTTCTAACTTGGAAGGTCAGTTAGTGGTTTCTTTCATCCCAGCATCAGTGTCCGTGTTTTTTCTGGAGTTTCGGTGTCATTGGCAGCAGCACTAAAGTGCTTAGTGAGGATTTGGAGTTGTGAAAGAATGGCATGGATTTAACCCTCTGATCAGTTGAAATAATCTGTGGCTGTGGCTGTAAGAAGCCCTAAAATACTTGATTTTTAATGAGCTGCACCTTTTCCAGACTTGAACAATGCGTTTCCTGAATGAATGAGTTTTACACCTTGGCAGACAGATCCCCTCTCTCTCTCAGGAGAAGCAAGAGAGACCAAAACCAGAGGATTTAGGGCAGATGTTTTTTTTTTTCTTTGCAGCTCTGGACTTAGTTCAGCAAATGCATGAGCAATTCCTGTGCATTTGAATTTTATAGAGCGGTGTTTCTAGATTTTTTAGCTTAATGGAGCAATATCAGACTTGAAACTTTCTCTTGTAAACTGTATATTTTTACAGCCTCCTTAATTAATAGTGTTGTGAGGGGATAAGCTAAAATCCTACCTCTTGGGCCTCTCTTTGAGAAAGTTGCTTTTGGACTTAACTCAAAGAAACCTTATATCAATTGAAATGTGTGTTGAAGGTGTCTTAGCCCTATAAAATCAGTGTCAAAAGGCCCATTGGCACTGGTGAATTCCAAATTCCTTCTTCAAAGAGATAGCAGGAGCCAGCAGTTACATTCCTGACTGTGATCAGGACGTGGTTTCCTTGATGCCCACCTCTGCGTGGGGGCGGTTGCTCCTACTAGAGCACCGAACGGATCAGTTTTTTTCACTGTATTGCTTCAGCTGTCACAGAAAATCAGAAATGGGGAGACACTTTGAACCATAACCATGTTTGGAACCGTGCAATGATATGGAAAAATAACATCTGGGACATTTTGGGGCTCTTCTAGGAACAGTACAGTGGCTTTGCATGCCAGAACTGTCGAGATGAAAATCGTTTTGGCCCAGACTGTCAGTCAGGTAAGAATGAGTAATTGAGACGAAACCTCTACAAAAATACCTGAGAGCAAGGAAAGAGGAGGGGGAGGCTGAGTGGAGTACTGGAAAGGAGGAGGGAATGCCAGCTGGCAACATTTGATAGCAGGTGTCTTGGTATTTTGCCTTTGTCCCATCAGGCAAATGATTCTCAGTCTTTCACTCAAATCAGTCCATCTTTCCTACTGCAAATCTCTCCCCTTACAATGTTTATCCCCATTTCCTCTCTTTTTTTTCAGCCAGGCTGCTACCTACATCCCTGAAGTGACCCACACTCCCTCCCCAACTCTTTTCCAGACTCACGTAATTCCTCTACCTGTCTTCTAGCCTCTTCCTTGTCGCAATCCATACAAAATTAATACACACAGTGTTGTTTCTGAGGTCTGGTTGTTTTTCAGCCTGGCTGTTCAAGGAGCCCTTTTTGTCTGGCTCCTGATTCCCTTGAATCCATGTAGCTGAGATAGGTGGTGGTGATCACACACACTTGTGGTTGGCTCTATAACACTGCCACTTTCTTCCCTGTCTGCAGGAGGCTTAGAGGAGTGGAAAGTTAAAACAGACGCCTGAAGGAGCTAGTCTAGATTTTGCATTCAGGGCTGCTCTTACAGGGCAGCACTTTGTCTTCTTGAGCCCAGGACATGCAGTTTGCCTTCTGTACACTCTGACTGGCATGGCCAATTTTCAGAAGGAGCACATTTGCTGTGGCTTATTGGTGGGAAATCAGGGTGCCAAGTCTCAGAACAGTTGGGCGATGTATACCTGGACCTCATGTGCTGCCTTGTAGCTGAAGGACACGTTTGTTTGGATTTCCCTTGCAGTGTGTGACTGTGTGCACGGGGAATGCAACAGTGGTGTCACCGGCGATGGGAGCTGCACGTGCTATGGAGGCTACACTGGCCCCAGGTGTGACCAAGGTAAATACACCAGGAGCTGCACAGGGGCTCTTAGAGCTAAACTGTGATGTGAGCTTGGATGCAAGTGTCCCAGAGGGAGCTGGAGGCAATGAACAGCTTGGGAATGTAGAAGGAAGATGATTTGAGCACTGGAGAGCTAGAGAGAGGGTCTGCTCCCCTCTCTGTGACAGTGGCCGAGGTGCACCATCAGTTTGTGCCTCTGTTCTTCCTCTGAAAACCGGATAGATCCATTCTTCTCTCTAAGCCTTGTGGGATCTGACTGCCTAGGCTGCCAGTGATTTAGAGCTGCCCACACTGCTTATATCCCTTGCCTTTTGTGCCAGTTTGGGGCCTCTGGAAACCGCATTTGCTTTAGTTTCAAAATATTTTGTAAGGTCAGTTGTGCCATCCAGTAGTGCCCTGTGTGCTCAAAGGGAAACTTTCTTTGCTGTTTGATTCCAGAGCTTCCCCTTTGCAAAGGCGTGACATGCAAGGACAACAGCGAATGTGTGGTGAGGGATGGGACAGCGATGTGTGCCTGCAAGCTGGGCTACAGGAGAAGTGGGAGCACTTGCCAAGGTGAGAAACTTCTCTGTGACCCTAAATGTCCCCTGTTTGGAAAAATCGTACTGTGCTGGTATTTCTGGATGAATTTGATCACTGTGAATACGATACCTACCTCACTGCAGAGGCTGAAGGACCTGTGTTTTAAGAATCCCTTCAAGATTAAGGGCTGAGTTTTTGACTTTCCTCTCACTTGGTCCTGAAAGCAAGAAATGAATTAGATTTACAGGTTCTGTGCAGCACTTGCTGTAAGTACATAATGAATAACCATGACAATGGGATATTGGTGATGCTATGTCACCCAAATTCTTTGGACTAAAAACCCAAACCATCTGTTATCTGAACTATTTTATTTTCCTGGGAAATTTTCAAAGTTTAATAGTATAAATTCCTCATCATTCTTTGCAGGTCTTTTGCATTCTGCTGTGCTGTTCTGAAAGCAGAAATTTGATTACTGTCACCTCTCTTCTTTTCAACTGCAGCTCAGGATCCTTGCGCTTCTTCTCCATGCTCCCCCTTCGCCCTGTGTAAAGTTCTTGGGCCAAGGAACTATGAATGTACCTGCAAAGAAGGATTTCAAGGAGATGGGAAGGTTTGCCAGCCCATAAACCCTTGTGTTGAGAGCAATGGAGGCTGCCCAGAAAACTCGACCATTTGTGTTTACAGACGTCCAGGAGAGGTAAGGGCAGTAACTGCACGTCAGCAACCTGTAAGGGTCTGAAAAATAGACAGGTGAGAAGTTCTTCACATGAGCTCACCTTTGCGATGGGCAAGTCTTCTCTTCTCACCTTAGATTTTGTAAAGGGAAACCAGGCAGCTCTTTTTTAGGGTATCTTATTGGGTAAAAGATGATGAATGCAGCTTTGTAATCACTGTATTGCCTTCCCTTAGGCATCTTGTATTTGCAAGCCTGGGATGAGTAGGAGAACTCCTTTGTCCGAGTGTTCTGCATTTCCCAGCGGTTGCCAGCAGTATTTTTGTGATGTGTCTTCCACGTGTGAAATTAATTCCCAGGGGAATCCTAGGTAAGCCAGTTTAAAAATTGCTGTTAAAGAAGCTTATTCTGCAGCTAGAATGGAAACTGCGTTTGGATGAGCTGAATTGTGAAGAAACTGGGAGCTGACTGGGGAGAACGGGCCAGAATCACCTTTTGGGAAGAGCCAGTTTGTAACGAGCAGTTTGAAAGTAAGGAGTTTTACATCAGTCATTGTAAATTTTGGCATGTGGATTACAAGATGCTTTGCATCTGAAGCAGCAGGATCTTCTGTGATGTGAACTGGATGTGCAGCGCCACAAGTTAGTGGTAGTAGTAAAGTGTTATCAGTTATTAATCAGTCATTAAAAGGGAGCTGTGTGACTCTTGTTTGCTCGCACTTGCCCTTGTTTGATCGTGAGGGCTAAGTCTTTGGCTTTTCTCCCACTCAAGCCTGCAAGCGAGAAATGAATTAGAGTTTCAAATTAACAGGGAAGGGAAAAGTTGAGGGAAGAAACACCAGACCTCCTTTAGTTCTCTGGAGCAAAACAGCTAGAAATTGATAGCCCTTAGATGGGAAGTATTACCAGATCTAGGATCAGTTTTGCATGTTGGCTTCCCAAACGCCAGACAAAGTGTTACCAAAGATTTTGTGTGTTATCAAGAAAAGGTGGAGCTTCTCCAGGAGACTGAAAAGGGAAAGAGTAGTCCCATCCCCTTGACCCTTCCTTCTCCAGTGCTGCTAAAACTGTTAACACCCATCTGCGTGCACCAGGCCAGATCTGAAACCCAGTGGCTTCCCTTTCTGAAGATACGCTAGCAAAGTGCAGGACGCGGTGTTCAGGACGGTCCCTGCCTTAGTACATCTGTTTTCCAGCAGCTGGCACTCGGCCCTGTGAGGCTGGAGTAACGTCACATTCCTCCCGCGTCGCCTCTCTCTGCAACCCTGAACAGAAAGAGCAGAGCCAATACTTGGACAGAACCCAAATGGGAAAAAACATGGTTATCAGCCAGTGATCTTAAGTAGTCTCTGAATAACGACTATAAATCCGTGTGAATCATGACGGAGATTTTCACATGTAGATAAGCTTTTCTGGGAAAGTCATTAGCCTGTCTAGGTCCCTCATTAAGTGTAAGACAAACCATAGCTAAGTGATGTGCTTGAGCTGGCACTTCTGGCTGAAGCTGAGGGGTCACACAGGAGCTGTTCATCAGATTTTCACTTTGCCCGTGTTTTTTATACGTTATCTCAAGTTTTCAGATACTTTAATGACTGATACTTTCTAGTTAGAAAGGTGTCAATGAATATATTGTGGGTATCCGTATCCTGAGTTCTAATGCTGACAATCCTTATGTTGAATCCTTATCTGAGAAAGCATCTTCATTCCCTTGAGGTACATCTAAATTTGCTTGCACTCCAGAAGCATGCATCTTTTTTCCTGTTACTTATTTTAGGCAGAAGTTACTAAGCTGCACCTTAAAGCTGAGATTTCTCTTTCAAGTGCAGATCCTGACGTGTTCTACTCACATTTGATGAATGTGTCGTGAACTGTTTTATAATGGTTTGTTACGTTTTGTTCTTGTCTCTTAGCTGTGTGTGTAAAGAAGGGGAGATTGGAGATGGGAGAAGTTGCTATAAAGATCTCTTGGGTGAGATAAATCAGCATAATTCACGAGGAAGGTTTGCTAGGAAATTAAACGTCGCCAGGAAAATGTTTGGTAAATACCTTTTGAATTTATTTGGGGAATGGGTTCCTCAGTCCTGTGCAGTGGGAATTAATACCTAATGCCCTTTGTTAATGTGGACTTTGTAGATGGGCCATTGATGACTCAGTGGTGACTGACAACTGTGTGTTCATAGCAGCTTCTCAAGAAGTATTTAGTCTTGATAAATCCTGACAACACCCAAAAATTAGTTGTTTCAGTGGGAAGACAGAGGACACTTGGCCCAAGAATGAGATAGTAAGCATGTGGGAACGAAGTTATGAATATTCTGCGAGTTTCAGGAGTGGATTTAACATGGACCAAAGTCACCAGCAAACCTTCAGAAGTCTTCGAGAAAATCTTGTGGGAAATCTTGTGGGCAGGTGCTTAAAACTAGTATCAGCCAAGCTGGGCTGTGATAACAACACCAAGCTGGGCTGTGATAACAACACCAAGCTCCCTCTAATTCCCTGTAAACAAGCACTTGCATCAGACCAAAAATTTGTGGAACTAATTGTGCTGAAAGGAGTAATTGTTACTGGAGTTAAACCGTATGTCAAGTAACCACTTTACCGCTCCTTTTACAGCTTCTGGTTGCTCAATGTTGCTGACTAAATATGGGCCTTTCACAGTCTTCGTACCATCCCTTCTTCCCATTCAGGATACGATGGAATTTAATGTAAGTTTTCTTGATTTTAGCAAATTTTGGCTATGTTAGGATTCTTTCCTGCCTGAGTCCTGCAGTAAAAACAGATTGACATGGGAGAGAGGAACCTTAAAAGGCGGTATTTATAGAAGCAGTCTCTTGGGATGTCTCTTCATTGTCTGGTTAAGTTGCAGTCTCACAGAGGATGTTCCATCCCTCGCATTATTTTTGAAACTTCTGTTTCTTTATTCGATATTGGTAGAGTTCTCAGGTGGCTTTTCAGTACTTGAGGGTGGGGTTTTCAAAAGGGGCTGAGATTTGTAAGGTAATGCTTATATAGCTCTTTCAGTAAATAAGTTTTGTGAAATAACATGCCATTTATTGTCTTCATTCCCTGAAGGACACCACTGCTGAGCAGTTGTGCAGAATGCACATTGTTCCTGGTTTGCATTTGGTAGAAGACATGGTGAAAACCAAGGCTCTGTGGACCTTGTCAGGACATCAGCTAATATTGAATAGCCAGGTAAAGGATCACCTGAACTGAAACTGCTTTCATGTAGGACAGACTGGTGCTTGAGCATAGTTTCTTTTGTGTTCTTTCTTAACCAGAAAACCTTTTTCTCTAATCAAGCCTGCCTCTGATCAGAACAATAACCTCCTTTGTGGAGTCCAAAGCAAGGTGATTTAAGACCACGTGCTCCAGGCAACCACCTTCTGTCTTGCAGACAATCAGTTAGCCAGAGTCTGACTCCTAAGCATGTGAACAGTCTTTCTTCAGTCTGTGTATGTATTCTGGAGAAGAAACCCTTCCCTTGCAGTGTTAGCAGCTACAATATCTATGTGGTTTACAGGGAAGAGGCGTCAGTCTCTTCAGACTGAATGCTGCTTCTTGGAGATGGTGTGCTTGGACGCAGATGATGTTCTCTCTTCCCGTTTCCCTTTTCCCTTCTTTCTATTTTATTTTTCTTAGTCATCTTAGCAAAGTGGTTTTCATCATTATGGTCTTTTTTTCCTTTTTCCCGTTTTCAATTGACTCATATTTTCCAGCATCCACTGTTCTCTCTCCATCCTGAACTTTTCCTGCATGCATGCTCACAGCTGGCCAAGGGAGAGCCGTTCGTTTCCTCCCTGAGGATCCAGCCTTGGCCTTGAGGTCTAGGTCGGAATACATGCACCCTGAGTGCATCAAAAGGACAAAGCACTATTTGGAGCCGGGGAATCCGAACTGAGCTTGTCAATGCTCCTTTTAAATTTCTTTCCTGTTTGTTTACTCAGGAGTCTTTTGATCTGAGAAGTCTGCTCTCCCCTTCCTTTGTTTCAGCCAGAATCCACAGTGATGTGAATTGAAGTTCAGGGCAGGGAGGAGCAGTTTAAGAAACCCACGTGGTGAAATGAAAAGCACAGGGAAGTTGTGCTTGCTTGAACTTTGATTGTGGCTGTAAGCACCAATACCTTGATTTTTAGTTTGTAGTTCACCTGTGGAACAACCTTCATGTGCCCAGCTTTGGTACATGGCTGAATATGCTATGGAAGGACCAGTTGTGCCTTATAATTCAGTGAGTCTGACTGGTCTGGCTTTGTTATGAAGACTCCTTGTTGATGTTACGAGCCAATCAAAGTTGCAATCAAAGCTCTAGTTCCAGGATTACCTCCAAATTCTGTGCCTCTCTCCTTGGACTTGGCAGACTGATGCTACTTGATGATCACTGCACCCTTTTGTGATCCAAAACTGGGATTAAGCATCGATCATAGACAAATTTGATTCTAGAGGTGACTGTCCCAGATTAAATCTTCTTAAAAGTACCCCCAGGGTCAAAAGATTACCCAAACTCAAGTAGAGGTGGGATGTTTGGTTTACACCCAGATCACCTCTTACATTTGCTTTTTCCAGAGTGACTCTGGTTGTGCGTTCGTCTTGCTGACCCGCAGATGGAGGGCACTGTAAGGAGCAATGGTTTAGAGATCTATTATGATACCACAGATATACCACAAGAAAATAACGTTTTGTTATTATCCAGGTGTACATCAAATCATTCCGATACCAAGACCTGCCAGGGAAACAGTACAATGTTTTACAAGCAAACCTACCAGCAGCCAATGGTGTCATGCATATCATTAACAGCCTACGGAAAGAAACCAGCACTGGCAACCTCGGAAACTCACGGGTACACAGACATTCATATTCTATTTTATGAAACAGCAGAATAAACACTTAAAAAAAATCTATTTTTATCATTAAACTTTCCATCAAACTTTTTCTAAAGGGGAAAAAAGCTAATTATTTTCTTTTCCAGCTCCTGATAAGATCTGCTAGGCACTATTAGCATACCATTAACAGTAGCTAATAGCACTACATAAGCTAGATACAGACCTCACAATGATGCTTTTACAGTGCTTGAATGATTAGAGAGTTCTACTCCCTTGATAGCAAATGAGCTCTTTTTTCAGGAGTATCTTACAGAATAAATATTGAAAAAGCACTTTTCACCCAAAAATCAGAAGATTTTCCTTAATCAGTCTGTACTGCATTTTGAAATTATAATCAAATTTGCCTTTGCGTTCAAATTATTTAAAATGAGGATGAATAATCATTAGACTTTTGCATTTTGAAGTTATGTCTTGAGTTTAAGACACTGGGCAGGGGTTTTTCAGGTTCACCTTCTTTTCTCTGGGAGAAGTGTTTGCTATAGCTGCTCCATTGCTATGCCTGAGCAATTTTATATCATTTCTCTATGCAGAATGCAAGCCCTGTTGCCTCCTACCTCCTTGCAAAAAAAATTACTCATAGAATGGCACAAGCTCTCAGATTTGGTAGGGTTTTGGTACTAATTTGGGCTACTTTACACCATTGTAATTAATCTATTAAAACAGTCAGACTGTGTAGTATTACAGCTGTATTTTTTGTGTTCAAAAAGCAGCTGAAGTGTTGTGCTGAGTGTTAGTAGCTCTTCAGCTAAAGTGCCTTTAGGATGGTATATCAATTGTACAAGTTCTGGTTGCTCATATAGATTTGATTGTGCCCATCACTGATGATTAAGTCTCCTGCCACTTAAGATCTTCTCAGTCTTATGACCTGCATGAGGGCGTTTTCCAAAAAGAAGTGTCTGAGCGGAGGCTGGACCTCTGTGTCAGTGCACTCAGGGACCTGCAGGGAGGGTTTGCATCTACTTGTCTTTCTCTGGACTCCTCCAGGCGTTTCCTTCCCTTGGGATGCTGGCTTTGCAAAAGGCTAGGGACCACACGAGCCGGTTTTGGGCATCAAATCCCTTTGTACCCATGTCCCTTGGGAATAATGTTCTGTGCCTCTGCGTGTTCTGCAGGAAGCACTTTCTGCCAAAAACCTGTGCAGATTCCTGCAAGTAAAGGTCAGGCAAGTCCCTTTAAAAGCTTTGATACTTAAAGGTACATTGCTCATGTTACCTTTGTCTTAATGGGCAACATGGCAAAAAGGAAGACATCGATTTCCTCTGTGTTTTCAGGAATACACATGCGTGTTGTATTTTCTCAGCTCTTTTGCAGGTGGCAGAGTGAACTCCTGTCCTCAGAGGACAAGGAGTCTTGAGATGGCAGAGCAACTCCTTTGCCTACCAGCCCAGAACCGATTTGTATCTCACTGGAAGAGGTGTATCTCTAATATTAATGATAGTGAGCAATTGCCTCTTCATTTAATTTAACATGCAGGTGAGAGTAAGGAAACAGGAGGATGCCCAAGTGCATGATGCTTTGGAAAACCGAGTTTGCCCTGCATGGGAAGGAGTTTGTGCCTAAGTTACTGCAGGCTCAGTCCTTGATAGGTCAACTTGCCTGTTTGAAGACTTTGACAGTGGTGGTTTTCTGTAGCTGTTTACACGCAAATCACAAACATAAACTGACCAAAGCCATTCCAGGATGTGCTCAGACCTTGCTTCAGCCCCAGCCATTTTTTTCCTCTTTGTGTCTTCTTGCAGAAAACCATTGGTGAGATCCTAGCTTCAATGGAGATCTTCAGCAGGTTTGAAACTATACTGGAGGTAAGCATGTTTGTGTCTGCCCCATGAGTGTGTGTGGCATTGCTGCTGTTGCAAAGCCTGCTGCTGGTTTTGGTTTTTATCTACATACACCTCAGTGCTTTGGCTTTCTGGATGTTTTTTTCTGTGTCATTTCTCACTTTGTGCATTTTACATAAGCAAACGTAATGGAAGAGATCAGAGTTTTCACATCTGTAGGGGATCTGGCACAAGAAGCAAGCACGCATGCCTCTCCCGTCTGCTTCCCCACCTCCCCTTTCCCTCTCCCCTTGAGAGTTTATTCTCCAAAGCATGTTTAGTTTGTGACCACTGTCGGGACAAAGAGTGAAGGTTTCATGACTCCCTGCACCAAGCTGGATTGTACCTGCCTGGTTTTGGGGTGTAGATCTCTAAATAAAAGAAGCCCTCAGGTTATAAACCTGAGTTTCCTGTCCCTTCCTGATAGCCCCCCTTCACTAACTTATGCTAGATCCACGATGAAATCTCTTACTGTTCTTGCAGAACTGTGGCCTGCCTGCAATCCTGGATGGACCAGGCCCCTTTACGGTGTTTGTACCCAGCAATGATGGTGTGGATAAGTTGAGAGATGGAAGGCTCATTTATCTTTTCACAGAGGTGAGAGCTCATAGTGCTGTAAGATGTTCCTGAGCCAAGGGTGTTTCATCAGGCTGTGCTGGAATGGCTCGTGCAATGCATCTGATCATTGCTGAAAGTTGTTCTTCCTGAAGAAGGCTAAACCACGTCTCTGCTTCTGTAAGGCTTTGGGAGGGTAGTGAATGCTGATGGAACCTGCACCTATGGCTAGATTGTTTAAATCTGATGTTTAGCTTGCCTTCCTCACCCTGGCTTTGGGTAGGGGCAATGAAGGAACTTGCTCGCCAAGTGAATTCACTTCTATAGGATGTTGGCATTGTCAGTCGTTGGTTAAAAGAAAATGCAGTTGCCTCCTCTTACTCCTGAGCCTTGAAGGGATATCTAACTTTTCTGTTCTCCTCTTTCCTTAGGGCATAAATAAGCTTCAGGAACTCGTGAAACATCATATCTACACTTCAGCAGCGGTAAGGCAGGCAGCTGTCATTCCAGATAACTGGGGCTCTTCGGGCCAGCGTGTTATCAACTGTGTTGTTTGGAATAGAGGTCAGAGTGTCAGTGCCTTCAGCTGCTGCTTCTTGAACTTGCCCTTGAGGAGCAAGGATGTTGTTCAGGATGTGATGAGGCAAAATGTTTACCGTGAAAGTGGTTGTCAAAGTGGACAGCTTGTCCTCTTCTGTCGTGAAATGCTGAGTTTCCTGGGAGTGATGATGCTCCTCAGTTGAATGGCCTTTATAATGAAAATAATGTCCAGCAGAGTTTGCTGCGGGCAACTGCTTTCTTGTTATCACTTTTATTTGTTAAATTATCAATTAGGATTATACTTTAATTATGAACTCCAGCCTACAGTTTCCCTAAAACACTAATAGTAGCAACACCAAAGTTATAGCCAAGTGAATAATTGGTCCAGGCTCCCTGCTCCTTTTTCTAGCACCTTGGCCTTTGCCAATAGCAAAAGTTAGAGATGGAGAAGCGGTGCAAGTGGGCCTGTGATCTGGTACTGCCAATTCTTGCACTAAAGATGCTGTGTGCTGTAATAGCAGGGTAAATAAAATCCATACAGTGTGTAAACAAGACATTTCCCCTTATAAAATACACAGGAGAATGTTTAAAGTTAGACACAAAACCTGTGAAGGAGGAGAATACTCATGCATTATGGTACAATGCCATGTCCTGCATTAAGAAATATCAATATTATTCCCATTCTTTACTGACAAGCAAATGTCAGTCCTTGTGATTTTCCTAATTCCAGTAGGGAAAATGAGCAGCACTTTGACAAAACAGCAAAATGTAGTTTTGTTTGCAATTGATGAATAGCAACATGGTAACAAGCTGAGCTACTTTTTAATAACCCCTTGGACACAAAACTAACAGTTGCCTTAGCTATCAGAACTTCCCCTTTCTCAAATCCTTAAGTTTCTTAGTGGGGTAGCTGTAATTTACATTTTTTCTGCCTTTAGAAATAAGCTTATTTATTAAGTCAAAATGTGTTCTCTCTTATGCTTCTGGCTGAACTTTCATTGTTTACTAAATGTGTCCTGGAAAACTCCCTTATTAGTCTGACCTTCCTTGGAGCTGTATCAGTAAGAGACGTGTTGGTCAGACTTGATTTCAGCTGTGCAGGACTGTTACTTACACAAGGAATGAAAGCCAGGTCCTGGATTTCCCTCTAAGCCATTGTTTGTGTTTACGCTATTTCATAAAATCATGGAATGGTTTGGGTTGGAAGGGACCTCAAAGCCCATCCAGTTTCACCCCTGCCATGGCCAGGAAAACTTCCCACTAGATCAGGTTACTCAAGACCCATCCAACCTGGCCTTGAACGCCTTCAGGGTCGGGGCAGCCGTGACTGCTCTGGGCAACTTGTGCCAGTGCCTCCCCACCCTCAGTGTGAAGAATTTTGTTTCCTAAATGAAGAATGAAACGTGAATGTTAAAATCAAGACCCCCTCCGAAGGCATTTTAAGTAACTGTACTGAAATGACTCTGTGTTTTTATTTCAGGTGACTGTAGACAAACTGATAATGATGCCACACATTGTTACCATGGCTAACCAGATAGTTACCATCAACATCAGTGCGGATGTAAGTATGAATCTAAACCCTTTCTGGAAAACCCTCCTGCTCTAGGAGGAAGTCTGGATATAGTTCTGAACAATGTGTTTACGGCACGGGTGGATGAGGTGCTAAGGGGCATGGTTTAGTGTTTGATAGGAATGGTTGGACTCGATGATCTGGTGGGTCTCTTCCAACCTGGTTATTCTATGATTCTATGAATGTGGTTTCAGCCCTTCTCTGCTTGAAAACCTGGACTTAAATGAAGTCATTGAATTAGTTTGCTTCTCATGCAACCTGTGACTCCACGAGGAGGCTTGACTGTTTGTGTGGCTGCACTTGATGTTGTGTGTCGTCTTTATGCAGTTGATACAGTCTTAACGGGCTAAAATGCAGATAAGTTATTTGTGTTTCTGCATCAGGGAAGAATTCTGATGGATGAACCAGGGTTCCCCTTAAACATGCGAGACATTGTGGCATCAAATGGTATTATTCATACCTTGGACGGTATCTTCATCCCTCCTTCAATAATTCCCATTTTGCCACACAGATGCAATGAAGAGCAGCATCAAATAGTGGCGGTAAGTCAGCTTCGCAAGCTAGTGGTTGCTGTAGACCCTACGCTCGCCTGGAAGGATAAAAGCAGGCTGTGCAAATTGCATTTGGGAAATGTGTTCTCTCAGAGAGGTGCCCTGATGTGAGCTGAATGGTGTCAGCAGCGGCACCGTTCTGCTAGCACTTGGCAGTGCTTTGCCAGCAATCAGCAAATGTTCCTTGTAGGCTGCTGTTCTTCCCTTGCGCCCATCCTGCTGTTGATTCAGAAGTTCATTTGCCTTTTCATAAGGCTTTACATGATCTTCTTCACCTCTTAGTTGCTAACTCAGCTGACAATGCTTTGTTCCCATTGCTATCAGCACTGGCGTCCTGTAGTTTGGACAGGAAGCAGTAACTTGGGAGCAGGAGGTAGAACTGCTGAGCAATATTTTCACCCGAACGGTTGTGTATAACTTGTTCTAGGTGCTTACTCCTCAGTTTGATTGTTGGTAGGTTACTGACAAAAGGTGATAAGACACTGGATAGGAAAGGGATACCTGATTTGAGGACAGTTAATCCCAAGTGGCCGGGGGGTCTGCGTAACTTACTGATTTAGTGAAGCCCAAAGTGTTTTCCAGCATAGCTGTATGTCTTGTGGCTGATGGACTACAGGGTAGAGACAGACCCCATCTTGAAGTCAAGTTCAAGCATCTTCTTGAGACAAAGGAGTCATTTTATTTAAATGATAAACTCACCATGTTTCAGAGTGTCAAAACTCTCTCCTAGGAATGTTTCTGATACATGTTGTGATGTTTTGGATGTACACTGGGAGTAGTAGCTCTGTAGCTGTTCTTGGCATGGGAAATGGATTCCTTTGAGCAGATTAAGTTTTCCACTCTTGTTTTCTTAACAGGGCTCTTGTGTGGATTGTGAGGCCCTCAACACCAGCGTTTGCCCACCTGGCAGCAGAGAAATGGTAAATACCTGTTATTATTTCAGTAATTTCTTCTTCTTTGCATGATGGCTTACAGACACACAATTTCTAAGCCAAGCCACTTTAAAATAAGTAGAGAGTAGGAAGGGCAACCAGTAGAGAGACTTGTTGGAGGATACATACTCTGCACATATCTATGCTCTGTGATCCCAAACTGTTACCCACTAACGACTCTGTGCTATTCCTTATTCTGAAGTCTGTTTGTTGAATCAATGGAGAGAGCTGTGAGACAGTCCGGGCTAAATGAAATTGCAGACTTGCAGCTTTTAGCACTTCTGTTTGCCTCAGGCAGAGCTTTCCTGGTTGCATGCTGAGTCTGCCAGCTCCCCCAGCCTACCAGAACCAAGCCTGATCCTACTGGTACTACCCAGTACTGCCACTGCCTATATCATGGCCAGAGAATCAGAACGAGCTTTCTGCACAGCAGAGGATGAGAAATCATTTGTTCTTGGCCTATGCTCCCTGTTGATTCAGAGAGGAACAGAACTAGCTGAAGGTGGAGTATGGGTTTTGATGTTTGAGTTATTCCACACTGAGTTTAGCAGGATAGCAAGTTCCAGGAAACCTCTTTGTAAAGGCCAGGCCCAAGATGTCATTTGAGAAAGCCAAAGAGGGGTTCAGCACTGTTAACTGTTGGGTGTCTTCTGAGAGATCTGACTTTAGGAGAACCTGCTGATGTTGTTTCAGCATGAATGTCTGAAGTGTAGCGCTCAGCAAAATCACTAGTTGCTCATTTTCCTCTCTGATTGAAGCAGGTGAAGCCGGATCATATGGAACCCAATTCTGTCCCTGTCTAACTCCATGACAGGTCACTGAGCATCGTTTCAATATTTGCGGTCCTTTCTCCTCTCTCACTCTCTCTATCTCACTTCCTTCTCTGTCTCTCTCACCTCCATCCTTCTTCTTTTCCTTTCTTCCCTTAGTCTCTCATCCTCTCTCTCTTTTACTCCCCTTCTGCCCCACTCTCTCCCTCTGGCCTTTCCCCTCCTTTCTCTTTCCTCCCCTCTCTCTTACTCTGCATTTCTCCCCCTGCCCTTTTCTCCCCCTTGTCTACTCTCCTTCTTTCCCTTCCTCCTTCCCTCCTTCTTCTCCTATCCTCTCTCTCTACTCTCATCCTCTCCTTTATCATAGACACTATTATTAGAAAAAAAGATGCAGCACCTTGGCTCGCACTTGGGGACTGCAGGGAGCAGGAAGAAGCCACCACGTGTCTTCTTTCATGATAGGCATGCCATAATGGTATCTGTGTGAACTTCCTCAGTTTGCAGATAGGCAGCTCTGCCACAAAAAGAGGGGAGGGGAAGACTACAGTGCTGACAACTTGTTTTGCTTGTACAGGAACCAACGCTTTACCCAAAAGAATGTGTCTACATCCATGATCCCCAAGGCCTGAATGTCCTGAAGAAGGGGTGCGCCAGGTACTGCAATCAAACAGTCACGGTGAGTGTGATGGGAGACCGTGTTCCCTTTGAGAGAGTTTCAGTGTTGCTCTTCCTTGTTCATCAAGAAGAGCTTTTCCTCCTTGAGCTGATGGGGGGAAAAAAAGGGAAGCTGCCCCACTGCTCCTGGGACTGTCACGTGAACTGGCTACCTGCTTTCTCTTTGGCAAACACTGAGAGAACACAGGTTACCAACTTGCTGCAGATGTTCAAAAGCAGCTTAGTTAAACCTGAATGCAGGAAGTAAAGTAAAGCGCACTAGGGGTGACCAGGCAGGCTGGAGGAAGCCACGAGACAGAGGGCACAATGCTGGCTGGGGCACATTTTCTCAGTGCGCGCCCTGGTTTTAGTGTGTCTCCCAAAGGAAACTGAGCACAGGGAAAGTGCTGTAAGCTGTGAAGTGATTGCATCCTGTTTATGAAACGGCAGATCGTTCAGGACAGTCACTCTTCTTCAGTCACGTTTGTCTGCAGCGCTTCAGCTCTCACAGTGCCAGCTGTATGGAATGATTTATGAGCGTTTCATTAAATACTGCTGATTGTTTGTCTTGTGATTGTTCTTTGGTTGGTCAGTCATGACAATGCCTGTGATCCAGGACTGCTACATCCCTCCAAAGGAATGCAGTCCTCAGCAAGGATAAAGTAGGAGTGAGTGGGCCAGCGCTATGAAAGAAGTAAAGGCTTATAGAAAACGTGGACCCTATTTGTTGAAGTCAGAGAGAGAGCAGAAAATAGTGATTTATTCTGAGAAGAACGGGCTGTGAGCAGAAAGAGAGGTGTTGTTGATTTAAATGTAGAAGCTGCTAGAAAATAGTTGCTAAATGAGACTTTTCAGTCTGTAGCAGGGGACCAAGATTTCAGAATTATAAGGGCAGGCTGACTCCAGACAATTCTTGTGAAGCCTTGTCATAGTTCGCCAATTCTGCTTTTGTTTCAGAAACCTGGGTGCTGCAAAGGATTCTTTGGTCCAGACTGCGCGCCATGCCCAGGGGGATTTTCCAGCCCGTGCTATGGCCGGGGGAATGTAAGTATGAAAGATCCTGCTGCGTTGCAACGGGCAGTTGAGACAGTGTGGTTAGTGTAGTTGCAGATAAGCACAACTCAGAATTTGTGCTCCAAGGCTAAGCCCACCACGGTGGCAGCAGAAGATCCAGAGAGAATGGTACATACACAGTTGGGTGTTCTGTCTTGAGCTCCAGTGTGAATCATGTCATGGCTGTTGAAAGCTCTGACTACTGTGGGATTTGGTATTATTGCCATTCCTTTTCATAGTCCTGTTTTATACCGCAAGTATCAAAGAGCCTTTGATAGATATCAACACGTTGGCTTTGCTTTGGTTCCCCGACTCTCAATCGATTTGCTTTTCTTTTTGTTTTCCTTCCAGTGCAGTGATGGCATACAAGGGAATGGCAACTGTCAGTGCTTTGAAGGTTTCAAAGGAATAGCCTGCCACATCTGCTCAAACCCAAACAAGCATGGCGAGAACTGTGACGAAGGTCGGTAATTCTGGTAGAGAGACTGGAGGGAAATGTAGGGCAAGGATGTAATGCAGGTTCATGTATCTTGGATTCCCTTCTAGCAAGACCAGTGTCATGAGAGAAGTGACAGAAATGTCATAGAATCATAGAACCATAGAATCTCTTGGGTGGAAAAGACCTTTGAGGTCATCAAGTCCAACCGTGCCTGTCCACTACTACCTGTCATCGTGGGTGTCTTTCAAACAACAGCAGAGAAAACATGCTGATACGACAATGATGATGGGGGTCTTGGAAACATCAGCCAAATTTAGACCTCTTTTGCTAGGAAAGAAAAGATAGTTGACAAGGACCTTGAGCTTCATAGCCTAAATTTGAGCGTGTCCTTACAGTCTATAAAAAGAACGGACCCAGACCGTCACAAAATCTGTTCCCTGGCCAGGTTTTGATATCCCTCTGTCAAGAACAAAAGGGATGATCTCTTGGTATCACAAGAGGTTGTGAAGGAAAGTTGAGAATCTGTAAAATGCCATCACTGTGGTGGATTCAGGACTTTGTAGTTACTGATCTTACTCCATGTACTTGGCAGATTGTGGCTGTGTCCATGGCATCTGTGACAACCGGCCTGGCAGCGGCGGTGTCTGTCAGTCCGGGTCCTGTAAGGAAGGCTATACTGGCAAATTCTGTGACATGACATCCACGAACTGCGGCCCAAGCGGGCTGTCCCAGTACTGCCACCAGAACGCTGTCTGCAGCCTCAACGACACCACAAGGTCGGTGTTTCTGGCACATCCGTTCAGGTGGGGGCATTGTCGTACAGGCTGCCAGCCCTGGAATCATGTCTGCATGTCTGTGTACTTGGTACACAGTTATTTTTTTGGTTTGAGCGAGACAGCCAACCTGCTAGAAGTCAAAGTCAGGTTCTTGCTTGCTTGGGAGGCTCAAACCTGCCTTTGTGCTCTCTGCTGGCTTTCAGAAGGGGCTGCTTTATCTGTGTCCCTTTTGTGCTTATACTTTCAAGGTGCATCTGCATAGATGGATACGAAGGTGATGGGTTTTCCTGCCAGCCCATTGACCTGTGCAGTCAGCCAGAACGAGGAGGCTGCTCACAGAATGTAAGTGGGTTCAAACTATCAAAGCGTGGAGAAGCAGCTCCTGTCAGAGCAGGGACCCAGGACTCCTGGGACTGCTACACGTCTTGTGTGCTAACTTTCCCAGTCTGTAAGATGGGGTGGAATGACAGGTACCTTGACACAGTTGTCATAAGGATGTCAATCATTTGGGTTGGTACCAAAATGCCACACCCCAGGGAGAGTTTGGCTGGTTTGCACCAGGTATTTTGGCAGCTACCAAGACTAGCAGTACAGGTCATTTTTGGTTTATATTGATTTCCCCCTTAAGCTCTTCTAATGTGTGTTGGTTTTTCTGTTGCTGCGTTCAGGCTGTAGCTTAGCTCTGAGCTCCAACTCTTATTTCTAGTAACTGTCAACACTATGTTATTATCCTTAGTAAGGAACTGTCGTGCTTTTTGATGGAAATGACTGCCAAATGGTCAGACTTCATCATAATTTAGACCCCTCCTGAGAGAGATCTCTTTCCTGAGAGAGATCTGCCCTCCGTTGTTGAGTCCATCCCATGTGTCCAGGCAGATTGTGCTCCTCCTCTTCTGGGAATATTCCTTTCTGTAATGGAAGACCTTTACAGGATGGTAGGGAATGCTCTGGAGTTCTGAGCCACCCTAGACGCAAGTGTCTGCCTTTATGAAAACCCTAAAAGTTTCCAGAATCACTTTATTACAAAGTTGTCTAGGACTTTTCTGGAGAAGACGCTTCCACCTCCCACCCCCTGTGCTGGAATCAGAATTGATCAGAAACTCTCCACAGTCTGAGGAAGGAGATTTGTTGCTGTGTTTGCACGACACTCCCTCTGTTCCTCTGCTGAGAGTAATTCTTTTTCTCTCCTTTCTCCTGGAGGCTCTGTGCACCAGTACAGGGCCTGGCACCGCCACCTGCCAGTGCAACACGGGCTGGACCGGGGACGGGAAGGCCTGCGTGGCCATAGACAACTGTGTGCTGGAGAGCAGAGGCAACTGTCACATGAATGCCGACTGCCTTTATATCGGCCCTGGCCAGGTATGATCAATGCTACAAAGTCCATTGATGGACTTAACACTTCCTAAGCTGCTCTGACATGGCCTGGGATGGCCAGAGGCAGAAATTGGACTGGGGAGAGGCAAAGGCTCCTTGTCTGCTGCCAGCAACGCTGTCTGCAGCTAAAACCATCAGTGTGCTTGCAGGAGGTGAGGTTCTGTGCTGTGTTTGAGGCTGCTGTCTACTCTGAAACTTTCTTGCAGCAAAGGGAGGAGACTACACTCCGTTATACGGCTTAGGATAAGGCATCAGTTACTGTGTCCCCCTCGTTCCCAGATCACAACATTGCCTTTGCGCAATGCTAAAATATACAGAAAAGCACATGCAGCTGTTCAGGGAGTCTCCAGAGGGAGCTGGGCCAGCAGTCGGGTATCTTGAGACAGGAGGAGGGCATGCAGAAGTGGCTTCTCAGGGTGTTGCTTCTCCTCACTGAGAAAAGGTGCTGAATCTTTAGCAGATTTTAGTGAGGCGAGGTGTGCAAGTGCTCTCCGAGCTATCCTGAAAGTGGGAAACTTTGACATTAAGGCCTCTTCTCTATCTGCCGTTCACTAAGTCTGTGTCATTGCCTGAAAAGCTGGAAATAAATATGGAAACCATCATCTTTGAGTGACCTGGCTACAGCCAAGCAGTGCAAGGGATCAGTGCACTTGAGTAACGAGGTAGCGTTTGTGCTGTGGTAGAGGATGATGCCCTGCTAAAGAAATATCTCCACATTTCCAGGTCTTGAGGGACCAGGAAGAAAACTTGAGAAAATAAATTAATAACAGTTTTTCCTGTCTTGGGCCTTTTTTGAGGGGCAAATGAGGACGCTCTGATAGGTCTATAAAATTGAAATGTCTCCTTGTTGCAGAGCAAGTGTGTCTGCAAGAGGGGTTATGCTGGTGACGGTCACAACTGCGATGCAATCAACCCATGCCTCATGGACAACGGGGGCTGTCATGATTTGGTGAGTAGCTGAAGTGCTGTCCCAAGGCTAGGGTGGCAGTGGAGGTTCTTCTGCTCCGTGACGGAGGTTTTTCAGCTGTGGCATCAAGAGAATAGCAAGGATTTATGTTACATCATCTTATTGGCATGCCGCTGAGACGCTGTAAAGGTTTGGTCTCTGATTTACCCAGGCAGATCCTCTGATTTTTGGGAGTTCACACAACCAAAGCCATCACCTCGACTTTGCTGCATGAGGTATAAATTCACTGCCACCAGGCAACAGGAGGAATGTGCTTCTGGGTGCCATGGGGGCACACCAGAATTCAGTTCCTAGATAGGTGTAGCACTGCCTAACCTGTGTTTGCTCTCTAATTTCTTCTTTCTCTGTATGTGCAGGCGACGTGTGTACCCCTTGGAGGAGGAGAGAGATCCTGCACTTGCCCTGAAGGCTACATGGGCGATGGCATGACGTGCTATGGGGACATTCTAAAAGTGAGTAAAAACTAGATACCTGAGGTTTGCTCTGCCCTTACTTTCCTTTTCTCTGTTACCTGAGTTGGGTCTGTCCCCCAGCACCAGCCTGACAGCACAGCACATGTGTCTGCCCAGGGCCCCAGAGACAGAACTGGTGCCAAGGCCAGTGTGTTCATAAAGCCATTGGTGGTAATTTCTGGGTGCTTCACCTCTGTCTGTCCTCTTTGTGTATGTCTGTGCCATAAGTTATCTTTTTATGTTATTTTTAAACTGTTTCAGGTCAGAGCTGCTAGGCCTGTTTTCTGTCATTAGATATATCAAGGGCCATTGTGGATATGGTCCCTGCCCTTGGTAAACATGAGCAGCTGCAGATGAGTTGAAAAGAGTTTGTTTATTTGGGAATATGTGCTTTTTTAATGGCTGGACTGTGGTTTTAGGAGTGCCCATCCCTTCCTATGATACACAGTGCCTGTAGTGGTTGTAAGGTGAGAGAGGAATGTCTAAGTCATTATTGCCAGACTCGATATTGCAGAGGGCTCATTCCTCCCACCCTGCGTCCCCCAGCTCTGCAACCCCAGTGCTCAGCAGGTAACCCTTCTGTTGTTTCTATTTTAAAGGAGCTGGCCAGGAATTCCCACTTTGCAGGCTTCTACAACTGGCTTAAGGTAAAAACAGCCCACACGGGTAAGTTTGGTAGAAGTGAGGTCTTTGAATGCTGCTGCTAGAGAAAGAGCAACTCCATTTCTTTTTATTGGAGAAAAACAAAACAACAGAAAAGGAGAAATCATTACAGAGCAAATGTGTAGAAACGCTCTGGCATTTGCGATAGAGTGAGGGTCATGAGTGCATTTTGGGTGCCTTGTTTCTAGCACCAGAGGAAGGTGGAGCTGTGCTTCACTTAATTTTCGTGGTTGTATCATCCTTAACTCCTGGCCATCATAAAACAGCACAGAAGGGAAAGAAAGAGGAGCAGCATTATAACTGCTATTTTTTAGAAGACTGTGCTTGGAGAAGTTAGGCTGTAGGTTTGTTCCTTTTCTTATTACTGCTTCCCTGTCTCCAGTGTGGCAGTAACAGAAATACTCCATAGACTGCAGGAAGTCTGTGGAATCAAGCTGTGATAAATGGCATTCAGTTGAGCTTTAGCTTATCTGTCCTCCTGCACACATGGCTTTTGCCAGCAATCAGCTTGGTTCCACCCCCCGAAACTGATATTGAGGGTTCAGAAATGATTTATGGTACAAGTGAATGTGTTTGAAGATAATTGAAATATGAAAGTAGGGCTTAAAACACAGGTTTTCCCTTAGCAAAAAGGAATCAGCTGTTCTGGTTCTCTTTGACTGCCATGAGCACTTACCTGCCACGCTCAGGAGAGCCTGTTGTGCTGCTGAGAAGCATTGGCTTTCTACCCAGCTCTTTCACACAGGAGTGGGATGGCTGGTGGTTACATTTTGCAGTGCAGATGTGGTGCTAGCATGTCTTATTTGTTTATTTTTTGTGCTTTGGACAACAGAAATCTCTCTTCAGCATCCCAGCAGGAATGAATGTCACTGTCCTGGTGCCATCAGAGGCTGCTATCAAAAACTTAAGCAAGACTGAGAAAGATTTCTGGTTGACCTCCTACATGCTGCCATTTTTAGTCAGGTACAAGGAGACTCCTGCCTTTCCTTTGTGTTGCCAAACAACAGTAACAAAGTCATGAGCTGGACTTCTGTGGGTACAAGGCCAATAAAGAGTTGTCTTGAGATCAGTATAGAAACAAGATTAAGTATCCAACAGGCAAAGAACATAACAGACCACAGGCTATGGGAAGTGGGTTTATTTTTTCATGTTTTTGCAGGCAGAGGTTTCCCTTGTCCTGTAGATGCAGAAGGCATCAGGACAAGAAATTGCCTCCATCATTCTCTCCACGTAGAATCATAGAATGTTTTGAGCTGGAAGGGACTTAAAAGCCCATCCAGTTCTTGCCATGGGCAGGGACACCTCCCACCAGATTGGGTTGCTCCAAGCCCCATCCAACCTGGCCTTGAACACCTCCAGGGACGGGGCAGCCACAGCTTCCCTGGGGAACTTAATTACTTCATGTGAGAGACATGAATGCTGGGTGGTGTGCTCTTATCTACCTGGTATTATAAACAGTCCCCTAATCTTTTCTTTACCTGTCTTTGTTCCCCTCAGAGCCCACTTTCTTGAAGGCGTCTTCACTGTTGAAAAGCTCAAAAAGTACGACAGGCCAGAATTATCCACTCTCAACCCACCGACCAGATGGCAGATAAACAACAGGAGCGGCGTAAGGGTTTCTTACAGAGCAGGGTCAAATTAAACTGCTTAAGAACTGCTGTATCCAGTGGGAAGCCTGGGTGGGACACCGATGCACTCAGACAGTTTTTAAAAATTACGCCCAGATGAATCATGGGCAACCTTGAACAGACAATGTCTTTGTATTGAACTTGCGTGGCAGTTTCTAACCCTTTTCTTCTCCCTCTGATACTTTTTCAGGTATTAACCATCCAGAACGCAAGTATAGTCGTCAGCGACATTCCTGCCAGCAACGGCATTATTCATGTGCTCAGTAAGGTGCGTTGGTACATGCGATACTGGGAAACGCTGCAGCTGTAGCAGCAGGTTTGTGTTGCAGCGTCTGTGATGAGGCAAATGAAGAATACATGTCTGGACAGCTAGGAAGGGATATTGTGGCAAAAATATATTTGCTTATCACAAGGTCCTGACAGATGTTTCCTGTGCAGCAGTGTTTAATGTTTAAAGTATTCGTCTCTGGGACAAGCGGCAGTGGAGTTCCTCTTCTCGTGGCTGACAGAAGAGTTAATGCTTTTGCAGAATTGTGTAAAATGGGGCCATTTCTAATTGCCTTTCTTGCAAGCAGGGTGGGAATCTGGTGTGATTTCCTCCAAAGCCCCTCACCCAACCTTCCTTCTGAACTCACTTTTCCCGCAGGTTTTGATACCACCTTCAGGAGATATCCCACCGAGCCCTCCAGGTCTGCAGAAACAGCTCGAGGCAGTTGCCTCATTCAGCATATTCAAGGAGCTGCTGCAGGCAAGTAGTTGGCGCGAGCACTGTTGTACTTGTCAGAACACGGAGCAAATGCCCAACTTACTGTGCACTGGTGGCACAAAATTTTAGGCTGCCTAGTGAGAAAAGAGAGACCACTTGTTTCCTACCACTACAGAGTGTTCCTCTAGGAAAGCTCTTTTGAGCAGCCCAGGGGTTGTGTAATTGCAGTTAGATCTCTGTATCATTGGCAGTGGAATAGACAGGGTCTATTGTGGGCTTGAACAGGGCAGAGAAACCTAGAGGAAAAGGAGGGCTTGTTCAGAATCAAGAAGCTGTACGCGTGTCAGCCCAGGAGGAGGAGCAACCAATTCGACATGTGTGATGGGATGGAAGTTGTTTATCCTATTTTCAAGCATTTCTTTTAGCCCTCCTGCCTTTGTAATTGATTTCATGTGTGGTTTTGTTTTCAGTGAGTGCAAACGTAACTGCTAATGTTACTGTTTGGATATTTTTTAGGAATACCAGCTCATTGGAAAAATTGAGTCCTCTGAAAAATATACAGTTTTTGTTCCTGGCAATAATTCCATTGAGGAGTTCTGCCGTGCTGGCAACATGACACACTTGGTAAGCTCACTGCTTGCTTACAGTTTGAACGTGTATTGTGATAAGTGCAGGGACAAGTACACTGTCAGATCATAAATTTGCATTCAGTGGATTTCAGCGTGGAGGAGAGAAGCATATCTGATGCTAAAAGGTAGGAGAAACATGGCAGAGCAAAATTGGAGGGTTTCTTGGGCTGTTGCAATGGGATCTGAAAAGAACATTTGAACTCAGCTCCTACTGATTTCTGAGTAGGTCTGAATGTGGCTAAATGGCACAATGTGTTCCCCTTTCTAGCTGGCTGTGGTCTATCTGTAGCAATTTTGAACCTTTTGAAAGGTTCCAGAAAACATTTATGACTTCTTCCAGTAGCAGAGTCATCAGGTGTAATCAGTCATCTGTGGTAGGGTTTACTAGGTTTGTGGGTTTAATTAACTGTTTCAGATGGCTTAGGAGCTCTACTTATGCCATACTTCTGGCTGAACTGTAGTCTAGGATGTCAAGAGAGTCCTAACGTTTGTGTTTTTCATGGCTTTAGGACAATGAGACAGTGCAGTACCACGTTGTACTGGGAGAGAAGCTGTCGCCCATGGACTTGAGAAGTGGAGTCCACAAGAACAGCATGTTAGGGCTCTCCTACTGGCTAATGTTTTATCAAAACAGCACCCAGGTAAGGAGGGGAAGACTGTTCTGTCAACTGAGGATCTGGCTAGACCTATCATTTTTTAAGGCTGGTTTTGACACCCTTACCAAACCACATCTGGTTTGGACACCCTTACTGTTTACCTCCCATGGTTGTCTTGACAGCTCTCAAGCAATCCATGCAAAAGATGTTGAAGGTTATTGTCTCAGCCATTTCCTTCTCCTTTGCAGAAGTTTGTCAATAATATTCCTTTGGATGGAAAATTTCTTGAGACGCAGAATGGCATGTTGATCGGGGTTTCACAGGTCCTCCAGATACAGAAGAATCGTTGCACTGCCAATACCACCACCATACAAAAGGTAACGATGATTGCTGAGGAGCTGACCACCATCTCACAGGGTTTCTCCTCCTGCTGAACTGAACTGATCAATATCAGAAGCCCTACACATCCTACACATGGATGTAGCTTGTGATCCAACCCCACGTGAGCCTCATGTGAAATGGGACATCATGGAGAGTTGGTGCTTCCTTCCCTCAGACTTTCTACTTCTAATGCAGCAGATCTGCAGCTCTTGTGCTATATGTAGCTCCCATGCAAATCAGTTCAGATCTCTTGGTGAATCTCTCTCACCAAACATGGGAAAAGCTGGTTCAGGAACTCCCAGATGTTCAGCTGTGCAAGTAGAATTCAGCCCAATTCCTGCATGGCATGACCACAAGATTCCTAGGAAATGCTGTGGTCTGTCTGGGCGTCATGGCCAAAGTTCAGCCTGCATGGATATTGCGGCTTTTGGCCATCTGAAGTTTGCAGGGTCAGAGTGAGGCAGGCCTGCCCTCTTCCAGACTAGAAAAAAGGTCTTTTCAGCCTTGTATGAAGGAACGCCAGGCCTGCAGAAAGCCCTGCCCCAGCTCAGAGACTCAGAAGAGGTTTAACGTGGGATCTCTTCTGGTATGTTTTGTGGGACAGCCTCTGGAGTGCAGAAATAAGACCTTGTATGAAGCCTCTGAGAGCAGCCAGTGCTGGAGGGCCATGTGTCATGATTTTTCTTCTTTTGGTGTTTGAGCTATGGAGATAAATACATCTTTGTCTTTGTCCCAGCCAGCAGCCTGTACAGCACCATTTGTAATTCAAGATTAGTGTCTTGGTGTGACGTGGGTAGAGGGCACACATGTGACTTGTCCTGTTCTCTGTGCCCTAGTCAAGATGCGGCAAGTGTGAGAAGGGGATCAAGTGTCCGCCTGGATCAGTTCTCGTGGTGAGTCTCTGATTCATGTGACATCTCACGGACTGTTTGTGGATAGTGGTTTGATGTCCTTCTGTTGCACTGTAGGTGTCATCTCGATACCTGAAAAAGTGCACCCTTGAATCCTCTGTGTCTTATTCCTTAGAAGGGTTTGTAAGAGAAAGCAGACACTGAGGGAGGTTTAAGCAGGAAAAACACAAACATGAGCCATAAGGCTTCTTACAGAGCCTTTCAGGCTTTGCCTGGATTTCGGGAGCTCAGAATGCAGCGTGGGGAGTTGCCCCTCTTAAGGGGGAAAAAGAGATGTCTCTTGATCTCTACTCTTGTTATTATCAACAAGCCTAGGGGTGCCAATAGTGATTTCCCAGCCTGGACCACTGATTTATTCCCACAGATGGGCTGGTTGTACCTGCAGCTTGTTTGTGAGTGAGTGACAAACATTTCCAGCGAGGAAAACAACCAGATGTTTCATCTCCGTGCTGGCTATGAATTGCTTTGCAGCCACATCTGGCTTCTTGGACTTCATTGCTCTATACCAAACAATTTCCAGCTCCCTTTTCTCAGTGTCCAAACTGACACATGTACCATGAATTTGGCAGAAATTGACCTCACATCATTGGTCTCAGCTCTGAGAAGTCTGAATTTTTAGGGCTGTTCCTGTAGGATAAAAGACATTATTCCTCTGTTAGGCAAGAGCATCACAGTATGCACCAAAATGTACAATCCATCTAAATATTTTAATCTCTTTGTCTGTATTTATGTTAATTATACCTGCAGGAATTGCCAGGCAGCAAGAATCTTGCTCACTGTGAGTTACGTTCTGAGGATACAAGAACACTTGGCTGCCATTTCACCTGTGCAAAAGTTTCTCTGGTAAGAAAAACATTTGCCTTAGATGCATTTTGACAAAATCAAGATGGGTATTAGAAATACAGCCATGGGCGTAGAGAAGTCCTGGCTGCATTTGTGCCATTGCGTAGCTGAGGCTGGGAGTCACTCCCCATCCTGGAGATACAGGGCACTGGATTAAAAACAAACCTGCGGAAATGTCTGCGCAGTGATGGATTGTGGTTTGCTGCTTTGGGGTTGCTACTTCGGGTTTTGTCCTGCAGAGGAAGAGAAGGAGTTGAATGTTTGTAGTCTGGTTTCCTAAGGAAATGAGGCATGAATGGTGGTATTTAGCTTGTGCATGTGCCTTCCCAAATGACTGATAAATAATTGGAGCCGAACCAAAGCGCAGAGCAGAAGGTGTCACAGCTATTATGGCCCTCACCAGTTTTGTGAAAATATGTGGCTGGGAGAAAACAATTGAAGAGGAAATGGTAATAGAAACACTTGTGTGAATTTGAGCTCTTACAGGTATTGAAGCGTCTCCCTGGCAAGCTGATGGGAGTGGGAGATTGAGGAGAATGGAGAGGCAGTTGGACAGATGGTGCCCACAGGCAGAGCTTCAGTCAGCATTTGTACCTCAGTGGGTGCATCTGTGTTCCCTTGCTGGATGATGTTCCTCCTCATCTCTACTGTCCAATTTGGTCCCACCGTGGTTGCTTCCCTCCATAGTTAGATTCAGAAAGAAATGAGAGCAGTTAAATCAGGCTTCTGAACCAAATCACCTTCTGGCAGAGCCTTTGTCTCTCACTCCTGGGGCACAGGGCTGAACATTTGCATCACCAAATCACCAGAGTTGTTGAGGGGGTGCTGCAGACCTTTCCATGAGGCCCCATTCTGGGGCGTTCACCCCATTCTAACCATGCCCACCTGGTCCTTGATGGCAATCACATAGTTAAATGAGTAGAGTTGTTTCCCCAGTAAAGCTGTACCATGTCTGTGCTGCACATGGCAGCTCACGCTGACCTGTTCTTGGTGGTTCCCCAGAGGTCCATCTGCTGCCCCGGCTACTACGGACACATGTGCGAGATGTGCCCAGGGAAACCAGGGCAGTGGTGCTCCGGGAACGGGGAATGCCAGGACGGCATGGAGGGCAGCGGAGAGTGCCGATGCCTGGAGGGCTTCCACGGCACCGCCTGTGAAATGTGTGAAGTGGGACGATACGGAGCTGACTGCAAATCAGGTGACACCAATGGCTGTTGCAGCTTATCTCTACCATTCTGCTTGCAAAGGGAGAAGAGTGGCCACATCTCAGCTCTCGGGAGGGGTGGTGGGAGGCAAGAAATATCCCAATACCTCTAAGACAGGCAAACAGCAGGCAAGCCACTGAGAGAGGGACAATAGAAGTAAGCGTTGTGCTCAGCCAGAGGAGTGGCCACAGTTTTCATCCTCAAACCAAGGCGTTGACTGGGCCATGCTGCTCATCCTGCTGCCGTCCAGACTATAGAAAGTGGAGGTGGGTGGTCTGTTCCTGGGTTTTTTGGCCTGGTAGTAAGGGAACAAGAGCAGTGAGTGACATGGCAGCAAGACTCCGCTTGTGAGACCTGGTTGGTCAGACAGTGATGAGTGTTTTTATTTCCTCTGCAGAATGTGCCTGTGACAACGGCATCTGTAACGACGGACTGCAAGGGGACGGGAGCTGCGAGTGTTTCCCAGGATGGAAGGGCCCTACCTGCCAAGAGAGTAAGTGTGTGTGACGGGGCCCATGGTGTAATACTGCCTTTTTGGCAGAGAAGTCTGTGCTGCCTGAGCAAGGTGACGTGCTTTGCATCCTCCAGGAAGGTTATCAAGTCTGTGCTAGCTCATCCCTGCACAAGAGCTGCATTTGTGATGCGTCTTCCCCAGCAGCACATGAACCTTGGAGTTATTTGGGTGAAATTCATGTAGGGAAAAGCATATCTCCTGCTTCTGTCCCCACTGAGATCTGAGGTACCTCAAGAACAGCCCCTTGCTGGAAGCTCCCAGCCACATTGGGTGTCCTGTCTAGTGTAAATGTAAAGCACAAAACAGGTTCATCTTTATGCTTCAAATGGGGCAAAGCCAAATGGCTCTGTATGTCTGGATTCACAAGGTTTCAGTCTTTATTTCATTCCTAGCGATGCGAGGCCGTGCAGGTAGAATCAAATCAAACCATTAGCTCAGACAGACAACACTGAATTCACTCCGTTGCAAAATGCCAGAAGATAGATTCCATGAGGTTTTCCTGCTGCCGTGTAGGATTTGAGAGTTAGCAGAACTGCTGCTGTGTCATCTGTCTGTCAGAGCACCACACGTGTGGCTGGGGGGATGTTTGCAGCATGCTTTAGGTTGCAGAAACGTCTCCAGCAAGCGCTAAACTGAAAGTGCCAAGTAACTTTTGTGTTTTCTCTTGCAGGAATCAAGATTGACTTATGCAATGGCACTTGCCATCAGATGGCCAAGTAAGTGCAGACAAGGGCTGCGTCATTCTGAGAAGCCACATGTGTTTGGGTGTGTTTTACATAGAGGTGATTCTGTCTTTAGGGCTTCCCAGAGGGCTGGGAGGAGGCGTGTGCTCATTAAAGGTGCATAAATGCTAAGCCACATCCACTTTCCTCAAGGATTTTTTTAAATCCTTTGTCTGTTTAAGCATAAATTCTTTCCAAATTTTTTCTCCATGCGTGGATGGGAGAAAGCAGAAACTCCAGGGTACTCTAAGACTGGCTTATTCATGGAGTAAATCAAACAGCCACTGACAAGCCCTTTCTGCCTCACCTGCCTCACCAAGGAATTAAATAGGCTGCTAGGCTGTGATGACTCCCTCTTTCTGCTTTCTCCATCCGTTGTCTAGTCTCTGATTTACAGTACCATGACCCAGCCACCTCCAGTGTACCGAGCCGAAGCACATGGATGTGGTAAATGTGAGGTGTGAAGCTGGATGCCAGCTCCCTGGCCAGTGTGACTCGAGTAGTTGGTACTGTGAAGAAATAAAAAGCGGCTTCTGGCTTGTTCCTCCTGTGGTCTGTGCAGACTTTAACTTGCACATGCCAGATTTTACAGTGTTTCCCACTGACCGAGCAAATTAGGAGGTGTCCTCAGTGATTGTTTATCCCTTTCTTGTTTCAGCTGCCTCAATAGCTCTGTGGATTCCACACCCACATGCGTCTGCTCTGCTGGTCACACAGGGAATGGGACCCATTGCACAGGTATGTCCAGCAAGGGCGGGCAAGATTCAAAGCTCTCAGATCCTGGTGAGGCCCCATGCCCTAAAAGGACCTGCAGTTTCATGGAAATACAAAGGGATTTTGATAGGGTGTTGTGATTTTTGTTAAGATGGATGATTGTTCTGGCATAGTTCATTTCCTAGGTGCTCTGGGCTGATTCTATCTCTCTTGTTTGCGGTCACAGAAATAGATCCATGCGTTATCAATCACGGTGGCTGCTCCGTATATGCTGTATGCACTAAAGTGTCCCCAGGAGAGAGAACCTGTGTGTGTAAGGAAGGCTACGCTGGAGATGGGACGCTCTGCATGGGTGAGTGCTCAGCGCGTGCTTTAGTGACAGCAGGGAGGCATCATCTGTGCAAAGGGGAGACTCACAACTCAGAGACTCACACGTGGCAGGAGTAGAACTTGCTACTTGCCATTCTTCCCTATTCCTTTGCTACCGCAAGCCATTTTTCATAGAATCATGGAATGATTTGGGTTGGAAGGCACTTTAAGGCTCATCTAGTTCCAACCCCCTGCCATGGGCAGGGACACCTCCCACTACATCGGGTTGTTTATAGCATCATCCAGCCCAGTCTTGAACACCTTCACTGAGATGTTTCCCAAGCTGGGAAGGTCCTCCCTGCTGCTTTCCCAGTACCTCTTTGATACCAGTTCCCAGCTGTACTGAGCAGTCCTCAGCAACGATGTTGCCTTATTATTTTGCTGCAGAAGTCGATCGCTGTCTCGAAAGCAATGGGGGCTGCCACACCAACGCCGAGTGCATTAAAACAGGCCCAAAGAAGGTAAGACAGGTGTCAGGGCAGTGTTATTATGGTGGTTATCACAGCTGTGTAGTTCTCTCAAAGACAATCCTTCCCATGGCAGTGCTCTGCCTCATGCTTAGTTCCTTCCACATAGAAGTGTTGCCTGGAAAGTCCATGAAAAGATTGCTGTTTTCTTGAAAGTGGATGTTTTCTGCTGGCCAGAGGCAGTCTCAGGTTATAGTTGTTGTTGACACAAGCATGGTTATTCATGAAGTGCGTGAAGGATGCTATAACTCATACTTTCTATGCAGCTCAGTCATCTTCTGGTTTTCTTTTTGGGTCCAAGTTTCAGAGCGAGCATCTCTTCTCCCTCCAGGTAGCCTGCAACTGTCTTCCTGGCTACAGCGGGGATGGCGTGAGCCACTGCAACCCCATCAACTTGTGTGAACAGGTACATCTGCGTTTTACAAGAGGTGAAAGCCGCAGCCTTGAAGTGTCCCTTTCTCATGAGAGTAAGAGCAGGATTAGCCTTGTTCAGAGCTGCCTGTCTTGCCTTGTTGCATACTGAAGAGATTTCCTGCTCTGTTTGGTTTCTGTTGCCTTTTGCAGTGAGGTGCACATATCTTGGCCGCTTGGCACTCCCTCTTGTGGGATAAGCAGTGTGGAAATAGTGACATGGAGGGGGGAGGCATGTGGGCTTATTTCTCTGCATCCATTTTGTGTAGAACATGCTCAAAAACTTAAGTAATCTGTGCTTACAGCATTGCTGCCGTGTCGAAATCTCTCTGGATCACGGCGTGATTTTGTCATCACTGGGCGTTCCAAAGAATAAAATCATAGAATGATGGAATGGCTTGGGTTGAAAAGGACCTCAAAGCCCATCCCATTCCATCCCCCTGTCACAGACAGGGATAACTCCCACTGGATCAGGGGCTCCAAGCCCCATCCAACCTGGCCTAGAGCACCTCCAGGGATGGGGTTGTCACCACTGCTCTGAGCAACCTCGGCCAGGGCCTCCCCACCCTCACAGGGAAACATTTCTTCCTAAGATCTCACCTAAATTTCCCCTCTTTCAGCTGAAAACTGTTACTCAGTGCAGCAGTTTTTTTAAGTTTTGTTTCACAGTAGCTGTGGTGCTGAAAAGCCCTCGAGGATTTGGGTAAAGTTTATTCTAAGGCACTAGACAGGCGGGAGGACTGGTTTCCTCCCACGGGGCTGGATGTAGGTAGCAGACCCCACATGCAAGTGGTTGTTCAAACCGTTGGCGATGCCCCTCCATGCAAGCCTTTCCCTTTTCTTTATAGAACAACGGAGGCTGCAGTCCGTTTGGGCTCTGCAAGTACACAGGCCCTGGCACTCGAAACTGCTCCTGCTCCTGGCACAGTGTTGGAGATGGCTTCACCTGCCGTGGCAAAGTGCATCAGGTGAGAAGTACGCGCAGCATCCTTTTGTGTTCAGGCTCCCCTGCCCTGCACAAACCCCTCCCACCCCTCCAAGTGTAGGCTGCAGCTGGGCAGATCTGGAGTGTTGTACCAGCATGTGTGTGGTGTAGGAGTAGAGACAGGTGCTATGAGGTGAGCTATCCACAAATTGTAGGTGTATCTGGGGTGCCAGCTCGGGGAGAGAAACACAATAAGGTGATCCTTGCTCCAAAGGGAGCTGCGATGTGAACGCTTTTGCTGCTGTCAGCAGCGTTGGCCATACCTCCAGGGGGCTCTTTTCTTAATATGACAAGCAAAATGGGAGTAATTAATTTTTACCCCAAGGAAACCCACTTCTCCCAGTCTGTGGGATCAGGGCAGGTGTCTGCTGTGGCCAGGACTTGGGATGCAGGCTGGAGGGCAGCAATCTGCCTCTGGCTCTGTTGCCAGTTCAACAGCTGTCCTTGGGCAAACCAGTGACCTTCTCTGGTAACGGTAAATAAAAGCTGTCATAGCTACAGCAGAACCAGGAGAAGAGATGCCTCAGTTCTGTGCTTCTGCTCTTATTGCATATTTAGCATGGTAAGGAGAAGGGGTTTGCTCTGCCGAGGCTGTCTGCCACTCTGAGCAGCATCTGCCGTGGGCGCTGCAGGACGGTGAGGTTAGAGCAGATGTTTTGTGAAGCACTCAGGGGGTCCTGTGAGCTTTTGTCTCTCCACCCTCTCCACCTGTGATGGGAATGGTCCAAGAAGATGTCACTGCCTGCTTTGCAACCTCCACATGTGTCAGGAGAACTGATGTCTCACTGGGGTGGGAGGGTGGAAGGAGCAGGGCACTGTGCTGGCTGGTGAGGAGCAAGTGGAAGGGACTCTGCTAACTCCAGCTGTTTCTCTTTGTTTAAGGAGCTTGGAAGGATCGAAGATGCATCTGTGTTCTTCAAGATGATGCTGGTTGGTGACAAACAGCTTTGTCCTTGTGTCTGTGCAGTAAATCCCACCTAAAGTTTTCTGTAAAGGGTCTTACTAACTGGAACCATGTTTTCTGTTTCTCTTCCCACAAATGCTCTTCTACCACAGACAGAAAACATCAAGGAGCTCAGTGGGGTGGGGCCTTTCACTGTCTTTGTCCCAAGGACGGATTTTATAGGAAACACCACAATAGTAAGTGTCCTCCCATCCCAAGTGCTGTCAGGTGTTTGGCAAGTTCCAGTCGTGGTTGTTTGTCCTCCACCGAGGGACCCAAATGCTGGTTTTGTCAAGCTGGATGACATTTCCCAAAGCTCTCAAATGGTTTTGTGCATTTTGGGGTGGGACTGGCTTTCCCGCAGGGATGGGCCAGAGGAGTCTTGGGCAATCCAGGGTGTCCCCCATTGCCCCTGGGAGCTCCCCCAAGGAAAGTGCCCACAGTGTGTTCTCATTCTTGCTTTCTCTCTGCAGTTTGAGGAATGGAAGAGCAGAGGTCTTCTCCGGGACCTGCTTCGCTACCACGTGGTGGGTTGCCAGAAATTCCTGTCCAGTGACCTGGAAGCCCACGGGTCCCTTACGTCTTTATCTGGCCACAAAATAAAGATCACAGTGAAAGAGGTAGTTCTGTGCTACAATCCCCTTCCCTGTTCCACTTGCTGTCACTTGAAGGCTGCTGTGGCTGTGGCCAGTGATTGCCTGGGGCCAGCAGATGGCTCGGAGGGCAGGGTGGGAATACCTCATGGCATCCCTTCTCTCTCAGAATAGCATCTATCTCAATGAGAAAGCCAAAGTGGTTGTGAGTGACATCATCGGCGTGAATGGGGTCATTCATTTCATCAACGAGATCCTCATTCCAAGTGACCTGGGGGATCGTAACATCTCGCAGATCTCACGGGTAAGGCTGAAGCAGTGACTGTGCTCTGATAACCACTGTGGTGAGGACACGGCTCAGATCTGTCTCCTCACAGTTCTGATAGTGCTGTCCCTGATAAGGCTTTCCACCCGCACCCTCAGCCCAAGTCCCTTGGGATGTTCTTTCTCCCTGTTCCTAGTTGTGTGGAGCATATCTGAGAGCACAGATTTGGCTTGTGAAGGTGATGGCATTTGTGGCATAGCAATATTTGGGACAGAAGGAGCTGTGATTCATGACTAGGGGACAACAGTACTGGACGTAGGCAGGGAAATCATGTGCCTTGCCAACCATCACGCTCCTTTTCCAGTGCACTCCTTTTGTGGCATGACGTTGGCAATGTCGCACTGGTACTCCCAAAACAAGCGCTAGGCACTTGTAGCTCTTGCATTTTACAGTAAATAACATAATTTCTGTACAGCACAGAGAAATTCATCCCAGCTCCTGCCAAAGCAGCATCTATCCAGGATGAAGCTGAAAAGTGGCAGCTGCTGAATGCCAGCTCTCGCCAAGCCAGCACGATGATGACAGAGATAAACTTACAATCATAGAATCATAGAATGGTTGGGTTGGAAGAATTTCTTCCTAATGTCTAATCTGAATCTTCCCTTCCAATTTAAAGCTGTAGTTGTTAACCATCTGGTTTCTCCCTTGCATCACAGCTCCAGATCCTGGAGGGGGACATCTTAACAATTGTTGCTTTCTTCCCTCTGCAGCAAAACATCACGGAAGTGGCAGAGGCCTTTGGGTACAGCATTTATAGCAAGCTGCTGCAGGTGAGTGGCCTGATCCTGCTGCTCTGTGGGGAGGTGATCTCTACACGTGCATGTTCAGTTTTGGCTTGTGGCTTTTTCTTTGTATCCCCTCTTATCTCGGACAGGACGCGGAGCTGCTTCCACTGGTTAGTGACCCCCAGCATATGCCCTTCACCATGCTGTGGCCCACAGATGCTGCATTTAACGCCCTCCCAGAGAAAAATCAGAGGTGGTTGTACCACAGAGAGCATCGGGACGTGCTCGCTTCCTACCTCAAAGCCCACATGATCAGGGCCACAAAGGTAAATGTGACAACACAGGGGCTCCCACTTCCCGAGGCCACATGTGGTGCCGCTACCTGCCTATGGTTACACCAGAGCGCCCTTGCCCGATGTTTTGCTGCTTTAGAACATGCAGCACGTTAGTCGTCTTGAGAAGATCCAAAGCTGTTTGAGCATTTGAGACAACTATTGCTTCATCATGAACTTCTGGTGCAGCGTGGCTGAGCAGAAACCTGTCCTCAGCTTCCTGGGGAGGCCACGTCACCCCCAAAGCATCAACGTGAGACATTCAATCAGGCTCTTGTATATAGGGTTATGATCAACAGAAGAGTCAGCTGAGCAAAACCAGGGTCTGCTTACGCACGCTGGCCTCTCACTCAGGAATCTGGGCCTAACCCAGCATAGTCACGCTGTTCCACCCGCACCAGCTTCACGTGCTGCCATGTCACACGCCCTCTCAGTGTGAAGTATGAAGCACGAGCTGCCAGTTTTGCCTGTCTCTCCCTTCATATTCTCCTCTTTCCCTCTTAGATTGTTGCTGCTAACATGCCCCAGGTTGAATCCATACGGACCATGCACGGCTCCACCGTCTCGTTCAGCTGTAGCAAAACCCACGTGGTGAGTGCTGGTGACGCTGGGCTCTGCTTTGCACGGAGCACGTGTCCATGGGTATCACCACAGGGCAACGGCTGCTCCTTGTTGGTCACTGACAGGAGGTGAACACAGAGTTGAGGTGCTTGGAGGCTGAGACACCCCATTCTTGTGGCTGGAAACTCTGGCCAGCTGGCAGGAAAGCATGGAGGCAGATGGTACTTGTACGTGCACTTCACCATGGCCAGGTTGTGAAACCAACCATCTGGTGCCATGACCTTTCCTTGTGTTGCATGGACAGAGGCCATTTCTTAGCAGAAATGACCATCCAAAGTGGTAGTTGGGAAGGGTGGTCAAAGACCCAGGGGTTGACTGAGAAGTGACAGCCAAAAAAAGACAAGCTTTGGGTGGTGCAGCTGGGTTGTAGGGTGTGCCAGGATCTCAAGTTGCTTTCTTCCTCTGGCAGGGGGAGCTTCTGGTGGGGGACGGCGATGCCACCATCATCCAGAGGCACATGGAATTCAATGGGGGCATTGCTTATGGTATTGATAGGCTATTGGAGCCTCCAGATCTGGGATCTCGGTGTGATGAGTTCACCTTTGTTGAGCGGCAGGTGAGCACACACGATGGGGCCAATGAGGGTCTGTGCCATCTGTTGAGCCTCGTGCCTGGAAAAAGGGATGTTGGGGAGGGTTTGCTGCTCTTTCTCGGCAAAGCTCCAAGCAGCCGAGAGAGGCAGAAGCACATATTGAGTTGTTGTGAGGTTTCTTTCTCCCCTCCACAGGGATCTACAGAGAGCTGCGGAGTCTGTGGCTTTGAGCCACCCTGCCCTGCCGGCTCCGTTCAACGGGTAAAGCTCACAGCTTTGTCACCAAGGAGGCCGGTTATGGGGCTGATGACAATACCCACACCCCGCATGTGTTTTAGCAGCAAAATGAAGGCACCACCTGCATGTGGCGAGTCCCTCAGCCCAGTTGCATTGTCCGTGCCTTGTTGCAAGTCACGCAATCCTGTAGAGCAGGACCTGGGCTGAGCAACATGGGGTCAGGGGCTCCACTGGTCCCTGCTTGGTCAATCCCTTCATGGGTGACAGCGGCTCTCGGGGTCTCTGCAGCAGCACCAGGGGCTTCTCAGGGTGCTTTGTAGCACAAGGCTTAGTCTGGTAGCTGCAGATGGACCAGGGATCACATGGTGAGCGGCCTTGGGGGCAGTGGTCGTACCCGACTCTCGCTGCATCGCCCGTTATCCCTCTCTGCCAGGCTTCCAGCATGTCCCACGGTACCCCTGTGGCTGCTCGGTCACCAGCCCCAGCCCGTGTTAAAAAGCCTCTGTTAATTGTCATAAAACTGAATGAGGGCCACAAGAAAAGTCAAGGTGAGATGTCAGCGACCAATGTGGCAAACTGTGTTTTGCCTGTTTCCTCACAGGGGGAAACCAGGCGCTGCTACTATTATGGAAACCAGATGTTGAGACACAATTTTCGGTTTCACCACAACTCCCTGTCGCGGCCGTCCTGGTCACACTCCCCGTGGGACTTCTTCAGAAGACACTTCTCTTCCAGGGGGCCTCTCAAACGAGGCTGCAGGAGGAGCTGCGTTTCCGCCCAGTGGGTCCCTCAGTGCTGTGCAAACCACTATGGCCGTGACTGTCGGGGTAAGGAGCCGCGCGACCCTTTCCCGCCCCGGCTCCTTCTCCTGGGGAAGGTGGCATTTCTGCTTCAGCACAGATATCTGGCATCCAGGAATGCGCTTCCCCAAGGAAAGGTGGAGAAACTCCAGGCAGGGAGCCCCAGTTTGTAGACGGTGCAGGGAATGATCCACGGGGATTGTGTGTGGATGGAATAACAGGGACTTCCTTTTCCTTGGAGAAACCTATGTCCCCATGGAGAGCACCAGGCACAGGGCTCTGAGGGGTGGCTTGCAGACACAGCTCTCACTCCTAGATGTTGCCGGTGCTCAACCATTCCCTGGCATCTGCACTTTCCCATCCCTGGACTGAGTCTGTTGCCAGGTTAGCACGGGGTGGACCAGCCCAGGCCCAGCTCGCTGCAGCAGAATCTTCCCAGGCTGGAAGCTATGCCAGATTTGTCCCTCTTGTTCCTATTCCTGAGGTTTAATGCCATGAGACGTCCCCAGCACCTGCCCCCCACACTGCCGAGCATCGCGTGGCACCTGCGGGCTCTGCACGGGGCGGTGGGTGGCTCCCCCCCAGCACCGGGTCCCTTTGTCACCACCCTGTCACTAAGATGCCCCCTTTGCAGTGTGCCCGGGAGGGCTGGAGGCGCCGTGCAGTAACCACGGTACCTGCGACGACAAAATCGGTGGCTCAGGGAGATGCAACTGCACCCAGGCTTTCATCGGGACCGACTGTGAGCTGTGTGCGCCAGGCAGATACGGGCCCGACTGCCTCGGTAAGGGGGAAGGGAGATGTGTCCCGTGGGCTGAGCGCGGCCTTTCGCTGCCACAGCAGATGTGTGACAGTGGTTTGATCTGTTCCTCAGAGTGTAACTGCACCGAGAACGGCATGTGCAACGGAGGACTGCACGGCGATGGCTTCTGCTTCTGTGCCGAGGGCTGGACTGGAGACCGCTGCGAAATCAGACAAGGTGAGAGGGGCCAAGCCCCACCACCCGCTGTTCCCTGGGAGCCGGTGCTCTGTGGCCACATTCCCAGTTGCTGGATTGTTCGAGCAGCGGGTCAGAAATATCTCCAAAAAGGAGCTCTCAGTTATGGGGCTCATCTGGAAATCTGGCCCAGAATTGCACAAGGGTTGGGAGGAGGAGGAAAGCTCCACTTGATCATGAACAAGTCACTGAGCTCAGAGGTGCCCCAGGAAGAGCTTGAGGAAGGGCTGAGGTGGATCTGATGGAGTAACAGTCCTCTGCATTTGGGCAAGGCATCTGCAGAGAGGCACAGGGGAGAGATGGGGGAGCGTGAGGCAAGTGGCCTGGGTCAGAGGCAGCCATGCCTGTGTTCATTCTGACCTTGGTGTGTTCTGGTTTCAGCCGTGACGCCCACCTGCTCTCCACCGTGTCACCCCCAGGCCACCTGCCGCTCCGGCAACCTCTGCGAATGCAACCTGCACTACGAAGGAGATGGGAGAGTGTGCTCAGGTCAGCGAGGGGCAGAAAGGGCTGGGGTGGCAGGGTGGGGAGGGAAGGGGAAAGGGACAGCAGGACAAGACAACAACCAAACCAGCTCCTGAGCAGCACCACGGAGAATGGGCGTATCCGTGGGATGACTGGCAGGACAGACCAACCATCAGGACAGCTTTCCACGTGTTTAACCTCACACTTTCATCCCTGCAGTGATCGACATGTGCAACCAGGACAATGGGGGCTGTGCCAGGCACGCACACTGCACCCAGGTTGGTGTGAACGTCTCTTGTGCCTGTGCGCCCGGGTACGGAGGCGACGGCTACGTCTGCGACCCCATCGACAGATGTGCAGACGGTAGGAACGGGGACTGCAGCCAGCACGCAAACTGCATCAGCACCGGCCCGGTGAGTTCATCCCCTGGCTCCAAGGAGACCCGCCTGCCTGGGAGAACAGTGCAGGTTCCTACCATGGGATCCTTCAGGCTGGTTTCAGTTGGAAAAGACCGTTAAAAGCATCAAGTCCAGCCATAAACCCAACGCTGCCAAGCCTGACACTAAATCATCCCCTTAAGCACCATATCTACCCATGTTTTAAATCCCTCCAGGGATGGCGACTCCACCACTTCCCTGGGCAGCTGTTCCAGTGGTTGGCAACCCTTCCAGCGAAGGAATTTTTCCTAATATCCAGTCTAAACTGCCCCTGGTACAACTTGAGGCTGTTTCCTCTTGTCCTAGTGCTTGTTATGTGACGGTGCTCCCTGCTACTGCAGTTCCCTCCTCTCCGGTCCCCTCACCTGTTGCGCTCAGCCTGTAGGTCCTTATTGCTGGGCAGTGGTCGTGCCCTCGATCTGCTGCCAGGTGTGGTGATGGACCTCCTGATGTTACTGCTGAGGCCATTTTTAACCATTTCCCTCTCCAAGGGGCATAAGCTGTGCCACTCGTGGCATTTCTGGACTACCCTGGGGACTCTGCGTGGTCCTTTGAGGATGATGCTGGCTATTTTTGTGGAGGAAGCCGAGCTTGCCCACTGCAGGCCAGAAGATGAGATTTGGAAAATGATGCAATGCAAGAGTCGTGAGCCACATACCTCAAAGCTCAGCTGTTCTCCAAACGTGTGACAAGGATTCCCTGTGGCATTTTTTGGTCCGTGTGCAGTTGTAGGGGAAGCGCAGGGGCCACGTGGTCGCTCTGTCATAGTCCTGGAGGGCAGTGGAGGCGTTTTGAGGGCTCGTTCCCCATCTTCACAGGGATAGAAGGATCCCCAGGTGGTATCTGCATGTTTGCACCCCTCCACATGCCGTCCTTCCTCTGTGCTGCAGAACGAGCGGCGCTGCGAGTGCAAGAAGGGCTACGTGGGTGATGGGATCCAGTGCCTGGAAGAGGTCGTGCCCCCCACGGACCGGTGCCTGCAAGACAACGGGCAGTGCCACCGGGAGGCCGTTTGCACCGATCTGCACTTCCATGGTGAGTGTGCTCCACGCCGCAGGGCCAGGGATGATGGGCCATGAGGTCCCACTCCCTCATCCTTTCAATCTTCCGTGTGGGACACGCCTCGGGAGAGCGGGACAGTGGGATGGCCAAGGGCCTGGGGACTCGTCCCTACAGCCCCCTCTAGTTTTCACTTTCCCCTTTCTCCCTTCACACTGTGTGTGGGAGGACGAGCCACCCTGTCTCCTCCTGTGTGAGGTGGCTTCTGGTGGGATTGCCCTGCCAGCACAGCTCTGCCTGCCTCGTGGAAGGCGAGAAGCTCCGAGGAGGCCGCGCTGCATCCCGCCTCGCCCTCCCTGGAGCGCTGTCCATGCCCTCCCCTCCCCTGCAGCCCCCCCGCGGCTGCGCTCTCTGTGCTGCACTGATGCTCCCGGGCCTTGGTGTTTTGCAGATAAGACGATGGGTGTATTTCACCTGCAGTCACCCCGAGGAAAGTACGACTTCACTTACGAGCAGGCTCAGGCGGCCTGTGCTGCAGAAGGCGCCTCCCTGGCCACTTTCCAGCAGCTCGGGGCAGCGCAGCAGGTCAGGCAGGGAGGGATGCAGGGGTGGGACACAGGCTGGCTCCGATGCCTCAGTGGGTGGGACACGCGGAGCTGCTCCCTGGGCCCCATCCAGCACCAGCGAGCCTGTCACGTGTGCGTGGGCAACCTCTTGGCTAGGCCCTGTGAGCTTCATCTACACCCACGACAGCAGGAGTGCTGGTGGGGCTCACCGGTCACATTGGGACGAGACCTCGGAGTGTTTGGGGGGTTTCGGATAAAGCTGCACGACGAGAGTGTCCACCACGACAGAAAACCTGGGCCAGAGGTATTATTTTTAATCTAATCGTTCGTGTTCCTCTGCTAGATGGGATTCCATCTGTGCTTGGTGGGATGGCTGGACAATGGCACAGCCGGGTACCCCACGGCCTACCCCAACCCCGGCTGCGGGGCCAACCGGGTGGGAATCGTGGACTACGGCATCCGAAGCAACCTGAGCGAGACCTGGGACGCGTTCTGCTACCGGGAGAAGGGTGAGTGGTGCGGGTGCGTTTCCTGGGGATGGTTCTGTCGGGCACAAGAGCGTGTGGTGGCAGCCCTTGGAGCACAAGGCACATCTCCTTCTCCCTTTGCCTACGTCGGGAGGGAACGTGCTGAGGGACACGCAGAAGTCAAGGGAGAGGGGGTCAGCGGAGTCGAGTCCAAGCTGGGTGTTCCTTTACAGATCTGACCTGCGCCTGCCGTGACGGGTTCGTGGGCGATGGGTACTGGTGCAGCGGCAAACTCCCCGATGTGCTCGCAGACGATGCTCGTTTCTCCACCTTCTACTCCGTAAGCAATGCTCTCCTGCTCCCAGCAGCCGGCAACGAGGCGGAGGGAGGGATTAACCGTAACGGGGACAAGCCGGGGTTTGCTTTGCGTGCGGGGTGGAGTATGACCACAAGGCATTTTCTTTCTGGAGCTGGGGGACGGTTCCTGGGCTCAGGAAGGTGTTCCCTGCACCATCCTAAGGGGGAGGACCTGCCGTCTTTTCCAGATGTTGCTCGATTTTGCCAATGACACAGAAGAAGGACTGGATTTTTTCATCTATTTGTCTGATGACTCCGCTCCCAAAACTCTCTTTGTCCCTCTGAACTCTGGCTTCGCAGACAATGAAGTAAGCGAGCAGGGATGAGCAGCCGCTCGAGGGTGCGTGAAACAAACTCTCAGAGCCCAGGAGGAGAGCAGGAGTTGGCCCAAGCTGGCATGATGGTGATGGGAAATAGAGGCTGGGGAAGGAGGAGGTATGGAGGTCAGAAGGCACCGCTGGAAATCTGTAGTCCAGCCCCTTGCTCAGAAGGGTCATTTAGGTCAGGTTGCTCAGAGCCTTCTCTTGTTGAGCTTTTACTGTTTGTAGGGATGGTGATTCCCTTTCTCTGTGTAGCTGTTCTGTGCCACGTTGCCTGTGAATTGAGCTGTTACGAGTGCCCAAGCTTAGGCCAAGCAGGGGCTGCACCCAGCAGGAGGGGAGAGGCAAGAGCCAGCTCAGTCATTTCCCAGCCCTGCTCCCTGTTGCCTTTTCAGACACTGACAGGAGATGAACTGAAGCTCCATGTGTCGTCCAGCAACGTCGTGTTGTTCAGCTACAACCTCACAACAGGGACCATCATCCCATCCCAGTCAGGATACGACCTCCATGTGTCAGACCTCCCAGCGGGCAACGACACGGAGCAAGCAGTAGGTTCAACCTCTGAAAAGCTCCAAAAAAAAAAAACCCCACGAGTTTTCACCACCTCTCCTTTGAGACAGGGAGCAAGGGGGAGGCTCTGTGGTTGGGTAACATCATCTCTGTCCTGTGCTTTAGGACGCCAAGGGCATCAATGACACCAGGATTGTGGAGTGGGACATCGTGGCTTTCAACGGCATCATCCACGTGATTGCAGAGCCGCTGAGGATGCCCCCACCCAACGTGCATCTGGGACAAGTGAGTGTCTGAGGGCACGAACGGGGAAGGAAGGCACCGAAACAGCTGGTGCCCGGCCTGGGAACAGGGACGAGGTGGGTGGCTGCGCAGGAGAGCCCATCGCTCTGCCCGGGCAGTGCCGTCACCTGGCGCTGGTTTCTGACGCAGGTGAACGGTTCGGCACGGTCGCCGGGCTCCGTGGCCACCGGGACGCTGTCAGCGCTGTGCTTCGCGCTGGTGCTGGCTGCCGGCGCCAGCATTGCCTACTACTGCGTCAAGAGACGGCGGGAGGAGCAGTTTGGGTATTTTCAGGTACTGTGGGCCAGGGGGAGGGCAGGGCATGGGCTGTGAGGTGTCCTGGGGCTGGAGTGGCCACACAGGGGACTGAGGATGGGCTGTGGGGCATCCTGGAGCTAGGATGGCCACGTGTGGGAGCAGGGATGGGCTGTGGGGCATCTTGGGGCTGGAACTGACCATGTGTGGGACCAGGGATGGGCTGTTGTGGGGCATCCCAGGGCTGGAGGGGCCACACACGTGGGAGCAGGGAGAGCCCAAGCCCCGCTTCCCACCCCGCAGGCCGATCTCCGCGAGGAGGACGATGCGGACCCGCACTCCCCGCACTCCCCGCGCCGCGGTGCCCGCGCCCGCCCGCTCGTGGCGATCCCCAACCCGCTGTACGGCGTCGACTACGAGCCGCTGCAGGTGAGCGGAGCCGCTGCGGGGCAGCGCCGACCCCCGCCCGGCCCCCAGCCCCGCCGCTCACCGCGCTCTCTCCCTCCTCCCCGCAGGACGAGCTGCTGGCCGACCCCGAGCCCCGCCCGCGCTGAGCGGCCCCGCAGCAATAAACACATGGAAACAGCGGCTCTGGCCCCGCCTGCGCCCTCCCTCGCACCGGCGGCTCCGGGAAAACCCACCCGCAACACACCCCAGGGCAAGGAGAATGGTCAGTCACCACCCTAGGACACCCGTCTGCCACCACCCCAGGCAGGGACACTGGTCAGTCACCCCCCTAGGACAGCATTTGTCACCACCCCAGGCAGGGACACTGGTCAGTCACCACCTCAGGGCAAGGAGAATGGTCACTCACCCCCCCAGGTCAGTGACCTGTCATCCCCCTAGGACAGCGTTTGTAACCACCCCAGGCAGGGACACTGGTCAGTCACCACCCAGGACAGCGTTTGTCACCACCCCAGGCAGGGACACTGGTCAGTCACCACCCAGGACAGCGTTTGTCACCACCCCAGGCAGGGACACTGGTCAGTCACCACCCCAGGGCAAGGAGAATGGTCACTCACCCCCCTAGGACAGCGGCCTGTCACCACCCCAGGGCCACCAGGCGGTCACCACCCTAGGACACAGGTCATTCATCACCCCCAGGCAGGGACACTGGTCACTCACCGCCCCGGGGCAAGAACAATGGTCAGTCACAACCCCAGGCCAGCGGCCTGTCACCATCCCCAGGCAGGGACACGGGGCAGTCATCACCCTGGGACAAGGGTCCCTCACCCCCCTAGGCAGGGACACCGGTCAGTCACGACCCCGGGACATCACTCCATCAGGACCCCAGCTGGGGACACGGGTCTGTCACCACCATGGGACACAGACCCTGCTCTGTCGCGCCCCCAGACGCCCCTTTAGTTCCATGCCGGTGTCCCCTACCTGCGCTACAGCCTTCAGGGGCACAACCCGCTCCGTGCTGGCTGCCTCAGGCCCAGCCTCTCAGCCCCCCGCCAGGCCCTTGGTCCTGCAGCCAGAGCTCTCGCTCTGGTTCTGCACCCCAGGGCGGCAAAGGACGCGAGCAGAGCAGAGCAGCACCTCGTTAGCGCGCTGGTTAGTCAGTCAGGGACCGCGTGCTGCAGCCTTTTATTGAGCCTTCCCCCTCCCCACAGCACAGAGAGCAGGGGTGCCACATGCACGCACCGCGGCGCGTGGGTTAGAGCGGCTGCGGCAACAGCAAACAGCCAGGTCCCCGCGTCGCGAGCGAGGCAACGGGCTGGCACGGAGACAGTGAGACACGAGTGGCACCGACAGGCAGCCTGGCAGCCCGCGGGGAGGAACGTGCAGGAGAAGAGAGAAAGTGGGGGGTGTTTGTGTGTATCTCACTGAGGGTGGCTTCAGCGCCTTTCTCTGAGGAGCTGCCTGGCAGAGGATCCTCCGCACTGTCCTGGTTCCTCCGCCTTGGCTGCCCTGACACCGTACAGTCGTCACGAGCAGCCCCGGTCTGCCCCACGCTAATCCCCAGCCTCCCCCGAAGCAACAGCCTCAGCACCTCGCACATGCTGCAGCCCCGAGTCCTGTCCCCTAGAGTCCCCCAGGCCCAGCACAAGGGCTGTTCCCTCTCCCGTCACTTCAATCCAACTGCCCTCTCAAGATTCTGGCACTGTCACCCTCTCACCATCTCCCGGGGGTGCCACCAGGTGGGTGGGAGGTGGACAAACGCCACCACCAGCTCCAGAGCCGGCAGCCAGAGCGCTGCTTGCAAACACCCCCGGACAAATCTATCTCCAGGGAGAGCAACCACCTTACTCGTCTCCTGCCCCACACCCTCCTCCCACCCCGAAGGCTGCCTCTTCGCCCCTCATCCCAAAGGCGTTGGCTTCCCCCCGTCCCAAACAGCGGGAGGGTGGCACAAACTCTCAACAAAGCCAACCCTGCCCCGTCCCAAACACCCGCCCTGTCCCTCGGAGCAGGTTGAAGCCTCCCCAAAACCAGCATAGCCCCAAGCTGGGTGAAAAGCCTAATTTCTGCACCTCATCCTGAAGGATCTGTGTCCTGCCCAGGCCTCCACGTTGTCACCTTTGTCCCTGGTGCTCTGGTATCGCTGCTATCACCGCTCTCCTTCCTCCTTTCCCGAGTGCTTTCCATGGCCACGCTCCCCTTTCTGACCCATCAAGCCTTCACCCCACCTCAGGACGCCCACCCTGCTCCTGCAGGCCCCATCTCAGTGAAGAGGGGTGGACGTCCACCCCCTCTGCTGCCAACCTTCCCCAAAGGGCTGAACACGTCCCTCTGCGAGTCACAACAGACCATAAAACCACACCAATCGCTAAAATCTTGCTGTCACATGGCACTAAGCTCACTCACACACCAGGGACGCCACCAAACACTGGTTTTGAGACCTTCTCCTACCCCGCTCTCACCCAGGCTTTGCACAACCTGTGTGCTTAACTACCAGTTACCAACTGGAGTCACCAGCTGGACAGACCAGTCTGGCCTGGAGCAGGATGGGGCCGAGCGCTGCTGCTCCCAGTTCTGGGTTGGTAACCCCGCTCCTGCTGTTGTCCACGATGCATTCGCTGATGCCCTTCACTGGTTGCCCAGGTGGCAACCCCATCCCCTCACTGTCCACCTGCAGAGTCACTCACACCGTAGATCCCAAGGAGAGCAGGGCAGCCTCAGACCTGTCTCACCTCATCACGCCTCACCTAGGAGTCTGCGTTGTGCTCACCACGCGCCAGAGACTCGAGGCTCCATTTCTGAGCCGCTTCTCCGGGCACGGAGCAGGGACCCGCAGTTCCCCAGCGCCAGCGCTGGGTCTCCCTCGCGCCTGCTCCTACACAACAAGCACCCATCCTCTGTCCAGCCTGCAAAGCCCCTCAGGGAAAGGGATGGAGCCAGTGAGGGAAAGAAAATAAACACACCATCTACACACGTACATAAGTGTCAAACACCCTTTAGTGGTGGCCAGAGGTGCTGCTGGTGGAGCAGCCCAGCCCTGGAGTACCTGGCCCCTCAGCGGATATGCACCATCTCCTCCAGGAAGGGGGTTTTCATGCAGCCCGTGCAGAGCTGATCCATCCAGAGTGGCGCCTCGTGCTGCAGGGGTGTGCGCCGAGGGTAGAAGGTGAAGTTGACGTCGTAGTTCAGCAGGCAGCTGATGGAGGCCATGTAGATATCAGAGAAACGCACCAGCCGGCGAGAGAAGTACGTGGGGTTGTGGAAGGTGCGGAAGATGCTTCCAAACTGAGGGTTGAACAGGTTCTTTGTCAGCGACCTGGAAGGGAAGAGATGGTGCTCTGTAGATAAAAGGCCGTAGTCTGAGCCCTTAGCCCTGGGCCACCCTACTCCCAAATCAACATTTTGGGATCACCCTCCCACCCAGGCTGCGACACAGACTGGTTCCTATGAAGTGAGAGTGTGAAAAATACTCACTGCATACTTAGTCTTCCTTGTCACCATCCCCGTTACAGGCAGGGCCCCCCCGGCAGTGCCAGGAGCTGCAGCAGCCACCCATCAACGCCTCCCAGCACGGCGTGACACCACTGCCCCTTTCTCACTGTTCCTTCAAACCAGTGCAATGTCCCAGCTGCAGGATGGTGCTTCTGTTCCCCCTCGCAACAAGGGACACCAGGGAGGGCCACAGGCCAGCAGCTGCAGCACCACTGTCCCCAAAACGGGTGACAAACCAGACTCGGCGCTGGCCTGGGAGCGCCCGAGAGATCTCATGAGCGAGGGGGAGGATGCTCACCTGATCTCCTGACGCTCCTTCATCCACTCCAGCAACACTTGCTTTGACTCCGCGTCCTGATACATCTGCAAAGGTGACAGCAGAAAGCATCACGCGTGTCAGTGCTGCAGACCGCACCTCAGCTCCTCCCCAGCTTCCACTGTAACTCACAAACCCACGAGTCCAGTGCCCCAGGAGGGTGAGATATTTTTGAGAACACAAGCAGGATGGTCTGTGCCCCAATTCCCACACTGAGCCCAAACTGCAGGCTTGGAAGGCAGCACATTTCCCTGCTCAGACGGAAGCTCTTTACCTGCATTCTCTCCAGCAGCCCCGTCAGAGCCTGCTGCCAGGTCAGGGAGTGCATGTACTGCTCTGTGTTTATGATCCGAATCTCCGTCTCCAGTTCAGGAACGATGGCTCCAGTCCTCCAGCCGTGACGCAGCATGAGGTCCTAGAGGTCAGGGTGAAAAAACATCAAGAACTCGACACACAGATTAAAAGCCAAACACAACCCCGTTTCCTAGAAGAGTGGTCGGTTCCCATTGGAGCCTCTCAGGGGACCTGCATCCACGGGCCACGCCGCTAACACCCATCTCCAGCCACCAGCTTTTTGAAGCACTTGGAAATGGATTCGCACAAACTGCTCTCTCAAGTTCACAGACCAGCAGCTGTTTGTTACCCACAGAAAATACTTCAGGAGCCCTTTCTCCCCAGCTTGGTTTTGTGGGACAGCAGAGCTGCTTATGTGTCCTTGGTGTGCACCGAAAGCCGCAGCCTGCAGAGCACCTGGCGCAGCACGTCAGACACGCGAGCACTCGGGGAAGGGCCTTAACGTTACTCCGAGCTCCTGCAAGCTTGCTCCCTGCTGCCTGGAGAGCGGAAACCTGCTCACTTACCGCGAGGTCGCTGTACAGATGGTCACCGAAGTAGAGCACCTTGGACCCACGCCAGCCTGTCAGCCTCAGAAAATCGAAGAGGTTACCCTGCGAATAAAAGGAGCACAGAGAGAAATGTGATAACGGGCCACATGGCTCCATCTTCACCGCGTGGTACTGGGCAGCCTCCTCGGCAGCTCTGCCAGCGCCACTGGATGTGCCACCTCACTGGATACAGGTGTGAGCGCTCTGAGACGTCGACCTGCTCCCTCCCCACCATCCAAACCCAGAGGTTTCTGTCCTTCCCCACCTTTATCTCACTTTCTTCCCATGTTCCCCCTGCACACCCCTCAGCTTTTCTGAGGCTCCAGAAAAGGCAGAAACTCTACCAAACCCAAGAGGCAATTCAGGAGAAGTTCTTGTCTTTAGCACGAAGCAAGTAAAGGGGACTCCTTGGACTGAAAAGGCAACAAAGGGAGGCAGCTTAGACGCCAAAAGTAAACGACGCCTAAATTAGAAAAGCCTGAGAAATGGATAGAAAGAACCCAGCTGTTCTGGGTTTAGACACTGTCAGGCTCAGGTGCTAATGATTTCATCTCAGGTGCTAATGATTTCATCTCGCAGGGTGCAGGGAGGTAAGGTGACCACCATCACACAGGCTTTCAGAGTCAGGAGCGCTTGATGAGGCTGTTCCCGCATCACTGACCACCATCCCACCCGGAAAGGTCAACACCACCCACACCTTCACAGGAACCGCTTAAAACCGAGCCAAAAAGCCAGGCAGCCTGGGCAGATTCACAGCTAAATAAAACAAACCAATTCCCAAAGCACCAGCGAAAGCGCAGAGCAGCTTTCAAGGCTTTTCAAAACTCCATCCACACCCAGAGACTTCAGAGACCCCCCACCCCCTCCCTTTCCCTTTCCACACAAGTTTTGCACGTGAGTCACAATTGAAACAAAACCCACTAGGAAAGGAAAAGGCCCCGGCAGCGCCAACAGACTCGACTGTGCGAGCACCAGCGATCGACGCAAACCTGCAGGGTACCTGGCAGCAGCCTCTCCAGCCAGGCTCTAGGGCCAGCAGGGAGCAAAACACCTGTCCCTGAGGACCCATTCGTATGAGATACTCACAGCACAACGCCACACAGCTCTGCTTCAGGGGACAGAAGCAAGTCTGCTCAGAGGCCTCTAGCAACATCACCAGCACAGCAAGGTCCACTTGCCAGAAAGCAGCATAACATGGTACCACAAGAAACCAAAAATGATGGGGACAGGGTGGACTACAACCAGCAAACACGCTCTGTCGCATCCCAAGAACCACAGTTCTTGGCAGACGAGGGGACGCCAGCAGAGCGCTTTGACAGACCCACTACTCAAGGACATGACCGACTTTCCTGCTCCAGGTCAGGTCCCAGCTACTTGACCCCAATCTCGCTAACAGTTTCTTCCCGTGGGACTGGGCAGTTGACATAATCAAGAACAAACCGTCCTAAAGCCAGAGGCAACTTGTTCTCTGGGGACAGACCGGCTGCAAGAACACCCCAAGGCAGTAAATTCACCAGAGTAACAGCCCATCCTTCAGACGTACTTCTCCTTCAGGAAAGGGAGGAGATGGGAGCCAGGCTTTGCCCCTCGGCAGGGCCTTCCCATACAGGAACAGACCCTTTATTCTAATGCTTACACCCCAGAAGCTTTTGGGTCGCTCCACAGCGCGGCCAAGAGACACACTGAAAGCATTTGGGGGACAGTGTCCTGCCTGGCCAAGCTCTCTGCATGTGCAGGACTAGGGGGAATGGTTATAAATTGGAGAGAGTAAGATTTAAACTAGATATAAGGAGGAATTTCTTCATGATAAGGGTGGGGAGGCACTGGAATAGGTTGCCCAGAGCAGCTGTGGCTGCCCCATCCCTGGAGGGGTTCAAGGGCAGGTTGGATGGGCCTCAGGCAGCCTGGTCGAGAGGGAGGTGTCCCTGCCCGTGGCAGGGAGTGAAACTGGATGATCTTTAAGGTCCCTTCCAACTCAAACCATTCTATGATTCTATGATTCCAAAACTGGGGTCCTATGAGTCCCCACCATTTTAGAGTCTTGCTTCATATCCCTTATGCACCCAGGCCACTTTACCTCCTTGTAGATCTTTCCTTTCTCCAGCTGGTTGATTTTGTCCCACTGCAATGAGCCTTTATCATCCAGTTTTCGAAAAGGTCTGGAAAAAAGGGGGGAAGACGTCAACTTCTTTTGATTTTTGGCGACTGTTACCCAGCAACCACAATATTTGAATTGGGAAATTTGTTTACCTATGTAGCAACTTATAACAAAAGTTCTAAACGAGAAGCGACCACCTGAGCCTTCCACACTGTTTTCTCAGGGAAAGGGAAAGTGCGAGAGGGAAATATCAATTCAAAATGCTTACACTGGCTGTAACCATTTTGTGCCAATATCCTTTAACAGACCTTCTTGCTTTTCAAAATCAGAGAAGATAAAAAAAAAATAGTAATAAAGACTCCCTCTGAAATGCTAAGACCAAGAAGGCTTTGCCATGAAACACTTTCTGTGATGTTCCAGTCTGGCTACACCCCAGCCCAACAAAGACGGTGGAATGTCTTAATACGATAAGCGGTCTGCAGAGTGGATGGAAAGCAGCCTTCATGCTGATCTTGGCAGCCGACCCGAGCTGGGTCCCGTTGTTCCTGAGGGCTTGCGTGGTTACCTTCCACTTGGACAGAAGCAGCAAAACAAAGCCGAAGCTACTTGACCCCCATGAACGTTCATGCTCGATGGGAACATTGCTGCCTCTTGGGACAGGAGTTCTAAACTGTGAACTCTGGGATCATAAGCCTTGGTATGAAACTGTTCCCACTGCAAGCAGAGCACAATCTCATCCAGAAGCACTGTGCCACCCTGAGCTGCCTTAGGGCAGAAGCAATCCAGCTTCCCACCACGAACTCTACAGCCTCCCCAGGCAAGGGGCGCCTCGAGCACAAGTGATGTCCAGTGCACACCTGCATTTTCCCTTGGAGAAAATACTCCAGAATTTACTACTCGCCATCAGGAGGTTCCTCTCACCCTGGATGTGTGTCATTCCACTGGAGTGGACCGTAGGCATCATGCAGCCATAAGGTTATATGTCCTAAAAGGCCAGATCATTATAGCTCCAGGCTACATTTAAGACAATTCACTTACACCCCATGAAGAAAACCTTTACCAGGTCAGCACAGCTTATAAAGCCATTTCATAGACTCCTGTTTACACTACTGGCCTGGGAAAGTGGGGAAGAAAATGCATAAAAAGGAAAAGAACAGATCTCTCCCTCAAGGGCAGTAATTCCTGCTCAGTCATACATTGAGGCAACAAAGCAAACAAACTCCCAAAGCAAATAATCCAAAGAGCAAAGCGAGGACAGCAGCTTGCCTATCAGCTAGTCCCTTGGCAGCTCCTCACGGACCACAAAACCCAGCTGCCACGTACAAAGGCTTCCAGAGCTGCCAATTACCAAACAGCGTGTGTCCAGTAACTAAAAAAAAAACCCTAAACCACACAGACATTTGCTGTGTGGAACAGGAAAAGGAAAGATTTTGGCACACTCTCACAACCTTGAGGCAAGAAACGGCCAGCTTGCATACACACCATTCATTCCTCTTTTCTTTCCAAAGATTTAAGTATGTTTTGCCTCTAAATATCTAACTTAAGCCCAGAACATGAAAAAACTGACGAGGCTTGAGACAGCCAATTTTAGAAACATGCTTGGCACCACCCATTTCATCCACATATTCCCAGACGGGTCAGATTTCCCTCTCCTCAGGATGTACGGGAGGAGGCAGCAGCAGGCTGGATGCCTACTGGATCTAGATTATGCTTTGAAAACCACTGCTCTTTTGGAAGGTAAAGGGAGGCAGGGACAGGGTCTGGAACCTGAGGCCCACGCGCAGCAGAGCAGCATGGCCCAGGACACATACTTCCGCCGATCCGTGAAGAAGTTGGGCTTGTCAGCTTGTACGATGACCATGTCGAATAAGTCCCGCCAGTTCTTGCCAACCATGTGTTTCATTCCTTTGTCCCTGAGGGCAAAAGAACAGAAAAGTTAACAAATCCAGTACTCTTTTTCATCCAACACTGCATCTTCACAACAGTCTGTCCTAAATTTACTCTCATTTCAGGAACAGAAAAGAAAACAGAGCTTTGTGAAGCCCCCAAGGCTGTCATGTTCCATGGAGGACTGATGTTACCACTGATGGTTTCAAGCTGTCCCACCCTTCCTCCGGTACCACGGGAAGCCCAGAGGAGTCTGTGATGCAGCCAGAGCTGCTAGAGGTGATCCAAAGTGGCAGGTCTGTCACATTGCAGCCAGCCACAGCCTCGTATCTTCCTCAAAAAGCGAGAGTCAATGATGTAGAGCACACTGTGGGGGTGCAACATTCACCACCGCCATTCCCAGCGAGCACTCTCGCGGCTGTTGCCACAAAATCCTCAACCACACAACTTCCAGATGCTCACAGGAGCAACCGTGCTGCACAGCTCTTGCTGCACCCATCAATGTGTGGTAATGATACTCACACAAAGCTAAAGGGACTGTTGGTAATGAGGAAGAGTTTCTTCTTGTGGTTCACCAGGCGGTTTAGCACAGCATAGATTTCATCTCCATGCAGAATATATTGCTCTATATTGGAAGAAAATAGACAGCATCAGTAAAAAAATTTAGCATATGTCACAACCAAATTTCTTTACAAATAAATCCAAACCGAGCCCCTGTACCAACAGGGATGCAAAAGGCCTGAGTTAGATCCACCTCAGGCCTCAGTGAACCACCATGGTAACAAAACTACCTCATCAATCCCACCTAGAGCGAAGAGAAAGACTGAGGAACTGTGAAGGCTGGTAAAAAAGCAGGTTGATACCAACCCACCACAAGGGATGGGCACAGCCACTCCAGGTCATGTTGCTACCAGGAGCTTTCTCTCCCTGGAATGACCGGGAAGCCTTCCCAGATGGTGCCTTTGCATGTTCGCATCATGACACAGCCTCTCACCCTTCACAGGCTGAAGGAAAGCGGAAACATAAGCAATGAGGTAGCTGTTTCCTCCTTTAATAGATCCTCCACCTGACTCTAAATACAGCTTTGTTTTAAACACCCCTCAGCTGCCTTAAGTAATAAAGTATTTCATTAATATCTGTGTCTCCCCGACTTCTATGACTACGTGTAGGGTCTACAGAGTCATCTCACACAGAACATCACAGAGCATCAGACATCAAAATGGATTTGGCACCAGAGCTCCACTTAACTCACCCATATCTTTTTCAATCCATTTGTACATCACTCCTTTCACGTGTACATCTCTAATAGCATCCTAAAGAAAAGGACGGGGAAAGCATGTTTCAGTTGTACATATGGCATTCCTGTTTCCCAGCACTGAGGACCACGACAGTAACAACACATCCCCTCTCTTGCTGAATGAAGAAAATCAACATTAATGCTAAGAAAAGGACCTTCTACAGCGAGGGCCACCAACGTGCCAAAAATAAAAGCACAGTGGCTAGAGCAGTTGATGCAGTACAAGAGGAAACACCTCAAAACCTACCATGACAGCACAGTTTCCTTCATGCTCCTGGAAACCAGCACATGTTAACACTCTGTTACCAAGGCAATCAAGCCTGTGCAACTCCAAAACCATTTACTGCCCCAAAACTGTACTGGCCCAGACACCAGGTGACTTTGCCTCCTCCCTGTGCCTGTGGAGGCTCTGCCAGATGCAACCTGAAAGTGGGAACATATTTGAGGCAAACGGGAACAGAGAGGAGCATCTGTGACTCCAAAACACTCCCCGCAAACCAAGGAGGGCCAGTGGGCACAGGCAGAGCAGAAGCTTCCACGAGGAGGGTGAGGGGGGTTTTGCCAAAACAGAGCTGCCCACTTTTTAGGAGGGAGGCAAGTTAAAACAGATATTGTCAAGGGCATCCAAATATCCCTTCTTTTCCAGGCTAGAGGCCAAGATGCAACGTGTTTTTCGACACACCCAATACTGATTCTTCCCAAGTCTCCATCCAATGAGATATGCCAGATACATAAAACTATTTCCAGAGCAGCAACACATTTAGCAGTGCCTGCACATGCGAAGACTTGGTTTAACGGTGGTGTTTTCATCCCTGACAACTTACACAGATAAACAAATGCTGCCTTTCCTCAGGACCCTTAAATCCTCTTACATCACGTGTGCTCCTTAGGGAGCTGCCCTTTGAGGCTGGATTCCCACAGTCACCACTAACATTGCTACGGTGACACTTGCACACACCACTACGGTCACTTGGTCTCAGTGCTGGTGAAACCTGCTCATCACCCCAAAAATCATTTCCTTCAACCTGGGAGAGAACCAGAATTCACAACTGAGGTGAAGGATGATGAAGGAGGAGGCAGTACCTCTTCAAAACAGACTTTTATGAGTCTCTTCTAAAAAGAAAACAATGTTTTATTTTACCAGCACCGGCACTGAAAGCAAGCAAAACCTTGAATTTGTGTCAAAACTATCTAACATGCAGAAAGATTCTAGTGTGCTCCTTCCCTGCACCCCGCAAAAAGCAAACAAATACAAAAAAAAGGAAGGGGAATAATTATCAGGTTCCTGCAGGTAAAATCTTGGTAGCCTGGGGGGTGTCAAATGGGGCTCAAGGAAAGCTGGGTAAACTCTGCGTTCTTACTCTCAAATACAAAGCTACCAAACTGGTGTGACAGTCTACTGAGTTTCCAGCAGTCAGCTTCAGCCTTCCCGCTGCCTCAGGGTCTGTCCTTTTGACTCAGTGCAGTGTCTCTGGCACTCGACCTGCTCCCAAACACAGTGTGTCAGGTTTAGACAAGCCTAAAGCTGCTGTGAGCCTGTGGGGTAGGACCAGCAGGGCCTACGCAAGTGACAAGTGTAGGCACAGAAAGATCTCCGTCCTCACGTTCACAAACCATTTCTTTGCACGTGCACTCGGGTGCTGCAAAGGGATAAGCTTTGAAAAAAATGCTTATTTATCCTCATCGAACAGAAAAAAGAGAGCACAGGACAGTTCCCACCTTTTCACTACAGATTTCAGGCACTGGCACAGACTTTCTGCTGGAGCTTTCTTCTTCACCTGCCTCTCCAGTCCTCAGCAATAACCACATCCCTCAGCAAAGGATGTGAAGACAAAAGCCAGGACTGGCACCTGGGCATTTTGGGCTGTGAGCACACCTCTTACCCTGTACCGTGTAGGCAACCACCTACCCGCTCTCAAAATTTCACCCAGGAACAAATCCATTTTGACCTTAAAAAAAGGCTTAGAGGATACGCTTGACAAAAGGCCTCAGGATTCAACTGTATCCCCTCTTTCCATTTTTCCGCATCCCAATAGCAAAAAAACCAACAACAAACACCCCAGAAACACGTTAAGGTCTTGCATGCTCTTATCAAGCACTAACAGAAGGGCAGAAGTTGTAACCCGTGGCTGCTGCAAAGCTGACAGTGCAGATCCTTATCACAAAAGCAGCAGCACAGATGTGGAGCTCCACTGCTCTCATCACAAGAAGAGTGAGCAGCGTAGGTATCGGCTGCTGCCAGTGGATGAGCAGAACATTCCCCCCAGGTACAAATCAGAAGCTCCTCTCCATGGAAAAAGGCATGTGATGCGATTTGGCTACCAAGGAAGATGCATCTTCTGTCAACAGAAGTCACTCAGGGCAGCAAACTCAAGCACTTAACATCTTGCCTACAGCATTAACTAAAAAGTCAAACAGTACCCCCTAATAATGCTGATAATCCCAGGGAGCCCTTTCAAATGCCAGGAGAGAAGCCGGAGGGCACAGTTAGCACGAGCAGGTGTTTCACAACTATCACTGTGTAAAGCAAACTGTTTGGTACATAGTCAGACCAAACCTCTTTGAAAAATGAGATATTGACAGGAAAACATGGAGCTTAAAAGCCCGCAGAACCAGCAAACGTTTACACAAGCTTTGTGTCAGATTTCCCAGGGAAGGACCTTCAGCCTAACCAGCCTCGGCATTGCTGCAAGAGATAACGTACAGCAACACCAGCTCTGTGACAGACAGAAACCAAACACGTTCTGAAAGCACAGCTTTGACTATTCCCTGATAACGTTTCAATTTAATGGGGCAACAACACTATCTTATTGTGCTACTCACTAAGAGCCCCTTTGGTTTGGGTTCTGCAGAGCTCTCCGGTGCTAACAAGCCAAAGAGCTCGCAGTTCTGATGTGGTGTGAGCTATTTTACTTACAGATATATCCTTGTAAAGATGCACCTGGTCAAACTCAATGCCGTGATTTATGAAGTAATCAATGACTGAAGAGAGCAGCGTCATTTCAGGAAGAGAAAAAATGTCCATAAACTGCTTAAGTGATGGACCCTGGAAAGCAAAAAATGAAGGAGACGCATTAAACAAAATACTTGGGGGAAAAAAAAAAGTAGAGCCAACAAACTCATACCACCCAGCACTATCTGGAAGAGTTCCAGGGTAATAAAAAGAAAAGCACTAGTGTGGGAAGTCCCAGTCACTCAGCAAGTAGCACTTTTCACCCAACACGCACACCTAATGCATTAACACTTGGCAAGAGAGATGCTTCTCCTTCACAGAAAGCCAGCATTAAACAAAGCCAGCACCATTAACACCACGGGGTGAAGGTGGAGGAAGCAGGGAGTCCTAGACACTAACTTTTATTTCAGCTCCATGCCCTCTGCTTCCCACCTGGCCTCTTGGCATTACCAAGAGACAAAGCTCTGCTGCAGAAGCAGCTGTGGCCCTTCCTGGAGTTGCCCGTAGCAGGCTGTGACACTGGACACATGGGTACTACAGCTGCTCTAACCACATTCCAGTGAGGTTCCACACAGCAAAGCACGAATCACTCCGACAAGCAGCTTGTCAACGCCTGCCTGTCCTTGAGTCACTACGGAAAACCTGGAGTGGACAGAAAACAGAAGAAAGAGAACTTCAGCCCACCTAGCAGTCAAATGGAAATGGACAATTACATCCTGAAGAGGAGTAACTGACTTGGCATTAGGCAAGGCTGCAGCTCTTCCATCCGTTTGCTCTTTTTATTGTTCAGCAATCACAAACCTGATGGCCACCTTTGGCTCCAGAGAGTCCATCCAGTAAAATAAAACTTTATTCCATGCGTACCACCTGTACAGAGGATTAAGATGACTTGCCCTGGCCAGCTGAAGCTGGAATCCAGTTTTTCATCTTTCATCACTGAAATGCCAGATCAGCCAAGGGGACTATTTCTAAGGACTTGCACGTGAAAAGAAACGTGTGACCTACACAGACCTCTTGATAAACCCAGGCACCAGAGCTGCCCTGACAATCCAGTCCCATCGTGCCTGTGCATGTGAGCTTGGAGCAACCCGTGACTGACAGCCGCAAAGTTGTAGCTCTCTAGGATAATACTGGCCCACATCAGAAGGCTTTTATTACAGCTACACGAAAGACAGACATGAAAGCAACGTCTTGAAGATGGTGGAAGCTGGCAGAGGGCACATGCTGCCTCATGACAAACATGTGCCACCCATGTCAGGACATACCAACAGTAACATCTCCCGTTTAGTCTGGTCTTCTAAGGGTAGAAGAGGAGACTAGCACTCTGTTTGCAGTGCTATCTAAAGGCAATATTGCAACAACACATATTAAGGTCAAGAAAGAAGATGCAAAAGGGCAAAGGAATAACAAACAGCATTTGCCTGAGGTCTGTTACCAAAAATGCTGCCATCAAAAGCTATGTCGATGTGCTGAGGGTTACACAATTCCTATCCATCCAACCAGCACAGGACAACTTGACCTACAGCAGAAGAGAACACAAAGAACATCCTCTGGTTTGGGCCACGTATCACACCCCCTGGTGCTGCCTAGGGATACTCCCTGAACCCTTTCAACAGACTTTTGTCCTTTTGGATGTGTGGTTGCTAAGGGAACATCCCTCTACTAGCAAAACCAAAATTGCCTGAAAACATCCCCCAACTTTGATTTTTTTTTTCTGCTGTTCAGAGATTCTGGGAAAGAAGCAAGAGAGACACAGACAGGAAGTTCTCACTGAAATCACTAGGTATGGGATTTAGCAGAGCACCAGCAGTTACCTCAACCAGCTGCTTTCCTACTAATGTGTTAGTGGCACAGGTTGAACAGACATTGCTAGGTGCAAATGTCATTAGTTGCACACACTAATTCTCTTTGGGATCCACCCCTCAGTTTATGGAGTTCACTACATCATTAGGAGAGGAGGTTTTCCTCTTTGCAAAGAATAAGCTGCTTTCTCTACTTATGTGGTCATCTGTTATACCAAATTTTTTAACAGTAACTACATGAAAAAAGCAAACAGCTGGTGCATACAAAGTAGCACAGAAAGGCACCTTGGCATGAACACCTGGTCCTACATAAAATCAAAACTCAAAGCAGATTTCATGTTTACAGTTATTTAAAAAGCAAGGTGAAATCACCACAGGTTTGCCAGGAGTGGGGAGACTTGCCCAGCTGGGGGATAACAAAGTGCAGTTTGCAGACAGATAGCAAATTCTAAACACAAATATCCTATTTCAAAGCTGGAAACAACACTGAATACATACTTACCCTGAAAGCAATAGCTCAGATTAATTGTTCCCAAGAGAGAGAGTGAGAGAGAGAAATCAAAAAGTGACCATGCCAGAGACTTCACACAGCAGACTGGAAGAGGTATTAGGAGAGGAAGCCTGTCCTCCTTCGAGCTTCCCCTAAGGCAACTGAACTAACAAAGGGTAAGAAACAAAGCAGTCCTGGGGGAAAAGGGATGTGAATGGCCCTGCTTGCCCACAGTGCCAAACCAGACGCATGAGGAAGAAGAACCTCTCCTCACTTCCTCTAGGTCAGGCAACCAAAGGATTTCTACTGCTCCTATGGACAGGATTCCAAAGCTTTACTGCAACAGTAAGCTTTTCTGCCTCAAAAAAACCCCAAAACCCCAACACTCATGGATGCCAACCCTATGAATAATATCCATTCCAAAGAGGTGTGGAGGGAGATCCCTCTCACAGAAGAAAAAAGCCCAACCCAAACCCAAAGATGGAAAGGCATCGCGAGCACCCTGCTGCGACACACACACCCCCCTCCTGCACACACCAGCACTGCGGGCTGCCCCTGGGAGCTGGATTTGGCCGAGGAACAAGCAGCAGACATCACCCTGTCAGTCCCCAGAGCCATTCAGCTCTAGGCCAATAGCCCTGGTGTTTAGGAAAGCTTCACATGCTAAACTGCTAAATAACCTCGGGGGCAAATTCCCACTAGAACAAAAACACACACTGCAGGGACCGAGCCTTTGGAGTACAAGGGAGACTGGAATCATTTACATAGTCATACAACCCTGTTTTCCTGGCTGTTAAAAAAGCTGCTGCACGATAGCAGCAAAGGGGGTACAGTACCTTGCCATAGAAGTCACTCATCTGGTACAGGGGGATGTGCTGGGTACCACCGTAGAGTTCGATTACCTCTTCATCAGGTACTGGTTTGAGCCCTCTAGAAGCAAAGCAAGAGAAATAGCTTGTCAATAATCACCAGTCTGCACAGAGCTACAAACTGCAGAGAAAGAGAAGATGGCACAAACAGGCTCCTTCCTACAACTCACACATTTCTCTTGCACGAGAGAGACAGCCACAGAGCCTGACAGCTCCATGGCTTCTTAAGATGCACATAAAGTCTTTCCCAAGACGTTTTTCAGATACCTTGTTTGCTTCTTCAAGGTAATTGAGGGGCTTTATCCACATTCCAGCAGAGGTGAGAGAGAGGCCTCCCTCCTAGGGCTGTCAGCCTGCAGACAGAGCTGCCTCACAACCTGACTTTGGCAGTGCTGGGTAACTGGTTTGGAGAGGCTGCTCCCACGAGATGCATCCCCATTAAATGAAAAAGAGCTTTCTGAGAATGAGGTTTCCTTCTTATTCAGTTTTCCAAAGCAAAACAAAGTTCTTCTCGAAGACCATTCAACAGAGATGGCTCTTTCCCAAAGCACGGGTCACAGGTGTGGCTGTGAGCTGCACCGTTACTGAACACCAGGTTATCTGCTGCAGGTGTTGCCTCTTGAGCAATTTCTGACCGCTGGTTACTCAAGCAGACAGCAGCTTTCCCTTTCTCCTCTCCTATTCAGTCATGATACAGCCTCCCAGAAGTTAAAAGCTGCCTCGGTTGTGCTCAAAAGCAAAGGACAATTTAGGAAATGGGCACTTCAAGAAGGACAAATCCAAATGGTAATAATAGTGGAAAGAAATTTAAATGTGTTTTAGCTAAAAATCTCTTTATGAAGCCTAAGTGAACTATATGGCAGAAGCAACCCCTCTTTCCCACCCCCTCAAAGCTAGCATTCAAAGAAACCAGTTCTCTCCGATTATGAAACTCCCTTCTTAATATTCTTAGAGTGTTTACTGTAACCGAAGCTTAACAGCAAGAGGGCAGAGATCAAGAAAAAAAACAACACTGGCTTCCATGCTCAGGAAACACAACACAGATTTGCAGGGGCTTTGCTACCGATATCTGTGAGTTACTACTTCTTACACACCGACCCCACTCCACTTTGCAGCAAGGTGTTCTCCTAGTCTCATGACTTTTTGGAGAAAAGTTTGTGGGTTTGTTTTTTTTTTTTTGTTTCAGCCACTTATTCCAAAGAATACCCAGCTCTCCTTGGAGAGAAGGAAAACAAGACAACTCTGGCCTTAAACTGAGCCCAGATTCTGATGCATCATTATTCTGCTGACATGTCTGCACTGCTTTATGATTCTAGTTGCACATCCAGACCACTCTCCTCTCAGCTTTTTGTCAAGGCAAAGCAAACCACTGCTGGGATTCACTCTTGCCTGGAGAAGACAGACTGAAGAAGACCAGTACGTGGTCCACTCCTCTGTGTGTGGACTACGTACGGAGGAGTGAATCCCTGCCTAGTTGTGCTGGTTGCTCACAGCAGTTAACCCAGGCAGCTCTAACTGCAATTCAGACACTACGCAGAGTACGTGACCAGATGTGTCTTCAACCAGATCTTCCCACCCACTCTTGGCTTGAAATGCTTGAGAAAAATAACTCGCTGCGATTATACGCCAGGTAAGCATTTGAAGCAAGTGCAAACAGGAAAAGCCAGATGAGATTGTGCTCTGCTCAAGAAAACCCCGTTTGCCACAGACAGACTCAGATTTCATAATCCACCTTCACATAGCTGGGCATTAAGAAAATGACTTTCAGAACTGACAGACCTATACGCCGTCCCTAGCTGGACATAATGGAAAGCATCGATCTTCATCAGAAGGCTCTGTGATAAGGGATAGATATTTACTGTTAGAATTGGGTAGGTGAAACTTAAATATGTTTAAAGTTCCACACAAATGACACTTAGAGAATAAAACTTAATACGAAAACCCCACATCCATGTACTTGCAGCTGCACTTACTCTTCAGCTACTTTTACACACTGTGACTTTTTATTCACCTCCCTGGCAAAAGATCATCTTTCTATGAGCCAAAAAACTACCGTCTGCTCCCCTCCAAAGTCTGTGGGCAGGGATGCAGTTCAAAAATGGAGAGAACAATGCTTCTGTGACTCAAGACAGTCTCTTCTTATCTCCCTTCCAAAAGCACACACATTCCAGAGGAGCTTTGTGTGCACAAGAGATCTATTTCTCATCACATTTATCTTAACCAGAACAAAGTGGTCAAGTTTTGGTTCAGAGGGCAGCTGAGCCCCATCATTTTCTATACACAAGAGCTCTCCTTTCCACCACCTCTCCCCCTCCACCACAGACATTCAAGAAAAGATCTTCACAGCCCAGACTGGTAACATTAGGGCTTTCTTTGCGTGTTTTGTATCAGACTCCCCTATTCACAAGTCATCCCTCCTCCTCCATCCATCATTCCGAAGCTGTTAACACAAGCTTCTCAGGGTATGGAAAGCAGCCTCACACTAAACTGGTAATGCTCTGTAACTCGAATGAGGACACAGCACCAAGCTAATTGTGCTGTTTCTACCACACTGCAAGGTAATTGATTCCACAGAGCATTCACAACCTTCAGGCACCTTCTTTTATCACCACACAGCATCAGTCCAGCTTGTTACACTGCGGGCAGACCTCCCAGTAGTTTGGGAGGAGTGCAGGCAAATGTGCTGAAAGATTTACAGGCACTACCTAGTTTTTCATGTGTTTTGCAAACTCTGATGCTGAGAAAAGAGTTCTCACCTTTACTCACTCCAAGGGTGCTTTGCTTGGCTACGCTAGGTTAGTCACCTCTGTGTTCCTCTGATATATCAGCCAGAGATTTAAACAGAGAAAGAAACTTCAGTTTCTCACAGATCTGCTTCTTACTTTGTAAAGTGATAGGCAGGAGTGGTCTGTTGCCAGTTAGGACAAAAGACACAGGCAAACTATATAGCTGGTTTTCTTCATTCCCTTTTTTTTTCTCCCAACTCCTCCCTGTACTGCCTGCTTCCCTGAACCTCCTCAAAGCTTAACACAGGAAAAGCTCCTGTGGTGAAGCAACTTTCTCTGCTCCCACCTGACTCCCTGGCTGCAGCAGCCAGCACTACATCACTGGGCACCAGGCTTTCAGGGAACTGGTCCAAAGCACTGAAAAGGGTTAAAGCTAATGCTTGCACTTTGCTCCTGTGCCTCTAAGAGGCATGCATACCAAGCAGCCTGGATCTTTCTCCCTGCAGTCTTATTATTCGAGGTGGGAGCCGAGGACATTCTCCTGACAAGTCATGTCTATTACTAGAGTAAGACATAATGCCTCTGCTCCTGGCAAGTACTTGTAGATGCAGGAATTAAGTTTGTTGTTTAAATTTCCTGTAAGACAGAAATGATTGCACAAACAAGCTGAGTTTTCTATTAATTAGCTCGTGGAATTAACTGACTTTTAAATTGGCGAGGCTGTTTAGCAGAGGTCTTTGCTGGAATGTCCCATTCTGCTAGAGGCTACGCAAACACAAAGGGCATCATTCCCTTGGAGGGCTTGTAAGCAAAAACAACCCAACCAATGGAAAGCCCAGCCACCCGCACTCACTGATATTTTGGTGATCGAAGTTCTCACGAGCAATGACAGAAAGTATTTCCACTAAAAACTTAAGACAGTGGAAGACAATGCCCAGGAGACTGAATTTTGCGCAGCTTACCTTTTGTACATCATAGTGAAGTCCACGTATGGCAAACCCTGGAATGTAGTCATACTTCGCAAGCCCTTCTGGGTACTGGGAAGACAGACAGTGACATCGTTAGAGGCATAAGCACTGGGTTAGCAATAAAATTATTTCACCTGTTGAGCTGGCTTAGTCCTACCAGTCATCTCACCTGTGGCATAAACAGACCAAGGAACAGGAGCATTTCACTTTGCTCCTTCAACAAAGAAAGTGAATGAATGGAGAAAGACAAAGGATCAGGACCCCCAAAACTAGTTTCTCTCATGTAAGGGAGACTAGTAAAAGGTAACAGGTTCACTTGGGCAGTGAGGACTTCTAGTAAGCTCCACTCAATGCGTATATTTGGAAAAGCAAAGGCACTGCAGAGCCCCTCTAAAAAGAAAGAAAAAATGCCCCAAACAGTCATCTATTGCAAACAGGGTGTCCATTATTGGACTTGCTGTGCAGCATCACTCATTGGCCTGCACAGGTCAGATCCTGAGCAGCCCCGGAGTCGGCCCACAGTTCACGTTTCTCCACCATATGTACCTCCAGCCAGCAATTCCGTAGGCATAATTTCCATAGTGAAGCAAAACAGACCAGACCTTTCTAGACTAGGGTTTCTGCTCGATATTTATAAAACCTCAGGAAGGTTAAGCATGGTAATTTGTCGCAAAGGAAATTAATTCCACCTACAGAGAAAACTTTCTGCAATCAAAGATTGTGAAACATCATATTTATCTCAATAAATCAAGTAAATGACACATATACAATGCAACATTTTGCAAGCATGTCTGGGTAAGCGGTAAGCTTAATAGAGTGGAAATTCTTAGTGCATCATTACCTTGAATTGCTCTATTAGGATGTCTCTGGCAGTGTTGAAAATCATGGAGTGTAGTAAATTAGAATACTGGGCTAATGTGTAATCGTAATCAAAGCCATAGATCTCAACATCTCCCAGGCTGATCTCATTATTAGCGTAGATAGCGGCCGGGTTGAGGAGATTGCAGACTCCTGGGGGAAGGAGATCTAAGAGAAGGGAAAGGAGAGAGGTTAGAGAAACCAAGAGGATCACTGAAATGTCAGCTTTTCCTTCTGGACCTCACAGAAGCACCCAGCAGCAGCAAGGGAGCACGACGCCGCTGCCGTTAACCCACTCAAATCATCCTCCCTGTGAAAATAACAGACTCAAACCTCTGGCTGTGACTGGTGACGATGTTAACCACTTTCACAGTAAGACTGTCCCTTTGTGTCAGAAAGCCACAAAACAACATCTGTGGGGCTGTGGCCTATGTGAAGCAAAGCAGAGCAGAGGTTTTGAAGTGTCAAATTTCCAGCTGACAGCAGCTGCGCTTTCAGCAGGCTCAAAGTGAAAGGTGGCTGTGATGTATCACCAGAAAAACACGTGCCCCTCACTTAAAACCTGAGCAAGACAAACAGGCTCACTCTCCTCTTTGAGAAATGGAGATCACTTCAAATCAGAAATGTTCTGATGTTTTTTGTTTCTCATAGAAGCAGCCAGACTTCACAGAGCAATCCTGAAGGTACTGTTAGGGCTTTTTTTAATTATTATTAATGGGCAGGATGAAGCAAGGTTTTGTACAAACACCAAAAAATGTAGAAAACCTCACATGAAGCCACAATCTTGGAGTACATAACGCTGAGAGCAACGAGTTATCTGCTTTCCTCTGATAAACAGCTGTGGAGACAGCTCAGTCCTTGCGTGCGGTTTGTCCCTTCAAAACAGGGTCACTATGCCTGTGGTGACACAGCTTTGCTCCCCAGACCACTGGGAAAATGGGGGTTAAGTGACCTGCATCTCCTTTTTCAAGCTTTTCAAGAGCTTTAACTGCACCGCAATGGGAGAGACAGGAGCAGACCCTCCCGAGGCTTTCAGCTCCACCAGAGCTGTCCGGTTGCAAGATGAGAAAGAGCAATAAAAATAGTTCCCTGTAGAAGTTTGCCTGGTCACATCCACACAGGGGGACAGAGAGGGGAAGGGGACATTTCCTCCCCCTGGAAAGCTGGGTAATTTTCTCTCTGAATGGTAGGAAAAGTGCAGATATTTTCCAGATCCTACACAGCATCAGCAGTAGGATGTTTTTTCCTTCCTACCCTAACTCTCAGCTTTTAGCAAGAATCCCTGTGCTGGTTCTTTATTGCTTCCTTGCTATAAAACCAAGTTTTGTCTGCATCTAGAACAAAAAACCCTATTATTTGAAAGAGATACCAGCCATTCCCAATAAAGATTTTGGAATGATTACGGTGAGCACTAACCCAAAGAGGCGACCAATGAAACAGCAGTCGGATATATCATAATATTTATTTTTCAGGGAAGAGACTCATTACGAACCATACACATCCCTCTCTTGTAACTCACTTTCCTTGGGCCTTCAAATGCAATTCATCAGATCAACTACAGAGGAATCACTAGAAAAAAAAGCAGTATTTTAAGGCAGGAGGGCTGACTTACTGGCGACACCGCAGGAACAAGAGCCCTCTTTCAGTGACTCTGTTGGTGGCAAAGTTCCTGGCAGAGGCAATCAGAGTACTTTCCACTGGGATTTTAAAAGATGGGAAATGGGATCCAGATGATCACAACTTTCATCTCTCATCTGGAATGCGCTCTGCACCATAAACAAACAGGGCACCACTTGCTGCCCTCACCTCCAGAGAACTTGTGGGAAGATCTTCTCCTGCGCACACACTGGGATTTGCTGGGTGTTATTTTCATTCCTCGCAAGGAAAATGACATGACTGGAAGTGCAAATATGCAGTGCTTTCCTCTTCTAATGAAAGCATTTTTTTTTTAATGACAAATGCTCCCCACTTGCTGCTACCATAGCCCTACGAGGTCAAGCTCTCCCAGTGCCCACCGTTTGCAAACAGATTTATAACAACGCATTTTGTTGGTCTGAGAGCAGCGCAAAACGCCGTTGCCTGAACCCCTCCTTCCACGGAAGACACGAGACCCATCTAGATCCAACAACACATGCCAGTCATTACTTTTGCAAAAATACAGTCGGGAAAAGCTAAGGGAGCAGTAGGATTTTGTGACACAGAAAGGGTAGACTGAGATTCGCTTTGCACATGAAGCCAGTCTTATCTGTGATCAGAAGCATAAGCAGAATCTGTGCCACAGAATGACTTACAAAGTATATTTAAACCCACTGGATGAAGTCACAATCCTCCCTGCCAGCCTCATATGTACAGAGCCTCCCTGCTAGATCATCTTACCCTACGGAGACGTTTTGTCACTAACCCAGCACGTTCTCTCTTAGCTCATAAGGGCTGAAAAAAGACGCATACGCAAGCCAAAATGCTTTATCACCATTGCCTCACTCACAACGTGTTCCCTATGCACACCCCCTGGATCACCACACGTCTCCGTGTTGTGTTTCCTACCCAGTGTCACCAAACCAACCGCAGCAACTGCTGACAACTTGGTCTTTCCACACCACCTTAAATTTACAGTAGTTTGAAAGTCGCTGCTCTCCTAGAGAGAAGGAAAAAAGCTCTGGGTGTCAGTCCAGAGACTCCTGCTGCACACGTGGCTTGGTGTAAATGTCTTTTTGCAGCATCCTGCTCAATAGAGGGGTTGGTGTCCATCTCCTCTTTAACTTGAGCAGCCTCTCACCGTGTTCAAACTATAGCAAGGAGGAGGCAGGAGCTGGGAACGCACACAAGAAGAGCCCAAATATGCCTGGCTTACTGAGCCAGGATTCAAGAAGTTTGGGGCTTTGGTTTTGTTTTGTTTTGCTTTATTTAGGGATGAATTTTTTTTTTAAAGAGATAATCACCTGGGCGGTTACAAAGTCTTAATCAAGTCCTGGGCTGCAGGCCTGGGTGCTGCTGCTCTGCTGACACACGGCACATAGTCTGGGGACAATGTTCAAGTCAAAACAAAGGGATGACACCCTCCAGAAGGCCAGGAAGATGCCATTTTTCAAGCTTTTTCTCTGCCAAGACAGACTGCTGAACAGATATGATACATTCCAGCATTTAAAAACCTAAATGAAAGCCAGTTTTGGTTATTTAAGAAGAATGATAACCCCAACTCCTCTTTCCATCTGGGTCACAACTGGAAAGGGAGACACAGTTAGTCACTGCCTACTCAGCACTTCACCCAGAAAGTATGAACTAAGAGAGAAGCAGCGGGCACACATCTGAGGTCAGTGCGGGGGGAAAAACTGCTCTTGCAATAGACACAAACCCCTGGAATCTGCACAATTGCACAATTTGCCCCACTTTGCAACTCTGACAGTTTAAAGGGAAGCGTCTGCGTATCCACGGAACGTGATGAAACTCAGCCACAAAGACAGCCCACAAGAAAGCGTGTTTGATCTTGTGCATTTTTCACACCTGGGTTTAAGTGCAAGGCAAACACAGTCTCGTTCGTTACGCTGCTAAGAGGCTCTGAACAGCTGCTTACATCAGAATATCTTCACGGCAGCACAAGTGCCTCTCTCCAGGCAATAGCCCACGTGGTTAGGAAGCAATAACACTCAATCCTGAATGAACGTGACGGCAGAGATGGAAACAAAAGCAGATAATTAACTGCAAGTAACAGTTAGAAACGCCAAGACACCATATGGCCCCTTCAGATGTGAAAAACGCTCCGGTCAGGAGATGCCAAGCACGTCCCTGTGTTTTTCTGAGCTCCCGGCGGTACCGACAGCATCGTGCAGGAAATGCTCTTCTCTCAGCCTCACATCCAGCATGGTGGTGAAGAATAACATAAAAAAAGGCAACTCACAACCATCTCTCGCACCCTTTGTGCTCCTAGAGGTTTTTTTGTAAGACCTGAGAGGAAAAGAATGATTCCAAAAAGCAGCTGGCCACCATCCTCCATGTTCTTCATGAATCAAAAAGCTGCCTTTGCTCACACTGACTTGATTTCTACAGACAACCCGCCAGTTTTCCTCCCTCCCTTTATCCTTTTGAAGTGTTGTTTTGTACCGTTTCCTGCAAAACACTTCAACCAGCCAAAGTAGATGCCTCTACCAAGAGGGTAGGGAGAGGGAAATACTGCCTAAAGAGCATTAAATGACAGAGAAACCATGTTAAAAGTGTGCTGAAAACTGCTTTGGAGCACAGTCTGGAATTTATGCCATTTTGACTAAATATTTTGGGATTTCTTATCAATGAAATCTACACGAACCAAAAGCAACGCTAGAAAATACTGTTTTGTTCCAAAAAGAAATTTTTATGTACACAAAGGCACCAGACAAATGCTGCTATAGGAGTTCTTTACAAGAAAAAAAAACGCTTACATTTAGCAAAGCAGAATTGGGAAGTTAACATAACTGGTGGCACTTCCCATCCCAGCTGCGAATTGTCATTCCCAGTCCCAGCTCAACCCTTAGATGCCGCAACTGGTGAAACGCGCACAGTCCCTAAGCGATTCGCAGGGCATTTATTATCACAGCACTAGACTCGTTTCATGGTTTGGCAAAGGGCGAGCCCTTAAATATTTGTGCCTGCTTGCGATTAGTGACACAAGCAGAATCAAACCGTGCTGGATTGCAAACCCCACCTCAGCCCCAAATCACCAACACAGCCAGCAGAAGGGGTGGTGCCTTCTCTCCCCCGGTTCCAAATGTGATGGGCACGTGTTGCTGACTGCGGCTTGCGTTGTTTAGATGCAAAGGTATCTCTTGATCCACACAAACTAAAAGAAGGGAGGATTAGCTCTGAGCAACACCCTCGGTGTTATCAATGCTGAACCAGGTTCTTGCTATCTGCAAACTTGTGTCTGTTCCCAGTGGCTCCCACATTCAAGCTCAAGCCCGTCGGGCAGAGGTGAGAAGTTAACAGCTTATTTAAAGGTTCCTTAGGAAAGCTGATTTGTTGCGGCCACGTTTGCAAGTTTGAAAGAGCTAGGAAAACACATATATGCTTGCTTAGAGCCAAATCCTCACTCTCTCACACTTCCATCAAGTCTCAGGATTTGTCGTTTCCTAGAGGGCAAGGCTTCAGGCGTTGCTTACTGAGAGAGCACACCAGCCTTCCTTGATGCTTCAGATGCCATCAAACCACAACAAGTCCTGCTCGACACCACCCCTCTCATAAATGTGATTATACTTTTGGCGAAGAAAAAAAAGCACGTAAAGTAGAAGCAGTGTTCTCTAATTCATACGGGTAATGAAATCTAGTCTTTAGAGTCAAAGTTGCAAAAGGCAGGGGGAATAATCAAGGGAACGGCTTCTCTCGAGCCAGCTCTAAGGGAAGGTCTGACCTCAGCAGCACCGTTTGTGTAGCTGTGTTGTGCTGCCAGTTTTATCAAACCTGGCACAGCAGAAACGTGCGTTTCTACAAAGAAGAGAACCTGGGCTGTGGCCATCAAACCCGTTCCACTAATAAGCTTTACTGCACAAAAGCTCTCATCCTAAACATCCTGCCCTGTCCAATTCCGTCAGCATTTATCACTGGAATCCCCTCTGTGCACAACGCAACATCGCTCTATAAATCAGCACCTAAGCAAGAGCTCCTTTGAAAACACATAATAAATTCTCTCGGCAGAGCAATAACTGACAATATAGGACAAAGGACTTCACAACAGTGGATTTTAAGGGACGGTGGGAGAAGGTGGCACCACAAGAGTCTTCTCAAACTCAAAGCCAATGAGCATTAAGATGTGACAATGTTTTCGAATCCATAACCCAACTACAGACGTTCGCTTTTACATCACAGTTAGAAATCAAGAACAAAGGAACAGGCTGATGCTACATTTTGCACAACTCGGTTCAGTTGTCAAAGCAACAGTTTAAAACAACTTGGACCAACTCTGTTCGTGTCTCTTCTTGACAAGTCTTGAATAACAGCACAGTCCAGATATTTTGGGTTGGGGAGCTATTTAAACTAACAAGGGCCACCTTCTTCAACATGTGTAACCTTCAGATAACTGAAGGTTTCTAAGGAGTCTGCCCTGTAACTGCGCTACTTCGTCGAACTTCATTTTGCACTTAGTCCTGCTAATTAGCTCCCCAGCTCCCCTAATTACTGTATCTCTTGCATCCCAATAAACTGTAACTATGTGAATGCAAACTTCACAATCTGTCACACTGTAAAGTGAGAGCTTTCCCACGGGATCACATCACAGCTTATTAACACACCTGCGTTTATGGTTTCAAGACCACTACAGAAAAGAAAAAACGCTTTTGAGGGTATTAAGGTCCAAACACCATTGCAGCTCTTACAAGCTGGAATTTCTTTAAAGCTGTGGGGCTAAAAATACAGCTTAGTCTTGGAGCAGGGACTGAGTACAAAGCCACTTTCCTGCCAGCAGCCTGTGCTGCCTACAGTGACTCCAGCAAGGAGCTCACAGCTTGCAAAAGCTGAAATGCAGCAGGCTGAGCACCCAACGGATCACAGGGAATTCCTTTACATTTGTGCCCCATGAAGGACTTCAGATTTTATGTCAAATCCCATGTTCTGGAAGGTGGGGGAGGAAGGAATGACAGAACTTGCCAATCTCAGCACAGTGAGACAGTTCTTCCAGATGCCTCTGAGTGGCTGCCTTCTTCTCCAAAGCCTTAGATAAACAACAGCTAAGGGAGAGCAATTTAACAGCAGACACAAACTCACAATTCCTAGCTCTCTACCACGCTTACTTTCAGCATTCCGAGAACCAAGAGATCAGCAAGAAAAAGTTCCCTGCCTCGTTGCCACAAAAGCTTTTCTTTCACATTTTTAGGAGAGTTTAACACAGGGGAGCTCTGCCTCTGCCAAAAAGACCGCAATCCTCTTTTACACGTGGACAGATTTAGTGAGCGGCGCGAGTTTCCTCCTCACTTAAGATGTCAACGTAGCTGGTGGAGCCAGGCAACATCTTGGTCAAAGGAGCAAAACACCCACAAACACGTGAGTTAAAGGTGTTTTGCATCAGGAGTGCAAACTGAGCTCAGGATGAGGAGAAAGCCTACCAGCTGTAGCATCAGACTTCTCCATGCTCATCCTTAATCATAGAATCATAGAATCACCAGGTTGGAAGAGACCCACCGGATCATCGAGTCCAACCATTCCCATCAATCACTAACCCATGTCCCTCAGCACCTCGTCCACCCGTGCCTTAAACCCCTCCAGGGAAGGTGACTCAACCCCCTCCCTGGGCAGCCTCTGCCAGTGCCCAATGACCCTTTCTGTGAAGATTTTTTTCCTAATGTCCAGCCTGAACCTCCCCTGGTGGAGCTTGAGGCCATTCCCTCTCGCCCTGTCCCCTGTCTCTTGGGAGAAGAGGCCAATGGTGAGGTCTAAGTTGGACCCTGAGCTCCTCACCACTCAGTCAACATCGCTATTTGTCCCTGTCTGTGTTTCTGCACGCCAATCAACGGCTAACTAAAGACAAATGCAACAAGCCCTTCATTCAGCCCACTCGCCACGGCGATACCCACGTTAGGGAGGGCAGTTGTGATGAACCCACGTCCTCCGCACATCCTGAACCACTGAGGGACCCCCCAGAGGGAAGGGAAGATGCCCACGGAGGGAGGGAAGGACGCTCACGGGGATGGGCGCTCAGGGGGGAGCCCACGGGGATGGGTCCTCAGGGGGGAGCCCGCGGGGAGGGATGGGCCCTCAGGGGGGAGCCCGCGGGGAGGGATGGGCCCTCAGGGGGGAGCCCGCGGGGAGGGATGGGCCCTCAGGGGGGAGCCCGCGGGGATGGGCCCTCAGGGGGGAGCCCAGGATGCTGAGGGAGCTGAGGGCAGCCCAGCAGCCTCATCCCACCGCAGCGCGATGGAGGCGGAGGGCAGGGAGGCTTCCAGCGTTGCCTCCGCACCGGGACCCAGAGCCGGGGAAACAAAGAGGGGGAAAGCCCAGGCGAGCGGGCGGCCCCTTACCGTAGACCAGCTTTTTCATCTCGTGGTACCTGGCCCACAGGTAGGTCTTGCTGTCGGCGCCCTCGGCGGGCAGGGGCTGGCTGTGGCCGCCGGGGCCGGGCTCGGCGCCGCGCCGCGCTCTGCCGGGGTGGCCGCCGTCCCCGGGGCACTGAGAGCTCTTGGGGCGGCAGCCGCGGCGGGAGGCGGCGAGGAGGAGGAGGAGGAGGCGGCGGGGGGCCGCGCCGCCGCCCCTGCCCAGCGCGGCCATCGTGGCGGCGCCCGCGGGGACCGGGGCGCGAGGCACCCGAGCGGCTCCCGCGCCGCCTCGAGCCCGGGGGGCGGGGCCTGGTGAAGCCACGCCCACCACCCCTTCCCACCCAATCAGACGGGCCCTACCTCCCCCACCGCCTCGAGCCAAGGGGCGGGGCCTATTGAAGCCACGCCCACCAACCAACCTCCCGCCCAATCAGACTGGCCAGGAGGAGGGGGCGGGGTCTACGTGAAGCCACACCCCCAGCAGGCGAGGCCCGCCTCCCGCGCGCGCTGGAGCCAATGGGCCCCTATCTCCACCCGGACCACACTCCACGCGTATTAGAGCCGGTGAGCGTGGCTTGTGCTGTAGACGGGTGGGGCCTAATTAAAGCCACGCCCCCTCGACCAATCACGCGAGGCCCGCCTCGCTAGCACTGGAGCCGGGGCTGGAGAGAAAGGGGGCGTGGTCGCATAGAAGCCACGCCCCAACCAGACCCGCCCAATCAGACGAGGCCAAGCGGGTCACGTGATCCCTTGTGTGCGGCCGCCGGCGCCCATTGGCTGCGCGCCCGGGGCCCGCGGCGCTGATTGGCTGCGTCGCCCCGCGTGCCCCGCCGGAAGTGACGCAGAGGAAGTGCCGCCATGACCGCCCGCCGGCTCCGTGACGGGGTGGCGCTGAGGCGCGTCCCCTCGGCCTGTGACCGGCCTCCCCCACCCCGTGCCCTTGTCCGCCCCGCCCGGCCATGCTGGTGAGCCAGAGGGTGAAGCGCTTCTTGCAGCTGGTGCCGGGGAAGCGGCGCTTCGGCGTTTACCGGTTCCTGCCCTTCTTCTTCGTCCTCGGGGGAGCCATGGAGTGGTTCATGATCAACGTGCGCATCGGCCAGGAGACCTTCTGTGAGTGAGGAGGGGCGGCCCCGCAGCACAAAAAGCGATATGAGAAGTAGTTAATGTCTCAAAAAAGTGGAATATTTTGGTATAGAGTTCAGTTTTTATCCAAAGAACTGTAGGTTTTTAAGGTTGGACACAACGTCCCCCTGACAGCATGGGTTTCATTTTCAAACACTGTTTTTCCAGACACGTTCTTTCTGAACTATAAGCAGCTGTAAGAACAAAGCTACTTGTGCTCTGAGGAGCTTGCAATCTAAATGACTAGTTTTTCTTTCTGTTTCTGCCTTAAAGGACTAAGAAAACAGTGACATGAAACTTGGAAGAAAGTTGTGTAAACCAATAGAATCTAGACTTGCAACTTTTGAAATTAATGAGAATGTTCTTATAGTTGGAAGACAGAAAGATCATGATCTTTAAGTGACTGATAGGAATGGTTGGACTCGATGATCCAGTGGGTCTTTTCCATCAGCATGGTGAGCAGATATGTCCTCTGTGATCCCCTCTTTTGGCAGCCTTTCCCCCTCTCAAAGGAAAGGGCAGGCAGAGCTGGAGCCAGAGCTCCAAAATAGTAAGAATGTTGACTGTTGTAAAGTTCATAACAACATTAAAATGAGTCCTTAGAAAGTAATAGAATATGCGTAAGATTTCCAGGAAACTTCATCCACATGCATGTAAATGGGAAACACATCCTGTCCCAGCTCTTGTCCGGCTGTGCACAGTGGTTGGAGATCACTCCCTCGTGTTGCCAGGCCTGGGAAAGGATGCTCGCTTTCTGAAACTCCAAAACGAGTCTTAGGGAGTTTATTTGGATGTATTTTTGGATCACAAGGGAGTGGAGCCACCTGGGAATTTGAGTGTCCTTCAGAAAAGTCTCAGCTCCCCTCTCTGCTATAGAGGAATGTTCCCTTTTTCATGGGAAATCTAGTCCAGTCTCCTGAGAAATAAACCAGTTGGACACGGTTTCCAGAGCTGATGAACTCACTGCTAACAAAACTGCTGCTGTGCCCACTTCTGAAGCCCTGGATTTGCTGTGGTTTTCAGTTTAAGTAAATTACCTGAACAGGAATAAGGCCAGGTTAGAAACTAAAGCACATTTGTGTAGCAGCCACATACCAGCACATAAAAGGTGTCTGCCTAGAGGGTGGAGGCTTTATTGTTATGAGGAGTCACATGGAAAAGAGAAGGGGAATGGGGAATCTGTTGATCCTGGGGAGATTCTGATTGGATTCCAGAAGGAAGTTTTTCACCATTACAGCAGTTAAACATTGGGATAATCTCCCCAGGGAAGTGGTGGATTCCTCTGCACTGGACTCTTAAGGCTGAGCTTGACAGGGGGCTGGGCCATCTCGTTTAAACTATAGGCCACCTAAAAAGGCTGGACCAGAAGATCCCTGATGTCCCTTCCTACCTGGCATCCTGTGATATTTCACCTTGAGCCTTATTTTCTTGCTGCCTTTGCTGCTATGCCTAAATGAAACCAGACTGCAGTAACAATAATTGTGCAGTTTGGTCTGATTACTGCTCTATAATCCATGCAAAGTGACCACCTACAAGACTGATAACCTCTTTTTTTTCTGTTAGTGAGAGGTTTTCCTGTTAGTGAGACTCGGCAGGAAGACGAGTAAATACATATGGTTTGGGTTTTTTTTTTTAAAAAAAGCTAAAATACAGCAGTCCTCAGGCATTCACTTTCTGCCTATAATTTCATTTCCCTTTGGCTTCAGCAAGTTGGAGCATTTGTATTTTTAATTACTCTCATGGGAAAGCAGACAAGAAACAACTGCATCAGACTGGAAACAGTCTTCCTATAAAAACATTTAATCAGGACTGATGGGAAGAACTTTAGCCTGGATGGGAGGGAGAATATGAGCTGGTTTTAAGTGGCAATAGGGATTTCTGTTGGCATGAATTCTCAGTTGTCTGCAAGAGAAAAGTGGATTGAAAAGTTTAAAGAAGAGAGGACAGGCTTTGTACGTTCATACTGTATTGTGCTTGGAAAACTAATAAAAATAAAATCTTTTTCTGGCAGATGATGTTTACCGTAGGAAACGATCAGAAAGGCTGTACGAGGAGCGGATGGAAAAAAGTGAATTTTAGCCTCAAGGGGAAGCTGAATGCTTCAGCTGTATTAACACCAGAGAAGCATTACTGCCACATGGATAGGAGGGGAATAGTTTGTCTGCAAGATGAACTCTAATCCACACGTTTGTGAAATACGCTCTTAGATGGGTTTGGCAATTTATTCTTCCTACATCTACTTCATATCTTTAATATTTTGTATTTAAGCCAAATACAATGGAGAAAAGTTTGCTGTATGTAGGCCTCTGCCACGTATTTAATGTTTGTTTAGTACTTTTAAATAAACTGAGTAAACGGAGTCTGGCTGCTGCTTTTTTTTGGCCAAGACTAGTGGGAAAGAAACATTACCCATCACCTACATCCTATCCAGGCACAATGGGAACAATGATTTTTAGTTAGTTTCCTTTGTGCTGACAGAAACCGCGCTCTCATCTAATTTGTTTTCTTTCCCATGTGGCATAATTGTATCCAGATAAAAAGAGGCCAGACTCGCTGCTCAGTGTTTACTCAGCCCACACTGTTTGGAAAGTCATCCGTGCCTCCAGGCTCCGCTGCCTGCCCCTCGTACCCTTTGTTGGTACTCAGTGAACTGAGGGCTTTGGGGAAAAGAGTGATCCTTCACCTCCTAACAGGCACAAGCGCAGAGGAGCAGTCAGCTTAGCAAACCTCTGCAGGACTCCTGTCTCCCCAGAAAGGAAAAGAGAGCTCACTGCATATCCTGGACAGCTTTTATTCTGTGACTGCGTTAGGGTGACTGGGGAAGCAGTGAGGACTCTGCATTAACGACGTTGTGTTACTGCTGATGGTTTGCGTATATACTGAGAGCCCACAAAGAAGCCAGTTCTTAAAACCTGCCCAAAAACAAACTCGAGGGAGTTCCAATACTTACACGTGTTCCTTCCTGCACCAACTCCTAACAGCCTTTTCCCACAGAAGGAAGTTTTCTTCAGCTAAAGAGCCAGTAAGCATTTTGCTGATGTTTCACCTTGCAAGCGGAGGGGAACTGCTGTTGTCTCATCCAAGGAACGATCTGCAGGGCTAGTGCTGCTTGTGTTTTCAGGAGATAAAAACTGTCAAGAGAAGTAAAGACGTGACCCTATCACTTTAATTACTTGGGGAAACCCCCTATTTCTGAATAAGAACCTGAGTTTTGACTTTGGTTCCCAAAACCTCACGCAGAAGCTTCTTTTTGCAGTCGTATATTGTTCTGCTGCAGTAAATCCTAACTGCAGCGACACAGAAAGAATAAAGCATGAGTGAAAAGCCAGATTTTGAAAAGTGTTGAGCTTTAGCTCCCTCTACCTTTCCTTCTCGAGCCTTTTGGAACTCTCTCCTGCCAGTGCTGTTTCCTTAGAACAAGAAGATCCAAGCATCCTTCACCGCTTTGCTCCAAGGCTTTCGTTGTGCTTAGCTTAACCCGAGCCACACAAGTTACTCAAGTTGCTGTGTAATTCAGGGCCTTCTCCTCCGTTTCTTTTCATGTCTCACCTGCTGCCTCCTTTAACAGACGATGATCTGCACAACCAGGCTTCTGCACTGGATTTTTTGATCCCTCCTGGCACAGGAAGGACATGAACGCATGTTAATTAAATATAAAGCTATCTGTTCTGAATAATTAAATAGCTCTTTACGTGTTGGAGGCACTTTGAGACTTGAGAGGTTTCTATCATTTAATTTTTCTTGCTGTTTGTGGTATTAAGGAAAACCTCTATACTGTTGGGTTTTTTATTTTAATGAGTAAAAAGATGCTTTTTTTCCATATTACTGTTCTTATTTCCTTATTACACAGCTACATAAAAGAGTTCTGAACCACGTTAGTTTCTAGTGTGAAATTAAGGCTTGCTGTTTATTTTCAAAGCAATTAATGTGGGGGCATCTGGGACCAACTGAATCTTATTATCTCCACTCAGCTTGTTCCCAATGCATCATATATTTTTCAAGGTTTACTGTTCATGCTCCTTATGGTTTAATTTCAACCGTATTTTTCAGCATCCCTGTTCTTATCACCCACCAGGCACATCTTGCAATACACGGGACAAAATAAAAAGGATTTTTTACCCGCATGCACGCACGTACCAGGGACCTGATAAAATCTGGATTAGCATCAGCCAGAATCACCTGAAATTAAATCCTAATAAAAGTCTTGATGGGACTGGTTAATCCAAAACACTTTGCAAACTATTTTTATTCAAATTAAAAAGACTCAGGTAAACAAAGTGATGGTACATACATGTTATAAACCTGGCTTGCAGCTTAACCTTCAGGAGTACAAGATCTAACGAAAAGCCAAGCATGGATTAACCAGGTCCGAAAAAGTACGCTGAAATAAAAAAAAAAAAGTCACCAACATCAATGCTTTGAATTTTTACACAAACAGTAAATTTTCTCATGGAAGGGAAGGACTGAGGAAGAGAACAAATAATTATTAGTCGTCTCCAAGTGGTTTATGAATACCAGTCCTAGATTCATCTATTTTTCGCTCTCACAGAAGCCAACCATTTCCCATTCATACTTTTTATTTTAATATGAAAGTTTTGTTTATGCCAGTACAACAAATGGCAGTGGAAAACAAATAAGGGGTTCAAACACCCACAAGGCGAGAGAAAGACAGACAGACATGTCTTTTTTTTTTCTTTTTTCCTTTTTTTTTTAAAACCAGAGTCAGAAAACAGTTTCTTTTGCTGGTTTGGAATTCTAGACTGTAGCCATCATATCGTAAATTTTACTGCAATCGACTGAAACGCCTCCAATATCCAGAGACACGGGTTTGAAATAAATAAACAAAGCTTAAAATAATTGATCAGGGCCAGCCCAGCGGCTTAGCTGTAGCGCTCTGCACTGCCTTGTGGGAGGACCCAGGGGTCGTTTGCACTTCCAATCTCTTGCTTCTGGGCCAGAAAGAGCAGTGAAAATCAGGTTTCGGCTGCTCGGGCAGGAGAGCCAGTGCTGCAAGTCTGCTCGGCACCGACCTTCAGATAAATTAAACATCTGAGTTATACAGGCTCCAAAGGGAGTCCCATCCAGTCCTCAAAAGAAAATAAATAAATCAATAACTTAATTAAAATCCATCCCAGGTTCTTTGGTGTAATTTGTGTTAATGCTGAGAAACAGGAGAATCTGGTGGTGCATTAGTACAATCCATGATAGTTCCAAACACTCCCAAACTAGGATTTGCTGCCTGATTCACTTCACCGTCCCATCTTTGTGGCTTTGCAAAGCCTATGGTAACCTAAATATACTTGAGGATGATATTGTATATGTGGGGGTCGTCTACGACTATTCAGTTTCTACTTTATTGAACTTGGTCATTTACAAAGGCCAGTAAAGAATTTCTGTACTTGTAGAGCTCAAACCTGTGATTTCCCTGTGTTGCTCAGCTCCGTTTTCTTCACGTCCACTGCACATCTGACCTAAGCTGTCCTTAAGGGCCTGCTTGTAATTACATGGTTTTCTGCACAATGACTGGAGGATTGCAATAGAAGGGAAAGAAATTAGCTAGTAAAATTAAATAACAGGTTCTACTTGCGCACGTCACTTCCCTCATCAGTATTAATTACATCAGCAAAATGGAACCCAAGATATCCAGTATCCAGAAGAAAAGTATTTAACCTCCTGCCAAATGCACTCAAATAAAAACCGCTCTGTGCTATTAAACATTTCCACACGATGAACATGTCTAGCAGTGAGATCAAAGTGTATCAATAAATCAGTTCTTTTGGACTGAGATGCAGTGACCATGTTCAGGCCAACACCTTTTTCAAACCAATATTGCTTTCCCAGTCACTTAACACAATCTAAAATTATTAATTCTTTTTCTACAATTAAGTACATGAAAGGATTTACCTTTAAACAAACAGCCTTGCAGTCCAAAAGGTTGGCTGGTTATGAGGACAGGTAAGTCTGTAGCAGAAGGCAGTCAAAACCTTGAAATTTGGCAAGAAGTCTACGCCTACCTTAGCTAAATAAAGAAAAAAACCCAAACCAAGCCCCACACCCTCTGAAGGCTGCGACGCAAGTGCTCTAGTTCCCCACGGTCTCGCTGTGCTGTGCTTGCACGCACCGCACAGTAGTACTTTACCTTAATGTGTCAAATCTATCAACTTTTGCATCACAAAACTTCCACTGATCAATACATTAAAGTGAATCAATGCACTTAAAAGAAAGCGTACGAGAACGTCTTACAATGCCCAATCATTAACAGAATATGTGTGAATTTATAAACATTGCTAATAAATCAACTCGGCTTCCCTTCTCTAACTTACCTTCCAAGACCTGAACTGGTTCGCAGTTCCGCGTGCCTCTCCCACACGGAATTGCTTAGGGACGGAGGTTTCCCTTCCCACCGCTCAGTGTCAGGGGCATCACAGAACCCCCCGAGCAGGTCACGGGAGATAAAAGCTTCGCCTCCTAAGGCCGTGCCAGCACACGTATTCTGTTACTGATTTAGGATCACAATGACCTTGGCTACACAATTAAATAACTGGACAGGATCGGACAACATCAGCAGTCAAGACACCCTTGTCCCGTCTGCACTAGCCCTTCCATGATCACTGTGGCCCACTCAGCTGCCTCGGGAGCGACTTGAAATGTTATTTTTCTTCCCCTAGCGTCAACGCACGTCTTACCTTTAGCTTCTTTTAAGAGATACTCCCTGCTCACATCCAAGTGAGATCTCTGCTGGAAGTGACTAGCGCACACAAGCACATGTACACACGTCCCTCTAAGATGTAAACTATGACTAATTTCACATTCCATTGTACCAATTTGTTAACACTTTGTTTTCTTTTTTCTTCTTTTTTATAAAAACAATGGCATCAGATTCTCAGCAATAAAGTATAAGAAAGATGAATCCTTGACTACACTTAACCAATTATGAAATCGCCTTCCAAACCAAGGAAACATATGCAAAAATCTGTGTATTTGATAAAGTCAACTTAATATAACAAAAAGTGAAATATGCTTATTAAAAGTGTCCTTATATAAAAATGGTCTTGCAATGTACAGTAAAATGCAATACAAATTATTGTTGGTTATCTCTCCCCACCCAGTAACTAAAACAGCTATTGTTCCACAAAACTCCTTTATATGCCGGTATCAAAGAAAGAAGCAGTTACGCAACTAAACATTTTCTATGTTGTATGCCTGGCGGATGTTCAGGGTGTCTCGTAGCATCAAGTCTCGCAGACGCCACAAGGCATCGGCCATCGTGGTGTGAGCCCCTTTGCTTTTCAACCAGTGGGAAGGGAGTCGGCTCTCCTGTTCTTTTGATAAGTGGACATCTCGTCTTCGTGCTGGAAGGTCAAGAAACGGTCCAATTATTTATTGGCTCTAGTATTTAAGCCCATATGATTGATTCTTAGATTCATATAATTCTAATTAGCCTGCTGATTCTGTTAATTTGTTTTTAACAATTACCAGAATGTGTACATTTTATTTTGTTGCCACATTGGAAGGATGGGATGCCAACCCGAGGGACCTGGACAGGCTGGAGAAGTGGGGCTGTGAGAACCTCATGAGATTCAACAAGGTCAAGTGCAAGGTCCTGCACCTAGGTCGGGGCAATCCCCAGTTTCAGCACACGATTGGGGATGGCGTGATTGAGAGCTGCCCTGCAGAGAAGGACTTGGGGGTGCTGGTCGATAAGAAGCTCAACACGAGCTGGCAGTGTGCGCTCGCGACCCAGAAGGCCAACTGTATCCTGAGCTGCATCAAAAGAAGCATGGCCAGCAGGCCGAGGGAGGGGATTCTGCTCCTCTATTCCTCTCTTGTGAGATCTCATCTGGAGTATTGTGTCCAGTTCTGGAATCCTCAACATAAAGAGGAGATGGATCTGTTGGAACAGGTCCAGCCTAGAGAAGAGAAGGCTCCGAGGAGACCTTATAGCAACCCTCCAGTACCTGAAGGGGCTACAAGAGAGCTGCAGAAAGACTGTTCACAAAGGCTTGTGGTGACAGGACGAAGGGCAATGGGGATAAACTGGAGAGGGGCAGATTTAGGCTAGACATAAGGAGAATTTCTCCACCATGACAGTGGTGAGGCCCTGGCCCAGGCTGCCCAGAGGAGCTGTGGCTGCCCCATCCCCGGAGGGGTTCAAGGCCAGGCTGGATGGGGCCTCGGGCAGCCTGATCTAGTGGGAGGTGTCCCTGCCCATCACAGGGGGCTGGAGCTAGGTGATTTTTAAGGTCCTTTCCAACCCAAACTATTCTATAATGCTATTAAGCAAGCAGCAGATTTATTTAGCATTTTCCATAAAAGCAAAAAATATTAGTGGTTACAAAGAAGTTCTGCCTGGAATCATCCCACTCTGTACCCAAAGCCTTACCTGTGAGGGTCTGGTCCCACTTGCTAATGCTATTTGATTCAGCACTAAGCCCCTCGATATATTTCAGATAGGCTTCAGAATGAAGAAGCCTCTGTGTCTTTGGTGGAGGGGAGACGAACATGGGAGTTGTGGGCTGCTGCATAACTGGCTGGCTCGCTGGGCTCTGGCCGGGATACGGAGGCGGCGCCTGCTGTCCCGGCGGGCCGAGGATTCCTATCTGCAACGACAAAGCGAGGGAGAGATCACATTCAGAGGAACTGCAAGGGAGCCGCTTCGCATCTGTGCATCAGGTCTTCCTCCTTTTTATTTCATGCTTTCTCCAATTTGATCATTAATGTGTGGCCTGTGGAGCACAGGATTTACTCGAAAACATCTAATCCGAACTGATTCTGATCCTTGGACAACTGGGATGCTTTTAGAATAAAAGCTAATTGCTGCCAGGCAAAAATCACAGGGACACAGGAGAATTCTCACCATTCTGACTAAGCAGCAGCACTGAGAACTTGGCACAGATATCCTGTGGTCTGGAAAAACTCATTGTCACGGTATACATTTACACTTCACTTCTGGTTTTCTTTACACCCTCTAGCCAAAAATCATATTTGTCTTTATGATGCAAAAATAAAGTCAATAAAATTGGAAATGTGTTGCATAATTAATCCGAATTAATCACTGTGAAGGAACGTCCGGTCATCGCTGTTCTCCAAACTGACAAATTCTAAATTGCCAATGAACATCTGCTTGGGCAGCCTGTGAAAATGGGAGCAAACAAAACAGGTTCTACCCACTCATCAGTGCCTGAGAAAGCAGGCAGCCTCTTCTCTGCATCACCAAAGTGTGCAAAACTTAAATTGCCAGCAAACTGAACAGTGGGATGAAAAGACTTATCTTAGTTTAGCAGAAGGAAAACAAATTAAAACCCTGTCTTGCTTATACCGCTCAAGTTATCCCACCAGACAGAACCTAATTAGCATAGTAACAACACAACCAAGAAATAAAGGCTGAGTAGAAGATATTAACTGGTTCTGAATACTGGTGTGGTTTATGTTCTCCCCGGGAAAGGATATGTACATCCCTAGATGTCTTAACTGAGACATTGTTCAAATACTAATTCAGAGCCTTAGAGCCTCATAATTAATGCAGAAATGACTCACCTGGTGTCCAAAAGGACTAGCTCCGGGTGCTGGAGTGCCTACCATGGGGGTCACATTTTGGCCTATAACACCTATATTCCAAAATATAAAATAATTAGTCTTATTTCAGAGCAGTGCAACCACTTCTTTGGTCTTCTATAGTAAACATTCATACTTTTGATATCATTGCTCCCAGTTAAGCAGATGTATGGCATTCAGATATCCCCCTCTCCCCCAATAAAGGAAACCACTTGAGGAGTTTCTGAATGAGGGGGTTAAAAAAAAAAAAAAAGCCAACATGACAACTAGCAAACACTGATACAGGGCCTGTTGAACTCATTTAATTAAAGAAATGCAAAGTGAATCATTTTTGGTTTTCAGATTTTTTTCGTGTTACTTAGTTACTGCCTGACTAAAGCTTTTCACTGACAACATATCTCTTTGGCTTGACAAGATCTTCCTGGAATCCTTTTAAGAATGGAAATGCTGATTTGCTTTAGCAACATCGAACATTTCCTTGTGCTCAGTTTTATATAAAATACATTCACAGCCAGAGGAAATCCAAGCCATTACACAAATTCAGTGAGATCTCACTAATATCAAACGTCACTTGAAGGTGAAGCATCAACAGTTTTATCTACGAGACCAACAAACATTTGAAATAAACCTCAATAAAATAAAGGCTGTTAGTTTTTCTCAAACGTAGCGAGGCTTTTCCCCACTGCGCAGTGCAGCGGACACCAGTGTTAGATTGAAACCTTTATAAAGCTGAATGAGAGCCATGCAATTCCCATATTTTACATACAGATGCTTTGGTCTCAGTGAGCGAGAGTTATGCCGCCTGCTGCTTTCTTTCTGTTTATGCTGCTCTTCATATTCATTAATTGGAAAAGCAGCAAACTGACTATGCCCCTCTGAGGGTTTAATTTGCATGGAGATTTCTGTATCCGTGATCAGAAGACGTGCCGCTGCACTGCACACACTAAAGCATATGGAGAATGCATTTTCCATTTGATGACAACCTCCATTTTAAATATATCTGTACTCCCAGCGAGTCAGGAGTTGGGGAAAAACATCGATAATACAAGTTGTAGAGTGTGACACAGATCCGTTTTATGAAGAGGTCTGGCAGAAGGCACCAGAACTCTTCCAGCATTGGAGCGTGGGTCACCCCTTGCCCACCCGGCCCGATTTAGCATCGTTTCACCTGTGGTCCTGCACTCCCAGGCATTACTTTTTCCCTAACCCATATCCTCTCAGCTTTAAACACCATACAAGCAGGCCACTTCTCTGGTGGGAAAAAGAAATGCCTTGCCCTGGATTCACCTCCCAAGTATTTGTGCTGGCTGATGGGTGCTAAAGGTCATTGCTTGGGTGAGTCGGAGACAGGCTCAGCGACACGCAGCTGTTCCTGCTCCCTCTACGGGATGTCATGGTCAATCTCACACGCCAGCGAAGCTGCATGCTGCACACCGGATACCGATGGATTTAACAAAACCCCCAGGCAAGCAAAAAACACCCCCCAAAAACAATTTACACGTAGATAAAGTCTTAACAGAGGTTGTGATAAACACAGCTGCAAGTGGGGTAGGGGAGGCAAACGAGACCGCTCTGGATCACAGCTTGTTTAACTGCTGAACACACGGGACGCACGTCTTTTAAACAGGGATGTGAGTTTTAGAGCTAAAAGCTGAAAGATTCAGCAGGCAACAGGAGGAGAGGGCAGATGGACACCTTTTCCCCTGTAATGGGGACATGTTAATGCCATTAACACTGGAAAAACGTTTAGGATTCATTCAGATTCAGCCTCACTTTTCATCAAGCGTGGTAAAAAACCGCAAATGTGTAGTAGGTGTGCTCTCAAAAAATCGATTCAGAATTTGGCCACAACAGGAAACGGAGTTCACCTTACCCTCAAAAGGTTTCCGGTTCCTGTTCTATCAACAAGGTTTCATCTGAACACGTCAGTGCCCTGATGGCCAGGGGCTCATTTAAGCACACAGCCTGGCTACTGACACACATTAACCTACTGAAAAAGAGTCTGGTAAGGAAACAGAACAATACATTTCATTTATAAGCCCATTTTGGATAAGAAAAGGAGTGGAAGGCTGTTGTTCACTGGAACAGGCTGCCCAGGGAGGGGGTTGAGTCCCCTTCCCTGGAGGGGTTTAAGGAACGGGTGGATGAGGTGCTGAGGGACATGGATTAGTGATTGATGGGAATGGTTGGACTCAATGATCCGGTGGGTCTTTTCCAACCTGGTGATTCTATGATTCTATGAAATGATGTAAGGACACAAACAGGCTGGTTTTAGCTTTCAGACCTCCAATAAGCTCGAGTTTTGTTGGCTGGAGCATGCCACGTTTCTCCAGTCCCCTTTTGCAGCTGGTTTATTCCACATGCGGTTCTGTCAACATTCCACTTCTACCTCATCCGTCCCGCAGCGTGTGCCGCAGCTGAACCAACCCGGGCCCTTCAGAAACCCAAGCTGTGACCAAACCAAGCTGCGGATCGTTTCTGTAACAACTGGTTAAATGACAAACACACGGCAATGAAACAAGGAGCAAATGAGGATGAGGTTCTTACCGGGCGGTGGGATGCCGGGGATGCCTGGCATACCTGGCGGGAGTTGGTGGGGTGGGGGCACCCCTGGGTGAAGTGGCTGCATGCTGCCCATGCTAACAATGCCATCAACGGGGCCCTGCAAAGGCGGCAGCGCCGGCGGATAGCCACTTATCATGCCTTGGGGGACACAACAAATGTCAAACATGCATCAATAACATGCGGAATGATCTAGACAGTAAGTCATGCACTACCCACAAAACACAACAAAAGAAAGCACTTTTAGTACAGCGACACGATACTACAATTAGTGTCTTGCAAACATGAGTAAAACTTAAAAATAGAACAAAGTTATAAATGTGAAACACCGTACTCCTGATGAATTAGTGTTTAGTGTATCTGAATGCTTCTCATGGGGCAATAAATGCTGAATACTCACATATGTTAACACAAGGAATAAAGTCAGCCACAATTAAATGTTACTAAGGCAAGCGATTTTAACACAGCTCAAAGCTCTGCCATCTGCATCCAGACAGTGAACGCAACGCTAACTACACAAGCTCCACGTGCAGCCCTGCTTTGCGGGCTCCCTCAGGGACCAAACAACTGGAACAAGAATAAAATCTTGTGTATTTTTCATATGCAAAATTAACAGACGAACGCCCTACAACGTTTGCATACTAACGGCAGCGACAGGGGTGACTTTTATTAAACCATCTCCAGTATGAACTAAGGATGTAACTCAAATTTAAAACCTGAGAGCACTGGATGCACTGGGCTGCAGTGATACACGCACACAGCAGTTGACTGAAGTAAAAGGACTTACAAGGAGCACCTGCAGGCCCTCACAGGATTTCACTAACAGCATTTTCAAGGTGTTTTTATAGGAAAATCAATGATCCAATGAAGTGTTGCTGCTCACAACTTTAACCTTCTGCATGTGAAGGATGACTATTTAGAGTTTATTCTTGTTTTGCCTCGGGTTTGTTGCTGTCCATGAGGTGAACCTACACAATATAACTGCACTGTGTTTATGAGGTCCTGGAAAGTAACTTGCTCATCCCTCACCTGTTTTCTAGGCTTCTTAATTTAAATGGATGTGTTATATCAGGTAACCAAGGAAAGGTGCTGGAAAGAATGAAAGATGACAGTGGACAGAAGCAGGTCTAAAGAGGTGAGGTAGGAGATTTAAGAAATGCAAAACTGCTGGGGTTTCTACAGTCTGTTCCCAGGAACCATCTACAGAGTTTTGCCGCATGCCCAGTAACTCACAAAAGAAACTTTTGGAACAGGAATTTCTGGCAGACTGTCCAAAACCACACACCAGCTCTGACTGAAAACAAAACAGTCGTGAGAGCTCAGGACCAAAACGGATCAAGCAGCTCCGAAATACAAACTAAACTGGTCACTTCTTCAAGAAGAGTTACACAGGTGACAAACCTAAAATTCCAAAGCTTTACACGGAGCTAACAATGAGACAATAAAGAACTGATCTCCCTCAAGCCTTCACTTTCCACAGGACAAGAGGTGTTGGGTACCTATTTCAAATACCTGGAAGCTCATCTGACCTCTTCATTAACAGTGAAAACCATATTTGTAATGGAAAAAGTAACAGAAGAAAAACACAAAAGCATCCCTAGAATAAAGGGCTTCCACTGTAGCTACTGCCTGGTGCTTCCCATGCACCCCTAGCTGCAACCACACATCTACACACACTTCGGCAGCTTTAAATTAAACAGAATAAAACAAAAACCTCCAAGGAAACAAACCCGTATCGATCAATCACGAAAACTTACTTCTACACTTCCCAATAAAACACTCACTCAGCAACAGTCTGGCTTAATAAAGCTGTCATCAAACCTCCAAGAGAAACTAATTTTTGTAGCTCATCACAAGGTAGCAATCACAGCCACTTTTATACTTCATACATGAGGTACCACTTGGAAAGCATGAGCAAACTATTTCCACCTCCCATCGGTGTAATTTGTGATGTCTTTCAAACTACCTGTTCTCCCATTTTTTTACTATGAAAACATACAATTTAATAAGCTTGTGTAATGCCTAATTTACAAGAAACAAGAGCACTGAGCACTGAGAGAAATGCACCTCAGAAAGCATCTAGATTTCTTGGACCTGTGGCCCATAAAGAAATTCTCTGAACTTCTGCGATGGAGAATTTCTCTGAACTGGAGAAAAGCAATCAAACGATGGAGCAGGATGTGAAAGAAGTCTCAACAGAATAAGATATTCCTAAGCAAGACCTGTGGAAACTGAAAGATGAAAGGCTGTGTTTCTCAAATGGGCCACAGTAATAGAAAGAGTTTAAAAAGAACCACTTGATCACCCACTTCAAGGAAGTGTTTCATAATGCCAAAGGGAAGAGCCCTGCAGATCTAACTGCTTGGATAAGACGATGGTCTTAAATACGGGTTTGCTTTTGAGAAGGCTGCTGCAGGAAGAAAGTCAGCGCGTATCGCTTACAGAACGCACAGTTTATTACTACCCACCAACATCCAGAAAGTGGAAAAGTGATTCAATGCCAAAAAAAATCCAAGAACCAAACCAAGAAAACACAACCGCAAGAGGATGAAGTTCTGCGTGTTCTAGAAGGACTCGCAAAAAAAGATCAGCACTGGAGAACTCCTTTTTCTTAATATACACCCAGACATATGTACACACACAAACACGCCAACTGCCAACAGGTCAGGGGAAAATTATCAAGAACTAAGTGGAAAATAAATTAACAAAATAAAAATGCAACTCAGTGTAAACAAATGCTTTGTAGTCTGGAGACCAAGAACCAAGTAAGGAACATGCCTTGAGTTTAAACATCCATGCAGCCCCTTTAGTAAAGAGGGATTTAAAGACCGTGATGAAAAACGCTCCAGGCTGTCAGCTCTAAATACGGCCACAGCCTGCGAGATGAGAAAGCAAGCAAAAAATGACAAAAGAATAAATGGGATAATTGGAATGCCTTATGGGAAAGCTAAAAACCGCCCCAAACTCAAACCAGAAGTCCTCTGATACTCGTATTTATCTACTTGGCACTATTTTGTCCTTAACTGATGTTACCTAATTATTTTAATTAGAAATAGGAGGAGGAAAACAACCTCTTAGGTAATACCCAATTCATCTTCTCACTGATGTACGGCTCATTCATATACAAGGGCCACCAGCAGACTACAATATCTCCATGCTCTGAGCATGCTCCCTATGAACTCAAGTCGAATTACAATCGGTAACAAACCCAACACTCAGCAACAGGGCCCTTGTGGAAGAGCTCTCCGAGCCCAGTTCTATTCTGAAAATCACCCGCTAAGACCGGCTCTCTCGCTATTCCACATTTGTTTCTGCAGTGGCTCTAGATCCTACCCTGCTCTGCTTACCACTGTCTAACCAGCAATTCTCTAAGGTTTTACTTGGATTTAAAAATCTGCTTTGGATTCTGTTTGCCTCTCGCCTTCCTGACAATACAAAGAAATCGGTAATTTCCCTCCTACTTTAGTGCTTCCCCTGATGCTGCATGCGCTTAGGAGAGCATTTGGCTTACTCGTAGCAGGGCTAAACACGACCTCTGCAGAGCAGAGTGAATAAACACGACTGCACCCAAACAGAACAGAACTCCTGCACACGGAGGACCCTTTTGTCTTGCATTTCCAACAAGCTACTCGCTACTGGACCGAGCCTACCAGGCTACTGCTGCAGTTACGTACACTCATTATGAAGAAAGACTGAAGAGGTTGAGCTTTTTCTTCCATAAGAACAAAGTGTGACCCAAGAGAGTGTTCAGAGTTATGAAGGGGGTTGATATAGTGGATGAGGAAAAAATGGTCATAGCTCCTACGTTTTACCTGCAACGGGTGTCAACTGCTGATTGAGCATTCCCATTGGTGTTGGTGGCGGCACCACCCCCATAAGAGCCCCGACAGGAGTGCCTGCCCGGGGGGAGGAATTCTGCTGCTGTGCTGCTCGCTCTCTCTCCTGCTGCTCAGCAACTTTAGCTGCCCGCTCTGTAAAAGCATTTTAGATTTTCAGTTCTGTTTTGTAACCCAGAATTTCAAAATATTATCTGTTCATTAAAAAAAGGACTAGTCAAACACTGGCATAGTTTAGTCAAATATAAAATAGAATCGTTTTATACAGCATGTGATTTGATTTCATGTGGCTGCGGCTAAGACTTTGAGAACCTTTCATGAAAAATATTCCACGAAAAAGAAAAATAAATAATAAAATAAAAATTTAAAAGGTCAAAGAACAAATTTGATAATAACACCAGTGTTACCGACGTGAAGCAGCAGTCCAGCACTAGGCTCGGTCCACGCCAGGAGAACATGGCAAAACGTTCCCTCTTTTGACACCCCTGGCTCTGCTAAACCAGCTACCAAGGCTGGCACCTCTCGCGTAAACCCACTGTGGGAATTTTTAAGCACGTGTCTATTAGACGCGCCCTAAAATAAGATGCCAAGAGCAGACAGCAGTGCCAGCCGGTGGCTCATTTGCTCATGAGCTTCCCATATATTTTACTACCGATGCAGCTGAAAAGCGAAGGCAAAGTTGGGAAGCATTTGCCAAGTTTCCCTAGCGTAGAGAGGTCCTCAGTGTTTGGAACATAACAAGCAGCAGTTTGATGACCCAAAAATATTTTTCTCTGTTTCTCTCTGTTGTTTTCCCCGTTTTGGTCCCCTTTGAGCTATTATTTCTTTTGGGGGTTGGTTTTTTTTGCTGAAGATGGCTAACTCACATTGTGCTTCTCACTGCAGGTCATGCCTCTCCTTTGTACGGTGAATCTGGTCATTACCTCAATCAAGTTTCTCACTGTGACTGCAAGAACAAAACATCTACTGCACAGGAATCTGACCAGAGGAGAATTTTAGATTAAGGGAAGGGGAAAGGGTCATGGGAAGAAGAAAGAAAAAATGAAACCCAACCAAACCAAAAAAAGGAGATACGCCAAATGCCCACTCAAGGTGTTTCAGGGGCATGCAAGTTGCTGATTTGTTTACTCTGAACATTGTATCTGACTGATGCAATGAGGAACAACAAAGAATGAACGAATGCAGCATATTACATCTCCAGCAAATTTTATTAGCGGTGAACACAGGGGTAGAAGTTCTTTTGCAGTGGTGAAAGATGAAAACTGCCACTAAAACAGCGATCAAGGTCCTGTGTCAAACAAAGGCTAAGAAGTAGTTCATCAAGGAGATTATGTTCTGCATCCTGCCAATGTCATTTGTTATCTTTAGTTTGTGACTTCAAACAACTATCATTCATCTCCTGTAGAACCCGATTATTGAGCTCCTATGCACCACTTCCATACACTCAAAGACCAATTTCATTACCAAAGCATTTTCTTCCTTTTCACTTTGTCATTTCAGGAAGAGACGACGACGCACAGAAACTCCTAAATTTCCTACCAGTAACTCATACGTGATTGAGCACAAAACACACAAGACATTTAAAGGTAGATCCTAAAATAAAAAATGAGTGAATCCTCTTCAGAGCAGAACAATTATTTGGGGAAAAGATGAAGCAGCTGTTCAGACTCTCGCTTATTTTGGCCAGATAAAAAAAACAGAAGGTCAGACAAAAGCAAAAAGTTCTGGAGACACTCGGCTGAATGGGAAATTACTGTTAAGGGTTCAGTTTTATAAGATTACGGAGTGCTGAGCTCTGAAAAAGGATCTGATGTAGGCCAGTACTTGAGTTCTACCTAGTCTCTAACCATGCCACGACTGCCACGGAACTAAGAGATGGAACAACACTGTCAAAGGGAACCTCAGCAGGCATCTGAAAGCTCAGCCTTGAGCATTCACCTTCATACTCAATACTAAGCCCAAGTCGTTTAGGCCAGGACTTCATTCAAACAACATTTCCAACACATCTCAAGAGACGGCAAAGAGACCTTCTGCTTTGAACAGAGCTTTTCCTTACAACAGCCCTTTGTCTCAAGCCCATGCATTGCTTTATTTCATTTTGAGAAGTTTCTGCAGCGCCGTTAGCCATGCAGGCATCTCCAACGCAGCCTGTGCTTTGCTCAGCTATTCCTAAAAAAATAAACTATTCCCCCTACACGTACGCCAAATGGAATTTTCAGTGGGTCAAAACGGATCTAAAACACAAACTACTTTTCACCAGAACACAGAAAGGCACTTTTTCACTGCCGTGTCAAACGATTCCTGTTCTCTGCTCCCTGGCACACGTCCCTGCTAGAGAGCACGTGAATTTTGACTCGTAACAGGGGAAGGAGAGGAGTTTGTCTCCTTTCACGCATGGTAAACAAACACAGTTTGGACACTTTGTAACCCCATCCCAACCCCCTGAAAAAACAAATAAAAGCCAGTCTAGCTCTGGGCAGATATCAAGCCAGAGAAACTGCAGCCCAAAACACAAAAGCTCTGAAAAACCTTACGTGAGAAAGAGGTTTAAAGTGGAAGCACTCAAGCAATCGTTAACAGTGGACAGATGCTGTTGCTACCAGTACGTTACAGCTACACCTTCCTGCAGAAGCACAAGACATTGAGCTGCTCAAAGCTGGGAAGCGATGACGTGCCAGCCGTCCTACTGCTTAAGAGTGAGACTGTAAGGAGGGACCTGTCTGTACAAAGCTACCATGCGCATCTAGAAGGGTATAAAAGGGAGCTACAACAGGAAAAAATAAGGTCAACGTACTTTCACAAAGAAAGAGTGTTACCACCTCCCTTCTCAGCGTTCACAAAGAGTACTCACACCTAGTATTACCCTCCAGAACAGCTAAGAGGCACTACCGCAGATTTGAAAAGGATTGAGATAGCTGAGGGTGGAAAAGTGATAGCACGCAGACTTCTAGTTTGAAGATGAAAGCTGCCTTTAAGTTCTGAGTATGCAGAAAACCTATCAAATCTCATTTCAAAAAAAGCAAAGTTATAACTTAATTGGGCAATAACTTCCTTGGGTATTGAAACTTTCCTATCCAAGCTGGCATTTTCTTCCAATAAAATTGCAACAGTTGTTAAAAAAAAATGGGTTTTATATTGGAAGCGCTGCCACATATTAACTGGAGTAAAAACTGTGGATGTTAAGCCAATTTGCAGGCCCCTTGGGTAAGAGCCTGCAGCTAAGGATCAAGTGTATTTCATTTTAATCACATGGAAGTTGAAACTCAATGACCAATACCAGCAGGCAAGAAAGGAAGAAAGAAAGAAAGAAAGGAAAGAAAGAAAGGAAGATCTAAAGCATGCCTATGCAATAGTCCTAGGCTTACTTTAGGATATGAAATCTCTCCACAAAAATGAGTTGCAATACTTGATTAACAGTGAGACTGACAACAGGTCACATTTACAGTATCATAACAGTTTCCTTAGTTTAATTCTACTAAAACTTTTTAGGACTCTAAGCCTTCTTACCTGCTACCACAGCTCTGAAGAGCTTCTTGTCCAAAACTCCCCCCAGTCCTCCTTTAAGTAAACTTTCACAAACCATTGTTCCAACTGACTTCCAGCCCAGGGGCTTCATGCCCCTTTACTTCTAATTTGTCCCCATTTTCATGGTCTTTGTTCTTTCAGTTATTTGTGGCAAAGGCATTTAAATGATCAGTTGTGCACTACACAGCTTAAATACGCTATTTGCTCCTCTTCAGTCCTCTCTTAATATGAGCTTCTCTTTAAGGTACGTCCAGAACACAAATATAAGTATCTTCTTTTATTAAACTTCCCATCTGAATAACAGTAATGAATGTGTTGAGAACGAAAAAAAGCAGCAAGAGTCTAGCATCTTAGTTTTTATTTACCTTCGTATTCTGCTTTCTTTGTTGCTTCCAAGTTTCTCCATTCAGTTCCTACAAGCCTGCTGAGTTCTCCAAAGGAGTAGTCTGGGTGCTGAGCTTTAATCACAGCTCTCATTTCGCTGCTAAATAAGATGTACCCACTCATGTTGATCTTCCTCTTTGATCCCTCCTTCTTGGTGCTGCCCTTAACAGACTTGGGAGTGGACTGTGAGAAAAAGCAGTCATGACCACAAGCGTACAGAAGAGAAAGCTCTCGACAAAGAAAATTTAGACTTTTGAGAAACAGCATTTCAAAATACTCCCATGTTTCTGCTAAATGGATTTGCACAAGGACCATCCAACCTTACAGCCCCTAAGGAGAGGGGCATTGATGCACAAGAGCATACACACACGGTTGTGGAAAGTATGGGGGACAGAGAGGGGAAGAAAACCATAGAATCCCAGCGTGGTCAGGGTTGGAAAGGCACTCTGGAGCTCATCCAGTCCAACCTCCCTGTTAAAGCAGGGTCACCGCCAGCAAGTTGCACAGGAACATGTCCAGGTGAGGGCTGAGTCTCTCCAGAGAAGGAGACTCCCCAGCCTCCCTGGGCAGCCAGTTCTAGTGCTCTGTCACCCTCACAGTAAATTAAGTTATTCCTCATGTTAAGGTGCTCCAGTTTGTGCCTATTTTGCCTTGTCCTGTCACTGGGCAGCGTTGAGACAAACCTGGCCCCATCCTCTTGACCTCTGCTATTTAGGTATTGATAAGCATTGATGAAATCCCCTCTCATTATTCTCCAGGCTAAACAGACCAAGCTCACTGAGTCTCTCCTCATAAGAGATGCTCCAGGTCCCTCGTTATCTTCATGGCCTCTGCCAGACTCTCTCCAATAGTTCCCTATCGTATCCCTAGATGCAGGACTCCAGCTGGGACCTCCCTAGGGCAGACTAGATGGGGAGGAGAACCTCCCTCACCCTGCTGGCTGCACTCTTAATGCACCCCAGGTTCCCATCGGTCTTCTTGGCCACAAGGACACATTGCTGGCTCACGGTCAGCTTGCTGCCCCACCAGGTACGTGCAACTCATCCCGGCTTTTCAGGCAAGGCCACGCTGCCAGGAGAGTTCTCAATTCAGGAACAGGAAAACCTAATTATCTATTTGGCCTCTTATATATCCGCACTTCGATACATACAAGTTTATCAGCTGGTTTTGCTTTTACAGCACTTGCACCAGTTTTGATAACAGTAATTCACTGTAAAAGCCTACCCACCAGTTTGGAAGGGCAAACAGGACTTGGACAAACTCTAAGAATTCTGGATTTGGTTCTTGTATTTTCTGTTCATTCGCATTACTAATACAAACATTTTTAGATGAACAGAATCTTCTCCATTTGAATCAGATAACTGCACATACTCAATACATTAAGAGAAGAAACAAAGCAGGATCCCCTCCCTCCCTTATGCCTCTTCTCAGCTGTACTGCTGAAGCTAAAAACCAAGTTCCACATATTTTTCTTTTTTAAGTTAACCCTTGATCCACAGCAAACTGCAGCAGGAGAGCATCATCCACATATTTGTCAAGCTCCACGATATCACGTATTCACTTGCCTTGACTCCTTTTTTCTTAGGTGAAGCAAGAGCCCTTTGTTATCAGAAGAAAAAGGAGTTTTAAAGTTCTGGGGTTTAATAGCTGTTAAATAGAATCCTGCACATGTAAGTGAACATAAAGCAAATACATGCCTTTCACCTGGGAGCTCTGTTCAAAAGGACGCTTTTCACCAGAGACATGAATAGAACCGAGTATAGAATCAGACTCATGGAGTGGTTTGGGTTGGAAGAGACCTCAAAGCCCATCCAGCTCCAGCCCTGCCATGGGCAGGGACACCTCCCACGGGATCAGGGGCTCCAAGCCCCATCCAGCCTGGCCTTGAATCCCTCCAGGGATGGGGCAGCCTCCACTGCTCTGCGCAGCCTGGCCCAGGGCCTCCTCACTCTCACAGGAAAAGATTTCTTCCTAACAGCCTGTTGCCAGTGTCTGAATCTCCCTCCTGTTCCCAGCAGTTCATTCCCATTCCCTCTCTAATACTCGAATTATCGTGGATGCAGCAATGCAATGAGACAAATAAAGGGTTTTAATCCAGTTGCAAACAAACTCTCTTGGTTAGGCTAATTAGCAGTTAAGCAGTTCCTCCCCGTGCTTCAACATTCACTTACGTAAGTACCAGGGCTTGTGCATGAAACACAGCAAGAAGGAAAGGCTCAAAAGTCCCCCATTTAAGCAGCAGTAATGACTCACGCTGCATTCAGTAGCACATAACCACACACAATTCCTCTTTATCAGTAAATTAATACTAAAGATTCTAGGACATCCAGTTCTTCTAACTTTTTGAATACGTTCTTATTTCCAAGCAGGAATGGTAACTCAATACTAAAAAAGGGATATTTTTTTTCCCCTAGATGACAACGCACAGCAATTTCTAATCACATACCAAAATTTAACACCCAAAATGCTAAGTTTTTTTTTCCAAAATGTAAGGAAAGCTTAAGAATGGGCATTAGGTAATTTGAGAATTACAATTAAACCCTTACATCCCAAATTTGTATTTAATAGAAGAACTTGATATTTCTGAACAAGGATCATAGAAAACCTATTTAGAAATAACATAGCATACAAAAACGTACCCTAAATTTTCCTCAACTGAACTACCTCCTTTAACATTATCACCCGGATATCATATTGGATACACCAGAACTGATCTATGTAATTTATTCCATAGATTCCAAACCAAAGAACAAATCTCTTCTATACATATATGATAAAACGCTACTGTTTCTTTATTTGGGTGAGGGAAAGAACACGGAATGTGAAGATTTAAAGGTTTCTTAAGGAAGATTCTTACCTGTGGTGGAGTATAAGGCATTATATCCAATTCATTGGTTAACGGGGTTTGAAGCTGCGGCATCGAGGGTGTTTCAGTCATATCACCTTCCTCCTCTCCCATCTCCTCCATGTCCTCATCGCCTCCTTCCAGCTCAGCAAATTTTGCTTCTAACTGCTGGATCTTCTTCTCCAGTAGCGGAGACGGTTCCTTCTGAGGAATGATGGGTTTTCTGAAAGGTGGAGGAAGAAGATAAAGCAGATGAGAGCACACACCTACTTTACAGCATTGATTTTGGAAGAGAAAATCAACTTTTCTTCCTTTATCACTGACCAACACAGAAACAATGAGGACTCTGGATGCGCCTGCACCCCCTTTCCAAACTCTGAGCAGAAATCATTCAGTGCCTACAGCCAGGGTTTCATTTTACTCACTTGTTTGAAGTATTTTTTTTTGTTTTTCAATTTTTTATGAGCTAGATGGCTATTTGAATGCAGCAAGTAACTCTACTGCTGCAATAAAAAAAAAATCAGTTAACATCACATCTGCCTTAGATCTTACATTTTACTTAAGTTAGAACGTAATATTTTTATTAATATCAATATTCAACAACTGGAAAGCTCTTTGTTACCCACAATGAGGGCTTACATATTTTAATGCTGTCCAAGAGAATTTGCCAGTCTGATAATGTAACGACTTTTCCTAAAGTCAGGAGAAGAAAAGGAAAGCATCCACTGGTACAAAGACCATGAAAAGACTGATGGTATCTGGACTTCTTTCCAGAAGCATAATTAGTTAAAATTTCTCTTCGCCTACAACGACAACTTTCACGCATGCACTGCATCTGTCTGGGACGGAGACAATTTTCTGCTGTGCTTTGGATCCGTGACCACAGCAGCGTTGATAACACATTGATGTTGTTGTAGTTATCACTGAGCAGCGTTAGCACATCGTCAAGGCCTTTTCTTCTCCCCACTCCACACTCCCATCAAGTAGAGTGGGGTCAGGCAAGAAGCTGAGGCAACAAGCCCAACTCTCTCAGCCTGTCCTCATACAAGAGTTGCTCTAGCCCTCAGATCATTTTTGTAGCCCTGCTCTGGAGCCATTCCAACAGATCTATCTTTTCTTCTTTTTGCTCTTCCAGTTCTCTCTCCCATCCTGCTGCTGGGGAACAAGTGAGTGGCAGGGTGAGGGGCTCAGCTGCCAGCCAGGGGCCACAACAAAGAAGAGCACTCACATGACCCCCTCATTCCCATCATGTTCTTACCTAAAATAGTAGATTTCATCATCTACAACTTTTGCAGAGAGTGAAAACCTCTTCAGCCCTTTAAATTTCTTCATCTGTTTGTCGCTTTCATTGTAGCGGCTCTCACAGAGAAAAACATCGTTTTCAGAGATTTCTGTTGGTCTGCAGGAGAGGAAGTCTTTGAAGGACAGAACAGCGCACTTCCCTGCAGAAATGAAAGAGCTTGCTTGTAAACGCTTGCTGGTGTTTTACAGAAAGCATGGAAACTCAGGCTCAGAAGTCTGGTAGATTCACAGTATTTGGTGCACCTATGGGAAACATACAAATCTATATCCCCCATTACATAATGTCACTCATGGGAAACCTACATAAATTCAATGCTTTCTGATCTGTTTAAAGAACAAGAAAACCTGGAAAATAGCAAAACCCCAATGAACACCAGTCAAGCATAATTGTTTTGCAGTTATGATGTGCTGAAGTACACAGTCGTTACACAACAAACCAAATTCCAATCTCCTTCTAGACCGACTTTCAGGGTGGGAGTAATTACATTAATAAGCAAGAATAATGGAGTTTTCTGTTGTCTGGTTGCAAACAATGTTCACTTTGATATCATACGTGGAATTCCCATATTGTAAGAAAGCTATCTCCTAGGGAAAATTCTCACTACAGGTCCCAAAGACGGAAAGCGTATTAGAAATGGTCTGAATAATCTCTCCTCACCCACTCAACATGAAAAAAAAACATTCTTGGAATCAAGCCTACACACAGGAAATTCTGATTATACAGGAAGAGCATCTGTTGGATTTAAATTTGTTAATAACTACCCAAAATGCAAGTCATCGGACAGGTCTCCTCCAAGTTACTCAAGAACACTTCCTTCTTGTAGAACATTTTAGTTGGTTCATGTTCAGTTTCTTCAGGATGGATAAAGATTGGACCAAAGAAATACGCAGCTCCATCTCGCACCCACATCTTTTCAATTCTGGAAAGAAAACAAAACCACTGGCATAAATGAGAGGCCATCCCTCCTAAACGAGACAGCTGAATGCATTAGGTTGTTCAGGAAGAACATCTCTAAAACCAAGCAAGGAAGAACAGCCTATTCCAACTGTGCCACTGTTCCCCTTTTTATTAGGCAGCTAAATTTCTTCCTCAGTCTGTTAAGAGATTGTAACATATAGCTTCATTCAGAAGATTTTTTCCCTAACCTATTTTATAGTTTTGCAACAAGCCTTTAATCCAAGTCATTTCTACAGACACCAATAAAGAAGTTGCACCTACCTTCCTACTCGAGGTCGCACTAACCCATGTGATTTTATGAAGACACAGTCCCCAACCTTAAGCCACATATCATTGTAGCAGAGCTGTTCGAAGTAATGGCAACCAGGTTCTCCATTGGACATTTCTACTGGAACATCTTCTTTGTCCTGCAGAGGAATACACATTCAGAAACTTGTGGAAGAAGGAAAACCAAACACGTCAACGAAAAGATGCCAGGTGCAAGGCCAGGTTGGATGGGGCTTTGAGAACCCTGATCCAGTGGGAGGTGCCCCTGCCCGTGGCAGAGGGTGGGACTGGATGGGCTTTGAGGTCCCTTCCAACCAAACTATTCCACAATTCTATGAAAAGACTTTTCTCTATCTTTACTTTACCAATAATAGGTAAACTCTAAACAAAGCTGTACATGGGAAAGTGTCACAAAGCTGTTATTTTGCCAGAACAGTAATTTACAGGTCCTTTTTTATTCTACTCCTTCCAAGCTAACCAGCCGAGCCAAGCCTTGTCGACTTATTTGGATGGTTTGTTTTAAAGCACAATAACACACTTAAAAGGCAAGAACTAAGTATATGGGCCAAGTTAATGTACATAGAAACGTAATGAGTCAACTCTCACGGACAGTAATGTGAACGCTCTACAAATGGCTTGCAAATTCATATTGTTGACCCTATACAATTTCTTAGTTTCTGGTCAAAGCTCATGTTGTGCCTCCTTTGACCTTTTAGTCTAAGATTTCAGAAAGCCAGTGCAATCACAGGCACCTCCCAAGGTGTGGAATGATGAGACCCCACAAGATTTCCTTCTATTGGTAGAAATAATTCCTTCTTTTGCCATGATGTGAATACAATAAGTGTCTGATTAAAGCTGACAGCGAGAGTGCTGGGTATTCTTTTCTGAGGTTCTGTAAAGTGGATTTATTTTATGACTATTTTTTACAACTCCAAATTTATTTTAGATAAACTGAATTAAATTTAATTGAATCGAATACATTTATTTATTTTTCTTATGACTACAAATAAATAAATCAAACCATTTTACCCAGTATGTTGGACAGAAATATTCTTAAGCATTTTGACAATAAATTGCTCATGTTATCAAGCATAATCAGGCCACAAACAACAGAATGTTACGTCTTGCTTACCGCTGCCTAGCTACTGACTCTTTTACTGAAATACTACATAATAAAGCATTTCAGCATTGCCAGGAACTAAAATTAGACTTGTAGTCCTACCAATTCTTTCGGCTTAAGGCAAGCTTTACAGTAAAAGTACAATTATCTTCTCTGAAGCAGTAAAAAAAACCCAGAACCTTAAGATGATCCCAAGAAAGCACTTATAGAATCTAGCAAATATGTACACAAATGCATTTTTTCCCTATTTGTGTTTTGTTTTATTTATTTACAAATGTGTATAGCAAATTACGACAGACACATTATTTTTATTTAGAGCTTATTGCATCTGAATGCTGTGAGACCAAAGTCATGAGGTCTTGCGTTTTGTCATTCTTGATCTATCAAAGATAATGGATGTTCCACTTGCACCTTACGTACCTTTTCAAGGTGGATACTTTCTCCCACCTTGCTGTCCTCTAACGTTTCGGCGTGTTTCTCCTCATCCACTTTGTCTGCGTTAGCAAATACGGAAGCAACACGGACCACAGGCAAGGGCACGTCTCGCGGGACAAACCTGACAGAGCTTACAGGCATCGTCCACAGTTTAATCTTCTTAAAAGATTTTGTCTTTGCAGAATACCGTGACTCACAGACATAGACATCCTCATCTCTGAAGTTTTCAGGACACAATTTAAAATATTCCTGCAGATTGAAGAAAAAACATGAACTATTTCAGCAACGCCCACACATTCCACCAAGACACACTGTGAACGTCCTCTTTTCCTGCTTCAGAAGCACTTTTAGACTAATAGAGCCTTTCTGTTGAGTTCTTTTTTTCCCAGATTGACATCCAAGTCATATTAAAAATGAAAAGCAAAAATCAGTAACTCCTACCCTTAGAGAAGCAGCTAAATTCAGTACAGGTTGTCATGTGAGAAGTTAGGTTTTATTCATTTACCACAACGGTACAATGACAAGTACAAGATCCACAGCCTAAAACCTCCTTCACAAGATTTCTGAGCTTCGACTGAGGAAGAAGGAGTTGGAGAAGGGGGGCAGAGTAAACTCCATGCTCATTGATCAGTGACAGAGATGAAAGACTTCACCCTCTACCCAAGCCATTCATGCCTCCCTCTCTACCAAAACAAAATCCACATCCTTTTAAGGGAACCTTTAAGAATTTTCCTGCAATTTCTCTACTACGTGCTCTGAAAAAAAATCAATTAGCTGATTATTTAATAAGCATATGATTCTACAAACCAATCAGCATCAGGAAACACCATCACTTGGATGAACTACGTATTGCATGAAGCAAAGGAAGAATGCAAACAGTACACAGGAGCAGGTCCTATTTTATTTATTAGTAGAATGTTCCTATGTTAGGACGCCTGTAGCAAAGAAAACATTATTTGCTTAACAAATTAGTTTTAATTGTCTCTCACCTTGACAAACATGACCACACACTTGCCTAAAATTTTGCTAACAGGAACTTTATTGTAATAATCACTTTTGAAAACTTCTTTCTCCAAGAATTTCCGTGTTGCAAGATGAAACGTTTCATTTGGTCGGTAAAACCAACAGCCATAGAGCCATTTCTCTCCTGTAAAAAAAAAAAAAAAAAAAAAAAAAAGGAGAAAGAAAAAGATGTAGAATGGCATATTCTCCAGCGTACAGCCAAGAAAAAACAACTACAGATCGCTTGACTAATCAAAGAGCCATGTAATCGTTTATACTGAGAGTAGCTTTGGTTCACATTTCCCAGCACAGAAAAAGCCCTTGTGTTCTTCTGTGCCTAAGTTACAAGGAGCCCATCCCGCAAAGAAAAGCCTAGTTTCTGGGATATTTATGATTTGAGGGTAGAGATGAACAACAAGAAGCGTGTGCTGATCGAATAATTTTATATTTGTAATAGTCTTTGGAACAAAGCAACAAGAAAAATACTCACCAGTCCAGACCTACCTCTGCAAATAAAATAACACCTACACAGAAAAAGCTCCAGTTGGGAGTTTTGAACAGTAATGAGAAGTTTCACCATACTGTTTTCCTTACCAGCTGAGTCTTCCCACAGCCTCTCAATACAGACTATGTGAGGCTGCAAGTTGGCTTCAGCAGGCTCCACGTAGACGTAGTCTCCTACATGGTACATGCTGTTCTTGAAGCTGCAATCCTGGCTGTAGGTCCGATGCAAGCTCGACAGCCCAGCTGATCCAGCAGAATCTTCACTTTTTTCAGCTTCTTATTTCAAGAAGAGAAAAGCAGATGTTAGTGATGCCACACTTCCATGCTAGCCAAGATTACCAACACAAATCCCCCTCACCATTTGCTGAGAGCAGAAGTGCCACATGATACCTGATGTGTCCCCTCTGTCACTGACTTCCAGAGCAAAGGAAGGGTTTAAGCATGTTTGGTGTTGCCAAAGTTTAAGTTTCTGTTCTTCAGATTAATTTTATTGAGACCTCCCAGTGAGCGAAGAGGATCTCACTGAGCGCAGAAGCCTTCTGAAAGGCATGTTTTGATTCCTTTGGAGTTTTTAGCTCTTAAAGGAAGACAGGAAGATGGCATCACAGCTATTGTTCCCTTTTAAGACTGAGCCTGGTTGGAGCAACCAGACTTCACTGCTGCTGACATAAGTGCTATGTGGGGAGATGAACCATGTTAGAGGGACAAAGAGCTAAAAGCTCTGCTCGCACCTGTGGAGAGGGGTAATTAGAAAGCTTTATTCATTCCCCTAGACGTGCTCCACAACCCAGGAACCGTGAAACACAAAAGGGCCTTCACAGAAGGTTTCTTGCCCTACAAAATAGTGCAAGGACATTCCTCTTTGCACTCAAGGCAGCCAAGTAAGAAACGCAAAAGAGTTACTTAAATACCTTTTTTTTAGCAGTGTTAAAAGCCTGATCAGACACCAGCATTAGCACATCAAGAAATCAGTATTTGGCAAAAGAAAATGACTAAAATATCAATTGGAACAGTCATTGTGAAGTTTATTATCAGCAGAAACCTATAGTAAAAGCCTTTTATAATATCCCTGAAATGAAAGTACTGGTACCCAATGCATTCTGATTAAAGAGTTTATGTAAGGTTAGTACCTACCTATGTATCTTTTTTTAAAGGTACCTGGCATGGCTCATAAGGATCAAAATAAATCTCTTATAACTTTAAAATACAAGACCCTTGGACAATCAGACCCTTCAAGTCCTTTCAGAGAGTGAAGCTGCAGCAACAGCAGAGCATACATCATAGGTATGAGCACGTGTTTCAATTAATACATTTTAAAATTAAAAGAAAGTAGCTACCTCTCTTCTCCTCCTCTCTTTTGAGCTTATCCTCCTCTATTTCTTTGGGCAGCTTTTCCTTCTTTTCCTTTTCTACATCATTGTGAAGGTGTTTGGTGGTATAGCTGAGAGCAGGTGACAGAAGAATCTCTCCGTTCTTACAAAGTTCATCTCGGATTTTAATAAAGAACTGCTGGAGTTCAACCGCATCCTCATAGATCTCCGAATCGGTCCTGTACAAAAATACAGCAGGACAGAAACACAGTTTGTGCAGAGTCAAATGGGATCCTAAACACACACTCACCAATCACCACACTTAATGATAAAACTGAAGCTTCACTCTAACAACAGATTTCAGTGCTTACTCCTAACCAGCAGCACCAGACACTAGCAGGTCATGCTGCACCAGCTACTCTGCTGTCAGGCTGTATTACAGTTCACCTAAACCAGTATTTTTGAATACACCGGTCTTGAAATATCAGAAAAATCAAAGGTAACTGGTTGCCACCGAAGTTCCTTGCCACTGAATTTCTGTAGACTTATGCAATAACATCATCAGAAATGACTTATTTTACAGCCCATTCAAAAGTACTTTATCCAATTCAAGTCTTCATAGTTTTTTGGACAACATTATCATAACTCCTACAACTGTAATTGCTCCAAAAGATTAATCCCCTAGTCAAGCAGTTCGCAAACAGCTCCTCCTCTTTGTTTTTCAGTTTCAAAGTGAGCATAGACCTAGTTTTCCTAAGTTGTGCCTTTGGAAGATGAACATCAAAATCATCTTGTGGCAGGAACCTATTTTCTTCCTTGTTTCAAACAAAAGCCTACATTCCCCTCAAGCCCTGACAGAGCTTTGGAGATTTAGTTTTGTAAACACAGATCAAGCAAACCCTAAAAAACCTTCAACCTTCATCTGCCTTAACACGCAAAACTCATGTGATAAAACAAGCGATACCTGAAAAGCATGGCTTTGCTCACCTGTTCATTCTCCTTGCCCTCTCCAGTACCTCAAACATATTCTCCTGGAACAAATCCAATCTTCTATAACGATTATTTTCAACATTTTTTCGGATAATATCAAAAGTCAGTGGAGGTTTATTTGGGAAGTTGGGATCAACAGCAGGAATCTCAGCTAAGGAGTCACTGTAGCATCTGCCCTCATCGTCCTGGTGGCTCATAACAGACACAAAAAGGTTGTGGATAAGTTCTTGAATCAGCAAAGTGACATTGGGCACATGAGAATCCTCATCTCCTTCTATCTCTCTCCGTGTTTCAAGCAAAACTTTATGCAGGACCAGAGCATCTTTATAAATCAAAGATTCTGGCTCGTTATATGTGCAGGCATTATTGAACATCATTACAAAGTCCTCGACCATGGAATCGATATCCTGGTATTTATTTGCCATCATATGACTTCGGATCTTTTCCATGTCAACGGGCTTTTTAATGGTTACGTAATAGTCGGGAAGTTCCGACCGGGATGGCAGCCTCAAGAAGATGGCGCTCAGTCGCCTGCCTCGTTTATCTGTGTAGTTCTTAACCGCTTCATACACCTCATTCAGCTTCTGCTGCATTGGAGTCATGTATTTCGATTTCTTCGGAGAAATGCCACTTTTCCTACCTAAGCAGACAAAAACAAGGGGGGAAAAAAAAAGAAAATGTCATTACAAAGAAGAGCTTGTGCACTTCTTTGCTCATGTCCTTTCCCTTATTGAAGAACCACTTTATGGTACGAGCAGAAGAGTCACAACATGAAGCCCGTTCCAAGTTGCAGCTTCCTTACTTTTCATAATTGCATGAATATTTTTTTAAAATGTTATTTTTGGCAAATTTGTTCAGCCTGGAGAAGAGAATGCTCTGGGGAGACCTTAGAGCAGATTCCAGTACTGAAAGGAGCTCCAGGAAAGCTGGGGAGGGGCTCTTGATCAGGGAGCATGGAGACAGGATGAGGGGGAATGGTTTGAAGCTGAAAGAGGGGAGATTGAGATAAGACCTTAGGAAGAAATGTTTTCCTATGAGGGTGGGGAGGCCCTGGCACAGATCCTCCAGAGCAGCAGTGGCTGCCCCATCCCTGGAGGTGTTCAAGGCCAGGTTGGATGGGGCTTGGAGCCCCTGATCCAGTGGGAGGTGTCCCTGCCCATGGCAGGGGATGGAACTGGATGGGCTTTAAGGTCCTTTCCAACCCAAACCATTCCATGGTTCTGTGATTCTTTGATATGTTCCTGTGTGGTCCACCCAGTCATGGTCTCTCCAGAGTTAAGCACGGAAAACATTTTCCTACCTAATGTTATTAACTCCTCTTAAATTCAATTTGGTCTTACCAGCTACACATGAATTTCTCTCTACAACTTTTAAAAATGAAGTAATCACAGGGGTTTTGCTATCAGTAAAATTAAGCATTCTAAATATTACCCGACTCCTTCATGACATGTTTGTGCCAAATTAGAGAGGATTATTACAGGTAAAATGTAAAATAAGGCCTCCCACGGGATTATCAGTCAGATTAGCTTTTTGATTAATTCAAGATCCCCATTCACATACTGCATAGTCTCTGCCTGTGAATTTTCTCCTACCTGTACCTTACCCAGCAGCCACAAATTTCTATTTCGAGAAGGCTGTGCACAGGTATTTTCTTTAAGCTTGTCTGTGCAATTTTAATGTTCTCAGTTTGCTCAGTTCTGAACACACATTAAGGGGATGTATAAGATTTGAGTAGTAGCAAATCTAGTTTTTAAGGGTAACAAGCCTTGGAACAGCCATCGTTGGAAATTCTGCTTCTGTGTTTTTCATGCCTTTCAATTATTTTGCAAGTACAGCTCACGTTTCTTTTATGATTATGCAGAAATCCCATTTGACCACGGAAAGAAAGAGCTTGACTCGGTTTGAGAAGCACCTTATTGTAAGCAACGTATAAAGGGTGCTAATGAAGTGATACTGAACACATAATGCATCTAACATTTGGACAGCATCACTGAACCCCAATCATTCCAACCATCCCTATGTTCTCTTCCTTCATTATAAATTACTTTTCTTGGAAAACGTTATACGCAACAACCAAATTCTTTTATATATACATACACATACACCACTGCTGTCATGATTTTGACAATATAACTCTACTGTGCACGTCGGTGTTAAGTTTTCAGATGCTGCCTTCTATTCTAGAAGGAAGATTTGTTAATCTGTACTGTTGGGTTTTCATAGGTGTTGAAATGAGACATAGCAATGTATGAGGTTGCCTTACTTAGCTTTAGTTTAGGGGATGCAACATCATCATCTTCAGCTAGGGGTCCCAGCTCTTTCCTTTTTTCTTTAAGGATCTTTTCCAGCATATGGGCATCATTGTATACCTATTAATCAGTAAAGTAATCAAAAACCAAAACAAAACAAGGTTTACTGTGTTTAGACTAGTTTAGAACTAGCCCCCAAGAAACATTAAATGTTAGTTTGAAAAAGCTGAACACAAGACCAAGTACTTGATTAAAAAGATGGGCTTATTTCTCAACTGTACACCTTTAATAGATTCACATGGGTAAGCAGAACCGACGAACACCGTTTATATCAGGGAGATACAAATCTTGAATAAATTATCCAACTAAGCTGCACTTCTGTTCTAGAGACTACAAAACAGCAAGGTGCAGTCATCTGAACAACTTCCTCACCAAACCCTTTGGCTGAGCAATGAAAGACGCCTTGAACCACTGTGAGTGCATCAAGGTGCGCAGGGCTAGAACAGTCCTCCCGGGTCTTCAAATCCAACCCTGGTGAACAGAACCTCACCATAAAGTCTTGTACGGTAGCTGATCAAATTCCTTGTCAGAAACAGCTGGAGGTTTTTTACTACCACTCTGTTCCACAACACCACACTTGCTGGCTGAGAAATATCATAATGTAGAAACACCCTCCAATATATTTGTAAGTGAAAAGCATATTCCTTTCTGACTCCTTTGGCTAGGCTAAACAAGTCAGGTCTTCTAGTCTGATCTCATGCTCTCCACTTCCACGAAAACCAAGCTGGTTTCTTCCAACTAAGATATGCCTTCTCAGAGGTCCTGAGCTCCATATCACATCCTGATGATCGTTCACTGTGCAAATACTATCATGTGATTAATTGAGGGTGAATAACGAGAATTTAGTAGCCAGCTTATTTTTTTAAGGCACACTAGGAAGCATCAGCTGACATTCTTTGTAGCGGAGGAACCAGTTCAGCTAACTGAAACCAAGTCTAACCTTAGCAGAGGAACATGTTGCATTTCATGTTTATACAACTACAGACAACGACAGAATCTAGCACAGCAGCAGAAAGAAAAAGGGACATTTCTATTTGAGTTCAATAAACAATTATCATAAATAACGGGAGTCATAGTCAAAGCCAAACCATCCTACCATAACTTATGCATCTGCAAAGAAGCAGAGAGGCAAAGTGTGACTGTAGGACCAAAACAGTACCTGGGAGCCTTCCTCATTATAATGCCTTGCATTTCGGAACATGAGCTTCATGTCTTCAATCATGGCTTCTTCCCCCACGTACTTATCACTGCGGATGTTGTGTTCTATCATTTTCAAGTCCATTGGCTCCAAGATAATTTTGTAATAATCTGGATAGTCCTTTTTGGATGGCTTCACCATAAAGAGATCACAGAGCCGCCTGCCTGTGCCTGGTTCTCGAGCTTCCAAAACTGTATTGTACAAGATCTTCATTCGTTGCTTTCTTATATTCTTTTTACTGTTAGGTTAAACACAAGAACAAAAAGGAAAAGAATAAATGCCAGAAGCTCTTTTCTCCACTTCCCACACTCATATCAAAATGGCATTATCCTCTGCCAGGAGAGACAATAACTGCTAACAACCTGTGAAGATTGTCCACACGCCAGGCTAAAAAAAACCAAAACAACAAAACGCTAATAAAAATCCTGAAATCCACTGACCAATCCTCTAATTCATAGTAAATACAACATCCACACAACTTACTGAAGCAATGTTAAGAACTGCCAAGAGGTCAAAAACTGAAAATCAAGTCACCAAATAGTTCTGAATTAATGAGAACAGATGCTTAACGAGGTTAACTTTCAGAACTACAAATCCTTACACAAATGCTAAAAAACATGGCTTAATATTCTCTTTAACAAACAAAAATCATAGAATGGTTTGGGTTGGAAGGGACCTTAAAGATCATCCAGTTCTATGGGCAGGGAGGTTGGAACTGGATGATCTTTAATGGGCAGGGACACCTCCCACTAGACCAGGCCAGTCAAGGCCTCATCCAAGATGTGGCAATGTCACTGTCTGCAAGAACCATAGAAGCACATACCTTTTCCTTTTTGAGCTTCCCGTATCTGATGTAGCGGAAGAAATCATACTGTCCCCATCCTCAATGTCGTCTCTCCTAGCAAGCTCCTTCTTCTTTGCCTAAAAAAAAGGAGAAATCCCTGAATCCAAACTCACTGCTGGGTATTTCCAGAACAATGGTGAACATCAGAACAGACCAAGTGTATGGGTTATGAGATTAAACCACCACTAAACTATTTCCAGCGATTACAAGTTGGTGGATGTAAAATAGCACTGTAATTCTTATTAACAACCAGAAAATTTTTCAAGACTCAATTACAAAACAATGCCATTACAGGCTGCAGCACTGAGCTGGAACACCTAATGAAATCTGAAGTGGTTTGGCACCCTCTAGTTACCTGTAAACCCTAGGAAAAAAAAAAAATCCCACATCATCAATTTCCTTACAACTTAATTGGGTTAAGATCCACAGTAAGGAATAAAAGTGACCAAGAGAATGCCCAGAAGGCAGCAAGTGTGCTGAAGAAAATTCTCCCTGGAATATTCTTCATTCCTATACTTCCCCTAAGCAAGAAAATACTCCTGCAAATACAGATCTAGTTAAAACTTCCGTATGTATTGTGTTGTATTTTGGAAAATATATTCATTAGGGAAATAAATTCATACATGACATTATATCTTTTTGATTGCTCTTCTCCACCCACCTGCATAACCTGTTGCATTTTCAGCACTCTTTTATAGATGGCAGAATTTGGAACGTTGTAGCGCTTCGCATTTTCAAACATCAAGTTCAGATCAGCCTCCAACTGATCTAGAGTTTCATATTCATGGTTCTTCAGCTTGGTTCTGCGAAAGTGAAAGGCCAATCAGACATGCCACAAGTTACACATCGCAAACCAGTTCTTTAACATCTTCATTTTCACGATAAATCGATATCCAAGAGCTCTAATTACAGGAACACGTTTTCTTTTTCTGGTGCTGCAGTAACACTTTCCAATCATAATTACATTAGGGAAACAAATATCTTCTTAAAGAACAATTTACTGATGCTGAAAGCTACTCTCTTGGAAGCTGTGCAGACTGAAGTCCTGGTTTCATACTCAAGATGAGACGTGGTATAGAGGAGCTCAAGTGTGCTGCCCATAGAAGCGTTCCTCACATGAAAACACTTAGAAAAGGACTACTAACAAAAAAGGCAGTTTTCACATGCTAAACAGATGAAATCGATGCTCTGTTTGCCAATAACTTCATGTGTTTTCTTCTGTTTCTTCACACAAGCAGTGAAAGTTCTAGCCAACTTTTTAAAACCTTCCAATATTTCATTAAACACAAGAGAAAACCTGCAGCAATACAACCATCCCAAATCCTGTCACAACCGCAAAACGCAGTCGCCCTCCTTCACTCCTCTCGTCCTGACCCACCTCCTGGTCGCACCCACTGGTTACACGCCACCTCCACGCCCTCAATGACCACGAGAAAAGCAAGTATCCTAAACATTACATGTGGAGAAAATTATTTGTCGTCTTTCTCATTTAAACCAAACCATTTTAGTTTTTGAAGAGTTTAAAGACCTCAGTATCTTGCCAACATGCAGGCATTATTTTTAGATGTTTTTCATGTTTCCAACTGAAGCAGCAGATAATCAGAAAGCTTTCCTGTCAGCTTCGCTCTTTCTGCCACTCCAAAAAAAGACGAGTTACCAATATAAATTTTCAATACATCAGTAAAAACTGCAAATAATAATAATAAAACCCCAAACACACACACACGGCCAAAAGCAAGAGTTTGGGTACCAATTAAATTGCCGTGAAGAAAAGGCAATTTAAGAAAAGTCAGCCTCCGTTTCCACCTTGTTAAATTCTAGCAACGATTATTAGCACACATTAAAGGATGTGACGGGTATTAAAAAAGTCAAAATCAGAAGTCCCCTGAAATCAGGACTATTTTGCCCTAACCCACTGGTGTACGACGCACACGCTCATAAACACTGAGGACGGGCACACTATTTCACGCTTTTGCACTGCCTGGTAACAAACACTACAGGCCACCCCACATCTTCCCCAGCTCATCGAACGCTCTCTAGTACTGAAAGCAAAATCCATAAAGTAAAATGCATGGAATTCATTCTTGTAGTTCCACAAAAATACTGCCAAGCCATTACAGGGCTTTATTCCAACACCTTCAACTTTTCACTGGCACAATTAACATCTCCGTCCCCACCTAAGAACAGAAGATACGCGCTTTGTATGCACCTCTCAAAAAATCTCGACAACTTGATCACAAGATAGGATTCTGGAAACAAAAGACACCCTCAAATAATTTCCCACCAAATGAAGTTTGCATTTTGCTTTCTTACCTGATCTGCTGCAATGAAATAGGTGATTTAATTTGCTGATAATAATCAGGATATTTTTTCTTGGAGGGCAAGTGGAAAAAGGGTTCAGATATGAGCTGGCCTTGATTATTTCGGCAACTTCTAACTGTATCATAAAGCTGGTAAAGAGGATTAGAAGTGTCCATGAATGAAGTAATGCTCTCGGCTTCAGATTCGCCTTCTTCATAACGAGCAGCAGCTACACAGAGAGAAAGGAGAAATGGGAAACTCAGCAGGACAACTCGGAGTGGGCTTTCAGTTGACTTTTCGAATGGGTAAAGATCAAAACCAGAAGAAAAGGCAGTCTGAGCGTGTTCAGCCACTCTCTGGCAGTCAGATTCATATCTCAGAAAAGGATATCACAAATCACAAAAAAATCTTATGAGCTTAAAGCTGACAAAAACCGCACTTCATCAAGGTATCGCAATCTCTCTTATCAGATCAGGCTTCAGTTCTGTCACTGCTAACACACCCCAGACACCTATGAGTGCTGAGAAACGTTCGTCCATTGAAACTGCATAACAGAACTATTCAGCCACTCACCCTATGTCCTTAATTAACCATCACACCATCAACACCAATATTTGTGCCAAACACATTTGTCTACTGCACCACTGCCACTCTGCTGTTGGACAAGAGCTCGCTGCTAGAATATGAATTGGCAAACCACATCTGGAATTTTCAGAGGTGACTCGCCAGCTAAGCAAAATGGCCAATTAAAAAGGAATTTTTTCACATATATCAAAAAAGATGACTTCAAAACATCTATAATCCTCCAGACCACGTTAAACACAGGTCAGTTTAAAACTTGTAAAGCTTAGCTGAAAAAACCTGATGCTACAGCCTGAAGGTGCATGTCTAATATATGCAGCAAAAGGAAGAAGAAAGGAATAATTTAGATTTATTATATAATTCGCATAAACATTTCAAAATAAAGTATTCACAAAGTTAATAGATAACTAGAAAAGTTCTCTATGAAGCACATATGCCTCAGGATTAGGGTGAATAAAAGAAATGTAATGAAGAACTAATATTTATGGTTGGACTCGATGATCCGGTGGGTCTCTTCCAACCTGGTTTTTCTGTGATTCTGTGATTTACCGCAGATAAAAGCAGGGGAAACACTACAGGAGCAATAGAAACACAACAGGAATGAAATAATGTTGGCAGCGGGAATACAGGACAGGAAGCAATAAATGTCCATCCCTTCCAGGTTTCCCAGTAACACAAGTGGTGTCATTTGTACCTCATAGACAGGCATAACATAAAATCTGTGTGGTTTTGCACATACTAAATTATTCACCCTCTTCCCCCGTCTTATGAGTCACAGTTTGAAGGAAAGCCTGGCAGATGACATGCTGAGTAATTCAGTTGCACAGAAATCAGCTCTCTACCACTCGCGCCAAGCTTCCAGCTGGCATTTTCATTATTGTTCACTGGAGGCTGGCAACGTTTCACGCTTTCTATCCAAGTTCAGTAAAGACATATTGAAGCGATGACAAAGCCAAGGGATGTTCTGACTGCATAACAACATAGTACTCGCATTTTTCCTCTGCAGTCTGGCATTGCAGATCTATGTGAGCGTAGGACATATGAGATCTACCAGACAAGTTAGATGCCAGCTAAAACACAAGCAGGCTTCAGTAGATGTGCAAACATGTTACAAAGACACTCAAAATTATCATAATCATGTATCTGTACGCCAGTCAGCATCACTTAGTGGCCCAGCATCCGCTACACGGTAGCCTTCAAAGCAGGGGCTGCAATAACTCAGGCAGAAACAAAAGACTGGAGGTAGCATTATGTTTTTCTGTACCTAACAAATCAACCTGAACACAGAGATAAACGCTAACAGCTATGAGAATGCTATCAGATAAAGCAGTTTCCAAAATAGATCACGCAGCAGAATCCTGTCTTTGGACTCGATGATTCGGTGGGTCTCTTCCAACCTGGTTATTCTATGATTCTATGATTTACTTAAACAGCTCGGTTCCGAGTGTTCTATCAAACAGAAAAAGCAGAACAACTTGTTTTTATGAAAGAGAAAAAATAAGAAACTAGTCAAGTATATCAGTGTCCCCTGACATGTGGCAGCCAGCAACAAAGCCATTCCATATCCTAAATAAGAAACTTCCTTTGTATTAAAAGTAGACACAAAGCACTCCTTAAAGTAAAAATCCAAGTAAATTAAACAGAGATTAAAAGGAAGTGTTCACATAATATTGTGATGTGGCTATAAACATTAAAACGCCTAAGTTCTTTAAAAGCAACGTGTCAAATATTATATATCCTTACACATTCAGAAAACAATAGTGTTCTCCTAACAGGAAAGCTGTTATCTTAAGAACCCAAGAAGAATGTATTATGCAGATCAGAATACAGAAAAATCCACGTTTTCTATGGAACAAAATCGAATACAAGTCTATAGGGTTCTTTAAAAAATGCAGCAGCACCAGGTCCCACATCCCCACCAAGCACTCGTTGGCAGTGTAACAGATTCATGCAGCAGTTACCACAAGTACAGTTAGCAGATGCAGGGGGAAAAAAAAAAAAACACAAGTGCAGTAAACTGTAACCACAAAATACGTGGCATTCAGCAGTCCCAAACGAAATGCATTCCCTGCTGTTCATTCCATGCCACAGTGAGCATTTCCTAATGAAGGGACAGCTTCATAATGGAATATTTAATTGACTTCAGTGCAAAAGGAGGAAGCCACCTGATTTACAACTGGAACTGAGCTTAATTATCAGATATAAATACAATTACCATATATACACGTACTCTTCTTACTCAGTGCTAAGGCAGAAATTGAGGACAGTATTTGAATGTAGTCTTTACAAAGTGATTTGCTTTAAACAGTCTCCTTTGTGGTCCCAAAGCACCTAGACAACAACAAATGCTCAGAGTCTGAAGTCGGATGCAAAAGCAGCACTCGGTCTCAAAACATTTATAAATGAAATAATAATGAATAAAATAGCTCTGTAAGTAAGACCTAATGACCATCTATGCCTGCCTTTCCAAGTTTATAACGACGAGCAAGGGAGCTGCAGAAGCTGCTCATATCCCAGTGCATTTGAGCTGGAAATGTACAAGCTCCATCACACCATGACACCCTCTGAAACTGTGAGGATAAACTCCAAGTTGAAACAGATGTTGTTCGTTCCTTAGGCAATTGCTACAATCCAAGAAGCTCACAAAGATTTAGTTCTCTATATCGAGATGGAGAAAGCTCTCTTAATGTTAAGTCACACAGTCTAGTTCTCATTTATTTTAATGAGTGTTAGAGGAAGGAAAAAAGATGAGCTACCAGGGCAACTAATGAAAACACAGGGTTTGAATGAAAAACCCTTTCATGCAGTGACTGAAAGCATAAGGATATCCAAGTAGGACGCTAGAGGGACAGAAAATCTTTAGGGTGACAGAGGTCTGCCAAAAAAATGGCACTGCCTCTTATCATAGAATCATAGAATTGCTTAGTTGGAAAAGACCTTTGAGATCAAGTCCAACTGTACCTGTCCACTACTGAACTGTATCCCTGAGCAGCTCACCTGTCCGTCTTTTAAAGACGTGGGTGAAAGCAACAAAGACAGGAGGGCTTCAACAGCAGCAAGGCAAAAGCCTCAAGATGCCCACAGAAGGCCCCATGAAAATGACAGTGATGTCCATAGTTACCTCAAAGTGGTTAAGAACCTTCAAGATTTTAAATCACAAAGCTGTAAAAAGCTGTGTGCTTTTACAGAACAACAATTTGCAAAAATAGCAGCTAATGGTCACGCTGAACCAAGCTAATAAATACTGCTCACGCCTCCTGGAACACAGCTGCTCTGAAGCCTTAGCTGAACCTTGAGCAAACCAGGAATAAAAATTATTTTGCTTACAGTGAGATCTAAAATGAGCCAAAAAATTCCACAGCGTATCCAGCCACCAGGAAACACTGGCGAGTATGGTTCATTTACCAGGTGTGAAACAAATGCCCCGAAAATATTTACTGAAAAGACGCATCATTTCACATCAATACAGAAATAGTGCAAAGAAAAAAATAAAACAACAGATCACATACAGAAACATTTCAAAACCCTGCTCTGAGATGGACACAAGGAAGTTACTGAGAATGTGGCTATCGAAACAAGCTAACTTAAAGAAAACTTATACCAATTTATGACCAATACTGAAATACCAGATATAATTACAGCATATACACTTAAAGTATAACACTAAAGCATACTGTCTGTGACCCTAAGGATGCTGTAGGAAGAGACACCTCTTTATCTGCTTGTGTTTTAACATAAACCTTCATGCAGGATCTCACGGCTGAGTTAAACCAGATATTTCTAAATTAAGCCTTAACATTTATCTATCCTCATATATATAGATATATATATCTGAGGATATAACTATAAAGCTCAACAGATTCTTAGAAGATCCAAGAGCACAAGAGAGAACAAGCCAGCGTGACCGAGTGTAAGAGAGATTTCTCTTACAGCAATGTAAAACTTTTACTGCAAGTAGCACCCAGTGTCTTCTCTTCTGTTTCATATTAGAAGGAATATAAACAAGCAGCAGTTTCCCAAAGCTTGGGTGAGTATACTTGGAAACCTACACATGAAATTCAAAAAACACACGAGCAAGTTCAGCCTCCCCTGTCCTGATCACCTGTACACTTCTAAATTCATACTTAGAGGGAACGGATTGCATTTAACAGGATTATAAACTGAGTCTGGAAACACTGCAAAATGTTTTTGCAATAGAGAAAGATATTTGAGTACATCAAGAGCTCTACGGTTTTGTTTAATCCAAAAATCTGAACTACAGAAAATAAAATCAACCAATCAACTGCATTCCAGTTCCTACCAGCCAAAGCCGCATCCTCCTCACTTTCTGATCCATATTGCAAAGCCATGGTTATTGCTGATAAACGATCCCCTTGGGCTGATCTTTTGTTACTATAAAAAAGAAAAAAAAGTATTCAGAATTAACAAAAAAAGGAGGGGTTCACAAGTTGACTATTAACAGCCATCCAGGGTGTATAAGTGAACAAGTAAAGCTCATGACAGTTGCCTATATCACCAAGAGTACAGACACAATTAATAAAAAAGTGCAGTGCTTTACAATAGAAAATGTTAACGACCCATGAGTTTGCCTATTTTAAGAGGCGGTGCATCAACCCGAAACACTGGACGCACAACCACAGCTAGAGCTCAAGCTATCCATTTTCTGTCCTGTTCGGAATATCTGAGTATTTGAATTATTGAGGAGAACGGGGATGATAAGAGTCCCTCCCAATTAATAACTCCATTATTTGATCTTGTTTTATAGGGATTTATCTCCATGAAGGAATTCAGCACACTGTAAGCTATCTATGCCATCTTCTCCCATTCTACCAGGCATTTTCAGCACACAGATGCCTGTACGCGAGGCAGCTTCCTCTGCTTTCTAGGTAGAGTAAAGCTGTATCCATGCTGGCTATGGTCTCACAAAGACCTTTATGGTCCCTTCCAACCCAAACCACTCTATGATTCCATCATCTCTTAATTATTTAGTCCTAGTTAATATTTCTTTTTAGTCAGCACATACAATTTTTCTAGGTTTACAACACATTTCTATGTTATTTTTCACCTGCTTTATTTTGTAATGAAGCTTAACATTTTGTTCCTCAGAACATTTCTACAGAAATAATTGCACACAGAGCATTTAATTACATGTGTTTTGAAATGTTAAATATAAAATCAAACATGGAAGAGTAATTACAGCAAAGTGACTTATTAAATCATACTCAAAAGACATTTGACTGAACTACATTTGAATCTCAAAAGTCTTTGAGTCAATATTGAAGAGCATTCTCAAATAAAAGAAGAAAACACCCAGCTTCTCCTCCAAGTCCACAATTTACTTACCGATAATATTTGTTAGAATTCCTCTCATCACCAACACTGCCTTTACCCTGTGAGGAAGGACCTGTCAGCTTGGAAGCAGTCAAATTTGATGGAGTCCTTAAGGCAGAGGAGACAAGCCAAGGCAAGGGGAAAAAAAGAGGCCCACCTTAGACCCGAGAAAAGATGCAGCAAGGACAAAGCTTTTACAGAATTACTTTAACAGATCAGCCAAAAGCTTCAGAGATAGAAATAAAGTCTTTAAAACTAAAAGTAACACTACGATACATTTAGTGCCCCAGCATTACATCAGTTTGGTTTATAAAGCCAGAGGAAGGTAACATTTAGATTAAGGATTAACAACTACACACAGAGCTCAGCCTACAACAGCGTGAAAGCAGCCAACACAATGTCCCTTAGCTTCCAGAGAAAGCTGATCATACAGATCCGATTGTGTGTTATCAATACTTGACAGTGCATAGTGCCAAGCAACTTTATTTTGTCAGTTTATTTAAGGGAGGACAGCTAAATGCACCAGCAGAGAGCGATGTGGTAGGACAAGGGATGAGATGAACTCTGTGACAGAAAAACGTGATTTCTGACACCAAGGCAACGTGTCTGTAGAACTTAGGTTAGTAGTGTTATGATGAATTTGAGCCTGACCCACCAATGACAAAGAAAAACATGTAAATTCAGAAGAAAAACACAGTAGGTTAACTCTAAATGAACTCATGGGGGTATTTGACCCAAATCAGCAGTAGTAAAGTGGTTGAGTCACCACCTCGGAGGGATTTAAAAGATGGGTAGGTGCTCAGGGAGATGGTTTAGTAATGAACAGGTACGGCTGGACCAAAGGTCTCTTCCAACCAAAGGATTCTGTGCTTCTAAAGGAGCCCCCTCTTTGAGACAAGTTAGCAGTTAGTAATATAAATAACAAGCAATGACTCTGTGATGCAGACGCAGCAGAAAGAAACAAAACAAAAAGAATAATGGTTGAATAAAAAGCAACCAGTGACATGCAGAACAGCAGGTGAAAGGTTCGGGTTTCATGACGCTTCTCTCATGTCAAATATTTTGCATTCAGCCCAATATTATTGTCGCCTGCTACAGGCTTTACAATTTTTTGTCAAGTTAGAGAAACAAAGAAGGGAGCTGTCAGTGGCTCCAACATTCAGATTACTGCAGGATTTGCAGGTCTGTTGCAAACAGTGCAGAAGAGAACATCTACACAAGGTAGCTGAGAAGTAGAAATGGGTTGGCAGTGCAAGAGAGGAATTCAACTAACAAATATCAGTGCGATTTATCTGTCATCCCTTCTTAAGCAAACAGCTTCATTTTGAAGAAAAACAGTTTTAAGCCTCAAAATTAAACATGACACACACTTGTTACATCCTGAGCGTCATCCATGGCCAACAGAGTGAGAAACATAAAATAGAATCACGATTTAAATAGAAAACACTTGTATGTAATTCTAGTTTGCAAAGCAAACAAAAATGTACATTCAGTGACTGCAGAATCTGGCACTATAAAAACTTTTAATAAGGAAAATTATTAAAATATGTATCAAGAATTACTCCCTAAGAGTATTTCTGGTTTTGTGTTTTCATATGCTCCAACAATGACTCACCCAAACATGGGAAACAGGCTAATTCTGAGCAAATGAACCAGAAAAACCACTGTATATGCTGAATGTCTCAAAGCACCAAACAGTAAACATCAGCCAGGCAACTTCCATTTCTTTCACACATAATAACCCCAGGCAATAGCTTCAGTATCGACATCATCTACATGTTTTTCAGAGAACAAACAAAACTTAAGCTGCCTTTTAGCAAAGCCAGAGAGTGTGAGCATTTTCAGTTGTATCACATCTTTGCAGACAGATGCTATTTTCCAGCATCAAATACCAGTGAACAGCTCAAAAACACAAAGAAAGAGTCCACCTCGTAAAGAATTTGGAGGACTTGCAAGACGTTGCTTTATTTCGTTATATATGAGACACCTCTCATACTGGCCAATAATATCTAAAACTACTTGAGTGTTACTTATCAGTAAAAAGTTCATCCAAGAATAAATCTAATTGTATTTCAAATCCAGATTGACTGCATTGCTTCTCTGCACACCCTGGACTTTCACAGGAAGCAAATGCCATTTCCTAAATAAAATCATTCCATGAAACAAACAGAGCAATCAACAGTGTTTTACACCTGCTCCTTCAACACCAAGTCCATGCTTCACTGACCAGCGAGTCCAGATCTTGTGTCCTGTGCCTCTTTCCATGGACAGAAATTGGTTTTCAAACAAGAGTTTACATAATATCGACTTCCTTCTAAATATCTGCTGCCTGACGTCTTGTTCCTGCGTTTCTGCTCCTACCTAATTAACTGAGAGCCCTTATGTTCCACCTTCTAACAAGGTCCAAAAAGATTCAGCATTTTCCATAAAGCAAAGCACAACACACCTTGTTCCTCACTGTTCCATTTCCATTATTAATTTATAACCACATATGGTGGAAGTTGCTCATAGCTTAAGTCAAGAATCCACTGCCGTTGTTATCACAATCAAGTACGTCACAGAACTATTTCACCACACAAAGTACTTAAAAGTTTCCTTCCAAAAATTATTTTACAATGTATAACTTTTAAAACAACAATAAATTACATATTCAAGCAAATATTTCCCACTATATTCCCTACAGAGAAATTAAGGGAAGGCCTATGGAGATTTTTAAAAGAGATCATAAAAGAACTCTGTTTGCAGTACCTCATCCGGAGACTTGACTTGGCCAACTCGCTGTGTTCAATTTCAGCCTTTTTCATATTAAAGATTTTCTTAATCGCATTTGCATCCTGTCAAGTTAAAGAATTTTTTTGTTTAATGGTGTAAGTGAAGAATGTTATAGTCAGGTATCTGAAAATCTAAACCAAAAATGAAGGGGCTTTTACATTTAGAGATTCAATATTTTTGCATCAAAAATGAAGCATAGAACAAAATTGGCCTGATATACATACACGGTGGGAGGTAAAATCTGCACAGAACAGTTTTGAGCTCATTTTTTGTCATAGGCTTTAAAAAAAAAAAAAACTCTACAATTTGCAAATACACACAAATACCACTTTGAACTAAACAGGCAAATGAGTTTCTGTGTCTTTGCAATCAAAAAGTTACCACCATTATGGAGCTGTACAACACTTGCTGTCTCTCATTCTTCACCTGTGGACTCAATATTCAGAGTTACGCTTCACAAAATGGAGATTACAAGTTTTGAGTGAGGTTCCAAGGGTGAGCCATGTCCCTAGGAACCAAAACTACTACAATTCAAATGGAAGCGCAACTAGAAAAGTCCAAGCACCACTTACGCGGTAACGCTACACACATACAATGTCTCTCTCACTACAAAGCCCTTAAAAACAGAGCATACAAAGGAATAATTTAGCACTGGAATTCTCTTACTTTCAGAGTACACGGAAACAGCGGCATGACACCTAGTTCTCTAGCATTTTAGGTACTAAGTATGATAAAAACAGGAGCAATTTGGTCACAAAAATACGACTAAAAGGAAGAGGATCTTTAAAAACAACATAAACGAAGCATGACTTTAGTTTTCATCACAAGCTTGCAATCTGAACAGTTCCTGCAGTCTGGAAAGAGATAACAGCTGAGTAACTACAGCTGAACCTGCAATTGCAGCCATTTCAATCACAAGCACAGAGATCCTCCCTTCCTCCAAAGAAGTCATGGAACTTGTATCCTGAGATAAATTTAATTGGAAAAAAAAAATCACATACCTCAGAGAAAAAAAAAAAAAAGCCACAACATGCACCCCAATTCTACTAAAAACAATACAGACAAGAAAAAGGTACTAACAGCTGTTTTTTAACAAATGTAAACAGTCTGAGACCCATTCAAAGATCAGTCGGCACAGAACCTAGCAGACAAAACCTGAACTCAAATCAAAGTATGAGCAACTCAAACCAACCTTGAATACTTGGGATCCAGGCTCATTGTAGGTTTTGGCATTCTTTGCCAGAAGATCGATATCCTTGGCCATCGCGTGAATGCTTTTGTATGTTCCATTCTAGACAACAAAAAACAGAACTGGGTTCAGTGGCAACCTTTGGATAGCATGAGAGCTAAGTCAGTAGGGAAAAGCAAAGGGAATTCATATAGAACAAAGGGAACGTTATAGAAAAACAAGAATATATTTATAACGAGAATGGACATGTATCCGGAAAAAGCCACCAAAAAACAAAGTAATAAACATAAGTGCTAACTCCTTACAGAGCTTACAAATGCTAAGTAAAAGATTAAAAAAATACATTAGATTATCTTTGTTTTTAAGGGTTCTGACAAAATGTTATTTTACCTTTATCCGCTACTTCAATTACTCTATGTGCTGTCCCTCACTATTATACAAAATGCTAGAATAACAGAACAATATTTCAAATTACTGGAGAAGGAAGATGAAAAATGCATCAGTACAAAACATCTATTTATAGCATTGGAACAAAAGTAGGTGATGATAAAGCACAATTGAGCTTCAATACCTTGATGTTTTACATTAGCTGTACTTGCCAAGGAACTACTTTAAACCATTAAACATCAAGGAACCCAAGACATCCAGGCTCAATGCCAGCAGAGCACAGTTTACAATGTTGGATCTTCAATACAGCTACTCCTGCAGTGCTAACCCAGGACAGAACATTAAATCAGCAAAGTGTGCAGATTTTTAAGCAGCAGAGGAAAAACACATCGCCTTTCCTACCGCCATAAACTTTGGCTTCTAACAATTTCAGAACTCCTACTGTTAAACAAGTCTATACTGTGACACATTAATACGCTCGTACTGTACCTGTATCCTTTGGGCAATAGTTTTAAGATCTATGGGCTCCTTTATTATTGCGTAATAATCTGGATATTGCTGGAAAACAAAGATTATTTATATATTACTATCAACAGTCACAAAGTTAACGTTCTAATAGCTTATAGAATGAGCTACGAGATGAACTGCAGGTAAGAAGAGTGTAAGCTTCATAAACACGGCGCTAAGCTTCAAATGGGGCATGTCAGACCCTAAGACAGACACAAGGGTTCATCAATAAAATGGCACAAAGAACAGTTCTATCTGAAAGCCAAACACATGGTGATGGTCTACAGGATACTTATTTTGCTGGTTAAACTTTTTACACTTGAAACAGAACAGTAAAATCAGACATATTTAAAACACCTTGTCCTAAAAATCCCAATTACCTAAAAATGCAGAACAGGGCAAACCCCAGTCAGCAATGAAGGGCTAGGAAAGAGAGGGTAGGAGCAAAGAAGGGAGTGAAGCTCTAAAAACAGCTGGACTTTGCCACTGTAACAAAGCACTGCATCCCAAGCGTGCCCCTGGAGGCATATGACACAAGTGATCAGGTTTCCAACTCCGAACACAACTGACATTACTAAAATACTCACCACTTTAGAAGGAAGTTTCTGGAACAGTTCACTTATGAGGCGTCCCGATGGGTTTGTGGCAACAGCTACAGCTTCAAGAAGCTGTTCAAGAATTTCTTTCAGGTAAGCTGGAGATGACTAATACAAGAAAAGAAACACAAGAAGTTTCAAGAGCAGCTGCAGTGGAGTGCTTCAAGTTGCACTGAAGTATACAGATTCACTTTTCAAAGACAGAAAAAAAATCAGCCACAAAACACGGACGCAACTTTTGAAAACAAAATTGTTTGTGCATGTGGGTAAAGTACATGAGAAAACATTAATTTAATACATTACACAATGTTAGAATAGACTTGGTTGCCAACACTAATGAAAACATGCATCTCAACAACACAAAAAACAGGCAGGCCTGATCTTATCATATCTGGCTTAAAAAACACCCCAGGAACAGCTGCACTGAGTGGGGGACACATTGGAAAATGATGTCATTAGACATGAAGTTTGTTTGCATCAAACATGTGGGCTCGATATCAAGCACATGTCGTGTGTGAAACACACACCTGATGCTGTGAAATTATTAACTAAAATGAAAAGATTTAATGCTTTTTCACCTCTGGAGGCCAGTCTCCCTCTCAGAGCCAGCTGACACACACAGCCACAGCCCTTACGCCCACACTTACTAATTCAGAATTTGCCCCTTGATTGTCATGTCCTTCCTCATCTTCGTCTTCCTCCTCAGCATCACCTTTTTGAACAAATTCATTTTTTGTGCGCAAATACAACTCCCATAACTTGCAGGCAGCTTTATATTCAGGAGAATCAGGCTGCAAAAACAAATCAAACATTCTACTCAAAATTCAGATTGTTCGTTATCTGGAGGAAATTGGTAAGTTAATAGTCGAAAGGCATTAAAACCCATTAAATAAAAAATAGAAAACCTGGGAAATTCCCATTTTAGTCGTTCTTCAACAGAGATGTTAAGAAGCACAAGAAGCACCAGAAAACAACTTCTATCCCTCTGAAGAATCTAAGTCTTTAGTAACAAAATTCCTTGGGCTGAGGCTTGGACAAGCCTAATATCCATCTGGAGAAACCATTAAGTTTTGTTGCAGCCTAACACTACTGATATTTCAAAGAGACTAAACATCCATGCCAGAAATATGATTTCAGCTGGTTCTGCTGCCACTGCGTGGTACTTGAAAATTAATTTCTACTGAAGAACAATGCCAAGAAATGTGCCAATATCTTTGCAAACCCTGAAATCATTTACACTCTTCCATAACTGTAACTGTGGGATTCCAAAGAATTGGATGATGCGCTACCACCGGGGTACATTTTTAGGCAGAGCTAGAAGTATTAGTCAGTAAATTAAGCTTTGTACATACAGAATTGGTAGTGGCAGACAAGCCATGTGCCAATTAATGTTAGTATTTAAGAACATTACCCAGAAGAAATGACTGCTTTTCCACTCTTTCGTATTCTTCTTCCCCCATCACTTAACCTCTACTTCAGGTATTCCTGCAGATGTGCCACCTTATTATTGCTGATTACGCTCTTATTTCACTCTCTCAACCTCTGACAGCTTGTGATGCAAATGAGAAAGCAACATGAGAATTACAGCTAAGCTTACCTTATTAGGCCTAAATATTCTCAAGATGTTAAACGAGGTGTTAATTATGAGGAACAGATTTAAAGGGTATTCTGCTCCACTAGTCACCTTCCTTCTATGTTAATGCAGGATGATCAGAAGTGTAAGACTTAACCGCAATACTAAAAACCCAAAGGTTTCCACTCTAATCTGGCACTGCCAACAAAACACCTGCTACAACAACGACCTTGACAGTGAATCAGCCGTCCCTGCTTCCTATGCATCATTGGAACTGTGTGGGTAAGGTAAAAGACTAGATTATGTTTGTGTGCCGTACCTTCAGCTCACAATTCTCACTTTCTCTGGAAACGCCTGCACCCTGGAAGGATAGTCACCTATTTCTATTCTATGTGCAAGATTTTTACAATACAGGCATAATTTTGAAGCCACTATTCTACAGGCAAAGGCAACACAGATTTTGTAAAACTAACCATTCTTTCCTGCCATCAAGCCCTTCTCTCTCACGTAGAAACCGTGACAAGGCTCACATTAACAGGCCTTGCAGAGCTTCAGGAGTACACAATGAATTTGGCAATATAAGTACTTTTTCTGCTGTAACTGGAACGTGCAAATGCATTAATCCATATATCTGATTGTTCTTCAAAAAGCCAAACACACAAATGGCAGCAAAATAAACACTGCTTTTCTGAACGCGACCTGGTTACACTGGTTCAGTTATTCAGAATGCAATCATGTGGATCATCTCTGAAGTCCAAGATATATGAGAGGTATTATTAGCAGTTTTAGGTTTGCTGTATCATCTCAGTCACTACATACAATTTCACTTCATTTATTCACTTTACTCCATTCATTTATTTAACATGGCCTTCTACTAAATGAGATTAGTCCAACTTTTTCCCCATTTTCTTATGGTAATTGGAATAAAAACCATTAACATCTAAAATAAAACAGGAACCCAGTTTGGAAGAATGAATGTCTTAAAGATACAGTCAACCTGTAACGTGTGCTCTTCTCCTACCAATAAAAAACGCTAAACTGAAAAGTTCTTTGGCCAAAGCAAAGAAGAATTTGAATATATCTCTACCACTTCTACAATGAATTTGAGCCTTTATATCCATTTTCCTCACCTTATAGTAAGCCTTTGCATTGTTAAAGAGCAGCTGAAAATCAGCAGTCAGTACGTTCACATCATCATATTCCTCCATCTTCAGCTTTTGCTGGATTTTCATTAAATCAATCGGCTGAGAAACCACTTCATAATAATCTGGCTGATTTCTGTTGCAGAGACAAAAAAGGACATTATATTCCAAGCAGTAAAACAAAACCCACAGCACTAAAGTCTGTACGTTTCTATGATGAAATACAACAAAAGAAGTCCTAATACATTTTTGTTAGAGCTAAAAGATCTGGACAGTGGTCTATTAGTAGGTTTACTTTATTACATCTTCTGTTATCATCCTGAATTTTAAGATAAATTCAGTCTCTTACTTTATCCACTGTACTTTCCAGGGTCACTTCTAGTAGCCTTCCCTAGATATGCCCTTACTACTATATTCCACCACTCATGTGGAACATTTTATAAGTCAAAGGCAGAGATGTTTTAGGCAGGTGTCACAAGAAACATTTAAATTAATTCAGTGTATTCTTCTTTGACTGAAAAGGGCACCAATGTTAGCCCTTCCCACTGAATAATTACATCAAATATTCAGATCAAACACTAGGGCGAATTCAGCTTAAATTTTTCACAGCTATTAATGCTGAGGTATCCTTCAATATGCACTTACTCCCTGCTTAAATCTCAGGTTCACGGTTTAACCACAACTACGGTCTTACCTTCGCTTAGGTGCCCTAATGAAAAGCTCACAAAGGAGCCTGCCCTGTTCATCTTTGTAGTCTCTGATGGTGTTGTAGAGCTCATGGCAAACAGCAATCTAAAACACAAGAACAATGAAGAAATGAAAAAGGAGACCATCTTAAGGTAACAAATCAAAGCCTGCTTACAATGGGAAAGTCAAGCTGCCAGTTCACAGCGTGTTCCACCGCAGAAGCAGGAAGCAACCGGTGAACGTCGCACGTTAGTGCAATACCTGCCAAGCGGGCCATGTACTGCAGAGTTTGATCTATTTTTCTTTAACATAGGGAGCTTTCTTTCTGGGCTAATTCTGAGTAAACCACCCAAAATGTGAATTAATTCAGCACAATTCTCTGAGTTACAGCCATCTAAAACAACAGCAGGGGTTCTTCTGCCCTGCAATTAATTAAAATCAGACTGCTAGCTGAAAGCCCCAACAGAGACACTGCACACTTCAGCAATCACTGCCTGTGCCATTCCCCACTTATCTCTGCATTTGCTATTCAGACACAGCTCTCAACTGCTGCACGTTATGATTTCAGCTCCTTCTCCAACATCCTTCCAGCCACTAAAATCATCAGTGAAGATAAGAAAAGCAGCAAAAGGAAAATGGAAAAGAAAAAGATGAAACTGGGGAGATGAGAACAAGCTAAAGCTGAACAAAATCCTAAACAAAGCTTAGCCACTGCAGCAGCAGATCCAGGGCCGGCGTGTGCGCTACTTATGATCACCCATTTCACAACCCAGCACTTCCCAGACAGGGATAGTATCCCCAAGAGAATAAAGTTGTGAAAAATAAGATACTAACAGGATCTACTGTTGGGAGATTGGAAAGTCTCCTCCTCTTCCTGCTTGGGCCTGGGATGTTCGTGGAGTGGTGGCCGTCCTCAAAGTCTCCTCCGCTGACGCTGCTGGAAGGCGAGGTAGCTCTTCGCCTCTTGGAACCCATGGAATCCAACTTCTTCTATAATGAAGAGAGATGTTCTTAAACTCATGGCACTGCATCCATACTCTGGTGAGAGCTAACTGAAGCCGGCAGTGCTTCAGGACAAGTCACACGTTGGTGACACACCACAGCTCAGGTAGGCCACGCATCTAAACACTGGCTACTTGAAAACTGGCAGGAGTAAAGGGAAATCAAAATGGTCCTACAGTTCTATAGCCACTGATAACAGCAATGTCAGGAAGCCCAAGGCTCACAGTGATGATGATGAATTTAGCAGATCTCACTAGGGTATGTTCTTAAGCTATTTTACATTTGATACCTCATCCCATGCATGATAACTAAGCAAGAACCACCGGAAAGAGCCGTACAAAGAGCTGAACTAAAGGAAATAGTTGTACAGAGATGAGTGCTCAGTTCTGGTATAAAACCATGTCATTCCACATCCAATTAAAAAACCAACCAAACAAACAAAAAAATCTAAACCACAAAGAAAACAAAAACTCAAATGGCTACTGAATGGTCTTAGATTCAAGCCAAAAAAAAAGACATCTGGGCCTATCATTCCCACACTAGGTGTCAGATCAACGGCAGTCATCAAGAAGTGAGAAAAAGCCACAGTTTTCTACTTATCAGCACAGGGACAGAAGAATAACCACCATCCGATAACTGTGGTGATTAACGAAAAAGGTGGTGGCTCTTTCCCAATTTCCAGAGACAGCATCATAAAAATATCTTTATTGGCAGCTGTCTCAAAGGGTGAAGATAGAAGAGATTCAACTACCACAGCCTACAACCACTTCCCTACCAAATGGAGAAGTTTCTCCTAGGAAGCATCCAGCTGATTTCCAAGGTACGGGAGCACGACATCACTGCGTTAGAGCATTGACATTAGAGACAGAATTAATTTCAAGCACACAAATGAGATGAACAAGTAGGAACAATTAAGAGCTAAGATAAAGAAAATCAAGAGCCTAAGGCAGAGGAACGGAAGGGACCGTGCACAAACAATCAAGAATTTACCAGATTTACCAGAGTACAACCAGCACCTCGGAACGCCAGCCTCCTCATGGTGTCTGACAGCCAAGAACAGGTACTGGGAGAAGGCAACGCTCCGAGAGGAGCAAACCAGCAATGGTGTTAGTACAGCCCAAACTGGAAGACAAGAGAAAGTAAAGAGAGAGGGAAGAAAATTGAGAGTAGATAGAATTACAGAATAAAATCAAAGAATAAACTGAATAATTCCAGCGACAGAGAAAAAAAGCAAGAAACAGGAGGTAACTTTTTTTAGCCCAGCAGAAACTCTACAAAGTAATTTTCAACACAGAATGCTAGACGTTTGTCATTTTTGCAGTAAAAACACATTTCTGTAATGCTCCTGAATACACATTACAGATTTCACAGCCACTTCCAAGGGGATGATTCACCAGGCAGAGCGGGGAGTAAGCAGAAACAATATCTGACCCGAGAGAAAAACCAGAAAGCAGTGAAACTTTGCATGGGGTTATTCCGCATTCTGTAATATCAATAAGAAAACGGCGTTCAAGGCCAAGAAACATTTAACAGACTCTCTGATAACGATGTACCTCCATCAGCCTTCAGAGGAGATTTTTATCCCCGTAAACAAGCAATATTAAGTACCCAGACATACAGGTTCACCAAAGAATTTCTAAGCAGTCTTCAAGGCTGATTTTTTTCCAAGAATTCCATGTAGAACACACAGAACCACATTATGGCAAAACGATTCCTTCTATTTAATTCAATTTAGTCTTCAATCAAACCCCAGGCAGACTGCTTTCCTATTCGGTATTGTGAACGCTTTCATAACACAAAGACCCAGAGAAATGTTGTGCTTTATTAGCAGACAGTTCATCACCAGAATAGCCAGGCTGTGGCTTTTGGCACTGCCTCCAACTCTTATCTGAGAGCTACAGGATCGAATGGCCAACAGCAGGCACGTGCGCACGGGGAGGCTGCCGGAAAACACAAGGTCTGCGTTGTGAAAGGCAGGCAGAAGGGACAAGCGGAATTGATAATCCTGGTTCTCCTGAGGATCCAAACGTACCCTAAGTCCAATCTCACCGTGGAATAAAGATTTGGGGAGCCCTCAGGCTGCACACAGACTTCTCCACGGGCATTATCCGAGGTGTGCGCTGCGGCTCTCAATCATATGCAGACACTGGTGTGCACTTGTACAACTAAGAGCTGGACATTCTAAATGCAGCCTCCAAAACTATTCTTCTCCTCTAATAACCGAGGAAGGCGCAAAACACAACATCATGAAAACTCGGTGAAAGAACTGCTTCCATATAACTCCTAAATGTCAGGCTCCAAAACACAAACTTCTTTCTAGATCTCCACGCTCACCAACACAGATAATCCTACCGCACACAGGGCTGTTTTACTTAAGAACATGTCTCTTAGACATCTCCTCTGCCAGGTGGCTGCTAGCTCACAAGACCGAGACACGCAAAGCATCTCCACCGCTACGAACAAACCATCTCTGTGCAACAGGACCTTGAGAATCTCGTTAATAATAGCTCGCATTGCTCATAAAAATGTCACGTTACCACAGACATCTGTATAAAAAAGGCTTTGCTCATTACTAATACACATCTATATGAATATAGAATCACAGAATAACCAGGTTGGAAGAGACCCACCGGATCATCGAGTCCAACCATTCCTATCAAAAATATATACGTAACGGGTGGAAAACTCTGTCCCAAAAGCCATCCTGGACAGCTCACCACAGGTTTTACTGCATTAAATGAACGTATCTTGCATGCATTTGAGATAACACGCTCAAAACAAAGCCTAGGGGGTTCTAGCACGCATTTAATTTTCTGCCTCCGAGCAGGAAAAAGCTAAAAGATACCACGGAAAGCATTTTATCGCTATCGGGAGCTCCCACGTTTCAAGCGAAATACTCCCTAAATCGGTTAAATTTAGCGAACGGCACAGAGGAGGGAAACCCAGGCAGCGTTTCCCCCGAGTTCCCATCACACTGAAACCAGCTACAACACGGGAAAGCGGGAGGGCAGCAGCCAGACGCTCCGGGAGGACGGAGCCGCCGAGAGACGCGGCAACGGCGACCGCTGCAGCCGCACCGGGAGAGAAACAAAGCGGCGACCCCGGTACCTTCCGCCTCCCTCGCCGAGGCGGCGCTGCCGGCCGGAGAAGACAAAGGAAAACCCCTTCCCGGCCTCCCCCCTCCCCGCGCCCCTCACGGCCCCGCAGCCCCGGGGCCCCGCGCCCGCCCGCCCCGTTAGCCGCGCGGGGAGAGCCCGCGGAGGGGACGGAGAGACCGGGGCGACCGGGGAGGGGACGGGAGGAGGGGAGAGGCCGGGGTCAACAGGGGAGGGGACGGGGGAAACCGGGAACGGGAGGAGGGGGAGAGGCGGGGGGGGGGGGGGGGGGGGGGGGAGACACGGGGTAACGGGGTGGGGGGGGGGGGGAAGAGACCGGGAAGCCAGAGAGGGGAGAGGAGGGAGAGACCAGGGGAAGCGGGGAGATAAAGGAGAGATCTGAGGATAGAAATGGAGGTAGGGGAGGAGGAGATACCGGGGGCAACCGGCGAGGGGGAGAGGAGAGAAGGAGACAGAAAGAGAGAAGAGGGGAGGGGAGACCGGGGAGGGCAAAACCCGAGCGAACCGGGGAGGGAAGGACCGGGGGGAACCGGGGAGGAGAGGAAGAGACCCAGGGGAATCGGTGAGGAGAGGCGGAGGAGCGTCCCGGGGAGCCCGGGAGGGGAGAGAGTGGGGAGAGGAGGGGAGGGGGAGCCCGGGAGGCGGCGGGGCCCGGCGGTGGGGCCCGCGCTCCTCCCCGCGGCGGCCGCGCCGAGGGTGTCAGCGGCCCCGTCCCCGCTCACCCCGCCGGCCGCGCTCCGCCTGCGGCAGCCGCGCTCGCCGCCCTCGGCCGCCGCCCGCCCCGCCACCGCTGCCGCCGCCGCCCCGCGCCGCCGGGCCCGCCGCAAAGCGCGCCGAGCGCCGCGCGACGCCGCCGCCCAGCCGCTGCCGCCGCGCTTTACGGCAGGAGACGGGCGCGGGGGAGGGAGGAGAGCGCGCGCCACGTGAGGCGGCGGCGGCGGCGCCATGAGGAGGCCGAGTGAGAGAGGGGGGGAACGGGGCACCGGGAACGGAGGGGAGGGGAGAGAGAGGGAACCGGGAACGGCGGGGGAGGGGAGAGAGGGAACCGGGAACGGCGAGGAGGGGAGAGAGAGGGAACGGGGCACCGGGATCGGCCTGAATTGGGGGGGTAGAGAGGGAACCGGGCTTCGGGGAACGGGATGGGGGGGTAAGAGAGGGAATGGGGCGCCGGCGGACGTCGGTGGAGGAGGGGGGCAGGCATCGGTCACCGGAGAACGGGAGGAATGGCGAGATTGGGGCACCGGGGCTCAAGGGAGCGGGGCCCAGGGGGATGAGGGGGCACCGGGAATCAAGGGAGCGGGGCCCGGGGGGTGAGGGGGCACCGGGACAAAGAGATCGGGAATGAGGTGCCGGGAACGGCAGGAGTGGGTTGTGGGGGAGGATCGGGCACCGGGGCTCCAGGGGGAAGGAACGGCGGGGGGAGGAGGCCCGAAATCGGGCAGCAGGACTCAAGGGAAAGGCGACAACCGGGCACCGGGGCTCCAGGGAACGGGGATGGGGGCAGGGAATGGGGCTGCGGTGGGGGACGGGAGTCGGGGAACGGCAGCCAGGGGGAAATTAGTTTCTGGGACTAGAGGGAACAGCAGGTGGAGGGGACAGAATTTGGCCCCGGGGAGCGGTGGGCCTGACGGGCGCCGCGCCTTGCAGAGCTGAGGAAAGCCAGCAAGAGGCTGACCTGCCACAAGCGCTACAAGATCCAGAAGAAGGTGGGTGCTGGGGTGGGGTCTGTCCCCAGTTAGAGCCCCATGCTAATCGGGTTAACACCGAAAATGCTTTTCATGTGTTGCCACAGAAACATGTACAGATACATGTGCACAATAAGGGTGTTAGAGTGACTGTTGAGTCAGGAGTGTAGTAAGGAACTTGCTTTCCAGTTACTGTTGGCTGAAGGATTGTGTAGAAAGGAATGCAGGTATTTTGCATTGGTTTGGGCTGATAGCATCAAGTGTAACTTTACAATGAGACATGCAGCCAAAGCACCAGTGTAAAGTGAGAAATGTACCATTTTTTTACTCTGTAAATAGGAGAGATACTTTTTTTTTTGCCTCGGACTGAGAAAATATTCCTATTCTTGTCCTCAGATCAGAGAACACCACCGAAAAGTCAGGAAGGAGGCCAAAAAACGTGGACACAAAAAGCCCAAGAAGGATCCTGGTATTCCCAGTGCTGCACCATTTAAGGAAGAGCTTCTTCGGGAAGCGGAGCAGAGAAAGCAGAGGGTAAAATAAAATACTGTTTGTAGTAAAGAGGACAGGAACCAAGATCGTTCCTGTCTTAAAGGGAGCTTTGTGTGCATGCATGTGCACACCCAGAGGTGCAATCATAATAGGTTGCAAGTGGTCCTAGGAGACATGTACTTTGAAAAAATAATATATTTATTTCCAGCATTGTACAGTGTGTAAGAATTTGCTCTTTCATTTTTAACCTTCATTTCATGACAGTGTATGTAAGCAGGCTGGAAGTGTCATATCTAATCCAAATTGCCTGTGATGCCAAGATACACAGGTTTCCCATCAGAATATTAAAAGTTAAGCCTTGGTGCTGTGTGATGATACAGAAAGTAAGGATCGGCTGCCTGCAGTGTGGAGGAATGTGGGCACGAGCACAGCAGCCTTATCAGCTGCGATGTGGCTGCTGCACGGCTGTTATTTTAGGGGCTGACTAATGCATGTATTGCCTCTGGTTTTGAGGCAATTGAAGGCAACATTTTTCAGGGTAGAATGCAAAGAGTTCCCAGCATGGCTTGGATAGCCATGATTTCTAACTAATCTGTCTTAAGAACATTTGTCAGAAATAAGGAAGCAGGGAGAAAGAACAGTCTCCCTTACCCCCTTCCAATCTTTTATCTGGCTTGGGTTTTTGCTTGCAATCAGCTTGAAGAACTAAAACAAAAGCAGAAGCTCAACAGACAGAAGGAGCATGAAAAGAAGAGGAAGCTTGAAGCTAAAAAGAATGCAGACAAAATCACAGAAAAAGCAGAGGGAAAGGTATGTGTTGGGTATGATTTTGTTTCTTTAAAGCTTACGAAGCAAAAATCATCCTGAAATGACATCTTCTTAAGCAGTATGTTACACGTTATATTTTTGTGCTGCATTCTCAGTTAAGTGAATCCATTTCATTTTTATTTGCACTCAGGAATCTTCTCGCAAATCTAAAGCCAAGACTAAGAACCTGCCAGATAAAAATTCAAAGAAATCATTCTGCAGGGAGCTCAAGAAGGTGAGACGCTTCAACTATTTCTATAGTTTGGTGAGCCTCAGCAATGAGACCACTTGTTGTTTCCCTTCTTTGCATTACTGTGCAGCTGCTAGAGATTAGAAAGGTTGCTTGTGATAAGCTGCAACACTTAAGTCAGGGATTTTCGAACAGCAACCGTGAGGATGTTAGTCTTGTCTGGCATGAGCTACTGAGGCATCCAGAACTTTGAGGGATTAGATTTCTTGAGCCAGTGTTGGTGCATCCTGAGTGATCAGAGGTCCTGTAGTAACGAGGTGCCAGTGGATTTCTTGCATTTAGAAGAAAACGATGAAAATTGCTTCAGCTTTCTGGTTCAGAAGAAAGGAGCTCCTACAGGAAGTCATGTGAAATCTCACCAATCACTTTGTGAAATTCAGCAGTAACTGTTGTAAGCCACAGCTACTCCGCACCTGTCAAATGGTTTGTCCTTTCTTATTTAAATGAGTCTTCTCTTTTTTCTAACGCAGGTGATTGAGGCTTCAGATGTGGTTCTAGAGGTTTTAGATGCAAGAGATCCAATGGGCTGTCGTTGTCCTCAGCTGGAGCAAGCTGTAACGTGCTCTGGAGACAAAAAGCTACTGTTGGTTCTGAACAAAATTGGTAAGAAGGGCGGGTTTTCTTCCAAGTGTTACTTGGTCACTGTGAGGCTCTGTGGTACGTGAGCTATGAAGAAGATTTTAAAAGGATCTGAGATTCCATTGAAGACATAAGATCCAACTCTGAGCTCGCTGCCCCGCTGGAGGGGTCACATTTCTTCCACCGTTTAGTCTAGTTTGCTAAGAAAGCACCACAGGCAGATAAATGCACGTTAGCCCTTTTCTTTTGCAATAATTTCTGAAGGCACCGGCCAGTCTCAGCCAAATTTGACAGAATTTAAACATGTTACGATTTTTAACACTGGTGTGAACTTTTGTGATATATTGTACATTTAAGATTCACAGGCGTGAAAGGACTCTACTCTTTTTTTCCAGATTTAGTGCCGAAGGAGAATTTAGGGAAATGGTTGAATTATTTGAACAAGGAGTTCCCAACAGTTGCTTTTAAATCAGCAACACTGATGAAGGACAAGACCATGGTAAGAGCACTGCAGGCTTTCTCGTGACTAAGTTGTACATGTTTGCGATTGTACGTGTTGAGAAACAGGAGCTCTTGTTCTTCAAAATTCTTTTTCCTTTTTTTTTTTCCTGTAAGAAGGACGATGAGGGGAGGAAAATGAGGAATTCTTTGTTCTACATAGGATGCCTGCAAAAGTAAAGTAGTGCAGGCTGTACTACTGCATTCATCCTGACTGTCAGCACCTGACATGATTTTGTGAAGAGTATAAAGGGATCGGCTCCCCCTGTCCTGCTCTCAACTCTTTGAAGATGCTTGTAATTAATCCGTAATGCTTCACGTGTCCTAACCCGGATAACGGCACGGTGAAAAGGACCCTCCTGCAAAATGGTGCAGAAACCGCAACATAGAGATTGGGTTTTGAAACTGAAGCCGCAAGTGAATTTGCAGATTTAAGGATTCTGCTGTCTGAACATACAGGATTATTTTGTGGTCATGTAACAAATCTGCCGTACAGACTGAACTGAAATCACAAGCCCTGCAAGTCAAGTCTTTTTCTCGTAGTAGTTTCGATGACCTTTTCACTGTGTCTTTAGAGACCCACCAATTTCTTAGTAAACTAGTTCCTTCTGTTAAAACAAGACAATAATACCATCTAACAGAGGACAGGAGTTGGGAACGTTGCAGTAGATAAATAAATCAAGCATATGTATTTATCTTCCTAAATAGCTCCTGACCATGGGGGCTTTTTTTGTTTGTCTTTAAATCCTTAGCCAGATCAGTTCACAAGAAGACGTGCACGCGTTGATTTATCGAGAACCACTGAATGTTTTGGAAGCAAATGCCTTTTGAGACTCCTTCAAGAATATGTCAAGACTCAAAACAAAGCCATTCAGGTTGGGGTAGTAGGTAAGCATTTGGAGACATGGGGAGTTTCTTTCTCCTTCCACAAAGCTTTGATATCTTATATTACGAATGGGGTAAAACAACTAGCACATGAGCTGCTAAGAGGCTTTCTAGCTCTTGTTCTTACTTTGATTCAGGACTCCCTGAATCTGTAACACTTGAGTTGACAGTGATGTGTGTGGCACTTCTCTGCACGTAGTCCATAAGGCACATGGTGAGGCCTAACCTGACGGTTGCACCCCATGCAGCTTGCACGGCCTTACTCGTATCGCGTAAGATTTGTGGTGCTACGTAAGGTGAAGTCTTTTGTGTCCTTTTTATCATCAGTGTGAGAAATGAGGATACAGATTTTGTCTTACTTCTGCAGTGAAGACTTCAGATCCAACTCTGATCTCGCACTTAAGATGTACTTTACTAAGGACGCCTGGAAGAAGTAGCTTTGATCAGTGTTACAAAAGCTGAATTTTCTTATTTAACTTACAAGGACTTATGTGGTTTTCTTCAGGTTTCCCTAATGTGGGAAAGAGCAGCATAATCAACAGTCTTAAAGGAGTTCGTGCTTGCAACGTTGGCCTAACAAGAGGTGTTACCAAGTAAGTAAGTGGAGTCTGATAAAAGCTGTTTGTTTCCTCGTTTGTTGCGTCCTGATTACCTTGAGTTTGTTTGTGTGCAATTTCTGTCCATTAAAGGCAAACTGCCCCTGTGTGCCATCTGAAATTCAGTTTGCCTGGATGAAAGGTATTGATCTGTGTGATAGGAGCTGTCACGGGGAACATTGTCTCTTTTTGTTCATTGAGATTTCTGTCCTACCCAAAGCGGATGAGGAAAAAGCACTGAAGCTGACTCTGTGTGAAGGGCATTCAGTCCAACGCTGAGCTTTGAGCCTTGTCTTCCTCACCGTTAACCAGCCCTTTGTGGTTGATTTATCTACTCACATCACGTTTCTCTCCAAATAGGTCCATGCAAATTGTGCACGTTGATAAACAGACAAAAATGCTGGACAGTCCAAGTATAATTGCGGATCCTTCCAACAGCACCTTGGCGCTGGCCTTAAGAAGCATTATAGACACCGAAAAATCAGACTCAGCAGAGCTGCTTGAGGGAGCAGATGCCATTCTAAATCACTGCAGTAAACAGCAGGTGAGCTCCGTTTTTTTCCGCACCTCTCACTGCATTTGATTTCTCTGTAGGTTTCTTAGGCCGATAACCAAAGTTCACTTCTCTTCAGCTTATCCTGGTGGCCTTTAGCAGCGCTTTCACCTAACAGGGTGGCAGACTTTGGCGGGTGTATCCAACACCAAGGGTGATCTTATATCCCTTCGAAGGGGCAGCAGCCTGGGATTCTGTCTGTTTTCCCAATGACTTCACTGATGTTTAAAAACGCCGCTTTTAAGATCTCATCATGGTATCAACGGAGTGAAAAATGAGGATATTCTGATTGCTTCCTATTATTACAGTGAAGACCTCAGATCCAACTCTGATTTCACTCTTGTTTCAAGTAGATCGACCTAAGGCTGATTCCATTCAGTTCTGTGATAACGGTGTTTTCACAAACCTCTCTTGTTCCCCAGGGCCATGGGTGAGGGGTAGGTGAATTCACTGATGAAGTGGACACTTTGCTTTATAGAATCATAGAATAACCAGGTTGGAAGAGACCCACCAGATCATTGAGTCCAACCATAAGGCATTTAAGGCATGCTGATACTTCTATCCCCCATGCAGGAACAAAATGGCTCTTCACATGCTTGCTTGTCCTTTTTGTAACCCAATTTGATTCACTCTTTTATTCCCCAAACTGTGAGGAAAAGCAGGTATCTCTGAACGCACCATTTCTTTTGCACTAGGTAATGATACGCTACACTATGCCAGATTTCAGGAACACAGAAGAGTTTTTAACTTTGCTTGCTCAGAAAAGGGGCATGCTGAAAAAGGGGGGTGTTCCAGACATAGAGAATACCGCGAAATTACTGCTGTGTGACTGGACAGGGTATGTACGCTATGAATTCTGCTTTATAGAATGAATCGTAGAATCCTAGAATGGTTTCAGTTGGAAGGGACCTTAAAGACCATCCAGTTCCACCCCCCCAGCTTGTTCCTGCTGGAACAAGCTGCTCAAGGCCCCATCCTGCTTACCTTTCTCACGCTGTTAACCCAGCAAGCAGAAGCTCCAAGTCTCAAGAAGCTCTTAGAAGGCCGTGGCTGCTTTTTTCCTTTTTCGTTTTCTCACGTTTTACTTCGGTAAAGAGAGCTGGATTGGGTAACAGATACTGAGAACACAACACCATCCATGGGTCATTTTCTAGAGCAGTGAAGGATCCATGGAAGGAGTCAAAGCACATTGCATGTAATTCCATAGCCAGTTTGCTGACTTTTGCTGTAACTCCATTAGGGGAATTTGCCTTCCTCTCAAACACCGAGGCGGTGTTGTCCTCCTTTACAGACAGGAAAGGCTATGGCATATTTTCTGCGGAGATTTATAGTGGTTCCAGTATTCGGAGAGTGGGATTGTTTCTCTTGCTCAGTGGTTCAACTGCTTTTACAGCTTGTGATTTTACACACAGATGATTTGTTTTAACAAAATATTTTCTTTTTCCCCTCAGGAGGGGGCTGTCCACTCAATATTGTTAGAGTTCAGAATCATGTTTAAATAGTTGCTTAACCGCCCTTGAACAGATAATGATAAATGAGCAGTTAGCCTGAGGAGTGTGGGAGATCTCTGTACTGGCATTTATTTTTAAGTAAAGGGATTAAACTGTGTTATTTTTGGTTGGTTTTTAATGCTGATATTTTATTTTCCCAGCGCTAGAGTAAGCTACCACTCACAACCCCCAGAATCTCCAAGACCTCCACCATATCTTACAGAAGACAAAATAGCTGAATTGCGGGACTGCTTCAATTTAAAGAAATTAGAAGAAGAAAACACCACCACTGTTCAAGGTAGGACGGCCACTAATGCACGGTGGTGGTGGTAGTTTCAAGGGGAGATCAAACGGAAGCCCTGTTCTCAAATCCAAGTCTTTGAGCTTCTCCTAGAAGTCGGGGAGTCTGTTCTCAGAGAACTGTTCTACCTGCTGCTATGTGGAAGGGAGGGGCAGGACTGGCTTTCCTTAGCCTTGACCTCAAGTGGCTGCTCTCTCGGGGGAAGGCATCACATCTGGTTCTGACAGTGACTTAACAAACACTTCCTATGGTTTTCTCAGCTTTAAAATCCCCCAGTCCAGCAAGCAGCATCATTTTCCAGTCAGCTGGAATGACAAATGGGACAATAGAGGAAAATAAAGTGATAGAGGAGGCATCGGAGTGGGGAAACTTAGAAACAAGCAAGGAGGGTGAGGAAGAAGAAGAGGAGGATTTCACAGAAAGTGATGATGATCAAGATGAAGAAGAAGAAGAAGAGGAGGATGTTGAAGAGGTAAATCAGGGTTTCATTAGGCTTCTTTTACCTGTTCAGATCCTGGCACCAAGTCAGGGTCAAGTACACAGCCAGTATCTTGCTGTAAACTGAGAACGTGGGGCCACCAGGAATAACAAAAAAAGGTCTTTCTCCTGGAGATAAGGGTTGGGCTTTTTTGCTTAATTAAAGAAACAACATTGTTGTAAGCCAGCTGTACAGCTGCACATCCAAGGGGACGTCCACGCTATCATCAGTCTCTGCTGGGTTTCACGTGCGTGGGAGACTTCGTTAGTGATGTCTGAATAAACACATCTGACTTCTCTGACTTGTAGGAAAGCAGCGTTCGGGTCACCAGGAAAGCAAAGCCTGGAAAACGACAAACGAGGCCTACAAATTCAGAAAAGCAGAGAGCGGGTCAGTATTGAAACCTCTGGCTGGAAGGAGGGGCCCTAGTGCCGCAGCACCTGCACTGGTTTCACTAACATGTGGTTTTCTTTCCTCAGAAAGTGAAAATTCCAATTCACTGTCAATCAGCTTTGATAAGACAGCAGATGAAGATGATGCTTACGATTTTAATACAGACTATGTGGAATGAATTCTGGGTGGAGATGGTTTGGAGACTCATTACTGCCTCTTGGAACAGTCAGGAAGACCTGTGCTGCGGCAGAAAGTGGAGGAAGCTACACACAAGAGCTGCTGCAGAGTCACAATTATTACTGTGTCAAATAATGTACATAATATTGTATCTCCCTTGATCACCCCAGATTTTATACAAGTCTAGGAAGCTTGACTGCATTCAGCTTTAAGTCCTAAACTATTTCCTGTATTAAAAGCCTATTTAAAAAGCTTCCTAGTGGACTGAATTAAATCTGTTCATTTTGTCGTACAAAAAGATGCTTCAGAGGGATAAAGCCTTTATCATTTTCTTTGAAATCCAGTGGCTGGAGCAATTAAGTTTTAAGTAAATTTTCATCCTCCCTTCATAATATAGAATTGCTTTTCCTAGAGGGTTACAGGGGCTGTGCCCCAGACCTGCGCTGAGGTAAATTCCTATGTCTAGCTGCAGTAATTTGTGTTTTCTAGCAAACCTTTTCATGTTCAGAAGTTCCACTGGGAGAGGTAACAGGTGCCAATACTGATGGTCTGTCTTCCCTGGGAAACAAGCTGCTTGTTCTTGCCGTGCTCTTAAACAACAGATGTATTATTTTCCTACAAAGGAAACACACTTCAAAGGTCAGATCAAGGTTAGCATCATTATTAGTTACCCAAAGTCCGAGTCAACAAGTTAAAATTAGCTTTTATTTTTGAACAAAGTTTTCTCCACCACTTCACAAAACATTTTAGTGTTCACTGGCAGTTAAAACCACTTTGCATAGTGAAATAATACTTGAAAAATTCATCTTTAAAAAAAAAAAAAGACAAAGACTCAAATTTGCAGAATTCTGCAAGAAAGACTTAGGCGGAGATGGTCAGGAGGAGATTTCATGCAAGAAAGGGTTGTTGATGAAATGATTTCACAGGACAAGAAAACAAAACCAGAACCAAACCCAAGCAGCTCTTAATTACAGTACGTTGCTGTGCAAGACTGGCATGTGCAAGGACCAGCAGCAGTTAGAGTCTGTTCTTATCGAGTGTTTCTTCCTGTAGCTGACAAAAGGCCCCTCCTCTAGCAGACACGTAGGCGAGGAGAAGCACAACAGAAAGAAATGAACTAACCAAAGTGCTGTTTTGTGGAGCTCCTCCCTGGGTCTGTAGCGCTGCTGGGTAACGCGTCACACAGGTGAGAGGCCTCGGGCCCTGTGGCTCTGACCTGCACCCGGGCGAGTGCAGCACCGTGTGCTCCGAGGCCGGGGCTGCTCTGGGGTGCAAGGGGCATAAAAATAAGTCCTGCTTGGCTCCAGAAGTTTCCTGAGAGAACGCCGCCAGTCACCGGGATTGACCCTACGCCTCGTAGGCTTCTGAACGCCTGCGGATCAGGCTGAACTTGCCCGTGGGGTCAGGGATGTACCACTTCTCCCAGATTTCAGCGTATGAAGCTGTTCTTCCCCATGGTTTGAAATGTCCGTTCCAGTGCAGCAGCTTGGCAGCTTTCACAAACTGAGGCGAGTACCTTTTCCCAGCACTGGACCCTATTGTTGAGAAAAAGCTGATTGATGACTGAAATAAAGGCAGCAGAAACACTGACATGCAGTATTTTAGCTTCAAAACGAAGGATTCTAACAAAATCTTGCCATTAATAGAGAAAGGAAGGAGGCAGAAATGAAAAATGCAATCAGGTGCAACTGAGCGCCACTTTGATCTGTCTCAGTACTGCCTTAACTTCCAAGTTCTTCAAAAGCCCCTTTCTACCCAGCTGTATTCTGCAGCGTTTCACTGCAAACGAAACCTCAGAAAGCTCTCCCAGCACTGGGGTTTCACCAGCAGCAGAACAGATACGAATGTCTCCTCCACAGCCTTGGAGGAAGCACTTGGGATCACTTTGGATACAATATACACGTTGAAAAGGAAAATGAGAAAGGAAAATGAGAAGTCATTTGAGAGTAAATCAATTCAAGAACTATCCACCCCACAGTCTGAAACAGAAGATGAAGGATCAGGCCCACAGGCCCCGAGATGGTATCGCAAAGCCGTGTTTCTTGAAGAACAAGGTATAAAACAGGGGAAGAACAGTCCCATTTGCTGCATCATCGCCTTGGTGTCCAGCCACAGACCTGGAAAAACCCACTGCAGGAACAGCCTTACAACTGTTTCATACATACCGAGATGCCGGACGTTCCACATGGGATCAATACTGGAATGTTGCTTGTAAAATACAATTAGCAGTGGAGGCGTCGTGATGCTGCCAGCCAGACTCCTACTGTAAAGTTCCTCTCTGGAAGAGAAGGCGAAGAGAAATTGGGAAAAGATGCTTGTGTGGCCCTAAATCAGTGGATTTTACTTGCAGCCGCATGACAGGAATCCACAGATATATAGGCAGCCCTTGAATTAACAGTTAAAAGCCATCACCATAACCCTGCCCCCGGGGTACTTACGCTACATTCAGCGCCATCCACTTCTCCAGTTGCTGAGTGATGTTCTGTAATTTCCACTCTGTCAAATTGGCAACGAAGACGCCTGGATTGAAAGAGCAGGTGTTGGCTTTCATGGCAAGCTTCCGGATGGTCTCTTTTTTGTAATCTAGAAACCCAATGTAATTGTACTGGAAAAACAGAGAGTAAAAATTAGCTTTAAATATGCTCAAATAACTATTTAAAGAAAAAAATTTCCACAACTCCCAACAGGAAAGAGTAACTTGATGTTGTTAAAGCGAGTCCTTCATAACAAGAGAAAGAAAACTTAAGAGGTCTAACATTTTAAAACTACAATTTCATAAACTTCATATTTTAAGGAGTGCTGCATGGTTTTAATAATACCTTATTATTAATACAGTTCCACTCCCAGAAAAATTACTTTATATTCTCAAATGAAGAACTCTCCCTCCAATGTCCTAAGAGTTCCTCGTGTTCCACGCTGGGAATTGCTCTTTATAAAGCACAGTAAAAATTTGAAATGCTTTTTTTAAACAGAAACTGCACCATTTGTAACCCAAACACCAGGGTAAATTGGTGTGGGTAGGGACAGTCACACCTTAAGGTTCTCTGCATTTGGAAGTTGACCTGCAAGAACGTTAAGGCCTGTTCCGAAGCCTGAGATCTCTAGGAGCTGTTACAACTGAATCACACTAAAACTAACCTGATTGCCTGCTCCGCGGACAGCAACCTTATTAGTGGTTGAGTCACAATCATCTGAAAATGCAGCTGCGTGTCCCGGTTTCAGTGGAGTGTTGTAAAGTTCAAGAATATCGTCTGGAAAATGGAAGAAAGCACAGAGAAATTAAAAAGCAATCCTGATCAAGCGCTGAGTGACTTCTTGTTCAGTCCATTGCTACAGCAGATGAAGCCACTCAGTTTAATCCAATTCCTTCATATTTACAAGGTTTTTACATCTCTCCTTGAAGAAGTGGTGTTCGGTGACTATAAGAGCTGGTGTGCTGACCTCCGCCTAAGGCCAGTGGCAAAAGGCTAAGAAAAGGCTCCATACCTTGCACTATTATATCATCATCCACATAAATGACCTTTTCTGCATGAGGCACCAAACTGGGCAAGTAGAATCTTGCAAAGGTTAACTGTGAAAACAAGAAAACAAGAGAAGGGAAGAATTAAATGAACAACTCTCCATATAAGTGTGAAATTGGCTGATATTCCTGGCACTTATCCATGGCACCGATGCCCAAGACAACTTCTATCAAGGAAGTAAAAGAGGCAGCGATATGCTTAAAGTTATTTAAAATAAACAGGTTCCATCAGTTTCTGGTTTCTTATGAATCTGTGCATTGATAAACTAACTTTAAAACTGGCTTGCTTGGCATCCACGTGGCTGTGTTTCACTGTAGCTCACATCAAAAAGTGATACTGGCATGCACGTGGAGATACTCAAATCCATCCCTCACTATGTAGAAATTTCTTCTTGCTGAGATTTAGGAATCTGATTATAAAATATTCTTCTACCCTAACAGATTTGGGTTTGATCTCTAGTTGTGTTCAAAAGCCAATATGAGACCATAGTTATTAACTATTAATTGCAAAACAAAAAGCATCCTCACTGGTTTTAAGGTGTCTGCCTTTTGAGGATCCGCTTGTACTTTCCCTTCTAAGACACGAGGGTCAAAATCCAAAATGTGGTATCTCATATTTTTCAGAGCAGTTTTACTGAGCCACAGCCTGCAAACAGGAGAAAGGCACAGATTTTATTACACGAGAGAAAAACAAATGAGAAGCAAGAGATCCAGTTGGCAGCGACGCAGACCTTGATCCAGGTCACTCATTTCTTTATCCTACAAACACAGAACATGACATGTGGCTGGTTTGGTGTGTGCCCTGCACAGCTGTGGCACACGAAAGGTAGGAGGGTGCTTCTGATTTCATTAGAAATTCCTGGTCCCATTATTACAAGTCCTTCACAAAACGAACCTGAGTGAATGGATATGGGTAAAAATAAAAGAACCAGCCTAGAAAAATGGAGAAATTTCAGTGCCAGCCTTCAAATTGCATAGATGAAACGCAGGATTTAACTTTTACAATCCCTCCACCAACAAACTCCAACCCCACCCCACTGGTTGGGTATAACCCTTCTGGAAAAGAAAAGATGGCTCTTTTCCATCCTTGAAACATGACCAGAAGGAATGATTGTAGGCCTCCCCACAGCAGTCTTGTCAAACTCTGCAACAAGCAGCAGCAGACAGGACTGCAAACAACTCAGAGGAGTGCAGTTCCAGGGAAAGCCAGCTCTTCCTCTCCTCAGAGATACTTCAGTTTTACAGCATTGGGGGAATCTAATGAAAAGATCATTACCTCAAGTGATCCACGGTATCATTCAAAGTAACAATATGGAAAACCACGTTGGATCTGGTGTTACGGTAAATACTGTTCATGGCTGCAATCGCACCCCCGAGCCGCTCATCTGATGCTGCGATGACCACAGAAATCTCCTTATCATTCCGCTCATCTGCCAGCCTCTGGGGAACCGCGGGGATGAAATCGATAGGCTGGAGTCCAAGCGGATTTGAATCTGTGGAGTACAAATGGCATCACATTTGTTTTATGCAAATGAAACATTTATTACCATGCTAAAATTCCCAACACCTTCAAGTATTTCTACTCTGCAAGCGCTTGGATGTCTCCGTTGGGGTGTGGATTACAGTGTGTCAGTATCAAACACAAAATACAGCACCTGCTCTTGAGAATCCAACATGTTAGTGAATAGGAAAACACTAACAAATAAATTACATACATTTTAACTGCACATATTCACACATAGCACAACAAGGTTATAAAATGAGGCTTCAGTTTCAGTAGGGCACTTGTAGCCTTGGTCCCCTTTGTCATTCTTTAATCTCACTGACTTTAATCTCAATGACTTCTAATGCCAGAGGGAACCCCTACAGCTATCTTGCCTGGCTTCCTGATCAAGAAAAGTCTTGCTGTTGGGATTGAAAGGACAGCAAGTACAGACAAACCCACCAAGCTGAAGTTCTTTGGGTGTAACAACAGGAAAAGATCGATTCATAAAAGAGTACAAAAATTATAACTCGTTACGCACTTGATTTGTCATTATCACACACATTACCTCAGCAGCATCGTGGTCTCTGCCTGGCCAGAGCATGTGCCTTCCCACCAGTCTCAAAAGAAATAACATTTTTTTCAATTAAAATGAAACCAAACATACCTGACAGCTCCTGTTTCAAGAAGTCACTGAGGCCTAGGAAGTTATGATGAAGAACTAGCAAAAATATGATAACAGCCACTACAAGGATGGAAATGTTCACTGAAAATTTAGAAGAAAAAAGGTTATCAGTATAACCAAAGAAAGATCAGAAAACAACAAAAGACATTTAAAAAAATTAGATGCACGCAAATACACCTACCTTTCCTTAATGTCATTTTTCCCTTGTTATTTCATTTATTAGAATAAGGTTCCTGCAAGAGGGAAAACAGAGCAGTCACTTCCTACTCCCAGCATGTTCCTACGTGAGACATAGCACCTACCACCCCGGGGGTCAAAACAGTTTCCAAACGTGGTGTTTCCTTCTCTTTAAGAGATAAAAATCTATGGTACATTTTAACAACTGGCTATGGTATCTTATTAAGAAGATAGCTAAAGAAGAATTCGGGGATAAAAAGGCAGGCAGATCTTGATAGAAAAAAAAACCAGACTCCTCCTGTTTCCCCAGGCAGCGCTCCCTCCCCTCACGGCTCCCCTCAAGGGCATGGCTCCCCCTGGGCCCCCCCAACACAGCTGCCCCCCCTGTTTCCCAAGGGTTCCCCAGCCACCCACCAAGGTGAACGAGCCTTATGAGGAGCGGCTGAGAGAGCTGGGGGGGTTTAGCCTGGAGAAGAGGAGGCTGAGGGGAGACCTCATTGCTCTCTCCAACTACCTGAAAGGAGGTTGTGGAGAGGAGGGAGCTGGGCTCTTCTCCCAAGTGACGGGGGACAGGACAAGAGGGAATGGCCTCAAGCTCCACCAGGGCAGGTTCAAGCTAGACATTAGGAAAAATTTTTTCACGGAAAGGGTCATTGGTCCCTGGCAGAGGCTGCCCAGGGAGGGGGTTGAGTCCCCTTCCCTGGAGGGGTTTAAGGGACGGGTGGACGCGGTGCTGAGGGACATGGGTTAGTGATTGATGGGAATGGTTGGACTGGATGATCCAGTGGGTCTTTTCCAACCTGGTGATTCTATGATCCTAAGGGCACAGCCCCCCCTCCATTCCATCACGGCTCCCCCCGAGTCTCCCCAGCCCAGCTCCCTCCTCCGGTTCCCCGGGCGCAGTTCCCCGCCCCTCCTCTCCATCACGGGTCCCCCGTCTCCCCCTCGTTCCCCTGGGCATGGTTCCTCCCCCCCATCACGGTTATCCCCCGTCCCCCCATCACGGCTGCCCCCCGTTCCCCTTCCCCGGCACCTGCTCGGGTTCCCGCGGGAGGCCGGGCGGGCGCAGCTCCTCCCCCCTCACGCCGCCAGCTGCCACCTCGGCGAGCGCCGCCCGGTCCGGGGCTGCCCTCGGCGGTGCCCGAACGGCCGCTCGGGGCGGGGGCGGCTCCGCGCCCTCCCCGCGGGGCTCCCGGGGCTGCGGCAGCTGCCGGCGCCTTCTCGAGGAGAGCTCAGCCCCAGGGCGGGACGCGGCCTCCGCGCGCTGCCGCGTCAGGCGTCCGTTCCAATCGGGCAGCGCCGCGGGCAGCCCGGGGGTCCTGCGGGCGGGGCGGGGAGCGCTTAGAATCATAGAATCACCAGGCTGGAAAAGACCCACTGGATCATCGAGTCCGACCATTCCCATCCATCACTAACCCATGTCCCTCAGCACCTCGTCCACCCGTCCCTTAAACCCCTCAGGGAAGGGGACTCAACCCCCTCCCTGGGCAGCCTCTGCCAGGGACCAATCACCCTTTCCGTGAAAAAATTTTTCCTAATGTCCAGCCTGAACCTCCCCTGGCAGAGCTTGAGGCCATTCCCTCTCGTCCTGTCCCCTGTCCCTTGGGAGAAGAGCCCAGCTCCCTCCTCTCCACAACCTCCTCTCAGGTAGTTGGAGAGAGCAGAACACGTCTTACGAGGAACAGCTGAGAAAGCTGGGGGTGTTTAGCCTGGACGAGGCTGAGGGGAGACCTCATTGCTCTCTACAACTCCCTGAGAGGAGGTTGTAGAGAGGAGGGAGCTGGGCTCTTCTCCCAAGGGACAGGGGACAGGACAAGAGGGAATGGCCTCAGGCTCCACCAGGGGAGATTTAGGCTGGACATTAGGAAAAAATTCTTCACAGAAAGGGTCATTGGTCCCTGTCTGAGGCTGCCCAGGGAGGGGGTTGAGTCCCCTTCCCTGGAGGGGTTTAAGGGACGGGTGGACGAGGTGCTGAGGGACATGGGTTAGTGTTTGATAGGAATACTTGGACTCGATGATCCGGTGGGTCTCTTCCAACCTGGTTATTCTATGATTCTATGAGGTCTCCCCTCAGCCTCCTCTTCTCCAGCCTAAACACCCCCAGCTCTCTCAGCCGCTCCTCTTGTTCTCCAGCCCCTTCCCCAGTTTCGTTGCTCTTCTCTGGACTCGCTCCAGAGCCTCAACATCCTTCTTGTGGTGAGGGCCCAGGATTCGAGGAGCGGTCTCACCAGGCCGAGTCCAGAGGCAGAAGAACCTCCCCGGCCCCGCCGTGTCTGGTCCGGGCCGAGGTGCCGTTGCCCTTGGTGGCCGCCCGGGGCCCTGTTGGCCGTTCACCCGCTGTCAATCAGCCCCCGAAGTGCTTCCGGCCGGCTCGGCAGCCGCTTCCGGCGCTCGGCTCCGCGCTCCCGGCGGCTCCCGGTCTCCGCTCCGTTCCCCTCGCCGGCCCCGGGGCTCCCGCCGCCATGCTGCGCGTCCTCCGCTCCATCCCCACGCAGATGGTAGGGCCGCCGCGCCCCCTCCCCTCCCTTCACCCCCCACCCCCGGGGCCCATTCGGGGTCTGAGAACGGGAGCTTCCCCGCGCTGGAAGCGAAGGGGGCAGCGGGGAAACGGCAGCGTGAGCGGCGGGGCGAGGGAGGGGACCCTCCCGCTCTGCTCATCCTCACCTGCAGCCGGGGCGCAGCGCCGCAGGGCTCAGCACAGCGCCTGGGGCTGCTGGGCCGAGTCCGGAGATGATCCGAGGGGCTGGAGCTCACCTGCTCTGGGACAGGCGGAGAGCTGGGGCTGTTCGGCCTGGAGAAGAGAAGGCTCCAAGGAGACCTTAGAGCAGCTTCCAGCACTAAAAGGGGACTTGTAAAAAAAATGGGGAAAGCTTTTTAGTAGGGCCAGTAGCAACAGGGCAAGGGGTAACGGTTTTAAACTAAAAGAGGAGTTTAGAGATCAGGAAGACGTTTCTTCCTGTGAGGGTGGCGAGGCGCTGGCAGAGGCTGCCCGGAGACGTGGTTGATGCCCCGTCCCTAAAGGTGTTCGAGGCCAGGGTGGATGGGGCTCTGAGCACCCTGATCATCGAGTCCAACCATTTCTATCAACCACTAACCCATGTCCCTCAGCACCTCGTCCACCCGTCCCTTAAACCCCTCCAGGGAAGGGGACTCAACCCCCTCCCTGGGCAGCCTCTGCCAGGGACCAATGACCCTTTCTCTGAAAAATTTTTTCCTAATGTTCAGTCTAAACCTCCCCTGGTGGAGCTTGAGGCCATTCCCTCTCGTCCTGTCCCCTGTCCCTTGGGAGAAGAGGCCATCACCCTCCTCTCCACAACCTCCTTTCAGGTAGTTGTAGAGAGCAATGAGGTCTCCCCTCAGCCTCCTCTTCTCCAGGCTAAACCCCCCCAGCTCTCTCAGCCGTTCCTCCTAAGGCCTGTTCTCCAGCCCCTTTGCAGGGGGAGACAGGGTTTGTGAAGCCACAAAAACACACGTGATGCTCAAGTCATGCCCTTTTGAACCTGGGGTATTACAGCTTTTCCACAGTGATATTAAGCTAGCCACAATCATGTTTTGAGTTTGCATTATGTGTTCTGAACAGACAGACCTTGCTTTTATTTTTAGATTATGTGGTCAAGACCATAGGGGGATCGTTAAGTGAATTAAGAGGTGAATTCTTCTGCATGTGAAATACAGACACTGTAAGAAAAATAATTCTGGTCTGATTTGAACATTAAACAAAAAAGCTGAAAGCCTGTAGGCAAGCTGACTCCAGGCTCTAGCCTGGAAGAGTTTAACTGGTAGGTTTGTGAACTGGGTAACTGACAGAACCCCTTTCTTTCCACAGGACTACAAGGGCCAAAAGTTGGCAGAACAGATTTTTCAAGGAATCATTCTTGTCTCTGCAGTGAGTATCCTGGAACTGGGGTTGATAACTTACAGGACTTTATAGTTTATTTGCCTTAACTGGGTCACTAAAAGCTTTAAGCAATATCAGAGGGGCTGTCACAGATTAAGACGTTTCTTCTTTCAGTCTTTCACTGTTATTATTGCCCTAAAATTTTCAAAAGCAAGATTAGAAAGTTGTACAAACTGTGCTTTTGAAAAACCTGTAATTTTCTACTTTACATCTGCCCCCCTGCTCAAACACAGTGGCGGAAATAGGTTTGTTTATGTAAAGTTTGCTATTTTTTTTTTCAGGTAATTGGTTTTATCTATGGATACATCACTGAGCAGTTTGGATGGACTGTCTACATAGTAATGGCTGGATTTGCTTTATCATGTTTGGTAAGAAATTTTTTCCTGAAACCAGAAAACACACGCACTGTTTATAACCTGAAATAATCGTTAAACGAAGGGGCTGTCAGCACAGAGAAATCACTTGCCCTGTGATTCAGATTGCTAACAGCACAGGAGGGACATGGATCTTGGAGTAAATCCAGAGGATACTAAAAAGATGATCTGAGGGCTGGAGCACCTACTGTACAAGGGCAGGATGAGAGAGTTGGGGTTGTTCAGCCTGGAGAAGAGAAGGCTCTGGGGAGACCTTAGAGCAGCTTCCAGGACTGAAAGGGGCTCCAGGAAAGCCAAGGAGGGGCTCTTGATCAGGGAGCGCAGGGACAGGATGAGGGGAATGGTTTTAAACTGAAAGAGGGGAGATTGAGATGAGATCTTATGAAGAAATGGTCCTCCTCCTTGCAATGATCGGGGTCCTTTAGTTGTTCTTACTTAAACACCACGCTGCAGGGTACAATGTAACCTCTCTATAGACGTCTTCATAGCATGAAATTGTATGAACTTTTAAGACTAATCAATACTGTAATCAGGGAGTGAGGTCTCCCTAACAAGCTGTACAAAACATTTGTCTAGCATCTTGATTTACCTACTCTGCCTTCATTCCTCTTCTCTAAGCTGACGCTGCCTCCGTGGCCCATGTACCGCCGCAATCCACTGAAGTGGCTCCCTGTTCAAGAGTCGGGAACAGAAGAAAAGAAGCCGGCAGACAGAAAGCCAAAGAGGCACACTAAAAGCTAAAAAATGTGGTTCTTCAAACTGTTACTTTGTTAATTGCATTCCCATGGGGAGATAGTTCTTGGCTTGGTGTTTCTTTTTTTCTTACTGCTTTGTATACTATCCTGAGTATTCCAAGACCTGCAGAGGGCCTGAAGGCTCTCAAACTCCAGCCAGAACTCAAGGGGAAGGCAGGGGCAGGGGGGGTTAACTTCAGAGGCTACTGGAGGTCACATATCACTCAAGTATGTTAATAAAAAGCAACACAGCAAACCAATCGGGTATAGTTAAGCTGTTGCCTAAAAGATAACACAGCAGGACTTGTACTGAAATATTTCTAACTGCCGGTAAAAAAACTGGCAGTGGCATCAGGTTGTCACAAGTGCTGTATAACACTACAGACCCCATAGTTCTGAACAGTGCTAAGAACTCAAAACTGTTCTAGGATAGGAGATGGCAGCGTGGCATTCGTTGTTTAAAATAAAATTGCCTGGGTAGAGAAAGGAACATCTTGACTCTGCTCTATACAATAGCTCTTGAAACCTTGTAGCTTGAGCATGTGGCACGTGAGAGGCAGCCGGAGCTGCAGGTGCTGCACTTTTCCACTACCCGCTGTCAGGTCAGTCTCTCCCCCAAGTGCAGGAGGTTACAATATTTAAGCAAGAGGCAAGTTGTGCATTTAAAGTTTTATTTTACAAATTCAATTCCCTTTTGACTTCTCTAAAAAAGAACATGTGCTTTTTCTGTGGTTTGGTACATGACAGCGCCTGGGAGGGTGTAGCAACACAAGGTAGATGGAAAGAAGGGGAAAAGCTATAACGCCTGTTTCTCCAAGTGACCCTGCTCTTGGGCACTTTCATTCCTAAAAGGAATTAGTATTTGTAAGGCAAAGGGGTTTCTCCAGCTGGGACCATGGTAACCATGGCTGTGTTCCTTTCAAACCATTTCAGACTCACTTTATCAAGTTACCAAATACTTTCTACCACAATGGTGACAGGCTTAGCAGTAGAACACAAAAGCAAAGGCTCTGCTTAAAGGCAGTAAAGCCAACGCCATCAGCACTTCAGCTTGGCAACTTACAGAACCTGGAGAGCTGCTGGTGCTACAAAAATTAGTAATTGCTTCTCCCTGCTAAGTTTTCACAGTTATTTGATGTAAGAACTTACAACTTATCACACCATAGCCTCTGCATAGATTTCACCGTATTTAGTGTGTGACCATACCAAAAGCTTCAATATGACAAATTCAAACCAAAACCTCATCTTTCACATACAAAACTTGATAACCTTCCCTCTTCTATAAAAAGCAACTTAAAATTTCACTAAGAGAATAAAAACTAAACTAAACAGTTTCTCTTCTGAGAAAGTAACAGCGTGTTTCACATTTTAACATGAATAATATTGCTACAAACTGTAACATTTTTTGTAAGTTCACCTCCTTATTCCAACAAAGGAGGTCAGTGGATAAACCTGCCTTTGCAAGCTGGTCCAGTCTAGCAGTTGAGCTACAAAACCAGTCTTTTTCTCACCATGTTCTGGTCAGAACTTCACATTTTCTTCGAGAAATTTCAGGTGCCGTGCCTTTGCACTGTAACTTGCATACTTGTCTCCCATGTGCTCCCGCAACTGCATCTATTGAGAACACAAAAAACCCCCAAACATGCAACATTTATTGACATTGAAAAAAGCAGGAAGTACCAAAATATTATCAAAAAAAAATACCAAAGTGCTGAACTGAAAGCAGCATGGGATGTTTGACAGCATAGATGGGAGGGAAGAAAAATGGAGGAGTCTCTGTTGTCTGAAGGCAGAGTTCCAAATCCTACTTGACAATTTAAATATAAATCAGATCTTCACAGGTTATACTTACCCATGGCATATTTCATTTGTAACCGTGTTTTGAATCAAAGAAGCTGTAGATATTACTCACTCACCTCTATCACGAACAGACATTAAATTGTTTCTCACTTTCACTTTGGAAATAAAGGGCATTGGGCAAAGTCATGTGAAGGCAAAAAAATTAGGGTTCAAAAAAAATTGTTATTGGAGAAATAACACAGAGTAAAATCATTCACGTCCCTTGCATTTTCCACAAACTTGGGGGCAAGGGCACAGTTCTAAAGCTCAACTGCTTGAAGAATTTGTGGCTGAATATAGTCCATGTTCAGAATCAAACTTCTCAAGACTGAAAATAACAATGTACTTAAGGCCCTAGCCTGCCAGTGACAAGATAAACACCTTTTGGAACCAAGGTTTGCACTACTCTCTCAGTACCTAAAAAGAGAGGGGTAAGTAGACACCCTACTCATTCATCAAGGTTTTTAAAGAAATTTAACAATTTTATCATGAAAGGCACTGACCTCTCTTTTCACTTCATCATCGTCCTCCATGATGCTGTACACCTTCTCAAGGAGTTTAACTCCCAATCCTTGCACCACATCAGATCTCAAGATCTCAACCATTCTCCTGATCTTGTCAGGAATTGATAACATATCTGTTAAAAAATAAAATAATAAAAAAAGAATCAATGCAATAATAATTACTCGCAGTAGAGTCAATTTGCATACTGTGTGCAGAAGAACAAGGGATGACTCTTAAGTATCACCACAGGGTTCCAGCTGTTCATTTCCACTGCAACAGCAGTGCAGGCACAGGTCCCTGTAACTTCTGCAAATAAAACATCTGATCTAATTAAAATAAGTTTCAGCTTAGAAATGAAGTAGCCCTGTCCCCCAAATAGTAATAAGCAAATAGCTGGAGGATTCTCACCCTACAATATTTAAGAGAAAAAACGACAGGGAAAAAAATACCTCCAACGTTTATACCTTCAACATTCTGTCATACCGTTTAGACAAAATCCTTCAATATATTTTACTCCAGCTCTGCAGAATCAAGTTATCAGGGTTATCTGCAGAATCAAGTTATCTAGTGTTCTCCCATCACTAGGCTCCAAGCAGAATCCTTATGTTTAAAAACAATAAGTGCGAGGTCTGAGACTTCAAAAACCTGCTCTCAGCTTTTCCCTTGTTCTTGGTGCACAGTAGCTACAGTTGTAGTAAGTAACATTTTTTCCTGATTTTTGGAACACAGATACTTATGATCTAAAACAGACTTTAAATACGAAAAAGGATTAAATTCTTGCATCTATAGGAGAAATAAACTTGTCCAAATTCTGCAATGAAGATAAACTTCTATACTAGCACAAAATTCTACTGTGTTTAACGCTTTTTATCCACAATTCACAAAGCTTTACAGCAATCAAATCACAGAATCGCTTGGTTGGAAAAGACGTTTGAGATCGAGTCCAACTGTAAAGTTGTTTGAATGCCTTAAAAATCTTATTTCAAAATACTCAACTCCAAATGTTCAGTTTGGAAGCTTCAAAGTCACATGGGGAAAACTGAGCCTGCAGACCAGCTTTCTCTCTTCATTGGCAAGGAAACCACAACTAGAGTCATTTCACACATTTACAAAGATGGTTACTTCTATAAGTATTGTTGAGACTCGAGAAGAAATAAATGTGGATTGTCTCCTGTTGCCCACTAGTAGTTTTTCTTTGGTTATTGGCAGCTGACAACCATTCATTGAAAGCAACGACAGAGCAACAGACCTGAAGGAATCTCTTCAAATTTTAATTCCTCTGATTCATCAGGCAATTTTCCATGCAAAATCAAAGTGTCTCGATATTTTCTACGAAGTTTAAACTCTGGGGCTGGAGCCGAGGTTACACAGTGCTCGCTCTCCTTAGAGTCCATTTTCAGTGTCCATGTCATCAGCTGCACCAAGTCATTTGTTTCGTTCATGCTGCTTTTTCTAGTAGAGGAGAAATAAAATGTAATTCAGTCACCATTCATGATGCAACTTCCGCCTTGCATTCAGAGGTCTTTTAGTAAGTGTAGCGAGGTCTTGCTAAGTGTTCAGTGTTAAATGGCTTCTTTGGTGCAGCTTTATCAATAGCAACATCAGCAATATTTCATCTAGCAAGGGCTCAGAGCCCGTTCACCAAGCAACAATTCACAATTCTATTGGCTGCTGCTACCTAGGCTGCTGCCCCTGCGATAATGCAAAGTAACATTTTTGAAACACTGCTTACACCACCAACATCAACAATAGAGTTATTCACTGTGGGAAGGAAGCGAACCTTTGAACTCATGCTTTTAATGCACCCTGACAGTATGTAACCTTTGATGTTGGAAGACTGGTTTTCTGGGAAGCCACAGTTGACAAAACGCAGAGGAACACGGTCACATGTCCCAGAAAGCTCATCACGGGAAGTTTATAGCCACAGAGGCAAGAGTTTAATGCATTTTCTTTTCTTTATGCACCACACGGTTCTTCAATCATTATGCAGACATAAAGTGTGGAAGCAATTCCCACTGGGTTTTGTTTTCCACTCTAAGTCAAGGTCCAATATGGCAGTGAAAACTTGCACAGTATTAAACAAAGTACTTACTTCTCCTTGGAATCTCCATCAGACTTGTCTGTAGAGCTTGTGGATGAGCTTAACTCATCATCAGACAGGCAATGGGTTTCTCTCTTTCTCTAAGTGAAGAGGGAATAAATGACAAAAAGAATCTAATAGTTGAAAGTAATTCATCACTATGGCATGAATTATGGTTTTACATGGAAAAAACACTTCCAATGTGCATATTTTTACAGACTCAGCTTGATAATATTTAAAAGGTGTAACCTTTGGTTTTAGAAACAAGCTAGTATACAGGACATCATCAACATACTTCACGAAATGCTTATTTGACTAACACTACATCTCAGTCAAAAAGTTCAACCACTATAAATGCTTCACCCAGCGCCTCTTAAAAAAATTTAGTTGTGTATGTTTGTTAGTTCTTAGCCAACTAAGTCATAAAGTCATTACCCTTAGCCTGTCTACTGGTCTTCAATACACATTTTAAAATCACATTTACATAAATTTTATCAGTTCGGTAAGTTCCCAGCACTCCCTCAATCACAGAGAGATTTTAACCACTTGTGTCTCTAGCGTCTCATGGCATAATATGCAAAACTATCCCTAGCACAGGCACACACAGCTAGTGTGTTCTAACATTATGCCATCTCAGTTTGTGAATGCAGATTTAATTTGTGCATTTAGATACCAGTTATAAGCACACATGTAGGCAGAACATGCAAAACACCTTCCACACAAGTGTCGGGCTGAGGAAAATACAACCTATGCTTTGAAATTTCAGACTAAAATTTTTTCACTGTTACTCTTCTGCACTTATTGGTATTAATAATGTTGCCTGATATTGCAGAGATCATCTAATCAGAAAGTCTTTCTTTAAGGTCTTCAACATACCTTCGACAAAGAAGGGAATGTTAACAGAAACTACTCCCTTTTCATCTAGGAACTATTCCTTTTTGCCATAAATGTATGCACTTATCACGATTAGAGAGTAAAAAATAAAACAAAACAATGTTCAACCACTGCTGTCAGAGCACAACCAGTCGTACCAGGCTAACGGTAGCGTGTTGTTACCAGAAACGTAAAGCAGACTATGGATCTTTAACTAAAGCACAGTTCAGAATGAACTTTTTCCCTTCCAAAATAAAAAAGACACTGACACCACACTTTAGAGACCCCTTAACAATCAGTAAGGGATCACCAGTTTTCATCTCTGACAGGTGGAGCGAAAATGCACAGTGAGCCTGGAATTTTAAACTGATCTAGCCAAACAAAAAGGTGGATGAGTGATCTGTACGGTACCCCAGGACTTATAAAGCAACATTTACAGGGAACTGTGCACTGATTTAGAGTTTCTTCCACACATAGATTCTTTAAATTATCGCTTTCTTCCCAAATTGCACCTGCATTTAAATATTTCACAAGCAGATGACCCTAGTTTACCTGAGAAATACTGGGATCTGATGAGGACTGAACAACTTTAACATGATTTTCCACATGTGATTTTGCTTCAACTACTGCACTATTTGATGCTCGTCTTGCAGGAATCACTGGAAGGATGACATTTTTACAGTATTTATAACTTAGCTGCATGTATTTTGAATTAATTTCATGCTCATGCAAGAAAAAGTCTATCACTTGGCAGAAAGACAGGCAGGTAAGTATTCTGCTAAGAGGAAACAATGAAGCTTCTATCTGAAAGGTGCATGAAACATACATGAAGTGCAGAATAAAGACAAGTTGTCACCACTAAACACAACTGAATATAAGCAGAAAAATACAGACATGTTAACATAAATTTTTATTTAACACCGAAGAAGAGCCTTAGTGCATCTTTTTGAAGATGTTAGTGACAAACAGGCAGCAAGTCAGAATTTTTTCACAAAGAAGTTATCAGCCTACTTATGCACAGAATGTTACCATGCAAACATAACAATTACCAGAGGGAAACATCTCCTCCTGAGACTGTTTCAGCCTCCTTCGTTCTCTTGCTGACAAGGGCCGCTCCTTCAAAAGAAGTTAATTTGATATTAATTAGCAATCATCACAATGGCTTTTGTTATCTGATGACCCACAAGGCAAAAAATCCTCAACAAACATGGAAGAGAGGACTATTAGAGTAGACTGTCTGATCAGCTAACAAGTGCCTAATTATTACAAATTATTACAATTATTCCTCTTTATCAATGAGACTAATGTGCACTCTAGAAAAGGAGATCCTCCCCTGGCTCAGCAAGGCAGCTGCTCATCCTGCACTGACCAAGCACTTAACAAGACTCCCTTTAGACAAGAAGCTACTATGCATTTCCTTACTCACTGTGCATACACTCAAGAGAACAAACTGCATAGAAGGAATAAGAGACCAAAATAAGGTGACAGCACTAACCTTTGAATCGGCAGCTTGATTGGTTTTGGTGCTGTTTACACTTTCAGAGGCATCAGCACCGTGTTGCTCTGCAGAGCTCTGTGTTGTCTTTGCGTTTGCCTCAGAAGGAAAAGGTAAAGGCGGGGGAGCAGCTGCTCTGAACTTGAAAGAGAAGTGAGGAAGAATTTGTACCTTTCTTAATAAAAGTTAAAGTAGCCTGCAATCCAGAAGACATTCTTGCATGGCAAGGCTGGATGACAGAGGTTTTGGCTTCTATTGTAACCCGTTCACACCTCTCAACTTCATCCTTCCCTCCTTACACCTCTGCTTGCATACACTTCCCTTCTCTCCATCCCTACATCTTGTCGTCTCCTCCTCCCAGACTATTTTTCAGCCAAGGCCTTTGCAACAACCCTCCCCACCTGCAAACAGCAAAACCTAAGAGAAAAACAGGATATCAGTCTGAAAACCATCACCCTCTTCTCTATCCTTGTATAGCCGGTGCCCTTTCTCAAAGAAATCTCCCTGCTCAGTGTGGAAGCATAGACAGGAGCCCTATCTTATCAAGACTTTCTTCCTAGAGTTTGCACTCAGAAGCTCAGGGCAGCCAATATCTGTCTGTTCTGAAGTGTGATAATCTTCTATCCGCTACAAGTGACCTTACCCACAACAGCCAGGAAAAGTACTGCTGTATATTTTGTAGCCACAAACAGGGGGAAGTCCTGATGGAAAGGGCTAGGAAAGACTGTAGCACAGCAAGGCAAAGCCCAAGCTTCATTGCATTTCCTTGCACACATCTGGCACACTCACCTCATGGCTGTGAGGCTTATTGAGATCCTCAGATTTACAGTTTGCTTCTAAAGGATATTGTGAGTGTTCCACATTTTGCTACCAGTGAAATTGTACACATGAAACAAGAACAGTATAAAAAAACCCCACCCTTTTTAAAAAAATAGATCCCATTTTTAAAGAGTAAAAGAAAGCCGGAGTCTAAAAGGAAAGAATTATTTTTTGAGTATCTGTACCTTCTCCAAAGAGCCTCCAACTGGTTCACTTTTCTTCTGCCGTCGTTGCCGTGAGAGAGAAGGTTCACTGACAGAACTATGAGGCTTCAAGAGGGAAGCAATTTTTTCCTGAGCATCTCCCAAAGCACCAGGACAGATGTCATCCTAATAAGAAAAGAAATTTTAGAAAAATGTACACATGCCATATTCCAATTTACATATACACGCTTTTTTAAAAGAAAAAATATCAGAGCCCACTTTCCTATGTTGGACTGCCTCCACCTCAACACATCACAGTTACAATTGCAATAAGCTCTCTCTTTATAGGCCATTAGAAAAAATACCTGCTGTATCAGCATTTTTAAGTTACTAAATCTTCAAAGAAGGATACTTACCTGAATTACAACAGGAACAAAAGGTGCCAGCAGCTTCTCAGTAGAATCCAAGCTCTACAATAATGATTTCTCATCAGAAAAGTGTCTACAGAAATCTCACAGTAGACCAAAATGTAATGAAAAGACAAACACCCGCTATTGCCCCCCATCCAAACCAGGGCCAACTTGAGATTAACCAGGTCTATCTAGAACATCGAGTAAAGAAGTTCCAAAATTTCTGTTGCCATCTCCCTTCTCAGCTGGAGAAGAAAATTGTTGTTCCCTGTAAAAACAGAATTCCCATCATCCAGCTGAAAGGCTGAAACTGCTTCACTGTGCTGCCTTTGCAAATCTGAAGTCAAGGCTCCCAACTACTTAAGCTTCTCAGTAAGGGTAGCAACATCATCCTACTTCAACAGAGAAATACGTGCAGCAGCTCTCTAAACTTTAAGAGCTGGCCATGAGTTAAATCTATTTCAAAGTCTATTTCAAGTAAGCATAAATGCATTACCAGGTCAGTTTGCCTTTGGTCCTTTGATACAGGCTGCAGCAGTTTCAAAGTATCACCATCTTCTTCAATAGAAGACTGCTTAGATTCAACATTTTCAGCTTTAAAAACCTGTTTTGCTCTTTGCTGCAGTTCGCCTTCCTTAGCTGGTGGGCTACTGGATATTATTTTAGATTTCCCTGGAACATTTAAATACTTTGCTTTGTTATTCTCTGGAATATGCTCACTGCTGTGCTTCTCATTTCCATACTTCATCCTTTCAGATGGTAAGATATCGATATGCACTTCACTAACTGTAGCTGAGGAGTTGCCCGTGTTGTTCAAATCATTATTGCTTGGTTTTCTTTCCAACTCGACAGCTGGTTTCTCTGAGGGACAAAATTTGGTGGCTTTATATTTGATGACACAATCCTCTTCAGCCTAGAATTAAAAGGAAAACAAAGAAGAAATTAATTACATTTTTGGTATTATGCACATATGAAAAGATACTCTAAGCACCTTAGGAAAATCATTAACATACCAGAGTATGTTAATTAAAAAATTAAGGTCAATTACTGATTTAGAACCTCAGAAAAGCCAACCAATGTTTTAAAAGATATATAGACTGTATTTGCAAATTATGTATTTCAGGCATTGGTATATACTCATGCAGTGCAGCTGCTTTTCACCAGGGTGTGAAAGAGAAGTTGTAACTTGTTTGGGGTTGTAACTATAATTAGTTTTTCCAGTCAAAACCATATATTTCAAAATGATTGCCACTCATCATCAAACATTTGATAAAATATTTGACCTTAAACACTCCACAAATAATTCCTCTAGTGACTCACAAACGAGAAACTGAATGTTATTAATATCTTACAGTTAAGATGCTGCAGTTAGTTTTACTGATCCACAGCTGTTTATTTAGTCCCACTCTTTCCTAAACACAATTCCTTCCTTAGGATGAATTTTACAAATTTACAAAAACAAAAAAGAAAATGTATGTATCTCACTATTTTAGATTTCCTGGGTTTCTCAAAGGAGTGGTTTTCATGTGTAACACTGCTGCTATGAGAGTCACTCTTTCCTGAGACCACAGAACAAGGATCTTTGGGTTTAGAATTCACTGTTTTCTTATGACTTCTGGCTGCTTTCCTGTAAACAAAACAGAAGTTGCTCATTCAATCACCAGCAACAAGACCTTAAGATATTTCTTCAGATTATACTAATTATAATCCACTCCACTGAACATCTTACAGGGAGTAAAAGATACTGGGTTTTTTCCACAGACCGTGCACAACATACTCATTTTCATCTCTATAAAGGGAGCTTAAAAACACCATTCAGAATCCATCAGCAAAATACACTCGTTCAGCACAGCACAAGATCAGCCTTCCCAGGAAGCAGTAAAACAACTGACCAAACCTGACAAAGAAAAATAATTTTGGCAGTGAATATCAAAAGGAACTTGGTGTTACAGCTCTCAACTGATAAATGGCCCCAAAGAGCCACACGGAAAGATGTGTGTTTCCTATCACTTCCTTGAAAATACTGCTGCTACTTTTTTCTTTTTAAACTCTTCAAATAAGCTGTGCAATCCTAACTGTTCCACGGTTTCACTCTGCATTTGCAGAAAAAACAAGATTCCATTCTAACTCCCTCCTATTATATTTCTCAGAGAATCTAAAGAAACTCACACATTCATACACTTTTTAACTGCAGGTAACACAACTAATTTTATACTGCTGTAAAGAACAGGAAAAGTTGTAAAACAAAGAGCAGAGTAACACGAATATTTTGCACAGAATCATTCAAATGAAAGTATCTTACGCCTTTGTGGCTTCCAAAAACAAAGAAATTTGGTGCTTGATATACGGCTGTCGCAGAATGCTTTTCACACTAGGTCTTTCCTCAGGTTTTTTACTGAGCATAGTGCGTATTATTTCTACCAGCTGTGGGCTGTAATCCTTTGGCATGGGGGGCAGCTGTAATAGGAAAGGGAATTCTGAAATTATTAAACAGATTTGTCAGCAGGGGCTACTGCCAGGTTATTTAATGCAGTTACATTCAGCCAGGTGCTTTGTATAGAAAATAGCCCCATTGTTTATATCCTGAAAGTTCCCCGAGTGCTTAACAACCCATCAAATAGAAAAGAAATTCTATGTGTTTTGTCTAAGAATGTATCATATTTTTTTATTAATATCAGCAGTTAAATATTTATGCCCATTCATTAAGCTGTATGTAAAATAATTCCACGTTAGCTCACTATAAACCAAAACAAGTAGAACACTTAAATAAGCTATTCTTGCCTAACAGAGAAATGGTATCACATCTATAGTGATTTATTTCTTTGCACAATATTTAAACCAGAAGCAAATTAAGAAAGCGAGTCGCCTCAGAACTTTCAATCAGGAGAATTAATCAATGTACTAATTACACAAAAGGGTAACAAGAAACTTGAGCAATATCTACAAATTAGTAACTTCCTGGGTCTGATATCACATCACACAGCCCTCAAATACCAGCCTTACAACACATGTGATGATGCAAAATATTTTTAACTCCATGCAACATTTCTGATTGGAAAAAGCTTCTCTCAGGTTCTAGGCAGAAAATCCAAGCACAGATAAAAAAGTGTAGATTTTACCTTTCCTTCTATAATTCGATAAACCAAGGAGTTCATGTCTTTAGCATTAAAGGCATGTTTCAGTGTAGCCATTTCATAAACACAGCAGCCTAACGCCCAAACATCTGACTGAAAAAGGAGGAAAAAAAAAGCCTTTTAGGAATTTTGCATTAATTGTAGAAGTTGTATCTCCATACTTAGCCACCTGTTTTCAAAGACACCTTTAATGGCAGTAAACTAATTAAGATCAAACCTTTGGCTTCAGTCTCACTCTTTTATTTTTAATTCTGATCAACTAAATTATTTTCTTCCAAATACCAACAGGTTTTTCTGACATGTGGAAAGTTGCCATGTGTAGGGGTTTGGTTTTAAGTACAACACTGGTTCTAAATGGCAAATGAAAATTTTCTTATTTTGCACTGGAAGAACAGTTTCCCCTCATCTCTTGCTCATTGTAGACACTCATCATTGTGGTACATGTGGTTTGTAGTAAAACAGGTATACAAGACCACGTTTGCTTTACCTTAAATTCACAATAACCCTGCTTATTTCTCTACTTATTTTTTTTAATGCTCCTGTTAAGTCTAATACAGACTTCTGAGTATAAAGCTTCCTGTCTGTCATATAATACATTTAGAAAATGCAGCTGCCTAACAGATACTGATTTATTGTTTACATTGGCACACTGCAATAGGTACAGGAAGCCTGCCTGAACACCTTGGCTGTGATAACTTAGCATATGCTGTAAACTCCCACTGCAGCAAACTTTCAGATACAAAAGGCCCTGCAAATCTCTCCTCGGATTTTTCATTTTATTTTCGAAGAAATAAGAACTTAAAAATTACAGATAAGATTGTAAAGCTCTCAGACAAGCAAAATCAGTTGCGCAACAAAGCAGAAACAACATTTGCATTACCGTACTCTACCTTGTAGTTGTAGGGCTTGTGAGAGAAGAGCTCAGGGCTCATGTAGTACGGCGTGCCGATCAGAGTGCTGGCCATGTCGTATTGGTTTTCCAACACTCTGGCTATTCCCAGGTCACCCACTTTGATTATATTTGTTCGTGTCAGAAAAACATTTTGAGTTTTAAGATCTCTGTGCAGAATGTGCTTTTCATGTAAATACTGGAGGGGGGGAAACATATAAATTGAATGAAGTAACTTCTAATTAGTTCTTCTACACCGAAAAGTCAAATCACATCACACAAGTCAAAGAGGGAAAATACAAACACAGAAGAGATACATCCATCATGATCAAAGTCAGGAGTGCCTCTGTGAAAGACAATATTAGTGAATTATCTTACCTGCAGCGCCATGGCAATCTGGACAAACCATTCCACCACCTGATTCTCAGGCAAAAGCTTCCCCTTCTGCTCTTTCAGTTTGTGATACAGATCTCCTCCCTCGCAGAAGCCCATAACAATGTATAAGAGGCCATCTTCCCCCTGCCAGGATTCTCTGTAGGTAACAATGTTCGGGTGTTTCAGCTGGGATAACAACTGTGCCTCTTGTTCTGCTGCTTTCCTCTCTCGGGCGGAAGCGTGTTTAAGGTTTAACTTTTTGATGACATACTGTAAAAGAAATTACAAGGTTTATCATGAGAGATGAAAGTAATCATGCAGAAGCCTTAGGGAATTCCCTGCATCTAAAGGAAACAGAGTATTTGAAATCTCTATGTGATATTCTATACAGAGACTGCAATTTGTCTAGTAGATATACATGATTTCTACCATTTGCTTCCCTAATACGTACAATATCAAATGCACTTCTAAGGAATTTTAGATTTTAGCAAAAATATAATTGAAGCTGAGGATGAGACAATAAAATCCTTAGCACAGGTTCATCATACACGGCACCAGTACTGAAGTTTGACCTGGCCCCCTTCCTGATGTAAATTTGGTGGTAATCACTTTCAGGGCATCAGCTTTCCACAGAACAATCACTCCACCGTATACACCTGACACCACTCTTACCTGAGAGCTTTTAAATTGAAACAGATAAAAAAACCCCTTTTACTTACTTAATTTCAGTGTTCTTGGCAATTGCTTCCCAGGCTGGCCCTATTAATTCAGCGCAGCACATTTAATTAGTGTGGAGGAAGGCTGTTCCCTTTATACCCAGGGAATCAATTAAGCAGAAATCAACAGTACCTGGTGATTTAGTGTTTCAAAAGTCTGCTGGATATTAGACAAGCTCCTCAATTCTTATAACCTATAACAATGCACAGCTCCCCAAAAAAATATAACAAAACTAATTATGTTTAAAGTCACACAAGTTTAAAGTAAAACAGAAATGCTGTCCCTACCGTGTTCTACGTGACAAGCCAACTGCAACTCCATGGGCGTTGAAACCAAAAGCTTTTTGCTTTACACCAACATCTGTCTTTAGAGGACATACCACCAAAACACAAAAACCATGCATAGAGCCTAACTTTAAACCTGGTCCTGGCTGTACTTAGTTTAATGTGCATGTTATTCTGCAAGATTCCCATTGCAGTGCTCTTCTGCCTTATTTGATACCAAATAGTGTATAAATTGGATTTTTTTGGTTGTTTAAACATTTGAAGCCACTTGACCTCCACAGAAAAAAAAACCAGCATTCAGTTAACAGCAAATAGATTTAAATAAAATATAATTTATTTCACAGGACACGTAGCTTTATGGCAAAGCCACAACAGAAGACCCCAATCATCCTGCTCCAGAAGAGGGTTTATAAAAGTTGACAGAAGATAAGACACAGTAAAACACATCAAATATTTAAGATAAAATAACAACGATAAGGAAGCAAGGCTCTTGCCAAAGTTAATGATCAGCACGGCGACAGAGGCGAAATCCAAGGATCTGTATACAGTTGAAAGTCACCTCAATGCACTGTTTACTTTTAGGTCAGAGAGGTTAGCAACCCTTTGTGGGCACTGGACTATGAACCAGGGGGACTGGCCCAGAGGGAACAAATGCTGTCATCCAACACATGGATTGTAGGAATTTGCCTCTGGAATCCTCTTCTCCACCTTCATCCAGAAAAGACGCACCCTCTGATCATGCTGGGCACAAACGCTTCACCCACCATCTCTAGCCAAATCCTGGGCAGACAGCCCACACCCAAGGTCTCTGCTCTGTGGATGCTCTCCATCCCTATCTCTTTTTCCTCAATCAAACACATCTGCTTTGGCCAGGCAAAACAGATTATTTCCAATTTCCATCAAAAAGGCAAAGAACAAAATGCTTGTGCTTCAGCTCTGATGTAAGCAAAGCTTTGCCAGGTTGTGCCACAGCTGATACAGCAAACACAGCCTCGTCTCCCACCAGCAGAGTCGATGCCAGCAGAAGCCACTGCCAGAAGCTGCATTGTCCAACCTTGCTACCATTTTTATCTCCAACACACGTGTCTCTTTTTAAAGAGACATGCCAAGAATGGGCCATAGGTCACACCTCCAGCCAGGCCACGGCCATTCCCAACCCCTCACACCAGGCAATCCCTGTTCCTCAGGGGTCTGTACTGGGACCAGTGCTATTTAATATCATCATCAATGATATAGACAGCAAGATCGAGTGCATCACCAGCAAGTTTGCAGATGACACCAAGCTGAAAGGTGCAGTTGTCACACCAGAAGGACGAGATGACAGCCAGAGGGACCTGGACAAGTTGGAGAAGAGGGGGTGCGTGAACCTCCTGGGGTTCAACAAAGCCAAGTGCTAGGTCCTACATCTCAGCCAGGGCAGTTTCAATACAGGATGGGGGACGACGTGATTGAGAGCAGCCCTGCAAAGGACTTGGGGTGTCGGTGGATGAGAAGCTTGACATGAGCCAGCAATGCGCACTCACAGACCACAAACCAACCATGTCCTGGGCTGCATCCAAAGCAGCGGGACCAGCAGGGCGAGGGAGGGGATTCTGGCCCTGTGCTCCACTGTGGTGAAACCCAACCTGGAGCCCTGTGTCCAGTTGTGGAACCTCCAAGATAACAAAGAGATGGAGCTGTTGGAACGGGTCCAGAGGTGGCTGTGGAGATGATCCAAGGGCTGGAGCACCTCTGCTATGAGGACAGGCTGACAGAGTTGGGGTCGTTCATCCTGGAGAAGAGAAGGCTCTGGGGAGACCTTAGAGCAGCTTCCAGCCCTGAGAGGGGCTCCAGGAAAGCCGGGGAGGGGCTCAGGATCAGGGAAGGCAGGGAGAGGATGAGAGGGGATGGTTTGAAGCTGAAAGAGGGGGAATTGAGAGGAGGTCTTAGGTAGAAATGTTTTGCTGTGAGGGTGGGGAGGCCCTCACCCAAGTTGCCCAGAGCAGGGGTGGCTGCCCCATCCCTGGAGGGGTTCCAGGCCAGGCTGGATGGGGCTGGAGCCCCTGATCCCGTGGGAGGTGTCCCTGCCCGTGGCAGGAACTGGACGGGCTTTGAGGCCCCTTCCAACCCCAACCATTCCAGGCTTGCCCCTCGCTACCTGCTTGCAGTCGTGCTGGTGCCGGACCAGGCTCACCTCCCCGTAGCTGCCCTTCCCCACGGCCCGGAGGAAGCTGTAGGCAGCCAGGGGCATCGTCCCTGCGCCCGGCCCGCGCCGCTGCCATAGAGATCCCCGCCGCTCCCCCACGGCCATAGAGAGCACGCCGAGCCGTGCAGAGCGGGCCCCTGCGTCTCTATGGTGCGAGCGCGCCGCGGCCGCCCATTTTGGAAGCGGGTGGGGCGGCCATGTTGAGAGTGGGCAGGGAGCCTGAGGGAGGGGGCGCTGGCGGGAGGCAGTCATAGAATCATAGAGTCACCAGGTTGGAAAGGACCCACCGGGTCATCGAGTCCAACCATTCCCATCAAACACTAACCCATGTCCCTCAGCACCGCGTCCACCCGTCCCTTAAACCCCTCCAGGGAAGGTGAATCAACCCCCTCCCTAGGCAGCCTCTGCCAGGGACCAATCACCCTTTCCGTGAAATTTTTTTTCCTAATGTCCAGCCTGAACCTCCCCTGGTGGAGCTTGAGGCCATTCCCTCTCGTCCTGTCCCCTGTCCCTTGGGAGAAGAGCCCAGTTCCCTCCTCTCCACAACCTCCTCTCAGGGAGTTGTAGAGAGCAATGAGGTCTCCCCTCAGCCTCCTCTTCTCCAGGCTGAACAACCCCAGCTCTTTCAGCTGTTCCTCAAAAATCATGGAACACAGACTGATTGAAGTGCTCTGGGTGGCTGTTACAGGGCTGTAATGTGAGGCAACAGAGTGTTACACAGAATCAGGATGGTTTGGGTTGGAAAGGACCTCAAAGTGGCTGCCCCATCCCTGGAGGTGTTCCAGGCCAGCCTGGATGGGGCTTGGAGCAGCCTGGTCCAGTGGGAGGTGTCCCTGCCCATGGTAGGGGGTGAAACCGAATGGACTTTAAAGTCCCTTCCAACACAAACCATTCTATCATTCTGTGATCATGAGCATAAAAGGGTCGAAGAGACTGCAGGCTCTGTTATGGCTGCAATAAATTGGAGCTAGGGACAGCCTTAAGAAGGTATCTGAAAGAAGACAGATTTCATTTGGAAAAGAGGTGCATCTCGAGTAGAGATCAGTCTCAGCTGCCTGTACAGAAGTGGCTGCTGAATTATTGTTTGGAGATATTACATAGAAGAGACGTTGCTGAAATATTCTGTAAGTTCTGCAACAGTACTCTGCCAGTTATGCAAATTCAAAACTCAGTATTTGATTTTTCCTGAATTCCTAATGTTTAAACCCTCTTTTCACACTGGGTTATTTATTAACACTTGGTAAACAAAGCATTATATATTTATGCTTACCGTTCAGATTCTAACTTTATTTTTTTCCAAAATGGAAAACCATCTGGTGCTTTGGATCTTATTATTGATTCCTGCCTTTGCATCATCAGACTTTTTGGTAACACATATCAGAAATGTCAAGGTAAGTAATCAACCATGTATGGGGCTAAAATTCTTGATAGGTTAACTTCCTGCCATTTACCATCATGTATCTAAGAGTTCATACAACACTGGCACCAGGAGGCTTGCGTTCTGTTAGCAGAGAACACAAGATCAGATTTGGGACTCAGGCTAGTTTACCTCTAACCAGCTCCAGTTTGGAATCAGCTCGGAAGAAGCTCTCCTATCTCTCTTATTAAAAGCATCACTTTCCTCTGTTTTCCCTGTCATCACTACATAATGGTAAAATGGTTTAGTGGTCTTATATTTAAATGTGTCAAACAATTGGTGCTGCCAGGGAACTGACTTAAGCACCTCTGAAACAATGCAAAGTACCAGTGAAAAGAAGCAGCAAACAGAGGTGTAAGATGGCATCCAGAAAAACTTGCCCACTATTCAAGTGACATGTCAGGATTTCCTATTAGCATCACTTGGAATGATGAGAGCTTTATTGTTGCTGTAGATTTGGAAATAATTATCATGCCTTATTTTTCCTACATAGTACTTAGTGGTATATATATACCTCGTTCAGTGTTGTGAGTTCCTGGAGGTCACTTCAAGATAATCATACAGCCTTGGCTAAATCTTTTAGCCTTGCTGTGTTTTAGTTTCCCAAGCTATAAAATCCGGACTTCTTGCAGTAATGGGAGCCTTTTTCCCCCTCCCTGCTTTCTTGGTAATTGAAATGTCTTTTTCCCTCTGCTCTCCAATTTCTATAGATTGTTTGCACCTGTGTTCTTTACTGTTGCCACAGTAAAACAGTATTAAACAAAAGCAGAATTAGTTACTGTTATAAAACTGAAAAAAATGCAATAATTGATGCAACTGGTAAATATGTGGAAATACTATAGAAAGTTTTTGTGAAGTAACTGTTATTACTCAAGGTAGAGCACATTAAAATCTCAGTTTGGTGTAGAATTGCGTAACGGTTTTAAAAGGGACGCTATCACTTTCTGCCCACATAGCTTAAAATGAGCTTGGATGTAGCTAGAGACCTCACTAACACCACGTGATCTGTGAGGCTCTTGGAGCCAAAAAAGATAAGGTATTTGCAGCCGAGCTGACGGGAATTGAGTTTCACAAACTGTTGTTTTAACGTGATTCAGTATGTTTGAGGCCTGTTCTCTCTTTCAGAGAAGAGTACACGGTGTTTTTGTAGAGCCAAACAGGAAAAATTTAGGAGTAAGTCTGAAATGGTGTAAGGACGAGCAAGCCTGATAATTTGGATGTGTGTGTGACTGAAAAAAATGGCACAAACTCATATTTTATGCTTTGATACAACCCCCTTTTTCTATTCCAAAGAAGAATTAGTTTGAAAAGACAAAATGTATCCTATAGGACCCCAAACCACAGATTGCCAAGGAAAAGATGTAACCCTCAGGACAATATACGCTGTTTTCGTTTTGATGTCCTCACACAGCTAAACTATCCTCAAGGAAGTTGTATTAAGCAGATTATAGCGTGTTCTTTAGTCTCAATGACATTTAAATATAAATGGCCCTGAGCATTCAAGCCTTTTTTCCTCTCACTCTCCCCCCTTCTCTCAGAGGCTCCATTACTGGTTTTCAGCTCTCCTGCCTTAGTTATGATTTTTTTCCCTGTTTTTCTCTTTACAGAAGCGAAATGTGGATAATGACTTGGTGAGTAAGTCTTGATTTTGTCCAGACTACTGAGAGAGATTTATAGTGACAAGAATATTCTTACCGTTTTTGCAACATGTTTCAGTGAGTCCAGTCTGAGCAAATGGATATTTCAGTCTGTGTGACAAGGGGAGTAACCCAGAGTTGCTTGTTTTAGGTAGCAGGACTAACGAGAGTTCCTTTCAAGCTCTGATGGGAACACCTGGACAGGAAAAGAGAATAAACAAATTATTTTTAACCTTGTTGTGTTTGAATAAATAACAAAGTTGTTTGAAGTCACCTCTGTATCTCTAACAGACATCCATTCTGTGTTGGTTTTATTCTTATTTTTATTTTATGTTGTAGTTATTTCTAAGGAAGACAAGAGACCTCATCTCTGAGGCTGATTCCACTTGGCATCTGCACTCTGCTTCAGCAATGCTTAAATGCTTTGACTGTTTGGGGACTTTCTTAATCAACCAGCTGGTTTGCAACCATGAAAACCCCAATGCTCTTTCTGGTGCTGGTTTTCCTGCAAGAAGCAGACCTTGTTGTTGTGGAGTTGCCTAAGGAGTCATACCTGCTCTTACCTTCTACCTGAGCATATACATACCTGTTACCTTATACCAGCAACCTTATACCTGAGCATTCAAACAAAATAGATATTGCCCTATCCATTTCCTTGTGTAGAGAAGAATAAGCCCAAACAGTGAGGAAATGAAATGAAGAATAACCTAAAATGGATTTTGGAGCCATCTGGAATTATTTAGATCTGTTTTTAAACAAGTTGGCTACTTATACCCCTGCTCTAGAAGCCATCCACTCAGCGGATAATGACTATTACTAATACAATGAGGCAGCAGTAAGTTGTTGTGCTGTTTTGACTAACCATAAACCGAAGTAACTCTCTGTAGAGAAAAAAAACATTGCTTATAATGACAGTATCTTTGCTGTGGTGGTAGGATTTTGTTAGAGGCTCTGATTACAGCACTATGATGGCACTGTGATAGATACCCAAGGAAACACAGCTGTGCTCCAGTTCTTTTCATACTTTCCTGTTCTGCTTTGGAGTGATAGAATGTCCTGCCGTGATTTCTTTTTTAAAATATGGTTGTAGCTGATTAACAGAGACACTTAAGTAACAGCTGGTTCTTTTTCTTCTTTTTTTTTTCTGTTTTTCATTTTTCAATCTGCAGGTCGTCAATGGGATAGAAATCTATAGCATGAAAATTGACAGCAAAGTAACTTCCCGATTTGCCCACAATGTCATCACCAGTCGAGCCGTCAATCGTGGAAGTGAGCACAAAGAAGTCTTCTTTGATGTTGAACTCCCTAAGACAGCCTTCATTACCAACTTCAGCATGTGTGTAATCTTTACAATATTGCTAGAAAAGCCACTGAAAATCTGTGCAAATGCAACTGGGAGAAACCAAACCCATGTGTTCATTTTAACTTTGCCATTTGATGCATTTCTACGGGCCTCCTGGGTAATCTTCTGGTACTATTAAAACTTAACATGCAAGATACTTGGAGAAAGGCAAACATTGGTATATCTATAAAAAGTTGGCTAATTTTCAATTATTTCTATTCATCATCATAGACCTTAGGGAACAAGGATCTCCTCTGGAGACCCATTCGCCTTTTCACAAATACCACTTACTTACTCTGGTGTTATCAAACCAGAAAAGTTCCATTACTGATTTTCCCTTCTGGCATTATAGCTTAATTTATCTCTTCACTTAAACATCATGTTTGAAAGGAAGGAAATAGAAAGAATTATTCCTTTACATTTTTACCTTTAGTTGCTATACTATGCAATTCTCACATCATGATGAGGTTTAATTCAGTTTAAACATATCCATCTCTGCTAATCACGCTATTCCTGTTGTATTTTCTGTGAACAGAAACAGTAGCTTTCAGGGCACAACTATTCCTAATGCACGCTAGAATTTTTATTATCGGATGAGATAATAAAATGCCTGTTTAATGGTGCAAGGACTCTAAGGATGGAATGTTCAGCTGTAGGCAGCTATGTTTGGATGAATGAGTCTCATCCAGAGAGTTGTTTTGCCATTAGATGAAATGAGATTGTCAAGCTGCTGAAGTGTAGGAAGACAGCAGATGCAGGTAGTATTGCTAGCAGCTCAGCTTTGAGCTAATTGATTTTCAAAGTAAATTTGGTTTAGGTTCTCTTCAGATACTGAGCACAAAGCTCTTCACTGCAAAGAGTTGCTTCAGTGAGAGTGCTCAAATCCTGGCAGTATCTGGTTCCTGAAAGTGCTGTTTAGCAAACCAATCGATAATCAGAGAACTGCCTTCAGTAACTTGTCATGTGTTGCGCAAACCATTCAGCTAAACTGGGACGTTTTCATCTGCAGGACAATTGACGGTGTCACTTATCCTGGAACTATAAAGGAAAAAGAAGTTGCAAAAAAGCAATATGAGAAGGCTGTTTCAAAGGGACAGACTGCTGGTCTTGTCAAGTAAGAATGATATCTTGTGTGGCTTCCACGTCATCATCCTATAGCAAATTGTGAGACGAGGAATACCTTGTTCTGGCATTTTTCTGAAATCTATTTTTTACAGGACCAAACAACAATCATTAAGTTAGAGTTATTGTAGTGTAAATGATAAAAATGAAACACAACTTCTGACTCCGCAAGCGTATCTGCAATTTTGGAAAGACTGTTTCTGCAAGTTTTACTGACTTTTTATGACCTGTTCCTGGGATCAAGCTCACTGTGAAGCTTCAAATAAATTCTATACTGTTTGAGTGTGATTTTAGCAATAGATCAAAATTTCCATCTTTGTTTTACTCCTTTCTGAAAATCATGCTCCACTGAACCAAACAGTAAGTGTTGTGAAAGAGGATAAAGATATTCTTTTTCTTACCCACTTCAATACAGAGCTTCAGGAAGAAAAACAGAAAAATTCACGGTCTCAGTCAACGTTGCAGCAGCCAGTAAAGTCACTTTTGAACTCACATATGAGGAACTGCTGAAGCGACAGTTTGGGAAATATGAGATGTTCATCAAAGTAAAACCCAAGCAGCTTGTCAAAGATTTTGAGGTAAATTGTAGACTGCATCGAATCAGAAACCGTAGCTTATAAGATGATGACATTCTGTATGTCTGTTGAAAGTGGAGAACCATGGTTATTCCCATTGGTTCACTGGTGAGCTAAAGACCCATGAAGATATTTCTAATGGATCATGCATGCTTTAGTGCAGGTTTTTATTTGTAAGCCTGACCAATTGGCTCAGCTGCTAAGCCTCCAAAAGAAATGGTATATGGAAACCTGAAAAAGCCATTATGGTACCTTGGGGTGAAATAGAAGCCTATTAGCTTTTCATCAATGACTTTGTAGTATAAACTACATCTTTCTCACACCACTGTGAAATGGCATAATCTTAAATTACAATACATAAATTGCTTTCTAGAACATTGCTGCTTTTGTGTGCCAAAACTTGTCTTTGATCACTCCTATCTGCCTTGCTAAAACCCAGCTCCAAGGCAAATTTTTCTCCTTTGTATGTCCAGAAAATGTTGTGTAAAAATCATTACAAAACTCAGTATCTGTAAGAGTTTATGCCACATTATTTTAAACACACTATGATAGAAAGCATACTGAAATATAAGTTGAAGTAGTAGCTGGGTTATATTTTTTAAAGACTTGAGTATTTTTTGACATTTTAAAAAATTCCAGTATTTAGCTTTCAAACAAGTTATGTTTTTACTAATTTTTATCAGTTTCTAGCTTTGTTTTTAACTTCTGTGTATAAAAAGGACTGTTTGGCTGATGGCGTGTTCACATAAGTGTGGATTTGCACTGCCTTTATGAATTATAACATTTTTTTTGCTTCTACCAAAATCCCTCTTTCACATCTGTGGTTGCCTCCAATCCTGCTGTAAATGGCTAAGTTGATAAATTGTGGCATCATCAATGACAATGAATTTTCCATTTAATTTCAGATTGAAGTAAATATCTTTGAGCCTCAGGGCATCACTGAGCTGGAAGCGGAAGGAACATTCATCACCAATGAGCTACAAAATACCATTAAAAAAACTTTTTCAGGGGAAAAGGTACAATGACTACTGCATTCCATAGTTTATTCATTACAGTTATAATAATGTCATTGCCAAAGCACTGTAGTGGCAATGGGAGCGAGAGAGAAAAAACAGAGAAAATGCAGTAAAGGTTTGTTTGTGCAAATGAGCTCTGAATTCCAAGCTAGCAAGTTGGAGGCCGTCTCTGTGCAGGTCAGAAGCCGTGTGTCTCTTAGCACGGTGCTGTACCCAAAGCAGGAGGCCTTGTCCCACAGTGGTGGTTGGAAACCTGGGTACTGACAAGACTGTTTCTTACAGAAGAACTGAGCCAGTAACAGGTAGTTTTCTCATGTATGGAGGTGGTAGAATTCCTACGACACAGTGTGTCCAACAGCCTTATCAAAGGTGTCATTCAGAATGGAGAACTGAACCAAGGAAGAACAGGAAATAAATATATGAAGAAAGCTCCAGATAGCAGCCTTTTTATAAGTTGTCCATCAATAAATATATAAATATGTATGGATACAAATTAATTCCTAACCTGATAAAACAGATTATTCTCAGGTCTGGGAATATAAATACAGTAGTTTTTAAAAAATGCAAACTTCTCTGTGTTATGTAGAGTATTTTCAGCTACTAAGGCTGAGATCTAATGAAGGCTTTTCTTTTCAGGGCCATATCTCTTTCAAGCCAACTCTTGATCAGCAGAGAACCTGTTCAAATTGTTCACAATCTGCCTTGGATGGGGACTTTACTGTAAGATATGATGTGAAGAGAACAACGCCTGATAATTTGCAGGTAAAGCTGACAGCAGGAAAGTTTGAACTTAGCTTAGCTTGCACAGTAAAGGTCAGGGAGCAGCAAGAGCCAACTGTTCCCTAAAGCACAAAATACTGAGTGTGACAACACAGCTGACAGCACAGGGGCTTTGCCAGCTGAAAGCCCCCTCCCCACAGTACCTGAGCAAGGCAGCGCCAGAGGTGGCAGTGAAATTCAGCTGAGAGTCCACGTCATCAGGCAGGTTTGTGGTGATGAAACAGCCCAAGGTCTTCAGGGTGGGATCCAGATCAGTGGAATCTATGGACAAGAACAGGTTTGGCTGTGACACAGTTGGAAACGGGTATTCTTACAGGGTAGCTCAGGCAGGGACTAAATGCCCAGGCTTGCACTTAAATGAAGCTTCTGGGCCCGTGGACAGATGCAAGACTAGTCAGGACCATTAAAGCCTATTAGTCCACTCAGGGGCTAGACCTTAAATGAAAGTAATTTCTTCTTTATCCATTTTACCTTTATAATATACAAAAGTTTAGGTCTGTTTGTTTTGATTTTTTTTTACATTTAATTTTTCAGATTGTCAATGGCTACTTTGTACATTTCTTTGCACCAGCAAATCTTCCAAAGTTGCCCAAGAATGTTATTTTTGTAATAGATATTAGTGGCTCAATGTCTGGAAGAGGAATAGAACAGGTAAGTTATTACATTCCTATAAAGTCCCAGTGTGGTGGCTTATAGTGTACGTGTGCTGTTTAAGATATACCAAGTGGTTTTGTGCCGTGCTCTCTCTAATGCTCAGTACCATAAGTACTAGTTTGAAGCGTTAAGTGTAGAACAAAATTCTATATATTTTAGGCCATGTTTACTTACTTATGTGTGTTATTAGTTCAAAACTCTCAACATAATTTCCAGAAAGCTCTATCACATCACTGAACAGTTCCAAAATTAAAATGTGCATACGGCATTGTGTGCATTATCTATGTTGTTCATTCTGCCTCCCCTGGGAAGCCGCAGTCCTCTTCACCACTAAGACTCCACATTCTAAGCTATTGCTCAGAATTTTCAGGGTTTGGTGCTGCATCAAAATATCCATGTTTGCTTTCATCTCAGCTTCTCCACCAAAATATAGCTACCCAATTCCCATCACTTACGATTTGCCGTGCCAGCTTCCCTCAGTGTAAGCAAAGATCCATGACGTAAGGACTTGATTTTCCTCTCAGCTACAAAGATTTGCCAGATGTAATCGGAGCTGGCTGACTTCACTGGAGTCACTCTGGAAAGGACACAGGGACTGGCAAGCACAGAACAAGCTTAGAATTTTTGGACGATATGCTGTGTAAAAGTTAAAAATACCTAAATGCTGAGAGATTAATCATGTAAAATCTGTAAGCACCTGTTTTGTTAAATGCTGAACCAGACATTTAAATCCCTTTGTCTTATAGACAAGAGAAGCACTTCTAAAAATCTTAAATGACATTAAAGAAGAGGACTTCTTCAATTTCGTACTGTTTGGTAGTGAAGTGCACACCTGGAAAGAAACGTTAATCCAGGCCACTCCTGAGAATCTGGATGAAGCAAGGAAGTTTGTTCGGGGCATTGACACGGAAGGCAGTAAGTACTTTACTGGACTTGCCAGTAGGTCGTTGCCTAAGTTCATTTATCAGTTCAGTCTGTAAACACAATGCTACAGCTTTTTTTAATTATTATTACTGATGAGACACCCCTAAAACTGAAATCTACTCAGAACATGAGATCTATTTTTCCCTAAGTTTCAAAAGTCCTGGTACTTCTCTTTCTAAACATCTCCCTGCAGGCAAACCCAAATCTTTCATTACCGTATTCTAATGAGATCTTGTCAGATTCCAGTGAAAAATGGGCCTTTCTTTTCACTGACTGTGCTGACACCAGGTTTCTATGTCTGCCTTGCAGTGACAAATTTACATGGTGGTTTAATCAGGGGAATTGATATGCTGAACGCTGGTCATGAAAGAAACCTTGTGCCCAAGAGAAGTGCTTCCATAATTATCATGTTAACAGATGGCCATCCAAATGTAGGTAAGTTTGTGTTGGAAGGAATAATGGAGAGAGTGAATTAACTAACGAAAAACCTGTTCAGTTAAAATCGGCCTTCATCTTTGACTTCATGTTCTTATTATTTAAATGCCACTATGCCAGCATCATATTACCAAAAAAATTCTTTTACTAGGCCTCCTCTGAAATCTGAACATCACTAGCCACTTTTCACTTTGTGATCGTTATCTTTTATGAAGAAATCTCAAACTCTTTCTGGTTTGATGCAGGCATATCAAATACTGAGGAGATTCAGACCCATGTGAAAAAAGCCATTAAAGGAAAATATCCCTTATACAATCTCGGTTTTGGATACGGTATGGACTACAACTTCTTGGAAAAGATGGCTCTGGAGAATAAAGGATTGGCCCGTCGGATTTACCCTGACTCTGATGCAGCTTTACAGCTCCAGGTACAGTAATCGCCATTTAAACTAGAATGAGAGATATGTTAATTCAGATAACTACAAAGACCTTTTTTTTTTTAAAGTAATTGAACTCCTGAAGTGTACTGAGATACTCAAGAGTCTGCTGTAATCAGAATATTAGTTGCATTTAATTTTCCCCTTCCCTTAAATAAGCAGAAAGTGGAAGTAAAGTAAAAGGGAGATACTGTGGGCTATGGAAAAGGATTTAAAACTTTCTGATTTCCATTATTTCTAGATTTTTAGGCCTTGTACTCTGAGACTTAACTGAATATTTAAATATTTCTTCTAAAATATTCTTTCAGTTCTCATTGCAGGATGTTTCAGGGTATAGATTTACCTATAAATTAAAGAAACAATGGCAGTTAAATGTTTTCCTTTTATTTTTTTTTATCCTGTAGGGGTTTTATGATGAGGTGTCAAATCCCATGCTCATGGATGTGGAATTAAGCTACCCAGAAAATGAAATATCAGACCTAACAAAAAACAATTTTAAGCATTTCTATGATGGGTCTGAGATTGTGGTGGCTGGGCGCTTTATAGACCACCACCAGAACAGCTTGACAGTGAATGTGAGAGGTGAAGGCGTAAGTATGGATTTCTTTGACTTAAATAAGGCATTTCCTTGCTACATAAAATGTCTGAATGTTCAAGGCTGGCAATACTTACTTAAAACACTTACCGGTATTTCTTTACTTCAGTAACAGCATGTGTTACTGCATCTGTGAGAAACTAAGTGGGCTAAAGCCATTGGTTTTAAAACTGCAAGTTACTTGCCTAACTCAGTGAGGTGTAGTAGGGTCGGTTTGGAACAACTTTGTGTGATGTGACTGGATTAGCTTTGCTAATGGGTATTTTTTTTTTTGTAGTTTAATGTCTAAATACCCTACCTGGTTCTTTAAGGAGCCAGATGTTCAGTGTGCACAGACACTGGTCCTCATTGAGTTCTGGAAGTCCCTGGCTATGTATGATACAGAGAAGCTTCTGTATTCCTAACAGGCTAACGATGTGCTGTCATATACTACACAACAAGATGCTGAACAAACAGCTAAAGCTTTCCAAGAACAAGAATATATATTTGGAGATTACATTGAAAGGCTCTGGGCTTATCTCACCATTGAACAACTCCTGGAAAAGCGGTAATTACATCTAGAATAACACCCTAGCTATAAACACATTAAGCCATCTGACTGGTGCAACTTCTAGGATGTGAAACTGGAATTTACATCACACTGAGGTGCCAATGGGAAAGCATAAAAAAACCCAATAAGGAACCCCACACACCTATTCTCCACATCACTCTCAGTGTTCTGGTTTCAAGTTGCAAATCAAACATTTTAAATTATGGCAAATATGAAGAAGTTTTGCCTTTTTCTTGGGTATCTAGTGGAACTAGAAGTGCTCTAAGACTGTAACAAATATACCTTATTGATAAATTAGCTGCAGAGAAATTACTTAATTTTAAAGAAAGATATTTCATCCAGAGTTCAGTGTGTAATTTAGCAGTCACTGATGCTAGGAGTCTCTACCTGTATTCAGTATTGCAGCTACAGGAGAAGAAAAGGAGAATCTTACAGCCGAAGCCCTGGATCTCTCACTGAAATACAAGTTTGTAACACCACTGACATCCATGGTGGTAACAAAGCCAGAAGATAACGGCAACCAAGATGGGATTGCTGATAAACCCATTGAAGGTACAGACAACTTCACAATTTTACTTTATTTGAGAATCCAAGTGTTCCTTTGAAGTTTCCCTAAAGAAGGACTTTGGTGTTGGCACAGTTTTAAACATGTGTCTGAAAAATCTACTTTCCAAGCCCTGCACGTGAATGGTTTATGCAAAAGTACTTTTCATTCTAAAGCTCATTTCCATCAAACCATTCTTCATTACAAAAGCATACAGGCAAAACACTACAAATTCAAAATAAGTGGATTTTAAGTTAAATATATAAAATACTTCATAAAAAAGAAAAAGAACCTGAAACGCCAGAAGCATTTCTAATCTAATAATCCAGCCATATTCAGTTTAATTCACATCGCTTTCTCCTTTATTTTTCTACATACTTCTCTTAGGGGTACATGTAATAACATCTTTGCATGTGAAAGAGGAAAATTTGTGTGAGTTCTTCCTTGGGCAGGTATTCAGGTTGTAAAAAGATGGAGATTATATCTATAAAACACAGTATTCACGGATAGTCCAGACAAAGAAGCAATTATTTGCATTGAAACATCAACTATTGCTTAGCTGAGCTATATCATTGGGAAGAGATGGAATTGTAAAATGCTGAGGCTATTATCTCTGAATTATCAGAGTGTTTTAATTTTGTTTTCTTAGAATGTGTTTTAACAGGGTCAGAATCCTTCCTGTTTAACCATACAACTGAAACTGTACATTTCTCTTTTTCTTCCTCTTACTTCTTACCTGCCCATGGTAGCAGCTGAAGGTACGTACATTTCTTATTAAATTTACTTAATAGTTTTAACCATTACAGATCAATTTCCTGCCTCACTTGATCTAGGATGCAATACTCTTATAAAATTCTTAGTGAATAAAATCAAGACTCTGTTATAAATAGATTAAAGACTTTCCAGATGGAAAAGTTTGTAAATACCATTTTCAGTGGGTGTTCCTCCTCTCTCTGAAAACTGCAGCATTCCATCATCACAAAATTCAGGCCCAGTACCAATAAGTTGCTTTCCAGGGCTAGCACTGTTGACTCTCATACAGAGATGTCTTCATCGAAGCTGTGATTGCTACTTCCAGCAAAAACCCCTGTCTTCAGCTACCTCTCCATAACTGCAAATATAAAAGGAAGACTAGAAAAATGTTGAAGAGGGTGGGTAAATCTTACTGACTTCCCTGCAGTGCAGTTTAGAATGAGATCACACAGAGGAATTGAAGAAGAGCAGGTTGCCCCAGCCCCTTACAGAACAAATCCTCTGCCTTTGGAGAAGTGACACTTCTGCTGAAAAGCATGGGATGCTTTCTACCTGTTCATGACATTTGCTGTGTTGCAGTACTAAGTAAACTGTTCTGACTAAGTTTTTCTTTTTTAAATGTTTAAAGATGTATACACAATTACAAGGTTTTTGAGTTAATTTTGGTGGAAGGAAGGAAGTAGGAGAGATTGTTTTTTATACTTTCTGTTCTCTAAAATAACTTTTTTTTCCATTCACAGCACCACCTGTCTCATCTTTTTTGTTGGGTAAGTCATTAGTTTAAGTTTCTGAATGAAGCAGCATCTGGCAAAGGAAACTGATTCAGACAACTGAAATTACCAGGGAGACAGAAACTGCCTTTGCTGGGTTTACAATTGTATTTCAACAAATGCTACCAAATTCTGCTCACTTCTAAAACATTGCTCACTATTAAAAACACACTGTAAGGTTGAACAACAGCAGAGAAATAAGTTTCAGCTAAACAACATTTAAGGAGTAAAAGCCAGTTCATCAAACCACCATTTTTTCCTGAAAGCTGTTACCCAAAGCAGAGGGTGGACTTGAATTTACAGCTCCTTTGGACTTTTATAAAGCAAGGGACTATGATGTCAACATCCCTGGCTCAGTTAATATATTCAGTTACTTATGCAAATATAAACTGTTATATTCAAGAGAGAGAGAGAGGGCAACTGACCCTTCAGATTGCTGGTTGGGCAATCCTGGAAACAGGAAAGCTACATTTCAGCTTTTGTTCTGGAGTTAAGTCTCAGTCTCTCTCTACTTTTCTCAAGTCTTCATTGAAAAGACTTAACTTGATTCTGGGAAACACCAGAAATGTCGAAACCTCCAAAGTTTTCAAGGGTTGATGTTGCATTTCCTTCCTGATGGACAGAATAATCCTTAGGTTCAAGACATTTGTGTCCTACAAGTACATTACTTGGGCCTTGTGGAAACCTTCAAAGCATTTTAGACTCCATGTGAAACCTGTCTCTATCCTGAAGCTTTGCTTGATTCAAAAAACTCTCATTCCACAGTCTAAATGCTTTAAAAACTGTGATAAAATTAGCAATTTACCTGGCATTAATCTCTTTCATGTACTGTGCAGATAGTGTGTAAGTATTCCATTTTGATGTCAGTTTTTCTAACATGTTTTTTCTTTACTCTCTGCAGCCTCACGAGTATCTCACCTGTATACAGCTCAACCCACATGGTTTACTAGTGGTGAGTAGTTTGAGTAGTGTCTGCCTAGAAGGAGAACAGAAGAGGGTATTTCAGACTAAATAGCACAATTCTTATGAATCTTTTAGATAATTCCCTTCCTCAAAACCAGCCATTCTTTATTTCCAAGGGGCTAGTATTTTTATTTACTTTAAACATCTCTCAATGTTTTTGGAAGATCAAGTCACTGAGATTACATAGGTCATTTTCTTAGTCCTCCTTCTCATTGCTGGGCTCATGTTGGTAACTGCCTATTCTCTATTCAGTTCCATTGCTGCAACATTGTTTTCCTGTGGCACCTGGAACCTGTGTATCCCTGTATAAATACCACTGATTTACCTTTGCAGTTGATGGAGATCCACACTTCATTATATCGGTGCCACAAAAAGAAGATGCCATTTGCTTCAATATCAATGAAAACCCAGGGGCTGTGTTAAATTTAATAAATGACCCAGTTACAGGTGAGGTTTTAATTTTTTTAAATACAGTTGATCAGGGTACTTATAACAAATATCTTCCATTAAAAGGCTATTTCTTTAACACTGTGTAAACTATGTAGCAGGAGTTCCTGCAACTGTGGTGAAGTACCGTTACCATGACTGTGTTTTCACTTCTCAAAGCAAAATGAACATTTAAACTTTGTTTGAAAAACACTGTGAGAGTTGGAAGACATAGTTTCATGGTTTGTCTCAGCAGGGAATAGTACAAGCAATAAAATAATTCTTAGGCTGCCATTTCTTGGAACACCTGGTAAAGAGACACCAATGGCACACAGGCTATTTGTGCCCATCATAGACTCTCTGAGCTCTAGGAAATACTTAACTTTACTCCACAAAGTGGTAGTTATCTTTATGGAAATCTGGGGAACATCCCCCAGAGCTTTATTCTACTTTGGCACAAACATGCACCAGTAATTCTCATCTATTTTTCAACTCATATTTGGTTTTTTTGAGTCGTTGTTAAATTTCCATGACACTCCTTGCCATCAGTTGGTCAGGTCCTATCTATTTAACAATTCTCAATATTTCCTTTTTATATTAGGCATCACAGTCAATGGAGAACTCATTGGTGATAAGATAGCAAATAGCGATGCAAAGATCCAGAACACATATTTTGGAAAACTTGGCATTGCAAACACGCACCTGGGTTTAAAAGTGACAGTGACTCCAGAGAAGATCACAATTCAGAATGGCAATGAAAAAACAGGTTTCACCTGGCTGGACTCAGTCACCTTGCAACAGGAAGGGTAAGGCTAACAGGAAGAATATCAGGCTCCTGTAGTAGCTTCTACACTTTTTTTTAGTGTTGCTTAATAATATACATTTAAGGTTTGTTATCTGAATAGACAAAAGGAACTGATCCAAGTGCTGCTGGGTTCTGTTCTCTACTTTGTTCTGTAACAACTGAATGATTATTCATAAATTCCTGTGCTTGGAATAAGTGAAGAATTCTTCCTAATTTTCTGTTACTATAACTAAGGTAAAACTAGATTCAGTATTGTGTTTAATGCAACAGTGTCTTGGAAATAGTTAGAGTAACCTTAGACACAATGTGTAATCTTTCAGACAAAGACATAGTGATGTGCTGTAAACACTCTCCATTCTAAGAAATGGAAATTGTGATTTATAGAATAGGTACCTTTTACCTGGTCAGCAGGTGTATTTTTCATGAGATCTGTCTATTATGGAATCACTTATACCTGTGGAAAAGGAGGTAATCTGTTGCTGTTAGAGAATGAATTCTGGTAGAAACATCTTGCTGAAAAGTTGGTCAGTAGTTGGCTGTGTATCCTTTTACAGTGTAATTTAGTATGAGTTTTAGACTGGCTCTGAATACACATGGATTCATACAGACCAAACCAGGCAGCAAAGCTCTAATTTAAAATCACTAAGCAATTTATAAAGCCATGTTTATTTACTGGAAATATTTCTTTTTGCCAAGTTTATTCTCATTGCTGTTAACTCTGGGAAGCCCAATGCCCTAAGTAAGTCAAGTTTTTCTTTTTTTCCTCAGTGTAACTTTGATAATTAACAGGAAAAAAAATCTGGTGCTCAAAATGGGCAGTGGTGCTTCGTTTGTTATTGTTCTGCATCAAGTATGGAAGAAACATCCTCTCCACCAAGATTTCCTAGGGCTGTATACATTAGAAAGTGATAAACTCTCTGAACAGACCCATGGATTATTAGGTACAACTTCATTTAATGTTTTCATGCTTGTCTGTCCTTATGAAGCAACATAATTTATGGACACAATCTTACACGTAGCCTTTCTGAACCAAGGCAGCAGAGGAAACTGATATACATTGATTTAGAATAGACATAAGGAAGAGTTTCTTCACAATGAGGGTGGGGAGGCACTGGAACAGGTTGCCCAGAGCAGTGGTGGCTGCCCCATCCCTGGAGGGGTTCAGGGCCAGGTTGGATGGGGCTTGGAGCCCCTGATCCAGTGGGAGGTGTCCCTGCCCATGGCAAGGAGGTTGGAACTGGATGGGCTTTGAGGTCCCTCCCAACCCAAACTGCTCTATGATTCTGTGATTTGCCATATTAAGCTTTCTGACAAATTATTTTGGGCTCAGACTTTTGCTTTATGACTCCTTAAATTCTTCTGCTTCCTCTGATCTTGAAGGATACCTAGAAAAGGCTCAGTTTACTGTCCACTCAGAAGCTGGAACTTATGTCCAGATGATATGCGAAGAATTCTGGTTTATAAAAAGAAAATAGTACCATAGGCTTATGTTAAACCTTACATGAAAGTTGGTATTTGCTTATCCATTCAAAACCTGAGAAGAGTTGGAAGCAGCATGGGAATGTAGAAATTCTCGGGTTTCTGTTTGGTTTGTTTCAGTGAACATGTGAAACATGCCTGAAATGGTAATTTTTGCTTCTATTTTCAGGACAGTTTTTCCACCCCATTAACTTCACCATACTTGAAATTCATCCTGGGTCTGATCCCAAGAAACCAGATGCCACAATGATTGTTAAAAACAATGAGCTGATAGTAACAAGGTAAAAAATAATTAAGTTCTTAGCAAAGACTTGGGAAAGATTACCTTGCTGAGGTGCAGTTTCTGCTTCGATGCTCCCATCACTGTGTTTCCCTTCCAGGGGCTGGCAGAAGGATTTCAGAAAAGATCCTACACACGGCGTTGATGTTCCTTGCTGGTTTGTTCATAACAATGGAGCTGGGCTGATAGATGGTGTTCATACAGACTATATTGTTTCCAGTCTGTTTTAAACAACAGCTTCCTCCAAATCCACAAGCACACAGAGTATTTGTCTGAAATAAGAGCCTTTTTTCACTGTTTAGGGAGTATTAAAAATACACAAGCTTTCCATGTTTGGCAATGCCAAGATATGATGGATTCACACCTTATATTTGATCAAATCTTATGTGCTAAACAGCTCTTCTGCTTGTGTGCACAGATATCCCTTGTCCACTGAAGTATCTTCATTTTACTGAATTCATTTACTAGTTTTAACATTCTCACTTAAAATTTTACTGTGTAAAACATAACAGAAACACTCTATCCAAGTTTAAATCAATAACCGAGTGTCGAGAGTGATTGAAATAAAAGCATCAGTACTTTGTGCCTCGTTCTGTTGTTCCGACAGCTATGGGTGTTTTCATTTCAGTTTCATGAAGCCCAGGATGCCAGATGCATGTGGAAATTCATCCCAAGAGGTCAGCTGACAGACGGAGACACAGTTCAGGATAATTCAGTAGTAGCTTTCTTTTGGACAGCATCTTTTTTACCTAAGAGCGTTTCTATCTTCCAGTAAAATCCCTTCCCCTGTTCCCATAACAGGATTTATGTACGTATTTCAGGGCAGGAAGCATCCCATGTATTTATAAATACATTTTCTAATGGATGACATTATAAGGTGTTGGTTCTAAGCAAAAAATAAGTAGAATTCTTCTTTACTTCGAATTTTCTTTTAATCAAATCAGCCACAACAAAGCAATTGGTGTCTCACATGACAAAGTAGAAAATTTCCCTGCTGTTGCATGATGAGGAGAGAAAGTCCGTGTGTGGGAAACTGGAATGCACACACACGTGAGGAAAGACGAGCGTTGTGGGGAAAACAGAGATGGCATAAGATGAGATGGTTAAACTGAAAGAGCAAAGGTAATGCTGAACAAACATGCAGCAGAAAACTCAAAGAGGAAAGAAAGAGAGAAAAATCACGCTGGCTGTTAAATTTATGGGAGAGATGGGTCTTCTCCAGGAACAAAATTCTGTACTAAAAGCAGAAGTTTTGTAGGACAACAACAAAAAAACCCAGTTCGTGGGGAGGAAGGGGAGGCAGGGGTGGCACCCTGGCTGGGTATTTCTGCCTGCCAAATTCAAACAAAAATGATGAAAGGTAACAGTAGTTTCTACAGAAGGTAACAAGTTACTGATCTAATAAGTTGATAAGAATGACAAGGCAGGAAAATGAGAAACAGGAAGGAGTGAGGGAAGACCATAAAATCGAAACCAGTAAGATTAAGTTTACACAGTTCTGAATTTTTATTCTACTCTAATGAATTAGGTGGAATAAAATCAAATAAAGCAATGATCCACTCTGAATCCTGATAGAGGAGCTGTGGGATTGCCTGTCAGGGCCAGTCCTGTACTCACTCCACTAAAACAAAACTCTTGAGCAAGGAAAGGGAGCAAAGCAAGTCAGAGCCCTTCAGAATCAATTCAGGGCTTGGAAAGGACAGGAGGAGAACAACTAAACAACAAATTAAGAAACAATTCAAGTGAAAAAGAGAGGAACAGAGCATCTTTAAGGAATAGAAAGCACCTGTGAAGAGGGGAAGCAGCGCTACGCAGTGGATTTGGGAGTCACAGTAGTGATGGGTTCAAAGATGCATGGGAAATGAAATTCTAACACAGCAAATAATATCAGAATTAAAATTTCTGAAAAACCCTGAAGACTGCAACTACAAATTGCATTCCAGATGCATTCCAGGCTTCCCCATGCACAGTCCTTACCTCCCTGTGCTCCGTGTTCTTTGGAGTTCATTATTTGTGAAACAAATTCCACCGTTTACAAAATGTTGTAGGGACTGGTGCCAAAAAAAAGCTGCTGAATTTCAGGGTTGAAACACTGCTGGAGGGCTGTTTCACAACAAGTCAGTGTCTGTGCTGCAGAGGTTTTTAAAGCAGAGCCTCAGAAACTTCGCAGCACCGGACGGGACGGCAGCCAGCGTGGGCTCTGCACGGGCTGATTTCATCAGCTTTGAACGTTGTTACAGAACCATCTCCAGAGAAGAGATGGTTTGGAACGGAATAACCTTTAAGGTGCCTTTCGACCCAAACCATTCTATGAACCCTAGTGGAGCAAGGGTGCTTTTTGTTCTTAAAACAAAACATGAGAGAAATGATGAACTCGTACTGCTTTGAACTTCGTACTGTGGCCACAAAACACGTAGTTCACCATTTGTAACTGGGTAGAAAGCTCATATCTAAGAAACCTGTTCCTGCTTTCATGACATTTCTGGGACTGGGTGATGCTGCTCCTTATTTTCACTTGGAAACTTAAGTCTGTGCGTGCATACCAAACCGTGAGCTGATAACGGCAGTTTTATTTAGTTCATTCACATAAAACTACAGCACTAGAACCAGGTTGAATAGTATAAACCTTTCTAAATAAACAAACAACAAGCAAGCACATTCTCATGTTGAAAGCATAATTATTTTGAGGTAAAATATTTGTGACAGTTATCTCTAATAACAAGTAATGGTTTAACTGTGTGGGTTTCCTGATGGTGAAAGTATGAAAAATATTTGGAAGAGCATCATTTGCATAGTTTTCTTTCCCAGAATACTCTTTTCTAGGGAGTTACATCTATTGCCCAGCAGGAAACAGGATGATTGGTGGATTCAAGCCTGTAATGTTTCCTGTATTGCCTGAAACAGAATCAAAACAAGAAAAACTTGTGATAAAATAACCAAAGGGCGGGCCCAGAATCCACCTCACATTTGCAGATGGTTCCAGGAGCCCGAGGGGCTGAGCGTGGGCAAAGCTGGCACCTCAGGGACGGGGACACACAGGGACAGCGAGCAGAAGCAGCACTCCCACAGCATTTCATCCACATCACAGACACTTGCTGACAGCAATCCAGCTGAGGAGACACCCTCCTTCCAGCCACAACAATGAAGCAGCAGAACCTTACTTTATTTGGCATTTTTTTATGCAAACTGTAGTGCCAGGGTATAATTTCCCCCCTCTATGAAACAGGAGCCTTCAGCCCTGTAGCATCACTTAACAAGCAACAAATTCAGGCTGTCAGGGAAAAATTCAAGCACAAAGTCCTATTATTTACACCAAAGAGGTATATTCCTATGGGAAAAACACTCCCTTCGCTTGACTTCTTTTGGTCTCTGGTGTTAGTTGATAATAATACCTGTCAAAACACAGACACCACTCACCCTTATCCCACATCTGTTACCTGGTAACTCTGGGCTGAAATCCAGACACAGGCAGGAGTCTTTCGCCTGCTCTCTGATAGATGTTGGGGTTATCCTCAAGTTGTGCTTTTGAATAAAATTGACCTAAGCAACAGGCACATAAGTTATTTAAAAACACAAAACATCTGTGTTGTTCATTTAACCCGAATGGCAGCAATAATACATAGCAAGCAGCCGTCTGCCTCCAAAAGCAAGAGAACAAATAAAACCACACTCGAAGGTCCCTTAGTAAGAAAGAAAATTCTCATGTTTCAGCTGCAATCTCCTGTTATCTCTAGCCCTCCTCCTCCTCTGAGACATCCAGCCTTGCTCGGATGGGCTGCCGCCTTTTTTTGATGGTTTTAGAATATGCAGCTTCTCTGTTATTGAAAAGTTTTTGAAACAACTCCAACTTGAGTCCCATTGGGATTTTTGGATTTGGGATGTTCAGGACCAGCTGGCTTTCATTTTCCAGCCCTGATTGTTTATCATTTTGTGTCCCTTATTTATAGCCCATGATTTGACATCAAAGGAATTTGCTGTGTAAATTATGTCATTCCACAGCACCGCTGAGGTTAAGCCCAACTATTATTTTAGTCTTAATTTACTGTTTTCTAAACTCCCAATCATCTATTTAGGCTTGTACCACCAGTGAGCAGAGCAGCACTCTGTTATGTCTCAAGGGGAAGACCTCCCCTCCTCGCAGAGCGGGTCTGCATTGCTTTGCAGATATCCAACATTGCCTTTTAGTAAAAAGTAATAAATTCAATGTAAAGTTTCCCTACCCTCCCTGAATTCCAGCATTCCAGCTGCCTTGCCTGCCCACTAATTTCCACGAGAACTTGTCAGTAAATCTGAATAAAAGCTTCTGATGTGGCTCGAAGGAAAGCACCGTGTTCTCTTTGCAGGAGCTCAGTTATTAGATCATCCTTCTTTGCTGTATACATCTGTAATGATACATACCCAGAACTCCACTGACTTTGTCAGAAAACCGATCGGTGTTCAAGAAATACAGGCTGAGGAAATTCTCTTGGAACTTTACGAAGGAAACTTTTACTGTGACTGTATCAGACAGCAATACTGTAACGCTCCTTTCCTTTTCAACTGAGACTGTCAGCCTAGAAAGAAAATTATGACCTTATTTCCAAGAAGAATATGAAGAGAGAATATGTATTAATTGAGCTGAAGTTAATTAAACAAACTAATTTAATTTTTGCATTTTGTGTCTTCACAATTACATTTTTCAGGATGTGTTAGTGGCTCTTTAGAAGCTAGAAAATACTAAGTAACTTATCTTTTCTCTCTGTGCTGCACAGCAGGTCTTTGCCATATCGAGTTACATGCAAATACACCAACAGAAAACAACTTTTTGCTGGTGAAAACACCTTTTTAGCCATAATAACAAGAAATGCTTGGATGGTTAAAAAAGAAAAAAATGTTTTTGTTGTTTTAACAAAAAGATAAGGTAGACTAGATAAAATAGATCAGTCCATTTTGTGAATGAGTCAAGTCCATTTTTCTTGGCGATTTCACAAGTTTTTTCAGCCCCTGCCTTTCTTCTAACCATTAATTGTGGGTTGACGCCAGGTGGGCTTGCAGAGCACAAACATTGCTGTCATGTTTTTCCCTCGTGGATAAGCAGCCCCCTGTGCTGCTGTACAAACGCTGTGAGCACCAGGCTCCGGGGGCTGGTCTGAGGCAGGAGGAGAATTCTGCTTGGCAGACAAGAAACTACAGCTGGGCATGACTCCAGCAAGTCCTTGGCTCCGTTTGGATAACAAAAATAATTGGAAATGGTTGTTTTAGGACTTCTTTTATTGTCTAGAACTTACCATAAGGGAGGGAGTGCTGTGCGTCCTGCCTGCCCCAGACCAACAGCAGATCCTCACAGAGGTTTACTCCAGTAATGCAAAAAAAGCTGGTGGAATGAACTAATTTCAGCTCTTTCTTGTGCTGCTGAAGGATTCTACTCAAAGTAGTCGGACAAATGATGCCTATCCTTAAAGTGCCCTTCCTCCAACAGCAGCTGTTTACTTAGAGCTATTCCAACACTTTATGCCTTCCCGTAAAAAGTGTCAGCTACGCAAACATGAGTTATAGCTAGAACTGAGGAGAAAGAAAAAAACTCAGCCTGCGTGGAGCCTACAGAGGTACAAAAGAGGTGGTAAATGTCAAAGCCATCACTTCGCAGTACTCGCTTTGTGACTGGAGGAACACAAAGTGCCTGGTGGCAGCCAGCACGGTGATGGCAAAGGGGCTGCCGTGCACCACAGCCGGTGCTTTGCTTTGGAGGATCAACGTTCTACCTCTGCGGTAGAAGCAGAAAGGCTGGTGGGGCGGTTCTTTTGATTCTCTTACTCAGGCACGGAGAATTAAAATCAAACCTTTTTTGTTCTCCATATTTCAGATGGGGGCTTGTGAAGACGCCCTGTTCACACTCACATGGATTTACTCACCAGATAAGGACATCTGGAAGCACTTAAAAAAAATACAAAACTGGAGGCCTGAACGAAAAAAGACCTGACACGTTTGTGAGTCTGGGAAAGGATGCGGCGATGTTCTTACCCCTGGAAGGTGGAGGTGGCCGACTCCGTCCATGGCAGCCGAGTGCTCTTGTTAGCGTGGCTTACCATGATTTCATCTGTGGAGACGTGGATTCGTGCAGGGGGATTCACGTAGTTCATTTCAAACTGCACAAAGTGATTTATTCGGTCTCCAAGTTTCCCCACCACAGTGAGTCCTTTAATAGCATTGATACGAATTTGTCAAGTGACTTTGCTTTTCAGGTAGGAGTGATTTTAATAAAACTGCTTCAGCTTTGTTGCTGAAGACTTCAAGGTCTCAAATCTAGTTTTGGGAGGGTGAGAGACCAGGAGAAGGAGGTGCCCTACAACCAGGTCTGTGAGAAGTGCCCTCAGCGGTTGCACAATGAAAGTTAGCATAGAAAGGAAAAATTAATCACAGCCTCTCTGATCAGTGCAAGGAGGCAGGTATGATATGGCCCTTCCTAAAAAGGGCTTGTTCCCAAAGACACCAACTGCTCTCATAGACCAAAGTGACTCTCTTCGTCCTTGGTGTCAGAGGTAATCTAGCTCACTCACCTTGCTCCGGATCAGCCAGCAGGCGGACAGAGGACTGTGCTTTTCCATCAATATTTAAACAGATTGGTTCATTTTGTTTGGGTAATTGTAGGAGAAGCTGTGGGTATTCGTTGGCTGAAAAGCCAGGAGAACAACGTTAGCATGCAAGAAAAAACTAGCCTGTGCACCTTGGATAGGCACAGCAAAACTGCTTAATCAATTTATTCCTAAAATATCAGTTACAGCTCTTATAAAATAGAAAACAGTTACTGATAAGCACACCCAGACACAGCATCTTGACATGAATGGAAGCATTGGAGTTTATTGAGGGTGATGAGCCTTAAAAATGAGCTGAGGCTGAAGACCTGTTGTACTTTAATTCTGTTGGTGGTTTTATCCTTGAGCTAGAGAGGATTTTCCATGGGATATGGGAACTTGTTTCACTTTAGTGGAAAGAACCAGCCAAGACAAGAAGAGATAAAGGGCTTTCATAGAGTTGATAGAGCCAGTGAAAACATTGTTGTATGTAAAAACTGTATATTACACTTACATTAATTATTAAAATAGAACTAGTATGTGTATTACTTACCAACAGGTTCCGCTCTCATTCTGCCTCTCCTGAAGTTTGTTGGCCTGAAAGCTGAAATACTTAATATTAGTAAGGAGAGTTTAATGAAACATTTTTCTCCAAGTTGGCTAATTATCCAGGAAGAATACTGTGACAGAAGCCATTTTAGCAGAGCTTTTCACTGACTTCTCTGGAGACCTTTGCTTCAAACCAGATGCCCCCATGGGGAAAAAAAACAACAGTGTCCAGTGCCTGGTTTAGCATTTGCCATGGCACCAGGAACCACTCAGCCTGAGCTGTGGGAGGGTTTAAAGCTGTGTTTTCAGTGTTTTCATTCGCAGCACAGAACCCACTATGCCCACCCAGCTCCTCTTGCTGGGACAATGAATAATTACCTAGCATCGTCACGTCCTTGTGGCTGCCAGACTGGAACCTGGAGGGCCGTTTACCTGAAATAAAAGGTTTTCTCAGTGTTTCATTGAGCTTTGAGGGAAGGGCAGCACCAACCTCTGTGCAGGTCAGGATGGTTGCTGGGCTTTGCTTCTGGTTAGGGAGTTACCTGCTCTTGAACTCCCCTGCACCACTTCGAAACCTTCAGAGAAAAGAGCAGCATTACAGCTCCCACAATACATTTCCACGGAAGAACTAGAGCTAAACCAGGGCTCTTCACCTGTAAAAGCATTGCTATCGTGATATATTACATTGCTAAGATTAATAATGCTGGAAGTTTGAAATTAATATTCAAACAGACCTCCAGAAAGAGAGAAAAAAATACCTAAATCATCCTCAGAAGTCATTCCAAAATATCTTGATCTTAATTTTTTGAGAGATGCTTTGCATATCATAGGAAGAAGCAGAAAACATCATTAGCATCATTTCCTCAATGAAATACTTCTGCTCAAAAGTAAAGAAAATACTGGCCCTCAAAACTTTATGAACGGAAGATTTTCTCTCTTTGACCATGTTATCCACCCAAACCCTGCACAGACCTTAGCAGTCATTGCTTATGTTTTGGTTTCCATATTTTTCCAAATCTCAGATACGTCCCTCGGGAGAACAACCACCACATTTCTTTTTTCATTAGAGACTATTATGGAAATACGCAATTGGAAAAGAAGAAAACACTTGCCTGTTCCTGGAATAATTCTGGGCTTCTTATTATCTGAGGCAAAGAAGAGGGACAGATTAGTGTCACACAGTCAATACTAACTGAGTTTACCCTTGTGCAAACCAGAAACCTGGGACAAGTGGGTGCTGGGCTTCACCTTTCGAGCTTTTTTTGTGTTAAAGGACAGGTAGATAGAACACATGCAAGACTCCCAGCAACGACACACTTTCCTCCCCTATGTTCATTTTTCCACTTCAGTGCTATGGAGAAAAGTGCAGCAACCCTTTGCAGTGGCAAGAATGCTGAGTAACAGCTGTTAAATCATTTTTAGTTAATATTTAAACAAATGATTTTCTATTTCAATAGTAGAACCCATTTCAACACTTCACCTTTTGAAAACATGCTGCATGTTTTATTTGGGAGGGAATCCCTGAACTCCTGCCTCCGATGTGGCGTATTACCGTGTCACATCTCTACAAAATGAACCTACGCTGGAGCGTGAACAGCAATTCATCAGTCACAGCAGCATATTTCAGGGGGGCTTTTCAATGCTCCATTTACCAGCTTCAGTGGGTTTGTTCACCAGCTCCGTCTGCTGCTCGCCAGCGGGTTTGGTGACGACCATGGAAGTGAGGGGCGTAACGAAGTTGTGCTGCAGAGACAGCTCGAGGGCTTGTGCCTCCAGGGCTTTCTGGTCCTCTTCCTGTGCTGAAATACTAAAGTATGTGTTAATGATGAAGAAATAACGTATAGAGACTATGATCACGTCATCTGCAGATTCTTTTTCATACTAGCTGCGTCTTAACAGTTATTTTTTTTATTATTGAAGCATATATAGCCTTATTGGGATAACTCAGCCATTCACATCCTTGAAATGATGGAGATGCTTATTTGTTCACAACACTGGAACTTACGTATGCTTCAAACACACAAAAATAATAAATACACGATCTCTGAAATGTCTTACAGACTTATTCATTTTTTTTTTTACTGGCTATCGTCAGTCACTTATCTATAGCCAATATTTCTGGATGTGGAACAACAGCTCAACACAACCCACACAATGAAAACCTATTTTATAATAATATCATAAAGAATATTTTATATTATGCTTTTGTATGTGTATATACGTTTATTCACACGTATTTAATGACACAGCTCTATCATAAACTAAAAGGCATCTCATGTTCCTCATACAGTACCGCAGTATTCTTCCAGCATACTATGTTTTTAGTGCTATCTGTCAAAATATTTCTGTTTCTCTGTGTTTTCCAGTCATGTTATTTGTGATTAAGCAATTTGTGTTTTAAGAAGTTACACATTCATAATATGAAATGTGAAAATATCTTACGATTTTTCCAGAAGCTGTTGAATGGTTAAGTAAGCCCACAGTCTCTCTATGAAATTTCCAAAGATATAACTTTGATTTTGAAACACTTGCTCCTTCTCCTTGACATGTGCTTCTTCTTTAAGAGTCAGGTCACTAGCATGCTGGAGCAGGAGAAAACCGATCATCAAAAGCATAGTTCCAGATTTTTTTATATTCACTTTATTAGACTTGAAAGAACATCTTTCAGTGCCAAAGTGCCCCTTTTGTCCTTCAATTTTGTCTTTTCCCATGGGAAAAAGCGACTCCAAACTACAAAAGCAGCATACATTTTGGATATTTATTTCTGGAATTGAAAAAATGTTGACAAAAGGATGTAATGGAATTGGTCTGCTTCAATATTGGAGATGAATAATTCAGATCTCCTTCTTCATTCTAAAAATACAAATCAGTTTTCTAAAAATGCTTGTAAGGCCAAAATATCGTATGTTTGAAAGGATTAAAACTGCTGTTTGCTTATTTGTAAATATGTATCAAAGTTTATCTTTTGCAGCAAATCCAGGAGGGGGAAATTATTTGAATTAGCAAATATTCTCCTAAAAAGGGAGAACAGCTGGATGCCTAAATGTAGAGGACACACGTTGCACACACAAAGTCTGCTATTGCACCCTAAGAGACAGAAGGGAGAGATGTTTTTCCCAATTAGTAAATTAAACACTTACCGACTGAGCTTTAATTTCTACTGGCAAGACATCAAGATCATTCTTAATTTTTCCAGATACTATAATTTCAGATCCTTCAAAAAACACCTTGAAATTGTTCTTAGTTAACCCCTCAATGGCATTTTCTGGATACTGCATTTCAATTTTCATTAATATTGGGGTAGCCACCTCTTCATAAAAGCCCTAGAGAGGAACAGAGAGAGAGGGGGCATACACAAACAATTCCAAAATTATGCAATGCAATAGGTTGAATGTCTAAACTCCCTTAAAAAGAATCCTTATGGTGACTATCTCACCCAGGTAGGTGTTTTGCTTTACCCATTTTTCACATTTGATTGTTTAAATCTGGCTAATCCTGATGATTATTCTTTCTCTTTCTGGGCTGGGGCTGGTGTTAAGCAAAACCAGTCTCTTCAACACAGCCAAATAAGGTAGAAGTGGCTTCCCAAAGAAAAGGTTGTCCCAAAAGTTATAACCCTTCTCCAGAGGGACAGGAAAGGCCCAGCCTGGTGCCACTGCAGGACCAGTTTGCCTGTAGGTGCCTCAAACTACCAGTTGTTTTTTAGGGAAGCCATTGCAACCAGCTTGCAATGATAGCTCTTCAGGAAGTTTGAAATTGGCCCAGGAGCAGAAGTTTATCCACCATCAGCCCCATGGACAATTTGTCTTTTTGCAGAGGTACAGAAATGTGAATTTCCAGGTTTGTCCAAGTGCAGCTGATTTGAGGATGACTCCACCTCTGGGTCACGGTTAGGGTGCAAACCCTCATATACCCCCTCCTCCCCCAAATTAACAGATAAACTCAAATCCAACTCTTCATCACAGAAAATCTGTAGCTTTCCTACTAAGACTAAACACAAGCTGTAGCTGACAGACGGCTTTTCTGGCACATTCCTTAGTCCTGACCTGGAGCTGCAAGGCTGCGTCAGCGGTTTCATATATGCGGCGTGCTATTCCCCCATTGCTTAGGGCCATTTTCTCTAGAAACTTGTAGCCAACATCAAACCCGAAGCCAAGGCAAAAAAGAGAATATTTGCCATTGACTGCTTTTTTAATGTTTTCTTGAATTACTTCCACATTCGTCTCACCTGTAATTGAAACAAAAACATACCCTTGTTTGCTTGGGGTTTACAGGTACAAAAAGACAGCAGCAGGTTTAATGGAAAATTCTGCCTAGAGACTTTTTAGAAATAGTTCAGAATAAAACATTAAAAATATATGGGATGGAATTCCATTAGTTGACAAATTGCAAATTAACTTTACGAGCCCCTTTGCTTGACAAAGGGTAAAGATTTTCACACCATCGTTGGGTGAGCTTCTCCACCCACATTGCCAGGCAGGAACTGTCACTGCCTGTAGCAATATCATGGGAGCAGCTCGGAATTTGCCCTTTCAGCCCGTTTTGCTGAGGAAGGCAGTGTACGCAATAACGCTGCGTGTATTCGCCTGGCACTCCACCCCAGCCTGATTTCTGCCAGCCTGTAGCTGTGGATTAAAAAACCCAAACAAACGATTCACCCCAAAGCAGTATGGATGACACGGACTGAGAGAAGACTGATTTGTCAGAGAGCTTACAGCTGAATTAATGTTGCTGGCCTCGGAGAGACACTGGTACCACATCAAACTTAGAAAAACTCCTGTTCAGAACACGCGATGTTTGTGCTGTTGCACTGAGTTACTGTTTATTTAACCCAGTATTTCTATCTTGACCCTCTGGCTCTTGCTGTCCTCTCTCAGACACAGACCCCATGACAGCCCAACCTGCTTATACCAAAGCTCTTCTGAAACACAGGCTCTCTGGGTTGCAAGTGTAAAAGAAAAAGTAAATCAGGAGAGAGAGAATTGAGGTAAGTATTTACTCACCATAAGTGGGCTGGCCGTCTGTCAGCAAGATAATCATGGAGACGCTTCGTTCCGGCAGCCCCTCGGCTTTGTCCAGCAAGCTCACGGCACTCAGCAGGGCACGATTGATATCTGTACCTGTCATGAGAAAGCAGGCATTGCTCACTTAAAAGGATAATCATCTAAAGAAAGCAGTGCGCTTCATCCACAAAGGCCCTGCAGAGCTGTTTAAAGTTTTCTGAAGGAAGTAATCTTTCAGAGAGATGAGGATTTAGGGGTTAAGCCTACTGGGCTTAATTATGGTGTATTATATGGCAGTGGCAATGCTGGAGTATTCTTTTGGGATCATTTTCCATGCATATGTCATGGGAAACACAAACACGTCTGAGCCATTAAAAAGTGCTTGAATAAACTCACTGTCATCTACTAACCTACAGCTAAGAAATGGCTCTTAGCCTTATTTGAGAAATCAAAAAAAAGAGACAGGAACAATTGGGCTTTATTGTATTATCTCCTGGGATAAGAAAACTTAAGCTGATACCAGCAGCATAACATTAACAAGAGGCATAACCTTTTATACGTGATAAAATAAATAATAAACCAAAGCACACTGAGTGATGCACCACGTGAAATGCTTCATGCCTATTCTGATTATTTTGTTTCTGTAGTGAGGCTTACATGGGAGTAAAACTTTGGATGCATTTTATTTTGCAAGAGGACCCTTGATACTGAAAAAACAGCAAGTAGCTGTGAAATGCTTCAGTGAATTACTATTTTTCAGAAAAAAAATGCAGTATTGGCAATCTTTCATCCATCTCTGTTATAAAAATCTGAAACAAAACTTGGTGGCTTGTATGGTTCATAGATGTGATCTCACCATCTCTCTTTATATCCATATCATAACGTAGTCAACAATTCACCCATTCCCATAACCAACCTTTCTACCCCACTCATCACTCATAAATATTAAAAAGAACATGTGAATTACTTGCTTTGTGAGCACTGACGGTAGTTCTGCGGCACTACATGACTAATAAAAATACTTCTCTAAGCGACATAGGACATTGGGTATGGGTACAAGTGTTGGCGATGCCTGGTACCTCCACTAGCCAAAAGGGTCTGCACAAATTCCACAGCACTCGCCACGTTCTCCGCAGTGGCTGGCAGCAAAGAGCGATTCCACTCCACCACTGCGTTGTTAAAGGTGATAAAGCCGAAATGATCTCCTGGACGAAGGTCTTGCAAAACCTTCTGCAGGGCATCCCTCGTCTGTTGCAAGGAAAAAAAACCTCATCATTTTGAGCCTTGTTACTTCTCTGCCAGAGCTGGGATTGGAATTGCGGTGTGATGCAGGTGTGTGACTAATTCAAGCAGAGGTCAGTACTTTAAGGTAAGTTACCTGTTGAATTTTTCTGCCTTCCATGGAGCCACTTCGATCTATAACGAAGATGACGTTTTTGGGAAACACTGGCATTTCATTGGGTGCAAAGTAATGCACGAAATATCCATTGGTGATCTGAAACAGAGTGTGAAATCATGCATAAAAGATAACAGATAAATACCGCATCTTAACATTCTGGTATAGAAAGAAGTGGCTGGGGGTAAGTGCTCAGCTTTTACTTTTTCTAGATAAGACCAAATCAAAGAACAATTACAATACATTCCTTAGCTGGAAGAAAGTCTGTCTATATAGAGCAAATTACAAGGGAACAGCATTCCTTATACCTCCCCAAACTACCGTTTTGGGATGGCTGTAAGACCACCCCCTCCGTGCTCGAAAGGCAGAACGCAGCCTCAGTTACGCCTCAGTTCTCACGACGAATACAAGAAAACCAAGCAGTCATTTTAGTAGTTACATAAATCACATTCCTCTCAATTTCACTAACAAGAAGCCACAAACACAACTTCGATTAGCCAAAATAAAACCCCCAAAATGTAAACAGATATCTAAAAAGTGGCAGTGTAGATTTGGTATTGAAACAAAATTTGGAAGACTGAATTTTTTTTCATGAATGAACCATTCTCGCAAAGCAAGACAATCACCATCAGTTCCTGCTGAACCTGGACCAACAGAAATAGCTTTTCCTGTTACTCTTGGTGTTTCAAAGTAAATGTTATTTTTCTGATTGCGTTTCACATTCAGATGTATCTGTGATCTGAAAGCGTTTTGATTTCTACTTCTTTTTTTACCTGTATATCACCCACAGTGGCACCTCTCTTTACATCATAACGCACAATAAAATCACCATCGAGGAGGGTTTCATCGAGTTCAGGATTTATCTTCTGTTGATCTATAGTTGGCTTAAATAAAATATGAGCCTACAAAGCAATGAGAAGTAAATATTTAAAGCAACATAACTTAAAGCTGCTGCTGGCAGTAACATCTGGTAGCTGCTGCTTTACCTTGGTTTCACTCTGCACTTTTGTGAGCGCCTCGGTTAACTCATTTGTCATGAAGGTGCTGTTCGCCTCCAGGAAGCTTATGCCTTGGGGCTCGAAGATGTGCACATCAATCTGGAAGCAGAGAAGTCGTCAGTGTCAGCATCTCCTAGGAATCACAGCCACCCCTGAACAATGCGGCAGTGCTTCCCCTGCCCAGCTCTCGCCAGGGCAGCTCACCTGGAAATGCTTCACAAGCTGCTTCGGCCGCACCTTGATCAGCAGCTCGAACTTCCCCAGCTGCCTTTTCAGCAGCTCCTCATACATCAGCTCAAAAGTGACTTTGCTGGTGGCTGCGATGCTGACACAAACGTGAAACTGCTCCAGTTTTCTGCCTGTGATTCTAGGGGGGGAGAACAGAGATTCACCTCCTGCGAGGAAGGTTTGCGTGCGATGGCCAAAGTTTATGAAGTTCGCTAAACAATGGCCAAGGGACCATGTGGAATAAATAAAAAAATAAATAGAAATAGTAAATCTTATCAAAGAGAGTATTTTTAACGTTGTGGGCAAAATTACATTACATAAATGTGCCACGGGTGCTGTGGCTGCAAGTTGAGAAACGGAGCAGAAGCATCTGTGTGCTCCAGGCTGGGATCACACAGGACTGAGAGTGACTACATGGGAAGCACAGATTCAATACACCCCACAAGCGTGATGTCTGCTCAAACACCGTGGCGCTGCATGCTTGAGGGCAAGCAGATTCAATGACTGAGCATCATTCCAGTCTGGCAAGGTGTTCCCACTGAAGCCCATTGCAGGGTCAGATAATAATCATATATATGCGCGCACACACACACGTGTACATATACATATATATACACAACCACCCACCCCATCCCTTCTAATAGGAACCCAAGGCTGCTTTTCACATTTATACTCACTAAGAGGTGGCTGATTCCAGGGTTTAACCCACCCCCAGCTAAACAAGGAGCTGAGGAAGAGAATTGGAACAGCCTTACTCAGGATGGCAACATACTTGACGAGGCCGGCACTCTGCCCGCGTGAGACCGCAGTGTCATATTCCTTCTGAGCTGAAGCTTTCTCCTTTATTATTCCCGGGTATACTTTTCCGTCAATGGACCTGTTTGGGTTCCATAAAAATTGATTAATATTAGAACGAAAGCACTGGGGAAAGAAGCAAGTGGAACGCTGCACTTCATGGCCCTCAGAACACGAGCATGGGTCATCGTTTGGCTCTCTCACCCCTCCTCGTCCAGGAGGATGCCTGGGGCCACCACCACTGAGCAAAATTGTCCCCCACCCCGTGCAGCAGGCAGCCTCACCCAGGCTCTGGCCACCTTCTTTCTAGTTGGCTGCCTACATCTTTGCTGCACAGAGCTTTTTGCACAGGGCCCTCCGGAGCTCGGCAATTCCTAAGAAGAAAGATAACCCTTCCCATCCCTCCCAACTCCTAGAGCTGCCTCCTTCATGCCACAGGTAAGGAAGGACTGGTCCTACATGGAGAAGTTGGTGATGAAGGCAGTCTTGGGTATCTCCACTTCAAAAGTTGCCTCTCTAGACTCGTTAGCTTGGTTGACAATTTTGCTGGTGATGATGGTGTGAGCAAATCGTGACGTGACCTTGCAGTCCACATGGAGGCTGTAGATTTCAATAGCATGCTGGAAAAAAAACCAAAACAGGCTGGAACAGGTTGGAAGAGGCTGCGTTACCTGGCTGCCTACTGCAGTACCACCAGATCACTGAATGAGTAAATACGATATTTTTAAAAAAGTAAAACAGAAAAAATACCTTTCTAGCAACAGCTTCTGCTACTACTATGAGTGAGGAGAAGATCATCACTGTGAGCAACGTTCTCTCCTCCATTTTGGAAAGGTCAGATTTTGCAAATGAAATCTCAGTTTATCTTAATCAGTTAATGAGTAACTTGTACTCAGGGATATTAGGTAGACTTTGAAGAGACCCAGAAACTTAGTATTTACACATTAAACATAGGCAAAACTTGGACTTGGTTAACATTAATTTTTCCAACAGATCTTCGCTGTTAAACTTTAGAATTTTATTGTTTCATAATGCATTTAAGAAATGCTTATGTTTCCTTTTTAAAGTTAGATCTCACCACGGGATGGGAAACCCCACAGGCAGATGAACTGGCCAGTGCAGCAAGCAGCACTTTTGGATGCATGAATCTCTACCATATCCAACAGCAATAATTTGAAAGGACACAGCCTTAACATCATCTCAAACACTTCAGAGATCTGGAGATTGCCAAGACGTGTACCAGGCATGTGAGATTTTACAGCTGGCAACTTCTTCAAATCTAACTGGCTCATGAGACGTATGGAGTGGCCCTCTTAGAATCATAGAATCACCAGGTTGGAAAGGACCCACTGGATCATCGAGTCCAACCATTCCTATCAAACACTAACCCATGTCCCTCAGCACCTCATCCACCCGTCCCTTAAACCCCTCCAGGGAAGGGGACTCAACCCCCTCCCTGGGCAGCCTCTGCCAGGGACCAATGACCCTTTCTGTGAAAAATTTCTCCTTAAAGTCCAGCCTAAACCTCCCCTGGTGGAGCTTGAGGCCATTCCCTCTCATCCTGTCCCCTGTCCCTTGGGAGAAGAGCCCAGCTCCCTCCTCCCCACAACCTCCTCTCAGGGAGTTGGAGAGAGCAATGAGGTCTCCCCTCAGCCTCCTCTTCTCTTGAAACGTGCCCTTTTGTTTCCTCTGACAATCCATAATCCTTGTTTGTCAAGCAGCAAAGTCGCTTGTGGCTCGGCCTTAGCTAAACAGAGCCGCTTGTGAGCAGATCTTGAGGGGGGAAAGACGGGAAGGAGCGGGGGGGGAAGGCCGGGAAGGAAGGTGAGGAAAGGCTGGGAAAGAAGGAGGGGAAAAAGCTGGGAAGGAGGGCGGGAAAAGGCTGGGAAGGAGCGGGGGGGAAAAGGCTGAGAAGGAGGGGGGGAAAAGGCTGGGAAGGAGGGGGGGAAAGGCTGGGAAGGAGGGGGGGAAAGGCTACCCCTAGGCCTGAGGGGTCTCACCAGGGCGCTGCTTCTGTCAGCACAGATTTGGGTGAAGTCTCTGGGTTTCTGGGACGCCCCTTCGCCCATCTCCTTCCTGGCACAGTGTGAGGAAATTGCACTAACGCGAAAACAGTGTCATCTGGGTGTTTATTCTTTGCGTTGGACAGACTAGATCGTAGCTTGTAATGCCAACATCCACAGAACTAATCTCAGCCTCAACCGAAATCAGTCACCGGTGCCGAGGTGCATCCAACAACCTTTTTTTTATTAAACCATTATAACAAATACCATCCAACATGTAGAAAGAAAGCATGTAACAAACATTAACATGGCAGTTGTACCCTTTTATGTGAGTCTATTCCCTGCTTAATGAACCTGACTATGTGTAAGTCTGTGGGATCCGACAAGATACACCCCAGAATCCTGAGGGAATTGGCTGATGTGGTTGCCAAGCCACTCTCCGTGATGTCTGAAAAGTCATAGCAGTCAGGTGAAGTCCCTGGGGACTGGAAAAAGGGAAATAGTGCACCCATTTTTAAAAAGCGTAGGAAGGAGGATCCTGGGAGACAGTTGGGGTTGTTCTGCCTGGAAAAGAGAAGGCTCCATGGAGACCTTATTGTGGCCTTTCAGCACTGAAAGGGGCTTTATAAGATGGGTACAAACTTTTTACCAGGGCCTATAGCAGTAGGACAGGGGGCAATGGTTTTAAAATAAAAGAGGGAAGATTCAGACTAAATGTAAGAAACAAATTTTTTTACAATAAGAGTGGTGAAGCAGATGTTGCCCAGAGAGGTGGTAAATCTCCATCCCTGGAAACATTCCAGGTCAGGTTGGACTGGGCACTAAGCAATGTGATTGAGTTGAAGATGCCCTTCTCACTGCATGGGGGCTGGACACTTTAAGGGTCCCTTTCAACCCAAACTACTCTATGATTCTGTGAATGACTTTCAGTAGAAATTAGCTACTTAGGTCTACAGTGACTCTAGTGTACAGGGGAGAAATCTGGGAAAACATTACAACGGTCATTTGGGTGGGACACATCCGGCTCCGCTGTCAGCCAAAGACGCTCTTGGCTGGCTCTTCCTTTGGTTTCTCAAAGACTGTCTCACCGCCAGTCCGATCCTGGCTGAATATGGAGGGTGCTGCAGAGCCCATTTGTTCTTGGAAAAGAAAAACAGGAGAGGCAGTCAGTGAAGTAGCACACCAAATTCAGGGAGTAAACTAGTGCTGTGGAAACACACGTATACCCATTTGATAACTACTTTATCCACCCCCCAACTTACCAAACCTTAAAGCACAGCGCTCCCATCCCAAGCACGGGGCAGCTGACAGCACCCGTAGGTGGTCACTACCATTGACTGGCCCCAAATCCCTGCAAGTGCTCCTGAAACTTAGAAACTACTGAGTTCCAGGCTATCACACTGAAAAGGGGTTAAAATTAATCATTTTTTTCCTTGGAGTCTCCCACTGGTAGTGGAAAAGCAACACAACACCAGAGCACCTGGGTGTTCAGTACAGCAGTCCCTCTTCCCTCTCTCAGCTTCTGCCCTTTATCTCTTCTACAATTTCTATTTTATCTCAAACACACCAAATTCATCTACTTGAGAGGCTGGAAGTCCCTTAATCCATGACCAAGCTTCCAATCTTCAACTCAGTCATTGACATTAGATATGGCCTCAGAGCTTGATTTGAACTCTGGTTCAGAAGGCAAAGTCAGGGCTCTCCCTCGTGCTTGGTCCAGATCAGGAGAAGGATTACTCCAAGCAGAGCCCTGTTGGCGTCTCTTGATGTCATCAAGATGATGGATGCAAAGTCCCCCACGCTTTATGTTGGAAGACTGTCTAGCCAATTCCATCAAGGAGACTTACCACACTCCTTCATCACTTGGTAGGTTTTGGATTTAATTTCCTGGTTTTTGGAAAGTTTTCCTCTGGCTCCTTTGAGGTCTTCCTCCTTCACTGGGGGACGCTTCTTTTTCACAGGGGCTGGCTGAGAAACAAATGTATTGCCCACACATCAGTATTTCAAATTTAGAAGCATAAGGAAAAAATTTTCTCTATCCGGCCCTGCCTGGTCATTCTGCAAGTATGGATTGGTAATACAATATTTGGGAAGGAAAAAACTTCATTAATAAATTGTGCTTATCTCTTAGTCTACTCACTATTACTTTGGGAAACTGGTCAGAGAGATTCTGAAGTCTGGCTTGATTTAGTTGGAATAAACACTCGACACATAGTTATTGATCTTAAATTTAGGGAACTAAAGCATCTGAGCACTTGATAGCGTTGTCTATAAGCACGTACAGAACATATCTGAAACACTAGACTGGGAACCCAAAGAAGGAGAAGGAATTCTAATGCAGAAACAGATGCCTCATCAGGTGGTGCACTGCAGCTTCCAAGAACTAATCTGTTTACATATTATTTTGCTAGAAGAAAATCAGGACAACATTGGTTCACATTGGCTAATCCCTACCTTTAAATCAGCACTTCAAAGTCAGACACAACATGAAGCAGCAGTAGCCAGCAACATTAACATTCCCTCTCCAGTTTGCTATTTCAAGGACAGATTGCTGAGGCAGAGCCTGTGGCAGGGTGCAGGGACACAGGAGATGTGATTAAAAAGAATAAAAGACACCCTGCACTTCAACTCTAGCAGGTTTTCACACTAAAACAGCGATAAAAACCTTCTCCGACCATCCCTACACATCCATAGGGCTGTGACATTTGGATCCTGGCAGCAGTGGAGCACATTTATACATTTCTGGGCATTGCCTGTACAGCTAAAAACAGCAGTGGAGAGAAACAAATCCCTCAAGGCCTGAGAATGGCGCAGACAGGGTCCCAGGGAGCCTGCAGAGAGAGCGCAGGCATGCCTGGCTCTCCGCAGGGGCGGCTTGGCTGCACTGGAGCCTTCGGCATGTTTTCCCGCTGGCTGTAAAATCCCGGGAAGGCTGAGAATAACTTGCTGTCAATCCCATTTGTGTGTATTGTGGGAAACAAAACATTCATAAGATCTCTGGGGAGAACATGCTCCAAGCAGCCAGAACAAGCAACGGGAAAGGGTGGTAGCAAACCCTTCCGAATTCACAGGAGCTTTTGGTCAGTTAGCTGGTTAAGCAAACGTCCCCACAGCCAGGGTTCCATTTGCCCATCTAGAACGAGAAGTGGCTTGTGATGGGAATGGTTCCTCATGGCCATGGCGTGGCCCTCGGGCAGCCAACACAGAAAGGGAAAGAAAACCCTTGTTTTAACTAGGCTGGCAAGACTATTGAATTTCATAGAATTATAGAGCGGTTTGGGTTGGAAGGGACCTTAAAGCCCGTCAAGTTCCAGCCCCCTGCCATGGGCAGAGACACCTTCCACTGGATCAGGTTGCTCAGTCTCAAGTTTACCCAGTTATTTTAAAATAAAACCTCTTGTGCTTTCATTACAGGTGGATTTTCCAGCAGGACAGCTGCTGTGGATTAGCTGGCCCCTGGCTAAAAAGCAAAAATGCCGCACAGAAAGGTTACTGTGAGCCACAGAGGTGAGCCCCGGACCTGCCGGTGTCGCAGCCGCACGACTCCTAATTGCTCCCAATGCAAGTATTTGTGAGCAGGGTTTGCCAGGAGCCATTCCCAGCTGGCACAGAAGTGCAGCCTGTGCTTTATCTCCTCCTGTCACAAGTCAAAAAGTGTCAGTTGACAAGGCAAATGATTGTTTTTCTAACTCTCTTTTCTTTGGAGTAAAGAAAATAAGGCAAGCCGAGTTACCCTACTTGGTCAATTGTGCTCCTCTACCCTCCTCACGTCCTTACTCTCCATTCCACCCACGATGTAGAACCCACACTGGCGAGAACTCTGCCAGGCACACGTGGCTTGTATTGAAAACATAACATTTACGTGAAAAAAACTCAAAATTTCAGAGTTTTGAAGTCCTGACTTATTGGGGAACACAGTAAAGACAAACGAGTAGCTACAAAATTAATACAAAAAGTGTAATACAAAATTCCAGTCTCAAATATCATATCCTAACAGTTACAATTTTCAGTCACGCTCTCTTTTCCTGCACATTAATACATTAAGCTTCACGCAGCAGCATCCTTCAGTAGAGCCATGTCCTTTAAAACCTACTGCTAAACTGTGGTCAAAGAAAGCATGTTTGAACAGCAGAAATTGCTCCTGTGAAACACTCCAAACCAGGGGGTGGAAATGGTTTTACCTTCCCTACGTAAATAAAAGTATTTATGGTAAACCAAAAAATCTAAAACCTAAATTTATTAGCCATGTAAAGTACAGCTGCTTTCCTTCTTCATCAAATCACCCCTCCTAACAACTTACTTGTGAAAATATATAAACAAAGTGTTTAAATACATCAAAATAAACAAGAAGTCGCAGAGAGCAGAAATGTCAAATTTGCTGGTTGGCGAGAGCAGCTCCCTAACAAGTTATTCCAAGCAAACTGCCTGAGAGAGCATCCCGTTTGTCGGGTGCCCTGCTCCGAGGGCAGCCAGCCCACGCGGGTCTCCCCGTACCTGTGACATAACTGCGGTGCTCGGAATCCCTCCCGAGGTTGTTTCCCGGCTTTGATTAAATCCAGCGTGTGCGCTCCGCCAGCGCCTGTTGTTTCTTATATAGAGCATCTAACGTGAAGTCACGAGCTGGGTCATTTTCCCAAAGCGGAGCCCGGGATGACTCAGGGTGACAGAAGCTGTTGTTGTCGAGAGGTTTATTCTCGGCGCTGACTCGGGTGAGCAGCATCCACTGCGCCCGGCCGGGGCTGACGGGAGCCGACAGCTGGGGAAGCCCCATCCTCTACAAAACGCCTTCCCGGGGAGTCCGCTGGGGCTCTATTTATAACTTTAAAGGGAAAACTTTGTTACAGACACAAAAATGCATCTTTATTTCCCAGCGCGACAAAAACCGCGTTCTCTACAGATTCTATAAACCTAACATACAAAGCATAGTGTTGTGCCCCAAATCACTTTTGCACGGGGATCTTAAGCAGTAAAGACTATTTTGTGTGTATTGAAGGGTTAAGAAAATAGGATACGGTTTAGCTTTATGGTTTTATTGCTGCACTTGCTAGGTCTTACACAACTGAGAGTGTAAAACTCACTTACTGTTTACAGCAGAATTAGTAAGTTTAATCATTTCACTTGTCATCTGTATGGGAATGGATTACTCAGCCATAAATAAATGCTATGCTCCCTGCTGTATGTGCTGACAGTAGGAAAGCTTTTTCCAGAACTGAAGAATTGTTCTTGAAACATTTTTTTAATTAAACAGAAACCCCCCAAACCTCCTAAGCACACACTCTAACTTATTTTACCAGGAGAGGCTGGGTGGAGGTTGTTTCCCTTTTATTTTTATGGGTTTTTTTTAGATTAATTCTTTGCATCACACACACAAAAAAATCAGCTTCTGTGACTGTGCTCTACACCTACAAAGAATCAGGACTCCAGCTGGGCATGTAACGTGAAAGGCAGAGGTGGCAGAGCTCCTCACAGCTTCTGAGAAACATCATCCAGCGCAGTGACAGAAACCTGGCCTTTTCTCAAGCTCCGCCTCTGTTTTCTTCTCCGCTACAGAGGAAAACATGGGAAATAAAAATAAACCTGATAATTTTCATTATGACAACACCCCATCAGCACCAGATGATTGAGACTACGGGATTCGTTGGCTGTGGACCAACCTGAGGCCTCCGTGTGCCCATTTTGCCCTTACTTGTTCCAGGCCTGAGAAAACACTTTATGTGACACCTGAGGGAATTAGCTGTAGGTTAAGCAGCTGTTTGGATGTTACGTACTTTGCCCTTCCTTGCACTGAATTTCTATTTTAAACCTTAGTAACGAGAGGAAATGTTTCTGCAGGACAGCGGTGCCCTTTAGAAGGAAAACAAAGCAGCAGGAAAACACCATCAGCTTCAGGCAGAACAGCAGATTCTTTGCTATTGTACAATGCTCCCACCTCCTTCTCTACAAAGAGGTTTTCACGTGGCGCCATAAGCGGCACCACTCTGCGACTGTTGATCATAAGAGGAAAATGACATTCTGTACATGCAAAGCAAATACGTAGAATTCAAGCCGCTTGAACTATCTTTTCCCTTCAGCTTTCAAAATGGTCTCATTTCATTGGTACTAGGCACTCCTCCCTCAAAAGCAAGAGTTACACTTTCATGGCAATCTGATTTATAAGACCAAACTCATTACACCAACAGAACTGAAACACCTTCGGCGTGGTTCGGAGGCAGGGGAGGTGTCTACAGAGGTGGGCAACACATCCTGAAGGTTCTAAGGCATCTCCCACAGCCTGTACAATCCTGTTCTCTGCAATTATACATTCCCTAAACCAATGCCAAACAACAACCATTTCTTCTTACAGATCACGGGCTAGCTTTTCCTTACAAAAAACCCAACAAAAATCCATAGTTACTCACATTTCAGAGCAGAAATCCTATTCACCTGGTTGAGGTCCTGAGATCTGTTGAACGGGACACAAATGACAATGAAACAAGATAAGCTCATTTATTTAACAGTGGCTATTAAAAATGCAAGTTACCCCTTTTTCATCTTCCACTGCACGCTGAAGCATGGAAAACTTCTTTGCTGAGGAACAGTTGTAGCCAAAATATGGCAATGACCATCAAGAATTTAGTCGATGTACATGTCTGGCCACTGTGACCTCCAGGAAACACAGATCTTGCAGAAGAAGTATGAAACAAGTGTACAAATCTGTAATAAGTCAAACTTTATTGTAAACCGTTATACAATGTAGTTACATCAGATACCCTTAGAAGTTGAAGGTTAACAGCACTGATTAAACGACACGGTCCAAACAGACGGCAGCGGAATACAGCTGGTGGTTTTGCTGACATAGGCTTCACTCTGAATTCACTTACCAACAAACCCAACATTCAGTTTGAGACGGGTACCCACACAAGACAAACACACCTACAAAAGAGTCCCTTTGTTAAAGATACGGCAGTTTTACTTTGTAAAACCACAGTAATCATTTTCAGTAACTGAACTGGAAACTACCTTAAGGTTTGCATGCCTATGCTGTCGATCTGCTCTGACTCGATGTGGCTCAATTCATTCACTCTCGTTACTGGTTTCTCCTGTATAAAGCACAGCAAAGCTGCAAACATGGGTTAGTCAAGCACAGTGGCAGAAATTCCTTGTGATGCTCAGCTCTCGGCAGAGCAGGAGAGCCCAGGCCTCCCTCCCCAGGCACAGCTGGAATCCGGAGCAGACACCTGGGAGGGGATCACTTTGCATTGCTTGAATTTGCAACTCAATTTGAGTTTTCCCTGAAGAAAAGCTATAGTACATTTCAGTTAGCAACGTTAACATACAGCATTTATCTACTTAAAGTAAGACAAGGGGACCTGAACGTATTAAAGCCAGAACTTGAAAACCACATATTAGACAACACCCGTCTTTAAAGTGTACGCAGATGTGTCACAGGCTGGATACTAGAAACAGGTAATACATTTAGGTTGACCATTCATGGTAAATTCAATTTCCACCAATAATTCAGTGTCTCTTCTCTAAGTCATAATCCCTTTCTCTTACTTTGGCATCTACTACATAGCTTATTTTCATTAGACAGAATCACATTTTGTTTTAAGCACAGCCTGAATTAAACCTTTGCTATGAGTTGCCCTGAAGTACGCTTACCAGGCATGAATTTAGGTTGCCAATTTGAGGATAACGCAAATATTGTCGTGTACTGGGTCAACTCTATGAAAAACTTATTTCAGACCATACTGCCAATACATTTCAGTGAACAGCAAGACATAGCGAAGCACTAGGCACACGCTTCCTTCTCACATGTAGAAGCTCTTCAGACAAGAACACTTTCTCTACTTGTATCGACTGCAAGAATAACAATTTTTATCTTACAAAGAGGAGAACTGCCAATTTTACATCTTCCATCTCTTTCCCATGATAACAAAGAATGAACAGCAAAAACACACCAGATTTTGTTACTTGGATAAGGTTGGGAATAAATTTTTTATCCAAGTAGAGACACTTAGAGCTATTTTTCCCCTCTGAAGATTCACTCCTTCTGTTATGACTGTGGCATTTAACATATTTCTCTCTTTGGCTCATAGTGCTTCACTACGTCATCTTGTTGCCCATATCAAAATCTCAAACCAAGTGACATTTACACACTTAAGACAGGAAAATGAGGCATTCTTATACCTTCGCTATAACCACCTTCAAGAAACTGCTCCGTAGTGCTCTATACTGTTTTGTACTTGGTCAATAAGTTTGAGGTCTGCTCAAAACAAATATTTTTACATGATTAAGGCCATAATTTTATACTGACATTTCACAGACTAAACATTAGACTATAGAAATAATTTCGATAATTTAAGTTACTGTGGGAGAGGAGGGAAAAGGAAGCTAAAACGAAAGCTCATAGTTAAATTTGTGTGCGCTGCTCAGTTCTCTCTGATGGCTGATGAGGACAGGGATGGCTGTGCAGAGGTATGTAGCATGTGATGAATAGCTTTATTTCACCCTCTGAAATAGAACAAATCCTATGCTAAAAAAATAAACGCTGACATTCGCAACAAGAACCAGTCCTGGCTCTTAAATCCCTTTGGAAAAGCGAGCTGTACCCAACTATTCTGCTGATGAAAATGAATTCCTTGAAGTACTGTGCTTTTGGAGATAGGTGCCCGCCCACGGGTAAACAGTCAAGAGAAGATGCAAGTCACACAATGAACAAAAACCAAAAACCTAAACCAGAGGCAACACTGACTTAGGGACATTTCCCCATTCCCCCAACCCCCATTTGAAAATAACTCAATTAAGCTTCCGTTGTTGTCAGTTTCTAGATTTAGTTGAAAATAAACACCGGTACTTATTGCAGTTATTACATTTCAGTGCACAGTAACAGAGGTCAGCGGCTCAACTAAACTCGCGGATGTTAGGTTTGGTAAAATGTCCCTTCTAGCTGGCTGGACACGCTGAGGTGTTCCTGAAGTCTCAGAACACTGCGTTCACCTCGGCAGCCAAGCAGTGAAAAGGAATGCTGGAATAGTGAACATTAAGTACAGGAGCGCACAGTTCAGTATTTACTAAGGCCCAAGAACCCCATTTCAGCGGTCTGGATAATAAATCACATTAAGACCTAGTAAATCCATAAAAAAATGTAAAAAATCTTAAAAAGTTCTGAGCAGTTTTCCGATGAAACTGTTTGGTTTAAGGCTTGGAACATTTCTGATGTCCAGATACCACAACAGATTTGCAGTTAAGGTCTGTTGTCACCTCTTTGACACATCGCCTCGTCCTGCACGAGGTTTAACTAAGCAAAGAAAGCCGTCAGAAACAATCATTTAGAAAATACGCCATGCAAATGGATGACACTGCGAACGTGTCTGCTAGGTTTCAGATCAGCACGTGCTGACAGTTATCAGAAGACAGACACTGAAAATCCCAAAAATTCTGTATTACACCTCTCAGGTTTGTTTCTGTTTTAATACTAAGGAATAATCAGACCTTATGGAAATTAAGTAGGAAAAATTGGGTTTTTTAAAAAGCATATTAAACAGAAGATTGCTTTTTCACCAAAAAACAAGGGAGAGGATTATTTGCAATGTTGTAGCACAACTGCTTCAATTGGATCCCGGTCCTGTAGGGCCTTATCTAACAGAAAGGACAAGAAATGCTCCATCTCTTTCGGGTGATGCGAGAGGTACGCACACGGGACTCGCAGAACCAGAACCAGAATCATCCATAGATGTTCATTTCACAAGTAACCTATCACAACAGATTTTTGTTATACACTAAAGTGCACGTTTGTCAAATATGCGAATGCCACCTCCTATTAAAAAAGGTATTTTTTAATTATATGGTTAAAAGCACACTTAGAACTGCATTTTTAGTGATATTTGGTGACTTTCACAGTGACAGAGAGCTTTTCCCTTCGCAATCGCTCTGTCTTAAATCAGGACATGAGGATAAATAAGATTTTTCGCTACAAATCCTTTGACCTGTTCTGCACAAAAAAGGGAACTGCACCCTCTTCTCTGACAGAGAGAATCTTTAAATACAACTGTATGAAAATATAACTTAAATATAAAATAGTCAAATAGATTTGAGAAGACTTGGAAAAAAATCTTTGTTCCACCTATCAGTTCCATAGGTACCCGGTAACAGTAAACATTTGTACTTAAAAAAATAACGTTAAGTTACAGCTTGTAACCATAAACTATTCTGCTCTGGGAATTATGCTGCAAAAGCCAGTTTTAGTAATAAAACCACACTCCTTTAACTTAATTGATTCTGATGCCTTTTTGAGAACATCTTAACCTGTATCATCAGTAACCAAAAGTGAACAATTGCTGTATCTGTTTTCTATGATCTTCTCCGAAACATCAGATACAAGTGCCCTTAGCGACCAGTCCTTAACAACACTGTGTTTTTCACACCTGATGAAAAGACATTCTTGCATAATTGGTCAGTGTGTCTGTAGTGCAACTGAACTGGAAGTCTTCCAACCATTTCCATTCTGTTGGCAGACCTTGCTTTGAAGTCAGTTTGTATGAAAAGGGAGATGCAATTGCAACGTTAAAAACCCACTGACTGAAGTTTTTTGCCATGAAACCTGCACACACACAGGTCAGGGAATGTGTCATACAGGCAGCCCAAAACGATGCTTCTTTTTCTTAATGGGCTTTAAGTTGGTCAGTCTGCGCAGGTCCTCTTCAGTGTCCGATTCCTCCATCTCATCATCTGCTGAAATAAGGATCTAAAAACAAATCGCAGCTTCTGAGTAACGCGGATCAAAGTCACACTCTGTCTTCATTCTACTTCTAACCATTTACTTTATTTTAGGCTTGCAAAGCACCTTATTATTTGCTCAAGAAAGAGCTTACAGGACATAATGTGGACTTACTGCCTGTACTATCAAGCAACGCCTCACATCCTATCTGGAACCTCCAGGTAACTTTTGAAGAAGGACGCATGCATATTCATTGCTACTACAATCACTGCCTAAACCCAAAGAAGTGATTCCAGCACCTCCAGAACAGCGAGGGCAGCTTGCTGTTTGAGAGAGAATGCCTGAGCTCTCTGTCCGCTCTGGTGGATAGCTACGTGGCAGTCATTTTATTAAAGCAAACCCAATCTAAGCAGTACTGTCTATTACGCTGAAAAGTTACAGCAATCAACTAAACTTACCTTCAAAGCCACCACTCATCCTTCAGGTGAACCGAAAACTGCCCACTTAGCTTAGAATAAAATTTTGCTAAGGTAAGGATGTAAATACTTCTCCAAAACCAGGCCAGTTACCCCCACTGGCTTCCCCTCACTTTAAGCTATTCACCTCTCTTTGAATTACAATCGTCTATTGGTTTTGTATTCTGTGAGGGCTTTTTTAGAAGCGTTTGTAACACAGTTCACCTGTAATATTTAAATATATTATGTCTTCCTGCTCATCTGGAAGGAAATTAATTACCATGAGTGGAGCAACTACAGTGTTTTTTAACTGCAAATGCTAGGAACTATTGTTAGAGGTACACGCAAAGAAAATCTAAACTGACAGCGTTACAAGGAAATCAATGGCATGAGGGATGAACTGGATTGATATTACATTAATTGCAATAATTAACTGTACATACTTCTGATTCCGACTCTTCGTGTGATGCTGCTCTCCTATATCGGACTTTACTTCCATTCCTTGAATCTTGTCCTGCTTCCTTTTCTTCAAGTTTAGCTTTTGTCTTCCCTTTCTTCATAAGAAAATTATCTACTACCCAGAACATTAACGCCTGTTAAAGAGAAGGGGGAGCGACAGTTCAGTTTTCCTCAGAGCAGCACATGTTCAGTAATTGGGCAGAATCAGGAAAACTTGACAATAATTCTGAATTGGCCAACCACGTAAAATCTTGTATAGGCCTACAGTCACTTGGCTTATTACACACTGCATAAATGTTCTAGAACATAGCTGCTTTATTTCTCAATAGAAAAGAAGAAAATAAAGAGAGGTAGTTGCTATTAAGAGAGATCGTGTATTAACTCTTCATGTAGAAACATGAATAGCTTAGGCAAACCTCTTAGTGAAACAGACTTTTGGTTCTCAAAGGATAAAATCCACACTTGAACAAATTAATGAAAGCAGAAAAATCACCCGCAGTCATTAAATGCAAGGACACCCACCATCTCCAGCTCTAGTCCCTAAATTCCAGACTGCTGGAAGAGTTTACTTTGGGAAGGATGAGTGCACACTTGCCCTCTTCCTCTGCTCCATCACAGACCAGCAGTTATTAGCTAGGGTCTGACACAGGATACTTCCCAGCACAGCTGTCCTTGAGACCAACTATTTACTAAAGCAAATTTCACTGTAATTTTATGATCTCTCTGTCCATATTTCAGTATTACATTCAATATTCTGAAGTCATCAGGCCAAAGATGTCTAATGAGGCATTTCTGCACCTTTCCTGAGCCTGGTTACTTAGCTCAGTATGGATTTCAGCCGTGTAAAACCTACATAGCCAGACATTTCATCTGTTCTTTAACAGTCTTCCTCTTAAAAATTAACTTAAGCACCAAGGTACACTGTGCATTAAGGGCTGACATTAGTTAATTAACACATGGCAGAAAGATACTCAAGTAAGTATCTCACAGAAGCGTGCAAGCTGTACCCACATTAACAAAGAAGGGAACTATCAGCATGACGATAGCCAGCTCCAACTGGGGGTTCTCTATAGGATTCAATAAAGCTACCTGTGGAAAGAAATGGATTCAGTTCATGTCATGGCAGCACGTGCAGATAAACAGATTAAGTGCAACTGTTCATGTACTAGCTAATGCTACAGAAATAATTCAAATGAACCAAGAAAGTACAGCTTTGTGAGAAAGCAAAGTACTTAGGACAGCTTATGAATTATTACAGATAAGTGGGGTTGGCAAGAAACTTCTTTCTGTCATTTTTGTTTACAGAAGTCTGAAGAGCTGTGTTAGAAGCATCTGGAACTTCTTAGAGCTGCATGCTCCCCAGGAACATGTTTTAAGTTCCATCTTCAAGAAATTTAAACAGCAGAGTTTTACAAAATACCCAGTAAGGAGAAGACAGTTCCCAAAGCAATCCAGAGCATACAATAGCAACTGACTGGTTTTAATGGGCTGTAACACCACGCACCATTGCTTTGAATACTATGTTGCACAGATTCTATGAAAACAAGTATTTATCCAGTCATCAGCAATGGCTTCACTAAATTCTAGGGTTTAGATCTATCAATAACATCAGGCAAAGAAGATCCTTTAAAATACTACAGGCAGCAATGCAAAATAGCTGTATGTAAGGGTTAAAGAATTAAGAAAAGGAAGAACCACTTAACAGCTTCAAGAGCACTCAGACAAGGAGACAGAATAAAATTTAAAAACCTCCAAAATATTATAAGATATTCCTGGTAATGGATGCCAGAAAGCCTAACTGGCAGCACCCTAATCAAGCTAAAAGAACACAGCATTACCACTCAGTTAAATGGCTCTGACTGCAGACAGTCGTGATGCCCAAGCCAAACCAATAAACACTATGAGAAGTCTGTTATTTTTCAGCTTCCACCTGCAATTCATTAGTCTGTAAAATGCTGTAAGAATACAAACCTCTTTCCACTGAGGTATAAGCAGCACTATAATGATGATGGTTTTCTCAAATGTCATAATCATTATGTAGAGCACACACTGGCCCACCCACGCACGGCACTGCAGAGGGTCACCTGCAAGAAAGAAAGGGTCAGTGTACACACAGGGTGGATTTAGCTCACAATAAACATTTTGGAGAAGCAGTATTGGCAGAGGCAAGGCAGCTACACCCTCTTAAAGTGTCTTCTCCAATCTCCTTAGAGCTGCTCCTTCCTCTCCTTCAGCTTCACCCCAAACTTTACAAAAAGTATCCGTTAGACATGAAATGTAAAAGAACTTTATCTGATTCAGCTTTACCTGCTTATATGCTCAGTTTTACAGAACCCGATGAAAGCAAGACAGGTACAGTTGCACTGAATTTGTTTCTCATCGAATTGTTACTTTTGACCCACTGTCATGAAGTATTAAATTTCTATAAAGGGAAAACTGAAGGGAAACATAGCTGGGGAAAAACATTTTTCCCTTCAACATCAAACAGAAGCATGATGATTTCTGCCATTCTCCCTAGGCTACCTTAAACATAGTTTTTCTTTCTATAAACTTAGTTACCATAATTAACCAATTGCACTTGAATCAGCAGCTGCGAGAGACGCCACAAAAATATTAATTAAAAAAATGAATTGAACAAATCATTAAGATCACATTTTAGTTTGGATCTTAAAGGGTTTGAAATTCTGCTGCATCCCCTCGGAGCAGAATGAAAACATGAATGCATTAAATTATTTGCCTGGACAGAATGAAGATCACAAATATCTGAACACAAAAATTCATGCAGACTATTACACTCCGTGAAAGGAAGGAGTGGAAAAATAAAACACAAAAGGGAAAAAGAGGACTGGTATGCCTAACAAGCACTGCAGGTGAGCTTAAAGCAGCACTTTGCAGGAAACAAGGAAGAAGCTTCGGAGGCAGTGACAGCTCTTCAGTCTCCCCAACTGTCTGCAGCATCTTCAAAGGCAGCTTAAAATTTTTAGCCTGGGAATGAATAATGGGCAATGGAAATTCAGATGCCTTTATGTATCAGTAATGCATAATGGATATTTGCTACTTCCTTTTCTAGAACAGCTCTAAAAGGCTTTCAGCATTAATACTTGGTAACAGACTTACAGTGTGATGCTTAAATGCTACCAAGAGAAAGTGATACATCAGACTGGAGTCCGAAACAAAGAAAACTTCCTAAACATTAAGAGCCAGCGATCAACACTCCAGAGGCCAAAAGGAAGATGGTTACAACCATAATACACACTGCAGTTTATGGTGTCTGTTGTAAAGAAAAGTTAGAAACTCTGAAAGGGGAAACACCAGTGACTGAAAGTTGAGCAACTGTGGTTTAGTTGCCAATAGAGTTCATTGTCACCAAGAGGGATTTAGTCACCTGTTTCCTACCCGCAGCAGCTAAAGTAGCCTAAGACAGAAGCGAAGGAGAACGCAGGGAACATTCTTTTCAGTACACATCATGATTGCTTTCCTCCTCTTTACATACTCAAATCTATTAACTGATTCTGCACTTCTGCTAAATCCATCTGCTGATGTAATGAATCTCAAAATATAAACCTGGAAATATGAAGACAAACCTAAAAAACTTACGAACGCTGACATTACAAAGTGCTTGAGGCAGCATCATGCTTGTTTGTTTGCAAATCAGCGTGCAGTGCTGTTTTGTCATACAAACAGTAACCATTTATGAATGCTGATATTTTGGTATCCATTCTTTCCTTGAGGCATTTATGCTCAAAAACTACGTTCCATATAAAGAAGAGGCTTTTAAAACCAGCAGGACATTGCTATTTTTGTGACAGCTTCAAGTAATGAATCACCAGGGATCAAGTAATAGAGCTAAGAAGGGAAATGAGCTCACACTGAGAATTAACTTGAGACAAATGATTATTTAGGCTCTAGAAACACAAACAACATCGCTCAATTGCAAGAAGAGACTTGTTTTTTTGGGAGGGGCCTCTTGTTTGTTTTCCCACACTTACAAACAAGCTGAAATCACACTGATCTCCAAGGCAAGGACTTGACCAGATAAAATGCCACAGGTGTCCCATACCTTTCAACGAGCAGACACCATCCACACATGCTAAACATCCATCTTTAACTTCAAAACACTAAGTCTAAGCACACTTGTGACCCCCACAGGACTATTCTTAAATAATCTTATGAAATACAAGAGTTTTCTTTTGGTCAAACTGAAAAATTTTCAATGAAATAGTGATACAAGGGTTTTTCCCTCCAGAAACAAAGTTAGCACTTAACAGGAGAGGGCAGCAAAGAACCCAATGCAACTTGTCCTTTTTGATCTGATATTGGGAACAAGTAAAGAGGACTTGTGTAATTTCTTATACATACACACACACACAGAAGAAATAATAAACAAACCAGTTGTGGTATTTCAGATCTCCTATATCAAAATGACAATAATGGATCAGTCACAGACCGCCTCTGCTGTAGAGCACAAGTAACAAAGTTCATTTGTTGATTTTAAGAGCTTAGTTACTGCAGTCACAGATGCCTAATAATTAACCAAAATAAAATCAGGTTTGTTTTGGAAGTCAATATGAGATAGAGATCAATTTCAGGTGAGCAAATATACTCCCCACATCTTCCCATCCATGCAGAACACTTATTGTTAAAAAGACAATAAAATGGGAAAGGAGAACAGATTACACAAGAAAAAACAGAATGACATTAAGGAGAAATAAAATCTAATATCTGATATGATTATAAGAACTTATAATTGCAAGGGATACAAGTTTTTTTTGTTCTGAGCAGAAAGTCAATTTTATATGGGCTGAAAGCTGTTCAAACATCTTAAATGGCTGCAAGTCAAATCAACAATCAGAAAAAGGGACTGTGGGCAATAGGTCTCAAAGCTTCACAATCTCTCAGCTCTTTCCTTGCCCTCTTCCCTTCTCTGCGCACTTAATCCCTTAGAGACCCAAATCTGGGGACTTATCTGGAAGAACTATTTACTTTCTACACATGGTGAATTTTCTGATGGTTTAGCTCTGAATCAGTTCCCTGAAAAGTCTGATGTGCACCAGTTCAAGGAAAAGAGTGGAAATACTGGACCGTGACATGTGGGAAAACAGCATGTAAACAAGGTTGCGGCAGTGCTGATTTAAACAGCTTAAATGGTCATAAACTGAACCCTGAAAGATACACATTAAACCTACAGAAATCTGACAAAAAATGCCCTAATGGTACAGGCAGTTATTTCTCCTAAGACAGACGCTTGTCATCATCTCCATCTTACACCTCTGACATTAAAGCAAATAGCAATTAATGCTATTTGATTTCAAGGCTTGGGAAGTTTGCAATTAAAGTACTTCAACTTGGTGAGGCCTTTATTTATTTATTCTTAATTCTGTCAGTCACTTAGGATCATTAAAAACAAAGAAAACTATAAAACACAAACCCCCCTACCAGTGATAATCATGCAATCGCTATGCAAGCTTTTACTTGGTTAGACAGACGTTATTTTAACTATTTTTCTTCAAACCATACACAAAGAACCCTTGTAAAATATTAAAATGACCACTATAATCATTATATAATGATCTTAAGCTGAGTTAACCACTAGCTGAACGGAGATTCTATCCTGAAAATCATTTCAGTGCAGGAACAGAAGCACTTACCATATTCACCGAAGCGAAGGGACTCCCACTGCTGCCATTCCACGATGCTGCTGACGGCACGTATACCAATGTAGATTAACAGCATTCCCAATGTGGCATCTAACAAGAAGTTGATAAGGTACCTGAAAGGAAAAGGGTAAGAGAAAACTAGTAGCAAGGATCCATTTTCTATAAGTTGACTGTATTTTAATAACAGGAACTCATCTGCAGGGATAAAAATAGCAAATCAGAGACCTGTGGGCTTCTGCTGGCAGCAGAGACAAATCTGTGTGGGCAAAATAGCATCAGAAAGTAGAAAGCAAAGACAGAATACGTGCATTCAGAAGAGTAAAGGAGGAGCTATTCTGAGCCTTAAAATTCCATTTGAGCACCTCTCAAAAGTAAAAATGAAGCAGGAACGCTTTGCTTCAGACAGGACTTACCCATAAACTTCCTATAGCTGTGTGTCAAATCAGAGTTTTAATGAACTCTGTAACAGACAAGCATTAAAATCAAGGTTTAGTGTTCGGCAGAGGAAACGGCAATTACAGGTCTCCACAAGTCATTGTAAGGCCACAAGGGGCTGCTCTAAGTCCATAGCACGAAGGAAGCCGTCAGGAGCAGGGAGAAGAGATGTGCAGACACCTATTTCACATCAAATTAGGGCTCACAGCACAGGCCAAATACACCCGATGGCCCCAAGCACATCAGGCTCGCTACATGCTCCCTCTGATGCGCTGCATCAACCCTGCTCACACAGAACCACTGCACTGGCACAACCAACCAAACAAGTTGCTGCTGCTACCAGATAAATGCATTTGGCTGAGTGTTCAGCAAGGAAAAGGCTGCGGTTCATACAAACTTTCCGGCACATCACACGCAGCCAGCTCCACACCCTGCACTAGAGAAGAGTGCTGTGTGCTGCTTCCATTTAAAATCATTCAAACCACCACCCATCCATCAAGGTGTTCTAATAGATGTTTTATTAGCTTTGATGTTATCCCACACCTGCTGAATTACAGCACTACATCCCCAATCTAACAAACGGAAACCTCCAATTGTAGTTCTTTCCAAGCTTTGAACCATAATGTTCTCTAAAACCACAATTTCCGGTTTTGCTCTAAAAATAACCCACAAACTACAAACCAGGAAGGAACACAAAATTGTCTATGTTTGAATTTGCCAAGTAAAACTTGTTATTTTAAGTCAGACTGAAACATTGCTTTTAGTCACCAATTTAGACCCATTTGCACACCTAAGATATATTTTTCCCAAGAAAAAACGAGTGTTTGTAGTTCATACTCCATGCTATTTTTTCTGCTAACAAGGAGGACCCGCAAACCTTGACCAGGAAATTATACAGCTCCACACTGTTGTTTTTGTTATCCTGACAACAGTCATTAACAGTTCTCTACCTCACCCCTGTACCTGGTTTTGTGTCATGTTACACTTACAGGAAAAGTCATGTTAGAAAATAAAGTTATGCACACTATTTACAACACGCAGAAGAGAACGCGCATGCCAGTAAACCTTTTATTTAGAAAATTCAGTACACAGTTATTTTTAATTTTAAAATAGTGTAATAAACTATTGAGTTTTAACTTTAAACACTGATAATTTTAGACTTGCTTTGGTTAGTTTACTTGAAAATACACTCCAATATCTAAAAATGGAATGAAAGTGATTTGCCTCTGTCAGTTTTTAAAATCTATCAAGAAATTCTTAAATCTGTAAGCAAGGAAAATCCTATGATGATGCCTAGTATTATCGAAACTGTCATAATTATAAATGAAACTTTGTGCTTAGAGTGTTAAAATAAGTGCATTTTCCCTATCAAAAGGCTTTGTAGTGGGAAGAGAAAAGCAGTGTTTCATTTGTACATTTATAGCATGTAGAAACACAAAAGAAAGAAGAAACAAAGGAAGAGTAAAGGAAATAAAATCAGCTTGGGAAGCAATGCAAGCGTATTCCTTGAGCTGTGTAGCTCCTTTGTTTACCAAAGGACAACAGTGTACAGGTGCCATAAACAGATTGGTTTTAAAGGGCAAATTACTAAGCTTTTAGAAGTAATTTCACAGGTTCTCTTACCAGGAATGTGGAAGCTTCTTTGAGCATGAACTCTATCAGGAACAAACCCAAACAATTATCATTAGCTTCAGGAGCTCCTGTAAAGAGCCTGGCAGGGTCTTAGTCATAAAATCTTCAGGTTTAATATGCTACAGTGAAACGCTTATCTCCTCAGTCACACTGCTCCGAGCGTGACATCGCAAAATTAATTTTTGTGTGAGATCTTCTTTTCACAAAATGCAAGTACTACTGTAGTTGTTAATGTAGGTTTTAGAAGAAAATATGAGCATGAATGGTTTTTGCTAAATATCCCTGACTTTATATTAAAGCCTTGCTGCAGCAAACAGAGGTCAGTGTGCACAACTTTATATTCACCTCCTTCAGTAAACAGCCTCACATTACAACTCACACCCTAAGTCTTCATTCATTAACTGGAGAGGGAGAAGTAAGAGTTTACCCTCGATCGAAAAGACCTTTATATAGCCCAGAAAAAGCTTTCCCAAGTCCTGCCAGCCATGAACTAAAAAAAGCAGAACTCTGATCCTTGATTAACTAAGCTTGATCCACAGGTTTCTGAAAGTGACTGATTCTTAACGTGGGAATTGGTTTCCTGGCTACACCTCGCATTACCGTCCACATACACCAAACTGAACTGCAGAACTTCCATAATGACTAATTATTCCGAAGTGAAACACTCACAGTGAACATGGGTCTTCTTCTGTAAGGTCTGATAAATAGACGTTTGCGAAGTGGATGAACAACATCCCTATGGCTTGCTTGGAAGTATCTAAAAACCTGCATAAAGTAGAAATAGTCATTTAGGACACATAAAACTGTTTACAACACAGACCCTGCAAATTTATTTTAATCATAATTCCATTTCACTTATTCAGTGAAAACACCAGAATGATAAAGTGTAATGGTGTTTAGCTTATCTGACACTGCCGCATTTTAAAATCTACCCCTTTTTTCTTAATTGCTAACAATAAACCACATCATACTAACCTGAAACCTTATCACTACAAATTTAAAGGCCAGGGATATCCTCTTGGTATCACATGCATTATCCAAGAGCTAATCCTCCCTAAACCAAGTTAAGTCTTTAATAACCTCCTGTAAACAATGAGTATCCTGGCCTCACCAGGTATTTCAGTCCTTTTATGTTTAGGCATTTTTAGCAGGCTTACAGCACAGACAAAAATAAAATCCTCATCATGTGCTTGATGAACAATTTAATAGCTGGCTAATGAGTCCTTTATCTATAGCATTGTGCCTAAAAGCCCACATGAAGGGGTGTCACTGAATTTTCTCTATAGTACTGAAGCTTAGATCACACTGCACAAGAACCACAGCCTTGAAAGCATCATCTCCAAAGCAGGTGACTGAGTTAAAGAGAAATTAGTTTGGTACTTGCAAGAAAAATATAACATGCCCACATCGGTACTGATTCAGTACTGACTCCAGCCCTTACCATTCTTTTATCACCATCCTTTGCACAAACCCCAAACTTCCAGCGGATGTTTTATTAAATGTTAACTACATGAATCGTGTCAGAAGTGTTCTGTAGGCAAGAGCGTGTTCTTTATACACCCGTTTTACCTGCTGTTTCCATGTCTAAAAAGATTCCAACACCCCAACAAATCCAAACAATATTTTATGTCCAAATTTATCTCCCTTCCCTGACGACTTTTACTTAGACTTTATCCTCTTGCATTCGGTGCGCGACACAGAAGGCAGAGTGTTGGAGATGAGGTGGGAAGTCAGTGAGTTACTTATCTAATCAGTATTCCACACTATAAATAACAATACTCATGTCCCAGAACAAGATTCTTCGCTTAAAAATTAAGGGTTATCACCGTACTACTCAGAATTTCAGGCTGACGTAGGGTGTAGCACACAGATCTTATACAAAAGATAAAATAAAGATCAGGATTGGTTTTGAAAAGCAGCATTGTATAAGATGAATTTAAACCACTGATGTCTTCAACAACTGGAATGACAGCTTAACGTTTACACCAGTCTCAAAACTAGTGCAGGTTTCATTGGATTTGCCACATTGGATTTGTCTTAATCATCACATGCAAACAATCATTCTTTCACTTTCAAAAACACATGAGAAAAACAAATCAAGAATAAAGCATGCAGAAACATACCATATCCTCCAGGGACGTCGTTCGTGCTTTGGTTCTCTGAAGCGTTTTACTAAGAAGAAAAAAAATAATTGTAGTCAATCAGTAACTCCCAATGCAACAAAAATACAGAAAAGCAAAAGCAAATCATCTTGCAGAAACATTTTATTCTTTGATAAATTATATCTTACACAACTGTATTTATCAGTCTTTAAGGATTCATTTTTAAAGAAACTGGTCCTCTTCCGTCACCTTCAAGCTCCTACAGATCCATCATCTGGCTGCCAGTACATCTCACATGGAAAAATAATCCATGACCCCCATTTCATTGGCCTTCGCTTTTATGACTGTCCATCCAGAAAATTAATTTCTGATAGGAAAGCGTGTATTAGAAAAAGCAGTTTTCTTTTGCTCACTGGAGACCAAAAGTCAAATTGGAAAGTGTTCTTGCAATACAGAGGCAATCTATAATATCAGAAATAAATCAAGTGAATTAGTAACAGGACAAATATGTTCTCCAACAAAGTATATTTATTTTATGGATGAAAAATTAGACTTTCATGGGCAGACTTGAGTTGGAAAAGGAAAGCAGGACAGATATTTTTAGTCACATAATCCCTTCACAAAAAAGTTGAATCCTGTTAGAATATGAAAAACTCAAAAAAATCAGTATGGAAATCATTGCCAACTGTATAAAGACAAACAAAATAGATAAATTTGATTTTGCAATCTTGATCCAGTTCGTAACACAAATTGTTTGTGTATCTGATAGAAGACTCCTGTGCCCACCCACAAAGGAGGGGGAGCCTGAATCACACCCTGTCCAGCTACTCCCAGGTCCATCCCAGGAACCACCAAGCCCATCCCAGATCCATCCCCACAAGCCCAGAGGAACCAAAGCTCAAAGGCTGATGAGGGAACACAAATTACAGGCTTGGAGGAAGGGATGGCTGTCCCAGGAGTGCCTCGGCCCCACGAGCCAGGGCGACGCATGCCCTAGGGAGCCACTCTGGAGCATCTTTGGGAGGGAGGTGGTCAGTGCATCAGGGTACAGGATGCAGGGGAGGAGAGTTTTGAGTTGGCACAAGACTTGGCTGTGGGTTGTTTAGGGGAGGAATCAAAGGCAGGGAAAGGAAGGATCTAGATGACTCATTAAGGAAAAGCGTGGGAAAAATGAGAGATAAGGGATAAAATCAGTTGCTCAAACAAACAGTGGCTGGTAAGTACACTTGTACTGTTTGATGTTCTTAGGAAACTCCATTTCTAACTCCTTCTGGGCAAGAAAACCTCTTTCCTTACTGGGAACACATGTTCAGTCCAAGGTCGGATCTGGGAAAGGGAACCATAGCAGCCTCATCTCTGCTGGATCTGGCTTAATTCTGTAATACAGACCGATTTTCCGTTAAAGCTGCAAGACATTTAATTCTTTACACATCCTCAAAACAGACCAAAGATTACAGGGTAATGGAAAAACTTGCCACTAAGGATGGGTTTTATATATGGGTTTTACTTCCTCCACCTGTCTAAGGTTCAGTGTAACTAATCAGTTCCTTCAACGCAAGTCTTGGAAAATAATTATTTAGGCTCCTATTTCAGAAATTCTCTCTTAAAACAACAACAAAATCAGAAATTTTAAGCCTCAAATCCACTCCTCCCCTTCAGCTCACAGAGATTCTGTCCTAAAAGGCATAAACCATAACAAATATAAGTCAGGAAATGCATCAATAGGTATTTTAACCTGCTCTAACATTGATGAATTTAAGTTTCAAATAGGATGCTGTATGTAAGTTATGCTTACCCAGCTTGCAAGTCTTCAAAATGCATTTTGGTTTATAAACAAATCAAAAGTAAGGCAGTTTTCCTCGAAACCAACTGTCCTCATACAAACACAGCATTAACAGAATTACCCAAGTGCCTTAAAATAAATAAATCAGAATTCACCTCCCAGGTGGAAAAGCAGCATTTGGAGGGAGTACCATGCTAACAACTTTCCATTTTACTATCTGTCCTTTTGCTGCTTCTGACAGCAGAGAGAGAAACCATGTTTCACCCCATGTAATACAACCAGCAGAAATTAAAAAGTGACATGAGGAAAAGACCACATGTTTACACCAAAGACAAAGCTGTAATAGCAACATTCACCAGCAGTTTTCTCTGTGAACGGCATGCCATAAATACAAAACTTCTGTTAAGAACGAGCAGCCTAGTTTCTTGCAGCTCTATGTCTGTGACCATCAGGTATTCCTGACGTATGCAAATACTGCCAGGTATTTTCCTACACATCCCAGTGAAGTATCCAGGTTACGCTGCCTACGGAGCACAATACGCTATCACTTCAGAGTGGTTCAAGTTGAAAGCAATTTAACTTCTTTGCCAGTGCAGGAGCGTGTTTTCTGCATGGCTGTGGACAGCTGGGGCCTTCCCAGTAAGGAAAGTGAGGAAGAAACCACCAGGCTGTAGATAATCACACCGGTAAGCTCAAGGTCCCTAGCATCTTTCTATTAATAAATTAATTTTGCACCCAAAAGGCAGTGCATTTCTTCAAATAAAGATTCTGTAAATTATTTTTTTGAAGCATCAATCAAATTGGGGAGGGGAGGAGCAATTCTTCCACTTGCTGCTCCCCAAAACATGTCATGATATAGATGCTCTCAGCCCCACTCACAGTTTCTCTTGGCAGTCAGCGTAAACTCAGAGACGTGCGTCGGCGCGTGTGTCAGCTGACAGATGGATCTCAATCTGCCAACTTCTCACTGTGAGGAGGTGGTACTGCTCCATATGCTTCAATTCAGAGCATTACACTCGCACTAGCATATTTAATATTAATTAACTAATAATGTTCAGAACTTCATGCTGAATTATACATGGAGAAAGAAGTGCTGCTTGTTTATGCATTCAATGCCAGAATTTTTTCAGGAAAGGAAATAAAAGCACTTCTGCCAACATGCATGTGCACTGCCAGATGGACAGATAATAGATCAGCATACAAGGCAGAGCACCGCTAATGCAAAATTCAAGTTCATTAAATTGTCTTCTCATTTCATTGAAATTCTAGGAATAATTAATGCCAGAGTACTGGGGAAGGATTTCTAACAGCTACTTTAACACAGCTTTGCAAGCAGTCTTAGAGAAAACTCAAGACTCACAGGGAAGAGTAAAGCCTGTATATAAGAATGGAGACAAGAAATAACATCAAAACTTTCCAAAGCGTCAATATGAAAGTCAGCATTTGAATATGTACTTGGAATTCAGCCTCTCCTCTTTTTCCTCCCCTTTGCCCTCCCAAAAACTGTCCCAGGAAATATTTTGCTGATGTGACGTAACTTGAACACACATTTAAGAACTCCAAGTTTCTGGATAGCAGTTCTGGTAGCAGCACAAAACTGGCTCAACTCAAATGTCTGAAATGTTTCTCCATAACACGAATTACTCCATTTGTTAGACAGACAATCTGGCAGTTCACAATAAGAATCTTTCTGGTCCCAATAAAGACCTAGGAAGATTCAGATCATTAATTTGAAATTCAAAATAAAGACTATTCAACATGTTTGATGTCCTCTGCAGCTGCACTACAATAATGCTGCTCTTCTGAGGAGACAACTGGGAATTCCACCTGTATTTCCAGCGCTTCTTAAAACTTTCAGAAATAGGTCAAAACCAAAGCATGTGACAAAACGTTTTGTTTCATAAACCTCCCACACATTTCTGTCAGAGCTCAGCAAAGCTACCCAAACAGCCAAAGAAAACCAAGAGGAGGGAAGGTTAATGAGGATAAGATCACATTCACACATCACACAGGCAAACCTGCTCACCTGCGTGGGTAGTTTTAGTGAGGACAGAATCAGACCCTTCTTGCAGGTTCACAGGCAAGGGGCATGAGGAAACAGTCATAACCTGCAGCCAGGGAAATTCCAGCATATAGAAGTAAAAAAATTCCCATGAGAGCAATTAAACTCTGCAACAAGGTGTCCATAGAGCGTGCGCTGGCTTCAGTCTCACAGAACTAGAAAATTCATCTGGATGATGCTTCAAGCAAGGGGACAGAGGCTAGTCCTGCTCTGAGCACGAGGTGGGAGCAGGTGACAGCTGGAGTATCTTCCAACAAAAATCAATCTGCGAATTTAAATATCATCTTTCTGTGATATGTCACTTAAAAGCTTCAGGATTTGGACCAGTTACCAAAGGACGGCTAACTAAAACCATACAGACATGTATGAATATGCATGGGATTTAACAGCGAGAAGCCAGCTGCAGTTTGAGCTTCCGTCCAGTGTTGTATCATGACAGTGTGCAGTCTCCTCGAGCATGTTGGCTTTGCTGGGCTTCCCGAATAACACACTGCAAGCGGACAACTCTCACAGTGCAAGACTGTTGTGATTTGAAGGGTTGCTTTGACATTAGATGACATCATTTCCAACATTCAAGATAAGTATTCAAGTGTTTGTTAGAACGTTGGTTTACTGACTGCCTGGAGTAACAACTAAAGAGTTAAACCAAGCACTAGCATACAAACTCAGAATCAGATGCAGAATTTCATAGGGCTACTCTCTAATTTCAGAACATCTGGTTATCAGGAGAACAAAAGGCACCATATATGTTATCTTGCTATTTCTAACCCTGTAAACACCTTGCACAATCAATTACACGTGCAGGCTGGATTTTAGTTTTTTAAAATTATATACAGGAAGACTGTCAAAAACGCTGTTCTGTCTGCTAATAACAACACTTTTCCCTCTACAGTGGAAACTATGTAAGCTATGAAGAAGCCAAGAATTCCCAAAACCTCACACCACCATGGAATGACAACTGTTGGTAAATTTTATGTTACCCATGATGTTTATCATACCTGAAAAACTGCAGCTCTTATCCTGGTCTCTCAGTTCCAATGGCAGCAGTTAGAATTACCTTGTGGCTAGAGTGTTTAGAGAGCAAACCTTTGCACTAGTTCAATGACTCTGAGCAGCACTCTTGTTAGAGCAGGGAACAATGACTTTGTTTTAGTGCAAAGTTAAATACACCCATGCTGAGCATCAGCCAAGCCCAGCTATCTCATGACCAGGGTTCTTCTGTTTTAACACACACGACCCAGGACAATGGAAAATGATGTGCCAACACCAGGTTTCGCATCATTTATCAAATGGGCAGCTGTGTTTGCTGGATAAACACTGGGGAATTAGTTACTGAAAGTTACCTCTAAAAACATTTACTTCCTACTTGCTTTCACATGCAGCTAAAAGCCTATCTATAAATTTTGTCCCTACAACAGCTCTCACAAAGTCAAACTCCCCTTCACAGAAAAGGGAGGAGAGGACAAATCATTACCAGAAACAAACAAATAGAATATTGCTACCCACGCTTTGGAATAAAACAGACTACATCTCTTCTTCAAGAAGGGCAGCCAAATGCACTGTCTGAGGTTGCTGAGCTTCTTATTCCCAACATGTACATTTTAGGCTCAAAATTTTTTTTTTTCCAAATGAATAGCTTGTAAAGATTGGCTGGGAGACACACAAATAAGTCAAATCACCTGTTTTAAACAAGTCAGTCTAAGACAATTTCCCAAGGCTGATCTCGTGCATCCTGGTAGCACACGATACTGTGGTTCTGACAGAAGCATTAACGTGACTGTCAATAAAGCAAACTAATGTGTGTTAGCAGAGCAGGCAGCCCAGCTGTACCACAACAGCCATCACCATCAAGCTTTATTCCTCTTTCCCCCTCAAAGTTAAAGCTTACTTTAAAATAGCTACACTAACTTAGCAGACAGAGTTAAGACACAAGTTCTCACTCTCAATTGCTAACCTATTTGCTGTGTCCCCAGAGAGAACAGCACTTTAGAGTCAGAAAACTCATGTAATACGCACCATGTAAACAAAAGCATTCAGCCCTTCACTTCCCAAAAGACAGGCCAGTGCTACAGCAGTACTAAAAATAAAGGGGTAGAAGGAACTGCTTTAAGAACTCTAAGGTAAACAGCACCAGTAGCTTAGGAAGTATTTATCCAAATATTAAAATTACAGGACAAGATTTGATCTTAGAGACAGGCATTTGTATCTTTGCATTTAGCACAGGCAGCAATGCTGGGTCAAGGTGTGCTCTACTTGAAAGGTCATAATAAATCAGAGTTTGCCAGCACTTTCAGACAGAAACATGTGCTATTGTTTCCTCGGCAGATAGGAGATAGCTGAAGCAAAGTAAATCTAAGCCTCCTGCAGTATAAGTGTCTGTAAGATTAGCTTTCGAAGTTTAATGCTCTGAACCAGGTGTTATTAAACAACTACCAAAACCAAGGTAGGCTGCTAGAGACGCACACAGCCCACACCTACCACGTGATACACACACCTAGTGAGATCTGAAAAATACACTCTCAAGTGGATTTTTTTTTTCTCTTAAAAATCAACCATTTGGGAAATATGAATTATTTAGTACAAAACAAACAGAATCAATCCATATTAATGTGCACTAAGCAGCAATTTATGATTCACAACACCATTTGCACGTACAACAGTCACAGGATCACTCAATAATACATGAAGCTTTACTAACATTATTAGCATGACAATGGATATCAATGAACTTTAAGTCATTCAAGCTGGTTGTTTTAAACCAGCTCTTGGGAACTGACAAAACTGCCAAAGCAAGACTACAAACTCACTCATCATTCACTAAAATATTAAGCCAGTAACTGCAGCAGACTAAAAACCAGAAAGCAAACCTGAATTTACATTTGGATATACCCCAAAAGAATGTAAAAGAAAAAGTGTGTTTCCATTTGTAGAAAATGATAAACAGCAAATATATTAAATCAAGGAAGCCAAACGCAGACGTACACTACATGCGAGTCCATCTAAATTTTGAATAGCTGTGCTTACCAGATGATTCATTCTTCCTAGGCTGCTGAATTTATCAAATTTTAAAGCTCCTTAGAATATTTCATCTTCTAACATTACAATTACCTTGCACTGAAAGCATTAAAATCCTATGCATACAAACCAACCTGCTGTGCTTGTCACCCACTCAGCCTCAAAACAAGCAAGGTATGCTGGAAGAACCTGCAGAGTAGCTGGTATTTTCCAGCACAAGTAAGAAACTCAGACCAAATATTCTAAGAAAGAATTAAAATTTTAAAGCATGTCTTCAAAAAATCATGTGAGACAGGGGACATATGCTGTTAGCCATAGAAAGTTGTTATTGTAAAGTCATTTTTGTTCCATGAAAAAAAAAAAAATCCGTATTTTTGACAAACAGAAAAATATAGCTACAGCAGAATAACAAAACACAAGCAAAGTTGCTCTAAGTATTTATTCAATGTGACCAGCTAGCCTAGTCCAACCTGGTAAGATCAACCCTATAAAACAACATTTAGCCAAGTACTGAGCACTGAAGCGGAGGACAATTATTTCTTACATTTTAACAGTTACCAAAGCAATGTCAGTCCTATAAAACCTACCGATACATTTGAAACACTTAAACATTCAGAACTCCTCTCTCCAGTTTGCCTCTCAGCAACAGTTCCTAGTTAATTCCACCAGCTCATCTCTTTCAACAGTATCACAGCAATGGCAAGACCTCTCAATAACCATACAAACTCCTTGTCACAAATCTTCATGTCCTAAGCACCTTGTAGCTTACAGCTGCTTCCAAAGTCCTCCTGAGCTCGCCCAGATAAAACAATGAAAAGTAGCACTGTGTTCCTCTTCAACACACTACAACAGGAGGAATGGTTGGTCTTAGGCTCTGGGGTAGCCAAAAAAAGTAACAGAAGTTAAGGCCAAAGTCAAAACATTTCAAATTACAAAACAATTATTATTAAAAACAAACCAGCAACCTCTAGAGAAAGAAACAATGACTGAGTATAGCATCTTTCTCAGGATCACCTCTCCCTGCTTCAGCTCAGCATTGCTGGGAATGAACTTACACCAGGAACTATGAACCTGAACCGTGAATGGGACCTATGAGGAATTTGAACTGTGAATCCATTTTAGTTAGTTTTCATCCCCAACGTCCATTACATATGACAACATATATAGAATATGATGACAACAAATATATAAAAAATGTATCATTTGGGGACAGTGGGAGAAAAGCAAGTCTTCAGCATCCTGGAGAACAGTGTGAACAAGTTTAATTTTTCTTGATTAAACCCTAAAGCCTCATCACTATACCACATCACCTGCAAAGGCAGCCTCATGCAAGCTACAAGTTCACGTTCAGTCTGCCAGCGAGATTTAACATACTAAGTTTCATAGAGAATACATTTTGCTGTAATCGAGAAATCTGAGAACGTGGAGCATTTCCTACCAGCAGGCATAAGAAAGTAGACCTGATTTTTCACTTCACCAGCAAAGTCCACACAGATAAGACCTCGTTAAATACCAGTTTAAGAATGCAAACTTCATTAACCGTGAAATGATCATCACTGCAGAACACAGAGATGCAGAGTGTGTATTTGTACAAATCATCTCCCTACCAATTTAATTACAAAACACTAGTCAAGAGCACACTCGCTATGCAGTTTACAGTTAAACAACAGCCTAGTAACAGTCCAGAATTTAGTTCTAATTAAACACAGCTTCAGAGTTTCTGATAATTTATCATTTTAACAGTTTCTAGATGTCAACATGACTTATCCTTTTCCCTAAACATTTCATGATGTGAATGATGTGTAATTATATTTAGAACAATCTTATTATCTGGAACACAACTATATCCAGCAATCAGCTGAGTAATAGGAAAATCTAACACGTTCTGAGCCAATCAGGCAAAGAAGGACATCAGACAGCTGATACTGAAAAGTGCAACTAACTTGCAGATTACAGATAATTCATGTAAACTGATACTTTATTTTTGTTTCTTACTTTTTATTGGCATGACATTTCAAGAATAGTTGTGGCATTCGTGACACTAAAATATTAATGAGCGTGACATGATCACGACATTGAGCCATCCAATAATGGGCTACTACAATCTCTATCCAATAAAGAAAAAGACATCTTGAAAGCAGTTTTAAACCAAAAACCCAAAGAAATGAAGTTTAAGCAGGACTACACATTATGAGAACACATTTCTCACCTATGATCAGTAAATGCACAGACACATAAGGTAGTACACTATAAAACAAGACGGGTCTTATGTTTTCAAAACAGGAAACAATTCCAAACCTGTTACTCCTAAACTAAGTTCAGCTTATTTGCTTGACTTAAAGGATCACCCGAGCTGTTGCCAATGCTGTTATCACCTGCTTTTATAGGGTGGGAAGTTTACCAGCAAGATTTGTCTTTTTTAGAGCTGCTCTGGACAGAATCTTTGATCTGGGAAGAGCCGGAGCTGTCCAGGGTGCTGACCACACCGCACCCTGCGCTTCACCCCTCGCAAGGGAAGGGTTCTCACCTCCTCCTCTTAACAAATCTGCTCTCCCTTCACTCCCTCCCCAGATCTTGCCTTTTAACGCAGTTCAACATCATATCTTAGCAGTCTTCTCTTACCCTCAGCGGGATTCAGCCCCACTGATATGATGCCTGAACACTTCACAACATATCGGACTGCTAAACACCGGGTAATCCTCAACACACACTGCAATGCAAGCTCAGACAGCTGAGAGAGTTGGGCTGTTCAGCCTGGAGAAGAGAAGGCTCTGGTGAAACCTTAGAGCAGCTTCCAGTACTGAAAGGGGCTCCAGAAAAGCTGGGGACGGGCTCTTGATCAGAGAATGCCGGCACAGGATGAAGGAGAACGGTTTTAAGCTGAAAGAGGGGAGGTTGAAATGAGATCTTAAGAAGAATTTTTTTCCTGTAAGGGCAGGGAGGCCCTGGCTCAGGTTGCTCAGAGAAGTCGTGGCTGCCCCATCCCTGGAGGTGTTCCAGGCCAGGTTGGATGGGGCTTGGAGCAACCCGATCCAGTGGTAGGGCGTTTGGAACTGGGTGGGCTTTAAGCTCCTTTCTGGCCTAAACCATTTTATGATCCTTGTGTCTGGCAATTCACCAACAACTTCTGCTTGTGAAGAGTTCTAGGAAAAAGAACAAAGTGCATCCAACAAAGAGTGACCCACTATGCAAGTACAATATTGTTTGTGTTTTCATAAATACAAACATTCTATTTGTGATTTGAAACTTCTGTACAAGACATTTTAAAGTCAGTCACACAAATAACTTTTTCCAAGGCCGTCTTCAGCAATTCACTGAACTCATCCTGCATTGCTTAGAGTGAATGCATACAAGGATGCAGTATTATCAAGTCAGGATAACAAAGTCTTTTTAAAGAACGCTTTTATTAATAAGGCCTCACCTTGCTAGCAACCACTGCCCTAAATCTTAGCAAATCGCCAAGCAGAATAACCTTGTTACTGTCCTCAGAAGCCTGTATTTCAACACTGACGTTAGCTGCTATCAAAGTCAACTCCTTACCATTTTCACATTTTTTAAATCTGCTCAAGCAGAAAGAAAACTGTGATAGAAAACAAATGAAAATCATATGCTTTAGTTATTTTGTATCTAATAGTTGTCTCCCAGCTGACCTTTTTTCTGAAAGGCCATTAGAATGACTTTTAATTCCTTTTCAAGTCCCAGCTCCCCAGAACATTATTCCCCATAACAATACTCCCTTACCTTGATGAAAATGTGAAATCATTCCTCTGAAAAGCATAGTTTTGCTAAAGCACTTTGAATTCTACTGAACGACCTACTAAGACAGCTTATTATATGAAGAAGCTGTTGTTTCCCTTGCATGGCTTATCGGGGGGAAAACCTTCCTGTAAAGTAAAATGACATTAAGGGTGCAGTTTTTCAGGTACTTCCTTTAAGGTACTGTAAACAAAGAGAGAACCTTATAAGACATATAATATCTTTTATAAAAATTGCTTCCTTTTTTGTTTCAGCCGTGTCCCTCAGCACAAACCCACAGACTTGCCTGTTCACCGCACCTGTACAAAATAGTTTCATTTTTGTTAACACAGAAGCTTTTACCCTTCCCAGCATGAGTACAGACACACACTGCAATAAAGCCATAAAAGCTAACAGGCCCCCGCACTCTGGTCTCCTTTACAGCCCATTTAGGTTTTCCCCTCGGGCAGACAAAAACCTTTTACCTGCAGAGGACCAAACCGCCCTTCTATTTCAATAATTCATCAAGACAACTCACATCTAATTTCTCAGCCATTCTAAGTAACCTAAACCAAACATAAATAAGGTATTAATTATTGGACAAACAAGCTTAGGAAATAAACCACACATTCAAGATGAAGCACCTAAACCAGTTTGTGTTGACAGGGTAAAGGGATGGGCAATTGGCCTCTCCCCCCACACTTAGCAAGTTTGGCTAAGAAAAATTACTTATAACTACACCCACGTCGCCCACATGTGGGAATACTGTGCTAACACCACTCTCTAATCATTCGTTACCAATAAAAGCTTAACCAAGGCTCAGGGGGTGCTTGAGATTACTGACAAAACACATTTTGTTATACAAAAATATTTAAAACCAGGTTTGTGTCATCAGTAATAAAACCCATGACTTTAGCACTACCACTCTCCCCATCGTCGGAGAACAAAGCTGTCATTTTAAATCAAGATTCCCATGAAATAAGATACAGGCATTATAACAGCAAACTTTGAAGTAATATTATTGTTGGCTCACTGACTCGCAGCATAAACACACGTTGTTTCCAGCAAGGGAAACCTGTTAAGACTCCCTGTTATGAATGGCTTGGCTTAAATAAACTAGGGTGGGAAATAATGTATATTTAGGCAGAGGGACAAGAGGAAAATTAAGCTTTTATACTCCTAGTCCATACTTTTTGTATTCACTTTTTCTTGTTTTCACCGAGTATTCCAGCATTACTATAAAATGAATGAAAATACTATCCTGAAAAATAACATCTGTAGCTCTTGATCTTTGGATGAGTGATCTGTAAGAATCATCTATTTTTATCTCTCCATTCTAAAACCAACAACACACACACACCACCTTGTTAGAGAAAACTGCTAAAAATTCTAATTATGAGGATGCTCTGTCTGACCAAATGTCACACAAGTGACTACCGTTGCCATCTAGTAATGTGACAATGACAGCTACACGCACAGCTTAAGAGCAATGCCACTGTTAACGGTGACTGAGACACTAAAGCATGCAAATACAGTGTTAGCAAGCTTCTGACTCAGCGACAACAGCAGGATGAAAAGGTACCTGTGCTATTACAATGTAAACAGGACCTTGGACAAATTGTAGAATACTAATAGTGTTGCCTTCTCCCTCCCCCCATACTTTGTTAACAGTGATTTCCCAGTCAGCTGAGCAGTGACACTGGGTTTCTGTTTCACTTCACAAGCAAAAGGACAGTAACTACAGTATGGGACAGAGACATAAATCTCCCTGAACTGCTCCATGTTGCTGTGATTCCCTCAAAGCAGGCAGGGCTGGAGTCCCTCCAGCCTGCAGCCTCTTCACGGAGCAGAACTGAGTGGCCGAACAAGTTCTTGGTGTGAGCGGCCGTGGGAGCTCACTGCCTGCTCCTGCTCTGAGGTGCAGCACACGCTCTAAGGATATGCAGCACAGGGTGCTGCCACTTAAACATGCCTGTGTCTGCTGTCAATGTCGTGACAAGGTACACTTGCAGTGAAAACGATACAGCCCAAACCTTTCTTCAGGGCATTCTAAGCCTGAGGGATCCCACACATCACCACATCTTGCTGGCTGCGTTCAAAGCAGAACACATGCCACCCCCCAAAGCGATAAATCATATTGGCACAGACGCATGTGTGAGGACAGCAAGTTTCAGAAAGTACATTTGCTTGAAGTACTGAGAACTGTCTCTAAGAAACAACGCTGTTCCTTGTAAACATCAGCGCCCAAAGCCTGCACACTGCTGCCCTGGGCAGCCAGGCTGTGGGCACAGACCCCGCGGGGCACAGGAACAGCACACAGGCACCCCCAAATCCCCCCGCCTCGCCCCACAGACCCGGCATCCCCAGGTCCCTCGAATTCACGCCATAGCCCCAGCACCCCCAAATCCCCTGGCCTCACCCCACAGCACCAGCATCCCCAGATCTCTTGGCCTCACCCCACAGCCCCAGCACCTCCAGAACCCCCAGCCTCACCCCACAGCCCTGGCAACCCCAGAACCCCCAGACTCACCCCATAGCCCCAGCACCCCTAGATCCCCTGGCCTCGTCCCAAAACCCTAGGACCCCTGGGTCCCTCGGATTCACCCCAGGGCCCTAGCACCCCCAGAACTCCCAGACTCGCCCCATGGCCCCGTCACCCCTGGCCTCACCTCACAGCCCTGGGTCCCTCAGATTCACCCCAGGGCCCTGGCACCCCAAATCCCCTCCACAGCCCTCACTCCACAGCCCTGGAACCCTCAGGTCCCCCGGCCTCACCACACAGCCCTGCCACTCCCAAGCCCCCCAGTCTCACCCCACAACCCTGGCACCCCCGGCCTCACCTCACAGCCCTGGCACCCCCAGAGTCCCCCGGCCTCACTCCGCAGCCCTGGAACCCTCAGGACTCCCGGCCTTCCCCCGAGCCCCGGCCGGGCCCGGCCGCCACTCACGCATGAGGGTGCTGAAGGCCACGACCCCCAGGAGCCCCTGCAGGAAGATGCCGAAGCTGTCCATGAGGGCCCCGTTCTCGCAGCCGCGGTCCCCGGGGCCCGGGGGGCTCTCGGTGAGCCCCAGGCTGCCGTTGGGCGGCGGCGCCCCCATGGCGAGGCCCGGACAGCGCCCGCCTCAGCGGCGCATGGCGGCGGGGGAGGCCGCGCCCCCCGCCCCGCCCCGCAGCGCCCGCCGCGCCGCGCTCCCATTGGCCCGTCACCGCCCGAGCCGCGCTCCCATTGGTCAGTCCCGCCCCTGCACCCTCCCAGCCGCTCTCCCATTGGTCAGTACTGCCCACTGGCCCCGCCCTGGCGCTCTCCCATTGGTCAGTCCCGCCCCTTGCCCCGCCCACCCTCTCTCCCATTGGTTAGTTCCGCCCCAGCAGCCACAGGGCGAGCGGGGCTGGAGCGCGGTCCCTGAGGGAGGCGCGGGGTCCCTGAGGGAGGCGCGGGGTCCCTGAGGGAGGCGCGGGGTCCCTGAGGGAGGCGCGGGGTCCCTGAGGGTGGAAAAGCCCTCCCGACGGCTCATCCAGTCCAGCCGTCAGCCCAGCTCCCCCTGCCTGCTGTCCCCGAGTGCCACAGCCACACGTCTTCTGCTCCCCTCCAGCGGTGGAGGCTCCACCGCTGCCTTGGAGCCTCTGTCACGGCTTCACCACACTTAATTGAAGAAAATTTTCCATAAACCTCCCCTCGAGGCTGTTTCCTCTCGTCCTCTCCCTTTGTTCCTCGGGAGAAGAGCCCAGCACCCCCTCACCGCCTCCTTCCAGGAGCTGCAGAGAGCGAGGAGGTCTCCCCTCAGCCTCCTCCAGCCTCAACAGCCCCAGGTAGGTCCCTCAGCTTCTCCTCAGACAGGCAGGACCCTGGGTCAGAACCACTCTTGTCCCAAGGTTTCACTCTCACAAGGTTCCGCACGCCCAACCTTGATACCAAGCCAGAAAGGAAGAAAAATATTACCTGTATTCTTCAGCAAAAATGTAAAAGGGCAACCAATGGCACAATGGACACGGCACACAACTCAGCACATCACAGAATCACCAGGTTGGAAGAGACCCACCGGGTCATCGAGTCCAACCATTCCTATCAAACACTAACCCATGTACCTCAGCACCTCGTCCACCCGTCCCTTAAACCCCTCCAGGGAAGGGGACTCAACCCCCTCCCTGGGCAGCCTCTGCCAGTGCCCAGTGACCCTTTCTGTGAAAAATTTTTTCCTAATGTCCAGCCTAAACCTCCCCTGGTGGAGCTTGAGGCCATTCCCTCTCATCCTGTCCCCTGTCCCTTGGAAGAAGAGGCCAGCTCCCTCCTCTCCACAGCTGGAGAACTGTAAAACTAAGAGCATAGCAAGCTCAAGTTAACAACATTCATTCCAACCGCCTTACAAACTCGCGAACTGGCCTGTCCTTCCCAACACGCGATGCTAAATGGTACTGGCTGGCACACAACAGCGACTTCGCCAAGATTAAGGCTGGAATTTGCAGCTTGAAAAAGAAATGGTCTCAAGTCTCTGACTTAGGGCGCACAACACACTGTCCAGAGCTTCTGCTGGTCACACTGCTTTGGTTGGAGCCCAGTATTCATCGTTGCATTAACACCAAAGCAGCCCAGTATTTCTCTCTGCATTAACACCAAAGCTGCCAGTAACAGTTTAAGGATCTTTTTTAATTTTCTTACAACCACTTAAAACTGTCATATATACCACAAACTTATGTACAGTATTTACAAACAAAACAAGCAAAATATCCATCCAAAATATTTTTTTAAAAAATCCTCTGATTAAATTGTTACACCTGCTCAAACAACGGTGGGACGCAATAGGCATCTTCTCTTGTGCATGTCTCTCTCCCATGTAGTACTTCAGTCTCACTGCATATATATATATATATTTAAAAGTTAAAGAAAGATAAAACAACAAGCAGAAGGGACACAACACAATATGCATTTAAATCTTTGTTTAAGAACAAGCAGCTAATTAAAAAAGGCAAAATACTGGAAAAGTGCATCAGTTCCGATGAGTTAGTATAAGAAAGAGGCCCACAGGTGGAGAGCACCTGTTAGGGTAGTGCCTCCTAAATGACCTCTGATTGTCTACAAAGATTATTCAAAATTTATTTTAAAAAGAAATTAAAAAAATAAGAAATGAAAGAAGAGAGGAGAAATACGACACCTCCAGATTTTTTTCCACGAGGTTTCTTGGAAACTGGTGCTCAACAACTTCCAGAGTGGGCAGGAATTCATCTGTGCCCGGACTTCACTGTCACACAACTCGAGCGAGTCGTCCCCGTGTCTCAAGCAGAAGGCTGTTCCTCTTGAACTGTGCAAGGCTAGCAAAGGCTTCCGCAGGCTCCATGCCCATGTTTGTGCTGAGTCAGTCAGACCTACTGCCTCTGAATGTTGTCAGCGCATGACCTGCTCGCTTCATGGCTTAAAGCTGAGCCAAACACTGCTGGCTTTGCACCTCACAGAATAATTTTTCTTCTCATCAAACAGTATGCCTGGTGCATTTCAGAACAACAGATGCGATGCCGAGGAAGATAGAAATGACCATGAAGACGAAGTGTCACTAACCTTAACTCCTTTTTTGCTATATTTCATACAGATTATTATTATTTCTTTTAGAAAAACACATAACAATAAAAGAGGCTTGTTGTATCTGGTGTTCCCAAGTCCCATCTAATCCTTCACCCGAAAGGCTGCCTTTGAAAACAAGGCTATGTGCATGTTTGGGGAAGGTCGGCAGCACTGTGAAACGGGGGTTCAGCACACAATCCCTTTAAAATGGAGCCTTCAGCCAACATTGGAAGTCTCCGGATACAGCCTGTGTCTTTGTGCTTAGTTACCTTCAGGTAATTTGAGCTCACAGTAGGCAGGAACCAGTCTGCCGCTATGTGACAGGACCGGTTAAGGAGTAGCTTTGTATAGGATCATCGGATTTTTGGCTTTCTGATAAGGCTACTTCATCAACTTCTCTAACAGCAGATTTGGTCCAAAGGTATCCAGTATCCAAGTTCAGCTCGATAGTTTTGAAGCTGACTCCATTACATTCAAAAAAAGCCACTTTGCCTTTTGCTAAAAACGTACCAAGTCTTTGTACTTTATACAGAAGAATGGAGTGCTCAGTCCAATCAACTGTAAAAATATTTACACTTCTGCAGACCTAGCAGCTAAGTACTCCTTCCCTCCTTTAAAGCATCATTGGAATCAAGAAAAAACACTAGCAAATCCTAAAGCAACAACAAAATACTGCTGAAAGCTGTGGCAAGAGAAAGTAATCTTAACAGCCGCTCTCGAACTCTGTATGAAATGTTTCCACCAATCTCAGGAGAGCCTGCAAACACTCCTGGAGTTCTAAACAACACAAAAATGAATCTGGCCTTTTATTTCATTCAATAAAGAGCAACTTGCAGAGATGTTTAGCATTAGTGAAAAGTAGTCTTCATTCACCAGTATCAGTGCTGTACGCCTCCTCTCTGGAAGCAATTGCTTTCAGTGTAGGAAAAGCTGCTCGTGCTTTGGTGGATAATTCCACCACATTAACCTCCTGTGACGTTTTCAGAGATCAAATACTTCTGTTATGGACTTCTTGTGTTGGTGCAAAACCCACGCTTAGCACAGTACAAGTGCCATACAGAGGCACCCCCATGTTTCCAACACTCTGATGTGCAAAACCAAGACTGTACAATGCATATGGAAGTAAGACAAGCAGGAATAAAACCCCTCAGTGGGTCAGCTGAGGGTAACCTCCTTTCACCATCCACACAAAGAGTACGAGGCCCAGCAGAGGGCTTCCTTTCTTGTACTGCAGACGTTTGCAAGACACGACCGCCTTCCTCCTGGACTCCAGCTTGGCCATAACTTGTGGTGAATGCATGTGGTAGAGGGCAGCACAAATCCCTGAAGCCTAAATTACTGCAGTCCCAGCAGCTCCTGCTGGTGAAACATCAGGATCACCCAAAGTCAAGATTCAGCCATCAGCTACCCCAAGTCCAGTTTTGAAGAAGCAGAGCGACTAAAGCAGCAAGTGAGCTGATTTCAAGTCATGCTGGAATAAGATGAACAAATACAGGTGCAGTTGTGTTATCTGGCACGTATAGAGAAAGAGGAACTTGAAACAGAGTCAAGCAGAAATGCCATCCATCAAGATAAAGCCCCAATTATCCCTTTTAAATCCAGCAATAAAAGAGAGTGCATTTTTTTTTTCCAGGAAACAGAGTGTACAGTAACAGTGTGCAGCATAAAAACATTTCACAAATAATGAAAACATCCCTTTTGAAAATCGCAACAAAAATAGATCCCATTGGGACCAGACTGTCAGTGCCTCCCAAAACAAGGCAGAAAAATCCAGCCTATAAAACTTGCCAAAGGTGACCAGTAAGTATCCCACTAACCTCTGAAACTGCTGACTGCTTTATTCACTGAGAAAAAGAAGTATGACATTTGTATTTAAAACCCTAGGTGCTGTGTTAACAGGTTTTCTAAATTGCCCTTTAAGCTCCCTTTTCTCCTGACAGCTACTTAAAGACATCTATATGTGTGTGGGGAAAGGTGGAAGCAGCATCTCTTGGCTACGCAGACAATTCTGCTGGGCATCAGTGCGACAGAACTCTGGAAACCCTGAAGAATGACAAATACGATCCAAAAGCATCACCTTCCAGCCCTTAAGTTCTCTGCTGGTCAAATTTCTCAAGACAAGACACTGACAGCAAAGCAGAAATGCTTCTTTTAAGAATACTTTTCAGGCCTAATGGCTTATCATTGAGCTTGTCCTAAGGGAACACAGGACAGGTAGACGACCTAAGCACCACACCACGAGCCAGAACATCCATTTACTGGCCACGTATCTGGCGGAAGGAAGAACAAGGGTTGCTTTGATCTCAATTTAATTATATTTTCAGACAGTGCTTACCACTTGGGAGAAAAAAAACTGTTCTAGCTCCACACTGCCCTCCTTCCCTTGAGAACACTCAGCTAGCGAAGAGTCTGTCTGACATCTACATTTTGATTCTGGAATTGAAAAAGAAATCTGATTTTAGCACTTCTGTAAATAGTTCTGGCCTGACTAGGCAGTTATTCTACGGGGCAAAAGAAATAGCCCCCAGTTATTTAGCTTTGTTTCCTCTAAACAGTTCTCATCGGAGGTCGTCCCCCTCAATACCTGTGTGGCAGACACACGCACAGACTGTGCAAACTCAGCTCTTCATTTACAGACGAGCTCCTTGAAGAATCCTACAGCTCACAGCATCAGAATAACTGATCACATTAGGCCTAAGAGATGCTTGAATCAATCCATCTGACCAGAATAAGCAGTGTTTACCAAAAAACCAGCAAATTCATCTCTCCAAAACAAATTCCTGCAGTGAGCCCCTGCCTAACTCAAATGTATTAGTATGCCAAGGGCTTTCTGCAGAAATACATTTGAGCAAGAGATAAAGGAACAGGGCTGCACATGTAAGGCTCCTGCCTGTGCTCCTCCGAACACTCTGAGAACTGGCAGAGAGAATGAATGCCAGCCACCTGAAACCTAATGCTTGCTTCATGCAGATCTTGAGCCTGAAGCAAGTTTCCCACATCTTTAATGGGAAATAAGCTAAGCCCTGTTACTTGAAGTGTAAAGCACAGGTCTACAGCAAATGGCCGGTTGGGTTTTATTACCCCGGAAAATTCAAATCAGCAGCCTATCCTACTGTGGATCTACTGCCAGAATGAGATGTCCCTCTGGCCCTTTCCCTTTTCTCTAAAACAAGCAAACAACGCCCTTCACAACTACCCATATTTTCATCAAGTCTGATCCTGAGCTGCTGTATATAGTTGAAAATACAAAGTCATGCTCCTAAGATAGTTTCCAGTATGCAAACACTGGCAGAGCTAAGTTCCAGTCCTCTACTGATCGCAGTTCTCTTAGCGTATTCTCTAAAAAGATGTTCGGGTAGCAAAGCAAAAGTCCGCTGACAGCTCTGTGCACACGGCCCAATTGTTTGCTGTAAGAAAATGGAAAAAACTTCACATAATCAAGAAAAAAAAAACCAAACAAAAGAGAAATTTTGTCTGACAACCAAAATATAGAAAATGCAGAGGCACTTTCTCTTTCCTTCCGTTTTTCCTACAGCCCATCTGTAAGAGAAGTGCAAAATAATTAAGTTTTTCTGACATTTGAGAAAAAGGTAACACCCAGGGCAAGCCCACACAGGTTTCAGCTAAAGCTTTGGAACAGAAGCTCTGTGTGCTGCACTGGTTTGTACTTCTGATACGCCTCCAGAAGACAGACTGCTGTGCAGCTACAGGCGGTTTGTCCAGAAGCAGTTCCCTCCCTTTGTAGTTCATCACTTCTGCTGTTCAGGCTACAGAGGTAGTAAAACCAAACCAAAACAAAACCCAAACAACAATGAAACAAAAAAACCCTCCAAAACAACCAAAAGAACCTCTCCCAAGGGACCACACTCTCACTCTACTGTACATTCAGAACCCTGTGGCCACATTGTTGTCCTAACAATGAACAAATTCATTAAAATATTCAACATTAACACACGAATGTGCAAAGAGCACATTCCAAAGCCAGTGCTGTGGTAAAGCAAGTGTTCATCCACAGGGAAGGTAGGAGAGTCTGTGAATCACCAGGAACAGAGGAAGGTTATTTCTGGCAGCCTACATGCTAACGTAAACAGAATCCGTTTCTCGGTTTAAAGTTCCGTGCCAACAGAACTCTTGAAATGTCATTTCCCACCAGAGGAGACTTTTCTGTAATCATTAAAAAATATATTTTAAAAAGGGAACCACAGAGCAAGAGACTCTTGTGTTCCCGAGCTGGCAGCTGGTAGAGTAGCCCCTGTGTTTGCATTGGCATTTTGCTCCACATGTTGTCTTCCTTTTGTCAAAGTGAAAAACCGAGGCCGACAGATGCTCTTAGGTCACCAGGGCCTCAGTTTAACTTCATTTGGCTTTCCTTGCAAGAGAGAAAGGAGCATGTTTTGTAGTTGTGCTTCAAAGGTCCACTTCGACTTGGCTGCTCCTCAGTTAGCAAACTGCTGGTAAAAGGCAAGCTTGACCCTCTCGATGTGATGGCAAAGTTTAATAGCTGGCCCGAGCTTCAAGTCCATACACTCCTGAACGGTGGGCAGGGTCAGCAGCAGCAGTGCCTGGCCATCGATTTCCTGTAAGAAGACAAAAACCCCACAGTGACTTTGCATTCTTATTTTCTCTGCTCCCTCAGCTCTAGCTTGCTGCAATTTCAGATTCATGACCATCTGCGAATTAGATGTTTCTTTCATGCTACTCCAGGCAGCTTAAAAATCTCTCTTCCTCACAACAAATTAACTCCTCGCTTAAAATGTCAGCTCAAATTCACTGGCTAAGGGATAGAATCTTCATAGAATCATAGAATGGTTTGGGTTGGAAAGCACCTTAAAGATCATCCTGCTCCAAATCCACTGCCATAGGTTGGGACACCTCCCATCTTTATTAGATGTTATCATAAAAAAATCAGCCTAACAGAAACCAAGGAAATAGACTGGATATAAGGAAGAAATCTCATACAATGAGAGCAGTGAAACACTGGAACAGGTTGCTGATGGAGGTAGTGGAGTGGCCCTGGAAACATCCCAGGTCAGGTTGGATGGGGCTCTGAGCAGCCTGCTCTGGTTAAGGATATCCCTGCTCCTGCAGGAAGTCTGGACTGCAGGACCTGTAAAGGTTCCTTCCAACACTATGATTCTAAATTGCATGCAGAAAATCATTTTACCTAACTTCTGCATCTTTCTAAAGGAAAAGCATGTTCTGAAACAACTACCACAAACCACAGATATCATTAGTTCTAGTAGTACAGTTCTAATAGATTATGTTTTTTAACCAAGACTGAAGTCCAACGTTCACTTCACTCATGTTTGTACTCAAGTTGTCATACTTTAACACAGAAATGTTCACTTGTGCAGCTGCACAACACTGCAGTTTAGGGAAACAGACACTGCACAGACCAAAACATCCTTCACTGAACACTAAAAACACCTGGAAAGTTCTGGTAGTTTGCTTAACTCTCCTCTCCCAAGCTGCAGAAGGTCATATGTGTGTTTGTTTCCTCAAACTTCTGTTATAAAATTTAACTAGCCTGCTTTTGCGATTGTTTAGCGCATAAGCAGCGAAGTGACAGGTTCAGCATTTTAACAGACAGAAAATAATACCTGATCAAGGAAAATTCTTGCCAGTGGTGCACAGTCAGTGGATTTGAGGAATCGTACAACATCAGCCACGCTCCATTCCAGAGGGTTACTGTCAAGCTGCAGCTTTTCAGCAACTTCCATCTTAATGTCCTAGACAAGCCGCCCAGCACAGAAAGAATCCCCAAAATATTACACGTGCAATGGACCAACGCTCACCCCTGCTCCCCCATACTCAAACACTCCCCACAAAGCTGCGCTGACAGCTCAAACTGTAGAAGTTTCTTGGTTAGCCGAGATGTGCAGAACAGCCTTGTGCTGAGGGTGGAGGCTGTAACATCGTTACAGCCAGTAAGCAGGGATCTAAAGTCAGTATTTGGCTGACACCACACCAGTGCTCAGATTGATCCAAGGGGAATGCTAACAGCTGGGAAATGGAAAGCTCACCATTCCCGCTACAGTTTTCTGTTTAGTCTTTAATACAGTCCTGTAAGATGACTGTAATAAAAATAATGATTTTTAATTATTCTGCAGTGTCTTCACAATGCCCTGAATGGGTTAATAGAGTATTTTATGAGGACACACATACAATGTTAAAACTCTCAAGATGTTTGTGCTTGCCCAACAGTGAGCAAGCCAGAACACAAATCCACATTCGAAGTTACCTTTGGCGAAGGAGGTTTATTTTCATCATCGGAGAAAGAAAAGGTCCTGAGCTTCCTCTTCCGCTTGTCTCGGTCCTGAGCCAGGGAATGAGACAATTCACTCTGTGTAGGAGAGGATGACAGCGATTTCTTTTCCGATACCTCCGATTCTTCAAGTAATTCATCTTGGTGCTCCGAGGTACTATCGTCAGTCATAGATTCTTCATCTACCTCATCCTGGTCATCCTCCTCTTCCCCACTGCCCTGAGGGGGTAGGAAAAACAAGAAGTCATGAAATAAAAAAAACCCGGGAAGTTCAGAGCAAAAAAAAAGTATAACTGCCACCCATCTGCCAGCTGTAACCCGAGGTTACAGGGAACTAACAGTTTGTTGTTTCAAATGAAGCTGCCCGAGGATCACATACCGTATCAAATAAAGTTGTTGGCAGTCTCCTACCTGGGGAGATCCAGCTGGAGTGTTATCCACTGAAGTAGAAGGACGCTTTTTCTTATGAACAAAAAAGTTTTTCCGCCTCTTCCGTCTTTTATTTGGTTTCTTCATGGCTACTTCCAGGTTACTGTGGCCACCTGGAGGCCTACCTATCCGCTTGTTTTTCCGCTTTCCATAATAGTGTGCTACCAGGAGAGAAGAAAGGAGCACCCTGTTGAAATGCCCCTTCTTTTTCACTAGTGAGATGTTTGTTCATCATCAGGACTGGAGCATCAGCAGAAGGACATTTCCCAAGAAAAATCCCAATTCTGTGAAACTTCTAAATGAGCATGACTGTATTTTCCTTTTCAATTTGATATAAGGAAGGAGAGTTACTAAGCAATCTTATCCACCCTATAAAGAGGGACTTCTGAGAAGCCACAAATGATCAGATTTTATAAAAAAAAAAATAATCATCAGCCATGGACTTGGTCTAATTCAAAGGCGCTTTTTGTGGTGTTAGATAGTTTTTAAACATGGCCTCGATGCACTCTGTTCTCATAGTGTTAAATGAGTTAAATTTAGTTTAAAAAAAACCAAACAAACCCTAAAAGCCAAGAAAAAGCCTTGAAGGCATTTTATTTTGTTCCACAAGAAAATGGTCAAAGCAATTACAATGCCACTTAAATTACAATTTAGTATCAGTTCTTGTCCAAGAAGTTGTCTTAAGAAGACAAAGCTTTATGCACACAACAGAGTTAAGCCATGGTTGTATCACTTAATACAGACTTAACTTTTTTTCTTCCCTACATGTTGGCACGTAGATATTTCATAAACCTGCACAAGTAGTCCTTGAGTTGCTCCTTGCATAAGCAATGCAATGTGTTTTGTACTCCTGGAGCCAAAGCCAGAAGAAATCCAAAATATAACACCCCAATCCCCACCTCGGTCTGAGATCAGCAGCTTACTCACTGTATTTTGTCTTTGTCAGGACAGAGCAGTTCTCTGAACACTTGTCCAGCACCATCTGAGGGCCGAAGAGGTTCGGACAACATTCCAGCTTGATGCATGTTTTCCTACAGAAATCTGCCACCCGATCTGCTGTCCTCACAACTTCCACAGTCGCACGGTAGCTCTTCCCTTTGTACCTGGCATTCAAAATACGGCCATAATTCAGGAATCCTCTCAATTACCAGGATTAAAATACTTCATTGAGAAGTATGCAAGAACATTGCTTTGAGATCGAGCCTGGGGAAAACTTGGGCAATGAGGAACTTCATGGACTGATAAGCCCATGAAAATGGTAGTCCTGTCTCTTATCTTCAAGCAAAGAAACAAAGCCAGCAAGAGAGAGATGCCCACAGTACCAAACAGCAACACTGCCTTGCCAGCAACTATAAAATACCACCTGAGATGACTACCCCAGAGTTCAGATAGTTCGCTTTCTTTGTTCACAGATAGTTCTATCCAATAAATGCATTACTGACACATTCAAAACTATGTATGAAAGTCTGTGCTATGACACATTGGGAAAACCTCATCTCTAGTACGCAAACACAGTGACCCAATTACAAGACCATCACTAGACTATAAAGGAATATCTGGATTTATCAAATATATAAAAATACAATCCCTGGTTTCTTCCTAGCCACAAAGTCAACTTGCACAGAAGCTCCAACCCATAATGCTCAACAGAAAAACTAGAGTTCTTTAGGGCAGGCTGTTATAGAAAGTCTTTTGTGCCAGGCTATTTCAGAGCTCTGCTATAACTTGAATTCAGAGAAATCTTCTTCCATTGAGAAATTTGTGTGGAAATGTCATGGAGGCCTGAGGAGCATCCTAAGCAGCATCTGCTTCTGCTTTAAAATACTAACAACTACCTTCACGTGAATTAAACTACCTTAAAATCCCACCTGCAGGTCTGCTAACATATATCTATGTTCTCCCAGTACCTCGCCATCCTTACTTCACCACTAGCTGCTTATGTGCCAGTAGCAGAGCACATTAAGGAGCATTAAAATCAGATGGACTTCACCAGACATTCCTGAAGAAGTTTACAAAGATTTGGAAGTTTAACCTATGAGCATCCAAATATGCTACAAGCAAGCCTCGCTTCTCCAAAACGTGAGAAGTTAAAGTGTAGACTACTGAGAACATTGCTATTAGGGCCAACTCAGTGGGGAACAGGACAAGAATTTACTTGGCTTTTAGGGTCTCTCCATGCCCGTGCCACGCAGCCTCTTCATCCAACTGCAGTTCTCGCAGGACACGGCTCGGTTTGTAAGCTGCGTTGATCAATAAAGTGAGAACCTACAGCGAGGGAGGGAAGAGGAGAAAATACATTTAAGTTATTTGTACAATAAATCTGTTTTACAGTGCCAGGGTAGAATAAGAAATTACTTCTATTCATCCAAATTATCTAGCATCAAAGCACTCATTCACAGCAGCATTGCACATACCTCCTGATACTGCCAAAAATGAAAACCGAGAGCAGTAGACGCTCCGGGCCTTGCCAAACCTCAGCATCTGTCTGCAGAGTCACGAGCATACCTAGCAATTTCCAAGTCATTGCCCCTGAATTACACGTCACTACATTAAACCCCGAGGCTGAATACTACAAGTCTTGCATAACCTTGGATAACTCTGTGAGATTATCGGAGAGATTGTCTGACATATGAAGATGTGCCAAAAAATGCTGCAGGATTTTGCTGCCTGCCAACCTACTACTTACTCCAAAATCATATGGCAGAATTTTACACTCCCCTCTGTTCTGCTTTCATGAACCACGTTCAGGTCTGTACTATAATAAAATGAGGACTAGGACTCCTACACTGAGCAAGAGTCATAATTGAAATGAATACAACTAAGCACACTGGGTGAACTTTTAGCATCACTCGGCACTCATATATTAGCAGGATTTGTGCCCTCTTCATGCTTTCAGGCAGTGAAGTGGGTTAAACCTTCAGGGTTAAATGAAGTCGCTGCAGAATTTCACACTTGCTCTTTTGCAGCGCTTACATCAGAGCAGTGAAACTAGCAAGAAGGACAGGGGACTTTTCTGTACACAAAAATGGAACTTTTTTCAATAATCAGCTTGCCTCATCCACGAGACTCTTCTCTAACAGCATGTCTTCCAGAAAGTCTTTCTTAAGGTCTCTCCCAGTTACAGTAAGTGGTGGGGAAGGTGAAAATTTCAGAGATGTTGAGCCAATTTGTTCATTTAAAGTGATCATTTCATGACAGTTCAAGCGTGGACAAGGAGTAAAAACTTGGGAAGCTTTCAGACTCAATAACTACCATCTCAGGATGCCTCTGGAGATCTCAGAAAAATAATAATTGCATTAAAGCATCTGAAAACTTGCTCTGAAACACATTCTGGAGAAGAGGCTTTCCAGCACTGAAGAATGGTCTCTTCCTCCCCCTTCCCTCAGTTACATTAGAAAGCAAAATCACAATTTCATCTGATCTTTGCAAATCATATGGAACTTAGAAAGATATTGTTTTATTTTTCCAAGTGCTGAAACCAGTTTGTCATTTCTACTAAGAAAAATCTGTATTTCCTCTGTGCAAAGTAAAGGAATGTTGGGATTATCTGAAGCTAAATTCTGTTAATTAAAATAGCAGCATTTACTACAGCTATAAAAAAAGATACTAACTCCTTTGAGCTTGGTAATTACAGGTTACTCTGTTTTAACCTAAGAAAAAGCTTAGCAGTAGAAGGCTGACTAACTCAGATAAATGAGAGGTTTTTACTCTTTTCAGCCATTAGCAAAACAGTCCATGATTTGTGCAAAAAAACTCTTAACCCATTATTAGTTTAAATTAATTAGAGAGATGCTCCAGTGTTTATGATACACTGCTACAGGCAGGTGTGCTATGTACGACCACCTCACCTCTTTCAGGACAAGAACACAGTTCCCAGGTCCCACGGACTGAGGAAGCTCTGCGATTCTGCCTTTGTTAAGATAAGGCCCTGAGAAGCACCGATGATTGAAGTAGATCTTTGGGCAGCAGTACTTTCCGTTAATTACCACTGAGAAACGAGAAAGCAAAGATTGAAATCACAAGCAGTTGCAATGACAGCCTTAGTCATTCAATGCTGCCAAAATAGTTTTCCTAATTCACAGGGATGGTTGCAAATTGTCCAACTACAGGAAAAAGAGTTGGTTATTTATCAGAAAAGAAACATTTCTGCCTGGACAGTCTGATGCTTCATGTTATTCCACCAATGAGAAAAGGCAAAAAGACAACAATCCCAGCTTCTCGGCAGCAGAAGCACCTCCTGCACAGCAACTACGGATCAATCTTCCAGTCAAGTCATTATCTCCTCCCCAAATTTCTGCCGCCAGAGAAGCTGGTAAAGCTATTCTGCACTGTTTACCCTAAAGTGCAACACCATGCTGCTTAGCATTTCTAGACTCTTTCCTGTCAATGAGCAAACGAAAGATGCTGCAACTGAGGAAGTGACCTTTGATGAAGTGACATCAACTTTTCTAAAGCTATTTAACAGTTCAACGCTGCTCAAAATTAGTTATGTGTAATATGACTTGCAAGATACGTATGTATAAACACAAAATTGTTCTACCCTAGCAGTGTTGTAGTTTCTCTTAACCGAGCAACACTACCACTTAAAGATCTTAAGTTCACTAGTTCATAACTGGCAGATAAATAAATGAAGTCACACTTAAAATTACAACTCTATTAAAAGCCAATTAAAATGCTACGTGAGCATGAACCATTTCTATAAAGCTGCATTTGGTACAGCTTCAGATGTGCATTTCCCTGTACGGAAGACAGCAGAGAGGCATTTTGTTGCCAGACAGACAGATCTGTATGACTGTTCCACCAGCAGATGCACTTATTCATCATAGCCATTCTTGCAACAGTTTAGAAAATTATTAGATTTCACCATCTGGCACACAAAGCATTTTGCCATTTGAACCGCTTTTGTTTATCATGATGATGGAGTTATCATAAAAAATAGACAAAATTGCTTCCTCAAGCTAGACTCGAACTACTCAAAAATTGCTTCCTCAAGCTAGACTCGAACTACTCAAAAATTGCTTCCTCAAGCTAGACTCTAACAACTCAAGAGCGCAAATGCTGCGTGCCTGTTATGTTTCTCCAAACATTATTAAATGTAGTAGGCGACAACAAAAAAACCCTGAACATCTGCATAGGTCACTGTACACATCTGGCTCCACATATCCTCTGCTGAGACTGGGCAACATTCTAGGGTAAAAATCTCATTTCCAGGTTTAACACACATATCAACTGCAGGACAGAAATAATTGTATGGGTTTTGTCTGTTTATTTCATTTTTGAAGTTGAACAAATCATCACGGGATGAAATTCATCAAATCCTTTCCTCTTTTTCCATCTCCTAACGGAAAGGTGCTGAGCAGCTGAATAACAATGTGGCTGAGCTGTGACAGGATTTTGCCTTTGTTAGCCGCCCTCTCTGATCAATACCTGAGTCGGAAGAGTTCAGTTCCTGGTTCTTCAGGCCATCATGAACTGTCCTCGAAGACAAAATTCTGAAAGGAGAAGAAGGTGGTTGTGAAAAAGGACAGATGGCAAGGACAGGCACCTCTCGGTTACTAAAACCCACCCTTTTATTTTTTTCTCCAGGTCCAACATTATTAATCTGCTTTTTGTACCTCTAATTTCACAATAATAATGTGCAAGGACTGACAAATTCCGTTTGGAAAGGACTAGTGTACAGCAACAGCTAGCAAACCCCTTCTTTGCTTGAAGCACAGAGGCTACCATACTGATAAACACAAAGCCACCAACCACAGCTTACATCTTCTCCCACCTTTTAACTTCAAGGCACGTTTCATAGCACTTGAAAAGGATCGATTTTAAACAAAATAGAACCACAGCAAGTCGAGTACTCGGGTAAGAATCTCAATTACAAAATACTGGACAACAGTCTGCTGTGTCTTAGGAGCAATGAAAACATTGGCAGGGCTACTGGCAGATCGGGTGTTTGTGAAGAGTCAACACAAGCAGCTGTCAGGCCGTCTACTGAGCGCGGCTCAGCGGGCTCGCGTGAAGGACTTCTCTGTGCATGACAGTTCATAGACAAATCATAGATAGTGGAATAATTTTACTTTTTGGCGAGTCTGGGCCAAATTAATCTGAGAAGGTACCATCAGAAGTTCATCTACTAAATGACAGCACTCACACTAAAGCTGAATTTTCTGACCACCTGTGCAGGACCAGCTACATGTAAAGGCAGCCACGTTCTCTAAGCACGTTTGCATCACAGAAACTGTAGTATTTGATAAGGGAATACAACTGACAGATAATCCAGTAATTCTCTATCATTATCATTTTCCCATCATTAAAAAAAATTCAAGCACAAGCATATAAACATAGTCTTAAGATCAAGCTACTTTTTCTTAAATGCACTCCCGCCCTCACAGATAAAACAATCTTTTAAAAAAGAAAGATCAACAGCTTCAACCCCAGAACGTCAATGACTTGACCTATTCAATGGTTCAACTGCACTGCACTAGCATCGTTAAAACCAAATTCAACATTTTCTATCTCCTACTACAGCAGTGCGAGAGGTCTTTTTCATCAACAGGAATGACCAGCATTAAGATAACTGGATTTGGAACCCCTCAGCCTACCGTACAACACTTCTGCAGAGCTGTATCCCCCTAAGACAACACGGTTAACCAAATCGAAAAAGAAAAAACAAAACCAAACCACCACAACAAAAAAAAAAAAAAGCAAAATCCTGTTACTTACTGTTTCTCTGGCTGAACTACAGCAATTTTTTTCTGCTTGTTTACTGAAATGAAGAAGAAGAAAACAAACAGTAAGCTGTGGAAGGCAAAGAAATGAAATGTCTAGTAAAATATATACTGTAAACCTTCAACTTTCACAAAAAATGCATTAAATCAGGCATGCATACCCCCAGTCTTCTAGGAAATCTCACCTTTTATGTATACTTTCTTGCATCACAGCCCCCAAACTACCTGTAATACCAGTCAAAAAGCATCTTTTCTCTAGTTAAGAGGAGGAATCTCGCTTCCTCCTCTGTCCTTGGCAATGCAGACATGTCTCAGATTTACTTTTGCTTTGCCTTGCAGTAAATTAACAGCTCATTCCAATCTTACAATCTTATTATCTTCATAAACATTCAGGAAGTTCTTCAGTTTTTCCAACTCCCATTAAACTTTAATAACCAGAGCTCACTAACCAGTTGAGAGAAGAAACTAATGACTTACTACAGTTAAAATTTGCTTTTCAACATTTTGTCCCTAAGGGATCGTTACCACCTGGCCCATATAGAAAGCCAGTCCCTTTTATTTCGACTCAAAACGTACACACACTGAACATCCTTTTGTCATGTATTCATTTTACTTGCAAAAGTACAAGTGTAAAACTAGCATCGGGATCAGACACATGGCAAGAACAGCTCAGTCAGAAGTGTGTGCGTGGGGGCGTGTGCATACGCATGGATATGGTTTATTTATCGCGACTAATGGACTGTTTCCACATGCTCGTACAGCATGCAGGGGTTTCAAGCCCCCACTGCCTGTTTTGGAGTTGTCATACGGATTCCAACTGGACCTAACAGCCAGAGAACAGTTGCATAAGGTGTAGATTCTCTGTATGTGGTGAATGTCTCCAAATTCAGTGATTCCAGCAATAATTCTGCAGTATCCTGCTCTTGAAGCTCTTGCCATCTCTATCAGCCCAGCCTAACCACTGCAAACAGAAGGGAACTCATACCTATTGCTTTCCGAGGAGGTCTCAGCTGATATCCATTCGTCTCACACCAACCCACTGGAAATATATTCATTGATTCCACACTCACTATACATTCAGGGACGGGTTTCTTGGAGCCTGTACAGTTTAGAGAAGGAAAAATTGAAACAACTCATAAAAATAAAAACCCCTCATCTGGTTTATGACCTTGGTATATGTTTGCTGGTAAAGCTGCTTTTACTTATGGTGTATCTGGAACACAGTATCAAATGTTTATTCATCCCCTTTTATTGACCAGAATCTTCCCTGACCTAATTTACTTCCTCCTGAAGGCTGGAGATGGGAATTCTCCATCCACAGATTAGCAGAGATGTGCAGTGCATAGTTAAGCGCACGCTGATGTACTTACAATCAAGAAACAAGATTATAATGGAGAACGGATGACATGGGCCTGTTCTATCTTAATGAAGAACCTCTCCAAAAGTTTTCTTCCTGGGTCTGGCCAAAGCTTGCTCAGAACACAGTGCACAAATTCCATTTTGCCTGGCTTAAACAAGCCCTGCCATCCACGGCTAATGGGAAAACAGGCAATGAACACGGGGCTTTGCTGTGTTTTCAAAGAGGAAACAGTGACTCGCTGTCCACACTCTGCATGCAGTGAGCTTGCTCCAGATACTCCTCAGGTTTGATGATGGTACTCCAGAAGAATCAATGCAACCGCTACTCTCCTCAGCCACACATCAGACTTACCCTCCAGCTGAAGCCAGAGGTAGGAATCTTTCAACTTGGTGACTGTAGCAATGCAAACTTCTTCAGGATCAACTGGGTTCACAGCCTCAAGTTTCATATTCTCTTTAAATCCATGGTCAGAATTTAACTGGAAAAAAGACAGAATACTTCAGTAAAGTACCATCTGTATACGATAGAATCACAGGATGGTTTGGGTGGCAGGGCAGGGACACCTCCCACTGGATCAGGGCTCAAAGCCCCATCCAACCTGGCCTTGAACCCCTCCAGGGATGGGGCAGCCACCCCTACTCTGGGCAACGTGGGCCAGGGCCTCCCCACCCTCACAGTAAAACATTTTTGCCTAGGATCTCATCTCCATCTCCCCTCTTTCAGCTTAAAACCATTCCCCCTCACTCTGTCCCTGCACTCTCTGATAAAAAGCCCCCTCCCCAGCTTTCTGAACAGACAACACGTAAAAGTCTCAGTGTCTGAATAACACAGAAAGACACTCACATAGTCAGAGACAATTTCATGTCATTAGCACACCGAATACAAGTAAGATATACTGCAAACTACAAACAATTTAAGTTTAAAAAGGCTCTCTAGGCAAACCTAGAAAAGAACATGTTTTTACTCAAAACCAAGGATGCTGAGACTCACTGAAAGGACTGAAAGGAGTGCATTTTAAGCAACCAGGAATTCTCTGCTGCCTGCTACCCAAGGGACAAGTCTGACAAATAGTCTGACCAGGCTCTCAATTCTATTATGTTAGCTTGGAAATCCACTTTACAGATGCAAATGACATTCCTGCCTCATCCAAATGAGTTCTTGGAGACAGCAAAGAAGCTTTCTTTTCATTTTACATTTTTTGGATAAGTAGAATTTTATTTTATTCATCAATTTTGTCTGCACTTATAAAAGAATTCCTAAACCATAAGAACAGATATTTATTCAGCTCTGAAACTCCTGAATTAAAGATAAGAAGTAACAGCCAGACAGAGGACTCTTTCTCTCCGAGCCGCTCTGCAACGTAATTACAGGATCAATACATTATGAATGCTGGAACCAGCCTACAGTGATCAACTCTTCTCAGAAAAGTGATAATAAATTCAATGACCTGCTCTAAGACACCACAACTTACAAGACAGAACAAGGGCAACAAGAACTCATAGCCAGCAACAGCCTCTTCAAAAAATGGTAATTATTCATTTTAATTTCTTCCCTTAAGCACTGCAGTAGCCCAAGTGTTGTAAATGGAATTGGAAAGCAGGTGTTAATAATATCCTTTTCTGCTTGACAAGGTATCATGCTTGGGGAGACAGCAACACTGCCACCGAATCAACATAAGCCCAAAATCTAGCAAGTACATCAGGCACTGATTAATGTAGAATGATTATGTGGAGCTAATTTAAGGTGACTTGGTATCGATTAATGCAATGGAATGAATTTTTCAAGCCGAAAGGAAGGAAGAATGAAAGAGCACACTAAGTAAATAGAAAGGTCTATTAAAAGGCCTCGTTTCCACAGTCACAGGAGTGCCCAGGACTGATGCTGTTTTATGACTATTCCATGGACACTTACACATCTCAGTTTCACAAAACAATCATTTATTTTCAACTGGCTTTATCACACACGAGAAATTTGGTCCACCACTTCCTTACCTAAGAAACCGGCATCTATCAACTTCAGCTCACACTCTCTTAACTCCGCTGTTTCCTCAGTTATGGCAGGAAAGGCGCTAAGGTACTCAAAGGCACCCAGAGGAGGCTACAAAGCTGGTGAAGGGGCTGGAAGGGGTGTCCTGTGAGGAACGGCTAAGCACTACGGGTTTGTCTAGTTTGGAGACAAGGAGGCTAAGGGGCGTCCTCATTACTCTACAGCTTCCGGGGCTGGGAAGCGGAGAGGGCGGTGCTGATGCTTTCTCCCTGGGATCCAGAAGCAGAACGTGTGGGAATGGCCCACAGCTGCATCAGGGGAGGTTCAGACTTGACATGAGGAAGCATTTCTTTAGTCAGAAGGTGGTCAAACACTGGAACAGGTTTCCTAGAGAGGTGGATGATGCCCAAGCTTTTCAGCGTTTAAGAGGCATGTGGACAAAGCCCTTACTGATAAGCTTTAACTTCTGGGCAGCCCTGAAGTGGTCAGGCAGTTGGGCTAGATGACCACTGCAGGTCCCTTCCAACTGATCTGCTCTATTCCATTCTACTTGGAAGGCTAATTTAAGTCAAAAACACACGAAAGGTTCTTCTCCCCAGAATCAAGAGTGTCATTCACATGTCACAGAAGAGATTTTTCTTCTAGAGAACCTTACCAAAGGGAAGCAGCTCTGGGGAGCTGCCTCAGCACCGCACTGTTTGAGGTAGTCTGCCCAGTCGAAGTCCTGCCCAGGATAACCTAGGAGAAGGAAGAGCAAAGGCATTAGTTTAACAGCACAAGACTCATTTCAAACTGACATGAAGTACAGATGACTGAAATCTGCTTGGGTCACTACAGTTTCCCAGCTGGTAAGGCCTTTACTGAGCTGAGGTCAGCTCGCAGCTGAATTCTCACACAGTTGAGGTTGCCTCTATGTTTTCCCTACAGAGGAGCTCTGGGCACTGCCCCACCTCGATTCCCATTTCTGACTTGAAATGGCATCAAACTAAAAGGGACTTCACAGAGAGCAACTTGAGGTGTGAATAAAGCACCTCTGCTAAGCAGGCAAGGGCACCAGTCGAAACACAGGGAAGCGTTTGCACCCTCATCGCATGGTATAGATGAAACGCAGGAAAAGTTTCTGCAAGATGAATCCATTGATGTCACGTCAGCTCTGAAACTTATTTTATTTTTAAACAGAGCACTCGATATGTGCACAATACCAACATATTACTCTATGAAACACATTAAATGCCAAGTCGTTTATGAGAGCGGTTAGATGTCCTAAGAGGCTCATCAAATTTGCTAACAGCTATCAATCTATATGTTTGAAGGGAAAAGTCTTAACATTGGGAGACAAAGCATCTTTCCAAGAAAAAGACAAGTAAAAGTCTTCTTGGAGGAAATACTTTGCTTCCAAGGGACCTAATAAAAACAAATAACTGAAGGGAACGTTGGCTAACAATGTAAGCAAAAATCCAGTGCAAGAACTATGTACAGGCTTCTGCTATCACGTTAATCAATGCTGCAATCAACATTGCCTTCAGCCCGGGAACACACACACTCAATTCATTCAAGTGTTCAGGTTTTTATGTGTGACCAGCATCCCTGGCCAGTGTCATCTTCTCGAATCCAGGCACATACCCAGGAAACTTCTGTTTTACTAACTCAAAGCTCCTGTTTCTCAGAATGTGATCGTTCTTGTTCTTTGCTTGTGCTACTGCACTGAATTCTTTGCAGAAGCATTATCCTAAACACGGCGCTCTTCGGATTCAGAATCTACTTCCTTCGAAGAGGAGCAGCTATGATGAGCTTGCGCAAACGTACCTGGTGGGGGGCTGAGATGCAAGCCGTTCTTCAGACTCCACTGCACGGGGAAAATCCCAGCGCTGTTCACATGACAAACGTAACACCGGCTGGTTGTACGCTCTGGTCTCAAGTCATCGATTTCTATCATGAAATATTTTTCATTGTATACCTGTAGTTAGCAGAGAGAGAATCAGGTGGTCTAGTAAGTAGCAGATTCTGATCTACTGCTCCCTTGTCCCCTATTTTGATAACTTTACTTAACACCAACACTGCACAAAGGAAACCATTTACCTTGAGATATTGTCAGCATTAAAAAAAAGGAAATTAAAAGAGAATCCATGGGATTCATAAACCAGCAGATTTCTGCACATTATCTGGGAGCTTAACAAAAATAAATAGTAACAATAAAAGTGACATAGTAATGACACGGCTATTGCAAAACAAGACCCTAAAATTTATCTGGGGTATCCAGATTACAAGGGATTAAATCAAATTCTAAAAATATGGGGTGAAACAATTTTAATTATTTGATCTTTTGAACTTATATCTTTATGGAGCTCCTGCCCTCCGTTCAAATCCCACGGCTTCACTATCAGCAGTTAAGATTCTTTTTCATGGCAACCTCCCCAAAGGGAGACGTGAAAAATATTTAATTTGAAGAATAGTTCAAGATTTTGAGATAACGAGTTAATGAGAATTTCCTGAGCACTTAAGAACAGAAGTAGTCACGGAACTGAGTTTTAGCAGGATAAGTTGAAGAAAGCTGGTACCTTGAGAACTGTAGCAGGGGAGATCACAAAGGGAGCCATTGGGTCCACAGCTTCTAACTTCATGCCTTCAGAGAACGAATGCATCCCGATTACAGGTTTATCCTGAAAAATGATGCGTCAGTGTGATTACCTGCCTTTCTCCATCAAGAAATATATGTACTTTATATAATGCAACTGAAGAGGATAATTTGAGTTTATATCAGTTCATTTGAAGTAATCAGCACATCAAAGTACCAACAGCCAAAAAGACCAACTATGCCCATCGACGCAGAGTTTTCTGAGTTTTAGGAAACCGAGTCCCCAGGTGAGAATGAGGGACTCTTCCCAGTATATCATCTAACGGCTCACATACTTGTGATGGCTGCATTGTTCAAGTTAAAAAATAACTGTACTACTATAGAATTCTTGTTAATATTCTTACATTATTTAAACTAGAGAAAGGAAAAAAAAATAAAATCAAGCCAAAATAAAACAAGGAAAGAATCTGAATAATGGTGACTGACTTCCCTGAACCACTTCTTAGGAATACAGCACTGAACTACACATGAGGCATTTACCTTAAAGAGATCTGTAGGAACTGATGACTCTTCTTCCTCCTCTTTCACTTTCTTCAGGATCTCTTGCCAATTTGCTTCGCTCTTCAAGGACCTAATGGCTTGAGTGAAAAGAAAGCAAAGGAAAACAGTGAATGAAGTCACCTTCCTCCTTTTCCTTCAGAACACAAAGCAATAAAGCCAGGAGTTTGATCTGTGCCCCTCCAACTGCTAAGTTACTATCTGTTCAGAACCTCTGCAGATCACAAGACAAATCCCTGCCTGGGTAATGCTAATTTGTTTTATACTTAAGGAAGAGGAAAGTTCAAGAAACGTTCCACAAATCTGTCCCAGCATCTGTAATTACAGAGCACACACCTCTCTGACAGAGGAGCAGCTGCTCGTACCGCTGCCACCATGCAGAAAGGATCCCTGCATGTATCTCAAAGCAACTGCACAAGCTCATGCCGAGAGGAACTTCAAAACCAGATGACTTTTCCCTCCCTGGAATACAAACCTACCAAAAATAATGGTGGAGGCAACCCTTCCCTAGCTCCTGCCTGACAGGCAACACACCTTAGCAACTTGTGGATGAGTGGTTGAAAACTCTTGCAGGACTATTTACTGCTGTTGCACTTACATTTTATCACGTACAATATTTGCCAGACCCCACACTGATTATGTGACCACCAGACGCATGCGGAAGGCAATTTTAGAGCAATAAAGCAGTGTTCTCCAGCCTCTGATCACCACACAGAGGATACATGTTTTGAGGTACCTAAAGGTGGTTGCAGGCTATATCCGTGCTGAGCTGCCCATCCCACTTGATGAAGGAAAGGGTCCAAGTAGAACAGCCACTGGTCAAATTTGTCACAATCCTCCAGCCCTTCGTATCGCAACTTGAGTCTCCCACCAACATTTTCCACCACGTTGACTATCCAGGCTTCCAGGGAATCCCGAATGTTTTGCAGTTCTAGTCGGGAGCCTGGTGCAATGAGATCCAATGGATTTTTCCCTCTGTGAAGCTGCAAAAAGAACACAAATTATTCTGTACAACAGAACAAAACAAGTCCCATCCTTCTACTTATTGATACACATTCTTTCTGCACAAATGAAGTATGAATACAGAAGCAAAGCACAGTTCCCTTACTAACACAAGGCAAATGAAAAGGCGATGTTTAGAATCGCTGGTGCTTGCACTAGAGCTTCTTAATGCCTGCAGGTAGTTAAACATTTCACTTAAGTCCTCATCATCATTTTCAGAAGCATTATCACTTATATATTCAGGGCTTGAAGGAAACGTGATTAATCTCTTTCTAAAACTGAGTCATCTAGCATCTAAAACTGAGTCATCTAGCATCTAAAACTGAGTCATCTAGCACACAAAGATGACTACACACAAAAAATACAAGATAAAAATGTTAGTTGCAAAGAAGACATCAATGGCATTTAAAAAAAGAATTATTACTTTAGAATCAGACACTGATGTGAGGTTTAAGGATTGTTTAAAGTGCAGAGCAGGGGACAAAAATTTATTTCTTCACTAGCAAAGATGCAAGACTTAAGTGAAACAATAACCTGCCCATTAGTAATACAAAACAAAAGGTGAAAGGAGTCAACTGAGAAAGGGAACAACATGAAAGCAAAATAAATAACAGATTTCCTTAGAGCCACGGGAAGGAGGAACAGAATGGAAGGAAGACAGAAAACAAAGGGATTTTGAAAAAGGACCTTCTTTTGATAGGATTAATGAACAGCTCAAACCTGCAGTGAGAGATACGCTTCAGGACAACGCTACCAAAATTAAATACTGTAGACAGGAAAGACCAGAGAGTGGAACTTTAAGGTCAGCAGCATGCTGCAATTCTCCCTAAACTCAAGAAAGGAATTGAACTGAATCTGAATAGAGGCTCCCTTAATGACAAAGGGGAAAAACAAGACAAAACCCAAGTTGCAGGACACTGCAGCACTTACCCCCTCCAGCAGGTTAGCAGGAGCACTGCACGCTCCTTTTAGCACCCGCTGAAGGAATTCCTCCTGGTCAGGTATCTTGTCCTTGATACCTAAGTGAAAGTGAAGACAGCTTGTGATTCTTCCTTCCAGTTAAAGCTTATTCAGAATACAAGACATTATTCATGTGCTGCCTAATTCACAAGGATCTGCCATACACCCACCCCTAACACCTTAAAAGAAGAAACAAACCAGCACAGTCTTTAAAGGAAATGACAGAGCAGTAGAATTTGGTGGGTGATGATTAAACTAACCACAAGCCTCTGTAACACTAAGTCCAGTACTTGCTGCTTCTGCATCCAGAATCAATACCTTCAGGCACTTTGAGAATCTTCTTGTTCTGCTCGCACCAGCCAATGGGGTGTAAATCAGCCGTCATGATATCACACCAGAAATCAGCCTTGCGGTCTTCCCCGTAACCATCGTAGCGCAACAGGAGCAGCTGCCCGCAGGTAGTAATGATGGTGGCTACCCAGTAGGTGTTTTGGTCAGACTTGACAGCAACTTCCAACTTCATACCAGGGGCAAAACCATTCTGCAAACTGGTATCCACCTGAAGAGGAAGAAAATCACATTTAAGCACCTCCCAGAAACTTCATGGAACAACAAGGGGAAACAATTTAGACATCATGTTCATCAGCAAAAACCCTCAAGCCAACCACCATCCAGTCTCTTCAGAGAAAAAAACCTCATCATATTATGTGACCCAAATTAGAATGCACACAGAATCACCATTAATGAAACCCCTTGTTGTGTACAGGTGAGGATCTGACTGCACGATACTCACATACTGAAATGTGAACTTCAAATGAGAAGGCAAAACATTAAGTTTCTCATATCCCCAACTTCCCCATTCTCAAACATTCCCAAGAGCATGAGGACCCCGTTTTGCTCTCACTACAGTACGCTCCTCATCTATGCTCAATTCTATTGTTTCAGTCTTAACTAAAAATCTAACACATCGATCCTCTGCTCTCAGCTGAAGGAAACTGCTCTTTTCTTTCCTCGGCAGCCCCAAGCTCTATATCCTCTGTGAATTCACAGCAAGAAAGGCTTTTGGTGTGATGCAGACACAGCAGACATCTTCTGGGTTATTCATTACCAGTTCTGTGCTGACGGGTCAGTAACTGCCACAGCTATTGTAGCCTCATCTAAAAATGCTAAAAATAAAACTCAGAGACCTATATCAGAATGAAAAGCACGTCTCTGTTAACCGTTACATCCTTCAGGTTAGCACCCATCACTTAGGGAAACCCCACTTAAAAACCAAGTCAGTGGGAGCCAATACCTGAAGTGGTACTGTTGGGGTCGTCTCTTCAAGAAGTCAGTTGTCCTGCTGAAGAGACCCAAAGGCTACGGTTCCCAAGAGAAAAGCCATGAGCTCGACACAAAATCTGAGGAATTGGGAAATCTGTGCAGCTCTCTATAACCAAACTTTCAGCAAAGCCTCACAGTGGAGAGAGAGCTGCATTCAATGAACGCAACAGTGACAGGTGGAGCTTTCCCTGAAGTCAGGTGCCTTTTCCTAACACTGACATTTACGCTCCCAGGTGGATCCAGCACAGACCAAGAAGTTAGCACCCTTTCCCGGCAGCTGGGCAAGGCAACACCATTAGATGGTTTAAAGTGCAAACTGTTGGGTTTTTATGCTGGCTCCCTAGCAGACTGGGTAGCAGGAGATGCTGCAGAAGCAGAGACTATTTTCTTTGGAGCGGTGGGTCTGAGAGCAGCTGCCCCCTCCTGCACGTAAGGCAAGCTGAGGTGGCCACGAATGCTCAGCAGCAGCAGCTCCGATCCTCCTTCCCAGCCAGCACCAACCTGGCTCCGTGTCCCAGCACCACACGGAGCTGGGAATCCAACTCAGCTCCGGAGATGAGGAATGGACAAAAAATATTAAGAGCATGCAAGAACACACAGCAAACACATGTTCAGATGATGTTGAACACTAATGTATTTTTACTATATGTTTACACAAGTCGCAGAAAGGAATTAAAAAAGAGCATTCAACAGCCCTAGAGAAAATGCAGTCAAACTCAGGGTGGGGTGACACCCAGTGCAGCTCCAGGGTTTCACTAAGCTCTTTTTCTTGCTGGATTGTAGGCAAAACAGTCACTTTGATCTCAATATTGTTTAATTTTTAAAGTGAAAATAAATTAAACATTAGAACATGCTTCATTTGAGGAGGGAGCTTACATTTTCCAACGTGTCTTGCTTATAGTACAAGCAAAACTTCCATAATTAATATAAGCATACAAATATAAAAAAGTCCTCTCTCACAACAGCAAGTCCAGTTCTTTGCTAACCCAGGCTGTGTAATCATGGATTACATTTTCCTAATCAATCATGTGCTCCTCTGGGATGCAAGCTGGGTATTTCTCACCCACCATTCATGATGGGAGGCTCACTGCTCCAGTATTTTAAAAGAACAAAACAAAACCCATAAGCTTCCATCTAAAATGTATTTATATTAATTAATTCAGCTATTTGCATGTGCCCATTTGCTCTTTTGTCAGTGTTATTCTTCAGCCAAGTTTTTTCCACTGTTTTTTCAAATGTACAAGACAAGTTCCCCCTCAACTTTGCTGAGAGCAGATTATAAAAATACATCATTCTTCAAGTCAAGCAACCAGCAGACAGAGATTCCAGCTGGAATGCCATATTTTAATAGATTCTTTAATGTTCTGTACTTCTGCAGGTTACCTTGGAATTCAAAATGCTTCACAATCCTTCTGTGAACGTATCTCAGTCTGTTTTCCTGCTGACTGAAGTCTCCTGAACCGAAGGTGGTGATGCAGCACGGCGTGCTTTCCAAGCAACAGGTCACACACAAGACACAACCCTCACTGCCACCCTAAGAGACCCACAGCCGGTCTTGGAAACACTATTTAATTGTAACTTTAATAAAAACGTGGATGAGGATCCACACTGGCAACCTGGAAGATGTTCCAGTTGTTGGGATTGCTCCCAGAGGTTTGGAAAGCAGCTCCATACAGCTTCACCCTCGCTGAAGGCACAAGAAGGGAGACTTCCCATTCACATCACACCCAATGGGACAGGGCACTCCAGCATTTTACCCACAAACATTTGATTGAAGATATCCAAGGACAAAGACAAGGGATTATCAAGACTTCATCCTATCTATTAAGCCTCCGATCGACAATTATCCTAATCAGCCTTCTAACTATTACAGTCAAGTGTTTGGCAGAGCTGTTATTTTCTCCTTGGCCTCCTTGAGCGCCACCTTCTCTGAGGGCACATTCGAATTCTGCTGTTCCAGAACTAAACCACCAATTGTCTATAGCCAGCTCCTGCAGAGCAGCTGTCCAGCAGCAGCTACAAAAGGGAGAAAGAGACTGGCCATCTGGGCTCTATGAGAAAAAAAAAAAAAAAAAATTCAAGCTGATTTTCTTGTGCAGGAAAGACCTAGAACCTCTTAAATGTCAGCACTTGTGGACAGGATTGCCCTGTGCTACACACAGAGTGGATGAACAGAGACAATAACAAAAAGGCAAGATTCCTCATTTCTCATTAAGAAACAAGATTTTAATTAGTCTTCTAGATTTGAGAGCACCAGCTCATTCAAAGAAACCCTAAACTCTCACTGTATCAACCAAACAATGTAGGAGACTGTAAGTAAACACACACTCCCTTACTCACGTGTTTAAAAGATCCATGGGGGGCTGCAGTTGCTCCTGTGTCTTCTAGATATTCATCCCAATTGAATTCCATTTCTTCCACACTGGAACCGGCATCTGGAAGAAAAGCCGAACACCTTCTACTTAGCAACCTGTTGGCTTAATTTTCAGGCTGAGAACTACAGCAAAACTAAATGACTGAGTGCACAAGCGTGCAGGGAGTTTTCAGCTACACATCTCAACAGACAGACAAGGCATTTAGCCTTTCTTTGTACGTGAAGGGCACTTTAAGTTGGATCTGGTATGAAAAACAGTGAGACCCTAAGGATCTTGTTTAAGCATAAATGAGAGGAGAGCATAGCCGGAAGAGTTCTGTATTTGTATCAGCAAACGTAAGAGACACCAAACTCTGGGCACACCAGACCATCAATGTGTTAAATTAAAACCATGCGGGAAACAACAATACTGAAAAAGGTTTGAAAAGGAAGACTAAAAAGAAACTGAAATATAATTCTCTTCTTTTTAAATTAGATTGCATTTGCTTAGCTGTTATAAAACACCAAAAGCACAGAGAAGGATTCAAGGTAGTTGTAAGAGCAGCTTGAAATCAAACAACTGAAATCAAGAACACTAATTAGCCACTTAAAACCCCCCCAGCTTGTAAGGTGTAACAGTTTCTTTAGACCAAGAAAATCTCATTTTTGGATGCATTTAAAGCACAAATGTGCTAAACCCACTCAAGCCACAGTTCAAACCTCACTGAGGCTGTTGGGAAGCAAGCGGCTGCAGCGAGTCACACTACCAATTATCCAGATTCCCTATAATTATTGCCAAGCCTGCCCCCCAGCCCGCTCTCCCCGGCAGCTCTTCATCACTTCCCCACTCCCCTTCTATTCCAGTTTTCTCCAATTGTAACCCACCCTGGTGAAAATACATCACATCCCACGCAGGCTGGACTCAGGTCCCCTCTTCAGTTCTTTATTCCCACCTCACCTAAGTGGCATTTTTAACCTCAACACACAAACGACAGCTTCGGTTTCAGCAGCAAAGCAGGATGGTGTAAAAGTGAAGCTTCTCATTTTCACTCCTCGACCGATTCTACCATCTGCACCAGAGCTGTCTTCATCAATGAACACACCACATTTCCACCTCTCAGTACCAGGAAACCTGATCCCTTGTTTATATTTGAACACAGAGAAATCTCCGTGTATCACGGGCATGGGGAGCACTCAGCAAAGGTTACAGGACACCAACATCTCCTACATGCTCAGCCTTTCTTAGGACAGGTGGCAACTGCTCTTTCAAGGAGCAGCAGCCTGAATAGGAAACACTGTGTCCAAAAATCCTAATTAAACACTATTACACACCTCTATCAGCCCCACAGGCATGTTGACAACCCACTAAGTACATGGCACAACTTATTCTCAAACAGAGAGCAGCAAATATTTGCCTAAAATCTGCGTTATGTTAAATTGCCTGAAAAAAACCTACAAAAGTCTTGAGTGTAAAGCAAGCTCATTTTATCTTCAAACTGATTGTTGACCTGATCTTTGACTTTTCTTTGTACTTCTAGGAACTGTAATTTCCCCAGATTTAGAAATGTCAGTTCGGTTACCTGGTGTTTTCCAATGACACCATCTGTTCTAAAGGCAGATCCTTGCTCTCCCAAACCCCAACTCATTTTGCTATTTTTAAACAAGCACAGCTGGTTGTATCAGCCTCTCAGAAGCCTCGGAGCTCAAAAAATTCAGAGTCTGAGTACCACCATCACTTTTAGGGTCTAATCTTCAATTTATTGAGGAAATAGACCTGGGGAAGGGCAGAAATAATGTTATTTAAAAACCTTTTGAGATTTCTTAACTCATTAAAACAGCATTTTACTTCAGTATAACCATAAAAATGCTTAACTTCACAGTGCAGAACCGAAGTGGGGAGAAACATTAGCTCAAACACAATAAATATGACCAGTGAAAACCAAAAGCAAACTTAGCCTGGTTTTTCCCCTGCCTGGAGAGGGCCGGCTCACCCTTTCCCACTGCAAAGCACCCAGCAGCTCAGCAGCACCAACTCACCATCACCCGGCTCCAAAATGCATGTAACAGCACAGCTTGCAATGTCTAATGCATCCCATTTGACACAGAAAGCAACGTGACTGCTCCCTGCTTTTTAACATGTTTGGAAGCCAAGTAGCTCGACCTGGGAATACTACACGGACCTTGAGGCTTTCCAGCCGCGCTCTTTCCGGAGCCGCTGGCAGCACCAAGTCTTCAATAACATGTTATCATCAGATAGCTGTCTGAGGGGCAGTTAAGCTCCTTAAATGAGGCACAGGTCACTTAACACACTGAAAGGGTCAATTAGTAACTTCTGTTGCCACTTAATTGCTACAAGGAGCTCCCAGAAAGCTGCTTCGCTCTTGTTCCAGCCACCCTTCTGCCTCTAACTACAGTTAAAACCAGTTCCCAGCTGGATAAGAGTTACTCAGGTCCTTTGTCACTCCATTAACCCACAGTCTCTGCAGCCTGTGTGTTTTCATATCCGAAAGAGCCGTTTCCTTCCAGGTCTGCGCTGCGGTGAGAAGGGCTCCGACAGCTCCATACTGTCCAGCATCCAAACCCCAAACTCTCTAGCAACTCATTTTTCATAGGCAAAACAAAAAAAATCCCAACAAAAACCATTTGCACAAATTCCTGTCCAACACTCACTGCAAATGTAATGATTTTCCTGCTTTATTTTAAGGAGCTTCACCGAGTCAGAGGGTGCTTTTTTTAAAAAAAACCCCAATGTTAGCCCTTAAAAATATCTGCAATGGAAACAGTCTACACTGGACTGGTTTGACCCCTGGATTCAACTTAAATTCTCACTGCAAATAATTTCCATGCATCTTTAATGCGATTTAGTTGAAGACTTGTCATATGGACATTTAAGTACATCACATCGAAGTCTAAGACCTTCAATTAAGGCAAACCTAAAGGTTTCCTCACCCTGAAGCTTGGATATATTTCAATCTGATTTTAATAACAGTTAATCTTTTCCATCTATACCAGCTGCAAGGCCATGAATAAATAAAGACAGGTTGGAATCCCAGCCTGAGAAAGACTGTGACAAGAATGAAAGTTCTTTCCCTCTTGTAGTGCAGGAGAGCATCACAACTACCCATGATGACCACTGTCTGGGTTCTTGTAGGCAGAGAGCCTGTAAGTAGAAACCAAAAAGAAAGAGGGGAATCTCCAAAAAACACTAAAAATCATCATGCGGAAAAAATGACACAAGTCAGAGAACATGGAGGGAATGCTCCAGTAGGAGTAGGGACTGTTCTAACTCAAAGCACTTCAGGAAACAATATTCAAGGGCACAACAAAACCGATATGCTATGCTTACATGGGTAGGATTTACTGGATTTTACCTTTGAATTCAGTAAGTAAGGCTCTTTTCTGTTACTGCTTTTCACAGCTACCTGTACTCAAACCAGGCACAAAGAGGATGCTGGGGAAAATAGATGTTGAGTAATTTCAAGGTGGTATCAAACTCTTCCTCGCTATTCCAAAGGCACACAGAGGACTGTGTGACCTCTGCTACTCTTTGAGGAAGACCAAAAAATGTCAATAAAGTTTTTAGTACCAAGGGGTGAGCTACCAGCCTGCAAACACTCCACTGCTGGCTACGTGTACATCTCTGTACTGTTGTTCTCAGCTGCTTAAAGCCTTTTCTTTCTCACACTACACGACAGAAGTTAGCGGTTTCCACTAGCAGAGGAAACAGTATTTGCATCTGCCTGGAGATACTCTGCATACCTGCGCGTGCTGCTTTTTCTTGCTTATTTGAGGATATAATGTTGACAACAATTTGACTGAATTGCTATAATTAATAATCAAAAAGCAAATTTCAGGATCATAAGGCAGAGGATGGCTAAAAGCACTGCAGATTAAAATAACATTTAACAGTTCTTCAGTAACATTGACAACAACAGACCCACCAACAGCAAAAAGTCCTATGAGCAGAGCAGATTGTTGGACAAGTACCAAAGGAAAGTAATACTCTGATAAAATCCTAATCCAATTGTTGACACTGGTAACTACAAATTTTTACTTTATATTAATTGTACCAACACTATAGAAAAGGACCTCGTCAAGGAAAAGAGCAAACCATGGCAGGCAAGCCAGAAAAACGGACGGGCCCTGCCCCATACGAGTCTGAAATGGTTCTGGAATTATGCAAAGCTGTTAATATCCCCAGTCATCCTGGATCAACACTCTTTCCAGGCCGGTGTTTCAAGGTGAACCAAAACCTGAGCGAATTTGTCATCACATACAACCCTGCAGCAGGTTAGGAATTGATATCCTGAACCCCTCCAAGCAGGAGCACCAGGCACAGCAGAGAATCAGGAATGATTACAATGGCAGCAAACAGCTCCAGTTATCTATTTAAACCAGCAGCACAACCTCATCGAAACATTAAGAACAATATGAACAGGAGACAGAACAAGGTGATATTAATCACTTTGACAGACAAATGCCTTAAAATAGTAGTGTTAAGGCTACTGCGATTTCCATGAGCCCATCTCATAGCGATACTTTGGAGAAAAAAGACACAGCTTCTTAAAACCACAGTTATTTAGGTGGGTGAGATTTTGTTCTTCAAGTCAATGACAAACGTTGCTTTTGAAATAGAGCAACAGACACAGTCAGATCGAACCCAGCATCATCCAAATGCGAATTTCTGTCTACAATACGCAGCATCACACACGTGCACTATTCACTGCACTTGTCTTTGTTCCATCTCACTTGCGGAGTTTTTTTGAGAGCCACTAGCCACAGAGCTCAGCCAGACTGTTACCTGCATCATATTGCTGTTCTCCATTCATCTCCACAGCAGCCCAGTGGTTATTTCCAGCAGCCAGAAGCAGGGGAATTCAAGGCTGTCGCGGTTTTGCAGTCATGAGTTGCCTCCCGCCTTCGATTCTACTGGCAGCCAGGACATTCACGAAAAGATTCTGAAAAAAAAACCCAAAACAGAAAGAACATCCGATAAGAAAATCCATACCAGATTTTAACTACTTTTAGGATACATTGAAAACATTATTCTAGCAACAAGCCAAAAACTTTAAAGCAAACAAGGCCATCTCATTGTGTTTATGCGCGTTTAGCTATTCCCCACCCCTCATCTGCAGACCAAGCTGATTCTAGGAGAAGAACATTTCCTAAATCAGTCGGCTATAAAGCTTTCACCATGTCTTCAGCCCCCCAACAAATCCAACCCCCTCAAAGGCTCCTTCAACCTTTCACAAGGCTAAAGAAGCAGGGAACTAACCAAGTCACCGCTTAAGAACAAGACAAAACAAGATCCTTTTTTGCAACATGGAAATACTTAAGACAACCCCCCCAGATAAAAATCCCTATCCAAACAGCAAAGATGCTGTTTATTTAAAAGATGCCAAATTCTGGCAGCTCCTGTTGAAGCCCATTGATATTCTGCCCAAGCTGGGTAGTTATTCAGGATCTTGTGAGCAGCTCCGGCATTTTATCTACACAAAATTGAGCGTGCTTGTAATTAGAACCCACCATGGGTGATGCTCACAGTCTGGCACCCCAAAGATTTCCTTTTGATAAGTCTCGAGGGGAGGGAAGCACAAGCACTGCTGGAACAGAGCTGACTTGGAAATCCTTTGGACTCTTCAGACTCACTTCTGCATTTCAAACCTCCTTTCAGCACATGAAATATTCAGATGTTAGCAACTGGAGGCAGCATTAAAAACAGTTACAGTTCATTAAAGCCAGATGGCTCACTTGAATATGAAAAGAAATCAAACATAAGTTGGATGTTGAATTAAAACAAATCAGCTGGTGTCTAAGGCTTAATATTATTTTAAAACAAAGGCGCATGAGACTGCAGGGACAGGAGACACCCCTACGGACTGAGGAAGAAGCTGCAGGAAGAGTCAGGTTTCAGCAAATCCCTCTGCAAAGGCATCTAGTAAAATCTATTCCAAAAGCCCTGTGTCCACCCTACAGAGCCTCACCCTGCACAGGCAGGCAGAAAACCTGTTGCAGAGGTCTGTCAGAGCAGAGAAGATGCTCTTTAGCACCTGGTACCTACACCTCTGCCACCGAATAAGGAGAGAAATCTAATGCTGACACAACAAGGGAAGATAAAAGGTCCTTGTTGTTCCTGGTCCACAGCCTGAAGGCAACAGGAGAGGAGGTCATGTCCCCATACCCATTCACGCATGTACCTGTGCTTTTTCACTTCAAGGAAATACTCATTACGTGCTCCCTATGAGCGTAGATGACGCATGCACTTCACCTAAAGGCTTTTCGTAACATATTATTTATTGTAAGGCCCACAGCTATGGCATAAACAGTGCCTGTAAACTTAGTTTGGGTAGCCTTTAAGTTGAGACGTACGCTGCCATAAGCAGCACTATGAAATATCTGGTTTCTCAGCTTCCCCCCAACTGCTACATTACATAAGTGGGTACAGAATCCTGGGCTAGACTTTCCAAGTGAAATGATTACGCTTCTTGTCACAGTCACCACCAGTCTCATTCTTCTGGCTTAGAATACAAACAGACAGAACCATTCAGATGCTGCTCAAGAGACAACTCTGAGCCAATGCCAAGGTTTGAGACCTGCAGCACGGAGCGACCTGTGGAGAGCTAGAGGGGGCAGAGTGGATCGTACAAGCACTTAACTATTAGCTCCAAACGAAAAAAGAAAATCATACCCTTTCTACAGTCTCAAGGAAGAGCACTTCCATTGCTAAGTGCCAGACAACAAAGCACCAACGGATGAAGAATATGAAGGGCACAATACTCAGCTATGTGAGAGAAAGGTGTCTTAAACAAAAAGTACACTGCACATACATTTTAGGCAATTAAAGATAAAAATTCATTTGTAAGTGCCTGAAACATCAAAGTTAGCAGAGAAATCTGCATAAAGTCGCCAGTCCTGCAGATAAAGTATGAAGGTTAATGTGGTCTTAATGAAGTTACAATAAATATCTCCGCAATACTGCTAAGTGCCTTGATTTATTCAAACAAGTCCTCTTCACCGACTCGTATTCTGTGCATACGTTATAAAAAAAGGCTTTGAATAAAACCTGAGTGCGGCTCAGCACTCGAGTCACGTCAAGGGAAAAAAACCCTGCACTGTCTTCCAAACCCTTTCTGGAAATGGAACTTCTATTCCAGTGAACCACCTGATGGATGTCCCCGCTGCAGGCAATACAACAATTAAAGGAGAAGAGGAGGGGGGAAGGAAAGTACTTTGCAAATATGACATTTAAAAAAGAAGTCAGCAACATAAAACGCTTTTAATATGTAAAAGCGGACACCTTCTTGCTTCCTTCCTTCCTCATGTCATTGAAATAGCACCCGTTACAGACAGAGGTAACATATTACACCCCTTTTCTCACCAACCACAAGCCACACACAGAAAGGGCAACTGTCCCTCAAATGCCAACAAAACCACACGACAAACACAGCCCATCAGCAAGTGAGGGCTCACACCACCTCCAGACATTTGAGAACCACAATAAAGCCCAGCTCAACACCAAGGACATTTATTCCCAAGGAAATTCTCCACCCCACCAAGACAGAATTTCAAAGGTCAGGAGCCACACGTATTTATCAGCACATTGACGATTCCATTTTCCCAAAGCACGCACAAGTCTCCAACTCAAATTATAGCCAATCTCCTAGATTTTGGTTTAAAAACAGCCTTGCCGCTCTAACCTTAGGTTCCTACTTCTAAAAAATCGGCGCTGGATTTAGGGGACAACAGCTCAAGCATCAATTCAAAGCATCTGCACACCAGCCAAACATTAGAACTTGACAGGACTATAGTGATTTGCTACTCACAGGTATTTCCTAATACAAAAGCAAAGACAGGACTGTGAATTAGCATCTTAAAACAGAGGGGAAGGCAAAATACAAACTCAGGACTCCACCACGCATGGGAGCCCACAGATAGTGTATCTCAAAGGCTATGCCCCTTCGCTCAAGTCTCCAAATGTGAACGTTAAGAACTTCTAATTCAGTTTTTGTTACATATACTCACTTACCATCTCAATTATTTGAGTAAAATTGCCACTTCAAGTCAGAAATACTAGGCAAGGCAAAATTGAACTTCCTACAATGCGTATTTAAAGATTCCTTAACAAAAAGGGTGCTGGGGGCAGGCAGTTCGACATCCCACCCTCCACTGACTGTTCAGTAAAAGCTCTCTGCAGTCTGAGTTCGCAGTCAGATCCTGACTTTGATCCCCAACCTGTCTCATAGCTTTCCTGCGCACTCTCAAACAACTACAGCACTGTTAGCATGAGATGCGTTCTGGTCTGAGTTGCTCCCTATCTTCCAAAGATAGGGCTGCTAATGAAATGTCACAGTCCCTGTACAAATACAGAGTCTTGAGTATAATCACCTCAAACTAATCTAATCTAAGTTACCTTAAAACTGATTCAACAAGATGCACCAGCCCAGCGGAGGCTCTATCACTCCCACGAGAGGTGACAAAACTGCAGGCAAGTGTGTGATTTCCTTGCAGGTGCAGGAAAGCCCATGGTGGAACCAGGATCAGAAGCAGCTCAGCAGCCTGATGAGCTGATGAAGTGGTGTATCTGTCAGATACTAGTGGTGCTTCAGGCTGTAACAGCAAAAATAAGTGTTTTTTTTCCCCCAATGGTGACAAATCTGAGTTTACTGACCCCGCTCAAAAGCTAACAGCCAAGCCAGTGCTAGAGAATAACTAGACAGAAATATCTAAATTATTTAGTAGCCAGGACCAAACAAAAGCCAAAGTGTGACGAGACCAAGAAATAAAATAAAAAAAAAAAAGAAAAAACAATGTTTAGAGGCCTTTTTCTGATTTTAGTCAATCCTTCTGTAACACTACCCTCCCTCTCCTGAAAAAAATGTACCCCTTGGCTGGCATCAGGGAATGGAAAAATGTACTTTTCAAGCATTCCTTTTGATAACCCTGTAGAGAAACTCTTGACCAACTGATCACAGCTAATGTTTCTTCAAAGGGAAGATTTCTTCCTCATTTAACTTACAGAACTCCGTCTCCTGCAAATGACATTTTATTTATAGCAGTGGTATTTGCTGTATAACTGATTGGGGAAGGCTGTAAATGAGCATCACTGCATATATATGGAAAACAATGATAAAGCAGTCATCAAAAAGCTACAGAAGATTTAGATATTCTAATAAGGCAATCTGCATAACCCCCACCTGAATTTTAATTCTGCAGAACTTATTTAATAGGTTTATGCTGTGGATCATCTGTTCAAGCTACTTCTTTCCCACAGAAAAGCAGTATCTTGAACTTTAGGACCTGTCTACCGATCCCCAGCCTCACATTAATTTTAATACTTGGACTGAGGGCTTCACTGCAGCAGGTCAAGTTATTTTTTCAAAGTCTAAGTGTTCAAGGCAAGAAGGCAAAGGTGAGGACAATGATGAGCCACCGCGAACGGCATCTAGGCTCCTCACCTCCCAGGCAAAACAAGATCATAACTTGCAACTCTCTAAAATACAAACCATCGAAATGGGAAAGAGAGGAAAACAGCACTGAGGAGGTAGAGATAAGTCATCACAGCAAATCAGCCTTTCACCTGCAGGAAGCATTTCCAAAGGAGAAAGAGGACCAACTTGTGGAGGACCTCAAGAAAAACAGGCTTGGACCAAGCAGATCAGATGCTTTTACCGACTGGAAGGCTAACGCCTTCCCACGTGGCAGATTCCGACCTGATATTCCTAAGAAAGCACTTCAGTTAAAAGCCCCCAATGCTCTTACAGCCTTGACAAACGATGCATTGCTGGAGGCCAGAAGATACAAGACCAGACACTTGCACTTCGTATGCTGCAAACACAACAGCCATGCAGATGTTTGCATCTATCAGCTAAATTATATCACTGTGCCGTTTAATTTATGCGTTAAGTAAGCTGTCCTTGATAAGCTAAAAACTAAATATAAAGAGAACACATATCAATGGGGAAAAGATCCACAAGAAATACAAGTGTTCCTACAGCGACAAAAAGCCAGAGTAGTTCTACAGAGATGCTGGTTACTTTTGCCTCCCAGATGAGAGCAGCGCTGACGGGCACTGGAGGGGGTACGTCTATCAGCATTCACTAGTACTTGATTAACTGCTTCTGACTAGTTTCCCATTCAGTGCTGAACAGGCGATGACCTTATCTATGCTGGTATTTAAAGCACATGCAGCTGTACCCAACATCCAGGCATGTTATATAAACTGACCTAACCAGAATAAATCACCTGCCTTGCACATCATTACACGCGCTCTTCCCACGTTACAATCTGAGGAGGGAACCCCTCAACTCATTCCTCTCGTTGAAGATGTAGGTTTTCTCAGTTCCGCTGCAGCGGTTCTTCCCATCTGCATCCTCTTTCAGCTAATGGGAGGCCAGGCAGATGGAGGGCTTCATCAGTTTAGTTTGCCAAGAAAGCCGACAGGCAAACTAACAGTTAATAAAACAAGCATCTATTACTGCACTAACATTGAACTTGTATACTTTAGAGAAGACTGAAGCTATTTTACTCCATAGCAGCTGTGTTTACACTATAGCACAGTCTGGTACCTCTGAAACTCAAGTGAACTCGTACCCGACAGTAACTACGCCGGTTCCAAGGGAAAAATACTGTTAAAAGGAAAAACACACTTCAGCTTCTTGTGTAAAATGAAAATCTTTACTTCAGCTGCTTTGAAAGGTACCACAATTTCATCTACCACAGATCAGGAATAGAAACTGAGAACAAAATAAACCGAAAACAGTTGTTTCGTTCATACAATAGCATCATATGAAAATGCATCTGTGCTCACCAGATCAAACTTTTCCCTTCTTCCCCAGCAAGGTACACACACGCATTTTAATCAACCCAAGAGTGAGTTTATCGTTTAGACTCTGAGCCACAACCATCACTCACTATCAGGAACAGAGCGCCCGTCCTCTCAAGTTTTCTTCAGAAGGAAAAAAAATGTCTACTGTCAAGACAACTCAGCATCGCTTTTTATTGCTTTAGGTCCAGTGGATCTCTTCCTTTCTCCTCTGAGCACTTGTTCAACACGATGGGAAATAACACTTTAACCAGAACTATCAAAGGTTTGGACATCTCTTCTGCACAACACAGCCAGCTGGACCAGATCCACCGAGTTGATTACTTAGAGAAGGAAAAATCTACTCAAAAGCATGGTATACGTTATGCTGCAGATGCCAGATCCACTACAACAGACCCACCGCAGCAGGAAGCCCCCAGTGCCAGTTCTCGGAGCCTGCTGCTGTGGCTAAGCACAAAGATAACCCCCTGAGCGAGCCACAGCTCTGCCCGGAGGCAGCAATCGGGGCTCTGCACCCGTGCAGCCACCCAGCAGCCCCAGCCACGCTGCCTCCTGCCACACACCCCCCAGTTGTTCAACCTGACAAAGTCAACAGTTCTTCATCCTGGACGTTCCACTCATTGCCCAGGATACACGATAAAGATGTTTTGTGGCTTTTACTTATCCTCGGGCAACTGCTCTTTTATTTCGATTGAGACTTACCCCATTTGCCTTTGGTTTATGGGGTTTAGATCTGGTTTGGACTGGTGGACACAGGCAGCGTTTCTTGAGCTTGTAGTAACACACACAGAACTAAAGAGCTGAGTCAAAGGTCTGCTACTGCCTGGTGAATCGAGACAGTCTCCTGCCTCTAGAGAGCAGCAAGAGGATGGCTGCTGCGAGCTGCGGCCAAGCTTTAGAGCCAGGAGTGCAGCAGCCAGTCCTTCCTGCAGCCTGCTCCTTTCCCAGCACTGTTCTTCGCCGAAAGAAAGGGAACCACACAGTGCATCAGTTCGTCTGCTTTATCTTGGCTTGCTTCTCACCCAGAAAAAAAAGACAAAACCAATACAAACTGGAAAGGTAAAGAGAGTGCTGCATCTAAATATGGTTAGAGGGATGCAACCCTCCCTTCCAAGCTGGGGAAAACGCAGTGGGAAAAGTGAGGAAAAAGTAGAATTTACCACTTGGGCTTTTTCTCAAGCTGGCTGTGTCCAGGTTGTTCAACCACCTGCAGATATGCAGGTGAGGCTGACCAGAAAAGCTTTCCCAAAAGGCCACAGCCTTCCTAGGAGGCAGCAGGGATTAAAGATGTTTGAGCCAAACTCTGCTTTAAGTTTAGATGCAGAGCTGCCTGACCTCGCTGCTCCAGAATCACGTTCATCGCTGCTGCCACAAACACAAATAAAACCAAGCAGCAGCGAGTCCGAGTCCAGATGCCTGGGACCAGCCTCCCCCTAAATGATTCACAAGCCAGAGAGCGATGAAGAGCAGTCAGATGGTTACATCCAGTGCTGCTGGAGAACTGCTCTGCAGACACAAAAATCTTCTTGTTCTTTTAACCCAAATTACTAAAAGCGTGATGAGTTCTGGTTTTGGTTGTCACTGCAAGCAAACTTAGATGAGCTTAGCAATACCGCACAATATTGGACACGCTCCCGCTCTGAGTCAACCACGCGCTGGCTGCCGCCTCTGCTCTCAGTGCCTTTTCTCATAATGCAAAATCCCAAGTTAATTTTTTCATAGCTGGTGCATTTACAGTCAATTAAGACGAAGAGATCACATCATAAACTTCTATTACCAAGGACTCATAACTACCCAAAAGGCACATAAATGACTGTCTTTTAGAAACGTCCTCTTGATCTTAAATAGATGCCTGCCAAACAGAAATCCCAATTCTTTTATAGCGATTTTTAGTCACTTCTGTAGCACAGCCCAGAGTACTCTCCTATCAAAAGACTGTAGGCAGAGGCCAGACAAAATGAGTTTCCATAATTTATAGCAGCACTGACGTTAAAGACAATAAATGCAACAGGAATAAACGAAGTAGGAGTTAAGTTAAATGCCAGGAGGGCCTATTAATTTATAATATAACTAAATTAATCCACTCTCAGTATATAAAGAAAAACTACTGAAATCAAATGCTCTTGGGGAGCTGTTAAGAGAAAAAGAGAAACTGGGTTTACTCCTCCCTGCCACTTCACTGCTTTAGCAATATGGGATTCCAGGCTCTCAGTCCAGATCTTCTGTTTTAAACAGCAAAGCTGAAAATAACCTCCTAGCATATACTTTTTCTTCTCTGATGCACCAAGCTAAAGACTTAATATGGGAGTGCTGTCTGCAGACAGCAAAACAACATCTGGCAGCTTTCCGAGCATCCCATTTGAAGTGACTCCTCACACCGCGCTCTGGCAACCTGCGAAAGAAGATGGATCATCTAGTGGCAGAGCCGATGCTGCCCCAGGTACAATCCCAGCCGTCACATCAAACGTCTCCTTGCTAGAGACTCAGGTTGTTATTGTAACTTGCTGAACAGCTGCCTCGGCCGCCCCCGGAGAGGACAGGCACCTACCCCCGGTTTGCGCTGCGCTTGTACTTCACAACAGCCTCCTCCTTCCAACACAAACAGGGAACTCGGCTCAGGTGTGCAGGGTCACACGGGACTTCTGAGATGATACCTGCAGGGATGCTGCCGTGTAACAATACAGTCACTTGCAGTACCAACCTTTTATTAAAAAAGCTTTTTCTTGAGAGGAGACAAGAGTCATTGTTTAAAATGGAGAGCGAAACCAGATTAAACTCATTTTAAAAGCATCTCCCTGTGCAGCGCAGACCCCCGTGACCGAAGCTAACCCACTTCAGCCACCGAGCCAATGAGACCTCGCAAGAGAAGCCTGACAGCACGACAACAGGATGATGCAACCTCACACAAGAAATCACATTTATCCAAAACTTGGAGGAACTGCAGATCTGGAGTTGGTCAAAACAATCAGATTTCATTGTAGCTGAAAGCACGTGGAACATGTCAGCAGTTCTTAGGAAGCGATTCATACAACACTTTCTTTATTCAGAATTCCTACCCAATTTTTCTACATGACCTCAGGGAACACTTACGCCAAGAGCAAGTTCTGATTGCCATCTCAGTTATTAAAATGTATTAAGTGATAAACCTTAAAATGTTTATTAAATTGTTAAAACGTATTTCTCAACAACCTTTGCCTCAGATACCAGACTAACAAGGCATAATATCTGGCTTTTCACCTGCTCAATGAAAGATCTTTCAGCTTTATACATATAAAGACAACATCAGAGAAATAGATGGCATAAACTTAGGAGAATCAGACACCATCAGAAGATCAGGAAACCTCCTGGTTAGAGAGAAACTGTAATCAAGTAAAGGGATGAGAAAAATTTTTGCACATCATCCAGGTTTCCGCGCACTAATAATCAGTCACAGTCAAGGAGCTGAAGAGGCCACCTGACACGTTTATGGTGAGGAAGCTGGATTGCTCAAGGGACTTAAAAGATATTAAAGCTCACCTAGGAACCAATCCACAGCTTGATCAGAATAAATGTACACTTAATGTGGGTTAAGAATCCCCCCTGCTGTTGTTGCTGAACTGCATTGTGAGCAAGGGTGAGTAGAGATAAGGGGTAAGGAGGAAACCTGTTACTGAATCAGTTTTGATGGAGAGAAATCGTTGCTTGGGAAGAAGCTCCAAGCTGCCAGCGTGATGGGAGCTCAAGCTGGAAGGTCAAAAGCCACCGACATGACTTCTGTAAAACAGCCTAACACAAAAGCAGGTACCATGAGGTACCTACCTTCCATTTAATCTCTTCTGTATGTCACTCTCTACAGTTCTTCACCACCTACAGCACATGGAAAGTATTGAAGCTTGTATCTTTTTTGCATGAGGAAGCCTCAGAAACATCTAGAATGCACTTGTACAACGAGGTAGCACACTGTAGCAACATCCCAAGCTATTAGGATGATTCACAAACATTTTCAACATTCAGCATTACACAAGGCTTGCTAAAAACTATATTTTATTTTTAGAAGTCTCTACTTGCTGCGGTTCTCTGCCAACACTCAAATTTCTCTCTGAGATGTTTAATGAAACACATCAAAATCACTCTTACAGTCTTCAGGACCCAAATATTTGCACTACAGTTCAACTGCTAATTCAGTCCATTCCCAAAGTTGATTTAGCCACCATAGAGACTTTCCCCCAAACCCCAGCAACATCGTGCTGCCAACAGCTAATTACCAAGCCCATTAGAGATGAAGTTCCTCAAAAAGGACTACAGTCACCTAAAGTCATTTAAAAGCTACTGCGAAGCCTTCAATGCAAGATACATGTTTGGGAAATTCAAGTTTCAAACTGAAGCTGGGACTTCTCTGTGGGACAGGAGCCACTAGGAAACATCCTCAGGGAAGGATCTGAGTCACATATGAGTATTTCAATTAATGAAAAATACTATTAATATGTTCAGATTCCTCCCTTTTTATTTCCTACCAGATAAGGAGAAAACAAGCGCACTCATCTCTCATGGAAACAGGGTTTTCAGTGTCTTCTTCTGAAAGAATTGTGCCTTTTTTATAAATTCAAAATGCTCTGGTTGTGGTGTGATTCCAGGGACCTGTGCATCTGAGCACTGGCATCACATACTTGCTCTCTCCAGCTGAGAAGCAGAGTTGCTTTTAGCTTCTAACTGTATGTTTTTAATTATTAGTTTTATCGAAGGAAATAAACTGACAGCATAAGCTATTTTTACAAAAGCAGACAAACAGGTCATCAGGTATACCAGGTAAGAGACTAATAGAGGGAAGAACACTTTTGATTAATAAATCCCATTACAAAATCTGCACTGCATTCCCCCCCTCTTCAATATATTAAATTCACTCAATATAAGTGGCAATTTTTCTATAAACTTGCATGCACTATTTGAGCGGAGAAAAAGACACGCACATCAACTACTGCGAGAAATTGGCACTTTCTGTGCAATAATTCAAAATATTTCCTTCACAGAGAAGTTTTTTTTGCACAAAATAACTCCTGAAATAATGGTACCAATATTTTATCAAGCGATCAGTCTAAAATATTAAATAACCCAAGGAAATTGTACTACTTAACTCCAAAGCACTAGGAAAGAGAGAGGGTTTTGAATGGCATTAAGAACGCAGGAGAAGAGCATTCAAAAGACATTCTGAAACCTCTTGACTGTGAGGTTCATGTCCAATCCTGATCTCCATCCTCATCTTCGTTTTCCTTCTTCTGCCAGCTCCCTCCCACCTAAGCAGCTAATTAGCAGAGAAATAAGGAGGCAGAGCAGATATCCGTTTCTTACAACACAGTATTAGCGTTCACCACAGAGGTTTTTAAAGTTCCCAGGTTAACGTGGACCCCGGGCCATACATCCTATCAAAGGTTTGAGGCACCAAGGCTGATCACTTCAATCAGAGCTGGAGCTTCAAATGCTTCGAGAATCAGGGTGCAAACTACAGAAACTTTGGGAAGCAACGGCTGGTGTGGATGCAATGGGAGAGAACAAGCTGTCCCTCTGCTGCCTTTGGTTTCTCCTGCTGTCCAAAGCTCTCCTCCTGCCCTTTTTTTAAAAAAAAAACCCAACAAAAAACCACAAAGATGAGCAAGTTCTAAATGAAAACTCCACCGAGCTGCCCTTACCTACAATGCTTGCATGAAATCATGCTGCCAGTTACACCAACAGACATCATCCTTCTCATAGCCTCACAAAAAGTGTCTTCTCTAGGAAATAATCTTAATAATCAATAATCTTAATAATCAATAATCTTAATAATCAATAGCAACTGCACAGAAAGCAGACTGCTTTAAGTATCGCATGAAAAAGCACTGTTCACGTTGTTTTTAGGATTATATGTTTTAATTACACCCTTCACCCTCCTTCTTGGTTTGTAATTGGATTTTCTTTTCTCTTTAGAAGGTTAACTTTATTCGTAAGAGGCTGTGGATGGCAGAGTTCAATCCTTTCACGGCAGAGTCCTGAGGTCTCCCACTGCTTTCCAAGATTTCATTCGCATTTTGTTTTAAAAGGGTTCCAGTTCAGATTAGCAAATATGCTTTTAATAGAAATAAGTACATAGCTAAAGGAGGGACATTATAATGGTATATATAAAAAAAAATCCCTTTTGTGTCTGAAGGGATTCAAGAAACATCAACGTCCTGAGCTCCATCACGAAGCTTAAAAAAATTCTATTCAAGTAGGAGATCTTTACAGGACACACTTAGACACAGTCCACTGAAATTGCAGATCTGGGTACTGTAACACGCTCTTCATTTTACCTCTAAGATCCAACACATCTCCCAAGGACAAGCTGCCTTCAATCTGCTGCCACCGTGTTGCTAACACACTCTCCTGCCTGTCTGACACCCTGACACTCAACTTTTCCTATGTGAAAAGAAAATTCTGTTCCTGCTATCGTTACTCACAGTGCAGGACTCGGCCACTATTTCAGTTCCCTGCCAGCACATCTCTTAACCTCATGTCCAAGAAACAACAATGAGAGGCTCTAAGCACAGAAACATGGTTAGTTCTCACCTTACAGCCTGGATTATTCAATACACTCGGGTGTTAAAGCAGCACCCGAGCCTCTCCTGCGAAGCATGTAAGTCAAGTTTCATAATGGACTGAGAAAACATTTCAGAGCGAGGCTTTAAATGTGGCATTTGAAGCCTAGAAAACTGAGAAAAACATACGCACTGGGCTGGCTGTAAAGCCAGTACAGGTCTTTGTGCGTTGATTAATTCTAAGAGACTTCAGGCATCAACATAAATAATCTTCAAAAGTCCTCGCGTTTGATTTCTGAACATCTTCAACTAACCATGATCTTCAAACCCCCTGACTGGGAACCACGTAGCCGCCTATTGTCACTGTAGCTCCTCACCTGCTTCTGCATTATCCAGTGAAACGTGGTTTTCACTTGCTAACGCTCCATCTGAGACTCTGCGCTCCTTGCACGTACAAACTGTGATGGCAAAACAAAGCTTTCCCCTGTATCTTTTCCTCCTAAATAGAATTACAGTATTACGAGCTCTGCTAAATCGTAGAACACTCTTTCTCCAGGCAACGCCACAAATATATGGCCTTGCCTTTTGTTATTGCTCGTTAACTGATGTGCTGCTTTCCCTTTCCTCCCTCTAAAAAGTATGGAATGCTTACAAAAAGGAGAAAAAAATAGAATAATACAAAAAAAAAAGACAACAGCTTTCAACAATACAAATATCAAATCACGAGAACATTAACAGGCCTAAAGGCTTGAGAATAATGACAGCACAGGGTTTTAGTGAAGAGCTCACAGTAAGAGATGATGTTCTTATTACCCCAGCGTTAGGAGTGGTAAAATTACATGAAAATCTGTTCTCATTTTAAGATATTTCTTTTTTTGCACTTCTGTTCATACAGAGAGAAAAACAAGACTTGAGCCTAAGGGCTGAGAAGACAGAGTACAACTGAAGATTCCTCTATTTTTAGGAGCACCATGTCAAACCTCACTCCCGACAACGCTGAATATTTACACTGTTGTAAAAAGTGTTTTCTAATTCATACACTTTTTTTCATTGAGTTATTTTTGCAGCCCCCTCCGTGCAAAGTTCACTGCCTATTTTTTCAGGCATCGTTCCGCTGATAATTTGCGACCCTATTTCTGTTGTTAACATAGCAACACAAGAGAGAGATTATACTCTTCTATTCGAGCCCTACTTCAACATTTCAATCAACAGCTGTGATGGTTAAATCAGAATTTTAATTTTATGGGAAGATGTAATAAAAATGATGCCTCAGATAAATGAAAGGAGACCCTCATCCTGAAAACACCACTTGAACGAGTTCTTTTATAAAGTCTCCTAGCTTTTCTTCCCCGGTGTCAATGTTCTGCACCTAACTGTGGACCCACGGAAGTTCTCATGGGCTAAAATCACTAGAAATACCTGTACGTATTATAATTGGTGCTTCCACTGCGAGACCCGATTTTAAATATCGCTGCAAAGTTTTAAAACAACACAGAATATTTAAGAAATGGAAAATCAATGTTGTTTGCGAAGAACTGTGGAAGGATAATAGAAGATGAAATTAAGGCAAAATAATAAGAGAAAGAAGTAACCCCACCTGTACAACGAGATGTAAATTAGCTACTGCAGCTCTGGATTTTGAAACTGTGATGACTAATTGCCTCAGAGCATCAATTCCATACTCATTAATGGAAAAGAAAACAAAGCACTGTGCTACAATTCTAGAAACCCAGAGCACCTTGAGACAACAGGTAGTGCTGGTGTCAAACAGCCACAGTGGGACTAGAAGATGCATAAAAAAAAAAGGTATGGAAGAAGATTTGAGGCTTGAAGTACTTCTATACTGATAGAGATGGATGTATCACTCTCTTTTATAGCACAGTTAAGAAAAACCCACATCAGAAAGCACAGTCCAGCACTGCACACACATGAGCTGTGGATAGATTCTTCTGTGCAAATTTTATTTTGGTTCCTTCTTGGAGCTGAACAGTACAACTATGGATGAGCACAACAGAGACGCGTAAAATCAAAACTGGTATGACAAAGGAAAGGTTATTCACTGTTTCTCCTACTACAAGAACCAGAAAACACAACCTGAAGCACCTTTTTGTGTTGCACATAATTAAACTGCGGACTCATAACCCCAGGAAGCTGTGGATTGAGAAGGTATTGGGCACTGACACAGAATCAGTCAAATCACTGGTTCCTCCACAGCCACGTCACCCACCGAGAGAAGGAACCTGCTCTACTTCATTGTTTCTTCTCATCTCAAAAGGTTTTTGAGGTGAGACACAGGACTGAGTGTCCTACTGATCTGACACGCTACAGCAACTGTTATGCTCGTCACAACATAAGTTAGACATGAAGCTGCTCTTCCAGCATGAAGAGAAACTTCTCAGCCACCTCCAACAGCTATCGCCTTGGTTATTTGCCTTTGCCATCCCACGGCTGAGGTAGGAGCTCAGAAAGGAAATTCTACATGTTGAATTGTTTTCGTTTTTGCAAGTTTTTGCATTGCGGTAAGATAGATTTCTCCCTTTTGGGCAGATAATAAAGAAATCGTACACTATCAGTCTCAGAAATCCCCAATACACTGCTTGTTTCAGACACTTCTGTGATTCTATGACTCTTCCAGCTTGACCACTGTAACCACCGTAACCCAGCTTTCAGAAGATATCTAATTAGAAACATCAGTGCTGCTGGTTTTCTATAAAGATGCCTCCACTAGCTGATAAAGAGTTGTTATAGTATTTTGTTATGTTATCCATCACTCACATTTGCAGGTTAGAATGATCGAGAGAGACAACGGCACAAAAGAAGAGCATTTCTATAAATTGCTTTAACTAAAAGCATATTGAAGTATGTAATACCGCAATTTATCAATAACCTAAAAATAGATCCCATTAAGACTCAATCACTATTTGGAAACTAAGTACAAATTTAAAAGATTAAACTTGAAAACTTAAATAAAAAAACCCTTAGCTTTACTATAAAAAGATAATTTCTGTATTTCTTACTGGATGATCATAAGTATTGTAATTTACATCAAGCTGCTTTTAGATGGAAATTGGAACTCCAATTAGAAATAAAACCTGTGCTTTCACTTTACTTAGCTAAGTTTTATATATATATATATAAAAAAGCATATACAGAGAAAGGAAATGTAAAACCAGTATATTGTTTTCTTTTTATTTAACAACTATGTAGGAGTTGAACCAAGAAGCGTTCACTGGTGGTTAAAGTTTTTTTTTCTTGTCACCTTGTCCTTTCAGGTGTTATGCTCCTGTTTTATTTTTCTATCAAGGCTGGAAGAAGAGGCAATCTTCCCTGATTTTTTAGTTTCCAGTCATTATCTCTTACCAGCTGACCTGGTTAAAAAAAATCAAAACCAAACAAGCCAACTGTTGAACACCCTCCCTCTGCACCGGCAGTGAGGCTGGAATTACGTAGAACTCACTTATTATCACAGCAAACTCTGGATCCACCTACTTAGCCAAGCCACTTGCCTAATTACACTGGTGTTCATTAAAAGAAGTGACACAACAGAGGCTTAAATTTGCTGGAGAGTAAGTTCAAAAAGTCAGATTCAACCACCACAGCAACAAGAATTCAAAATTCAGTTACTACCTACCTCCCAAATCTATTAGAAAAGATAACAAATAACTTAAGATATAAAATAATCCCCTTAAAAAGCAGATCTCTGCCCTTGGCTGCTGGGCTAGAGAGCCTCGCTGCGGACTTGATGAAGTCTTGTTTTGCCTATACAGGGTGGAAAAAACTTCCCTGAAAGAGGGGGACATTTTCTGATGCCTGTGCCCACGGTCACATCCACTTAAAAGTTGATTAGTTCGGTTCAATTGCCCAATTAGTACTATATATGCAACACTTCTGAGCTATCCTGCACATCTATTATTCTTTAGGGCCATCGGTTTAACCCTCACGGTGCCGCTTTAAAGAGCGATGAACAGAGTTAATTCTGGAAGGAACTACTGCCTTTCTCAATTTCTCTTGTAGGATGAGCACCATGTGGTTCCTGCTGGTCCAACTTCAAGAAAGCATCCTGGGTTTTCACCCTGTCTGACTGCTGGGCATTTCCTACCTGGACTTTCCTTTAAGGATTGTGTTGTACAGATCTTGCTTGTATTAAAAAACCACTTGAATACTGCAATATTTACACATCAATGGGGGGCGTATTTGGAACCTGGCATTAGGAAAAAATAAATACTAGTATACACACACCTGCCAGGCCTCAGGAGCGTTTCTCAGCGCTGCTTAGGAACACCACAGCTTTTTTAGCATCACATCCTCAGAGCAGTTAACGGTCACCGAGGCCAACGTGGCCTCCTTCGGAGAGCAGATACTTTGAGAAGAGAGAAAGATACTCACACAAAAACCCACTTTGCTTTCAGACGAGGCTTTACAGCACAGCAGAGCTTCACAGTCCTAAGATTTAAAATACCTTTTATATGTTTTATGATTTCAAGACAAATAGCTTTCTTTTTACAAACCAGAGCAAAGTGCAGGCTCCAGCTGCAAGCGGGCGCATCCCCACGGCTCCCGAGGAGCTAGGTATTCCTAGACATATCTACTTCAGCCAAGCTACAAGAAGAAAAAATGTCCCCTCAAAAAAAGCGGGGGAAAAAGCTTACATTTATATAAATTTCACAGGTCAAGAGACCAAGAAAAAGATAAGAAATGCCAGGGCATCACTTACTGCAGCACGGAGAGGCGAGACACCCACAGGGTGACAGGGCTACTGGCACTGGAGGGGAAGCACCTTCGCTTCCTGACTTGATCGGTTCCTTGATCGGAAACAATGACAAACCTGAAGGTGCTATTTATGGCCTCCTCTCACCCATCCCCAGAAGAAATAGCGACTACAGCCTCTAAATACATTAGACAGAGTTCATCTTCTCCAGTCCACTTGATATCTACTTCAATATCACGGCGCCGGTCCCTTACATCCTTGAACAAGATTAAGTGACAAACAGCAAAACCTCGCAGGGTTCTGCACCACCACCATTATTTTCAAGCAATGACCCAATTGTGCAAGACAGAGCAGCTCTCGAGGTACGCCGAGAGCCCTCGACTCCAATCAGCCAAAATGGGAGAGGAGGTGCCCTGCATAGTTTACTCTTCAAAGAAAAAAAATAACATCCAAGATGCATCTCTCCTCTCTCACGTCAGTACTCTCAGAGCATCTCAAAGCTGGTTTAATAGCTGCATCATTTTCAGATAACATCATATTCCACTAGTCTCCTTCCCAACTCATTTGTTTGAAGAAAGATCATTTCTGTAGTGCACAAGGGTCTCCTCAAGTGTAACAGCAAATAACCCCGTGTAAATGAAGTGCCACAGCAATATAAACAATGATCTCAAAACCCACCACGCCACTGCTCAGGGTGGCTCTAGGGACAATAATTACATTTTACACATCCACATAATCGGAACAAATTGTTAAGGCGACCTCTATAACTGCCAGCTCACCTGAGCCATCGGGAACCCTGTGCGATGAGTCCACCTGCCACCCTGAGCGGGTGGAACAAGCCAAGACAAAACAGCATTTGGTCTTGTTAACCTCATCCCGTTGGTCTCAGCCCAGCGGTCCAGCCTGTTCAGATCCCTTTGGAGAACCTCAAAACCCTCCAGCAGATCCACGCTTCCACCCAGCTTAGTGTCATCTCCAAACTCACTAAGGGCGCACTCGATGCCTTCATCCAGGTCATTGATAAAGACACTGAACAGGGCTGGACCCAGCACTGAGCCCTGGGGACACCACTTGTCACTGGCCTCCAGCTGGAGTTAACTCCATCTCCCACCACTCTCTGGGGCCTCCAGCCAACCAGTTTTCCACCCAGGAGAGGGTTCGCCTGTCCAGTTCAGAAGGTGACAGTTTCTTAAGCAGAATGATGTGAGAAACTGTATCAAATTTCCCAGCGATGTGGAGGGTTACCTGGAGAGTCCCAACTAATCTGCAGAAGATTTTGCTCCAGCCTAAGCTCACACCCTCCTTCCTCACCGGGGAACATTTAAAATATTCAAACAAACGATTCTCCTAAGAGATGCTCTATTAAGAGCACAGACTAGAATTCATGTTATAATGCTCCAATTCGACAGACAAGCCTTTGCTAAGTACACTTTAAAAAGTACAATCTCACCTATAAGTCAGGAGCTTAATTATAACACCACCACCAATAATAATAAAAGACTTCTCCCACGATCACCGTCAATCCGCAAAGGTTGTCAGCAAAAGTCCAGGAAAAAGAAGGAAAAATCAGCATGGATGCAGAGTGAACACAAAATGTGTATGTGTCCTATGTGCACCAAATCTTATGTTTTTTGTTAAATATATTCTGTACCCTTAGAGTCAAAAGCATCTTAAAATCAAATGAGCAATAAATAACAGCTTAATGCTTCTTTTATAGGCTTTATCAATAAAAATAACTGAGCAGTGGAAAGATCTATGGATTGAAGTGAGTAAAAATATATAATTACACAACAGATAGCATGACACTGATGATATGGCTTTTAAAATAATGAGATAACAAACTATAATTAACATAAAAACAAAACAATCAACTCCTAGCCCTTTATCCCCAACTTTTCATGTGAAAAGTAATCTTGAGAGGGGGGAAAAAGGACTCTAAAAGCTTTAGAAATAAACAACGCCCACCTTAAGATTATACCTGTGACTTAAAAACTGCCACCCATTTCTCAAAAGCAGAAGGAAATGTCCACCAAGTCCACTACCAGCAGCAACACGGATGCCCAAGCTACCAAAACAAAGATGGCACAGAAAATCTGCTCATCATCAGGCGAGATGAGTCAAAGAGACAGCACAAAAGAAAGATGCTGGAGTTCCAGCCAATATTTGTAACTTACACAGGCTACACAGCTTTAATTCAATGGCTTTAATTCAACGGTCACTCTAAAAGACATAGAAACACACACTTAAAAGATTAAGAAACCAAATCTTAAGACTGCTGGGTAACACGAAGACTGCCAGTGGGGACAATGGATGTAATGCAAGCTCTGGGTTTTTAGGTATTGAAAACTCTCAAAACACCCCTTACTAAAGGCTGGCCAGGCTTCAGTTTCTCCTGCACTTGGAGGACACTTTGGTGAGTTTAACATGAGGCACTTCACTGTCAACGTGTTCACGTAATTAAGTTGCCACGTGTCCAAGCGCATCACTTGCGAGACAATTACTTAAGTCAAGCCAGCGCAGGGCAGCCGCATCGATGTCTGCATCACTGCATGATTTCAAACCACAAATAGAAGCACAGTAATGATGTTAAAGTGATTGCAGAGTGAATTCAAAATGTTAAGCGGGACAGAAAAGCTAAGATCTAGAGCTGTCACTGGTCTGCCGTGACAGGACAACAAAAATACCCTGTAATGCGTTACCAAAACATCTCATGACAAACATTTTTGCAACAACTTCCTCACGAGGCAGTGAAAGGGTTCCCAGAAAATAAAGATCACACCATGAAAACCCTATCAGTCATCTTAATCCACGTTTCTTTTCCACAGAGCAACTGCTTAGGAGATTCGCCAGGTCTACAATCAGATAAGATAATTCAATACCAGCAAATTAATAGCAGAGGGGGGGGAAAAAAACTGCAAAGGAAAAACCATACAGATCAATAATGACTAAGATCTGCCACAGTTTCTCAGCTCTCGATCTCGCTCTGCTGTCTCCTGTGGAGAACCTGCAAGCCAACTATAACTTAACAGGGCTCTTCAGTCTTCCCAGGTAGCTCAGCAGAGACAAACACCAAGCACCAAAAAACCCCTTCGCCCAACGCTTCCACGCCAAATCTTAGGTATGAGTCACAAAAAAGAAGGCAGAGCGAGATCTATCGGTTTTACCTTGTTGTCTGTCTTGTCCAGAAGCATCTTTCCATTTTTCCACTAACTAGTGGAAGCATTTTTCCACTAACACAGGCTCAGGGAAGAAGGAGATTTCATTCTCATCCTTCAATCACAGCAACAATCCACAAACCAAAAGTAAAAGAGCAAACGGCTGAACTGGAGGCAGGAAGCCCACTAAGTCTTCTTCCTTGAGATGACCTTTTACATAGAGATGCTTTTTTTACTCTATTTTAATTGTAAAATCCAGGTCAGGAGTATCTACCACACAGAAACCTGTGTTTTTCAGTTAACTGCTACATTTTCTCGTGGGACGTGTCCCTGCCCATCGCAGGGGGTTTGGAACTCAATGATCTTTGAGGTCCCTTCCAACACAAACCATTCTATGACTCTGATTCTACAATTTTCATCTTGACATGGGTTTACTTTGCTCAAAAAGGTGCCTATTTTCAAACAGCAACCTCAGCCACAGCAGGAACCCACCTAGCCAGGTAGATACGACAAGTTACAGCCCCTGCCCTGCTAAGAACAAGACCAGTTCCCATCGACAACTTTTTCCTCTTACAGATCAGATGCGTTTAACCAGTTCACGCCCTGCATAAACCTGAACTCGCAAAATGCTATTTCTGATGCTACCAGATGGGTTTCTGTTTTCTCCATCATCGCTTCTGCACCGTGCAGCTTATCTTGTGCCGTACAGAGACGTTCAGCACGACCCTGTGGGCTCCTGACGGGCTCCTAGGAAGGAAGGAGCAGCAAAGGACAGCAAGGTTGACCTTTTCTTTAGCTGTAAAATCGCGAATCCAGCCTGCAAACACGCCAGGCAGGGCTGGATGGGGGCTCCGCGCAACTTGATGGAGCTGAAGATGCTCCCGCAGGGGCTGCACCGGGCGGCTTCGCGGTCCCTCCCAACCCAAACGGCTCCAGGATTCTGAGATTCTATGAAAACGGCAACAAGTTTCTCCAGAGTCGCTCGAATCGCTGCGCTCGAGCGCTGAGGCGGCTGAGGGGAAGGGGGGGGGGGGGGGGATAAATAAGCGCCTCGCGGAGCCGCCACAGCGGCCGCGCTTCCAAATTCCCCCTCAATCCCCGCCCCGTTTATCCTCCTTTCAGCATTTCCACACGCTGAGGGTGGGGGGGGGGGAACCCGTTCGCCAAAGCCACAAGCGGAAAACTCAATGGGCGCTTCCCAAGAGGGCGATTCCCGGGGTCCCTCCTCAGGGGGCCGGTTTCGCCTCATGCAAAACTCCTCTCTCAGAGCATCCCCGGGGCTGGTTCCCCCCCACACACACGCACTCCTCGGGGCTGAGGGGCCGCTGAGGGAGCGCTGCGAGCTCCAGGCGCACCCGGAGAGGGCTGGGAAGGTCCCTTTTCCATCGCCTCTTCGAGGCGATGGAAAAGGGACCTTCCCAGCCCTCTCCGGCCGCGAGCGCTCCAAGTTACCCAGGAATTAGGGGGGGGGGGATCCCCCTCCCGCATCCAAACTTCAGGAGCCCGCAAAAAAAAAACAAAAAAAAAAAAACCCCGGCCTCACCTGCAGCGAGTTTTTCCGCGCCCCCCCCACCCGGTGGTGGTGGCGGCGCCGCCACCCCCGCCGCCTCCGGGGCTCTCGGGCTGCCGGGCGCTGCGCGCCGCTTCCCCGCCTCATTCCAATATGGCACGGGCCGCGCCGCGCATGCGCAGTCACCGCCCCCCCCCCCCAACTCCTACTCCCACCCCCCCCCCCCCCCCCCCGCCGCCCCGGGATCCGCGGACCCCGCCCCGCGCACACCGGGAGCGGACACCGACACCTGACCCGGAGCACCCCCCCCACCCCGCATCAGCCCCGAGGATGCGGGCCCGTTAGCGTCCGGCCCTCCCGGTGTCTGTCCGTCCCTCTTGAACGTCTGTCCGTCCCCATCTGATGTCTGCCCGTCCCTCCCGGTGTCCGTCTGTCCCTCCCCGCTGTCTGTCCGTCCCTCCCCGGTGTCTGTCCGTCCCTCCCCGGTGTCTGTCCGTCCCTCCCAGTGTCTGTCTGTCCGTCCCGGTGTCTGTCCGTCCCTCCCCGCTGTCTGTCCGTCCTTCTCTAATGTCTGTCCCTCCCCGGTGTCTGTCTGTCCCTCTTGAACGTCTGTCCGTCCCCCTCTAATGTCTGTCGGTCCCTCCCCGGTGTCGGTCCGTCCCCCTCTGATGTCTGTCCGTCCCTCCCGGTGAGTGTCCATCCGTCTCCAATGCCTGTCCGTCCCTCCCCAGTGTCTGTCTGTCCGTCCCGGTGTCTGTCCGTCCCCCTCTAATGTCTGTCCGTCCCTCTCTGATGTCTGTCCGTCCCTCCGCGGTGTCTGTCCGTCCCCCTCTGATGTCTGTCCGTCCCTCCCAGTGTCTGTCTGTCCGTCCCGGTGCCTGTCCGTCCTTCTCTAATGTCTGTCCGTCCCTCCCCGATGTCTGTCCCTCCCCGATGTCTGTCTGTCCCTCCCCGGTGTCTGTCTGTCCCTCTTGAACGTCTGTCCGTCCCCCTCTGATGTCTGTCCGTCCCTCTCTGATGTCTGTCCCTCCCCGGTGTCTGTGCGTCCCTTCTTGGTGTCTGTCCGTCCCTCTTGAACGTCTGTCCGTTCCCCTCTGATGTCTGTCCGTCCCTCCCCGTGCCTGTCTGTCCCTCCCGGTGCGTGTCCATCCCTCTCCGATGTCTGTCCGTCCCTCCCTGCTGTCTGTCTGTCCTTCCCAGGTGTCTGTCCGTCCCTCCCGGTGCGTGTCCATCCTTCCTTAATGTCTATCCGTCCCTCCCTAATGTCTGTCCGTCCCTCCCGGTGTCCGTCCGTCCCCGGGAACGCGCGAGGAGGAGCGGAACGAGCCGGAATCGTCGAAGCCGAGAAGCGCCGGGACAGAAAAAGGGAGCGAGGAGCGCGCAGAACCCGCGCAGAACCCGCGCAAAACCCGCGCAGCGGCAGCCCCGGGCTCCCCGCGCCGCTCCCTGTCCCGGTGCCTCCGCTAGAGGGGGGTCTCCTCACGGCCGTGCGGGAGCCCCGCGGTTGCGGCTGCTCCTGGTACCGAAAATACCAGCGAATAAAGCTCCCCGGGGCTCATTTTTGAGTTTCAGAAGCGAAGAGCGGCTCCCAGGCTGGGGAGCGACCTCCAGCCACCGTGCGCAGCCGGACAGGAGCTTTTCCCACTAATATGCTCGTGGATAAATCTTCCTGGAAACCTTATGCATTTTCTATTACTTTCCAAGCACTTGTTTTACTGTTATTATGAACTTCGCAGCAGTCAAAACGCTTGGTAATTCGGAGCTTCGGCTCCAGCTCTGCTGATCTTGCCTTTGAGATAGAGAGAAAACTCCAAACAAGAGGAGATCCCAGCACCGATCCAGCCTGGCGATTCAATGGTTCTATGATCACATTGAACACGAGGCGTTACCACTTTCAATGAACGTGTAAAAACCACACTTTTAAAGAGAACATGCTCTCAGAGGAAGAAAACGTGCTCTCGGAGGGATATTCTGTCCAGCTTTCAAAGAATACAGTTACTCAGATGAACCTGAACTCCAGCTTAAATCAAACTATGCCACTTTTTGTAATAGTAACTGCTTGTAGCATTCGGATTCAGGAGACACCTGCAAGGGCCGGTTTGCCACTGCTCGCTGGCTTCTAGGTCCTTTTAATTGTTGGGAGGGTAGCTGTTCATAAAACCTTCAACCCCCCAGCTTCATGGCGCGCTAGCCGCGTGGCATCTGTGGTGAAAAAGGCAGCAAAATAAAGTTAAAACTTCTTTTCTGGACCTTCCAGCGTGTCAGCAAACGTCCTGTAACACGGGGCTAACGCGCCACGACGCACGTTTCATCATACGAGGATCAAATCCCGTTATATCCCTTCTGTGGGAACGGGAATACACGAGACACCCAACACCGGTTTGCTGTATGGTTTGGAGGATGAACTGGATACCAACATCACCTACGAGCACCCCGCACCCAGCCCCCCACCTGCCTTCCTTCTACCACCGAGGCTTCTCTAGCATCCCTGCTTCTGAAACTAGAAGCTTTCTAATTTCCATTCTAAATGTATTCACTCCCAATTTACAGCCATTTGTTCTTCACCAGCATTACCCTTCGAATAAAATAATTTTGCCTTTCTGATATTTACCTAAAACATCCCTATAAATAGCAATTAGATCATCATCTCTCAGTCCTTCTGCTGTTTTTAATCTTCTCTCTAAATAGGTTTTCCACTCTTCCAGCGTCCTCTATACCTTCTGCCCTGCGTGCACTGTTCTAAACAAGGTCTTAACGACTGCCTTGTTCTATGATATTAATACCTTGCTGTCTACTGAAAATACCTCACTCGATGCATCCCAGAATACATTAGCATTTTTAAGACCACATTACAGTGGCATCATAGTTACCCTACAACCAATAATGTACCTGGATCCCTCTCCTCGTAATCTCACATTTGATGAACCTCTGAGCTTACTCACACTTATTCTAATTAATCTTTAAGTGTGTGGCTTCTTGCTGTTATATTCCATCCCATTTCTGGTACTGCCAGCAACAGATCATCTTCAGCAATTGTGCTGTGCAGCTTAAGAAGATACTACGCCTTAAAAATTGCATCTTGTCCTATTTTTAAGACTTACCAGCCAGGAGGCTCAGGGGTTTCCCTCTTCCAGGGCAGCTCACACTGTGCAGCCCGTCCTGGCCACGTGGCAAACACGGTGTTCCTGTGAGCAGCCCGAATCCTGAGCCTCTCCCAGACTTCCCGGCTCAAGGCTACCCACGGTTTTCTCAGAGGCTCCATTTCTTTGACCAAATGTGTTGGCATCACACTAATCTCCAAGACCCGTGATGGTTCATGCGTTTTCTTACAGCCTTTCCCTAAGTCCTGGCTCTCATTGTTGTTTGATAGGAACGGTTGGACTTGGACTCGATGATCCGGTGGGTCTCTTCCAACCTGGTGATTCTATGATTCTATGATTCAGTGCAGATTGTGGCCATTTCTTCTACAAAATTAAACCCCAGTACTTCACACAAAAAAAAGCCATGTGTCTTTCAGCATCCTAATCATTAAAAGGATGTAGATGTTTACACTGAGTGGCTAACGAGGAGTTCTACATTTTCTCCAGGTCTGCAGTGTTTGACGCGGTAGCTCACAGGCACTGAGTTACGGAGCCAAACATCGAGGACTCGCGCTGTCCTCTCCTTCTGTCGTCCCCTTACAGCAGGGAAAACCCTTTCTAGGTGAAGTTTTCAGGCCGTGTGGACAGCATCAGATAATCAGTGCCCAGGTGTAGGTGCCAGCCAGTCGTTGGCTAAGCAGGATTTTCCGCTCCTCTCAGCGAAGCACTCAGCCTGGCTTTGTTCTGCTGCGTTAATTGGGACCACGCTCCTACGAACGGCAAGCGCCGGTACTGATTAGGAAGTATTGGCAGGAGGAGATACAGAAAATATTTTGTGTTTTTTTTAAGAGAAAGAGTTGGAAAAGAGAGGCAGAATACAAACTTTTTAATGGTAAGGTTCAGATACCGCAATGAGACTGCGCAAAACCAATATTGTCATTTACCTAAGAACAAATACCCAATCTTATTTGTTTCGCTTTATGTGCAAAGGGGTTTTTCGACCCAGATTAGAAATGTTCACGTAGTTTTGAAAAATCCTGATCAGCCCAAGCACAGAAAGCCAAATTGGGAAGACAGATTATAAACAGCAGTAAAGCAGCCCATCTCGTTTCATTACGCAAGCCAAATGAAACACAGAAATTAAATCAAGAGAGGGAAAACAGCGAAGACTTAAAACTGTGTTGGGAATACTCCAAAGACTCATTAACAGATGAAAAAGTATGATTATCTTATTAAGAGTACTACCACCCATACAGAATCTTGGATCCAAACAATAATTAAACCACCAATAACAATCTCCCCGCATCATTAAATACTTTTGTACAAATAAATTAACTCTGCCAGCCAGAAACATCAAATGGAGATAATTTACCTCAACCAGCTAATAAGTCTAAATACTCAGAGAGCCTCTCACCTTCTTACCTGGGTATGGGCTATCATCCCATGAAGCTTTTGAATAAATGCTCTTGACAGCATCCCTATAAATGCCTGTATTTACACCAACACTGGCAGATCAATGAACCAAGGGGCTTGAGATAACAGCTTCTCCCTTTGCCAGTGGTGAAAACTGATTCTCTTCCAGCAAACACATGCAGCTGGGCAGGAATAGTTAGTTCTGAGCAAAGTAAATGGACACTCAAGTGCAATTGTTGATACGCAGAATCTGGCAACAAATCAATATTGACTTTAAATAACCTAAATTTACGCCATTACTTTTTAATACCTATGAATCATGTTAAAATCCCGTGACATGCCGTCCTGAAGCGGCAAAGCCTTCTTGATTTTTTTTGGTTTGCGGGTTTATCGAACTTTAAGCTTTAAGAATCCTGTTACTGGTGAGTGTCACTTTCTAGCTTTGCTCTTTTATTGGCTTCCTTCTCCTCAACTCTCAGGTCTTCACTTCGATTTGGAATTTTTTCCTGTATCTGAGAGGGGTGCAGGTCAGGAGTCGGCATGCGGGTATTACAGCCTCGACTCTACCGAGGCAACCAGTACTAACATTATTTGGGGCTTCAGAGGTACAGATTAAAGCCAGTATGACGAGCCTTTATTTTTGTCCCCTTAAGCAATCTAAAGAAGTGCAAGCATATTGGACAACACGCCAGACTGGGCTAAGCTATGTTCTTGAGCTACACGAAGAGCAGTGCCCATGTATACATCATCTTGTAGCCTAATTATCAAAAATCTAAGATCAGGATTAAGAAAAATGCCAACATTCCTGATGTCAGAATCAAAATTTGGTCGCATAAATATGATGCAGAAACCAGAAATTAAAATTCCTATTAAGTAAAACCTAACCTTTCTAGATTCATCTCCAAAAACGGCTCAGGGCTGAGATCTGTCAGCAAAGCAGCTCTTGCAGGGAGCTTCATCCACTGCAGCCCACGCTGTACCTGTTCAGGGGAAAGCAGAGCAATGCAGGCTCAGAGGTGTGTTACTCTGTAAGCTTTTACTAGCAGAAAGTTCAAACAAGTACAAAATCCCTGATTTGAATAGATTTGAACTGAGAAACCTGAGTTAGCGTGATGGTTTAATATAAGTTGTTAGGAGCACCTCACAGACAAGTTCAAGGAAGTGAGAAGATGGGAAAACTCACTGGAAGAACTGCAGAGAAAGAGAACTTGGTTTTCTGACGTGCTGGACTCTACACCTTCTTTATTAAGCAATTGAAGAGGTTTATATGTTTATTCATTTTCTCCCTTAATTAAACAGGATGCCGTACAATAAATCTAACTGTGCTGCCAGAGGGAAAAACAGGCTGCATCCCACAGCAGACGCGGTGATCGGCACTGCCACTAGCAGCTGTTTGATACCTCAGATTTGTAAGAAAAGCCACTTAATTCTTGGAACCCTCGCAATGTGCGCAGGACAGTGCGGAGCAGAGCTCCTGCTTGCACTCCTGCTTGGCTCCTGCAGGTCCAGCCCCTTCCAGAGTCACCGAACAGGTAGCCGTTTAGGGGCTTATTTTGTCTTCTCGTGTGGCCTCCAGTAGGAACCATCTCTGGAGAGAGGGTAGTAACCCAGGAGGACCAGTCTGATCCATCCTAACAAACCCGACGTTCCTAAATCATGCTCTTTATTTTCCCAAATTAACCTACCTCATGGTTTCCCCTCTGTGCCTAGAAAGATTTAGTGGTTTTCTTCAACCCGAAACTCTGCTGGCATTAGATATATTGGGATACCCACAGGTGGTTCTTTTGTCATCCTACCACTGCAGTGGGAAGATAGCAAAATAAATCAATAAAAACAATGTCTTGGTTGATGCTCGGGGAAACCAATCTGTGGCTGAATACACAGCTCAGCACCCGCCTGCAGACCGCACCAGGTACCACAGCTTCCCTCACTGGAGAGCTCAAATAAGGATTCTGGGGTTTATTTAGCTTTTTCCCACCACTCAAGTTTATGTCCAAGTCCTTTTTTTTAAAAGAATGCTCTATTATCTTCCCCCCGCTCCCGGGGATATACACTAGAGGGAGGGTTATTTTTCCACAAGGTCATGTTTTCTTTCTTTGACTCAAACACATTTGCAGCAAGAGCCTAATATAAAGCTGGTTTTCCGTTGCCACTCTCCAACGTTTGTTTTCAGAGACTCTATGCAAATCGCGCCAGCGCTGCCTTCTGCACTTCCTCCATTTCATTTTCTGTTGTGACTGAAGGGGAAGAGCCGCAGCCTAGTCAGACGATCACGGTTGTTGCAGCAGAAAAACCAAAGCTATTTCCAAACGTGAAGTATCTCCAGATCAGTGTATTTTCTTCTGCTTATAATAGAAACAAGTGTAAACACCGTGAGTCTTCAGTTATCCTCCCAGGTCGGAGAAGATGCGAGGAGAAGCAGAGTGCGTATGGGAGGAAAAGCAGTTGATTAGTAAATCCATTTATTTATGCTCTCTTAAGGAAGCAGAGCGGAGACTGCTGGAGCGAAGTGAAACAAAACAGAAACGAGTGGCAATTTACCCTATAGCTGCGTTCCCCGTGTTATTTTCACTCTGGGAACACTGTGAACCTTGTCAGGTACAGCCGCAGCAGCTCCTGCAGAGAAAAGTCTCCAGGTCAGCTCGGTACCCTGAGAACCACACAGCTTGCTGCCCCCTCTTGTACAGGGAAAGCGTCCCCCGCCGCGTAGGAAACTGCCACGCAACACACCTTCCTGGGCAGGTGCATTTATCATCTTGGATGATGTGTGTCTTCTGGCCTCCAGACTAAATGCTCCAAGCTTGAGCTAATCCGAGCAGGAATGAAGTGATGGCCAAGGATCCGGCCGTCTGCACCCTCAGAACACGGGTGCTTTGTCCTGCTAGTGTCAAGCCAACATTAATTTCATATTTTAGGCAACTGATAACTCAAACCTGATAAAGCCATAACTGAAACCATTTAATAATCGAAGCCAGTGAAGGACATCTACTGCGAAGAACAGCCTTGGTTTCCTGGTATCCTGTTCAAGGAAAGCTGGCACTTTGTGTTTTGCACATCTGGCTGATAAATTCCTGTTTCTCTTGAATACAACGCACGAGCGCATATTCAAAAAGCAAAATACATAAGGGACAAAAAAAGGCTGTTGTCCACAGGCTGCTACACCTACTCCACGGAATATTTTTCACCTTGTCAATCAAATATAGCAGGTATTCAATGGAGGCAGCTACACAATAGGAAAGGACACCCTGTTTGGGAGGGTTCTCAGGTTTATATTTCCCTTGTTGCAGAGCCAGGTTTATATTCCCCTTATTTTCCTGCTGCAGAAGCGAAGTCTGCATCTCACCACCAAGGACAGCATTTGTTCATTGTTTCCAAAAAGAAGTGGAGTGAATAAACATTTAGCTAAATAGCTAAAACATGCATAAGGTGCCCTACACAGTTTTCAGCTGCAGCACAAGATGCTCGTGTAGCGAGAATAGTCAAGCCAGATGTTAAGTAGGAACCTGCTTGTTCGTGCGGCGCTCCCACCGTGGCCAGGTTGTTCCAACTCCGGGACAATCCCGCAGAGCCCCTGCGAGGCACTGGAATCCTCCTCATCTCCCAGCATCTCCTGGGAGCAGGACCAGAACCTTCCTGCTTTGTTCGCATCCAACCCAACCGGCCGGGAAGACTGATGGTGGGACTAGGAACCAAGACTTGGTCACCTTATTTATGAGTAACAGAGTCAACGCAATTATGCAATTTCTATTGTGAAGAAAGAAAAACATTTTTTTCATTTAAACACTCACAGTTTGCTGCAGCAAGGAAGCGCGTGGGGGTTTAATTACCAAAACTGCTGATTTAAGAGTTTCCTTCACTCTTTTATGTTCCGCATATAGTCTGATTTTAATTTTTTTTGGTTCAAAAACTGGACAGCAGAGGGTGCCAAACCCCCAAGAGGGAGAGCACCCAGACCCCCTGAGCTCTGCTCTGTCACCTCAAACCAAGCATCTCCAACCCTCCAGAGCCGCGCGTTCCGTCTGTGCCGAGAGCTGTACTGGAGTCTATTATCTCATTTGGTTGTGTCGGCACTTCCATTACAGTTTATGACCTCTTACTTTGCGGATCAATCTAGGCTATTGCAAGCCAAGTTATTTTCTCTCTGATGTGCAATTGGCACTCAACGCTATCTCAGGAATCTGAAGCCACGTTTTGTTATCAGGATGTTGCAGAGACAACTCACTAAATTAAAAGCAAGCACTTGATCCTACAGAGCCGAGTGCAAACCCTCCCCCACCATTAACACGTGGTACAAATATGACACAGCTATTGATTAACTGAATCTGTTTAACTTAACATCGTTTGTAGGCAGCTTTTTCCTCTGGACAAAGAAACATGAGATTAAAATCTCAACAGCTCTGAAATCCCACCCTCATCTCACAGTGAATTATGAAATGAAGCGATATTATATTAGCAGACACTTCTTCCTGTTCTAATAAAAAGCTGCATTCTACATTTTCTGCAAACACTACTCATGGCAATGAGATGGAAATTAGCTTCTAAAAGGGCCTACAAATTATTCTGACTGTATTTAGGAGCCAAATCCCCAAGACTCTATTGTATTCAGATTTCTGTTCTTTGCTGGAGTCAAAAACTGCCGCCCTTGGTCCAAAGAGCATTTTTTTTCTCTTCTATTTCTCGCCAGTCCCTGTCCTGAGGATGAGCACTGTCAGATGGCCAGTTTTACAGTTCACATACCTGCTACACATAATCACTGGCCCATTATTTCTACACCAGAATGGGATCCATCATTCCTAATTGAAAATTTTGCAGATAACAATTGATAATTTGTAAACAGTTATTCACTTTGAATGAGTTATGTTGGCTCTGTTTACTTAATCTAGCTATTTGTCAGCTTTATCAGTCACTTATCAACAGAAGCAGAGAGCAGGCCCCACATTACCCATCCATCATCCCTTCCTGCCTCTGGAACGCGCGCGATATATATTGCACATGCCACAGCACCGGTGAAATAGCTCATAATAGAACCCTGCCAGCAGAACTAAGTATAATAGCTACTTTCCCAATGCCAAAAACTTGTGGGGCGCTTCGTAGCGGCGGTAACATTTTCATTCAGCCCCAACACTCAAGCCTAACAAATGAAGTTATGACAAATGTGTCCATGTTGCTGGCAGTGTGGACAGGAGGGGATGAAATGGGTTTCAGGCTCAACCAGAAACATCTGACACCCCTGTGCAGTCTCTGTCAGCCACTGATAGGACCTGAGGGAACGGCAGGGTGAGCTCTGGTCTCCTCACTACATCTTTTGAATGTTTCCAGCTTAATCTACTTTAAAATAAGCAGATTTGTGTGTTTTCTCTCTGGTGACCAATGGTAGGACCTGAGGGAACAGCAGAAGATTCACCAGGGAGGGTTGGGTGGGATATTAGGAAAGGGTTCTTCACCCAGAGAGCGGTGGAGCCCTGGAACAGCTCCCAGGGAAGCAGGCACAGTGTCAAGCCTGACAGTATTCCAGAAGCTTATGCGCTCAGACACATGGTGTGAATGTTGAGGTTCTCCTGTGCAGGGACAGGAGTTGGACTTGATGATCCCTGTAGGTCCCTGACAACTCAGGACATTCCATGATTCCATGGCTGAATTGCCTTTGCTGGCATTTCACTAGGAGATCCACAGTGAATTAGGAAAGTCAGGGGGTCTTGCAAATCCCCCTCGGGTACGTGGCACCCAGGAACCCTGCTTTGAGTAGCCAGACCCCGCTAAAACTGTGACTCCTCAGGAAACAACCAAAGGGAATGCGAACAATGTTCAAAATCACAGCAGAAGTGGCCATGCAGCCATTGATCCTTAGCTCTGTTCAGACACCAGTAAATTCTGCAGTGTCGACGAGCCCTTTGGAAAGCTTAATACGTTAAGAGAATCCATTACTTTTTGCTGCTTTATTTTATAACGGCTCATTTACATGCACGAAGAAACGGTATTTTTATACTAGTAGAAAGGCACAGATTGCCTCTTTGCAGTTATACGGGTTTTCAATTTTAGACGAGATCCTTTAAAAAAATTGTCAGTATTATGAAGTTCCAAGAAGCTTTTCAAAGTCACTTAGGTTCCTAAAATCTATTACGGCTATTTTTCTTTGTATTCCAAAGGTCGTATTGTTGGGCTCATGGTACTAATGAACCCTGTTGAGCAATGTGAAAAAGAGGGCACTAATGTTTTAAAGTCTCTAAACCATTTCTCAAATTGACTGTAAAATGTGGCATTTCTACAATACACGAGTGTTTGGCAGGGTATAAAAGCTTACTGGTTCTCATTTGGGTGATTTGCATAACTTGTTCATGGCATCATTTGTAAATATTATGCCCATCTCAAGCTGCTGCTGATAAAAGAATAAAATTGCTTTTACCAAAGCACATGGTGCTGGAGAGGAGAAAAAACCTTCCTGTCTAAACAGGGGGAAGCTATACAAAGCAAGTTAAAATTTTATACTGCGCTAATCCTAGGAAATCACTTTTGATGTCAGTTAGAGAACATAAAAGGGGAAAAAACACTTCCTTTCACTGCACAAAGTGTTTCTCCAAGGGCTGGACAGGCCCAGGAACAGCGGCTATTCCCGAGGAGCCGTTTGCCGTGCGCGTGCTTCACACCAGCACCTAGAAACTCCCTTTCCCGGTGCAGCAGAGACGACTGCCTGGGCTAAGAAGGGGTTTTTCTGACTCCCCGGGCTTGCTGCTGATTAAGACGCAGCCAGCAATTCTGTTTCACATGGACACATGACAATTCAGTCTGCTCACTGACCCGCATCGACTCTTCGGTACTAACAAACCCAAACCACTGCTACAAATCTCTTTCACCCAGACAGACTGAATGCAGAGGCCAAGCTCATTTTCTTATCAAGGCGGGACAACTTCCGTATCATCATCTCAGAGTGTGATCTGGGATCCACGACTATCCCAGAGGGTGGCAATTTTGACTCACACCACAGAGTTCACTGACCTCCTGCTTCCTTAGGAAAGGCCCTTTGAGGGATGCTGGATTTGAGGGATGCCTTATGAGGAACGGCTGAGAGAGCTGGGGGTGTTAAACCTGGAGAAGGGGAGGCTGAGGGGAGACCTCATTGCTCTCTCCAACTACCTGAAAGGAGGTTGTGGAGAGGAGGGAGCTGGGCTCTTCTCCCAAGGGACAGGGGACAGGACAAGAGGGAATGGCCTCAAGCTCCACCAGAGAAGGTTTAGGCTGGACATCAGGAAAAAATTTTTCACAGAAAGGGTCATTGGTCCCTGGCAGAGGCTGCCCAGGGAGGGGGTTGAGTCACCTTCCCTGGAGGGGTTTAAGGGACGGGTGGATGAGGTGCTAAGGGACATGGTTTAGTGTTTGATAGGAATGGTTGGACTCGATGATCCGGTGGGTCTCTTCCAACCTGTTTATTCTATGATTCTATGATTCTATGATTTCTCATGGAAAAAGGCTATGGTGAGCACGATGCTGTCTGTCTTCAGAGGCTCTGTCACAGTCACTAAATAGATGGACAGCTGGAAAGCGCTCATTTGTTCCCCTTCACAGTCATAAGTCATTGTGGATGCTTTCCTGACCTCCCCAATTAAAAAGCTCAAATGAAGATTTTTGTCTGTATAGTCAGAGTATTCGGTGGGAAGGAGGATGAGTAACTAGGACGCAGAGTGTAACTACGCCTCAGAATTTCAAACTCACTCTATGAGCATCTGTGCCAACATCCTTGCACCAATTTTTATGCGAGAAGTTGAACTGGCTGTTGTAAACTTTTAGGAAATAGAGCAGGCACCGAGAGATGCTGATGTCTCTAGACGTGAGGATGTAACACTTTAACAAGGTACCATTTACACACAATCTGCGGCTCTGAAGTTACTAGTGTGCCGCTGGGCAGGGAGGGTAATATACTGCTCAGCTTCACTAAACCTGACAGCTGGCTTAACTAAAGCGTTTGTCTCCTCCACAAGGACTATAATAGAGCAAATACCTCAAAAAGATGCTACAACTTCTGAAATCAGTGAAATGTAATGGCTTGATTTGGATAGCGCTTTTCCTTTTCACCTTGCATTTTTCTACTTCTATATGCAGCAAACCACAAATGAATGGATTTTTTTTCAAGAAAGTCTTAAACTAGGGGAAAAAAATCTCAGTCAGCAGCCAATGCTAAGGAATCCCCAGAGAAAGCACTTGGCATTGTTTCCTGCGGTGAACCTTCACCTGCCAGGTTGAATATGTGAAAACAGGCTGAAAAGAAAGTTAGAATTTGGTTTCATCACAAAAGATGGACTAAAAAAAGGGGCAGGTGACTAATTACACCTATAATGTGCACATATTCTATTCCTTTAGTATATAGACACCAGTAATATCCTCGGTTACAAGAAGATTTTTAAAGTACAGTTTTGGCTGAAACAAGATTTCAAGTCATTAAGCAGTGGCATACAGAATTATCCCAGAAAACAAATATATCACTCTGCACTCAGTTCCTGAGTCTAAACAGGCAGCTTAGAAGAGATCCATCCCCAAAGATAAAGAGCCCAGTGACTCAGGGCTGCCATCCTTATTTAGCGACCACGACCTGAAAAACAAGGCTGACCAGGTGGAACAAACAATGAGAATTATAGAATCATAGAATAGTTTGGGTTGGAAGGGACCTCAAAGCCCATCCAGTCCCACCCCTGCCATGGGCAGGGACACCTCCCATGGATCAGGGGCTCCGAGCCCCATCCAACCTGGCCTTGAACCCCTCCAGGGATGGGGCAGCCACAACTTCTCTGGGCAACTTGTTCCAGTGCCTCCCCACCCTCATCATGAATAAATTCCTCCTTATGTCCAGTCTAAACTTGCCCCTCTCCAGTTTATCCCCATTGCCCCTAGTCCTGTCACTCCAAGCCTTTGTGAACAGTCCCTCCCCAGCTTTCTTGTAGCCCCTTTCAGGTGCTGGAAGCTGCTCTAAGGTCTCCTCAGAGCCTTCTCCTCTCCAGGGTGAACAACCCCAACTCTCTCAGCCTGTCCTCGTACAGAAAATGCTTCAGCCCTCGGATCATCCTTGTAGCCTCCTCTGGACCCTGTGCTGGAAGATCACGGCTCCATCACAGAGCCAGCAGCCTGATTGTGAAAGAGATTTTAAAGAGTGGCGAACCATTCATAAGGATCAGGTGTGGACCTTTGACTCAATCTCCCTCTGCAACAAGACATACGTAAAAAGGCAGCAGCTGGAAATCAATAGATGGCACTAGCAGCAGGAGAATGATAAACATAAATTGCACCTTCTGAAAGACAGTGTTGTGCACGTGTTAATCCCCTTCAAGTATATAAATCCAGAGACTGTTGTGATTATCATGCTGAGTAAGGGAAACCAAAAAATATGATGGCAGAAGAGGCCCAAGTATCTATTAGAAGCTTCAATGAACTTTTTTTTAAGGAGTCCCTCACTTCAATCTTGTTCCTTCTGAACATAGGATGAGATCTGGTCATTTAAACATCACTGTCTCGAGTGAAGCCCAAAATTAAGGGAGAAGAAGGAAGAACCGCATCACAGCTGATGCTCTCCCACCTTCAATTTCTGTAATGCTCACAGGTGCTCACTAGCCTGGAGTGGACTGAGGGACCAAATAAATCCGTGAGCTGTGCTGGGGGCGAAAGGAGAGGGATTAAACCCTTGAGCACACCTACAATCCCCTGCAGGTCTGTCGTGACAGAGCAGCCGAAAGCCTGGGGCATCACACTCTGCTGAAGAGCAAAGCAAACTTTGTTGACATTTCCTTCTTATCCTCAAAATATTTTGAAGCAACAAGAAAACAGCATCTATAAGCATGTGAAAACCCAGGCTGGAAGGTCTGATTTCAGTAAAGCAATACGCCCCGACAGTTATTACACTACAGGTTATGGTTTTATTATATTTGGGTTTTCTCTTTTCAAAGGACTGACCACAAAAAAACACTTGACATAGCCAAAATTGGATGGTACTAAGTACCCAAGAGGACAACATGCTGTTCCTCTACGTGAGCCACAAATGGCTGGTAATTAAATAGCTGTCAGGGGGGGTATCTGATGTATTTTCATTAACTTTTTGTAAATGTTGCATACACGCTCCAGAGTGACCAGCTAAGGTAGGTTACATGGCATTTGAAGCTGAATTTCCTGAGGTGAAAACCTAATAACCCGACAGAGCCCAATATTACGAGGGCTTCAACCTGCTCCCTTCCTCATGGTGGGTGCACAATTAATTTTTGAGCTGGTGAGGGCTGCCTGACATTTACAGGCATTGCAGACATCTGCTTTAGAGCAGGGATTTCCTTCTGTTTCAAGAAACTGCAATACACACAATTCAGCTAATATCAGATAAATACGGTCTACAGAAAAGGTTGCAGCTTCTTAGTGGTTTGAAGATATTTGTTTTTTCCTTCTATAGCACCAAATGAACATACCTAGTACAAAAAATTTCTGGTCTGGGATTTTCTCAAGTGAGAGCGTTGTGTGGTATAAATGAGTTTTACAGGAGAAGATGCTGAAATCCAGAGATTAGCTGAGCACAACCTGAAGGATGCACAGGTAAATTATGAACATTAAATAAAATCTTGTATTTCAGTTTTGGTTTTTTACTGCTTAGCAGAAAGCGTAAAATGGTCCAAGAGGACAAAATGGATATCTGCCTATTTAAAGACTTTAAGCTGTTAAGCAACTTGATTTTGAGGGGAGATTGCAGAAGACAGGCTGCCTTTTAAAGGAAAATGGCAAATATTAACACAATAGCAAGTAAGCAGAGATTTTGATGATTCCCCAAACATCCTCAATATGAAATAGCAAATTATGTCGCATTTAAAAGAATATTTGATGAATAAGAACTTGTAATCCCTATTGGAACCTGACCAGATATATAGGTAAGGATGTAAGGAATCTCTTGAACACTTGGAATTCAGGCTTTGCCAGTACTTCCCAATGGGCTGCCAAACCTGGTTTGTCATTTATCCTGAGAAGGACACAGTTTCCATTGGCCTGACTGTGCTAATAGATTGAAGGGGTGGCCTTCTTCAGGTCCTCCTGCCGCAGTGGCATCACTGGAGAGGGGCTGCTGTGAAAGGATCGCTCTCAAGGAGCACAAGGGAGTGGACAACTCTTCAGCAGGTGCTTTGTATGTTGTAGACATACCTCGACACTGCACTGTGCAATTTAATAATCGACTATTCAACCACCAAGCTGCCAGATTTTCAACAAATCCTTGGAGAAATGCAGGAATCCTATCAAAACTACGTGCTTATCGCTCCACGGAAATTTTCTGACGTGCAGCAGAGCAGAGGGCACGTCTTATATTGAAAATAAGATCAGACATTTCCTTTGTCTGACAGCCAGCTGGGGTTAATAGGATTCTAATTTAATCAGAGTACAGAATGGGGCAGATGTAACGTTGATAAATTATAACAGGGATCAATATGCAAGAGCAGCGCAGGCAGGGGTTGCTGTGGAGAGTGGCAACTGCTGGAGAAACAAGTGTCCAAAATGGATTTTGCGTACAGCAGCAGGTTAGTCCCATGGCATAACCTGGATTTAAAGCTACTCTGAATTTTCTTATGTATTGCACTCTCCTCAGCCCAACCTGAACATCCACCTGTTGTTTCAAACTGCAAGTGTGCTTATTTTTAAAGAGACTAAGCTGCAAACACACAGAAGAAAGAAAACGCAGTGAGGAGACCAGAGCTCATCCAAAACCTTGGTGTTTGCTTCCCAGCTACTGTGTGCTCATTGAACACGAGTTACTCCTGCTTTCAAAGCTTGCTGTGTGGGCATCTCCCTTACGTGCCTCCAGAAACTTCTTCACTGAAAGGGTTCTCGGGCCCTGGCAGAGGCTGCCCGGGGAGGTGGTGGAGTCACCGTCCCTGGAGGGATGTAAAAGATGAGCAGATGAGGTGTTCGGGTTCAGTAGTGGACAGGTACAGTTGGATTCAATGATCTCAAAGGTCTTTTCCAACTATCAATTCTATGATTCTATGAAAAGCAGCGCAAAAAGTTGCTCTACACCTTTCACCGTGCAATCCCCCTCCCAGAACGATTGCTTCAGGCAGACTGCCAGGATGAACTGGAAGAAGGTCCTCTCCACATCACTGGACCTTCTTGCCACAGGAGGGTCTAAATGCAAGTGTTTACAGGGATTCAAACCTTACAGAACAGATTAATGGAAGAAAACTCAGTCAAGGCTCTTTGAAACAGGCACTGGTTTAGGAAATATTTATGCTGCAGATGACTGAAGAGCAGGAGAGTATTTTGAGTAGCATCACCATACGCCTGCTCCGTCTTTATGCTGTTCCCTTGGCATTTACTGTGGGCCAGAGACAGATTAGTAGATGTTTTTTTGCCTGACTCAATGCTTAATTATTTTCTGCAGTGGTGGTAAATGTCCCTGTCCAAAGAACTCGGTGCTTTACAGAAAACATCTGGATCTGTTTTCCTCACCGTGATTTTCAGCTGAGTCAGCTGCATAAATTAACCAAGCCAAACGGCAAAGGCGAGCTGAGTGCTGTGAGTACCTGAGAGGTTCAGCGTGGCTGGGAGGTTCAGGGATGTCTAGTTGTTAGTCTTTAGCAGGGCATATTTAACATATGTAAATAGGCTTTTTACAATGAGTGATGTTGCCAGATTTTCCAGATTGCTTGCACTGTCCTCCATTAAACTTGGAGGACAAATTCACAAAATACATTATTAGGGGAGGGAGCAGTAATGCTGGAGAGTAAATCTGGCTCTTAATCTTGGGAAACAGAATGGATACCCTTGCTCCTTAGCAAGGTCAGTGTTATATATTGTCAAACTGCTAGAAACAGTCCACGGTATTGTCCCGGTTCAACAGATTCAGTCAGAACACACAAAACGAAATAAAAACCCAAGGAACAATATCATAAGTGCCAAAAGAAAATATTCTTGACAACTAAAACCGAAATCATGTTAGTTATAGGGTAATGCAAGTGATCCAAGTCAGAATTAAAATTTCACTTGACAGAAATAAACTTTAAGTATTCAATATTGCAAAGACACACTTAGATCTGCCATGAAAACATTAAAACTCCCGTATCTCTAATGTAATTTATTTTAATTTGGCAACAGAACATTCAACCATCTTAAAAACGTGCTGTGTGACTTTATGGGGCAGAGTTAAATTTCTTTACACGCTAGAATTATGAATCTTAGAGGCCATCCTAGGTGGTGACTCCCCTCCAGCTGCAAGTTGGTAATAGATGAAAATATAGAAGAAACTTCCCTGCAGCAGCGTAGATATCTGAATGGACTAGGCAGTTTTAGAGAATTAATGCTATGAGTATCAGCCAAAACAGATTTTGGATCTTCTCTCAACACTCCATTCATCTTCCTTAATCCGTTTCATGTTTTATTCATGATTTTTTGAGTTCATTTACCAAATTACAATGCTTAACTAAATTGGTACGTTGCTAACAGACCTTTTAAAAATCCTCATGAACTCTTTTTCATGGTGGCAGGATGCAAAACGTTGTTGAAAAATAGCTATTTTATAAACCTTGCGAAAGCTATTTCACAACTGCAGTAACACACTCAAACGTAATAACACACTCTATCGATTTGATTATCACCAGATAAACACGCTTCTTGGTCGGCTGGACGTGCCAGGCATAACGCACGCACTTGGTGATTTCAAGGTATGGAGTCTGTGTTTTGTGACCACATTACTTCGGTATTAGAAGCTGTAATGGGACAAGTTTGCTTCAGTGATTAACACCCCGCGCAATTTTTGATGGCTACGTACAACAGGGCAATCTTATAAGAGCACCAGAACTGTCTACTTCAGTTTATCTTCTACTTCAAACACATTATGGTCAACAGATTGCTTAAAATTCCAGCTGGGCTTAAATCAGGGTAGAGGATGGCATTTCTGGGTTTAGGATCTCCCATCCTCGCTTTGGGATTGGGATTCCATCCAGAAGACATGCAGTAGTCAAGGAGGGATGGCATTTCTGGAGGACCACCAAAGCAGGTCACAGTGCAGGAGTGACACCTGAAACACACCTTGATAGCAGGTAACTCATTACCACTAGGGAACAGGAGCTCAGAGTCCCGCCCTGTCCACCAACAGCTGGTGAAAGACCAGGCCTTCAAGAAAGATCACGTTGATACAAGTAATTTCATGGAAAGGAACCTCAGACTGAGTGTGAATCAAAACATCTGCCTCACAAGTCGAAACGCCGGTCTAGTCTCCTGGCTGAGGATGTCTCCTCAGATCCAAATGAGGAGACCTCATGGAACAAAACATGCCAGGCAATGGGCTGGTCCCAAGGAAGGAGTTTGGCAGAGTTCTCAAATCGGAGAGCTGTGCCAGCACACGGAGTGATGGGCTTTGCCTTTGTAACTGCCAGAGAAGAAGGAAAACTTGGTATCCTGACAGTGCCAGCTTGGTGCTTAGGAACAATCCAGATATTGGGATTTACTAGGAAAGAAACAGGACACACACAATGTGTCTGCATCTTGACAGCCACGAGCTGTTCTGTTCACCATCCCTCGCAGAAAGGATTTACTGGAAGTGCAAAGGACATGAAGATGGGCATGGTTATAGAATGACTTCTGGCTGTTGGACGACATAATGAACTAGGACTTGGGCAGCCTGATCAAGCGGGAGGTGTCCCTGCCCATCGCAGGGGGTTAGAACTAGATGGTCTCTAAGGTCCCTTCCAGCCCAAACTATTCTGTGATTCTATGACTGCTAATGCTGAGAAAGATGCAGCTGAAGGGGATTTCATCACCCAGTGAAGCCCGTTGCCAGGCTGTTGCAGAGGCTAAACTGGATATAAGTTCAAACACAACTAGACAAATTAATAGGAAAAAAAATCACTAAGCAAATCAACACAGACACCATCGACTCAGGAAAGCAGAGCTGCAGCTACTTAGGCAAAGGAAGAGTATTTCTGATGCTTCTCCATCCATGGACCCTGCTGTCAGCCTGCAGTCACAACAGGCACTGGCCTGAATGGGCTTTGTTTTATCTATTCTGGCTGGTTTTTATGTTCTACCTGCAGCTTTTCTGCATAAAGCTCCACAAACACTGGCTAAAATACACCTTTACTCACTTGCTTTACACTTGAGGAGCGGCAGAAGAGCCAACCACTAGAGAAGAAACGTCCCCCCAGGCACTTCAGCTGCACATCAAAATGCGGATCATCTTCCCTGCTCAAAAACTTGAGAACCGCGAGCAGCGCGAGGAGGCGACCTGGTGTGTGCACTGAGTTTCCCCCAAAGCCACCCAGCAGTGGCAAAGACCTGATGGAGTCCAACTTTCTAGCCCCTGACAAAGAGGAACACGTTTGAGCCCAGGAGAGGAGGATGAGGTTCAGGAGGCTGTAGCACACGGGCTGGTGCTCCGAATCTCTCTTACCAATTTGTACAGCAAACCTGCAATTTCTGCGGTAGCCATGGCAACCAGGGTACTGGAGTACAATGAAACACGTGTGAATGCTCTTGCCACCACTGAGCCTGCATCACTCGGCATTTCTCAACAGCGAGGGCAAAAAAAAAGGACATCTGTGTAATCACAGTTGGGTTGTGGCCACTGAAGTCTAGATGAGGCTGGACTGCTACCAGCCCACAGCGGCTCTTTTGCTCTGACGAGGGAGTAGGATGGTTGCTGGGATGCAAGGCCAGTGTCAAGGAAGACAACCTTGTCGACTCCAGAAGAAAAAACAAGGAAGGGATAGGAAGAAATGTTCCCCGGTGAGCTGTATGAAAAAAAACAGAAATCTACCTCATTTTTGCCACCCTTCACGTTGCCAGTGTTTGCTTTCTTATGCTTTTTCAGTCGGGGAACTACAGAAGTCACTGGAGGCATCTCACCTGGAGCGACAGGCAAAAAATATGCTCCTGCCCGTCAATTTTCTTGTGAAAGAAATATCTAGGAGCTGGTGAAGGACTCTCATTCAAGGGACGGCATAAAGCTGTAAAGAACTGCAAACTAGGAGGCTCATCCTGTAAAATAAAACCCCCACCCACCCATCATTTCCCTCCGATGAGTTCCCTGTAGACCACCAGCTTTTGTTTAACCACTGGTGTTGTGTTTCTGCCCAGACACATCAGGTGTGTTGGCTTTGGGGAGCACTGTGCTGCCTAAGAGTGTAAAATCACAGAGTCTGAGCAGAGGATGCCCTGTCTTAGGACTTGAGGCAGACCTGAAAATGGAGACGTAGCCTCTCAGGATGGTTTATACCAAGGAAGTTGATCTATAAAAGCTGGATAAGAATTTCAACAGGGTACAAACACTTCAAAAGAGTCAGATCACAGCCAAAAAAGCCCCAAACCGTATTGCTTAAACGCCGAAAGAGACTGTGTACGGGTAAGGGACAAAGGGGCTTTGAAACAGGGCAAAGCACAAAAGATTCTTTGCAATTTGCAGCAGCTACTTCGCTTGCACCTGTAGGAAAGTTGACATAAAAAGGTGTCCAGCAGAGCGGTGATGCAGGCTAAAATGCTGAGACTGGGCTGTTTGAGAAGGGAAGTGAGTGGGCACCGACCGTGAGCCAGCTCGAGGGTCAGAGTGACTAGGAGCAGAGAGCTTTGCTCAGCACTCCCAGCCCCACAGCCTCGCGGAACCTTAAACAGAACAATTAAGGTTTCTAATATTAAGAGGTTCTTAACATTCCGTAAGAATGGAACATTGTGGCAGGGATGCCAGGTCCTTGGCAGGGGAACTCTCGCATCATAACTGCGTCTCCTAATTGGAGACTCCTCAGTTCACATTTGCAATGGGCACAAGCCTCGTTACCTACTTAAATCCTACAGATCAAAACGCAGCTCTAAGGTAGACGCGTAGAAAGAAACTGCTACTGCTCAGTTTTCGTTCTTATATTTTAAAGGGAAAGATCTCTGCCACTGATGCCCTCTTGTAAAATCTAAATCCTGGAGTCTGGACGTGACATTTTTTCGAGCAGTGTCCCTGCACTCTGTTTCAGTTCTCTTGCCAGGATGTATTTCTACATTAACTACACCTATAGCTGGGTATGGGGCGAAGACCTATCAGAATTTGTTCCGTTCCATGCTTTTTTGTACTTGGGGCTCGCTGCTCCGAGGATGCCTTAAAGGATCTCAGTCTCACCGAGTGCCTGACAGCTGCAGCTGAAGAGTAAAGTCATCGTTGAGTCGAGGAACCGAATCTGCAAGTAGCACAGCTCTAGGAGCAGGCGCCTCACCAGCCCCGCGGCCCCAGCACAACAAACCAGAGGAGCCAGCGCGTTGGCTCGGGGAGGGACTCTGGATGTTCATTGATGTTCCCAGAAGTGGTAAATCTGGACACAAGGAGGGGAGGATGGATTACATACATGACACCAAAATATTTCATATGGGATCTCTAAGTCACCACAAAGTCTTCCTCATGACTTCATTTTCCCCGGCGGTAATATTCATAATCAGGATGCAATTTTAGAATGAAGCCAAGGTTTAATCTTACAAACAGAACTGAAAGGCCACTTATCTTCTAAACTCTCTTTACTTTTGCCTTCCTTCCTCTTGACACTCATTTATCTGAGCTTTTACATCCTTGACCAGTATTTAGGGGTTTGAAGATTGTCTAATTTCCCCAAAACCACGTTGCCCACCAGAACCCGATTCCTACCTGGCATTTCCAGAGTGACTCGGCACATTTAGAAACCACCCAGAGGAGCAGGGCTCTGCAATAGGTCACAGAAAAACGACACTGGAATTGGAGGAGCCAAACTCTCAGCTCTGCCAGCAGGGACAAGGCTCTACAGGAGAAACTACAGGAAATATTCACTGGCAGTTGAGGAAGAAAAATGGGCATTTAGTTCACCGGTCTAAGCAGAGAAGCAGAGGCACGAGTCGCAGGTTAATTCTACTCTGAACTTGAAAGCCACAGAAGCAAAAAGGATCACAGATCCCTTGTTAATCTTCTCCGTTCCAGCTAGAAGGCTGTGTGGCTGCAACAGGAGGACTGTGCTTATTCATATCCAGGTTGGACATTTTATGAGCTACTTGGAAGAGCAATGCTGGGAGGGCATTACATGAAAACAAGTTCCTAATTGCTGTTCCTTTTCTGGCTGAGGATCATGCACTGATCGTGTGCAAATTAAGGTTAAGGTTTTAGCAAATGTGCAGTCCCAGTGGAAGTATCCCATGATTTCTAAAGTGGAATAAATAATTTCCAGTGAATAACTCAGTTGCAATCTGCCTATGAAGCACATACAGATCACTCCATCCTCAAATTATTCCTGGTCAATTAAACCTCACAAGTTTGACTTTACAGGCTGTGAATATTTGAAATTTGAGCCGCTGCTCAGAGGTGATATTGATTCTTTCCTCTCCCTGGTTGAGTGCACAAGCTTGTCTATGAACACTTATATTTAACAACTGAAAACTCATCTCCCACAAGTACACAGGTGTAACTGAAATTTGTTTCCTTCATAAATTTTGGCTACTAAAATTCAATTGCTTAAGTTAGGGCTTAATTTGATTTTATTTTTGAATTACACAGGCACCTAGAGTCGAGTCCAGCCAAGGTTAAGGTACTGTAGGCTCTACTGAAGCAGCCTGTCCTGCAAATAAATGCCCTAGAGCTACATGAACATTTCAGAAATAGAAATACGTTTATACCCAAAAGAAGTTGCAGAATATTGGGGTAGCTGCATTTCTTCCCATATTTTTATGGCTACTGAATAGTCACAGAAAGATCTTGCATACCTCGAGAGACTAATAAATTACAACACACGACACAAACTCTCTCACAAAAGTCCGTTACGCGGCTTTCTGTAGTAATTCAAGCTGCTTCTTAAGCAGTCTCAGCCCTCAGCAATGAGAAAAAGATTTTGTTAGTTCAGCTAAGCATTTGGGCATTTCAGATGGAAAGGATGAGCTCAAATGACCTGCAGGTGACCAACCCGGGGGTTTGCCACCTTCAGCGAGTCCTTTGTAATGAGGTTCCAAAAGAAAGGAGCAGGTTAGCTAATGACAATAGGAGAAGAGCATATGTGGTATTAGTGGTACCTGGCTGCAGCGCTGGAAAATCCCAGGGGCTGGACACACAGCATCTTGGAAAAGCACGGAGCTGGTCCAGGTTCAGGAGAGGAGCTCAGCAGTGATTTATTGCTCGCAGAGACTAACACAGCTCTTGTTCCATCTCTTGGATGTGCTACCTCAGCTGAAGGCAGGAGGCTGCAGTGCCCCTCCGAGGTTTCCTGTTTTACTAAGACTGCACTGTTGCTCAGGCTGGAAATTCCTGATTTATTGTAATAACTTTGTAATAGCTCTCAGTGAGGAAAGCTTTAGCAACAATTTGGACCTTGAGTCTTTTACCTGTTTTCCCTAAATCCACTTGTTTTTCCAATCCACTTAGCCCTGCAGTTACTGCACACTCTGAAAGTCCATCAAATCATGCACAGGTTCCCACTGATGTGGCCTTCATCTGTTTCTCTCCTCTATCCTGATATTAAAGATACTCAACCTCTAAACATTTTCCCAGTTCGGTGTGGGAATTCTCAGGTTAACCCCCTGACTGCTTCATTCTTACTCACTTCTCTTTTAGTTTTGCTCTTGAATGAGAAGCTTTTGCACATATGTACATGAGGAATAAAGACAGGAAAAGTAGTTAAACTTGAATTCAAAACCATATTGTAGTACATTGTCTGCAGTTGAGCTACTATTCACACAGGGCTAGGTTTGCAAAGCTGTGAGGCAAGATGCCAGCAGGATGCTCCAGCTCCACGCGTGAGCAGGAAAATGCTTTACTCAGAGATTCCCAGGTGACTTCAAAGCCTGAAGGACTCTTTTCCCTTTTTAATTCAAGAACAGCTGTAACTTTCTATTCTGCACCGTAGTCAGCTGTGGTATATGGAATTATCGCGAATAAAATATTTCTGAGCTCTTTTTGTAACTCATAAGCAGGGGTTTTTGCTAATGTGCAGAACAAATAAGCTGATAGTATATATATTCCCTGAATACCAGAGCTTTGGAAAAAATCTCTGCAGCAATCAGGCTGACAAGAACGGTGGCTTCGCTGTGTTAGTAGCTGAACTATTGTGAAGTGTGGTAGATTCAGTTAAAACACGATGTGGTATGTGCTAAATAAAATTAATATATCTCAGAAATTGAAACCATATCATACTTTTACACAAAAAGTAAGTAACCTCGGGTTCTTTCATTTTCAGCTCCTAGGTTTGAAGCCCCAGTGGGGTGCAGAACAACTGCCCACAGCAAAATCACTTTAATACGTCATAAGTTGGGAACTTAAAGCCCACAGATATCTTGAGGAAGCTCATCAATAAAGCTCTACCAACCTTTAGACGAAGAAGAAATCACTCTAGCTGAGAGATCAACTTGGATCTTTCTTCCCATGAAGAGTCAGCAGTTTCATCCAAGTACAACATGAAGACACGGATTCCCTGCAAGTGAAGCAAAGGGGGTCAGGTCCTGTTATGCTGGGATAAGTCCAACTCCTATCGAATTCACCAAATAAACTCTAGCCAGGGATTGATAATGAAAGAGGAGATGTGGCAGATGGTGGTGCTCATGGAGTAACGTGGTCCTCTTTACACTCCCACTGAAAGGAAGCATTCAACAATAAAAAAAAAAAGGCGGCAATGAATTTGGAGACTTCTTGGAACAATCCATTTAATACAGGAGATATTGAAGAATTTTTTCCAAACTGGGATTTGACATTTACACCAGCAGGAATAATATCTCTGGTAATACCAGGGAGTTTGAAGACACAAGAGCTGCTAATATTTCCATTTCAGTACATAAACTTGTCATCAGCTAGAGGTAAAGAAATCTGTTCCTCCATGGCATCACATCACACTTCATTAAACAAATTAGGAGAAGGACAAAAGGGGAAAAAAAGGGGGGGAGGGGACAGGGGATGAAGTATACTTTTTTTCCCCTGAGTCCACGCATCACTGGTTACAGTCACCAACAAAAAATCAAATTAGTTGCTCCAGTGGTCTGTTCAAAGCTGACAGTTTCTGTATTCCTAGTTTAAATTAGAGTAGAATCGATGTAAGTTTTGGAAAGATAAGTTAAAGGCAAAGCTTAAAACGCACAGCATTCAATCTGCCTGCCAAGGCAAGGTTTAGCCTTACAGGAGTCATTAAGGTTAATTCAATCTATACTGATGTGACGGTAAGATGCTCTGTTTTCATTACACCAGAAAGAAGCTCTGATTCACTGCGGTTAGGGCTAATTGACAGTTTCCAAATCACACCGCAGTAATTGTTTACAGTTGTAGAAAGGGAGTATATTGTTTTCACTGCTGGTTTACTTGATACATTTATCCACTTAATCCCTCTCACTTAATTCTCTTTGATAGGTGGAAATAAGAAATAATTAAATTCTAGTATCTTTTGACACTTACTTTTCAGCTAGGAAACTGGTTTGCTTTTCTACCAGGAATTCAGGTCAGGGGAAAAGCTTGAACACGACTGCCTCTTCCTTCTGAGAATGAGCACCTAGCCCAGCTCACGCAGCTCCTTGGTTTAGTTTGGACAAATCAAAAGCATGTTCATTGGCTCAAGACAGTTAGAAGACGCCTTCAGATTGCCACAAGTTTTCTTACTAACAAAAAAAGGGATGCTGCACGGCAGAGTCATCCCTCCAACATCCTCATCCTGCGTTTCAGATACGTGCTTGTAGCAGCCCCTGTTTATGTGCTGTTGTAGAATGGGTTGGAAGGGACCTCAAAGCCCATCCAGTCCCACCTCTGCCATGGGCAGGGACACCTCCCACTGGATCAGGTTGCTTCAAGCCCCATCCAACTGGTCTTGAACATCATCCTTGAACATCCTTGTTCTCCCTGGAAGAAGCCTGGAACTCGGTTGCCATGGCTGAGCATTAGAAGGCCCTGTACCTACAGAAGAGGTTCTCCTTGCTTTGGCAGTGCCGTAGCTCCACGAACGTACCGAGACAAGGCAGCTTCAGTAGATCTCTAAGCAAACTTCCAAACCCAGCAATTTAGAAATGATTTCCTCTCAATCCCCACTTCTGCCACGCTCACACAGGACATTTTATAACACAGTCCTAGTTAGAGCAGCTTTCCATGTAGAGCAGAGAAAAGCTTTCAAAGAACTTTGCCATTTGGAAAGTTCTCACAGACAGGCACATCCTAAGGGACCAACAGCGCTGGTTATTTAAATGCCCTGCTCCACAGGGCTTTTCTAATTTGATCTGGAGTTCGTGCTGACAGCACTTTCTTGATAAGAGATTGCCTCAGAAGGGTGGTCTGGTCCAGGGGCTTCAACAGGCACACACAGTGCACGTTTAATGACGTTCATTTTCTGCAAGGAAGCACAAACCATGCCTTTACCTCCAGGACAAAAGATCAGATGATTGCAAAAATAAAAGAAAATGAAGTATCCATTTATATATTACTAGCCAACAACATCCAGGCAACAGGGAAATAAGACTGTGACAGTCTGGCAATCATTCATACAGAAAGGATCTTCTGAATAACACATACAGGAGTTATCATTTGTAAAGTCAAATATGTTTGTTTAACTAGTACGAAATCAAATTGCCACATGAAATATGATGAATTCTGCATGAAATAAATGAAAAGCAGACATGTTACAGGCTCCCTGAGGGAACCCGAGTGCTTCATGCTTTGTAAAACTGACCTTATTGGTATTTGATGTGGTGGCGATCACAAATTCTGACTCACATTTTGATAGTGAGCAGTGCTGAGATGCTTTAGGACGGATAAGCCTGTAGTCGATCACGTCTCTTAATTTGCTGGGTGCTTTTTATAAACTTCAAAATGAACTCAGGAAACATCAGCTATTGAGGAAGGCACCACACGATGCCGCACCTGCTGAATCAGGTACTTCATGCTGCAATAAATCCCATCTAGAATCTGCTGTTCCTAAATTGAAAAACAAATGGGTAAAATCAAGTGCGTGTGGTCAGGTCTGTTAGGTTCTGCCCAACATGCCTAAGGAGAAATGCTGAGAGATGGATTAGTTTGGGGGAATGAACTGGATATAATAGGCTTAATTCTACAAAAAATTCATCCCAGAAGGTATTTCAGTAGCATTCGTAATGGCAGCGAAGGAGTTAAGTGAACTAGTGCTGAAGGACAAAGTTAATTTTGTTTCTAAGTCTATGAGTTAAGATGTTGTTTGTTTGCACAAGAGGCCTCTGAAGCACCTGTACACGCTTCCTCCAGCTACTGCTTTATGAGTCCTGCAATTTTCTCTCCATGTGAGGCTGCAGACCTCTGTAATTCACTCCCTCCCTACATGTGTGAGCTCAGCAACTTCTCTCTTAGAGCCAGTCATGGGCTTTGTCGGGGAAATTCTGCTCTGTTAAAGCACAGAATTGCTTCTTCCCAAGACAGATATTTTCAGACAATCTGTTTTAAGGCAGTAATGGAGATGGTAGTGGGTCCAAATCATTTCAGGATCCCCCAGATTAACACCTTGTAGCCATATTCCTGCAGCTGCAGGGTCTTAGACCCCTGAATCAATGACTTTATCAGAAGGCTGCAATGTAGGAAACTTTTAAAAGTCTAAACCTACTTAGTTTCAGTACCCAGGAATGACAACAAGTTCCTTCCTCTGACTGTGGATCCTACATGGTCTCTTATTTTACTCGCTTAACAAAGAACACGGTGACTAATGCAGTCTCCAAGTCTTCCACCCCATCTCATTTCTCAGCCTAATCACTTAGGACTCCCAAAAGCTTAAGGCAGCAGCCACTGAAAAATACGTGAAAAATAGTTCTTCAACAGCCAAGAGACCTAAGAGACCTAAGAGACTCCGGGGTCCATTGCTACCTGCAGTTACAGAACTAGGTCTGGGCTAAGATGAAGAGTTTTCCATGGGCACCTGCCAGCTCCCTTCTCACACGCGCTGGGCTGGAGCTGAGGGCATTGCTGACACCTTTGGTCAACAGTGTGTGACTTCACATCCCACGCTGGCCGCAGCCTACGCAAACGTGACTGAGTGGGCTACCCCAGATGTGCATTATTCTTATTCTTAATTATTTTATTGTTAGAAAATTGAAAGAAACAGAAAATTTTCTACTCTTAGCCTCTACTTGCCTGCAGGAGAGGAGGGATTCCCATGATGTCCCACGCAATTCAGCCCATGGACGAGAGGGCAGCAGAGTGGACAGGATGCAATGGTTTGTCTGCACACCCTCCCTTGGCCACACGGCACCTTCCACCATCCTTTCTTCTGACATCTTCAGCCTAGGAGCATCTGGAGTATATGCAGCTGGTTACTAACATGAAGAGGCTGCCAGAGCCATTTTAGGACTGTTAGTGCTGCCAAAACCCAAACTAATTCCCATCAATGATTAATAAAGAAGGCACTGCACGGATATACCTGAAGCATTATTTCCAGACCTCACGTCACGGTCTGGCCTGAAAACGAGGCAGACTTTCAGTTGAAGTGAGATGCTGTAGGATTGCAGGTCTGTGCAACAGCACTCTCCGGGGATTACTCGCTCTTGCATTAATATGCTGCCCTGAGCAGACAATATTGAAAGATATTTGATGCTGTCAGGTTGCTTTCTTTCTATAAAATTTTATTGTTATGTAAAGGATACCTTTTTCCCCCCTTCTTTAACGCATTTCCCTTCCTGCTCCAATTTGGTTAATTGAATGTTACCAGTTTATTTGTGGCTGGGTTTAGAATGTCAACAAAATATCTGATATCTGTCAGCAAAACTCTGCCTGTTCTCACAAATCGCTGTTTCTGCGAGATGCTATCAGTGACATTAACAACTTCTCCGCCTTGCAAAGGTTCCAGGTAAAAACTACACATTTGCAGAGCAGTTGGGGTCTTCCATACTGTCCCACGCTAAAATACAGCCATCTGGTGGTAATTAGATCTGTCGATAATTACTGGAGCTAAGTGAACTGGGAAGACGTAAACAGAGGCTTGGAAATGCCTCTTCTATTTGTCACAGAAAAGTAAGATGTAGCTCTATGGGCTGTATGCAAGCGGCAGCGCTCCCTGGTCTGAATTAGCCGTGTAACTGGGTTTGGTGCCCGGTTGACCCACGGATCTGCTCCCAGAGCTGTGCCAAACCCTGTCCACAGCACCTCTGTGGTGCCCAAGGCCCTCAGCCTTCTAACTAGAATCATGGTGATACTATAACCACTAAAAAAAGCCCGTAAGGATGCTCTGGCACGTGGAGGACAAGATTGACAGCTTCGGAGGGCTCCCCAACATGCTGGATCCACTGCTTTCAAGGGCTAAGGTGCTCCCCTGTTCTCCTAAAGCTTAGATGAACTGGACAAAGCCTGACAGCTCTGGATTTTGAGGGCATGCCTTGAATCAGAGTGAAACAATGGAAAATGGAAAACTAAAATCCCAACTCTTCTCATGTGTCCTCCCACCGTGGAGCAGGAGGTTCCCAGCAGGGTCAACCTGAACATCCCAGTTCCAGATGGATGGGTGAAAACACAGGTCCAGCTTGCGATTTACTGAGGTGTGAAACACAGAGATGAATGCTTCAAAATTGATTAAAGTTAAAAACTGAAGCCCTGGCCATACTCTGTCCCTTAAAGTCACCTTTAGGGAGTGGTTCTGTAAGTGGCTACACAAACCCACAGGCGAGGCCACTTGCTGTGTATTTTCATGCCAGTGGTTTATGGGAGCAGACCAGTGCTCTGATACAAACGAGACAGGAACAGTCCGGGCTTCGCAGGGTTCACCGTGTTTTCTCTCAATGACTTTTATCTCTCAGGCCTGAGATGTGTTAATCTTGTTTTGCCCAACACATCTATGAGATCTGCAGCGGCTGCTGTAGCTAAGCTGAGCATTTCAGCAGCAACTCCTCCTCCCAAACCATGTAAAACTTCCCAAGCTTGAGCAATGTTCAAAATTCATCTCAGGTCTAGCTAAACACAACGTGTCACATTTTCATTTTGACACCTCCAGATGCCTGGCCCCGCTGCACTATGAGATGAAGCTGCTTTTCAGAGTAGTGTTTCACTCTGAATTTTTGCAGGTGAAGACCCGAGTATATTTTTACACAGCGGAAACTAAATAAGTTAGAGTCTTACGGGTGAGTCTGCTGGGTTTTACACAGCCCTGGTGTGCCTTGACGTTTAACACTTTCGCTGTCAGTACTCAAAGGAACTTGTGCTGCAAATTCCAGCTAATCCAATGTAAATGCAGAGCACACACATGGACCATCGCCCACCTTTATGAGCAAAATATAGAGTGCAGGGATTTTTTATAACCTTGGGCAAAAAGGTGTGTAGGAAATGCTGCAGCGAAGAGCACCTGCTCTTGAAGAGGCCTCACTGGCAACCCCCGTGATCTGATCTGCCTCATACGAACCAGCAACCTGAGCTGGGTGTTGGAAGCACCATCTGCTCATGAGAAAGAGCAAAACTCCCCCTTGTGTGAACCCCTTGGACAAGTCCTTTTGGATTCAGTCCTCTAGGTAATGAGTGCCTCTCAGACAATTTGCTTACGCTGCTTTGTCAGCAAGACTCTCTGGTGCTATGGAAATTTCAATTTCCAATCAATAAAATAAGAGTAAGACTTGCTTATCCTTGGAAAAGAAGGAACTCAAAAGCAAATCATACTGTATTCAACTAAACAGAGGGATGCGTGTTGGATCTCGTGTAGCACCAGCAGCAACAGCAAATGAGCAGAGAAATACAAGAGGTGAGGATTTTTATTCCGTAAGCTATTTCTACAGCACTGATACTTTTGTTGGCAATTTCTTTAAGAAGCCTGAGAAGGAAAAGATGAATAAAACTCAACACTGACAGCTGAGACACTGTGTTAGTACAATTTGGCTGATGGGAATTCACAAGGATCCATCGTGCATCTAATACATGATCTATATTCCTCTGCGTGCACGTGAGGAAGGGCTTTCAGGCTTTCTTACGGCACAGCTCATCTGTGCAGCCACAAACCACTGTGAGCAACAACCCAAACTTAAACCACTTTTAAAGGAAAAGGTAATCAGATTATCAGTGAGAAAATGACCCCTGTAAGACCTTAAATCAATGACATTGACTCTTTTCTGTTAGCTACGTTGGCCTTTACTTAAACATTCTCTCCCCAGAACACACAATGTCCACAGAAGGTAAATACTCACCTTTGCCTGTATCCTCCTTCCTCTTCCAAAATGCAGCACACTGATTAATAACGGATCGCCCAGCCTTCTATGCAGGTAAAGAACAACTTTATAGTAGCTTCAGACCTAAAATACAAGTTTTGGAGCAACCTAGAGTGTTTGCACAGCGTTCTGTGAAAATAACTTCCATCTATTTAGTGCCATCTCTGAGAAGAGCAGCCAAACCTTAAAATGCAGATAACTGGAGACTCTTCTCAGTCTGGAAAGCAGCAAATCCACACATGGAAGGCTCAGCTCCTTGGACAATGAGACTCACATCTTCTTTGTTTGGCTTCACTGCTGAGCTCCAGTTGCACATCCCTGATGCTTCAAGCAGGTCCCACTAGTGATAGTTACAGTTTTGTTCCCGTTTTGAGGCTGATTGAGATATTTTAAACAAGAAAATTGTGAAAAGAAAACACGATATGCAAATACTTGCATTTGTATATGCGTTTACACGTTTGTACAAGAGGAATTGTTTCCTGCATGAATTAAAAACCTCCATGTAAGCAGACATTAAATATTATGATAATGGAGAAATGCTTCAAAGGACAGTTTATGAACAGAGGTGAACTCAGGATACATTTATATTAAATTCCTAAAAGATATTAATTTTCAGGAAATTGTGAAAAAGAAATGCCAACTCCTTGGCATTTAAATAAAACATTTAAAGCATTCCTCATCAGAAAACCTGCACCAAAAAACATTCAACCTAAGCATTGTTAAAGCCTAGCACTTTCATTTTGACCCTTCCTATCTAACTGATAAGTCATGCTTGCAGATTAATACTCACCACAAACACACGAGCACCATACAGGTCTGCAGGGAGCTAATACTCCATCTGTGCTTTTTTTTCCCTCTCCTCTGCAGCCCTTTTTGCTTTGAACATGGGTTTTGTTATTGCTCTGTGTTTTGCACCAAAGCATTGGCATACACTTGTTCTCAGAGCTTGTGGCCACACTGATTATATTAAAATCCTCACAATTTACAAAGCGTTCGGATTCGTTTGGTCTATCCAGTTTTGCTGCCCAGCAAAAGAGCTGAAATGAACGAATCAATTTTTAAAACAAATAGGACTTGACAGCAGAGGCAGAGATTTGTGTGAATGGCAAAAGGTGCCTAATTAAGAGCTCTAGGGATGACGAGGCTTTCATTTCTCTAATGAAAAGGAGCTTTGTGAGCTTCCAAGTGTTATCCAGCTCCAGCAGAATGGATCTCTCCTCCAGGGAGGAAGAGACAACTCCTTTTTCATGCGTCTACTTAGTTACTGTTGCCCATTTTGCTTTCCGTGTGAAAGCTGGGTCAAAGCTTTCAGGTGACCACCAGCTTCCAAATGCTGAAACAGACACTTGGAAGAGATGTTTTCAATTTCCAGGCTGCATGGAGTGACCATTTCTAACAAACTTGCTCACCGTGTTCCCTAATAGCCTAACAGCCCTAACATCTGATATTTTCTCTCTAAAGAGGCAAGTCCCTAAAGCAGGAAGGACATGGACCTGTTGGAACGGGTCCAGAGGAGGCCAGGATCTGAAGGCTGGAGCGCCTCCTACGCGAGGACAGGCTGAGAGAATTGGGGTTTTTGAGCCTGGAGAAGAGAAGGCTCTGGGAAGACCTCAGAGCAGCTTCCAGCACTGAAAGGTTTAAGGTCTCAGTAAGTATGTACAGTTAGAAATGAACCAACCTGACTCTGCAATCTAGAAGTACCTCTCTTTGAGATTTTACCACCACGTCTTGGTTCTGAAAAGTAGCCTGTAAAACAAAAATCGTAGCCAGATTTTCATCTATATTTGAGATACTCGTGCTTCTAAGTAGTGACTTGGAATTTTTGCAAAAGCCTCCAAAGTAAAAAAGTCAGCAATCATTTTAAATATCATTTTTTTATATGAATGATCTTCAGAACACCAAAAACTTTTCCCTTCATCTGATGTGCTACAAACCCACACTACTGGGCTCTTTTTCTGTCAACAGGAAGAGATGAAAAAATGCTCTTTGTGGACATGGTCGTCTTTTTTCTGGGTAGAATTTCCAATAGTACAAACCCCTTTTGAGTGCTTATCTGTTTAAAATATGTGCAGGGTTGCCCAATACTAACAGCCCTTAATCTGTTCAGCACAGACCAATTTCTCAAATCTGAGAAAGCAATCAATTTTATGGTAAAATACAGGAGTGTAAAAATCTGAGATTATGACATTTCATGCCTTTTCATGCTCTATTATTGGCAGATGGAAACAGTAAAAGCAAAAAATTCTCCTTGCTGATCACCAGTCCTACAAAACCAGGTGCAACATGTCCAGCAGCACCGGTCTCCAATTGTGTCTTAAGAACCAACTGAACTTTGTCTTCTGGGAACGTGCAAAAGAATTTTCCAGGTATGTTTCTAGCACTGTAGGAAGAGCAATGGATAAAGAGAGCAGATAGCACCCCAAATGTAACCCAGTCATGCAGGCTTGACAGTCCAAAGAGGATCTACAGGAATAATTTAATCTCCACCAAGTGATGAACATTTGAATGTTGACTATGACCAACAAATGTCATTAAAAATTGGTCATTCTTTGCAAACAGAAAGGAGAATGACAGCACCTATAGCACTAAAACCATTCTGTTTGTACAACAGAAGCATATTTCTGTATCAATGAAGCAGCCCTTGCCCACAAAGCTGTTGACTTGACACTGCGGGTGTTGCAAAGCGCTGGGAGAAAGGAGAGGGAGGCTGTTCCAAGAGAGCAGCACCGCGTGAGGCTGGCGACCTGCAGCTTTCTGAGAATAAACACATTCACTGATTAGAATTCACAGTCCTTAGTGGCAAGAGGCAGTAGAACTTACTCACCACCTATTAACAGTGGGTATTTATTTGTACACGTACCCCCCTCCCCTGCTCTTAAACCCAACATTTAAGCTTTTGGGCCTGAGCTCACGTGTTGGTGACTCAGTTGATGCATCAGCCCTAGGCAACTGCTGCTCTGTCGATGCTTCAGCCCCAGCAGCACTGGTGTCCTGTTCCAGGGGGTGGTGTCTCATTGTTTCACTCGTTATAGAGAAGGAAACCTTTGAGAAAACTGCCTTTCATTCAGCTCTAGGTCTGCTCAGCTCCTCCTGCAGCAGAATATTGCCCAGCCTTGTGCAGGGTCTGGGAATACAAATGGAAGCAGGGACAGAGCCATTAGCAGCGCTCGCCAGAATTCACAGTTCCATTGCAGGAAGAATTATGGACTGCTTTTTATACAGAAGTGAATCTAAGTATGCAATGCTGAATAACTTGATTTTGTATTTAAATAAGCCAGCGTTCTCCCTGCCGGTGATTCCCTGTTCTCCCATATAATGTAAATAACACTTTATACATTTCATTTTTTATGGTCTTTCTGATTGTATCTTACACTTTCCTTCAACAACAAAAATTATTCATAAATAATAATACATTTTCCCAGTAAAAGGAGGACATTTAGATTATTTTCCCTTCCACCTTTTCAAATACCTTTACACCGCGTGACAATTACCCATTCGACTGGCCTCCTGCTGTTATAACAATTTCGTTATTTTATTTCCTTGCTCTTGTAAGGCTCAGAGGGAAAGAAACCCCGTGCAGCGTGCGGAATAGCTCCAAACTCAGCTCTGCCAGGCAGGACGAGAGACCTGGGCATGGAAATCACCCCAGGGGAGGCCCTTCCCAGGGAACGCTGCATGCACCAAGCAGGATGACTTCCCAAAATTCCTCCCCATAGAGAAACTCTGTCCTGTCCACAGGTCATTATTGTCAATATTTATGAAATTTTAGGCTACTCGGAGCAGATCAGGCCTGAAATAACTCTCTATGCACCCAGAGGCCCCGAGGAAACCCAGGGTAGCAGCTTCAGCACACTGGTTTCTGGGCATACCAGCATCTTACAATTGTATACAATTTTTGTGCTAGAAAACATAAAATTAACACGAAACTAGAAAACGCTGTTCCATTAGTCCCCATCCCAGCAATCATTTCCTTCTTTAAAATGCTCTAACACAAACAAGCGTTTTTCAATTTTAAACTGATCACAGATTTTCATACCTAACGTTTTAATAAAGTCTTGTGTTAGAGTATGATAATTGTGCTGAAAGCCCCTCCCGAGAAAAAGAAAGAAAAAGCTATATTGGTGCATCTACAGAGACATTTATAAACCCAGAACAGAAAGGGCAGCTTCTTTTGAAGCTTGTCTCTTGCAGTATTGCTGAGAGCATGGAATCAGGAAGAAGTGATCACATTTTGGTCTTCCACGAAGACCAAAGTGTCTTTCAAGGAAACCAAATATTTTGTACCACTAAGGATAGAATCATAGAATAGGTTGGGTTGGAAGGGACCTTAAAGATCATCCAGTTCCAACCCTCCTGCCATGGGCAGGGACACCTCAATCATGCGATGGGCAGCCTGTGCTCCTGTCACAGCCCAAACCAGGTGCTCTTTGTGGCTCACAAACACCCACAAATACGCAGCAGAGCCCGGGCTGGGCCAGGGCCAGGGCTCAGCCGGGCAGTGAGCGCTGCACAGCACGGGCGGCTGGGCTCGGAGCTGGAGAAGCGCGTGCCGGCTCCACGGGGCGCCTCCAGCCCGGCCTGGGTATTTATTCACTGCCTCGGAGAATTTTCTGCCTAATTAACAAACTAAGTGGGGGTTTCTTTGTTCTCTAGACCACCAAGTCACAGACAAAAAAGGTCCCTTTGCTTCTCACCCTGACTCCGTTCCTGGGATCACTGCTGTTCTCAGGAAAACACACTACAAGTATCCTCAAAGCTTTATTTATCCCGCAGCACATGCCGGCTTTATCCTGCGGTAGCTGTTTTCTCTGGCTGAGCGGACTGGTGAGGCCACTCCTCGAATCCTGGGGTCAGTTCTGGGCCCCTCACCACAAGAAGGATGTTGAGGCTCTGGAGCAAGTCCAGAGAAGAGCAACGAAGCTGGGGAAGGGGCTGGAGAACAAGAGGAGCGGCTGAGAGAGCTGGGGGTGTTCAGCCTGGAGAAGAGGAGGCTGAGGGGAGACCTCATTGCTCTCTGCAACTCCCTGAAAGGAGGTTGTGGAGAGGAGGGAGCTGGGCTCTTCTCCCAAGGGACAGGGGACAGGACGAGAGGGAATGGCCTCAAGCTCCACCAGGGGAGGTTCAGGCTGGACATTAGGAAAAAATTTTTCACAGAAAGGGTCACTGGGCACTGGCAGAGGCTGCCCAGGGAGGGGGTTGAGTCCCCTTCCCTGGAGGGGTTTAAGGCACGGGTGGACGAGGCGCTGAGGGACATGGGTTAGTGGTTGATAGGAATGGTTGGACTCGATGATCCGGTGGGTCTTTTCCAACCTGGTTATTCTATGATTCTACGATTCTACACAACACATGGACACGTCACGTGTGGCACAAACACTCAAGCAGCCTGTGTGACGTGGCCTGAGCAACGGGGGGTTGCGGGACACTACGGCTTGTGCTGAGGCTCGGGTCACTGAGTCAGTGGTGCTGTGGGAGTGTGGGGTGCTGGCATTCCCTCAGGGAAAGAGCACAGATGTAAGAAGAAGGAAACAAAAGCTGTTAGGAACATTTACACAGATCAGAGGAGAGACAGGCACTGCAGGCAGCACCTTCTTGTACATCGGTCACAGTGGGGCTGCAGCTGCTTCAGAAAGGACTAAAAGGACTATGGCCAGATAGACAGCATGAAGAAAACGCCTATGGAAAAGCTGGAAAAGCTGGAATTACCTTCAGGGGCAGGGGTATCAATCACCCCTGAACTCTGTGATGCGGATCCCTGCCCATCCCACGTCCGGCTGCGCTGCTGCCTGCTCCTTCGGGGACCCTGCTCGCCCAGAAATACTGAACAAGGCAAAAGGACCAAGGGGTTAAACCCACTCCAGCAGGCACCGTGTTAGATGAAAGCATGGAAGAGGCTCTCACTTAGATCAGTGCAAATCAGAAATACCTCCACTGCAAAGAGGCAGTGAAGTCTGCCCGGGTGAACAGGGCTGGAATCAAGCTGACAACAATTAGGACTCTCGCTATTTTTCTCCTCCGCTCCAGTTGTTTATCCTGCCTGCCTGCTCCCCGCTTTTGACATGTCAGCTAAAACATACGTGTTCAGTGTCCCATGAATTCTTTTTTTCAGAGCCTTCCTTGAAATGTTCAGATCTCAGATGGTCACAGGGTTTTGCCTTTAGATTTGAAGCTCCTCAGGGCAGAGACAATCTCAAATGAGCGTGAGGCAGAGCGCATACTAATGAGGCTATAGAAACAGCAACTGTACAGAGAGTTAGCAAATCTTTTCTAATCCACATCTTTTAAGCATTTTGTAATCCGCACTGCCAAGAATCAAGGGCAGAAGGAGCAGGGATGTCTTGCTCTTTCCATTAGATTTTACAGCTAACGAAGTACTTTTTCTGGTGTGCTACAGCATATCTGTCTCAAGAACGGCACTCGAGTACGCTGCGCTCTGTAATCAAGAGATCTTTCTTCCCCTCTGCCACGCATCTTAAATCACTGGCTTCAGTCACTTACAAAGTGCTGCTCCCTGAAAAGAGTTAATAAGACTCCGCAAAAGGCTGTATTATTACAACTTCTGGCAGTGGCCCATGTATACCAATCACCTCAATATAGGATTTTTGGGAGGTATTTATGCTTAATTTTCTGTTTAAATGGCTATTTTATTAAGAATCCACATGTAGTTGCTTGACGTTTCCCTTCAGTGTAGATAAACTTTGAGCAGGTGCCTCCTTCTCTGGAGTGGGTGCCACGCTCCTGGACTCAGTTGGTGTCAGCACCCAGACAGCACAGCCTCCTCCTCCAAAGGATGGAGAGCAGGAAGTTATTGTTTCGACTACGTGAAGTACAACCCAAAATGCAAACAGGGCTTTAGCCAGACATGGTGAGGGATATTTCACTGAATGCTTCAGAATTTAGAGACGGGCAGCCAAAGACCGTGTTGTTCAGACACCTTCCTGCCTCCCACAGCAGATGCTGAGCAAGATCTTGTGCTGCTGAGGTGGCCTTTTCTGGTCCCCTGAACTCATCTTTCCAATTTCAAATGTTAGCACTTTAATGACAGAATCTAACCCAAGCCAACGGTTCAAGGGGGAAAAACATTTTACAACAGAATTAAAATCATAACAGTGTTTAGGAGGCTCAAAATGACTCATTTCCCCAGGGGAAATTATTGCTATTCTCTCTTCAGCAACTCTACCCTTGCCAGTGTCATTAAAAAGAGGGGGTGGGAAGACAGATAAACAAGAGAGCCTTAAAACGCAGATATGTTCTAACTAGTGGTTATCACTGCATTTAATAATAAGGGTACTAATTAAGAGGATAAGTAACACACTAGCTATTAGCTTCTGGTAATTAGCATTTTTTTCTCTAGATAAGAACAAGCTGAAAAGAAAATAAAAAGACCTGAGTCTATTTCACCATTCATCTCGTCTTGTCCACATCACAAAAACCTATTATTAATATTAATCATTAGCACCACAAAGCGATACTTTCAGATTTTGCATCTTGTAGCTCAGCATTTCAACACGCGTATTTTCAGAAGCACAGACTGGTCCTCATATGTTGGCCCCTAGGACCTTATCAGAGCTCGTGGGAAGCTGCCCCTGAGGAGCACGGATGGTGTGGATGTGGGTCCCCAGCACCTCGCCAACAGATCCAGGGCACCACAGCACCTGCTGATGGGGACACAGATACAACTGCTCAAAAAGGACCTCAACTTGGGAAAGCAATTAGCCATATGGTTGGTTTTGACTAAGTATACAATAAAAAAGATGCTTGAATTACGTGAATTGGGTTAAAAGTAACTAAACATTAAAGAACTTGAAAATTCTTGCATTTCTGATTTTATGGAGAAAAATTATCAGACAGCTATTTGCTTGTTCCTGTTGCTTTGCTCTTGCTGATTTCAGGGGTTTATTAAGATGATAAAAATACTTAATGCTGAACTACATTCTGTGTGTTCATTTTTAAAACCTATCTTTGTGTGGCTGCAATTTAGACTGTGGGTAGATTAATACTGTCCGATTTGCCCATGGATAAGAATATCTGTGCAGCTGTATTAGTTACAACAAATCGATAATGTAAAGTGTAACATTTTGCTAAAGCACCTTTTTTTCCCCCTAACAGATATTTCTAAGTACTGTATTGCTGGACACAAGAAAAGTGTTAGATACCACTGAAAAAGAGTCCTGCCTGGGTAATAGTCACTCTAGGTAGCTAAGGTCCACAACCAATGTGAGACAATAAAGAAAATGTTACACAGAATCATGGAACAGTTTGGGTTGGAAGGGACCTCAAAGCCCATCCAGTCCCACCCCTGCCATGGGCAGGGACACCTCCCACTGGATCAGGGGCTCCAAGCCCCATCCAACCTGGCCTTGAACCTCTCCAGGGATGGGGCAGCCACCCCTGCTCTGGGCAACCTGGAACAGGGCCTCCCCACCCTCCTAATGAAGAATTTCTTCCTAATGTCTAATTTAATTCTTCCCCTCTCCAATTTAAAGCCATTCCCCCTTGTCGCATCACTGCACGCCCTTGTAAAAAGTCCCTCCCCAGCTTTCCCGGAGCCCCTTTCAGCACTGGAAGCTGCTCTAAGGTCTCCCCAGAGCCTTCTCTTCTCCAGGCTGAACAACCCCAACTCTCTCAGCCTGTCCTCATAGCAGAGGTGCTCCAGCCCATCTTGCGTTGCTTTCAGGCTTACCCCATTCATGCATCTTCTCACATACTTCTGGAAAGGCCACGAGTGGCTCTCAGCCTGCTTTTGCCTGGAGCGAACTGGACATTCCTTGGCTTTTAGCACAAAAAGCCAACCCTGGAAACAATGAAATCAAGAGTTATTATCTGCTAAAGCCGCATTCCTATGCTCTCATACTTTTCACTACCATTTTACGAGCAGACACACACATACATGCACACACGTTGCTCCTGCTGGGGAAACAGGGTTATTTAACCACCCCACATAGCTAGGAGCAAACATCAACTGCTTAGATATTTTGGTTTTAATTTGTATTACTTGAAATGCCTCGGTTGCTATATGTAAAATTGTTGGTAAGTAAACAGTAGGCAGCATTACAGTGAGCCATTCTTCATAATATTCTAATTATCCCCTTCCCTTTGTTGTGACGTGCCCTCACGCAGATTATGGGCTTGGACCGATGCCCAGTCTTCTACTTTGAAAACGCAAAGTAAGCACGAGAGATCTGTGCAGCCCCTGACTGGGTTTCTGTGCACGGGCAGGACATTTTGTGAAAGCTGCTGCAAATGAAAGCAGCTCGGGCTCTCTCACCTGCTTCTTCTCCTCCTTTCCTCACTCCAGAGCAACTGGCACTTCTCCCAGCCGCACGCTCTGCAAAGAGGGGCTCCTCCAGGACACTTTTTGATGGCTCCGAGATGATCCCTACGGAAACACACTCTGAAATCATTCACAAAAGGCATTTCTGTACATCGCCCACCCTGGTAGGATCCCCTCCCTCAGGCAAGGCTGTTGGGTCAGTGCAGCATTATTTGGGGTCAACACAGATTTATTCGGTCGCTGCCCTGCCCTCTGACAGGAGCTGTTCCTATTGATGTTCCCATCTGCATTCTGGGATGTTGGAAAGTGAAAACGAAACACCCCTCCCAAAATTTCCAAGTTTCAAGAGGGAAGTAAGGAAGAGAAAATGCCCAGGGGGTTGGGAGCATCGAAATCCCCAATGTTTCTTTTAAATCAGTGCACGTCCTGGCTTTTTGCGTCCAAGTGCCCAGGGTAAAAGTCTTCCAAGTGCACTGTGTGGACAACCTCCCCTCGACCTGGAGAGCCACGGGTGGTGGGCGCAGAGCGGTGTGTGTCCCCGCGGCTCGGTGTGAGCAGCAGTACGGATTTACACGGTAATAATCGCCGTCTCCGCTCTAACATACTGCATCGTGTGTTTAACCTCACGGCTAGTCCCATTATCCAGCTTAGCCAAATGAATGCCGTGGAAAAACATCTACAGTTGCTGGAGGATTAATCTGAACGATGCATGGGTTTTAGAGAAAATGCCTTTGATTTATATAAAGCTAAACTAGGGGATATAATTTCAATTAGTAATTGCTAATTTTGATTTAGTATGTTACATACTGGATATAGCTGTATTGTTATGGTTGTATTATCTAATTTATTATGATGTATATTTACAGTAATGGGAACATATATTAATCAATAGATACACTGATTAACTGGGGGCTATTCACTACACCGTAACACTGGAATAACACAATCAAAACAGTAACAGACACAGGGTATTGTCAGATGCTATGATATGAGATATCTAATTCTGAATTTTACTCTGGAACAAACACAAAAATAGGCAATCATTATCAGGTTCAGAAATGAATATATCTGCTTTAACAGGCAGCATTTCAGATGTAGTAGCTAAGCTACTTTCCCAGAGAGCCCAATCCTTCTCTGAGCAGATGATTTATGTATTTTAATATGAAATGTATCACTCACCAAACAAGTTTCTTTCATTGTGTGATATATACATTCCACCTGTCAAGTACATTTGGATGCTGTAATACATCCTGTTGCCTTACTTCTTTCAGGGGAGTCTGTTTCTAATTCTTCACGTGCGTCCCGTGTCAGAACGATATCAATAGCATCTTTCATAAAGTTAGTCTCATGATGGCTACACAAAACCTCTGCTTAGTGTTTTGCATCAAGGATTGTAAGCAGCTGAGGTCCCCTGGAGAAATCAGAACCTGGAAAGGCTTCCTTTCCTGCTCTGCTCCTGGCTGTGCCCCACGCTGCTGCCTGGCAGCCGGGGATGCTTCTAAAGAAGTATAGAGCTTTATTCCAGAAGGCACCCTCTCCCCTTGGCCCAGATGAAAGGGGTGGGAAGTGGTAAGACCACAGCCAGATGGACGGGACTTCTAACTTCTCTCCAAGCCCCATGGAAGGCATACAAAACACATACCAAGTTAATATGGGAATTAGGCTCTGTTTGGCTCTTTGGTCTAAGGGAACACCTGCACAGCTCTCCACAGGGCTCCGACTACATCTCCGAAGTTCAGTTGCAGTGTGACTCTACTGCCTTGTTGGATAGTGCTCTACACTGAGTAAATAAAAACAGAGAGCTAGGAAAGTAGGAAAGGCCTTGCAAATCATCTAAGAACCCTCCCATTGCAGGGGTAAGACAATCAGCCCTACACGTTCCCTCTTTCTTCCAGCCTGTGAATAATTGTACACTTACAAGACAAAAGAGCAGGACGTTCCCAGCTGTCAGATGGAAGGAAACCAGCACCCGGCAGTCACAGCCATCAACAACTCCAGTCACTTCCCTAAATGAAGTGTCACCCCCTTTCACCCTTCTTCCTTTAGCGATCTCTTTCCAGAGCTGTGTTCCTCAGGTGGTTTGCTGCTCAGGGCCATCCACACGTCCACCCACTGGAGCTGCAGCCGTCAGCAGATCTCCAGCACCTGCTGTTCCCCAGATGGACACAGCTACCCTCCTCAGTCTGTAAGGACTCAAACAGTGCCCCGTGGTCCCCAAATCTGTTTAACTGGTTCTCCAAAATCTTCACTGCCTGCTTACACAGCCCATTGCACTCTCTCAACCCCCAAACACTTCCTAATACCCACCTCGCATTTTCTTTGCTGCAGGCTTTTGTCCGGCTTTGATAGAAGGAGAGACAGAGGACAACAGGGAAAAGGTCCTTTCACCTACGGGATGGCTACTGTCAGAGTGGAGACTTTTCTTTCCTGAGATGAAACTCTGCTTTTGTTCACAGATCATTTTTTTTCTGACCTCTCCTCTTTCTTATTGCTGTCTTTCAGAATATCTCAAACTTGTCCATATCCTTCTCATCCCACGTTGCTCAGACCTGGAGGCAAAGTCAGACGTAGACTTCACCGGTTTTAACTGAAACAAAACAATAACATTTTGCGACATGGATAGGATGCATCCAACAGCACATCCAGGATGACGCATGTCACAACGCACCACATTGTTGGTCTATTTTTAGTTTGTCAACGTGAGCTACAGATCTCCTGTCATTTTAATGTCTAGCAGCATTTCTCCATTTTGTGGTTAGGGGCTCATGCACCACTTTTCTCTCTCCAGTCAACCTCAGCACCCCACGGACAGCACTGGTGCACCCCACCATGAGGTGGGCAATTTGTTCCAATGTTTCACCACACTCATCATACAAAATTTGTTTCTCATATCTAGTTTAAATCTATCCTTTTTTAGTATAAACCCACTACCCCTTTGCCAGTCACAACAGACTCTGCTAAAGCTCTGGCCCCAGGGATGAGAGGGGAGAGCAGACACTTGGCTGATTGTTGGATGACAGACAATAAATAGAAGACCTACTGTAACTAAAGGGGTAAGGGAATTGTCACCTGTAGACACTAGTGATTATAAATCATGTCAAAGGCAGAGGGTATCTCTCAGCTGAGACTGAAAAAATATTTCCAGCTCCCCAAAAGTAATTGTAGAAGTTTTAGAAACACAGGAGAGCGAGTGGCTGTTTGATTCCCCAAACCAAATTCCTCAACTCCTCTTCCCCAAGGCAGCTCTAGAGAACACAAAATGTATTTGTTCATCTGCAGGAGTCTGAGGGCCAAGTGCACCAGAAAACCACTGTTTGCAGAATAAGCAAAAGTGCCGGTCAGCATAGGAAGAGCAGATGCAACAGAGGAAAACGGTGGCTGGTTCCAGCAATGAAAATAAACCCAGTTCCCAAGCGGAGACTTGAAAACCATGTGCAGGTTTCTAAGTAACCAGCCTGATTTTGCTGCTGTGTCGAAGGCTGACAAGTTCCCAGTGAAATCAGTATGAGATGCCGATTGCTTGGTCCTTTTGAAAATCAGGCCAACTCTTCAGGAGCGCAAGTAGGGGCCTGACATGCCTGATTATGCCCCATTTGAAGGTTGAGCTTTGGCACAGCAATGTGCCTCCTGTTCAGAAACACGTCTCACAGCAGGCACATCGCCTGTGAGGATGAAAGAGGAACCCTCCCTACAACAACTAGAGTTGGGGTGGAAGCCTCTATGCCCCACCATAACCCTCCTTTAAAAATGAATATACTAGCAACAATTATAAAATAGGGAAACCCTTTTATAGATGCTGCAGCACATTACCGTAGGATCCTAGAATGGGTTAGGTCGGAAGGGACCTCAAGGCCCATCCAGTCCCACCTCCAGCCATGGGCAGAGACACCTCCCACTGGATCAGGTCACTCCAAGTGCCATCCAGCCTGGCCTTGAACACCTCCAGGGACGGGGCAGCCACGACTTCCCCTGTAATACAGAGATAAAGTAATGGAAACCTAAATTTGCAGGAAAATAAAAGCCATGACGTGTGTATGAGTGTGACCTGTCCTCATCTCCCCACAGGCAGAAAGCCAAGAGGTGAGGAGAGAGTGAAGCAATCAGAATGTTAAATCCAAACCTTAGAGAATGTATTTCCTAAGTAAAAAAATCCTTCAAATATTTGCTCTGAAGCTTCATCCTTCTAGCGCTGGCCACTGGTGTGCTTCAATAAGCACGTGTCTGGGTTTGGGGCAGGTCGTGTGCTCAGCTGCTGTTTCCTTTATTACCACTCGGTCCCCAAGAGCTGTGTTGGAACAGGCGGCGTGTCTGCCCGGGAGCACCTTCCCACCTGATGCACGGCCTGGCATCTGTAAGGAGTGATTTACTGGCGAATCACACAACAAAACCGACTATATCCTTTATAAATTCATAAATCCTGAGTAGGACAGTTTTCCTATTATGGCTGCAGTATTGTTTCAGTGGTGTAACGCACGTTGCTGAAGGAGAGACAATAAATCATGAGCCTGTGAAATCCATTCTATTTATATGTGAAGCTGCTTTTGGTCTCCATTTCCCAGTTACAAATAAACTGAGATCTTTGGAGTTTGCCACAGGGATATTTATAGATTGCAAATGATGATACATTAAATCAATTGGCTTCTATATTTTCTCCAGGATATTTTATTGCTTCCTGCAAGCCAATTAATGTTTTCCCCATCCCACAGACATTTTTCCATGTGGAGAAAGTCTGGATGAGCTTAGGCTCTCTTCACAGTCTTCCTTTGTACAGATGAGGCTGCGACGTATACATACACAGCCGTGCCCTTCTTGCAGCAGACAGAAAATGCATTTATTACACGGCTTTGTTGTCTGCCTCCCACGCACCACAGCACTGGGTATTTAGGTTTCAGGGAAGCACGGAGTGTTGAAGTCACTGCTGCAAGAAGACACTCAGTAACTCCTTCTGGGCTGGGATGCATGTCTCCCTGTTGGGAGGCTCAGCCCTTCCTCCTGAAGATGCTCTGATGCCCAGGACCACTTCCCACTCCCCACCTGTTGCAACCACCTTCTTTCCTGCATGGCCCAGCACTCCCAGTTGGCATCAGAAGAGTCTGTGTATAAGGCCAGCAATGAAAGCTGCCCCTTTTAGCCTCCTGCTTCTCTCCTAAGTGCACACAGAAAGGGCAGGGGGGGACTTCTGCTGCAGGTATCAGGGGCTCGGCACCTCTGCTTCTCGTTTATCCTTTGCTTCCCCATCTGGCAGAGGACTTCTAGTTTCAGCAGACACAGAAAATAAGTGCAAAGCCCCAAAAGGAACAGGCAAAGTGAATGCAGTTTGAATTTTGGACTGGCTTTTTTGGCCATGTCCTTCCCAGAGACAGTGCAGGCACCTTCAGGTCTTCTTCTCATGGCAGACCTAAAACCCCTGATCTCACCTCCCGAGAGTCAAAGTGAAATCAGCTTCTCTGTAAAGCTCCAAAATGCAGCAATTAGTCTGAATTCACTTTTAAAGTCCCTGCTATTAACTGATCTCTGCAGGAAAAGTGCTTGTATTTCACTCCAATTTTCAGGTATTTGTACAACACAACAATAGGAGGCGAACGACACGGGTGCTTTGTACTAAAAATACTCTGCACATGCAGTTTTGTGTTCGGCTTGCACAGAAATCCCATGTTTAGATAAAGATGTTTTGATCAAGAGGCAGAATGATCTGTCGTGGGTAGAGAAGCAAACTGCTGCAAACACAGGGAGATGATAGAGCCAGGCCTCCAGAGCCACGGCGCTGTGCTTGAAGCACAAGCTCTTTGCTAAATGGATCAGGGAGAGGTTGCTTTCCTTACGCCACCTCGAAGCAGCTGATGTGAACGCTGCCGAATCTTTCATACAGCCAAGAAATTAGGTCAAAACTTTCTAGGAAATTTCTGACGCCTATTTTAGAATGCGGCTCAAAAAGATCAAAGGAGAGAAATTCTATAGAAACCCATACGCGATCGCATGTGGAAATGAAACACGAACAGGAGGAAATCTTGTGACTGAACACCGCTGAGCTGACATCCAGGGACTTACCTTTTCAAAAACCTCAGTACAGCACCGCAGCAGTAGAATGTAAGGCAAAGAAAGCCAGTAAACTTAAAACAACCCTTCCATCAGCGCCCACTCCAAGGACAGAAACACCATTCATTTTGTTAATATTATGGCATCGTTCCTCCCTGCTCCTGACTTGGCTCCAAAGAGCCACTTTAGCCTTTTACCAGCAGTAACAAATCTTACCCGCGCAGTGGAGTTTTCATCAGTAGTTAGAGCTCCTCGCTCACGTTTGCTATTAAAGTGTTCTTTCTTCTAAAGCACTATTTTGATTAGATGATCTCTTCCCTGAGAAGAAAAAAACCCCAACACTTAGGGCCAGACTTTTAGAAAGCTATTAGGCTCCTGCTTAATTTAAATGCATAACAGCAGGCAACTCAGCCTAATTCTCTACTTGAGCACACAGTCTCCTGATTTATACACACAAGTGGAATAGCTTTTGCGGATGCATATTTTGCCTCTTGTTTTATCCTCCTTGTGTTTTAATAACTTACCTTTACTTATGGTTTTCTTTATTTGGACTTAACTTACACAAGCAATCATTTAGCACGCAGAGTACATTAAGCATTTCCTCCAGTTGCTTTGAAAGTAGAGTTCATTGGGCTCCTTTCATCCCAAGACATTTTGTGGTGCGGTAGCTTCACAGAATCATGGAATGATTTGGGTTGGAAGGGACCTTAAAGCCCACCCAGTTCCACCTCCTTCCATGGGCAGGGACACCTCCCACTGGATCAGGGGCTCCAAGCCCCATCCAACCTGTCCTTGAACCCCTCCAGGGATGGGGCAGCCACGACTTCTCCAGGCAAACTGTGCCAGAGCCTCACCACCCTTGTCATGAAGAATTTCTTCCTAATTTCTGAATGTCTTGGGCTAGTCCTATATTTAAGAAAGAAACTTGGGACTTTTGAGTCATGGGGTGGTGGAAGAGCAGAGGTTTTAACTCCACACATCATTAACTCCTCCCAAAGGGAACTCACACTGAAAAGAATTTTCTCACTGATACATCTTGCAATTTCCACACTGATTTCTCTATAGGTCAGTTAAGTGCCTTCACTCCCACCATTAATATTTTCAGGACGTTGTTTTTCTTTAGAAACAGGTTTTTGCAACATCTTGTTTTTTCTGGCATTGATCCCCTGACTATTTTTTGGTCCTCAGCTCAGTCTCAAGGCCAGAACTCCACAGGCAGGGTTTCTATCATTTTTAGTCAGAGTTCTCACCTGATTAGAAGCTGCAGCAGAAAGTTTTATGATCACACCCAGAGCGTGAGGTTTCAGCTTCTCCTTGACACATCGCTATTTCCAGATTTGATTTCAGTCCAAAGCGTGCATTGCGAGTTGGAATTAAAAGCCAGTTCATTTTCAAAATAACCTGTAAAGGAGAAGACATTGAAATAAAATCGTAAGAAATTCTTCCCCCTGATTAATCCTGAGGTAACTTGAAACACTCTTTTTTATGTAACTGTTTACGTTTGTTATTTGACCTGACTGTATGCCGTACCACTAACAGTATTACTTTCAAATCACAGCATCGAATCACAGGATAAAAATATTTCTTGGTAATGCATAACAGTTTTTCAGAGCTGAAAATAAATTGTAATGTTCATCTGCCCGCAGTATTTAAAGTAAATAAAAATGAAATACACTATCGGGATTACATCATGTGAGATGATTGGGACTGCTGGCGTGATCTGACATGGAACAGCCTGCTCTGCTAGGATCAGCAGGCCATGAAATCATATACAAAAATAATAAAACACCAGAAAAAAATAATGAGTTTCATAAGAAAAATGCACTGTTTGATCTTTCCTCAAAAAGAAACTTTCTGTTCTGCATTTTGTCCCGCACCACTTTTAGGGTTGTTAAGAAGGAGTTGGTTCACAAACGACACTAATTAGTTAGTAAAGAAATCCTTTGCAGACCAAGCCTAATTGAACCAAAATCTAACCGGCAGTTAGCTGATCCCGAACTCTCCTGGTGTCTTCACCTTCTGCCTGTGTCGGCTGTGGTTCAGTCTCCATCAGACAGCTCAGCCGGTGAAGCTGCACAGCGACTCCAACCACGGTTTAGCTCTACCACAAGCCCACGTTGTGACCAAACTGAGAATAGCATCTTACAGCCGCGCTGGTGGTCAGAGATCATCCTGGGCAGCTGCGACGCTGAGGGTAAGGAGCCCAAAGCCGCTGATGGCCATCACGCTCTGGATGGATGAAATGTATCATGAAATGAACCTCTCCTGAGGAATTTCTCTGGGGCATTAAGACAATAGCTCATCCTCCAAAGAACACACACAGAGAAATTTTGCTTCACAAGTTCTTGAAGTGTTTTCTGTGGGAACGATTCGAACTTCCCAAACGTGAAACATATTTGCTTCACAGATCTGAGGATAAAGCAGAGCAGGAGCTACAGAGACTGCAACCTGAAACCACAGAAAGCAGGTAGGTTTCACAAGCTAAACTGAACTGGCCCCATCCATCAGCTGAGGGCACGTCCAGTTGCTGAAGGAACTGCTTGGAATAGACAATGATTTCTCACCTGCACTGAGCGAAGGCTCCAGCACTGCAGGAATAAATATCCTCTCAGCCTGAGCTGCCACTTCACAAGTAGCCAACAGCAAAGAAAACAAATCTGGAATATTCCTGTAGCATAAAACAGAAACAGGCTCTTTTTAAAATCCATTGTGTTCTCTCCCATGTCAGAGAGGCTTCGTCAACATTTTCTAAAAGCACACGAAGTCATTTGGTTTGAAAAGCATCACATTAGTACATTCAGGCTTTCAAAGATGCATTTTTCCAAAACAATCATTTTTACTCATGCAGATACTTCAAAGGGAAAGATTAGAAGAAACAAGGCTTTTTATTCCTCCCCTATTTTATCTCTCATCAGGATGGTAATCTTTAATACCAAATGCAACTTCCACTTCAGTCAGCACTGAGCAAATGAGTGTTATCTGCTGAGTAACATCATTATTTCATTAGCAGTTCCTCTTCGCTTGGAAGCTCCTGATCGAGGCGCTGCTCCTGCCTTGAGCCTGGTGAGTGCATTAGCCCCGGCGAGATCGCAGCAAAAGGCAAAGGTCCTCAGAAGCAGAAATTGCTCCATGAGCTTTTAATGCAAATAAGAGGAGGCGAGTCAAAATAAGCACTGACAGGAAACTAATTGGAAGGGAAATATGGACTCAAACGATGAAATATCGCTCAATTTTATACAGTTTGCTGCTCACATGCACTTATTTCTAACATTTAAGGAGAACGATATGAAAACATCAGCCTAAGCAGCTGGTTTGCAATTTTCTTCCTGTCTGTAGTGATGCCTTTCAAGCACAAAGAATCAGCAAAAAACCAATATGATTTGGTGAATATTAGTGCTTGAATCATCTCATCAGAGCTTCAAAATATATTTAAGTAATACCACAGTCTTTACATCATTGAATAAAGTGACCTGCTTCCCTATGAAACCTGAATACATTAGATATGAAGCTTTAGACACAATGTGTGCTGCTCGGGCTGCTCCTGCCTCTCCTCCCTTCTTCAATCTTCCCATACAAATAAAAGAATGGCTGGACTAAAGAAGTGTTTGGGGCACAGCGAGAAAACACTTCTGTGTTCTGCTATTAAGTCATGAGCCAAGTGCACTGGTAACTGCTAAAAAAGGGAAATAAGAGCAACACGCCAGCCCTGCTCTCCTTTGGAGAGGTCACAAGCCACTCTCCAGCAGGAGAAAATCATGCCAAGAAAAGAGTGTGTAGCACCTGCAAAACACTGAGCATGGTGAATGTATAAGCATCTGTTTTCATGCACCAGATAATTGGGTCCTTGGGAAGCAAACTAAAAAGACAAAGATGATCTCTAAAATTCAGATTTTGCTTTAAGCCACTCACTTTTTGCCAGCAATCATTTGTATGAGAGCAGTGACTGAGGGCAGATGCAATTGTGGTTGTGCTGTCAAGCAACCATCCACACTTCTTGAGTCCTATTCCTCTCTAATGGGCATCGTTTCCCAGAGATCACGATGTCAGAGCACGAACACTTTTTACTGTAATCTCCTTTTTTCACACCTCTTCTTTCTCTCTGCAGCCACTGAAATCTGTGTGAACACCTAAAAATATGTATGACTTGGCAGATCTGTGCTGGGCCTCCTCTCGCATCAGCAGTCTGCCTAAGGCATCGTGTCCAAAAGCTGAACATCATTATAAGTTATCCAACTAGCTGATAAAATGTTACTTCATTTTTGTTTCCATGCATTGATTTCCCCCTTGATGTGACAGCCCAATCTCCCACTCGCTCACTGTCACTGCTGTTTTCCATTTGATGCTGACATTCAGTCACTCAGTCTTTTAAACACATACCTTTCCTTACTATGGGCTTGGGAAGCTGAAATGGCTCAGAAAAACTTCCTTTCTTTAGTTTAAAAATGTTTTTTCACTGTTTAAGGTAAGCGCTTCCTCTTGGAGAATGATATTGTGCTGCCTTTTATATGTTTAGTGTACATTGGAAACAAATACATGGTATATATTTATATTATATATATGCATTTTATGCCTTTTATATATATATATATAGCCAAAATGAGTTATGAAATGCAATTTCATTAAACAATGGCTTGTCCCCCGACAGCACTTTTCAACATTTCTATATGAACTCGCTCTCAAAATCTTAGGCTGCTTCTTGACAATATGAATGAATGTTCTGGACTTTCCCTTAAAGGTTTGGTGGGGGTAGGGGGGGAGGTTGGTTATTTTTTTTCTAAGGTTCCGTAATCGCTTAGTACTTAAGTACTTGGTTAGAATAAAAAAAATACGAGGCAAATTTCCCTGGTACAAACAGGGAGTGCAGGGATAGGACAAGGGGGAATGGTTTGAAGCTGAAAGAGGGGAGATGGAGATGAGATCTCAGGGAGAAATGTTTTCCCATGAGGGTGGGGAGACACTGGCCCAGGTTGCCCGGAGCAGGGGTGGCTGCCCCATCCCTGGAGGGGTTCAAGGCCAGGCTGGATGGGGCTTGGAGCAACTAGATCCAGTTGGAGGTGTCCCTATCCATGGCAGGGGCTGGAATTGGATGGGTTTTGAGGTCCCTTCCAACCCAAACCATTCCACGGTTCTATGAAACCTTTTGGAATGTTCAAGGCAGAGAGCGCTGTACGGGACAGTTTGAATTTTGCATATGTGAGTGTGTGAGCACTGCACAACCCCTTGGGTGGCTGTTTCCTAACAACGTGATGTCGCTCTTGATGCCTGTAGCTACAGGTTGTCAAGAGAGAGGAAACAGCAACAGACAGGCAAACAGCCAAGAAGTCAAATCCAACAGCAGAAACTCACTGTTATTGTCTTTGACACAAAACCAAGCAAACATGAGCACTGCAGCCAGACTACCACGAGAGATTCTTCTTCACTGACCCTCTGAGAGGTCTTTCAGCCTGGTCTTTCCTTTAAACCAAAATAGCCTCAACTATGTGGCATTTGGCATGCTAGGAAAATCCCAACTTTTTTAGGATGTTTCACAAGGATAAGCTCGGTGCATGGAGACACAGGGTGAACAAGAGTTCCTGTTGCTGCCGCTGGCAACTGCGTCGAGCAAAGGACGTGCTTGACAGCAGAAGAGATTTTTATCGTGGCCTGTCAGCCTAAGGAAAATTACATTTTAAGTCTAAAACAAAGGACTGAGGGTCAGGTTGCAAAAGAGCTGGTGTCCCTAATTGTGAACAGATTTTAAAAGAACTCCATATATATGGACTGAGTACTTCTGTGTTTCTGACCGCAAAACCAAACACTGAACTGTTTTAAGAGCTCTGATGCCTCGAGCCATGCTACAGCCTATATTAAAACAGCTTTTTAATATTTCAAGGTTTTCTCAGTGCCAAGCTATTAAATGTGTAGACCGATTTCCTCAGAGCAAAACCCCTCCCCCCACACCCAGACAGAATGTCAATCAAAATAGTTAATTACTAACCAAAAAAATCCCAGTAATTGACTGCATGGATTTTAATTTTATGAGATAGTGTTATCCTTGTGAGAGCTCTCCAAGCTGAGGTTGGAGAACAACGGCTCCCAGGCCATGAAAGCAGTTTCCAAATCACAGCACAGATGCTAAAGCTGAATTTGACCTCACCTGCTCCAACAAAAATTTAGGTTACATCCATAAAAATGAGCGAGAAATAGGCAACAAATGGGGTGATGGCAAGAAGAGGAGGAGCATCTTTTTGTGAGGAATTTGCAAAGAGCTACAGCTAAAACTGCCTTGGGCTTTTCATCAGAAATGGTCTCTAGGAGGGAGACAGTTTTGCAGGCCGCTAGCTGCAACAAATCACTACAAAAGCATCTTACGAGTCGTTATTACACGGAATTCTTGCATATCCTTTCTTCCTTGCCCAGCAATAATTGGCCTCAAACAGGGAGCAGGGACAACGCGAGACCTTCACGCCAGGTGAAAGGTTTTCTCACCACGAACAGCACTGCCCACTGTCAACACTGTAGCTCGCGTTTCACAGCAGGTTTTTTCACCCCGTATTTATGTAAGAATCACCGGGAGGGTATTTTAAAACGATTACTGAGGCCCAGAGTTGCAGTGGGAAGCTGTAAAGGGTAACACAGAATAAAAACTGCATCATAGAATTATAGAACAGTTAGGGTTGGAAGGGACCTTAAAGATCATCCAGTTCCAACAACCCTGTGATGGGCAGGGACATCCCACTGGATCAGGGTCCCCACAGCCCATCCAACCTGGCCTTGAGCCAATGCTCAAAGCCTGAAGGCTGATTAAAAGTCTCCACCAGCTTCTTCTTTCCCCATCCCTGTCCTCTGCTGCAGTATCACCAATTTTGCTGGCTTTATTTCTTTTAATTCTTTTATTGTAAACACGCTGCTGAAGCCCGCCCATGTTTTATGACTCAGGACACCCCAAAACCAAGGATAAAGGTTCAGTAGTTACTTACAGCGTTGTCTGCACTGAGTGGAAAGCTCTGGATGACTGTTAGATGTCTTTTAGGCCTGAAAGTTTGTCTCTGGAAACTTTAATTAAGTCTTTGCATCCAGATAATAAACAATTAATGCTCCGTGCTGATGTGATTGACATGTAGAGATGTTCTCTGAACTGGACAGTTTCTCCAGCTGGAAGAACACAGTAATAAAATTTATACCTCTGCTTCATGTCAGTAGCAACTGAAATGGTGTGGGACTAAGTGGCAGGTTTAATTACAGCTCAGTTACTTCATTAAAACAGCTGCTAATTTAAACTCGAAGGAGAATCCATTCCTTTGGCTGCCCATCTGAACTGCTCCCCACAAAAGGGGAGAAGCAGCAGTTCTGCTCATCAGTTCTGATGATCATTTGAATGACGCACAGGAGAAAAATTAACACAAGGAAATGCAAAGGAGATCTTGGATAGAGCTGGTACCACAACTGGATTCCATTAGGAAAAGACTGATGAGAATATTTTAAACTCCTGAGAGAATTTTTAGCAAAAGCAGAATGTCTTGGACAAATCTCTTGAAATTTTGTTCTCAGCTCTTCCAGCTCACTACACCTTTACAGTGGCTTTACAGGTGACGTAGCTCTGTACTCCACGCTGCTATTCTACTTTATGAGCAAGCTATATATTTTAGGTAATAAAGCGGGTAATAGTTCCCCTCTATTGGCCATTGCAGCGTATTTACAGAGCTCCACGTAACAGTTTAGTACAGGCTGCGCAATTCAGGCACGAACGCTCGCACAGAGAAGAGACTGAAGGCAGAGACTCCCCACTGGTGTCGCAGGGATGCTCTGCCTCTGATTTGGAGCACGTCCAAAGAGAAAATGTTCAAGTCTTTGACAAAAACAACATCCTCAGCAAAAGGAGGAGGAAAGAGCCCTAATGAAATCCCGTTGAAGCTAGTTAAGAGCATCGAAAACATGCAGCAAAGGATTGTGACCAGAAGATTTCAGAACAATGGTATCTATTGAGTTACATATTCATTATGATGCAGCAAACCACTGATTTGAGGATCTATTATTTCTTCTCTTTTCTGGACAGGGAAAAGAGAAGCAAGGCCATAACGTCTTTTCCACCTGTGATATTTGTATATGTTATATCCTATCAAACAAGAATGCTGCTCACATGGTACTGTAGTTGAAAATGTGATGCTTCCAGCTCCCAGAAAACCCTTAAAAGCTACTGTGTGTCCTGCTGTAAATCACAACACAGAAAAAAATCCTTCTCGTTTCTCTTCACAATTACATAGTTTATGTTGACAGGCAATACCTAAGCGCGTTCCAGCGTGGCCAGGACTCTCCCACGCTGCGGTGATCCCTAGCCATGAATCCAGTATCTTTTCTCACGTGTTTCCCACGCAAAAGCCCCAGGCTCTGGAAGTGGAGGCAGAGGTCTCGCCGAGACGAGCTCCACGCGCTGCCCAACCACGATTTGTTCCCCGATTCACCCAACATGGACATCAAAGGGGCAGAGATGGCACGAAGGAAAGAGAACAAGGCGATCAGAGGACAACCACCAGCTCCAGGAGCATCGTGCCATTTAGGAAATAAGAAGACATAGTTATTCACATACCTGCTCATACACACAACTACATTCAGCCAAACCTAAAGCCAAATGAACAAAGTTGAGTGCTCCAACCTTTCTCAAATTGGAAAGAGGCTGCAGAAAGAAAGCTGCTCTCTTACCCAAAGGCAGCACTTGCAGGGCTGAGCCTCCAATCAAACAGAGGGATTAGACAGTCAGGAGAGAAGTGGCACGGCAAAGAAAAACAAAATGAAAGGGAACGGAGATGAAATAAGATTCTCTTATTGATTTGCACTGGAGATGAATTACTTGGTTATCACTGCAGTTGTAAATGAAAGCCATGCCAAAGGGGTGTAGCTTCTAAAGGAAAACAAATTAAACACGTTTTCTTCCTTGCTTTGTGTAGAGAATGTGGCTGACTTCAGAAAGGCACTGCAGCTACAGCTGAAAAACAAATAACACCAAAGAAACGTGTCCTGCACAGGGAAAAGCACCTTAAAGTTGTGCACTTAGCAATGAGTTCCCAGCACTCTACGGCTACAAACATACACTTCTCACACAAGGGCATAGCAAAATATCTCCAGATGAGGTTTTCCAACAGAAACCAGAGAACTTGGCATCTCCAAGTCCAGATTGTGAGCAAATGCTGAACATCCACCTCACAGAAACCCTGCCCTGGGAAACTGCAAAGCTAACACCCAGAGACGAGCCACACGTATAAGACCTTAACCCCAACCTCTGAAATCACAGAGAGGCTCTGTGATTGGACAGAAGAGGAGGGACTGGAAGGAGCACAACCTCCAGTGTTCTGCACCAGCCCAGCACCAGGGAACGATTCCTACCTCTCACATCCTCGACCCGTGGTTCACACCAGTATCACATCAAAGCACTGCGGCTCTACTGCTCTGTTTTGTCATTGCTACTTCATAATTTTTCATAAACAAAGTGATTCTGAGTCCAGCTCACAAAACACATTGTGCACTCATCAATGATCCAAAAGCTCTGTTGGTTTTGGTGCAAAATAGACTTCCCAAGTCTGAGAGTGAAAGCTCAGCTGACGTGGCATGCGGGGAGTCCTCTCCAACAGAAAAGAAGTTTCTAACCCAGAACTGTAAGATAATGGACTTCAAAGCTGTGGGGTTTATGGATGGAAAACCTGTCAGTGGTGCAGGACTGAAGCCTGCTTATCTTGGCCTTTCATATGGTGTAATTTGACAGGGCCCACAGCACATCTAAGGGGAAGGAGATGGAAATGCATCTAAATTTATTGAATTTATTTACTTATTTATTTTTAAAGAGTGGCAGAAATCATTCTCTTCAGCTCATGACAATCCCTGTAGAAGTGGATTAGTACCTGGGGCACAGCAGGTGGCAGAAAGTAAAATCCTTTACAAGGTTTGCACGTGCTGGTCAGAAATATATTTATAAGTTGAAGAAATCATTACACTCCTGAGAGTCCTTAGGTAGGAAATGAGTTTATCATTTGCTAGCAAATGATTTTGACCTTTCTGGCAAAGGTTAGAGGACAAAGATATATTAACTGGAGTAATTTAAATCAAGTGTAAAGTAACAGTGTGTTACATGGCCTTGGGGAAGAGTTTCAGGTCTCAGTTGCTGAAGATGTTTCAGTGTTTGGTGAGGTTTTAAGAACAAAATTATCATCATAAATTTCTGGGGGTTTGCCCGGATAGGATTGAAACGATTTATATTTCTTAGTAAAGTTTATTGCCCACTTCATCTGGCCCTTGATACCTGCACACAACACTGCAGCAGGCTGCCAGGGTTACGTTGTCAGCTCTAACGCTGATCAGCTTTGCGAGCACAGAGACAGCATTCGCATTCTGCTATAATATCCATGGGCGTAACTGTAATTGAGTTTGTGTTGGAGCCACACAGCAGCATCCATGAAGGTTTGTGAAGAACTCAGGACTTCAGATGGCTGGATAAAGTATGTCAGCTAGAAATATGTGAATAGATTCCTCACCTTCCCCTTGTAAGACTTGTTTCACTGAGCAGGAGCTCCTACGATGGCCTCTTGTTTGCACATGCAGCCCAGAAGCCACAGCACAAGCAAGTTTCAAAAGCAGCTGGTGCTTCCAGGTCCCCAAGTGCCACGTCTACACCTTTTTCAAACCCCTCCAGGGATGGAGACTCCACCACTGCCCCAGGCAGCCTCTTTCAATGCTTCACCACTTTTATAGTTAAGAAATTTTTCCTAATCTTCAATCTAAACCTCCCTGGTACAACTTGAGGCCATTTCCTCTCATTCTTTCACTTGTTAATTGGGAGAAGAGCCCAGCACTCGCCTCACTACAAACTCCTTTCACAAAAAAATATGAGACAGAGCCCAAGATGACTTTTTGAAAGACAGAGAGAAGATGGGAGTGATGCAGTTTAGCTACAGGAAAGATAAGAAAACTAACAACCTGCTGGGAATTACCAACACTCTGCTCCAGCTGGGAAGACATCTTCCTTCCCTCCAAAGGAACAGCCCCTTTCTGTCCACCCCTCGCTTTGGAGCAGCCATCTGGATGCAAACCCACGATTAGCCTATTGGTTTGGTTATAATTACGGTGAAACTTGCCGACAATTCCTGCGCCGGCAGCAAGATGCGGCTCACAATCAGAAAGAGCTGAACTGCCCTCTCCTGGGAGCCAGCCGGGCAGCCTCCAACAGACGAATGCAGCAGGAGCAGGTGGGGGAAGCTGCTGAAATGGGGAATGAATGCACCAGGCAGCCTCCTCCAGATGGACTGCCCAGCTTTTCAATTTACAGTTTCACTAAAACTGGGCGTTGTGTTTTGGATTTAATTGAAACGGTGTTTCTTCTGCTCTCTTCAGAAATTGGCCTTTTAGCATCAATTTCTTCGCAGGTTTCCATAGATAGGAACCTAGGTGTATTTTTAGACTAAATCAAGAGGGCAAAGATTAAGTGAATGCTGTGTCAAAGCAAGAACTTACAGGGGAGTTTAACAAGGCTGACGTGACACAGCCCGACCAGGTACCAGGCACAGTGGAAGCTTGTTTGCACTGAGGATCTTTCCCAAATATCCTGTTGATTCGCCAGCAAGAATAAGGCTCCCAGGTCCAGGTCCATGAGCGATGAGGGAAAGTAAACCAGCCTGCAGCCATAAGCCAAAAACACAGAGAAAACTTGAGCTCATCAAAGACAAAGGGAGCTTTCATTGTTACATGTTTGTAGGATACCAGCCTTGAAGCAAAGGATCTGTAGCTGAGGGCTGGATTAATGACACTATCCTACAGCCGCAGCCATCTTCAGCTGCCCTTTCAGGTCCCTCCTCTCCACCTGAGAGACACTCGTGTAGAAGGAAGTGAGGAGTTAGCTTACAAAGGCTGCAGGAAATATATATATATATATATATATATATTTGTGCATGTTCGGGGTTTTATTAAGATGCATATAGAATGTTTTTAAAGGTGTTCTAGCGAGAAGAAGCTGGAATTGCCAGGAACATCACTCCACTAAGTTCTCAACAGAAATCACAACGCTGGTGATCTCTGCAGTTTAAAGAGTGGGAAATGGCAGTCATTCTGCTAATTAGGAGCTCCCAGCAGGAATAAGATGGGGACATGCTTTTAAGATTAAAAAAGATATTGAAGTTGCCTACCACAGCCTTAGCTATTTTTGTTTCTTCAGGGTTTTTTTTTGGTTTGATTTGTTTTATAAACAAAGTTCTGTTTCTCCAATAACTCGTTCCTCTGCAGGCACTCGGGATGAGGATGACCAGGTGAGTCATGAACATTCCTGCACCAATCTGCATGTGCAGGAAATCCATTGGAATCAATATTTCTTTACATGGCTATTTATTTGAGCAAGCCCTCCCTTGAAAGTGCGGCTGCTGTTCTCTTAACATAATAATCCTGATAAATTACTCTTTTCTTCGATGCTCTATAAGCAAAGAACATAAAGACTCGGCATTGCAACATTAAGACGCATTACTCTGGCTCACTGCAAAGAAAACACCATATTTTTAAACACATTTCCCCCACCAACAGATGCCTCTCTACAACTTTGAATCTTCAGATGCCACTTTAAAGCAACAAAATAAAAACCCAAGTCAGCCACCACTTGCAATTATTAACTCATTTGTTTCTGACTGCTTATTGCTCCCACGTAAATCTGGGAGATATTGCCATTAATTCCCATAGCTGCTTCTAGACTTCCCATCTGCCTGGGGTCTTCGGCAGGGCTCTCGATGAGATACACACACAACTGGGTGAGTATTTTGGATATAATTGCTAAGCCCTCACTTATGTTTAAGCCAGAGTCGCTCTGCTGAGTGTAACTCTGCTCAGCAAACAGCCAGCTGCTGAAGAACCCCCAGCTTCCCATTAGAACACCCATTTCCACTTGATTCCATTTGAAGACGTTTCTCTGAAGAGCAGTTTGGGCTTCTATTGTGGTTTGATCACAATCAGGCTCACTCGGACTTTGCATACATGGGCTAGTTTGGAAAAATTTTAGTGTGTTCTCCTCTTCATTTTTAATTTGCAGGTATTGTTTTTCTTAAGGAATATCTGCAAGCTGTGGGAGGGAGCCTGTGAACACCACATTGAGAGCCTGACCTCCCTTCCAGGGCCAACAGCTCTATCAGACATGGGTCACGCTCACAGGACTGAGGGGCCACAGTGATTTCTGACCCGTTCCTTCAATATTCCATTTCTTGCCTTTTCTCCTCCCCTAACCGGCCAGCACAGCCCAGTCCTGAGCTTCACTGCCACAAGGAGGGGAAGGGGGGGACAAAAAGGTGCAGAGCCAGCAGCAAGAGCTAGAAAGCAGAAGCAGAAATGGCAGAAGAACATGAAGATCGTGATGCCTTAAATAAAAAACACTCTTATCCTGCCTGGCAGTGCTGGACGGGATGGGGTGCTGCCCACAAGGGAGGGTGGGAAGGACAGCCAAAATGACACAGTTACACTTTACAGACTTCAGAAAGTAGATAAAGCTGACTGCCTCCTCCTCATCTTACCCAAACCAGGCTCGGTGGCTAGGAAGCCTTTCAAGGAGCGAAGCACTAGCAGCAGGTGGTGCCATCTGTCCCACTCTGACTCTTTCTTGCTCAAACAATTTATTTCCAAGTTAGTGAAAAAGGTTAAAAAAAAACCCAGAAAACCAACCCACAGCTGTCTGATAGCCAGGGAGTGGGAGAAATGGAGCCAAGGAAGCTGAAAGCTATTTTTAGCTAAATAAAATAAAAATTAAAATACTAATGATTTTTTTAAAGTGAACGATGCCTTCTCCTCTGTCTACTCTTTTGCCCCTGTGCGTGAAGATAAATGATTAGGTAGAAAATTGAACCACGATATGGTTTTACCAATAACACTGCTTCTCCTTTGTTGTGAGAAGCTACTGGAGAGGCTGGAGAAGGACCACAGCCCCATGAGGCTTCTCTTCCAGCTTTTCTGCTCTGCACCGGAGGGAAGGAAAATTCAAAAAATATTATCTGAACAGCCTTTGTGCCCCACCTCTCTGTGTGCAGGCCAGTCTCTGCTAGACAAAACCAGCCCAAGGACACTTAAAAATATTGTCTTGATTATTGCACGCAGTGTGAGCATCCATGGGACACACAGAGCCTGAGGTGCTGCACGTGCACGCCCTGGAATTGCTGTGCTAAAGGACTGGAAAGGGTGAGCTGGTATCACAGGGTGAGGTTTCACAGGGCTGTTTGCACGTTCTGCTGCCGGGCAAGTTCAGCTGCTGTGAACGCTCACCTCCACTGACCTCCTTCCTTCCTTCCTTCCCCTGCAAGCACAAGAGCCCAAACCAACAACCCTTTCTGCCCACGGTCCTCGTGCCCTTGCAGGGCCGTGTGCCCTGGGCAGGTCAGCAAACCCCATCACACCAAGCACCGCGGCACACGGGGAGACCAGCCCTCAGCATTCCCTCTGTTATATGAAAGTTAATACAAGAATCAACAGCCTCTGAGCCAAAATACAACAGTCCAGGCTGTCTTGGGAGTGGCTGCATCACATCCTCCCCCGGCGCGCATCGGTACCAGCCTGAGTTTCTCAGTGCGGTGCCACCTCTGAAACACGGGTAACCACATCCACCCTTCCCTCCCGTCACCCCGAGCTGACAGGGCTGCACTGCCCAACATAAGGGATTTTCTCTGTCAAACCTATCTTGTCACAGCCAGTATCTTCTCGTTTCTATTTTAACATGTACCCACACATTAAGCTCTCTGGAAAATGCTCAGCAATGAATGTCAGCTCTATTGCAGAACCTGTTGCAACCTCAGCAAAACTGGCCGAGCCCCAGTGCGCTCTTTGGTTCGACAGAGCACATAGGCTGGGAGAGGCAATTTCTGCCACTTGGTCTAAATCAGGTTGAAAGGAATAACTCCTCGCTCTCCAGAGCTCACGGTTAACGTTTCAGAGCAGATGTCAAAACAAACACTTAAATACGAGGTAAAATTCCTGCTCTAACAAAGCAGCAAACCCCTCTCAATTTATGATCCACAAGAGTTCTAACTAAGTTATGAGAGAAATGAAAGGATTCACTTCTGAGCGATAAGGAAGAAATGACAGAAAGCTTTTGGCACAGGTTAAATGGATTTTGGTTTGGAGCCATTCAGAATTTAGACTTTGGATGAATTCCTTATTGAGGCAAATAAAGAATTTGCTGGCACAATGAGGAATAATCTCCTACTCCAACAAATGAAACAGGCTTTAATTTAATTTCCCCAATGATGTTATGAATAATATTCTTTCTGGATCTGTGTTTCTACTGACAATGATTGCACTCTTGCTGTGCTTGACATGCCCATATTGCAGATGTTTTGCACAGGATGCTATAAGAGAAGATCTTAGGAGAAGCAAAGATGCCACCATGCTGCTGTTGTACCTCCCAGACCTGCCCATCCAAGCAGGATGCACCGAGATAATGACCAGAGAAGGAGGATGGTGGGGAAAATGGTTGAGGAAAAGGAGGCTGGAGTAGGGCTCAGGATAAAATAACCACAGGTAAACAAACACATCTTATTTCCAAGTGCTGAAGACATGAATAATAAGCATAAAGTCGTTCCCTGTCCCATCTGTATTGCAAGCACTGGAGTACGAAAGCTTCAGGCCTCCTTTGCAAAAGCCCTCTGGCAAAAAGAAGTGACCTAGCCTAAGATTGCTCTATTCAACAGTGAGGAAGCAATGAAAAGGCAACATTTTCTTTTCTGCTGTCATTTTGAAGTCTGTTTACCTGAAACCTTAAAAAGAAGTGATTTAGCTCAAAAGAAAAAACAAAAAAAAAGGCAAACCAAACACACAGGGAAGCCTGCCTGTTCTTCATCGAACACCTCAACCCCAGATAAATGTTCCTCTTACAGAAGTGAACATTAGCGCCCTCGGACGGCATCTTTCTTTCTGTAATTGCCCAATTACTTCAGAAAGATGTAGTGGTGGTGTTGAATGCTAATATTAACTCATTGATCCGTTCCCAGAATTCCCAGTACACAAAGGATGGAAAATACTCCTGGCTCTCAGTTTCTCTAATGTGGCTTATTGATCCCCTGAAACGCCAGACTCCGCACGTGTTGCACTGCAAAGCTCCCACACACAGAAAACGACCCGCTCAATTTTTTCCTTTATACTGAAACATTTTGTATGAAAACTTAAATCAGCAGTAAGTAACGTGCATGGATTTTTGCTCGTGTTTACAGCACCGTTTTACGCTGAGAAAACTAAATGTGGATTTGTACAATGCAGTGATTTTTCAGCTCAGATTACTGTAAGTTTAATAAACTTGTTCAGACCTGCCTTAAAACATGCAATAGTTGTGTTCTTCAGGCGTGGTAAGACACTTCTCTGAAAAGCCACAGGAAGCAGATCTGACTAAGAAGATACCATTTTCCATAGCCAGCTTTGGAATAGATCAAGATTCGCTCCATACTAATTTTTAGCCAATTAATGGGTATCACAGCCTGCACAGTCCCCCATGAGCAGAAAGATTAGCAACGAGCCACCTTTGCTTTCATGACACCTGCAACAGACTGTGCAGAAAGCAAAATGGGAAGCAGACACAACTTCCTAATAGTTTTATTCCAGTGTTTCCATGGGCTCTCATCAAAACAAAGAATTCTTTGCAGCACACAGTGGATGCTGCTCTCTACAGGTTAAATATTGTGTTTTCTCCTACCTTCTTTCAAAGCGGAGATTGATCCCCAGACTGATACGTGCTCTGTACATGTCTTGGGACACGTAGGTTGCTTGCTCCAATCCCCTGTGGAGCTCGAACACCTCTGTATGTTGCCTCTGCATCTCCTCTTTCCAACCACATGGTATTCAGTGTCCCCATGGGGCTGTTAGCAACCCACAGGTTTCCAGAAGGCAGGAGGGGAGCTCACCAGTGCTCCTGAGAACTGAAAGGAGAAAGATCATCAACAGCAAGGAGGTGATAAATTGATCTTCTCAGATTCAGATTCTGATAAGTAGCAGAACAGAGGGGCTAAAGGGGAGAAAACCACCCAAAGCCCTTAAGACCATATTTTCCTTGCCTGCATCAAGGGGTGATGATTTTTTCCCTAATGACCAGAGAAGCAAACGTTCATCCCATACATCTGCGTATGAACTAGAATAAACAGGTTTATGTGCAAGTGATTCATAAGCCATGTGCTGGCCCTCTCCCCAGGGGTCCATTTCACCTTAGAGTTTAATTAAACTCCCCTCCTTAAGTAAACACTATATTCTTAAGAGATCCTGAGGCTAATTTCTTCTTCTCCATTTAGTTTCTTCCATTATTGTACGTAGTCATCTCTTATTCATATCATACCTTTTGTGTATTTCACACCGTCAGCATACTGGGGCTGCACAACCTCCTGAAAAAATACACAGTCCCAGGCTAATCCCAGCTAAGTACGGACAGTAAAGACTCATTTTGCCACAACTGAACTGGATTTAATTCCAGCCAACGCATTCAAATGACAGGTCAGGATTTTGTAAGGTCCTCAGGTGACTTACAACCAGCATTAAGGCACTGGACTGGAGATGTCAATCCTGGAATACCCTCCTAATGTTTATTAACTCCACTGTCGATGACAATCGCTGCTCTGACAACAGGCGGTGAAAAATCATTGTCCATCTGCTCCCAGCTCACATTTGAGGGTAAAGGACTTTCTTTCGCTGCTGAAGTGGAAAAAAAAGTCATTTCCATTTACAAAGCACTAGAAATGGCTCTGCTGTCACAGCCAGGCGGTCACATCCAGCGCCGAGCTGAGCTCAGGCTGTTTCACAGGGGCACTGACACAGCAGAGCAGGCTAAATTAGTGAAGCCAATTAAAGACCTCAGAATCTCTCACTCCAGAGCCTGGGTCGAGGCTGCCACATGCACAGCTGAGCCGAAGGAAAGTCGGCTTCTTTTAGCCTCGTGTCACCGTGCCAGGCACTGCCGCAGCCACTCTGAAACACTTGCCATCTCGCAAACCACCTTCAAACAACTGGTTCAGCCAATACCCCGCGCTTTTCCTTGCCAGCAGCTTCAGTTAAGAAAGAGCCATTTCAGCCTCCCCACAGCGCTCCTCAAAACACTCGGCGTGAACCACACAGTGGCCAGAAATGAGTCAGTAAGGACTCCAGCATCTGTTGCTGGTATCACCATGTACAAATGAGGTCACCAACATCCTCCTGACCAAAATCACTACTGCGAGGCAGTCTAATAAGCCTAAATAATTGCTTTGGTCTAGAATTTTAAAAGTTAATAAATTAACTGTATGCTGCACTTTCTACAAACCTCAAGGGCCCAGAACTAGAGAGCTTGCCCCAGGTACACTGACGAGTTAATACCGCCTAGATAATAAAACTATAATGCAAAAGAAATGATGTCTAGATAAAAAAAAATATAGTGGGTGTTGGAGGTTTCCTCTGTGGGGAGAACACAGGCTCATGCATTATTCTGGAGAGAAGCGAAGAATGACTTATCTAATTGAAACTACAGGGGTACAGAGACAGACAGACAGTAATTATACGAGCTGGAAAGTGTCCAGGGCACTGGAGTTAGCAGCTACACACTTTCAGAAACCATCCTGAGATCTTGTGTGGTTACAAACCAGCAAGAATCTAGTTCTAGTTCTTATCCACGTTCCATTTGGCAGCAGGGAAAGGCAATCATCCAAGTCACTGCTTTCATCTGGGCTGAAGGACAGAAGTCAGCTCCACCCTTGCATCCCTGGCCTGTACTGCCAACCTCTTTTGGCGTTTTCTCACCCAAACACTAGCAAGGTCTTGGAGAGCGAGGCCCTGGTGAGGTGTCACAGCCCTGGAGCTGCACAGGTGGGCAGGCCCTGGCCCAGGTTGACCAGAGATGTCCTGGCTGCCCCATCCCTGGAGGTGTTCCAGGCCAGGTTGGATGGAGCTTGGAGCCCCTGATCCGGTGAGAGGTGTCCCTGCCCATGGCAGAGGTGAAACTGGACAGGCTTTAAAGTCCCTTCCAATTCAAACCATTCTAGGATTCCATGATTCTATGATTTCCTTCCAAATTTCAGCCTTATGCATCGTCCAGAGAAATAATTTTATGCTACGTGATGTTACAGAATCATGGAAGTTGCTGTGGAAGAGGCTCTTTGGGCAACCCCAAAGCCCATTGGTTTGGAGCATAACCCAGCACAATTGCCCACAGGCTTGGTTTTGGCGTGCTCGTTACCCAAGGTATGAACTGGCACTGCCCAACCACACATCCCTGAAAGGTCCCCTGCACCCTCACCGGAGAAAAGGGTCCAAAACTTACCATGAGGGGTGCACTTGCTGTAGCATTTTGTGTTCTGAGTGTAAACTCCACGATACTTCATTTGGAAAACTATATTCCAGGTTAGCAGATTTTTGGCCTCAGATAACGCTAAGGAGAAAAAAAAGTAAATTGAAAGGCGAGCTCATTCACTTCTTAATAAATTTTTTCTTATATCTTCCCTATAAATTCTTGCTCTCAGGGTTTTGTCTTGGTCATTTTTAAAAGCACACAAGGCGCCAACCAGCTACAGAAGTCACAAACCTCCTGGCAGTTATTATTCAACAATGGAATTAAAATTAATGTAGCAATTTTTAGTTACCTCCAAGCAAAACAAAAAGTTTCCAACTTTAAAACATAAAGACGCATCTGTCTCCTTTAGGAAGCAGCAGAGAGGAAGCGCACGAGTCACACTGAGACAGACAAAAATAAATCAACCTACAGAAGATGACTTCTTGTAACGCTTCTCCCTGGCTGCAGCCTTTTCACTTGGCTGAATCTCACCTTTTGCAGGCCCAGAAGCAGTGATATTCCAGCAAGTGCAGCAGCCGGAGAGAACAGGGTTGTACACGGTCTGAAAAAGCCAAAAAAACCCAAGTCTAAATTAAGAGATGCTGCTAAAGACAACTTCATTGTTGAAGTTGAACGTTCAGTAGAGGCTGGGTATTTTTTACAAGGGTGAGGAAAGAAAATGCTTGTCAGTATCCATCTAAGCATCAAAAAAGGATCTACTAAAGCAATGAGGTTCACACACCTCGTCACGGGTGCCGATCATCATCCTAGAGGGCTGGAGGTGGCCAGGGAAGGGAAGGGGAGCTGCTAAAAGGGGCACGACATTGGAAGCTGGAGAGACACCAGACCCCCTGACTCACCTGGGTTTGGCTGCTGCAATGTTTCTCAGCGCACGCAGCGGATTTCCAGGGGTTACCAGGTGTGCAACGCAGAAACTTCTGCACTTCAAGGAAGCTCCAGAATGTTTTGGGGTTTTGTTTTGAAGTCTGTCATATCCAAGATTGTTCTGAGAACAAAAAAGCATTTAGCAGAAAAATCCTTTACTGCAAAGGAGAGTTGAGGGATGGAAAGGATGCCTGTGGCTTGCTCTACATTTCATCCAAGATGAAATTCCTCTAGAGCAGAGTCCCCTTCCCAACAGGGATGCTCTGACAGGCAGAGCCTTACCTGGCATGCATGGACCTGTCTGTGGAGGCACCAAAGAAGGCACAGAGCCCAACAAAGCCCCCTCAGACGACAAAAGAAGTCTTATTTCTGTCATGTTAAATATGGAGCAATGCTGGGAAGGAGGAGATGGCAGCTCAGGAATACAAAGCTCAGCAGATGTTAGTGTGGTAGCCTCAATGGAAGACAATCTTGTGGAAAAAGCCCTCTGAGGGTGGTCCATTTAAGTGACCACTTGGCACTGAATCTCTCTGAGAGCAGATTAAGCTCAGAGGCAGCTGTGCCAGACCGACAGATTGGCTTGAGAGGAGGCAGACAAGTGACACAGGTACCACAAATATAAAACACGGTCTTGCTTTTTAATTGCACGGTACTCAGCCAGAAACATTGTCCTTGCTGGCTGGTTTACAAGACGCAATGTGTCTTCTGCTGTGCCAAAACACAATGACATTTTATTCGGAAATTCAGCAGAACGGCATCTGCTGCTGCAATGGCCAAGTTTCTGCCTCGGCAAAACTTGCACTGGATTTTAACTAAGTGGCCAGATGGGTGATAACATGGGGAAGTCTCCATCCTCCTTCCAGCGTTGGCTCTTCAAAGGGTGGCAAAGAGGCTCACACCTGATTTTGTAGGCATGGAAAAGCTGCGCACTTCAGATTTCTCTGTACCGTGGGCACCGGAGATGATGCCCTGCTTGACCTCAGGCAATGAATTCACCTGAGTCTGTCAAGAGTGCTATAGTGAGTGGAAAGGGAGAAGAAGGAATGTCAGAAAGAGGCTTTAGCCACCCCAGAGATCCATAAAAAGAGATAAAGCTTTGGGTGGGAGAACGTCCCTCCCTGCCTCTCACAGCATGTGTTTCTAGTTATTCCCTTTCAGCTCCCCTGGCTTCCTTTTACAGAAGACCCCTCTAAGGAACCCAGGTTCCCTGTAGGTGGATGGGAGCAGGAAAACATGATCCAAAAGGAGCAAAATCCCACAGCCGCGACGACTTCACGTGAAATCTTAAGTCACGGTGATCAGCGGAGGCTGAAGCGTACGTGTGGGGGGGATTAAGTCACATCAAACTCCCGGCTTCCCATGTACAAACATCTTAGCAGGTACCTCTGCACACGCAGATTAACAACGTGAGCAGAGAAATGTAAAAGGCAGAAGCGTTTCTTCAGCGCGCGCAGCTGGGGCCAGCTGGCACCCGGCTGCCACCACGCGCTGCGCCGCTTCGGCAGGGGCTCAGCCAAACGCAATCCCCCCTTCCCTCGAATCGCTCCTGAAACAAAACCTCGTGGCTCAGACCTGCCAAGTTTCCTTTAGTTGGACTGAAACTCGCCTGCGTTTGGCAGCAGTTCGGTGCAATTTGAAGCTGGCTCAGACCTAAAGTGAAAAGATTAATGGGATATTTGAAATCTCACTCCTGTTTTTCCTCAGATCTCACTTATGTAAAAGCTCCGATGTTGGTTGCTGAGCTCTTTAAAACATAATCTGCACAATGTGCCACAGTAAATAAACAGATTTAAGCAGCAAGTCTGTCTAAAAGGAGTTTATTTAGAAAGCGCACGCATCACTAAAGAAAGCTTACTCCTTATCTAACTACAAGCACTTAGGAGGCAATCCTTCAGGGTGTTCTGCAGGCAGCCTGAGCTTAACTCTGTTTGCAGCAATTATTTTCAGGATGTTCTCCACTCCTATTAAGAGGCTGAAAGTTCAGTTCGCTGCTTGGCTTGGGGATAAGAGAAAAGCTGGAGACGTTGAACAACAACTTTGGGCCAAACTCCCTCAGAGGAGTGGCCTTCCCTGCTTGGGCCCAGCGGCTTCAGCAGAGGAAGCAACGAGAGCCTCAGACCTGCGATCCGAGGATCTGACAGATCTTTATTCCAACCCTACTTCTCAGCAGTGGCCTCATCCAAACAAGTTAAGACCCCCAAACAGCCCCTGAATTAACTGAACTGCCTCGTGCACGTTTACTAGACAGACAGACAGAAGTGGAGTTGCTCTCGCTGCAGAGAGGCTGGAGAAGATCTCAGCAACCACCAACAGACACTTTCGGAACACTGATCATCACGGGACCAACCACGCCCCAGAGACGAGTTGTGCCCTTTTCACACAAATCACAAGCGTCCAAGCTGAAGCAACAAACAGCACATGTTCACCAGCCTCTAGCAACACTTCAGGCCAGCAAAGACACCGAATTCTCTCTGGAAATCAGGAAAAAATTGACATTCTTCCTCAACCTGGAAGCTCCTGAAGGGATCCACTGAAGGCTGCTGATGCCCATCGTGGACTCATAGCTCGTGAGAGAACAGGGGCTTTGATTTAAAAAGGCTACAGGAGAGATGACAACTTCAAACTGTAGGTTTCCTTCCTGACATCCTGATGAGTCGGTTTAGTGCTGACTCAGAACAGCAAGGACTGAGCCAACAGACACATTTTCTTTGCTGCTTTTTCATCTGCACTTCAGAATTTAAATATGGAAGGGGAGAGACACCCAGTTTCTGCAGCTCAGGAGCTGAGAAGCCAAATTAATGTTTCTTAATCTGAAAATACTATATTGTGATTCAAGTTAAAAAAAGACTTGCACATTGCCGCTGCAATCTAAAGTGATTTAGTTTTATCTAGTAGCCAGGAATCATATTCTGTTGTGTGGATTTACACTTCGGTACTCACGCAAAGCATTACCAGCACCTGAAATCCCAGCATCCCAACCTTCCCTGCTCCCAACTCCCAGGAACGTGCCCAAATCACTAACCAGACCAGTGAGAGCAAGCTGACCATCCTCACCCCCTCCTCTCGCTGAAGAGGACACCACATGGCCAGGGATGCACACTGGCTTGGTTAATTCAGGGGTGAGTGAACTGAATGTGACTGTAAGGTAACGTAAATGAAAAAATTGCATTATATGCTATTTTGCACAGTAATTTAGGAAAGCCAGAGTGCCTTGGCACCTATTGTCTACATGTTTTATCCTGCAGAACAAAATTTTCCACTGTAACATTTCCCAAAGCGCGTTTCTTACCAATACAACAACAAATAGTTGGATTTGATATTGAATGGGATTTTCAATACACAAACAGCTCAGCTGCTGAGCACAGGCCTTTTTTTTAAAAACATTATTCTACCAGTAACTCTCTTGAAAGCCCCGTTGGCTTTCAGATTCAAGGCACACAGCACTGTTCTTCCTGCCTGCAGCCAAGACGGCTGAGCTGAAGTCTGACTTGAGCACATTTACACATCTGATTATTTACTGTAACATGGGACAGACCTTCAGACAGACACATTCATAAAACAAATCAAGTCCAACATCTTGAAGACATCTCTAGCTACCTAGAATAATTCAATTAAAATGCTCTGTAAAAGCAGGGGTCAATGATACCAAGCTATGACCACTATGGCATTTCATAGATGACTTAGCCCAATACAGAAATGTCGTGTGCTTTCCGTCACAGCACTCCCTGACTGTCTCTGGATGATGCTTTCTATGAATTTTTAGTGCCAAGAGCCTTTCCGCTCTGTCTCAAGGTCACAGCATTATGTGCTCTGATGCCTCTCACAGTTACTCTCCATTTTTCAGTTTCTGCTCATTACTGCAAGCTGGCAAACGCAAGAGTTTATGCTTGGGATTTCACGCTCCAAGTCCAAGTCATTCTGTTCTAGGGAGAAAATTATCTCCAAACCTGCAGCTACCACTAACCACTGATTCATGGAATGGTTTGAGTTGGAAGGGACCTCAAAGCCCATTCAGTCCTACCCCCTGCCACGGGCAGGGACACCTCCCACTGGATCAGGGGCTCCAAGCCCCATCCAACCTGGCCTTGAACCCCTTCAGGGATGGGGCAGCCACCACTGCTCTGGACAACCTGGGCCAGGGCCTCCCCATCCTCCTAGTGAAGAATTTCTTCCTAATGTCTAACCTAAATCTACTCCCTTCAAATTTAAAGCCATTTCCCCTCATCCTATCACTTCAGGCTCTTGTAAGAAGTTCCTCTCCAGCTTTCCTGGAGCCTCTTTCCATACTGGAAGCTGCTCTAAGACCTCCCCTCAGCCTTCTCTTCTCCAGGCTGAACAACCCCAACTCTCCCAGTCTGTCTTCATAGTAGAGATGCTCCAGCCCTTGTATCATGGTTGTAGCCCTCCTCTGGACCTGTTCCAACAGTTTCATATCCTTCTTACGCTAGTGGTTCCAGAATTCCATTTCTGTTTGAATTTCACTAGTGATACACTACACAAGAGCTCACCAGATATATAATCCTAGAGCAGCGAAGAACTCAACCCGTTGTCACCAAGCCACACGGTGCTGAAAAGCCATGATGCTGTCAGCCTGTTGGTCCCGCTCTGACACAAAGCTGTGGTTTCCTTTTTCACCTTGTGCTGCCATCACACAGTCTTCAGCGTTGCGTGGTGCTCTGGCAATGCTCAAGGTGAGACGCTCAAGCCAACGTCCTTTGTTAGGAGACTGGTACCTGGTATTAGCCTGAACGGCAAGCAATCAGACTGATTGAAGTGGAGTCGCTGCCAGTTTTCGTGATACAGGTGAGATCAGAATTTTGAACAGGCAGACGACTGATCAAATTGTGGCTGCTGAGCAATTTCAGCTCTGAATCGCCCTCTCCTACACTTGATCGTGCTCCAGGAAGATGTCCCTTCAAAGCTGGCTGCTGAGAACCCTCTTCCACACATTCCTGAAGCGTGAGAAGATAGTGTGAGGGAAGGGTTAGCTTTTATACCTGTGAGGTGCGGGAAGTCGTGAAGAACTTGCGCATCATTGGCCTTTGTGCAATTGGAAATGGCTTTAATGAGCAGCTTGTTGATGGTATTTTAAAACCTGGTATGTTTTTGAAAACGGGAGCTATTTCTAGTGATTAAGATCGCACGATCAGGTTTCTCCTACTTAGTTGCACTTTCTGGCTTTCCCCTGCATCATTTGCAAAGAGAACCCGTAGGCAGCAAAATGGGAGCGCAAAGTATGGATTAAGTGTTTGTTTGGAGGAGGCAGGGTTAAAAACCCAGCGCACTGCGTGAACAAAAGCAACTGGGTTTTTGATTTAGCCATGTCTGATGCAGGGGATGTTCTACTCCAAATTCGGTCACCATGGAAACAAAAGTTCTCTTTCAGCACACTGTATATTTGACGGAGCAAGAGGCTTCTGTTTGGCAGACATTTTCCCATCTTCTTTGTGGATGATGAATGCTTCTGAAATGAAGCTTTCTCCAAGTTTTTCTGTCTCCTCCGAAATGCATGAAGTTTCTCCTGTGCAGTGTTCACCCAGGAAACAAAGGCACCGCTTTTCAATTGGATCGTGAAATCTCAGGATATTTAAGATGTCTCTTTTCCTCCAAAGCCACCTAACAATTGGGAAGTTCACATGGTGTGGTGGTAAGAATTTCTATAAAAAGGTGCTCTGACTCTGAGAGGCAGCACAAGTATCAACCAATGTGGAAATTGCTATGGTAACTACTTTTATTGTGTTCTTAAGTAAAAAGCCACATAAAACCTGGGCAGACCCTAGCAGGTGACTGAAAACTAGCCTAGAGCAGGGCTCACGTCTTGTCTGTCTTGCTCCTGGCGTGGGTGCTGTGGCTGCCTGGTGCTGTGCGTGTTGGGTGGTGACCCAACAGCTCTTGAGAGGTTCTCAGTGCTCCTGACAGGGCTGATCATGAACCACAGACTGAATAATTGGCATGAGGAAAGCAAATGTGTGATGCTGAGCCGTAAGCAGCTACTAATGCGTGCTATTAACTATAGCAAACCCTGGTTTCCCTCTCCACATTCATGACGCATTGCTCTGCATCTGATATGAAGAGAGTGTCTCAATTTTTAATCTGAAGAACCACTGATAAATACAGCCACGTCCTTCCAGCAGCAGCTGCGATGCCTATAAGAGTGACACTGAAATGGGGACACATAGTAACGGGACTGTCCATCTCTGGAGGGGTTCCCACCACTTGGGGCCAGCTTTGAGTGGGAGAAGAGCACCAAAAAAAAAAACCCCAGCCCTGAGAAGGAGAAGCGCCTACCTTAAAGTGTTCTTTCCTGACATGGGGTTCACGCTGCTATGGTTTTTGATCAGCTGCAGAGGAGTTTCTGACATTCAAGACATCGCAAGATGGGTGTCTTTGCTAGGATTTGTTTTACTGTTCCTGAGGTTTGTTAATAGTCACAGGCAGACTCATAAAGACTTTAGAGCTAATTAGAGTAAATGATTAGTAAAAAAGTTGAAAGAAGTCATGGTAGGATTTGAATTGCTTTATGGCAATCTGTAGAATCAGCATTCCTAGGCCTCATTATACTGAGTGCTGTGAGTGATGCGAAGAAGCTGCAGCTGCTGTAGTGATGCCAGAGGTGTCCGGCAGGGATGAACAGGTAGCTGAAAGACAGATACTTGAGTTTATTTAAAATGCTTAAAGCACAGAAATCCCAGAGTCCAAAACCTATTATTTAAAGGGTTAATCTGAAAGAAGCTAGGAGACAGGTGAAATGCAGCTCACCAGTAACTGCTGTGTATGTGAAAGTCTGAACCGAGCTCTCCTTCTGTGTCTGATTTCCAGCCTGACACTCCTAGCCTGAACACTTTGAGCTGCCTTCACAGCGGTGGGGCTGACAGTGCTAAACACCAGGGAAGCTGCACGCACTCTGCAGGATCCTTACCGTGTAAGTGGCTTTCAATTGCGCTAGAATTTGTGTGCAGTTCTGACATTTCAGCGTGCTACAGCGGCTCAGGACAGCAGCACAGTCCCTTCTGTGTGCTCCCTGCAAAAGGATCTGTTAGAGCAAGTCCAGAGGAGGTCACAAAGATGATGCAAGGGCTGGAGCACCGTCAGGTTGTTCAGCCTGGAGAAGAGAATGCTACGAGGAGACCTTAGAGCAGCCTCCAGTGCTGAAAGGGGCTCCAGGAAAGCTGGGGAGGGGCTCTTGGTCAGGAAGTGCAGGGATAGGATGAGGGGTGATGGTTTGAAGCTGAAAAGGGGAGATTGAGAGGAGATCTTAGGGAGAAATGTTTTGCTTCCAACTGAAACCATTCTATGATTTTAGCACTTGTGCTTTCGCTACAGTCACTGAAAGCAAAATCTGACACAGCCACTAAAGCTACCAGCACCTTCTGGTAGCTACAAATGATCTGTTGTCATATGCAAGTTATGGGAGCTGTACTGAAAATGGAAAACAGTTCTTGATGGCTCAAAATAAATAATATTAATTTAAGTGTTTGAGATGCACAAGCTGGAGTTAACTTAAAGGGTACTTTACAGAGTTAGTTGCTCTAGCATTTCTTTTCTGGCCACAATTGGCCAATGGGCACAATTCTCAGTGTAGAGGAATTCATTTCTTTCCAGCAAACAAAATGCTTCCATAATTCTTTCTATAGAAAAAAAGAAAGGCAGCTGCAAGCAAGAAACCTACAAAAAAACAATGGACAACGGATGGTTCCATTTAAATGTATCTGAAGGATTAGAGTAGTCATTACCTAAGCTGCCCAACACTTCCCAGTACAAGTTAGTCATGCCAGTGCCAAGCTTTAGGCTGAACATTTACATGCTGGGCGTATGCCTCCAGCAATTTCTTTTATCTATTTTTTCATTTCAGCTAAAGCAATGCAGCTTCTTCTGACTTAAAAGGAAGAAAGAGGGTGTTGCTTTGCCCACAAGACAAAGCTTTCAACCTTCACCTCGTTTGGCTCTCCCCATCCTGCAATTGAGAACACAACTCAAAGCTTTGGCAACCAGCAGCACTGGAGCAAGAATATCTTCTGCCGTCTCCAGGAAAATCCACCCAAACTTAGCCACTTCACCAGCTTTGGAAACCAAAACCTCAACTGGTACATGCCTATAAAAATAAGCATTCGAGATGCTTTTCCTGAAGCACAGCTCTCTACACTTTGGCTTCAAAACATACTGTTCTGTTGCCCACTGCCAGCAGCACTGCCCAAAGCCCCGTGTTACGCGCAGAAGGCTGATGCTGAGTAAAACACATCTGTCTGATCCTGTGGCTCTGTCTAATTTTTCAGCAGCACATCCCCCCAACAATAATTCTCCCTAGACTGACAGCAGAAACAAACAGAAAGAAAGAGGCATAAAACCAATCAGGCCCAATAATTTGGAAATTCAAAAGGTTTTATATTGGCTTCTGCATTTGGGAGGGATTTTTCACATCCAGTTTCAGCAGAGCCTGCTATACAATCTAGTAGGATCTAGTGGCAGGGGGTTGGAACTGGATGATCTTTAAAGTCCCTTTCAACCCAACCTATTCTATGATTCTGCAAGAAACAATTGAGACTATATTTCTATTCAGAGCAGAGCAAAATGAATCTTTTCCACTAAGGTTGTGTACAAAGGCTGAGGTTTTAAGTCCTTCCAAAGAAAAACCATTTTCTCCTGGTTTTTTATCGAGTTAAATGGGATGGCTTCACTAAATGTTATCTACAAACAAGCCTGCTTGCTAAGTCAAATGCTGTGGTATCAACAAGTTTAATTCTTCAGAAAATTATGATGGATGGGACTCCTCTCAGCTCACTTAATGACGGGTGTCTAACAAGGTGGAACAAAGTGTTCTCCAGAGACTCCTGCCTCTCAGCTGGCTACTGAATGTAGCTAATACCAGACACTTCATTTTTTAGGCAAAAAAAACCCCAAACTAGATTAAATGAGTGCAGTCCAAAGATTACATTTATTAAAACCACTGGATATCAAGTACTTCTGCTTCCCAAAGAAGGAACTGCAGGATGAAAGCTTGGCTCTCCTCACACGCTCATGGCCGTATGTCAGGGAGCCCAGCTGCAAGCACCAGCTTGACTTGGGTTGCTTTCATCCTACTTTAAAGAGTTTTATTTAGAACTGCAACATGAAATACTCAGAAATACAGTAACAATTTATTGGATTTCTGGATACTGCACAGTTAAAGCCTGAGAGGAAAATTTCCCACCGTGTCATCAAGTGCAGAAAGGATGCAGGGTGGGAATGTGGCCCTTTCCCAAGCCTCAGCCATGACTGTCATCTTTAAAAAGATAAAAGCAAGCTAAGAAAAGGTCTTCCTTTAGACTTTCCACTAACGCACAAGGACGTGCCACGACTCCGCTACAAGGGAAAAACCGAATCCATCCCAGTGGTTTGTGTTGGCATGCAGTGATTTTTGCCTCATTCCTACCAAGGAACCTCAAGTTCTTCTGTCTCACAGCCTCATTCTTTGATCCTCTTACTTGACCTCCTTATAGCTGTCCACTTTGAAATGGCAGCTGACCCTTCTGTTTCATATTCTGAGTCAAACAGTCCCATGTAAGGACAAAGCCAGCATCAATACACTGATAAATCTTGAGGCATACATTATACATGAAGTTGCTGCTCAGATGAGAACAAGCTTTGCTTTTTACCATAATCTAGTACACACAAACTAGAGGCTCAAGGGTGTCTATTCCTTCCCCAATTTATGTTTAGTCTCATTAAGTTAACAAGGAGGTGACAAAACAAGTCTATCTATTCAGCACAAATTGGGCAGCATCCTTCTGAGCTTTCTTTCCAACTTTTCCTAAGTTCCGTGCACCTGAACAAGGAAGTGAATACATTGAGCACTAGAGCTCAATAAAAGTTTCCAATTACTGTGTTTTTCTCAATCCTAAAACATCATTAATAAATAGCGGAAGGACTGTCCCATTCCCTGGGAGCTACAAATCTGCAGCGCAGAGGCAGATGGATGAACTTTCTCCTTCTTTCCTTTTTCTTTTTGGAAGAAAAGTCTCTAAGTCAGCTCTTTGACTGGTCTTTTCTCCAATTGAGAGCCATACTGAATACAGCTTTACATGAAAATTGCAGATCCACTGTCTGGGGAAACTGCTAATCCAGAGCCCTGCAGCTGTATTGTAACCTGAATTAACACTTCTGGAACTGCTGAAGATGTAGAAATACTATTACTTATTTCATAGATGACTGGAAAGATCCTTTTGGAGCAGCAGCTCTGCTGATCCAGCTAGCACATGCTGTCTCTAAATTCAGATGTGGTTTTGATGTGTTTTACTAACTACACATTAGCATCAGCTCTCCGTTTTCAGACAAAAAGGTATTTCCCACCAGCAGAAGCTGAACGTACAGATCACAAATGAGCAAAACTAAGAGATAATGAAACGCTCTGCCCAGTTCTGCATTTGCTGAAATCATTAGTGCTCCTCTTTCTAGCTAATATTTCTCAGCAGTGAACTGAAACATTTTCAGTCAGCTTCTAGACTTCTGTTACACGCAGAAATTATTGCTCACCTGCCAGGTTTTGCCCCAATTTACCAGTTTCTCCAAATCATCTGGGAAAAGCATTTTTGTTACAGAGTAGTTTCTGCTCAGCACCGCCAGCCTCAAACACTCAGCCAGGCCGTTAATCCAAACCCCCTCCACTCAGCCAAGGGGCTCTCGGTTATTCCAACTAAATCGCTGTGTTGGGTTTTTCTTTCAGTCCCTGAACATTTGCAGGGCAAAAAGATAGTTTTGGATCCCTGAAACCTTCCCTGTGCCACAGCTGGATCAGATGCTTCTGCAAGCCTGACTTGTTTGAGCATCCTGAATACTTGTAGTATTAAATGGCTACACAAACACCTCTTGGGGATGGTTAAAAACCACCCTTATACATAAAATTTCATTTACAGAATGAGCTTCAGTTTTCACTGTGTCAAACCTCATTACATTCTGCTCTTGCAAAAGGTGGAATAATTTATCTTGTCACAGGCTGATGAGACTGCAGAGCCTACGTTCCCCTGACCCACATATTCCCTTCTGAGCCATTTTGAGGGAAGGATCTAAAGACCTGTATTTTTTAATTACTTTATAGCGTGTAATTAAGATAACTTGGAACAAACTCAAGGGAAAATGAGGGCAGAAAAATTAACTCTTGAGCAAACCGCAAGTTGCTAACGTGAAGCGAACGTATCTTTTAAACTAAAAACTGATACAAAACCACGTTATGACTCCTCACCTGGAGCTGCCTCCCCAGTCCAAAAGCCAGGCTGCACCATTTAATTTTTGACTTCCTAGAAATTCACGTTTCAGTTTGAATTCTGTGAACAAATTTTAGCTCCCAGACAATCACATTAAATCACAAAAGGCAACACACAGAATTCCTCAGCACAAAGGAATGAGAGGGGGAGAGTGCTCAATATTTGTAATAAAATTCAGGGATTGTAAGGGAGTAAAACAATAATTGATTTTTCTGCAATGTACTGACTGGGAGAAGGATAGATGGAAGGATCAGAAACGACACTGCAGAAGTGGAAGCATGCAAAGCTACCCCAAAGGAAGCTGAAGAGAAAGCTTATCCTGCTACTGTGAGCAGCAAGGGCTCAGATATTGTGTCTCGCAGTGCCCAGTAACACCAGGTGCCTAAATACTGCTGAACCAGAATCGTTTAGGTTGGAAAAGACCTTTAAGATCATCAAGTCCAACCGTTAACCTAACACTGTCAACCCCACCACTAAACCACATCCCCAAGTGCCACGTCTGCTACCTATCTCAAAGATTTTTATTCCCAAAGATCAGGATTTCTCAGCAGACGGTAACTATAACAAAAAGCTCTATATATTAAGCCTGCCACACATGTTTCCATTTTATCCACCAGGGAAAAAAAATACCAAGTCAAAGGCTCTATCAAACTTGTCAAAAGGAGAGAATGTTCCTACTTGTCAGCCTCGTCAATCACCTGCTGCCGCTGCAGGAAATGCAGTGTTAGCTTTTGCATGGATAAAAAATGCTTTTTATATTTGACATTGATTTCTAGCTTGTAATTTTTTTTTATTAATACCTCTGTCTAAAAAGGAAGAAAAAGTCTAAAGCAAAGCAGAGAGATGAGACTCTTCAGGGATGTGACCTTGCTGATAATTCGCATTGACCGTATTCACCTCTGCTGCCCAGGGCGCCTGCTCCTCAGTGCTGTAAGGCTTTCCTAAGGCTGCCTATTTTCATCTTGTTTCCACAGTTAGAGGAGGACGTGAAAGGTAATATTACAGGTAGGAGTAATATCTGGTTTCCAGACTAGACATATATTTGTCTAAAACTGAAAAGGCTTGTAGATCTCACCGTGTATTCAGATTCATTCTACTTTATCAATATTTGCTGATAATTAGGAAAGCACCCGTAGGTTTCATTCCTATGGCAAAAGAGACTGCATTTACAGAAACTCTGCAGGCGCCTCAGTCTAATCTGGCCTCTGTATCCCAGAAACCAGGAGGAAATCAAAGCTCCCAGACTCCCCGAGACCCAGGGCTCCTCAGGGCATCCAGTCCCTGCGCCACAGGGACCCGCTCCGCTCGGGGCAGGATCTTCACCGAGGCAGGGAACTCATCCCTACCCGCTGGGATTTCTCCATCTGTATGCAAAGCTAAATGACCACCCAACAGCAAGAGGGCAAATGATTAGTTAACGCCTGTGAAGCGCTAAGAATTGTTATTACAGACCTTGGCTCCTGCCAAATGCCAGAAAATCAATTAATCCACCTCAGTTCCAATCCATCCAGTAACCAGCTTTCTCAATGTTATTTTCTATCAGTTGCAAATATACCTTTCACCTTGTTTTGGTACAAGTGAGGTTTATTGGGGGGAAACACTTAGGCCATAAGCCTCACAGAAGGGTAAAGTTAAATGTCACACTCGTTTTCCCTCCTCATGAACTGCTTACTCATCTCTGCTCTCTGTTCGAGCATCAAGCCAGACACAGGCAAGTACATAACTCAGGTTAATTCCTGGAATTGGTACCTTGAAAGAAAAAACTGACCAAGTAATAATTAACATGCAAAAAGGTGGCTTTTTGGTGAGGCAAATGGTTGGAAGTTGCTCTCAAACTACACAAAACTTTCTGTGATGATGTTGGGCGGCTGGTGTGCTGGGGCTGCTGCCTCCTTGTTACCTGCAACCCCCCCTACCTCTCTGATTTTACCAACTTTCATTTCTAGCAACTAAAATACAGGACTGTGCTTTAGTTCTGTGTCCTGTCTTGCATAACGGGGCCCTAAGACAGGCTTCTGCATGCTAAATATTAATGTTTAGCATTTTCCTGTTTTCCATCACGGTCATTCTGCGTTGGCTTGCGCTGCTGTGAGGGAAAAACAATCAGTTGTGTGACTCCAGGGCGAGCCTGGTCATAGGGGAAGCATGAAACCGCGTTTTCAATTCAACGCCTCATAAGGCAGACGATTTCTGCTGATTCAGGTGCGTGTGACAAGCAGCTGCTCTGGGGAATCCAACGCTGATCTCACGCCGCCCGCTCCACGAGATCCAAGGGGAAACCCTTCTGCTCGTATCACAGCGCAGATGAGCCTTGGGAGAGCTGGGCAGGAGTGTGAGGACTTTGAAGGGACATTAAAGACAAGTCAGGCAGATGGGCAGGCAGCTGAAGTGGAAGAGCTATAAAAGCTGGACTATAAAGTCTGCAGACACACCTTCTTCATGGAAGCACAGCTCTGCAGGCTCTGGGACCCCAGCTCACAGTCTTGGGACCTATTTTTCCGGTCGACTTTTAGTATGTTGAACAGTGGCGTACAGCAAAGTCATGATAACCAGGGGAATCTCAGCATAAAGTGGCAGCACATAAAGCTAATTTAACTATGTTAACAGTGCCCCAGGAAACAGAATACCTGCTCTTTAAGGGTGTAGTAGAAAGCCTCATTAAAAGTTTGTTTTGAAGCGATTTTTCTGTTCTTTGTTGCCTCTCAATTCCTTTAAAGTTTGTAGGTTTACTTCCCCTAAAAACAAATCATACTTAGAATAAAGAGAGCACTGACCTATATTCGCATGGCTGGGTTATACTTAATTGTGAGGCACATCAAATGAAATCCAGGAGTGAAGTGATTGGCGCCGAGACAGGCTGCGAAAACATGTACCTCAACTCCTAAGCCTCTCATTTAAAACCACTAGAATAATCTCTTTGAAAGATCCAAGCAGGATTTCCAATGACTGAATTTCGCTTCCGAGACATACCGGAGCAAGGCTTTTCACATCACAGAAAAGTCACTTAACTCCAGCACACGGAGCAGAGCCCAGACAGCTGACCCAAACTGGCCAACACAAGCATTCCATACCATGATCAAAATGCTCTGTTTACAAGCAGGACATTTGCCAGGTCCAGCCTGCTCTCAGTGTCCCAGGCTATTGGTGACCCACTTCTGATGCTCCGAGTTTGGTTTCTGTGTTTGGTGACCTCTCTGTGTTGGCTGGAACCTCCATGCCCCCGGAACTGTTTCGCTCTCTGTGTTCACAACCTGGTGTTCACTGCTTGGAGCACATGTTCTGCAATCGCTGCTTGGGATGGGCTGAGTACTGTTTTAAATTTTATTATTATTATTGCTGTTACTATTATTGTTGTTATTTTCTCTTCTTTTATTGCTCTATTAAAACTGGTTTTATCTCAACCCACGAGTTTTCCTTTTCTGATTCTTTTCCCCGAGTGGGGAGGGTTGACAAAGAGGCTGTGTAGTGTTTAGCTGCCAGCTAAGGGCTAAACTAAGACTATTGTTCAAAAGACACGGCTGATTTGAGACACTAAGACTGAGATTTTGTAGTAAAAACATTGACAGACCCCTAACTATTATAGTACCTCCTGGCACTGCTATAATTAGATAGAACATGACTATTAGTCATCTTAATTAGTATACACATTCCTTGTTTAACACTATAAAAATTACAACGCAAGGATGCCACTTAATTAGGTGACTTGGGAATTACTGCCTACCTATATTTCATTTTTACTTTAAGCGTCCTTAAGATTAAATCTAATATTTATAACCCAGTCTAGGTATTTATATGGCTCTCCTCCTGTACATAAAATCACCTGTTAAATGAATATATATTAAATACCTCAAGGACGTTTCTGAAGTTATGTTAGCAGTTCATTTGGAACTCGATTCCAAGGAAAGAAATACATGGCAATTTTAGAAACTCAAGGTTAACCGCATATTCTAATCAATGCATTACACACTATAAATTTAAAAGAAAAGAAAGTGCGTTCACTTAAATGCCCCATCAATCTTCCAGTTCTCCTGATGATGCCTCCTTGTTTCCCTAGTGAAGTGCTCAGACATCTTTACCTGATCCAGTGGGAGTTGTCCCTGCCCAGGGCAGGGGTTTGGAACTGGATGAATTTTAAGGTCCCTTCCAACGCAAACCGTTCCATGATTCTACAAGTCTCTGAAACTCCTGTCCTTGGGACTGTCTAATGGCTCCACTGTTGGAGAGAGCAAGGCAACGTCCAATCTGAAGTCTCGCTGAGCTCCGCTTGATCCCAGCAGTACGTTATTTACCCACATTCAATAAGATAAACATTAAAAACCCTCTTACGTGTGCCTGCCTATGAACCGCCCCCCGTTTCACAAGTACCCTAACTTCTGCAGTGCTGCTGAGCCACCGAGGATGCATCCAGCACATTTGGCTGTCTGGGGACTTTGGTTTGATTTCGAGTCTCTGCCTTCACCTCAGAAAGTGGCAGAGCCAGGCAGTCCGTACACTCTCCCATCTCACAGATCAACTGAGGAGTTATTTACCCATGGCTTAGTGAAGCCAGGGGTCCAAGATGAGACCGGCTAGTGGTTTCATAGCATCAAAGATGCTACACACTTGTTAATTATGTTTAACAATTTTTGTTGCTCTACTTTCATATAGAAATTTCTTGAAAATAAACTATGCCTACTTTGCCATACACAGATCCACCACATACAGTACGAGACACAGGATAACACAGGCAGCAGAGAGCTTCTAGCACACGTCTGTAACCATCTGAACGTAAGAGCCACCCTGTGATCGAGCCCTGAGCGGGCAGAGAGCCTTTCATTCTGCACAACACAGCACAGGACAAACAGCTTTGCTGCACTACAAAGGAGTTTGGCAATAAAATTGTTGCTCAGAACAAGAGCCCGCAAGAAATATGAAGACAAAACAAAAATGTCATGACATTTGGTAAAGAAATGAAACGCGCTTTCTTGCCAGGTACCTGCTGCCATTGCCAGACTCAAACCTCTTCCCTCCACCCAGAGAGCCCATGGCAGCCGTTAGCAATCTGTTCACATCGTCATTAAACTGATTATCCCTCAGTCTCTACAAATACCACAGTGCCACTACCCTATGTCAAATCCCAATCTTTCTATGTGTTTAATATTTACTGTCCTCAGATTAATTCAAATAAAAAAAAGAAAAGTATTAACGTGTAGGTAGTCTACGTATCCATATATCAACGTTTCATCACAGCTCCTCTTCCATTTCCTCTACACCACTACAGCAAATACTTCTTCTCCAAGATAATTCTTAAAGCTACTAAAAAAAACCATGGAAAACCCCAAAACTCTTTCTCACTTTCTCATTGTAAAATATTTTCAAATGATAATTACGAAGGATATATGGAAAATGGAATGGTTGTTTTTAGCCACAGATTAAGACTTGCCAAAACCAAAGGAGTTGCTATTCAATGCACCCAGCACTAGAAAACAAAGGAATTAACTCACGTGAAAAATTTAAGGTCACAGCAACAGAGGAGCAGGAAGCAATTTTTCTTACCATGACCAGTTTTCCGATTTCTTCTATCTCACCAGACTGGAATTGTTCAGACCCCAGGCTCCCTAGGAAACCTTTTTGGATATTTCAGAGAAGTTTTTCAGTGACGGGATTCTGAGGTGCTGGTGTGCTCAAATCCTTCTGCAAGGATGCACGAGGTTGGGGGATTCCCTGCACGCCCTGAAGAGCGAGAAGAGGTGGTTACTGTAAATACTTTGCCTATTACACCAAACAACCAGACATTTCACTGAAAAAGTCTAGAAATGTAAGTTTTTAACACTGACAGGTAAAATGATGTTGCAAGGCATCAGCTTTGGCACACACAGAAGTTGAAGGGGGCATCATCTATCCAACCTGATGACACAGCATAAGTCAGGCTCGCACTATGCTGGCCAGATTTCTCTCAGAAATGATAGTTTGCCAAAATACAACAAAAAAAAACAATGCAAGGGCAAAGTTTATGGGAAACGAATGATGTCCCAGAGCAGAGACTCTGGAGCAGGCTGTGAAAGAGACTCAGGGGATTAACACAACACTCAGCAATTAGCCACTTCAATTCTTTTCCAGGTGAACATAATTCTTGCTACTTTAAAGTGTAACCTCCAACCTGTGCACCTCCCTGTCCACTCCAGCAGCGTGTGAGGATGTCAGGGGAGACAGTGCTGAAAGCCTAAGGTACCACATATTTACAATTTAGAAGACATCCTCCTTTGTCTCTGTTCTCCCATCTCCTCCTACCTGTAACAGGCTGAATATTCTCCATCGTTCTCTACGGTCTTAATAGTGGCTTTTGGGGGGGGGGGAGTGTCACATCTTTTAGTTCTGATTTAATACAGGCTCTCCCATTAAAACTAATAACACAGAGCAAGGCTGTACTCAGCTCTCTCCTCCTGATTCTGTGTATGCTCTTCCACACCACCACTGGAAATACTTTCTCATAGCTCGAGCGACGCACCTTTCACTTCCACATCATTTCTCCAACACTATATCTTTTTCAGCAGAGCCTCCCTTGCCCAGGCTCTGCTGAAAAAGATATAGTGTTGGAGATGGGGCCAGTTCCACAGCAGGAACCATCAGAGCGCCTGGCTGAGCCCTTCAGCACCAGAGACGTCTCTGTGAAAATGTATTTAAGAAAGGGCAAAGCAGTGCCCAGCAGCAAGGGTGAGGAAAAAAAGAGGGAGAAACAGCCCCATGAGCACCAAGGTCAAAGAAGGAGGAGTGCTTGTTATCATCTCCACTCAACTTCCTAATTGATTTCTCCAAGTTCCAGCTAGATTCCAACCTTAACAAACTCTGGAAACTGAAATAAAGAGGGAGCAGGTGATTTGTTCTGTGAGGAGACGTTCTGTTCCAAAATGAAACTTCTCTTGCAAGCACGGAGAGAGTCGGCTTTCATCTCCACCCAGAGCAGCGCTTTGTGACTGGGGAGAATTGAATAAGCAATGGAGACTCTGCTTCTCCACCTGAAACACACGCACTTATTTTTGAAATATAGGGCTGAAGGTTTTTCTCCAGGAAATTTTATTCACAATAAATAAAAGAAAAATAGTTTTGAGCTGAACCGCCTTGCAAATTAGAGCTTGACTTCAGCTTTTTCCATTTTACGAGTCAAGCCTTTTGCTTTTATTAAAGGCAGTTGAAATTTCAATTTACTCCTGGCTGGATACAGTTCTTCATTCAGCCCACAAAAAATATTCAATTTATTGAAATGTTTCAAGTTTCAGATCATTCCAAGCTAATATTTGTTCAGCTCAGCTAAACAGCAAACCAGGAGCGTATCTTTATTTAAATATAGGAGAATAATTTCTTTCATCCCCGTATGTGTGTCAGCCTAATCAGGTCACCGGTAGGAACTGTTGACTGGGAGAAACACAAGGCTTTCTCTTTATGAAAAATGACTGACCTTGCTTTAAAGCAATTTAGTTTGTGTCAACATCGCCATTCTCATTAAATAATGGGCTCTAAGTGGCACATCCATTCTTCTTCAGCACAGACAAGAGCTCTCCAGGCAAGTTCTAGGATGCTATTTTTAGGCAACTCACAGTAATAACGTGCTCAATGCACTGTTTGAAGTGTGTCTACAATAATTAGTCCGTGTCTGCTCTGTTGTACTGGTCAGCTCCAGAGAGAGCTCATCAAAATGTTAGATCTGCACCTTTACTCGGCTGCAGCAAGGGAATCAAATAAAGGTAAGCGTGCTGTAGCACTGGGGTAGCTGTAAATAACATCAGTGCAACAAGTCCATTAGTTATACCCTCCCCTTCCTCTGTCTGAACATGCTAAACACCTTCAGCAAAATTCTTCCTCCTTTAGTTGCTGGAAAGGACTCGTTTTGCAACCATTTGTCACTAATCCTCCTACTTTTGGCATTTCCTTTGTATATTACCCAGTCAGTTACACAAGTATTGTAGATGATAACACAGCTAACATCCTCTGTTAGAGCTGAACTAGTGCTGGGTGACAAATTGTTATTAAATTGTTATTAAATTATGTTATTGATTTTAGTAAGAAATGTTCTCCTGTGAGGGTGGGGAGGCCCTGGCCCAGGTTGCCCAGAGCAGTGGTGGCTGCCCCAACCCTGGAGGGGTTCAGGGCCAGGTTGGATGGGGCTTGGAGCCCCTCATCCAGTGGGAGGTGTCCCTGTCCATGGGACTGGATGGGCTTTGAGGTCCCTTCCAATCTAAACCATTCCACAATTCTTTTCCCAACAACTCCTTAGAAGCGGCTGTTGTGATTACAAGGGCTCCCCTGGAACTGAATGTCAGGAAGATACAAAATCAGCCTAAGACACTCTAATGAACACACACAAATACGTACTTAGGCCATCCACAGCATTAGACCAGGTCTTTAAACACCTTTGCTCTGTGTATCGGCTACTAAGGCCATAAGAGAAGCAATGTGGTTTACTCAGCTTGTTTCTTCATGACAAGTCATCTCTGCAGGGAAAGCATTTGAGATATCAGTCATGTCATAGCATACACACAGCTCAGCTGAGCTTTTTAATGATTAATTAATTAATGTAGTCAGTCTTGTAGCATTTTAGCACTGTTTATCAGAGTGCTGCTGTTAATACTGTTGATTGTTGGGTATAGCAGCCTAACATGTGCCTTGCAATGTGACACAGCCTGGACCATCCCTACTTTGACCAGACCCAGGTTCATTTTTAACAAGCAGATGTCTGTCTGCATTGAAAGATCTGTCTTCAGCCCCATACAGACATTATTTATAGGATCCCTTCAGGTTCTTGATCAGATCTAGTGTGATGTCACGTCATTATCCTTCCTGCAGGTAATGCTGTTAATCAGCACAATGCAATTTGTCATTTCTAGGTTGATGACATCCAGCTCTCTGACTTTTCAAAGTCTAGCACTGCACATGCTGTCACAGCATTTCAAACATACTGAAGAAAATCTGCTTTCGCTCGAAGTCAGATAAAAGAGATAGAGATCACTGCTGCATAGGTTCACCTCCTCATGATTTAAAACAAACACTGAAAATTATGTAAAAGGTTGAAAAATCCTCATTAATTGGAAAAGTTGAATTTTGCCCAACCCCCCAGGAATGGTACTGACTTAAACACTCATTTAATCAAATCCCACAAACAGCAGAAATTTAAACCTGTAGGGTACAGATTCCTTCTAATCCTGGAGATGTTAAACGTCAGCATGGAAGTTAAGTTTCCAGAGATGAGGTTTCCCCTCCTCTACTGCACTCTCATCAGACCCCACATGAGGTCCTGTGTCCAGTTCTGGAATCCCCAACATAAGAAGGAGACAGAACTCCTGGAACAGGTCCAGAGGAGGCCAAGAGGTGACCCGAGGGCTGGAGCATCTCTGCCATGAGGACAGGCTGAGAGAGTTGGGGCTGTTCAGCCTGGAGGAGAGAAGGCTCCAGGGAGACCTTAGAGCAGCTTCCAGCACTGAATCTAAAAATAGCTGCAAGTTATGCTTGAAGTTGGATGGAAAAGGTAGGGAAAGGGGAAAGAAAGGTCAGATTATCCCAGTAATACTGGTCACATCCCACACATCTATAGAATCTTCTGCAATGATAACGCACTATCCCAAATATCTCTGCTGAAATTCAACTGTGATTCAACAACAGTAATTCAGGTCACAGTTTAAGCTTTTCACATAATTAGTTTACATTTAATCAGACTGCTGGTATGTAAACATAATTACCATTCTCAGACCATTAATTGAAATTGTCACAGCAGTACAGCTCAGTCCTCCCCCAGCTCTGCTGCAATGGACCACTCGCTCCTGGATCCTAAATGGCCACAACAGGTTTCTTGAAGACTCCACCGTGCACCAGCCTGACCCACCCTGGCTGAGACTCTCCCCAGTCACAGTGGGGAAACCAGACCAACCACCTCCTTTCAATCCTAACCACACATGTAATAAATTAAATTCAGCTGGTGTTAATCAGGCCAACTACAAGCTAATGCTTTACCACCAAACTCCTGTACAATAGTTTCAAATTGTGCTAGTAAAGCTCGTCTCTAATGGGATGAATAGATACAAACTATGATTTAGGTGCAAACCTAAGGCTACCTCTGCCTCTGAGAAAATAACAGCTAAAGTATTTCTACAAAGTGTTAAAAACAATTTCTTCCTCTTCAATGTCCATTAACTTAGCACACAAATAAAAAAAAAAAAAGGAGAGGAGCCTTGTAATGCATCCTTCTCACAGGTGGACTCTCAAAACAAGACACCTGCAGGTCTCAATTCCACCACCACTGCCTCTCTCATTCTGACCCACTGTCAGCTGGGGCTGGGGAATAGCCTTCAATATTTTTAAGAACTTGGTTTAACTTTATTTTTCAAATGCTCTAATTCACTTTTTCTTTTTGATAATCTCCAGGAGTAGCAGCATCAAAAAGATCCTGAGTTGGTGCAGAACTTTCACCCTACTTGTGGCTTTCTGAGGAGCAGGGATGAAGCAAGAAGAAGTGTCACTTGCCTTCATTAATCGCAGGTCAGGATGCAATTATGTTGGAAACAGTCTTTTTCTTTTCACAACTATGGTTTTTTTTCTTTAACTCCTCTTGTCTGCTTGGCCTGCCTGGCAAGCCCAGACTTGATTATATTTTATAGGGACATGGAGTGAAGGCGACTCCACTAACAGCTGCTCAATATTTGATGAACAGCAGCCAAAGTCAGCCGGAAGGGTCAAGGCAGTTGGAGGCTGGGGGGAAATAACCTCCACTCACAAATTTTACTTATATTCTCCACAAGTTTAAATTACTTTTAATGAAACATGAACTGAAGATTTGACAAATGACCCCCTGAGTCTTCAAGTTTCACAGGGAACTTGCAGTGAAATTAAATTAATAGTCAAATTTTCAGCATGCAGTGTCTGCTGTGAAACCAAAATCTTTTTACCACTTAATTTCTCTGTATTATCTTATTATGCTACACTCAAGTAATTTCCCCCGTGTAAGTAATACCTATTATTTACTCCCTCTTACTTATTAGTGTCAGAATGTCTCTGCCCCAATTCCTTTCAGACAACTGAACATCCTTTGAAAAGTATCTCCAAGATCTTCCCCAGCACCAATAAAACTGAGGTTTTTCACAAAAATTTAGCACATTCAAAATATTTCCTTTGTGCTGCAACCTAGTTTAATTTATAGTACATTTTCCTCCTGAAATGAGCATTTTAAAATAAAGAAGACATGGCTTCATTGACTTTCCTGGGGAGGGAAAGAAAAGGAAAAAGAAAAACAGGTAATGCTTCACCTCACTGTTGAACTGAGCTGGCCCCAAGCAGATATGTGAACGCTTACAGATGTATGGTTTGGGTCAGAAGGGACCTCAAAGCCCATCCAATTCCACCCCTGCCATGGGCAGGGACACCTCCCACTGCATCAGGGGCTCCAAGCCCCATCCAGCCTGGCCTTGAACCCCTCCAGGGATGGGGCAGCCACCCCTGCTCTGGGCAACCTGGGCCAGGGCCTCCCCACCCTCACAGGAGAAAATTTCTTACTAAAATCTCATCTCAATCCTTCCCCTTTTAGCTTCAATCCATTCCCCTCATCCTATCCCTGCCCTCCCTGATCAAGAGCCCCTCCCCAGCTCGCCTGGAGCCCCTTTCAGCACTGGAAGCTGCTCTAAGGTCTCACCAGAGCATTCTCCTCTTAGGCTGAACAACCCAACTCTCTCAGCCTGTCCTTGTAGCTCACAAACACTACGGAGAAATCTGCCACAGTTTTCTTAAGGTTAACCTCATTACTAACCCAGCTCCACCAGGAGTTCGCTGGAGCAAGCAGTGTCCCATCTTTCTACGACACAATGTAGTCAGTATGAGTTCTAGATTTGGCTCTTCTGGGTGGGATCAGAAGAGTGATTTCCCAAAACACATCCCAGACACTAAAGCATCTGACCCACCACCCACTAACTGGCTGCTTCCTTTCTTATTCTTCTCAATCCACATCTGTTCCCCCGTAATTCTGGGCTCACGCACCCTCATTGATACCAGGGACACAAACTAAAGAAAACAGGTGACGTACACTTGTTTAAAGAGAATCATAGAAGACAATCTCACAGCACGTGCTGATGGCCACAAGTAAATTGTAGGTCTCATTTGTCCATTTTGGCTTTAAAACAAGAATAATAATGTCCAATTCTTCTACCACAATGGCTGAAAGTGGCTTCTGCGTTAGCTCAGCATCAAAGAACTTCCTGAGGTGAGGTTTGCCACAGAACTCTATCTCCAATTTCTTTCTCCAAGGTTCTCAGAGCATGCTGCTATTTTCTATTACAAGCAGAACCGTGATTGCTTCTGCAGCCAATTATGTGTGTTCAAAGGGAGCGATAGCTGCAGGAATACATCACTTGATGTTATAACATGTTATTATTAGGTTTTCAGCCCTAATCACTCTGAAGAATACAAACTTCCCTTGCAACGAGTGAATGCCACTATCAACAAGCAATGTTTTGTTACCTAAGCAATTAAGGTGATGGATACAAGGGGGTCTGTGGAGCAGAATTCCATATTTGAGTTCCCTTACAGGAACTGACTTAACTGTCACTGAGTTTAGTGAAACTTACCCTGGAGAGTACTGCATAAACGTTCACTTTTCTGACAAGCAGCACAGTTTGGATGATTGTGGCCCATCAATGATAGCTCATCCCACCAAGTCCAGAATGAAATCTCTCCTTAAGATTCGCCGGCTGATCCCTTGTCTTTGCTTTATACCTGACTTCAAGGAAAGGAAGCCAAGAGGTCAGAGAAAGAACACAAAATCTATATTGTAATTGTGTTATAAAACCAAACACCTCTGTAAAATTCATCCCTGCTCCTACAAAGAGCTATGACAAAACCCTGCAGTTTTACATGATACTCTGCAATATTTACATGTCACAGATTTCTTTCAATTCAAAAGAATAAAAACATTTCCTATGACACTAAAAAAATCTCTTCAAGGGAATGAATTTTGATTTCCACTCTCTCTGACCATGTAACAACATAAATGGAGGCAATAAATTTATGTGGGGATTATTTCCCCACACCTGCTGTTCTGAAAATGATCAAACAAAACATTTCAGCTTCATCATCAGATTCTTTCAGTTTTCCTTCAGCCGACAATCTGCTACAGAAATGCAGAGATTCAGGAAGAAAAGTTATGCTTCAACAACATTGTTATTTCCAAATGGAAAAGCACAGAAAAGTTGCATTCGCTCTCCCTGGGGGCAAGATAGGATGCACTTGGGAAATCTTTGCAAACTACTCAATGAACTCAGCCCTGCTCCACATTGCCTGTTAAATACATCATTAGGACATGCTCTAAATAAGAAAATCATCAAGAAACAAAGCTGTCAGCTTTTTTTTCCTTATTTTTTTCTTTTTGCCCTCTAAAGCACATTTAGCCATCAACCTGTGCCAGACGTCAGTGCTGCTGGAGAGAAAGACTTTCTGGGCTAGCATCACACTGATGTTTCACCCTCCTCTTCCAGCAGAGCAGTGCAGGCGATGGCCAGCCCAGACCCACAGAACAGTGGTCATCTGGAGCCCCCACAGCAGTGTTGGAACTGTTAGCCTGGGCCTCTTTAACAGTTGATCTGAGATTTAAATATAACAGCACAGAAGTAAAATAACTGAAGGCGCTAAAAATTCCTCTCTTGCGCAGTCACTCTTTCTCTCTGTCAAGCCCCTAGTCAATTTGGCTGCTCCATGGCAATGATCTATTTAGCTTCTTCAGCAAAATTACACCATTGCTCGATCTGAAAGATCTCAGCGCAGCAGGAGCTCTGCTTTAAGCAGTACATTTCTCCATGCAGACACGCACGGGAGGCTGAAGAAGCTGTAGCTTTAAACATGCTGTAGGTGCAAGGCATCACAGCCTTAAAAAGCATCGCTGGAGAAGCAGTCAGACATGGACATTATCAGAGGAGCAAGGAAGCAAATGGCCAAATAATTGCATCTTTGTCAGCACTGTTTTAGTCCTTACAGAAGAGTTGTAGGTGATAATTGACATTGTCATGATGTAAGCAGCAATTGCCTCTGGGCACTAATGTGGAACTTGCTGCTTTGAATCATCCTGGACCTCAGTAAATGAGCGGAACAGCCTTGGCAGCAGTTGTGTCATGGATTAGTCAGCAGCTTCAGCGCCGCGCTGCTGATTCAGCCACAGCCAAAGGCCCTGCTGCCCCTGCACGATAAGCATTTTCATAGACACAACTGATTTTCAAGTCACCGGTCTTATCTCACCAGAATCAAGAGGTTTACACTAAATGAGTGTTCAAACCTGCTGATCACCGGTGTCCCCACACCATGTGGATGCCCGCTGAACTACGCAACCATCGGAGAGGGATGCTCTGTGTGCACCCCCAGCTCTGGCATCGCTTCTTCTGAGCATCCAAACTTCCTGCAGGAAGGGAAAGGGACCCGTGTACACCCATAAATCATGCTCAGAGCAGGATTAAGAACATGGATATAAAATACCTTCCACTGACATTAACATATCGGATGAATTAATGAACATAGTGCAGTGCAGCACCTAAAAACGTAGATCTCTATTCTCCAAAAATCTGCATGTGCTTAAATTCACCCAACCAGAAAAATTCCACTGATGTCAAGGGTAGCTCCACAAAGCAATGCACCCACAGAATCATTTGACAGGCCTCAGTTAATTAAAGTAACTACTCAACACATCATTTTCCCAAAAGTCATTTGTAACAACTTTAGCTGGAATTTGTTAAAATTAGACTTCTTCCTCCTGGCACGAAGAAAGAATTCTCAGGCCACCTCCATAGATGACATTACCTACCCTGAGTATGAAACCATGGTTAAAAGTCTCATCGCTGAAGATCATCTTTGCAACCCAAAAAAGCAGTGACGTAACCACAGAACTGATCTATGACTGAATACCTACAACACAGAATAGGCTCAAAAGGCCACCAGGAGAAATAATAAATATAAATCATGAGTAAATAATAGCAGCCTTTTAAAAGCTTATTCTCTTTTAAATGGTAGCTGTTTCATTTAGAAAGAAAAACAGATAAAAATTAGTGCTTTGGGAGAAGCTCTACTGAGTTACATTTCTGCCATTGTTGTGCTTCAATCCTCCTCCATCGAAATATCAGATGATCTAACAAATTCAGTTGCACTCGCCAGATTTCTGTTTGTGTGCAGCAAGTAAAACAGTCAGGCATCACAGCACCAACAGCATATGCGGCTGTTGGAAAGTTTCCTTTAGGAAAAGTTTATCACACAGACTGATTTTAGTCTGGAAAACAAGACAGGCAGCAGAGAGCACCACAGCTAAGAAACTTTGTTCAGCCTCACATTAATAACAATCTTTCTTACATCGTTAAATAATCTATGTTAAGATGGCTTAACTGCATTTAGCCTTGCAGAGAAAATCCATCATGTTTCAACAAGTAAAAGCAATGAGAAGGGAGTTATTTAAATGTGGCAGCGGGGAAAATGAAGTCATTGGAAATAAAGGTTGTGTCTACATCGTAGGGATTACACTTACTTGAAGAGCTAAGTCTGATTTAGCTTTGAAACACTGGCTAAGTATGAAATATTTGTTAACAATAACGATCACAAACATATATAACAAATTTAAACTGAAAGAAAAAAACCTAGACAATGCCCTAACAGATTTCATGCAAGGATTTCAAATTTTATACAATTCTCCACAGGCTGGTCAGTAGGATTTTAACAGCTGGATGTCAAATAAGACACAAGCATCACGGTGTCATTCCTCTTCACTAAGGTCCATATTTTCTTGTTAGTCCCACCCTAACATTTCTATTCTGTCCCTGGCAAATCTATGGGAAACAGTAGAGCATGAGTAAGATGCAAAGGGAGTCTGAGAGGAAGGCTTAGTATGGCAAAAGCATGACAAGCTGAACAATGTGATTTAGAAGTTTTAGTGAAATAAAACCTATTACTATAGCAGCAAGCATGTTGTTTGCCATCATTCTTCAGTGCACAGGAATAAAACCCCACTCTGCGGAGCAAACGCTTTGGGCAATGTTGTTAGCGCACTTCTGGCTGTCAGTTTTGTTGTTCTCTTTGTAAGATTTCTGAAAGACGTTCTCTATAATCGAGTGTATGTTATCCCCCACAACACATTTACACAGATATTCTTCCCTCCAGTACTCCAGCCCAAACACTGATTCAAATGCCTGTGTCCAACACGATGGAGCAGGAGCATTTATAGCCTGGTATTTTAGGAATAAGAGGAGTTTTCAGGGGGAGGGAGACTGATATTACTGGAAAAAAATGTGGGGAACAAAGGAACTTCTACAGACAGCCAGAAAACTGAATAAGGTTTCTGGGACATAGTTTCTACTTTACTAGGAATAAAGCATTAGGTTTTAAAAAGGCAAATTTATTTCACTTTCACTTGTTCATCCTAGTGATTTCAGACCTGAGCAAACCAGAATATCGTACAGATGACTCCAATAATAGTGTGTTAAAGGTAGGAAAATACCATCATTTCCCTTTTTAAGAATCGTTCTGTGGTGGGAAGCTGGCCAGTCTCCACAGAATTTAGAAGTACACACGGGAAACAATTTGCTTACCCAAAGACTGAGCTGAACTTGTGTAAAGTCAGGCAGTGCTAAAAACTTGGAGCTGTAGATATCCTACTCTCTGGGAAAGCAGGGACATCATGAGCTAATTCATTTCCCACTTTGGAAGTTTTAAGAGGATTCTCCAGGAACTACACAGTCTTATTTTTCTACTAGAAAAGTTTAATAAGGCATCTTAGACTAAAGATGTGGAGGGAGTAAGCGAGAAGGGTTTTCTTACATTCACTCTCACTGAACTCCTCCAGCCGAAGTGCTGACTCCAAGAGTGACTCCGTACAGCCCTCCGCTTCAGGTAACAGACTAACAAACTAAATATCTAAGTGCAGCACTGATTTTGGCACGAACTCATCCTCTGACATTGCAGACAGCACAACCGCTCGTGCCATCACGTGCTCGCTGCCTAAGGAAATGTATGGAGTGTTAACGTACCACGTGTCAGATTTAGCCACTCTGTTAGTTACTAGCAACCAAAATCGCATGCGATACGATAGTTGCCAAGGTAACTACTCTTCCAGAGGGAAGATGAAATCTGGTGATGGGCTGTGTGCACTGACATCTAACAGAACAGCTGCCCTGGGTAATTTAGGCACCGTGTAAATTTGAGTTGATCTCAATGCTTCTGTGTCCTCAGCTAACACACACCTGTCTGAGGGCTGCTCAGCAAAAAGTCCACTCCGTACAGATCCAGGAATTCTGGAGTATCAGCATTGTGTAACCTCAGGTCTAACAGGGCTCCCTCTGCCCATGTGAACATCACAACGTTCCAGCCTGCAGAACAGAAACAAGGACTATCACAGAGGGACCAATACAATCACCTTTACAACATTCTGAGCAGCAGCAGGGAAACCCAAGTTCTTCCAGACAGGGTAATTTTTGAGTTATAATGCACCTGCACTGCTAAAAATGTACAAAATTATGTTGCCACTGTAGTTACTGAAAACAGTACAGAAGAGGATCTAATATTGTCAAGGGATCTGAGGAGCAGGGTCCTTCATACACTGAGAGTAACAATCTTCCAAAGGCAAAGCAGCGAATACAAGGGATGCAGCACAGTTTGAGAACCTCAGAGAATCATTCAGGACACTCCCACATAGAAACGAACAAACCAATATTAGTTTTCCACTGAAATAATCCTTAATACACGAATCACCTTTTGTTCTAAGGCCCTTATCACAACAGCTCTTGTGCTCTCAAACTACTGCATCCAAATAGAGCAAGTGAAATAGCAGAAAAGGGCAAAATGAAAGCAATCAAATAAAGTCAACGATAAAAGAAAAAAAAAAACCCAAATCCTAGTAACCCAGCAGAAGCTTATAAAAAGTTTAAAATCCAATACATGACTACATTCCTAAAGATTCATAAGTTTCAGTGGAGGCCACTAAACACTTTCTCAATGACTCTGAAGTCAATGACTTTTGATGTTCAGCCTCCATCTATAGTTCTTGAGGTGCAACAGAATCATAGAATCACTAGGTTGGAAAAGACCTCTTAGATCGAGTCCAACTATTCCTATCTACCACTAAACCACATCCCTGAGCACCTTGTCTACCTGTCTTTTAAATACCTCCAGGGATGGTGACTCGATCACCTCCCTGGGCAGAGATAAACCCAAGAGATTGGTTCATCTAATGAAAGCTTTAAAGCTGATTTAATAGCATGAGCCAGATCTTCATTGTTTTTTATGGTAGGAGGAGTCACACAATACGGCAGCTGTAATCTTAAGGAAAATTATATTGTTTAAAGCTTATCGATTATTAAACGATTCAAGAACAATCTCAACTGATAAGGTGACGCCAAGTCAGCCCTAAATACTTAAAATGCTTCTACAGTTCTGTTTAGAGAATGCCTACGAGGAGCAAGTAACACAACAAGATAATAATTTATCCAAACTAAAAGTTCATGTGTATAATAAACATTAAAAGGGCACACATTGATCCATCTATTAATCAGATTCATAATAATAGACCATTTTTTCTTTCTCTGGAGTGTGAAGAATGAGGTTATGAATCATAATGGGAACACTTAAAGATCACACTTGAATAACCTAATTGTTTACAACAACGATAGGATGAAAAGAAACTTAATCAAACTCTGAACTGTTGTTAAATCTCATCCTCTTAAATACAGTTCTGTGACATAACTCCAATAAATTATTTTGATAAAAAATGTTGGTTTACCTTATTAATATTCTGAATCTCTTCTGCCCATTTTCTCCATGCTTCATCTCTTCATCTGAATAGAAATAAACACAATTACTGGGAAAACATCAGGTTTTAATGCAAGTTTCAGTTCCTTTATTTACAAATCACATAAATACATACTTTTTTTTAATTTACTGCCTTACAGAGGAACCGGAGTTTCACTACATGTGAAAACTGTCAGCTAATCTTTAAATATTTATCTTTGAATTCCCCTGGTTGCATGTTCTTGGGAATGTTTTCATAAATACATCAATAACTGTCTTGTACAGCTCATTAAGGAAGCTTTTTATCCTTTAGTGTAAGAGTTCAGTTTACAGCTGCCTGTGAATCATTTTTATGGACGTCCATTAAGCCTGCCCTTCAAACTGCAATTATTTGTCAGATTTTGTGTGGACGGAAGCAACCAGCAGAGAAACCATGAAAGCTGAGAAGATGCATCAACATTTGGAACCAGAACTTGGCCCATCTCCAGCAGCACATTCTCTCCTCTAATGCTGACTCCACAGTGGTTGAGATGTACTTAATGGAGCCACCTACACCAGGACAGGCAGGTTGTTAACATTGAGCCAACACCTTGAATTTCCTCCTCACATCTATTGTTTGGCTTTCTCTGAGGTCCCAGGACATCGCTCCCTCACTTGTTGTAGTTTTCCCTCTTCCCTTACGACACGGTGCGCTGCAGAGGGGACCTGGGGACCTCTGCCACAGTTCAAAGCTGCCACCGCTCACGTTCTTTGTCCAACTCAAAGCGACAAACACCATCAGGCTTCTGCTATAGAGAAAACTTACTTACAGGGATGTTCTCAAAGGCTTGTACTGATAGGACTAGGATAGAATTGATGCACTTGTGCCCAGCTTATATATTATTTTCCACAGCTATCCAAAAATGAAGTTCCATATACAGAGACTTGCTCTCTATTGCTTAATTCATCACTTCCACAGGCACCATTCCTGGCACAGCAGGTGACACTCTGTAAAGGAGCCTATCACACACTCCCCTAAAATCAGCAATAGGGATGTTCTGTTTTGTTTCACTGAAATTATGAAAGTTAAATGATCCTTTTTATACCTTTCTCTTCAACAGCTTCACTGTATCTGAGAAACCTTTAGCTCCTCACCTGAGGTAAAATGATTCATGGTCTTGCTGCATTATAAAGAATCATAGTGAAAACCACAGGCTGCAGAGGTGCAAACACTTTCTCGCTCCTCACAGCTTTAAATTCAGTGAAAGGTAATCATACAGTTCCACTGCACATGAACCGGTTTACTGGTGGCATGATCTAACTGGCAGTTTTGAGTAACACTAACCAAAAATACTTAGCGTTAGGATATTAGTACAATACGAAACCATTACCGAAAGGCTTCGCCTTTGTCTGAAGACTGGAGAACTGAGAAAAAGCTGTAAAGGCTGTAAAAAAAGTGAAATTGAACCTTTGAAGCAGGGATACACAGGACAACGTTTAAGGTTTCTACACAATGTGCCACGGGAGAAATTTCATCTTCAGTTACCACCACCTTCTATCTAGGATTCCTCTGCTTTGCAATTTCAGCAATGAATTAATGCTGGCTTGAAACGTGACTGTTTCTGCAAACAGCCAAGCATCACCTCTCCAACAGAAGCAAAGCAACATGGTTTTAATTCAATGTAGATTTGGCTTCTCGACAATTTGTTGCTTTTGAATAAGCATAAAAATAAATTAGTCATGTGTGGTGCTTTGGAAGCAGAAATGCTCATTCTAAAGCTGAGAGCCATTAATAAGCATTCACAGCTGTGGAAATGAATAATTGTAGGAAACCCAAATGCTGGCCTGAATTTTACGTATAAATTGAAACACATAATTCAGTCAATACATTTGCTAGAATGTAGGACACCACAAATTCAAAGAAAAAATAGACAGTAGAAGATGCATTTTGAATTGGTATCAAACTTCTCAGCTAGCATTCCATATTTTTGGACCAAATTAATGCTTTGTTTCTTTCAAAGTCAAACTACGCTCTTCACTTGAGGTATTATAGGGTTACAGTGGGGAGACAAAAGTCTCTGCTTGCTTTTAGGATTCGAATAAAGTCACCCTAGAAATTAATTTGCTGTGTTGCATTTTAGCATTGGAAACAGCCAGTGTAGAAAACAAGCATTAATAGTGAGATTTAGTACCAATATTCTAATCCAGAATATTTTGTACAGAACGTGAAATTCTTCCTACCTAAAAACTCCATTTCAGCTGAATTTGTTATTTACAGACTCCAAACAATCCAAATCCAGGTAAAACAAACCCCACATTCACCTACTTCATAATGTTGGCAGACGTAACCCAATTAAATGCTTTGTAAGTATCTTATCCATCCTCCTGCCAATACAACAGCGCTCCTACAAAACTATTTTGCTACTGCTTTCTCCCATCAATTTTTCACATGTCAAGCAACGGGTCTCTTGAGACCATTTTTTAATCTAAATAATCGCCTTGTTAAAGTTTTTCCCCTATTATTGATTTAATCTTTCCTTTCCTTCCAATTTATCTGCTTCTCCTCGTTGTGCTTCTTCACGTCTTCCTAACCGCAGGAAAGAATATCAGAGGCTGTTGTGAGCTGAGCTCACGCTTAAGCTATTCCTACTCAAGTCGTGCCTGTTAGCAACTTCACAAGCTTCCCAATAGCCTAAAACTGTTCTGATAGGCTACGGTTTGCTTATCTCATTCATAAAGCTTTTCAAACCATGCTCCGAGAGTGATTATTTCCTTTTGAAAGCATCGCTATCTCGCCCTACAATCAAGTCTGACTACTAGTGGCTGAATCTCAAATGAGTGAGGTATCCAGCTCTGGCTTGTAACGCCCCCTGCACATTTTGGCAAGGACCTGCAGTTTAATTTGTGGCAATAAGTCAGCGAGTACAGAAATTATTGTGTTCAAGTAAGCAAAATGAGAATTTGGCAATGAGACTTTGCTCCCTATTCTGATATGTCACGTGTTCCCAATTCATTGCACTTCCAGATTCATATAACAGCTTCCTCTGGAAAAGGACTTTCCCAGCAGGCAGGTCACAAAGTGCAGCCTCCTCTATTTGCTCCAGGTGCTAAATTTCATTAAGACCAGCAGCACTTTATCAACTGCAGAGTGCAAATGATGGAGCTGCTGCAGGGATGCCGCAAGATCTAGCAAGAGAGGGAACGTGCTCCAATTCTGGTCGCCAGCAGCTGCTTCTCCATGTCTAAAGCACAGTGAAGGTGGTGCAATACTGTATTTGCTGTCACCTTGTTATTTCTGGTTGTAAGTGGTGGGAAACGTCACTAAAAAAACTTTCCATTTGCTGTTGGTACTGTGATAAACCAAAGCCTAAACACAGCAATAACCATTAGAGAGCCTGACACGAGCTGGCTAGTGGCTTCAGTTACCATGACATCTCTTTGCCCTTTACCACTCCGTTAGATCTGCTGCAGAGCAGTGAGCGGTGAATACAGGGGGTTTAAGCTTTTTACACACGTATTCTTATAAGGTGTAAACAGAAAAAAAAGGCAAAAAGCCTCAGAAAATACATTATTTAATAAAACATGTTTCCTAGAATAAGCTTCTGAAACGTTTGCTCAGTGTTAATCCCTTTAAATTCGAATAAGGAAAGGCAAATACCCCCCTAAGACATTTGAGCCCACATTTACAGAGTCACTGGGTTTTTGGCTGCCCCAGTGAAGACATTGGAACTCATCTTGAATTGCTAAGTACACATCATCTTATCTTCAGATCACTAAACAGCTTGGTTGAGAAGTCCAAACCCTGCAGGGTCGCCAGTCACCTCACCTCTGACTAACATCTCAAAAGGAAACAAGCATTAAACCAACTCGGACACTCCAATACCTACAACACGTTAATCCCTAGCATTATGAATAATGAAAGCTTAGCCAAAATGCATTGAAACAGACACAGCTGAAGAAACAAATAAAAACTGAAAGGTATCTTATGAGTATTAAACGGTTCTCTAAGTGAGACTTGCAAATCTAACCAGAAAGTGTGACTAATTCTAGTTTTAGACATTCTTTTTTTGAGTACTTTTAATAGGTCATTGTCACTCCCACATACAGGTGATGTACGTGTTTAATAATCCTTATACTTTTAGTAATTCAGAGCAACAAACAATTTTACAGAGTTACCACCAGCCCAAGGATTTAAAGTCACATCCATGCAACAGGAAAATGCCATAGAGCAAATTTAATTAGTCTGACATTAGGATTCCATGAATTACAGCTATTGTTCAATTAACACACCCTGAACCTCACCTTCAATTTCTCAGGTTTCATTTCACAAAAAAATAATAATAATAGCGGTGTTTCCTAAAAGATCTATACGCAGTTCACGGGTCTGGTTCAAAAGTAAACACCATTCCAAAGTTCCTGAACAACCCACAAGCTCTGTTTTGTATATCCCGTAACTTTGTGAATCGATAGACCTGTCTAGGACTCATTTACAGCGTAACTGTCAGGGGTGGCTGATTGGCCACTGGTTAAAATTGAATTGAGGCTTGTCATAATTCAGGACACATTCTATTTACTTCCTATTAAAAGACAGATTACATTTTCCAGTCTATCTCATGTCACCTTCTTGCCACATGTCACTGCAGTAATAAGGCCAGATTAAATGTTGACTAGGGATTCTGGTTTAAAAATAAGTTTCTGACAGGACCTCCCACCTGAAATTCAGATGTTCCTATTGCTTAGCAGCTATCACAGCCCTCAAACATCCTCATACGTGCGGAGGTTCAGCTTCTTTTGCTTTGCTTTTTTGCTTGCCTGTAAACCTTTAAGACTGGAAGAACTTAGAGCCTCATTAAAATGAGCTACTTAGCAATTTTTTTCCAAAAAGCATAGTTCAACCTCAAAAAAAATAATAGTAAAATAAATAAAACACAACCAGCCTAGAATGTGCACAAAACAGGAAGAGCACTTTTGAGTATGACAAAACTCAAAACTCTTCTAAATTCATAAACTGGGAAAAACTGTACAGAACCACAGAATCACAGAGAAGGTCCAAAACGTCCCCAAAAACGCAAACCAAAAGCTTACAAAGTGCTAAGGAAACCAGTTTCCTCAAGTTCTGCCTTGGGCCAACAAAGAAGTCATCAGAACTGAGAGTTGCCTTTCCAGACAGCGGATGTGTCAGGTCATGGAATTACATATTAGAGTCCTATATTTCCACCCATGCTCTCTCCCCCATCCTCAGAGGCGCCTGCAGGTAGCAAACACAACAGGGAGAGAGAAATTCAAGCAACAAGAACAGGTTTAGAGATGAGAGAAAAGCCGCTGATAAACATTTTGATTTGGCTGGGGAGAAAAGTTTTCCAGGGCATTTCAGACCATCCCAGCAGCTTTTGTAGGGTCATCAGAATTCAGAGGAAATCAGATACAGCACAAATCAAGACTGGGGACACCACTTTGTGTGTGCTTGGCCTGATAAAGGTCAGCTACAAGAGGAATTAAGAGCCTCTTGAAACTGCACCCTGGCCTAACAGAGACAACCAGGGTGCTGGGAGTCGACAGCTGTCCCCAAGTGTTCATTACGGGTCCTCTGTTGATTGTAAAAATGACCATGAAGAACACACAAGTGGCTGAAGCAAAGTCATTTGAAGTTTCCACCAAAGTTAAAGGAGCTTGTGGTATGCTGCGACCATTAAAATGGCTCGGGTTTGCTAGCAGTAATTACTGAGATGCCAAAAACCAAATGATGAATTAGTTCAATAGAAAGTCCAACACAGACATGAAGGACGGATTCATCTTACAGAGCACACGCTCCCCCAGGACATGACACGTTTGTACGGCCTCAGCCCAGTTCCCCCTGCTTGGGGCTACACCTGCCCCCAGAAAGTGCACAGCCCCTCACCAAAGCCACCAGTTCACATCGTTCCCACTAACTGCAGGACTGGGTTGTAAGTTTGGTTCACAAATATTTAGCAGACGTGACAGGACAGCATTGCAGCCAACCTTCACAACGTGGCATTTCCCTTCCACGGTGCCAGCAGAACATCAACCACTGTCTATTTGGACTTAGCCTTTACTTATATAAGGCCTCAAAAAAACCCAAAACCCCAATGCTACCGCACAACAAACCTCATTGATTTCCCAAGATGTGACTACCAAGAAAAATGGCTTTCATCACACTTCATAATAAATTTATCTAAAAAGTCATTTGTTTAAAGTATTGCCTGAGAAAGCTCCCTTGAGATGTGCCATTTGGATGGCACTCTTTTCATTATTCAAATATAATGAAGTGATTCTGCATGGTTATGCTGGACTATAAATCACTGCTGTGAAAAAAAAAAAGAAAAAAAAAAAAAGCCCTGTTCAGCATGTTAACAGACCAAAGATCAGATTTGGAAGTGCTTTATTATCGCACGTGCACTTTCTCTCTTGCACATACAACCAGATAGCAGCATGTGCTATCGGCCCAAATTCCATCATCATTAAATCTGGGAGCTGGCAGGAGAGAGAGACTTTAAGCAGGGACTTGTATTTTGCAGCTCGTGTCCAAACCTACCGTTTCCACACTAAAGCACTGGAGAAAGTCAGCAAAGGGAGGGTACCAGCAGTAGGATTTATTGCAGCCCACTTAAGGCTAACGAAGAATTAAACACACATTAAAGGCTACACCAAAGCAGAACCTTAAGAAAATGGAGAAAAACCTTTTTTAAACCTTAAATGTTATTTACAAAATCTGCCTCATCTTATAAGACATTGGAAGAACAATTAAAATGGAGAAGCAAGCATGAAGGGCGCTGTGGCACGCTCCTAACTGCAAAACCTGATTGAAATGGATTAATTCAGACAAGCTTCATATTCTTGCAACAATCAAAGTCATTCACGCTCTAAAACACCAGTAATTAACCACGGTGAGTTCATACTAAACAAAGCGACGATTGTTATCTGATGGAAATCACCAAGTGGGGCTTCCAGGAGCTCCAAGTTTTACAGCAGTGAAATTTCACAAGTTTCCAAAGAGCTTTTTATGACTGTTCGGAATCAGCCACTAAATCACTAACTGATAAAATTCTGCTTGAACCAAAATACACACAGAAAGCAGAGTGTAAGTATTTTTTCTAGGTAGCCGAACTCTATTGTCGATCCACCGAGAGAAACCTTTCTCAACATCCAGAATTACGAACTGTGCTTCCAGACTTACGGCATCAGACGCCACAGAACAGCCAACAACTTCTTCAGCAAAGCACCGACAGGGAAGAAAGCCCTTTTAGGATTTTGTAACAAAGGCAAATGAGGAGCATGCAGCAATTTAAGCATTTAATTGACTAGAGGTGCAGAGAGAACAGCTACTGAATATTTCTTCGTTGTCTCAGGAAAGCAAACAACTTCCGCATCCTGCCTTTTGGGAGACCAACAGGAGATTTCAGCATGCCTTTCACTTGGCTTTCAATGTACCTGTCACATAACAAACATCACTGCAGGGAATACACAAGCTGTTATCGTTAGGTACCGAGTAAGGGCTGGACAGGAAACTTTCTCAACCACATCTTAAACAATAAACTACACCTCCTGGAGACTTGCAAAATATTTAGTAGAAGCTTCCTATTTTCCTATTAAGTTACCCCTATATTTTCCTTCTCTTTTAAATAGAAAGCCACATCCACCCGGCCAGCAAAACTGAGTTTATGATCCTTTAACTCTGAGATATTCCCCCCAACCTCCTGTATTAGGGTTTAGATGGAAAACCACATAGAAGCATTCAGGAGTTCTTTCTCTATTACAGTGTCTCAACAGTTGCAATTAGAAAAAAAAAACCCTATCAGAAACAATTTCAAAGCAACTCCCAATGCTTCCTTTTTGCCTTTCCTAAACCAACAAAGTAAGAGCTGCTGCAAACACGTTAAAAGAAACAGCAGCGTCAGCCCATGCAGCTTGAGAAAGCTGCAAAGTTCTGCTGTTTCGCAGATGAAGAAATAGAGCAAACCATTTTTTACATGATTGAAGAGAAAACTCAAAGAAAAAAAGTTTAAAAAATGTTTTTACCCCAATTGTTATCCAACAGGAGGTGCCGCAGCCGCCCGTCACCGAACACAAAGCCCCTGCTGGCAGTGAAATATTTCCCATGTGACAAATAATTGATTTTGACACAAAGATACACACAAGTCAGACACATTAAAAATGAAAAAGCCTCCTCTTGTCTGTATAAAAATAGCCCTCAGTCCTGCAGCAGCTGGAATGGAGCCGAAGTTTATTAACAAAAGAATAGCCCCTTGAGACACAGGCTCGCTGAATTGATTGCTGAGCACTGTCAAAAATATTATGAGATACAATCCAGACACTAAATCTCCACCCGTAAGAGATCTTATTTCATTATTTTCTTGAATGGGGCATTTCTTGACGTGGTGGGCAAGGGAATTCACTGCTGTCAAGAAGGCAACATAATTAATCGTGTGGCAAGGAACATGCCCTTTCCATTATGTGTTCATCATCATGCACTTGAGATGCTGTATTACAACCTACTTGTCTTTCTCTTCTGGTTTCTCAACCGTTCTTCAGGTTTCTCTCCTCTCTTCCCTTCCTTTGGAAGGTGAAAGCTACGAAGATGATCACCATCATGTAAAATTGCTTCTACGCTAGCCTTAGCTGATCAAAAAACCCAGAGCCTTTTAGGCCACAGAGGTTATTTGTTACACCAATTTTCCAGCAAATCTCCCTGCTGTCTGGAGCATTAGCACAAACAGGTTGGTGTGCAGCAAAGATCAGAGAGAGCTGTGCAAATTTGATAACTCCAGCTAAGGCACAAACCTTACAACATGACATCTTTGGTCTGGGTGCACTTATCCCAAGGTCAGCCTTCACCCTCAGCACTTCCATCCATCAAAACTAACAGGCTGCAGATTGAATCAACTGAGAAGAGGCCAGAGTGCAAGATGCAGAGTAATGGCTCTCCCCCATCAAGGTGAGAGCTTTTGACCTGCACCGCACAGCCAGCCAAACCTAATATTCACATGGGAGCTGTAAGAATCGCTCAGACTTCATCATAACAACCATAAAGGAGTACAGTGAATAACTAAGACGCCCTCTTATTGCCTGATGTACAGGCCCTGTCCTAGCAGACATTCCTCAGTGAGTCTGTATCACTGATGAAGTACTCAGATAATAGAAAAGTTTGAGTGAAAAAAGCTCTTGAACAGGATTCTGAGTCTCCAGACTTGCAGGTTTTTTTAGAATAGGGAAACTAAGTGTTGTCTTTTATGTGATAGTGTATTTTTCTAATGGGTAGGTAGGGACAACAGAATAAAACTGTGCGTGGTAACAGGTGTAATGATGCAAGTGAAGCACCTACCCTTCCTCTGCAGAGCACCGTGGCTGTAACACTCAGAGTTTTTTCCTCATTACAGCACTTTGTATTGGCAGTGGGAAGAACATTCAGTGAAATGAGAGCAAACTATCTAAGCCCAGCTTCCCTCCTGAACACAGCCTGTCGGTATTTGTCATCAGCACAAAGCAACAGCGTTCAGTAGCTGCACCAAACACTTCAAATCAGTGTCAGAGCAAAACGTGACCAGCAAGCACACTCCTTCGCTACTGCAGCACATTCAGTGCCCAAGCACAAACCCATGGATGGAAAAGTACCTCTTAAAAGGATTTAATGGCAAAGAACACAGGCTGACCTATTGAGCAGCACACTGCACAGTTGCAAATTAAAGCTTGGTTTCCGCTGATAGAACCCCAGGAACGCAGCAAAGCGTTCAGAGCCATGCCCGCAGTTCTCCAGGCAGCTCTGCCCCGGGCACAGAGAGCAGCTTGCAAATCATCCCACGGAGCTCAGGGGAGCAACAGGTCAGCAGTGCCTCACCGCAAAATATGTGCCAAAGCAAATGAGAGAAATTTAGAGTTACTCAGCACCATAAACAAAAAGAAGCCCACAGCAATTAAGAGCCAGGAGGCAGAAAGCAAGAGTATTTTACCAAAGTAACCCAAGTCACTCCTCTCGCAACCTCTTATGCTTCTTGGTATTTATGATGCAATACCAGGATTGTTTTCCATCCAATGGGTTATGTTCATTTTGATGAACAAAGCATAGGAATTGTCATTTATGACGCTGCTTACAGATACAGAAATTAGGAAAACACATAAATTAAAAATTTTGATTCATTGTACAACAGACTTGTACATTTAGTCTGGATGCCTATCAGAACATGCATTTTAATCAGCAGTCAGGGAAACTAGAAAAAAAGGCAAACTCATGCTAGAGAGTCTTGTGTCTAAGCACAGAACGTTTTTAAGCTTTTCCAAGAGAGAAAATTCCATCTGAAAGTGCTGTGCACAACACAACACGAATTCATCACCCGCTGGCTGGCTCAGCGTCACAGCATTTTCCGATTTCCTTCCCTACACTGGTTGTAATAAACAGTTATTGCCATAAGCAAAATCATGTTTGTAAAGTGTTAAGAAGCTGATTGTCTGCAATGCTAAGACAAAAGATGTCTTTACACAGACAAGCAGCATGGTAAAGCAAACCGCACAGTGGGCTGGGGAGATTATTTGCTGCTGCTCCACACGGTTTTGCAGACTTGGTGTTACATGCAATGAAATGTTCTAACAAGTGCGAAACTGCAGAAGATCTGTCTGAGCAAACCAACCGGTCTGCTCCTAGACGTGTTATAACTCTATTTTGCCTCAATAAGAATCACAGTTTTCAAAGCAATCTCTCTTCTCTTTTCCATTCTGTAGCCTTTTCCCATGTCCCCTAACACGGTCCCTCTACAACTCTGTGTAGTATAATAGAAATGCCTTAACATTCTGGGCTTGAGCCAGGCAAGCCGAACTCTTTCATGGGACACAACAGCCAGCTAGAAGTAGCCTGGGCAAGGGACAAAGAGTAGTCCTAAGACCTTTCCTTCGTATCTCATTCTTCTTGACCTTTGGGCCTTGCGCTTCTTTTGGACCAAAAAGGTTTTCAAATGAAGAGTAAAGAGAAAAAGCAGCAGGCTGTCTTGAAACATGGAGCACAATTTCAATGCATGCCCACTTGAAGAACATACAGTAGCAACAATCTCTGGCTTTTCAAGAGGCCACAAAAAGAAAAAAAAAAGAGAACTCTACACAAAGTCTTACTTGGCATAAATATTTCTTGTGCCCGAAGCCAGGCTTAGGATGTTGTCACATCTCTGAGGACCTATTAAAATGCATCTGCTAGAAAGTTCCTTCTTGCTGCCCATTTCCCATCTCTACCTGCACAGACAGGATCAGTTGGCCAACTTACAAACTTCCCTTCATCTGAATAATTAACAAAGTTGGTGAGTCAGCTTAACACTCCTGACATCCCTGTAAATGTCTCTTCTTGGTGCCTATCCACCCTTAAAAACTGCTGTTTAATAGAGCCAAATTGGAAAGCCTTGTGTGCCTTCTACTTTGCATGCTTCAAAGAACAGTGGACCTGGTTTAGGATATTAAGACTGAGCATCAATAAGTAATCGGCAAACACTGTGAACTGCAGCTGTTTCACAGTTAAGCATCTTGAAAAACACAACCTCAAGTTACCATTAGGCTCTGCTTCAGACACGCTTCAAGAGAGTTTGCAAATACTGACAACTTTAGCATGAGCTGCTCACAGGATTCTCTCCAGCTCAAGGTGCAGCTACAACCTCTCCTGCCCTGGCAAGCACCTGGCAAGATGCACTGTGATACTAAACATGGCCTTGTACTTAACTACGTGGATTAATTTTAAGTAGGTCACATCCAGATGAGCTGAGCTGCCATCACCAATGTGAACTCAGCATTTTTGAGGATGGAGGTCAGGCTGTCAGTAAAAAGAACCTTGTTTTAAAAGGAATGCAAATAATTAGCAGTATATTGCACTAAAGGCCACATTAAAATTTGCAATTAACACTTGAAACTTTCAGCCCAAAGTCAGGAATTATTGAAATAAAGGTTCCTTACATCTTTTCATGCCTTCTTTATGCATGTTCCAACCTCCTTCTGAACCAAGAGGACAAAATTTAATACCAATATTTCAGCGTTCTTCCACAAGCTAAATATTGTGGGCTGTGGGGAAATAAAGAAAAGCAGCATTTTCTGCTCCCTTTTAAAACCTACATTTATTCATTAGTCACAAGTATCTGTAAACTGGAACTGGGTGGAATAGTGACACGACTAGCCAAGAAAGTGGGTCAGTACCACAGACGAAGTGCCAGACGTATCCTAACCCAAGCCTCCCTTTGCTTTGCAATTCAAGCAGTCTGAACTAGAAACAAATAAATCTAGTCTTAAAAGGAGGAAGCTCCCCCTGGAAAAAGTGACTCTGGAGTGTTCAGAGAAGATCAATTTATCACACAGACTGTATTTAACTGATTAGTCCTTCACATTGCAGGAAAACCTTCCTTGCTGGTTCAGTATTTCAAGTTAATAGAGCTTTGTCTCCCTTTCTAGCATGAAAAACACCAAAAGAGTCACTTAAACCGAATAAGATTTTGCTTCTTATTGTGGACGTAATCCAAGAGCAACACTCTTACTCTTGCTCTTGCCATCTCTTCTGCTCCCATCGAGAACAGCAGCGGCTGAGCACACTGCAGAAACAGGCCATTGGGAGCACAACGTGAAGCACCGTGGCCTGGACGAGCCTCCACGTCACAAACTGGAGGTCAACCTAGAGACTCAAAAATCTTGGGGGACACAAAAGCTTCAAGCTGGGAATAAGGTGGTTCCTCCAAGTCCTCCCATGGTCAAGCAATATAGAATTTGCACAGAGTTCCCTTGTCTGGGGAAAGCGCTTGCTGTGGGTTTGGAGGTTGGTCACTTCATTTCAGGTGGGTTTGACATGTTCATCTGTGAAGATCTGCCACAGCGTGGTTCGTACAACAGCCTTGCTGAGGCAGGAGAAGTCTCACACAGGGTGCCTCAAAAACATTTACCAAGTTCATTATTTCATGTGTTTCGTTAGTTAAACCACCCCTTATTAGCTGCAAAAAGCACATGGGACCCTGCTATAATCAAGCTATTCAATATTTTGAGCTGTTTAATATTGGATTAGCATATCATCTGGGGCAATCACCTCTCACATTTCACTTTAATTGGGCTATCTGGAACAGAAAGGTCAAGAAAGCTGCACATGTTCCATTTCCAAGCAGCCATGTTCAACTGGTTTATGAAAGGTTAAAATCAGGAATAAGAAAATAGCTTTATTCCCCCAGGAGTAATGTCATTTGATCAGTTTAAACACAGATATTTTAAACTCCACATCTAATAAAGAGTATGCCAAGGCTCCAGAGATCTGCACAAATAGGGAAATTCCTTCCCTTCAAAGGAGATTCTCATTATAAAGTCTTCTCCTATGCAAATACCTGACAAATAAATTATAAAAGCCAAAGCAGTAGGTGGTCTGCTTGGGTGACAGCACTGATACATCTCTAGTTGATGATAACATCTGATTTGTTACTGATAGAGAACATTCAACATGCTCAAAATGCAAATGTTTACATAGGCAGACAATCAACTGATCAGGCCCATACAGACTGAAAGATTAACGGCTGCATATTCCTAACCAGGCTTCACAATGCCTCGAGGGAAATAAAGACTCATTGCAATGCCCAGCTCTCAAGCATCACTGAAAATAAGCAAGTCAAACGCCTTTTTCTAAATCACAAAGCTTGAAAGCTGTCTTTTCCCTTAAAGAAATTACCGCAATAGTCCAAATCACTACGTAACATTAGGCAAATATTTGCATGTGAATAAATCATGCTCATAAAGAATTTATGAGCTGAATTACCTTATATTAGTCCTTAGTTTAAGTGTGAGCAGCCCTGCAGGGCTCTACGTTAACAATCCAAACTACAACAGTGCTTCAAGAGTGGTTCTGGATAAGGACTATAGTGCAGTTTCTGACACATCCCACTCCCTGGCCACCTACTTTCTCCTTTCTGTGCATCCTTCCTACTTCGTTTTCAGATGATTGCCTTTATCACTTGAGTGGTTGGGTTTCTACCACCTTGCAGAGATAAGGAAATTTCTGGATGTGAAACAATGCAGAGTGTCTCAGAGATTGCTCCTGGAAAACAGAGGAGCTTAGATACATTCTCAAGAGAACTGGTAACTGTAATTCAGGTACGTCCCCACAAAAGACTTCCTAAATAAGGCTGATAGTTGATGACATTTTATGGCAAGATCCTTGAAGAATGTGACCGGCTGCCTAACAGGTCCCAAAAAAGTCCCTCATCCCCGTCCCATGAGATGCTACGTTTACAGGCCTGAACTATTATTGAATGGAAGGAGAGGAGAAAAGAAAAAGTTTATTGAAATTAGACGTTGTCTTGATTTACCCACAGCTAAAGATGGAAATAGATACAATAGTCTTGAACATTTCTGGTAAATGGCTAAAGCTGACATTGAACAGGCAATGTCCTTTTCCTTAAGTTCTCTCTGCACTCCATTTTTGAACCTTATCGACATTCCTCACATCACCCTGAGCAAAACATCATACTGAATGTTGCATCCGATAGGTTAGAAACAGGTTATTTTTGCTGAAGTGGGTTTAACATTACTCAATCAAATAACACTTGATTACGGGGCCTGTATGCTCAGCATCTTTGTTCATTCTACAAATACCCATTAGCTATGTTAATTATTATTTGTAAGACACTTAAGCAAACACAAGTCTTTTAGGAAATGCTAAGAAGCAGTCCGCATATGTGTACTTTAGGTTTGTATTTGACACCAAACTAAGAATAAAACACAGTTTGACAAGGTCAAAAAAGAATGCTGAGTACAGCACTTTGCAAGAGAAACTTGGATGTGGCAACATAACTACGCTAATGCAGTAGCAAAGGCATCCGTCCAAGAACCCTCCAACACCCTGCTTAGTATTCAATAGAACCTATTAATACAATCACTCTGACTTCTAATACATTTTGTCTTGTACATCACTGGGTCATTATTCTTTGTGAACATGTTGTCAGTATTTAATTCAACTAGGTTTGTCTCCATGGCAATGGTTCGGAGCAGACCAAAGCAAAAGGAATGTAGTCATAGGCCAGTAGCTCAGTAATAAAAAAAATACAGCAGCCCATTAATGAAGCGAAAGGAGGTGAACAGGAGCGAGGATGATGCCAACAAAAGAGTGAGGAGTTGTAATTACAGTTATGACAGAGACCAGAGTAGAGCAGGAAGCTGCCGAACTCCAGTTCGACTCTAATTTGGCAAAACTTGTATTAATGAGTTAATGTTTGGCAGTCACTGCCAGCACTCAAACAAACTTGGAGGGAGCCACTGACTAATTCCTCACCAAATTACCTCTGTCAAAATGAAGTGCTTATCTACATAAGCCTCTTGTGCTGCTTTATCTTCCATGGAACAGCAAAGCTGCATGACCCTCACCCCCTGAGCAAATGCCCTTCCGTGGATTCAAGAGGTTTTACTCCTTCCTTAAAGGATCACGCAGTTGTTGAGAGGTAACAAAGCCCACACTAAAAACTGTGCCAACTTCTGTAAATGAGTAACAGCAGATAAAAATGGTGACCACCTTCACTCTGTAAATTACTTCCCATTTGCAGCTCAAGACAAATCCCAGGTTGTGAATCTACACAACGCCGATGCTGATCTTTAGTGACAACTAAATCACCAAACCATCAGGAAGAGGCTTTTAATGAGATTCACCCAAACTGGGAAGGTGTTGGAGACATTCTCCAAAATTACCAGGCTCCAGAGGTTACTGAAACACAAACTACACTTGTAGTTTCAGGTTATGATACAAAAAAAAGTTCTCAAATAGGTTTTAAGGCAAAAAGAATACCTGAAGCTGTTACTCAATTGCTCAGCTCAAAGTGGAGCTTGTAATCACATCTCTTACAGGACCTTACACCTTCCAGGTTTGATTCTGAGAAACTGACTTAAGAGATTAACACCAACATAAGAGATACTATCATACCCTTGTGCATTTTTCTCAGGTACAGACTGCAGTTTTTATTATACAAACCACCGGTTATTTACCCCCATTTCTATCTAAAATGGGTTAATTGATTCATTCATAAAGCAATAAATGCTCTCTGTTAACCAAAAGTGTCAAATGTGCTCAGTACATGAAAACAATTGGGTTCAGTCTGGTTCAAAACCTGTACAGTTAAAAAATCTTTTGCGTGACTGCTCTTCAAACAACACATCTGAAATCAGGTAAGCAAAACTGCGGATGATCTTGGAAACCCAAACATCTTTGTCTCCACTAAGATGATGTTGCAGTAATTTAACTAAAAGCCTTTTGCAATCACTTTAGCTACCTACTTAACAGAATTCTCTCATGTGTATAAGACTGGATACATCATCTTGCATCTTCCTTAAATAAAGCAACCAAAGTCCTTAGTTTTAACAAGTTATCGGGAATAGAAAACATCTGTTGCCTCAAATATTTGATGGACTGGAGAGCTAGGAAACATTCACTCACAGTGGCAGCTAACATATGTGGGTTACTGTTATTAGGTTAGCTTCATATTTTACTGCTTTTGCCACAACAGACAAACTCAATTTGGGTGTGTAAACAGAAGGGCTATCTCAGAACGGCAGGAACAATCTTGTGGCAAGATGAAAAACATCAGTTTGGACAAATTATTTCTTCTTGTAGTGCATAGTAATGTAAGATAAAAAATATATAGGCTAAAAGGTGGACTAAAGCTTTTTCAATTGAGGAATTTGTCCAATACCACATTCCTCTTCCTTATTTCCACAGTGTACTTAAGGCCCTTAAACATGGTCCTGTGGCCTCTGAAGCATGTAATTAGTAAGATAAAATATTAAAATGTCTATTTGTCTTTCCACATTTCCAGCTCTACACACTGCCAAAAGGAGCTTGTGCTGTGCTGCATCCTCTCAGGCTTTGTCAGACAAATTTTAATTGTCCAAACCAACCTAAAAGCAGATACAGTGAAGCATACACTGCTCTGCCACCTAGACAGAAAATTTTTAATGTTACAACCAAAACACCCAAAGAAAAAGATAAAATCCACCCATTACTCAAATAACAACAAGCAGGGACACTCAGTACTGCTGCAACTGCCTGAAATCCCCAGAAACCCACAATGGCTCCAGCAGCCACAGTGCAGCTTCCCAAAGAGAAGATAATTCAGAGCTCCATGGTTTGCTGTGGAGCAGAATAGCTTATGGCATGCAGTCACAAGAATTGTTGTAACTTATTCCTTTACTGGGAGTAGTACCATGTTCCAGACCATATAGAGAATAACCCAAAAAGCTCAAGTCACACTTTATCTAGGCAGGCACGTTAGATAGCTTCCAAGATGAAAGATTTAAGTGAACTTGGAGTCAACCATCAGCACACCTAATTATTAATATTTTGCAGTACATCCACATGAAGGAAGAGGGATGGCTCTAGAAATGAAAGTTAAATCATTGCACTCCAACTCATACATCACAGCCCTCAGTCAATTTGTGGAGGCATAGGTGATAAATTAATACATTTAGATTACAAAAGCACTTTCCAAATATAGCTGGAGACCTAACTATAAGGATCCAGAGTGCAGCTGGAAATTGCATACGAGCTCATACATACAGAGTTATACAGACTACTTGATTTCTACAGCTACTTAAAGCACAGTTACTTTAACGTTACATTTATAAAAGCAATTTTTTGATTTTTTTAAAAGACAAAGCTGTTATTTCTGCCAAAACATCTTGGCCTTGAACTGTTTTTGCCCTGCATCACAGATTAACTTACAAGCTCTAACTAGTATTGCAAAATGCAGCAAGTTAAATATGCAAACTGTCATCAGAATACAAACCACTTCTGTTCTGTTAGACTTGGTGTAAGACATGGCTTATTGTCATGGGAGGACCGCAGACAGAGTCATGATCTGCTTCCCCAAGGTTTTCAACAGATTCTTAAAACAAGCAGTACTTTACACAATCCCCTTTGGAGCATCAGAATTGTAAAGGCTACGTGTGTTTTAAAAAACAAAATCTTTAAACAACAAAACTTCTCCAAGATAAAAAGAAGCCTTAATTCTTCACCTCTTTGAGTTTACTTGGCAATGTGTAATTGGTTGTAACCCTGTTCCTACAGAAAGAAAACAAATTTTGAAATCAGCCTTTCACCTGAAGAAAAGGCAAGCATCTCTTTCAGCACAGAGAAAGGCAGCCAATGCCTGCGCTGCTGCTCAGGATCTTTGTTTTGCCCTTTCTCTTTTCCTCTCTACGCCAATACCCTTATAAAACAAACCAATCACTCCTGCAGTTACAGCAGTTTCAAACATGCTTTCAACTTTTTCCCCTTGTGGTGCTTTGTTCTTCCCCACCTGCTCAGCTGCTGATAGAGCTTTCCACCCAGCTGCTATGCAGGTCACACGCTGAACACGCCAGGCAGGCCTGGGTCAGAGCGGCAGACAGAAAACCTGCTTCTAAAGATAAGCTGAAAAGAAGGCTTTTGCTCTTCCCTGTAGTTCATTTTATGCCCTGAAAAAAACGCATCAAGAAAATTTTCTAAATTCCAGTGGCTTTGAGAAGGCTCTTAACAGGGGCCAAATTCCCCCACTGGTCCACACACCCTCGTGGACCAGACCCACCTTTACCAAAGCACGCCTGTTTTCTCCTGACAAGGAAGTATCTCAGCAGTTGCATTCATTTCAGGTGGCAGAGCATGCTGTATGTTCTATTTCAGTGATGTTTCCTGACTGACACTGTCATCTAGTTAACACAAAGAGCTATTTTGCTACAGTTGAATCTGTTACCAACGTATGCTTCCCAAATGATTCTTCTGGCTTTGAATTAAGGAAGTTGTGTCCAGGTCTCCCTGCAGAAAAAGGTTGCCTTATTTTAGAAAATCAAAACCAAGATCAGGCATGGGGTGAGACTACTGAAAAAAAATGAAAGACTTCTCAGAGTCTTGGGTTATGTGGCAAAAACTAAGGGGTTTTCCTGAAGAATTTTGCTCTACAAACATGGAGATGCTATGTCACAGTTTAACCTGCCATAGCTGAACAAAGACATAACTAAAAACTATAAACCAGAGCATTGTGCTTTAGTAGAACACTGCTAAATTATACAAACATTATACCCATTTTTGAGACGTGGGAACCCAGGTAAGTACAATGGGAGTTACGCATCGCAGCTACAAAGGGACTGGGAGCGGAACCCAGGGACCTGGACGCTCGGTGTGCCAGAACCACTCCTGGATGCCCAGCATCCACCCTAACAGCCTTTGGAAAAGTAGCACGTTCCCACTGATAGGAGGGATCGCCGATATATTATGGATGAGCCGCTATTGAATTTCATATGAAATAGCACAAGTCTGAAAACATAATGATACAATTTGCACTACAGTTGCACACAGTGAAACTAATTAAAAGCAGATCATTAACAAGTGCATGAAACAACTACTTAAGCAGAGACAATAACCTTTTTAAGGGTCTGCACAATCTAACATCCATGATTTCGCACTTTCTGCAAAGTGGTTCTTTCTGCAATTAGTGTCAGCGCTGTTAGAAGTCAAAGATGAAAACACTTCTCCACAACCAAGAGCCTTGGTATAGATCCACTAATACATTTTTTTATGTTTAAAAGAGAGAGACATGGAGAATGAAACAGAAGAAAACGTGTCTCAAAATAAAACCCAGTTTGTAAGCCACACAAGTTAGTGGATGTTTACTGGCTTCCTCTCAAAGATCTTCCTACACTGGCCTCCCCACAGAAGGAAAATATGGGAAGGGAGTTCAAACTCCCACCTTTTTAATTTGCCTGAGCAGAGCTGAATGCCCCATTTTGAAAAGAATGAAGGAGAAAGGCGGCATTGCCACTTCCACATTCCAAAACCTATTCTTTCTCAAATATCTTTGGCTATTAGGAAGCAGATTTAGCTACTGATCTAATTTGTTTCAACTTATAAGTACTAATATCCAAGCAAACATATGTTGAACAGGCTGGTTAAGAATATTTAATGAGAATTTAGTTACCGATTTGTAAATGAAAAGTGCAAATGTGGCAGTTGCCATAGATCCTTGTAGTTCCTTGCTGGCACTGAGCCCAGCTAGGCTTAAAAATATGCAACATATTGATGGGAGAAAGAGAGAAAAAATTTGAATATTAGGTGTAAAACTTGCTGTGAAAACACAATTCTGCATATGGATCCTAATGTAAATTGTATGAGCAAGACAAAATAATTCTGAACGCGTTTATTTATGCTTTGTGCTGATGGGATTAATGCAAATATTATAGTCACACCATAAATTCACAATGAAGTGAATGCCTACAGGCAATTCAGTTTCCTGTCCTTGGTAGCTGTGAACAGAGCCGTGTTCTGTTCTCCATTTGTCAGCAAATGAAATGGTGAGGAATAATCTCTTCACTTGTACCTACCTCTTTGTGACATTTCTGCCTTGGAAACAGGGATGCCCTTTATTGAAGAAACAGTCACAAAGAAGACACATCATGTCCTCATTCCTGGAAAATATAATAGAAGGAATGCAAAAGAGAGCTAATGGGCTGTTATTAAACCCTAATGCTAACAGAAGTTAAGCCTACTGCATTAATAAATTATGATAAACCCTAGTACTCCCCTCCTCCCCTGATTATCATATCAACTTCTGTAAACTCTTATTTTCTTTCCTAGCCCTTGTCTGGGAAGTAAAAGAAGGCCTGAGACTTGGGCAACTAAAGAGCTACTAGTGAAAGAGATGACTTGTCGGTACCCACCCACAGGGATGTCTACACAGTTACACCACCCCTGGCACCCCGTGCCCCGCAGAGAGAGATACAGAGCACGTCGCGGGCCAGAGGCACAAATCCTCACCTGAGGGTTGTTCAGAGGCTCAGCAGCAGCAGGAGGAACTGCAGTCTCGGTAAAAATTTTCAGGTTAAATAATGAATCTTCTACTTTCTCAGCTGACTGAGAAGAGCTACAAAGAAATTCAGATTTTTATTTGTTTATAGGTATCTAGAAAAAATATTTATACATCCTAATTAAGTTTCTATAGTCCCTTCCAGTTTCTTTCGTAGGATTTCCTCTCCTCGGTGAATGGTTACGTACCCATTATTAAAGCTGATTACACACCAAACAAAGCATCTCTATGTACTTATAAAACCTTTACAGGAAGCCACAATCCAATACAGGATCTGCGTGACTCATTAAGAATCTGAGGAATTACCCTGCAGAAATGTGACTGGTTTATAGCATATTATTTGTGTAAAAAAGCATATTTATTGAGTTTTTTAACTACGTTGGTGGATAAACTACCATTCAAACCTGCCCATAAGGAACAAGCAAATGAAATGCTGGTGAACAGCCACAAATTATGAAGATGAGTGCTGAGAGATCAAATGAGTTACAACCACACAACAGCACCTAAGGCAAAAGATAGTTTTTCTGCAGGCAGTATCGTTCATCACAACCATCGGGTCAAGCCTACTTCCACCCCTGGCATCAACAAGTTCATTCAGAATTTAAAGAACTTCAGAGGATGCTTTTATAAGGATGATTTTACCCAAGCAAATGGGAAATTAAGCTCAGTGTCAGTTGTCACTGATTCTCACAGGGTCAGGGAAGAGCAGCCTGGGATGCTTTCTTCAACTAACCGGCTGTACAAGGACTCACGCTATTAACTTCAAAATTAATCAGCACAGAACTTAAGTAAAAGCAAGAACCCACCTCCCTTAGCATGGGAGAACTGGTTCTTTGCACAAGGCAGAGCAACTGATCCTGTCGCCACTCATTTTACCAAAGTGAAATAACTTGAGAGGAACGCGTTTTGGATTTTGTTGGCCTGTTGTTTCTAGCAAGCTGACCCACCGCCAAAGCCAGCCAGCCGCGAGCCACAGTCATACACAATATCTTAGATGCACTCTTAAATTCATGCTGCGAGGTCCTTCCTTCCCTAGCACACACAGTCCTTTTAGCGGTAACCCATATTGACATAATGTATTTGCATTCCTACCACCGATGAAAAAAATCTTTTGTTTTTAACATTAATATTAAAGCGCAGCATTGTCAAAATGCTCCCATACGATCTTGGCATAATCAGCTATCTAAGAATAAACCCACAATCACCATAAATCATTTAACAACCTCCCAGTGATGTACGAGGTACTCCCAGGGCTACAATTTATCTTAAAGCGTTAATCCAATATTGATAAAAAAATGAAATATATAAATGACTGTACAGTGAAATAACAGAGGGCAGTAAATCCAAGAAGAGCAGCACTTCCAAACAGCCCCCTTGGGGCTGCTCAGCTTACCTGGGAGTCAGGCAGGGTTGCAGCATGAGGCTTGTCATCTCAAATCTGACCCAGACCTGTTGTCCATCAAATATAAAAGGAAAAAAACTCCCAAGAACAGTTCACAAGGTGTTTTTTTTCCCTATTGCCATTGGACGCTAGGTCTAGAGGGCGCCTCAGCTATGCACTCAGTATTGCATGGAGAATAATTTTCTTCTATGTTGTTTTAACCATTGTATAATTCTACATTGGGATCAAATTATTCCCTAAGATCTGTCAAACCACTGAAGGTACAAAAGAGGATGTAGAACATGTGGAAATTCCAAGTTCTTTTTAAATTACTATTCCCTCTCTGCTAAATCCTACAGGACTTCTCTTTTAAGAGGAGATAGGGGAAAAACTACCCATGAGCCCAGAGCACTTTGCAGCAGGAGACACTTAGCTGCGATCTCAACAGGAACTGTGAGAATAAGTGACAGAATAAACACAGTCTTCTCTGGGGTTTCATAAAAACTACTGACACCAGGAATTTACTATCACTCCTTTTTATCCTAAAAATAATCCAGTCTATAATAACAGGTTTTAGTACTAGAGCCAGCAATAAATGAATGTTTTACAGACTCACTGCTTTATTACAGAAAGATTACTTGCTTTTTGGATTTCAAACTTAATCTTTTCCAGAGGACCTTTACAGAGCAGAGAAAAGTCCCTTTTCGGTAAAGAAGCTAAACAATCTTCCTTTGGAAAGAAAAAATTTACTCTGACTAGGTTAGCCCGATGGCACACGTGCTATTGTTTGTGTCAAAGCCTCAGGACCTGGATCAGGGATTCTCAGCCAGACCTTTTTTACAAGTTTATATCTGTAAACTGATTGCACAGCTCATTCAAATTGCAATAACTTTGGAACATATTGTAAAGGTCTGGATACAAGCTTGGACCAACAAAGAGTTTGTAAGTCTCAAGCCTTCTAGTCCTCACCCACACAAGTGTGTGCTTACTCTCCACAGGGCTCCCTCCTTGTTCTGCACGTGACAAGTGCCACACAGCTGTAAAGCTGCCATTTCCCAACATACCAACTCTCTATTAAAACCTCCTTTCTATCAGCAATGTAACTTGTAAACCATACCAAGGTGTCAGAAAGTAACAGGTGGAAACCTGTAATAGAGGGAGAAAAGGATCTGTCAGCAGCCTAAGTGTATAAAAGCCGTCTTAAGACAAGCAAGAACATTTTCCTGTCTCCAGTGCAGAAGGACAAGACTGATGCCATGTTGTCAGGCGACGAATTGCAAGCTAAATATAACACTTCTCAACACATGTCTATCTCAAATTCATTAAACACAAACTAGGATAAAAGGGGTTATGTAACAAAAACATAACCACCAGCTTTTTAAAAATCAATGTAACAGTAAAAGCCCATTTGACGATGCAATTAGCTAAGACTGAATCTTGTATATCGACTATGAATATTTTTCTACAAAGTATGTAATCCTTAATAAGTATGAACATCTCACTGCATACACTCACGTGTAATATCAAGTTTAAGCATGTGTGGTATGCGAAGAGGTCTACACTCCAAAGAAAGTCTCAAATACTCAGACTGGGTTTTCCTACTAGAGTGATCGTACAAGTTTAAGCTTTTTATGCACTAAACACGCACCATGAAATTTACTTATATCGGAACAAACATCTCTGTATAATTGAATAGCCAACATGTTACAGCCAATCAGATGAGAAAAATCATAGTATTAGGCAAAGAAAAGACTTATTGCGTGGGGCTGCAACAATAACATCACGTAACAGGTACCAACACGACCCCATTTTCTAGAAACAAAAGTTAAAGATATTGCAGACAGTGGTGATACCAATGTATTCAAATGTATTCCATTAGAAGCAGATGAAATCAAACAAGGAGAGATGTGGCAATATTGGAAACTGTACCTCTTCAAATTTGAAGCTGTAATGACATCATCCTAATTAGCCAGTCACGCAGCAAAAAACATGAGCCAATCACCTCTATTGCGTGTCATACTTAACACTTATTACATCTTCACATCTTTGTCACTTTGCTCTAGAACACTGATAGCCTACAACTTTTACTACAGCACAAATAAAACCAGAAACGGATGTAATGGTTTTATGAAATCACATATACAGGAAGGCCTAATCTTTGCTCTTTCACACTTTCTTGATTTGGAAAAATCTACAGCAGTTACCAATGTAAACTAAAATGAGGCCACAATTATTAAGTGGCTTTGGAAGGAGCATTCATTTCTCTTCCATCAGACCCAATTCTTTACTAGCATAGGTAGCTGCAGAGTAAACAAAGAACTCTCCTCTGCAAAACTCATGGTTGAGAAAAAACTTTGCTCTGTGATAGCAATATTGAGACAGACAGCTACAAAATTTCATCAGGAATGACCTGCTGCAAACATAGAAACAGCACTGAGGAAGTCAACATGGTCCCCACACAGCAAATATACTCAAGTGCTGCTAAGCGCCTTGACAACACGTACAAACAGAAGCGTGAAGTCATTTATTAACCAACTGGATTAAGTTCGTGCGACTCTGCATAATCTATCAATGTCCCAGGAATAGCTGGGAAGACTCTCTCTCCCCAACTTAACCTCAAAACAAATAATTAAAAATATTGCCTTGTTCCTCCCTCTTAACCATATCTAAGTATTCTCACACAAGAGTTTGTACCTACCCAATAACCCAGGTGGAAGGTCTACTGCCTTTGGCCAGACCCTGGATTCTCTCAGCCCATTAAAACCCTCATTGAACTCCAGAGACAATACCAATTAACCAATTTTAAGATGTCCTCTGCAGAGAAGGCCAGTTTCCCAGTAACAAGATGTTGAGGCTCTGGAGCAAGTCCAGAGAAGAGCAACGAAGCTGGGGAAGGGGCTGGAGAACAGGCCTTATGAGGAACGGCTGAGAGAGCTGGGGGGGTTTAGCCTGGAGAAGAGGAGGCTGAGGGGAGACCTCATTGCTCTCTACAACTACCTGAAAGGAGGTTGTGGAGAGGAGGGTGATTTCCTTTCTTTCATAATTGTAGAAGGGGGCAGAAAGAAATGTAGCATCAGAAATTAAACACCTCAGTACTATGGGAAATGAATGAAATAGCTCAGATGTAACCTCCTCGGTGCCAGAGAAACTGAGGGAAGCAAACTGCAGCATGAATTTTTAAATGCATTCGGGGGATAATTTAAAGAAATACAGAACAGAACCTCAGGCTTCTGCTGCAGGAGAATTGCCAGAAGCGATTAGGAAAATTTAAGGATGCATGCATAAGCAGAACATATGGAGGAAGAGTTAACACCGTGTTTCTAGAAAAATATCGGGACTCACAAGGTACTAGAGTTCTTGAAAAGAGTCACAAACCATATGGACAAGAAATACATGCCTGATACAGTCTTGTTGGAATTCCATAAGGCTTCTGATGACATATATCAGTGAAAATCCTTATAGAAGTAATCTGCCAGGGGGACAGAAACATACAGGTTGAATTGGTTAAGTATTCAGAAATGAACGATACAAAAATAAACCCATCTTCTAATCCAGGAAGTCTCTGGTATGGTCCCACTGCTCAAGCAGCAATCAAGTACTGTTCAACATATTCATAAATCACCTGCAAAAGGGGTGAATACCAAGATGACAAAGTCTGCTTATTAAAATAAAGCATCTACGACAGTAAAAACATGGACTGCAGAGAATTGCAGGGGGTTCTCGCAGTGCTGAGTGACTCTCAGAGGAGCAGATAAAATTCCAGACTGATAAAAGTAAAGTAATACACACAAAGACGATGCTAACTTTTTACACAGTGTTTGGCTTTGAAGCTGTCATTATCACTCAGGAATGAGATTTTGAAGCTACAATCAACAGCTCTGTAAACACATCACCCCAGTCTTCATTAGCAGTTAAAAATAAAAATCAAATCAAATGCCAAGAATGATTAACAAAGGAATGAGTACGCTCCCTTTTTTCTCCAGGACAACAAAGCTGTCGTGTACCAGAAAAAGTACAGAAGACAGTGAAGGCAATCAAAGAAATGAAATCGTTTCCATTCAGATGAACAACAAAATACATTAGTACTGTGTCCGGAAAAGAGACAGCTAAGAGTTTGATGAAGATCTTTACGATACTAAAAGTCAAGGAAAAGTTAGATAGGACACAAGTGTTCAATAGCTTTCATAATACAAGAGCCAAGGGATGTCAAATGAAATTGCAAAATGTAATTACAATGTAGAAATCATTGCCTCAGGATATAAAAGCTTACAAAGGTTCAGAAATGAAGTGGATCACTGGAAGAGCGAGGGAAGTGTTATTACATGCTTATCCTGCTCTTGAAAATCTTCCTAGACATCCGCTAGAGCGCTGCACAAACAGCACCTCGGTTTGGAGAACGGCATCAATGAAGCTGCGCTGGGCCAAACAAGTACCCTACAATCCACTTCACAATACACAGAAATTGCATTCTGCAAGGGCTTTAACCTCAATGAAATATTACAGGATATTCCAACCAGTTTACAAATAACTGAAAACCAAGCCTACATTAACATGATGCTGGCAACATTCTCACTCCTCATAAAAGAATGTTGTTTTCATCCTTTGCATCACAAGAACAGCAAGAAGAAGATTACTCAGTGGCCCCTGTCAGACTAATATATTATGTGGCCATAACTGCCAGAAAAGCCAGTGCACAAGCAGGGGCTGGAATGGTTTTCTTTACCGTTTCAGGAAAGCATATTAAGAAAACAGGACAATAAAGGTAAGATCAAACAACTCTCCCCCAGTCTATAAACATTAGAGGCCTAAACCAGGAGGTAACAGAGCATCAGCTCCAGGTTTTGAAAGTTTCCATACCAGATTTCTTCCTCTTACCAAGAACATTCCCAATTTTATTGTTATTTATTGCTTTAAAAAAAAAAACAAAACCAAAAAAACCCAAAAACCCACACCCCCAAAAAAAAATAATGGAAAATACTGCTGCCGAATTCTTAGATTACTACTTTGTTTCCAGGATGAACACTGAAGCAACAAACATGTTTTCAGCCTTCCTTGAATTCTGGAGGCAGAGAGAGCACCATGTGCTTTGACAGCACGGCTACCTACAGGAGATATCGTTACAAACTCCTAAGGCTTGTTCAGGTTATTTATATTTCAATGCAATCAAATCAATTCAAGGTAACAATTTGTCTGTAAAACAAAAGTCTGCAAAATCCAGGCAGTCCTAATGTGACTACTGGATAACAAGGGAACTAATGCAACAGAAGAAATGTTTACTGACTCAAAAGAGTGGCAGAACTCCTGTATTTAACAGCAAACCTTACTCTCCACACAGCAGCCACGTAACTTCCCAGCCAAGGGAAAAGCCTCCACGACCGTATCCTACAGCCACGTGTACCACAGGCTCCCTTCTTCTGGGCTTGATCCTTTCAGTTCTGATTACCTGTGCAGACGACAAAGGCACAGAGCAACACAACTTGAAATTCAGGCATCTTGTGATTTATTTCTGGTTTCACCGTGCCCTGCTGCACTGCCTTGAGCACTCGCTCCACCTCACTTAGCCGTGCATGGATTCCTGTCCCTTCCTCTGCCTCTACACAGCGCCCTGGGGAGGCTGTCAGCGCAGCTGGATCCAGGATTGTGGTTTTACACTCCGCAGCACCACTACTTAGCACAGCTGGGTCTCCATTATGGTGAAAGCCTCCTGGCCTACGTCCTACATAAATAGGACATGACAAGGATGTCTTCATGCATCCAGAGGAAGGAAAACAAGGTAATGGGCTAGAGATAAAAGGTAAACAAAAAAAACACCCCACTTGAGTTACGCATGTGGAATGTTCTTGACAAAGAAAAAGGATTCCACCTGTAAGGGAAAGACTGTCAAAAAAATATCCCATAAAGGAAACTCGGATGGCTGTTGAACCACTGCACTGTTACCATGCGGGTCCCACTGGAAGCACTGAATGTTCTGCCAACACTAACCACGTGGCAGGGTGAGCGCAAAGGTCACTGCACACTCTTGGAATTCTCCCCCCCTCCTGAAACACCTGGGCTAAATAACTCTGCATCCAAAAGAAAAACAATAATTGAGCAGCCATTGTACTCCCCTCTTGTGTGGGGGAACACACGGTGCTCTCAAGGCAGATCAGAGCACAGAATAAAACAAGACACACCTGATCCCCAAGGTCAGGGCAGGAAGGAAGAATGGGGAGCAGAGCTGGCATACTGACGGGTCAGCTAACTTTGTATTTTAATATGAACAGCGCAATGGAAACTTAAGAGTGTTTAGGAGAGGTCAGTATCCAGCACTGACTCCACAAATCCAAGCAAAAATTCATACAGGACACCTTGAAGAACTTTAGCCTGTGTCTGTGGGAGAAGGGACACTCCTTTCAGTGTATTTGAAGAGACCATCAATAGCAAGCAAACCATCTGAAGTAGGAGCTATGCCACTGGGCCCATTTCTTTTCTGCTTTTTCAAAGCACTTTCTACAATTCATTCGAGCAGCGATCTCCAAAACAGCTTTCAGCTAGAAAGATCTTTTAAAGCAGATGTTACAACTGAGCAAACAGAAGGCTATTTACAAACATAGGATTTATTTACAGACACTAACGCATATTGAGTGTTCTCCCTTAAAATTTTGACAGAAACTTAAAACAACATAACAGTTCTCTGTGAAAAACATGTGTGATGCTTTGGAGGCTGGAAAGTATTCTGTGCTAGAATAAAAGTAGCACATGAAGGGCCACAAAGTCACCTACAAGGGAGAAATGCCGCATCAAAGCGAGCACACACTGTAGCTATGGAATATGGTTATATATATATATATTTTTAAACTTCAAATTGCTCCTTTTGAATTGTTTTCAAACAAATCCATGTCTGACAAGCCAGTTCATTAGAGGAAGTGGGTCAGTACATTAGGATGCTAAAGGTTTAAGTACAAGAGGCCTTGGCAGGAAGAGCTCTTGTGGATTGTTTTAAAAACTAACACTGAAAAACGAGAGAAAGAGAGAGAGAAAAGGCCATTAGCAGCTCTAGTGTCTCCCAGCACATTCCTTGTATAAATGCTGGAAAATCAGCACAGGGAAAGAAACAAGGAAATACTCACAAAGCCCCTGCTAGTTTCATGTCAAGAATGAGAGGGGGATTCAGCAGAGATCTGGGTTTTCCTGTGTCCTTTAAGCCAGCCCTATGAGACTCCGGTTTGGTTTCTTTCTCAGCTTTAATAGGTTTCTGAGGGAGAGCCTCAGAAAACCTCCTATCAAAAGGAAGGAGTTTGATTACATTACTATCAATATTTTAGGTTTAAAAGACAGACACAAGAGCTCGCTCAACCTCACCACAAATGAACAGCACAATTTAGACCACGCTGTCAATGTTGCAATATCCCTTTTACAAACCAAACAGCATAACTTTTTGATCTCTAAGACACATTCACATACACACGCTATATTTAAGGCAGAGCTTGTTTTAAAATTCAAATCCACTTTAATTCAAAGATAGTTCCCTTGCTTCAGTAAGAGCAAGATCAGATGACAAAACCAGCATAAATTCAAGTTGTGCGTGGTTACAGCACTCAGTCCCACTTTACTGCTGTAGCTTTATGGCACAGTGACAGACAAAATAATCCCCATTAACCTGCTCTGGAACCACAGCTGCAGCACGACTCTGCCTCTCCTCAGAGCCCCGAGAAAAGGATGTCCAGAAATCAAACTAAAAGCGAGAGCTTAAATTTTCAGTTCACAATTTTCTCTGTGAAGAGGTCAGGCGATGCCTTTGATTTGAGCACCCAACTGATTTTTGAGCACTCGGAACACACTGATCCTGTACCTCAAGTCAAATTATTTAAGGGCATTAAGTGCTGTGAAAGGAAGGGTTTTGTACCAGCACACACACAACATCCCACAGCCCCATCACTGCATAGTGCCTCATTCGAAGACATACACGTTACGTGGGTGCAAATAACTACCAAAAACGAGACCACTCCTATTCTGTCTAGGCCAGCAAGACCGCCACGGTTACCTTCTACACTAAGTCCTTGTGTCCACACGAGAAGCCCCCACAGGCCACCCATTTCCAACACGGTGCCTGGTTCACAGCCAGCATTACTCCTCCCCTGTAAGCCCAGCACAGAAATACATCCTCCCCTTGACAGGATCAGATTTTATGTTATTTCCACAACACCTGCCACCTGCTTTAAGGAATGGAGAAGCAAGCAAACGTGTATTATATGCATGGGCTGCCTCTGAAATAGCACTTGGACTCAAAGACTTCTAGAAGCATCTTGGTTTTAGGCAAAGCTTCCCCTTTCCTCCTTTATTTCCCTTTCATTCCTTCTCCTTCCCCCCACCTCTCTCAGTTCTGATAAAAAGAATACACATTGAATGGATAAAGCAGTTGAATTCATTAACATTTAAGTTTGCTCTCCCAGATAGTTATGCCTTATATAGAATAAGCAATGAAGTGAGAGTATCTCAAACTGAATTGCTGCAAGCATGAGTCGTCTTTTATTTTGAGAACACTGTAAGTAATATGCAAATAGGGCACTGCAAAGGGCTCCATTTAAGTAAAAACTCACCACCTCGTGTCAAATCAAAGCTGTTTTCATCCTCATCCTCTCAGTATGAATGTTCTTCATGTGAACTTGTGATCTAGATGAAATATCTTGCATTTCTTACAATAACAGGTACAAAAAAAAGTTACATAAATGCACTTTAAAGCCAAATAAAGTCTTGTAACGCTCAATTAGGGCTGCGGTGCTCCCAGTGCCCAAAATGTACAAAATTTATTGAATCATCAAAACAACCTTCTAATCTGCTATTGCTATTCCTTCGCCTTCCCACGCTGCATTTCACAGTATCAGTTTTAAGCACTTACACGGATTTGAGGGTTTTTTTGCAGGACATGAGGGAATCAAGGGGTTGTATTTAAAATGTAAAGCAGGGAGGTTGACACCAGAGTCATCTGTAGCCTGAAAAAGGTACCAAAATACAACCTCTAGTGGAGTGCAACCTGACATAGACTTCCTAAGTGCATCTGGGGAAGTCATTTAACCTCTCTGCCCCATATATGCCACCTATGAGAGATTTCACTTCTGTTCTAATTCTGCAAGTTAGTGACATTTAAAGGGAAAAATCTGCTCTATGTTCAAAGCTAAAAGTATTCCTCCATCTTTCAGTTCTCTGAAGAGCCACAAAGTCTGGACTGCAAAGGGGGTATCCCAGAAGCAGCCAAACGAGACTGTCTCTATAGGTGAGATTTTCACTAATAAAAGGGAAAGCTGAAGAGGGGGAAGAAATCTAGGTAATGGAAAACACCACGCATCAGATGTGCCGCATATCCTAAAGGTTGCTGTAAAAATAGCAGCTTACCATGCTGTACTTTTGGGAAGTCACCACAGTGTTACCAAGCAAAAAAAAGGCCACTCTGGGACCAGTTTTACCCATAATACACGTCTGTAGTTCATTTACCTGATGAATCTCAATTACAAAGCCTCTCCCCTGCGATTCCAGCCTCCTTCAGCTAGTCCTGATGAATCTTCCCAGCACTCCTTATTTAATGGTTCAGACTGGCGGCACCTAACTTGGGGGGTCAGTAATAGTATCAAGTCACCTGGCACACACCTGAGAGAAATAATTAGGCAGGGTCCCTCAGCACAAAGGCAGAAATCAAGTGAAGCAAACACTGTGACAAGTCAGAGGAGAAAAAACAAGACTACTGCTATCACACTAGCATCATTGATTGGAGAAGTACACTTGCCGGAATCTACCAGGGAATTCTAGTACGGACAGTGGAAATTAAAAATTGCAGGAAAAGACACTGTACACTCAGCCCCACGGACCTGCCGAAGAAACGTAGCGTTCCCTAGCAATTGGCTAAAATAATTTCCTTGCACTACTGAAAATGTTAGCTTTTTCATTTGTAATTATGGCATGCCAGGACCATTTTTAGTTTGATTTGATAAGGATCTGCTCTGACCAGTAGCACAGATAATTCTTCATTCTGCAAGAGGTGAAGGGATTGTTTTAAAATAATCCTTTCACACATAAGTAGGCAAAATAATTGAAATAAAATCTGGTTACATAAAACTTCTAAATAACCCATTTGTCACCAACCCATCTGTTACCAACCAATTCGGTCAATTCATTAAAGCAAATTACCTCATTACATTTAATGCAAATTATGAGAAGTATGAAGCTTTAACACTGTTAAGCAATAGAAAACCTTCCTTTCTTGCAAGAAGTTCCTTGTTGCCTGAACAGCAGAGGCTGTTCAGTAGATCATTCACTCCATCTTTTGGCAGAAGAAAGGACTGCAATGCTGCTGGGTTCCCTCTTCCTCCCCAACTCTTCCAGCTGTTGGAAAATAAGATTAGATGTCCAACAGTGACGTCTTCCTAAAGTGCTGCTGCTTAAGAGTCTCAGCTAAGAACACCACATAGTAGTGAACTGGAAGCAACTGCAAGTTTCCAGGTCTCCAGAGGTTTCTGTCTTAACTGAAGTCACCAAAAGTCATTGTTGATTTAATTCACTCAAATAAGGTCCATACCAAAAATAAAGAAAGCCTGAGCATCTTTAAAGGGGCTTTAAATAAAGATATAGGAAATACTTCCACGTAACTGTTCAAAGGACATTGCTATTTTATGGCAATGCTTTAGGCCATATTAGCATTATATGCAGCAATATAACCTATGATTACAGAAAGCAGATAAATGTGCTTACATGGAGCTATTCCCAGTATTCTTCATTTGAATAACACCCGTTTTCTTCAGTTACCTTAAGACAAAACCATTAAGAAAGTCTTATTCAAAAATCTATTTATGGAAACACAAAAACTGAATGCTCTGCTAAAAAGCTACATTTTTATTAGATGTGTTCTCACAGCTCCTGATTCTCTCCATTAAGGTAGCCCTAATTCTGTAACGTGACATGGAAATAGCCCCAACCAGAGCTGAAGCCACACTGCTCATGTGAACTCCAGAGCCACCTTGATCCCTGACTGCACCTCACACTCTAACAGGGAGGAAAAAATTGTGAGGCCCAAAATTTGGGTCAAATAAAAATTATATTGTCATACTGAGAAGTAAGCAAGACAACTACAGCAAGCTAATAAAATCTTAATTATTATAAGAAGCCAAGCTTTAAATAACAAAGCAAGTTGCACATTTTTACATTAGAGGGAATCCACCAGCTGGCAGTCAGGTTCAGTACTGAGCAAATGCAAGTACCACGAGGGCAATGTGTGCAGGCAGAGAGGAGGGGAGAGCAGGGATTGGGGAAAGGGAAGGTGCCGACACAAAATAGCAGCAGACAATGAATGCATTGTGCCAACAGGAACAAAAGTGACTCAGGTTAAAGCCATTAAAACATCTCAACTGCGCTGAAACACAGCAGCTGTGATAAACGCCATGGGGATGCTACACAATTTACAAACAGGCATGGACATACTCTCAGATTCACAATTCACAAATATAAATGCTCCAGTTAGGGAAAGATCAACACCATTTCAAAACATACAGATGTCTAAGGAAAAGCCTGACGGCTCACATGCACAGAAGCATTGTTTTTATTACTAGTAATCATTGCTTTTTATTGAAAGGGCTGAGCTGGCTCTGCATCAGCCAGTACCCCTTGTAGACTCCAGGTACTTCACAAAGCCCTGTTGCAGGTTACTTGGGTTAAAAAGAACCTCAGTGAAAGATTCCCCATTGCACTGTGCTTGAATCAGAAAGCTCATCCGCTGTGAGAAAAGTTATTCCATGCTTCAACTTTGTATTTCATTTCAAATCAGGAGCAGGTTTCATGAGAAAGCCTGACTGGCAGCATCTGCCAAGACAATTCATCCTTACTGAGTCAATGAAGTATCCCTGTCCCTTCAGAGTTTAAGCACCAGAAGAAACGATTAGGTATTTTGGTAACCAGACCTTACCTCAGCATAAATCATCCAAGCATCACATCTTCAGAAAGAGAAAAAAAACAAGAGAAACCAAATAGTTACTGGGAGAGATACTTTTCATGTTGAATGGCCAAGCCATCAAATCAAAAAAAAAGAAATATTTTGGGTTGACAATTTGAATTGAATACTGAGACTCATGTTCCTCTCCCCCCTACATATATGAATAAAAAGTACAGTGAAAGTGCAATTGCACAAAACAAGGACAAGCTATTCTAAGCGTACAGAACCTGTCAGGATGATAAACCACATAAGCACAGAATTAAATCAAAGTTAATGGCCACTAGCTGGTATTTAACTTACTTTCATTTCTCTTTTCTTTCCGTTTTTCCACCTAGTCTCCTCAGCTAATAAAATTGCCATTATTAGTGAGTAGCAAATGCACGATTCAATGCTACATCAATTATTATGACTTTATTGTGACATATTCAGCTGATCCCAGAAGGCTGTACTGATGCCGTGGATGCAATTAATTTTTGATTGATCTAACTCACTCCAGTACTGCCAGTAAAATGTTCATAGGCATTTGAATAATTCCATTATATGTAGGAGATTACTGCAGAGAGATCATTTGAAATTAATTGCCAAGTTATTTTAGTAAATGTAATACACCATTCAAAGTCCTATTGTGGTAACAGTTATCTAATTGCTTTACAAAGCAAACTAATGAAATAAATGAACTCTGACTAATACGTGGCATAACAGGGCTGAAAAAGGGAAATCACACAGCAGATTTCTTATCTGCCTCTACAGGGTTGGGGTTGGTGAGTTAACTTCACCATGGCAGAACTGGACTCGATGATCTCCACGGTCTTTTCGAACCTAGGGTTGAATATAAGAAGAACGACACATAACGGGTCAGCATATAATACATATAGAAAGGATTCAGTTTCACTGGCTGAAGGTGATGCTAAGCTGGGGGAAAACTCTTAAAAGAAAAATGCCTACCCGATGCCTTAAGTGTTTGTAAAACCTGAGGACAAAGAAACCATCATCATCACAAGGGGTTGCCAGAGCGTGTTTTGTTTTGTACGAGTGTGTTGAGGTTTTCTCAGAGCTCACTACCTGCTACACACAGAGAGTGAATTCTACACTTGGAGCTGCTGCCTACTGCCAGGTCAAGTCACACAAGACATTCCAGCTACAGGACAGCACTAACACAGAGACTTTCAAGTAGGCAAACGCAAAGATTGTCAAGTTGGCTTTTAGCAACAAAGGTCAGAGTTTGTAGCTCAGCAAGTCAGAATCTGGGGAAAGTAACTGCAAACTTAAAGTAACCCCAGCACAAGAGGGGTTTCCACCAGCCCAGGAGAAAGGTGCTTATTTCTGGAGACTGACTGCAACTGCAGTCTCGAATTCTCCCCTGGCAGCACTGCATCCGTATTTCAAATCATTACTCCAAAGTAAAGCAACACCATACCATGATCCTTTCAGTAAGGTCAACAGCCCAGAGAACCACGGGTGTCAATGCAATCACTGAAAAACATCTCTCGACTCTGAACCTTGCCTCCAAGGATATTAGAACTCTTCCTGTCCTCAGCAAATCTTTACTAGAAACGACAATTTTAAAAAGTTATTAAAAATATAGAAAAAAGGCATCATGAAACGGAAGGGAAGCACTTGATATTTATGCATCTTACATGTTTTATGTAGACACTGTCCTATTTATAGATGAAGTTCCCTGATAACAACCTTAAAATTTACATGCAATACTTTTTCTAGTTCCACCCCCTGCCATGGGCAGGGACACCTCCCACTGGATCAGGTACCTCCAAGCCCCACCCAACCTGGCCTTGAACCCCTCCAGGGATGGGGCAGCCACCCCTGCTCTGGGCAGCCTTGGCCAGGGCCTCCCCACCCTCACAGCAAAACATCTTCCATAAGATCTCAATCTCCCCACTTTGAGCCTAGAACCATCAGTAACCCAAGGAAGCTCGGTACAGCAGCCAAGCAGTTCAGATCAGCAATATCCACAAGGGTGTTCACCAAGCTAAGCACAGGGTGAGATCCCTCAGTGTCCCATGTGGATTGTATTAGCTAAAAATGAAATCTAAGAGCAAGCCATTACAGGAGTTTAAGCAACCTCAGTCCCGTGACTCCAGAACACTGTGTGTAAATTCATGGGCAACACTGAAAACACGGTGAGGAGAAAAAGAGAATTGTGGAGATTGTGAGGTGGAAATTCCATCACAACAAAACAGCTCCACCTTATGTTTGAGCAGCATTGTTCAAACCTACCTTCCAGGCACACATCTAGGGACAAGCCAGCAAAGCAACGCACACAACAACGGTCAAAGCACCATTACAGCATCTCTGCTCTGCGGTTATTTTTCCACTCCAGTGTTTGCAGTATTACTGGTGGTAATAACTATGCACTCCACAAAACAGATGTTGTGTCATGACCTCTTTACTTTTCCAGGCTGAATTCAATGCCAGCAGCGAGTTTTCTAGTGACAAAACAACATTATGTTGAGCTGCAGTATTTTTCCACCTAATTCACAGCTGCAGGGGGGAAAAAAAAAAAACCAAACAGAACCCTTCATAAATTGTTCAAAGGTACCAGGGACCTGGTTTTAGGTGGTCTATTTCAATTCAGGTGACAGAACCTATTTGTTATTGGAAAAGTGTATTTGCTTAACACCCCCCTGGCTTTGACCTGTTATTTTTCAGACTTTACCTCAGCACTAGATGATTTGTAAAACAATCTAAAATTCATTCTACTTATTTATTTTTAAATAACAAGTCTCTTGTTTTCTTTGCTGTGAGAAAACACCTTCCTACCTTGAAAACAAACAGTTAAGCCCAGAATTAGATAACGGAGTGCAATTGACTGCCTAAACCTTGCTCTGAATCTCCAGACATGGACTTTGTGAAATGATAGAGGACATAGCTGAAGGATGACCTGGAACACACACGCAAACACCTCGCAGTTCAGAGGACAGGGAGGATCTGTTATCACAGACTCTGTGTCTAATCCCAATTTTGCAAAAGTTGCCACAGACACCCTGTGCATCCTGCTGCTAAGAACAAACAAGGAAACAAAAAACAAGCCATAGAGTGTTACAAATGATTTCAGAGGCCAGTTTGCCAGCTACCCCTGACCTTCCATAACAAACCGTCTCCAAAAGGTACAGAGCAGAACAGCTACTTCAATAAATATTTATGAATACATCGGTGCAAACTGGATTTCACCCATGTTTAATGCTTGCTGCCTAGTAAGAGAAATGACTCCTTTGGTCTGCGATGCTCTAATACACACACATCACAGCTGTTTGACGTCCACACTTACATTCGTCTGGGTGAAGTGCATTTGGCAGTCATTGCATGTTGTCATAACCTATACAAACATCAGTAGTTTGTGATGGCAACAAATGGCAGAGGAATTGATCATGGTTTTGACATTTGGAACACTTTTTCTTGTTAGCAGCCAGGTGATTCATTGGTAACTGAGATATGGCGTCAAAACAGTTATTAATTGTGGCGCCAAGGATGAAGGGTAATGGCATGTAATGACTTGCTCGAGTTCTGCATGAGCAGCTCTAACTTACATTTGTGCTTGTTTGCTTCTTAGATCTGTAAAGCTCATAATTTTTTTCCCTTCATAAAGCTTGTTTGTAGCCAAGGGATGCCTTCAGCTAACATTCCATGTCAGTAGCATTCTTTAGCTGTAAATTCATAGCCATCACTGCTGCTTGTAATTTCTTAATGACCAAGAAATACATCGTTATGCTTGAAGAGAAACTGGAGTATTACTGTTTGGTTTGTTTTTTCATTTAATGAAGTTATCCACCGAGCAAGCCTCCCACCTCTGTAAGGCATTAATTGTATCCAGACTGCAAACTTCTTATACCAACTTTTTTCACTAATGCTCTAGCCAGTAAGCTCAAATAATATTGTGATCTGCTTATGTCAGTTCTCTACTTGCCCGATACCCACCTCTCCACTTCCAACAAGCTGATAAGCTTTGTATTTAGTACAAATAATTGAACAAAATTTTAGTAAAAATAAAGAACAGTACAATTCTCATTTACTGGCAGATTAGAACTACTCACAGATCTTATCTGTGTTTAAGGACTGCTATCTCTTGCAATTTCTTTTTTTACTTCTTGACACAGTGTTCATTATTTCAGTCTTCTTAAATGGGTCACAGTTATAACATCTGTCCTCCTGGTTACGGCTCCTTTCCACTTCCTCAGTTCAGTGAGGTTGCATAAAACTCTCTGCAAGTAAGTCCCAGTGAAGACAGGGAGACGATACCTGTGAAGCACAAAACCCAGCCAGCGTATTGACACACAGCTCTATTAGACACTTGCTTACCACAATTAAACAGGAAGACCAACAGAACAAAACCCAGAGTTTTTTTAACCTTTTGCCCCACAGTTAGAACAAGAGCCACGTCTCACAAAAGCACTACAGTAAATTTTAGACACCATTTCCTAGCACGGTGATAAGTTTCTAGGTTGATAGATTTATACATAAAGAATCCTAGAAAATTCCACTGTATTTAAACAACCACATCAAAGATGCAAATAAGATGCCAATAAGCCTGTAACTGGAAGACAAAAACAAACTGTAAGAGAAATAAGATTTTATTCGGTCTTACCCCATCATGTAACCATTTTATCTTACAGTTGTTTGAATGCCATTCATCCAAGTATTTAAAGAAAACATATCAAATGATGTATGAAATTATAACTACTTTTCCAAAGAAAAACAGTTCAATTCTCCTTTAGCCAAAAGGACTTCAGAAAAACACTGCAAAACAGCTTCACAAAATTCATAGACAAGCATCCTATTGTGCCTCCAATGGACTGACAGAATTGCAAAAAAACCCAGGAATTTGGTCAAGTTCTATCTCAATTTTGTCCCTGAGCGCGCTTCTTGATAAATAAAGCAATTAACAGCTTTCGCATGAAAGATTACACAGACAAACCAGAAACACAGAGACAGCTTCATACATTGGCACTCCCCGTATGACAGTACTGGCAGCAGAAGTACCATCACTGCACAGCACGGCTTAAAGCTCATTTTGTACAACAGTTCTTCAATCTCTAAAGCACTTTAAAGTACAGAGCTATACAAAATTCCTCATTCCAAGAATCAGTTAAAATTCACTGTACTGAGATATTCCCACAGTTAAGTCCCAGAGCCATGGAGAAAAAAAAAAAAAAAAAGACATGCTAAAAAGAGTTTCTAGGTTCAATGGTCTTGGGTTTTTTTGACTTAAGAACAAGTAAAGGAAAAGGAACTTAGAATTTATGATAAAAAAGCTTCAACCCTCCGCAATGTATGGAGCAGTGCTTCATATCAAATCCATATTTGACCAAAAGGTTAGGAAATCAAAATAAACTCTTTCAGAAAAACCAGTAAGTTTCCGCTATATTTCAGCCAGGTGATGGAGACACCATCAGTTGCCAAGAAGTGCACTTTTCCTTCCACTGTTACATTCTGGATTCTCTGTGACAAGTTTTCAAGGACCAAATTTCCAGGTGAAGCATCTCTGGGACACCCTCCAAGTGAAAACTACCACAGGTTAAGACGTGTTTCTGATAGCAACAAACCGAAGACACCAATAACCAGCAAGCATTTCGCTGTCCCCACCGGTTACCAGGATGAACTCCACAACACCACGACAGGGAAGTCATTTTTTTAAGCAGTCTGAGGAACTGCTACATAATTAAACTCAAAGCTTTTGCCTGTCCATGTCTGAACACACATTTTACATCAATTTGACATTTTTTGCTCCATCCAAACACTGCAAAGGCAACGCTCATTATAAACCTGCCACTCGTGCACTGTGAAACTCTCAAATGTAGACCTTAGACCAGCAATAAACACACCATTAGTGAACGTGAAACAGCAGCCAAACATCTCATTTTACAACTTCTGAATTGCCAAATTGTCAACAATGTAAAAAAAAAAAAAAAAAAATCAATGTAAGGTTAAGATTGAACAAGCAAAGGCACAAAACGCAAGGAAAACTGGCTGTTACAAAATGAAGCATTTTCTATGCAATAGTGGAAGTTTCAATGCACAAAATCCTCAAAAGAAATCTTATATTTAATATTCAGTTTCACAGAGAAGATAAAATCATTTTATTGAAACAAATTTGTTCGTACTGGTATTTAAAATCTCAGATAAAACCAAAAAGAAAATGGAATGAGATGAAGCAGCTTTGTAATTAACCTTCTGAAACATCAGCATGACTGTGCTTAACACTATCTTTAAAACAATGCTCAGAACCCCTTTTTACTTTCAGCTCAGGCTTCAGAGTATTTTAGACAAGTTAATCAATACCATCATAAACGACTGATGTGCCAAATGAAACAATTGCACATCGCTAGCATGGACACATGCTGGGTATTCCATTAATTTACCTGTAAACGTCAGAACTTTCTGCTCACTGCTTCACACTTCACTGACAACTCAATCTCTGCACTGCGTGGCGTTCTACTTCACTAACAGTTGGGTTGTTATTGGTCCCTGCACTAGTGTTTGCTTTGGCTTATTTTTGGGTTTTTTTGACTAACCATGTATTTTCTAACCAGTGGAGCAGCCCACAAAGCCAAATAAAAGCGTTCTTAATTACATCTCAAGACATAAGCCATACGATGCCTTCATAGAAGTACTCCCTGTTGGTAAGAACGGGAGCTCTCTACACGATGTTTGTCAATGAGGTTACATCAGAAAAGGACATCCGAGATCTTCACCATTACCAAATGGGCTGTTTGGAGAAAAACTTAAAGAATGATGCCCAAAGACAAACCTACTCCACTCTCTTTCACGGTACCAACCACTTTAGAAGACAATATTTAGTTGACATTGTTTTACATTGTCACTCCAAGATTAATGCTTCCAATAAACACACCAGGAAACCTTTTTCCATACAGATCTTACGCAAAGAACACACCCCGTTACTGCAAGTGTGTACAAGGATTGTTCAGCACACGAGCATCTCATGTTCCTTTCTTCAGATACTGGGAGAGGAACTGGCTTCTGACAAATTGGACCAGCTTGGTCTCTGTGCAGAACATTGTAACAATGGTTGCTGCAAAGCACAGAGCCCCCACGCTGATGTGGATCAGCCTCGCTATCCAACCCTTATCGCAGCAGAACACGACCTACAACAAAGGAAACAAGCAAGTGCAGGAAAACCAGTCAGAATAAAGTAGATTTACTGTCTCAAAAAGTCCATCAGCTCTCCTGATCGTGCTAACACCACTATCAAGCTGAGCATTCCTGCCACATGCACTGATCCTAGAATAAATCTTCAGTAGTCACAATGCTTGCTTTCTTAAGAAAACTCTACCAGCAAAAGAAGAGCATTCAAGAGACACCAGGTAAATGTGGAAGCTGCTATTACCTGGCATGCAGAAATAATGTTAATTGAGATACTACGAAAACTCTACTGGTGCCATCACACACATCTGCTACTTTGCAGCAACGTATTAGGCTATTTTCTAACACCCCCCCCCCGCGTATCTCCCATTCAAATATACAAACTTCTCCTTTCTAAGGCATAATGGCTTTTCACTCTGTCAAATTTCTGCACACTGAAATGCTACCATCTCCTTAATAATCAGTCTGTGCAATTACCACCTTGTAGTCTGAGTAAACATGATAAATGTGCTCTTAGAGAATCTTATTACAGTTCTTGTTTTGGTTATTTTTCCTCAATCATTTCTTTATAACAGGATTTTTAATAACAGTTTCTTTGTGCTACTTCAAAATTTCAATTGTTACCTACAGAGAGAAGAATTGTGCTAGATTTTATTATACTTGTCAAACACAAAATTATCTCTGCTACCTGTAAAAGATGCAGCGAAGCTAAAATCTCTTTATTATTACATCTTGCCTTGACTGTAATGGAACTCTTTCAGCCTGTCCTCATAAGCCTTTTTTGCTAAAGGTATTTCTCTGCAGGCACAGAAGTCATTTGACACTTTCACAGGGAAAGCAAAATCAGAGAAAGAGGCTTACCTCTGAGAAACCAGTGAGTACTCCACTTATGATATAAACGAGTACCAGAACTGGTGAGGGAAGCAAGCCTGCCAAAGGTCTGTAAGTGCTTTCTTTGAAGTAATCGTAGATATAGTGGATGCTGTGGGCTATTCGAATACCCATGTTAAAGCAGTTGGCAAGGATAAAGCCTACGCTGCCATACCAGTGGGTCAAGAAATAAGAGATGCACAGAAATGTGAAGGACAAAGCCAGCATAACAAAATTGTACCTAGGAAAAAAAAAAGAAACAGTTTAACAATGTATACAGTTACAATATTTATTTACTACCTTTATCGATGAGAAATACCACAATTCGTTTTCTAAAATGAAGGAGAAATTCTCTTATAGTGGAAGAAGATAAATATGAGAATTGAGACATTAATAAAAATATTCATTGAAGAATTGAAAATACATTAAATTATTACATTACGCGAATTATTACATTGGCTTTCAGTGGAGCAGGATACTTTTATGCTGATCTCAAATACATCAATCTCTAGCTAAGAAATTATTTTACAAATAAATTTTTAAGAAGATCAATATTTATCAACAAATACCAGCAGGTAAAAACAAAAGCAGCACACGCTTGCTTTTCTGTGGGTTGCACCTGGCTCTGAAAACAAGGAACATTCTTAAAGCGACTGCAGAAAGATATTTTCTCTTTGGAAAAAAGCTTTTCCAAGCACAGGTCTACACAGAACAACTGTTAATATTTGTACTGTTCTGCGTAAATATTAAATGCCAAGCAAAGCATGTGCAGATTAATTACAGGAATATCTAGGGACTCCGCTTCCTACCTGTCCACCTCTTCTTTGCACATCAAAGCAAATGTAAAACATTCTGTTATGCCATTGATAGCAAGAAACAGAACGTACAATGAGTAACATCGGAGAAGATCTGGACCTAAAAGACACATTAGAATGGTAAGTAGATCATCATTTGTTTTATAAAACTGCATTGTTTTTACACATTGATTTAGGAGGTGCAGCCATCTTCAACACAATACACCGTCGCATGCTTTCAACTTCCCTGCAACTTCCTCCTCATTATAAGAGATGACAGAACACCAAGTTGGGAGAGGCCTCAGGGATCACCCAGTTTCATTTTGTTGTATGAGTTTTGGGGGATTTGTTGTTTTAAACAGCTGGAGTTACTAGTTCTACGTCATGGAGTGGTCAAACAATCCTTTAAAATGTACTTTTCCAACACTGATATTGCAGGATGGTACGGCCCCAAACCTGATCACCCCTATTTAGAGCTTCTTGGTATATTTTAGTTGAAGGCAACTATGTATTAAAGATGTTATTGCAAAGGAACAAGTTTGGGATTCAGACAAGTGAAGTCACCCATTTCAATGAGTTTCACAGCAAAAAAAAAAAATCTGCTGATTTACCCAAGAATTCATAATAGCTGCAGTTTTCCTTCTGAAAAGAACAGCTTCTTTGCCATTTCTATAAATCTTTACCTGTTCCAGAACTGAGAATTGAGCCTCCATAAATATCCAGAGCCAGCTGAGAATAGGCATAGCCAAAAACTGTGATGGTAAGACCAATCAGAAGCACAAGTTTTAATAGCAATTCTAATACATTCGCAGCCATAGAAATATCATCCTGAAAAAAATATGTAGTCAATTACATCAATCAGAATCAATATAATAATATTTTCATGGAGAAAACCTACTTAACAGGGGAAAAAAACAGTTTGCACAGTGTACAAAGTGTACTTACCCTTTGTTAGTGAATTATCCATACGCATGGTCTTAACTTCCAACAATTTTCATGTATTTATTGTTCTGTTCTACACATTACAAATTCTATACAGATATTAGCCCCGACCACATAATAAATCCAAGATAAACATACCTGCTTCTGATCCTTTACACTCTTCCCTCTTTCCAACACTTTAGCAAAAAAGACATAAAAACTCTCCTCAACAGGCAAAAATATAAACCTGGCCACCAGTGAACCGAGATTATTCACGACATCATATACACCTTAAAGAAAACAAAACACATAGCAGCAACCTGTAATTTTTTCAGATACATTTTGATTCCAAGTCTTGAATAATAACATGAATTCTAGATACTGCTCTGAGCCTAAGAGCGCCACATGTGTTTATACGCACACAGTACAGGGCAAGGGCTTTACATGTTCACAGTGAAATAACAGAATAAGGCACTGGCTGATTTCACAGGACTCGGAACCATTTTGAGACTACAAGCTTTTTTAGTACTTATCTTTCTTTTAAAGACCCTCTGAAGAAGAGGCAGCTCAATTGTTCTGCAAGGGGAGGAGGATCAGAACTGGCCATAGTTACTGGTGGCAAGCACACGTACTCAGTATTTATGAGGGAACACACTACCGCCTACAACTAAAAGTAATCCAAACTAGCCAAGAAACTGCTAACAGTGGTTCAACAGTTACAGTCTATTTTCCTTTCTTGAGTTATAAACACTTCGGGTGCTGCTGACCCAGTCACCTGAATGGCTACTACCACACATTACTCCGTAACCGCACCGAATTCTTCTACAGACTATAATTCAAATGAAGTAATTTTCAGAACCATCTGAAGGGCAGTGACAAAGGAAACTGCGTCACCATTCCACAACACCATCACACTTACCCTGATCGCCAAAGTTTAACACGTTCAAAAAAGTCATCACATAGCGCTCACCTGTAAGTTGAAAATAAAGAGTTCAAGAACAAGTCCCTATATCTTTCTCAGTACTTGTTCAGGCACTTCCGATGTTAAGTAATCAAGAAACAAAGTAAAACAGGACAGCACCTTCTTCATAATACCCTCAAAAACTTCATTCAGGTTGGTAACAACCACTGGCATCGCTCTTGGAAAGCCACCCACCCTCCAGCTTTCTCAAGCTTTAAGTCAATTTTGTAGCTAGCTTTCGGTACTTCTCCATCACAACCACAGGTCAAGCCTCACCCTCTGTCAAAATCTGTTTCAAGAAGGATTGTTTGAAGAAACTCCAAGTCAATCGTGCTTCCTTCCAGTTAACAAAAGTCTGCAAAAAAAACCCCAAACCAGTACTGAAACTTAATAAACACGACAAACTATAGAGCAGAAATAGAAAATGCAATGCCAGTACAAAACTCCAAGCTAGCTCTAACGGTACTGATGAGGAAAATATACAACATCGCAGCTACAACTAATCTAAAATACTGCTGAATTCAAGCCCTGACTCAAGAAAGACTTCTTCCTGCGACAGTAATTTTCAGCAAAGGGAAAGTACCCAAACAGGCTTTCTACAGAAAATACCTGAGAGTTAGAGATGGGAAAAATATCACACACTTTTTAGCATGTCCATGTAACTTTGACCTTCAAGGTAAATTGTTCACTGTTCTTCAAACCGTCCCCACAACTCTTTCAACCAAAAACTGCCTTTATCCTTTCAATCTACAAATCTTTTTCAAAATGTCTTCTTCCCACTGTGTCTTTTTATTTCTTCCTTTGTCTCATTTTCTTTAAGAGGAGATCAGAGATACTTGAGTATCTGTAGAATATCACGTAACATGATATTCAATAAAAACCACAAAGAGAATTTGTATGTATTTTTTAATCACTCATACACCTTTTACAGTGCAAATACCCTCAAAATTGCTCAACTCCACTATCTCCAATCAATTTTCAAAGCACTCTCAAGAAAAACTTAAAATCAAGAAATTAACTGTGCAACCTACCTCATCTTCCACAAAGTTAGGTAACAGAGCTTTCATTCTAGCAACAGGAAACGACTTCTTTGTTGCTTCAGGAGACCCCAAAAACATCGCAAAATAAATTACATAGCACAACACAAGAACAGTGACATATAAAAGCTAGAAAGATAGGGAAGGTGAGAAGAAAAACAACCAGTGAGGTCAAATTAAATTACAAATGCAGAATCACATGCTACAGTTGTAAATTCAGTGAGAACATAATGTAGCAAGTAGTCCTTGTTCCCACCAAATTTTTACACTAGGTATTGACTTTAACCCCCAGAACGCTGATTTTCTTTTAATTGGCAGGTTATCATAGCCCTTCATCAACTTTTCAGCTCTTCTGTTCAGCATTTTTAGATTACTTAAGGTCCAATTATAAGGAAATTATTCATGCAGTCAAAAAACAAGTTGAGAGAATAGCTACCCTCCTACACCTTTCTTTGATTATCTACTACAGCCCCTGCAAAAACTGCACAAAAAATAACCAAATGTCCACATCTGAGGGGATTCCATTTTAATTTCTTGCTAAAATGACACTGCACAGGTCAAAACCCTATTTTTCATGGGCAATATATCCATTCTTCCTTCTAGTAAAGGGCAAGTTTTAATCTGAGCACGTTTTACATATGATCAGCACCTCGCGGATATGGCGACATAGGTCAGTGATACAGGCTGATAAAATTACACACGACTACAACCTTCCACACAGCAAAAACCAAAGTCTAACATTAATACTGGAGCCAACCGGTGAAAGGAGTCTGTAAGCATTACAATGCACAAGGATTTAGAAGAGTTAACACACAACTTATACCAAGTAACATAACCTTATTGGCAAAATGCACCTTCACAGACAGACCAAGGTGCTCGCTTGCACGTCCACTAAACTGCTTGGGGTCAAAGTGCCAACTCAATAATGAGCATCAGGAAAATACTAAATACAAGCGCTAAATCTTAAACCTCCTAAGCACATTTTTCTCTCACTTTCCTGAAGTTATTGAGGAGGTTAAATGCCAAAGGCAGCAGCAAATAAAAGCTCAGATAAATTGAGAAAAAGAGAATACAGTAAACTTACCTGAGCCAAGGAAAAAATGTAGAGGCCCCACTGGGGATAAAGGACCACTAAAATAACAGTCAAAATGCATTTTGACACTACCGCAAGGCTTTCAGCAACTACCTTTAAGAAAGAGAAAACAGAGCAGGTTTGTTTTCTGGCAACTTAACCACATATACAAACTTCATTTACACTGGTTTCACACACAGAATTCACATAGGAATGTGAGACTTTCAAAGTCAGTTCGACTTTTATCGCAGAGTTTCTTTTAGCCAAGTTGGCCATCTTAGGTTGTAATTTCTCTGTAGATTTTCTATTCTCACATTTCACAATTCTTCTATCGCATTTCCCAGACCTTTGCGTGGGAAATAAGGGGGAAGATTTTGCCACAAATACATTCTCTATTACCACATTTCACAATTACATTCCAAAAACCAATCAAAATGCAAAACTGTAGAAGCTGTGTGCCTCTCCCTCCCATTAAAATACCTGATTAAATATTTAATGATCACTGAGGTGATAATTTCTAACTAAATCAACTTTCTTGCTTCAACAGGCACAAATTCACACAGTACTGAACAGTACACACAATTCCATGGGGATTTTCATACACTTCAATATACCAACCTAAATCTCTTTCAGGATTCTGTTCTTTTCAGTAAAGAAACATAATTCCCCATATGTGTATAAACCCCATTTAGTTTACTAACCTTAAGTCTCACAAACAAATGAGCTTGTGCTAAAACCCAGAACGGTTCTCCCAGAAGCTCAACAACTGCAGAAAGACCAAATGCCACTACACCAGCCTGGTAATGAGGAACCACAGAAGGATCAGGTACTTCAAGCAAGTGCAGCCAGACTAAGCCCAAGAAAAGAGACCAAAATACACCAAGAGGGACTCTAAAAAATTAACATAAGAACAATCAATAGAAATGTTACTTAAGCAGAAAAAACCCAAGAAAATTAGATGAAAAGTTCACATATTGCCACAATAATTAAAAAATCCCTTTAACAGCTACAGCATAAATGAAATTCCATGCTAAGTAATAGAACAAATGGTTCCCAATAAAACCTACAGCGACGTACTCTCCCACATGCTCAAAAAAAAGAGATCAAGTCTATAAATGCTAAAGCAACAGATTTAGCCAGCTTTCTCCATCAGTCCCAAAACATCAATGAGGCTACTAAATGCTCAGTGCTGAAATAATTACCTCAGTATATTAACACTCTTGTTCTGTGAGCGCTCAGACAAGAACTAGAAATAAGTCCTAAAGACGTAAATGTTTAAAGGCATCTTACGTCAGCCACAATAGATTAATTGTTTTGGTCCAGTTTCGCTTTGTATTTCCACTCAAACAGGCTCTGCGAAATGCCTCCCTGGCCAGGAAGACAACTGTTGAATACAGAAGAGTCAGCCTAAAGGTAAGAGTAAAAAAAAAAAAAAAAAAAAAAATTATTTTTTTACATATATTTCTAAAATCGTTCATACAGCAGCATCACTGGCAGTTTTTACATAAGACTTGCCTGACAGACAAATCTAATGGGAGCGCAAAGAAAGAGAGAGCCACAGTTCCCAAGGAAGCCAGGTTCCTGGGGAAACCTTTTTCCTAGAGCAGCCCTGTGCCTCAGGCAGTCCTGTCCCCAAAGAAGCCTAGTTTCTAGGGAACCTCTTTCTCCCAGGGCAGCCCTCATCTGCAGGGCTGCCAGCGCTGCCCACCTGACACTGACCACGCCGAGCAGCTCCCTGGAGAGATAGCGCAGGGTGAAGGCGTTCAGCGCGAAGGTGCCCACGCGGAACAGCACCTGTGGAGAGATCACACAGAAAACACCTGCGAGGGGAGGAAGGGGTAGCGACAAGGAGGAGGAGAAGGAAGGGGAGAAAAGGGGAGAGCAGGAGGAGGAGGAGGAAGGGGAGAGCAGCAGCAGCAGCAGGAGGAGGAAGGGGAGAGCAGCAGCAGGAGGAGGAAGAGGAAGGAGAGAGAAGGAGGAGGAGGAGGAGGAAGGGGAGAGGAGGAGGAGGAGGAGGAGGAAGGGGAGAGGAGGAGGAGGAGGAGGAGGAAGGGGAGAGGAGGAGGAGGAGGAGGAGGAAGGGGAGAGGAGGAGGAGGAGGAGGAGGAAGGGGAGAGGAGGAGGAGGAGGAAGGGGAGAGGAGGAGGAGGAGGAGAAGGAAGGGGAGAGGAGGAGGAGGAGGAGAAGGAAGGGGAGAGGAGGAGGAGGAGGAGGAGGAGGAAGGGGAGAGGAGGAGGAGGAGGAGGAGGAAGGGGAGAGGAGGAGGAGGAGGAGGAGGAAGGGGAGAGGAGGAGGAGGAGGAGGAGGAAGGGGAGAGGAGGAGGAGGAGGAGGAGGAAGGGGAGAGGAGGAGGAGGAAGGGGAGAGCAGCAGGAGGAGAAGGAGGAAGGGGAGAGGAGGAGGAGGAAGGGGAGAGCAGCAGGAGGAGGAGGAGGAAGAGGAGAGCAGCAGGAGGAGGAGGAGGAAGGGGAGAGCAGCAGGAGGAGGAGGAGGAAGGGGAGAGCAGCAGGAGGAGGAGGAGGAAGGGGAGAGCAGCAGGAGGGGGATGCGCAGACCTGCATCAGGGCTCCGGAGGAGGCGAGCCGGGCCGCCTGCCCCAGCGCGTCCCGCGCGGCCATGGCGGGCGGGGCGGCGGCGCCGTCGCGGCGCGATGACGTCACGCGGGGGCCGTTCCCGCCCCCGGCCCGGGGTTCTCTCCCCGAAGCTGCCGCCGGAGCTCGGGGGGCGCGGAGAGGGTGGTGGCTCCTCGGCCTCAGCTTCTCAGTGACAGAGCGCGAACGGCAACAGTTCAAACCGGGACGTTAGGGGAATTAAGAAAACGCACCAAAATTCTTCAAGTTGAGGCAGAGAAGCCGTCCCTCCGTCAGTTTTGTCTCCTGCATGAAGCCCCCTCCTCCTCGCAGCCGCCACCTCACACTTTCCCTGCTCAGGGCAACGTTTTTCAGATTTTTTTATACTTCGGTCGTTTTTCCTGGTAACCAAAAAACATTAAGTGATCAGGAAGCCACGTACAGATGCGGGTGCACACGGAGGAGGAGCACATCTTACTTCTTTTCTGTGTGGGGGTCAAAACCCATCACAAAGTACCAAATACACCACCTGGGGAAACAAAAATGTGGTTAAGGAGTGTAAAACACGCAGCATCTACCACCGCTGCAGCAAGCCTTCGTCCTCTCTGTGGAGACAGCAACATATTCATGACAGAAAGAGGGAACGGGGAGGAATAAACCAGGAGAAATCGGTGTGCTGACTGGAAGCAACAGTCTGACCTTTCCAGGCATCAGCCGTGGGCCACAGCAAGCAACAACCAGCCATGTGGGAGAGTTTGGCTGAAACAAACAGCTGCAAAGCCTGGGGAGGTGGAGAACAAGCCTTACGAGGAGCAGCTGAGAGAGCTGGGGGTGTTTAGCCTGGAGAAGAGGAGGCTGAGGGGAGATCTCATCGCTCTCTCCAACTACCTGAAAGGAGGTTGTGGAGAGGAGGGAGCTGGGCTCTTCTCCCAAGGGACAGGGGACAGGACGAGAGGGAATGGCCTCAAGCTCCACCAGGGGAGGGTCAGGCTGGACATTAGAAAAAAATTCTTCACAGAAAGGGTCATTGGGCACTGGCAGAGGCTGCCCAGGGAGGGGGTTGAGTCCCCTTCCCTGGAGGGGTTTAAGGGACGGGTGGACGAGATGCTGAGGGACATGGGTTAGTGGTTGATGGGGATGGTTGGACTCGATGATCCGGTGGGTCTCTTCCAACCTGGTTATTCTATGATTCTATTCTATGAAAATAGGAGAAACACCCATTAACAGGTTTTCATAGGAACCAGCTTTGCCACTTCCATCCTTTTAGCATTAATGTGCCTAAGCCGCTAGATGGCAAAGGGAGTTTGAGGCAGCAAGACACGCTGCTCAGTCCCAAGCTGGTCGAGGTTAGACTGAAAAGAGCACAGTTTTACTTCAGCAGCACCTTCCAGATTCTGCTGCACGTTATGTCTGAACAATAGTTAGAATAGGCCAACTCATAATAGTAATGTGGCACCACAGAGGTCAAAGCCAGGGTAAGATCAGTATTTTAAACTTAAAAATTGACTTGTCTGCTAACTTGATTTTATACAAAACCACGCATGAGCAGGCTTAACAACTGAGTTGGCAGAAAATGCTTATTTTTAGTAACATAATTTGACAATAGGTATAACTTAGTGGAGGACCAGGTTACTGAACTGGCATCCAGGGTCAAGAAAACCTCACAGGAACATGCACTCAAAACAATTGCTTTCCAATTCCCACAGCAGATAATGCCCACTTGGAGCATCCCTGCCATCCTCTGCATAGCCACTTTGCAAGTGACTGTGAAAAGGACAAGAGGAGAATGCTCAGTACTTCATTATGTTGCAAAAGAAGAACAAAAGATCTTGAAAGCAAATGAGAATTACTGCATCAATCATTTTTAAAAGAATTACAATTCTATATTTAGAAAAGAAGTCAGACACTGGATTTTCACAACCATATGTGGAAAGCATTAAAGGGAAAACTGGATGGGATTGCCAGGCAGTGTGTGGCAAAGAATTGCTATTTGTTTTAAACCCACCCCAGAACACTCGGGGCTGGGTAGATGTCACACAAGTCTTCTCTGTGACTACTGCCAAATTAAATTTCACTAGCAATATGCAAAAACTGGCAGCCCTGGACTGCTAGAGAGACTGAATCATGCTGACAGCACCAGAACTGGTCAGGCAATTCTGGGACAGCTTCCAGTTTTAGTGCCCATCCTCTGCTCGTCTGTGAATAAAGAGGAAATTTCAGTCTTAAGTATCCCTATGCAATTTGTGAGATGAATAGAGAGTAGATGAAACAGCCAGACTTCCAAATCTTCCCTTGGAAGGGCATAAGAGGATTTTTACAGTCAATAAGTAATCCAAGTTAGCAGAATTTCACTGAGAGAAGTAGAAAAACTGTGGCTATATTGTCAACGTAGATAAAAATGAATGGCCTGAATATTCATTGTTACCATTTTCTTCTGAATATGTATACCAAGAATAGCAAAAAGGGTCTTGCTTACAGCCCTCAAAATAGTATTTCCTTGTTATTTCATCAAAGGTCTTTCCTATTTTTAGAAAGGATTACACCTAGTGAATATTTGTACTACGTAAAAAGCCGACATTCTTTTTTTGAGCCCATTCAGTTCTGCTAGAAGGCATATGGTCACGTTGGCACCCACACTATCCAATCCTTTGTGCGTTCAGAGCTCATATTGATATCAATTCATTGTCAGAACGCTCATACAAGACAGGCAAACAGAAGTATGGCAGCCAGATGCTACAAACGGCACTGCATTCAGATCAGATCATCTTATTGTTATCTTACTATTGCTTTTCCCTCATATTTTCAGCCTGGATAGCGTAAATGAAGTTGCATATGATACAGTGCACATCTACATAGTGAACTGCAGTTTGTGAAGTAAATGAATCATGGGGATGGGGGAATGGAGCAGACTATTCGTTTGTAAGATTAAAAACATCTTGGGGAATTTTGTTTGAAAACTATGCTATGCAATTCCTAAACTATTTTTTCATCCCAGTATTTCCCAGACACTTTATCCTTCACAAGACTGTATGTGTCTCTGGGGAAAACACAGTATTTCCACTGTTCAAGCACTACAGCTTAGAAGGATGCAAGAGGAAATGAAGCATATTTAACTAAATGAAACTACAAGTTGCATTTAGAGACTGAAATAACACAGAGCGCCTTAGAGTGAGCGTCCTCCTCTTAAAAACATGGCACAGAGGTTTCAAGAGCCACAGATTGTCAGCTCTCTTCCCTTTTGTCACTGATGAGCATACTGGCTCCTTAAAAGGATGTCTGTGTGATCCTTCCATTCTCTAAGGCAAAAGACGAGGGGTCAAATGACTCATTACAAATCAAGACCTTACAGGAGTCGCTAGTGCTGCATCCCCAAGCAGAGGAGCACATGTAGAACTCCTCACAGTACTCCCATGGGAACATCCATACTGAGGAATCGAGGAAACTGGGAACCAGACTGAAACCTGGAACCCTGGGAAACAGACTGAAAAGACTTTGACTTTGAAAGGACAAAGTAGATGGGTTTAAGTTTACTGCTTTGCCTTCTCAGCAAGCCAGCAACTACAAGTTGCCCAGAACTTAAAGCAGTTCTGGTTGTAAGTTATACTCCTACTACCTGGAACAAGGGTGGTGTTGCTTAGCAATCTGCGTTCATACACCGTGGGAGAAACAGGGGATAAATCTGCACGCATCAGAACACCAGTAGAGATACCACAACTAATATCCTTATATTCTTCTTTACATCAGCCACGGCTGTCACATTTCAAAGGTGACAGCTGTCTTCACTGACTGATTTTCAGACTAACAACTACTCATGTAGTGACCCATTAGCTCTTCCCTGTCACATTATAAATCTGCAAGCACTAGAGACCTTGTGTACACCTGCGCAGAGCAAGTACCTCCCCCACTTAAGACATGCCAATGCAGGATGCCCTCAGCCCCTATATCATGTATTATTTAATCACTTCTGAGGGAACTTGCTTAAAAAGATAACATAGTACACTCGTACGCCTAGCTAAACATGCCATTTATCTGGTTACTGGGTTTTGTTCTGGCCTCCTTTGCTTGCCAGCAAATCCTGGGAGACAGATAATGTAAGCGATTAACAGGCAGCACATTCTTCCAGCTGCTAACGCTGTAAAAGAATTTTGCAGAAGTTACCCCAGGATTAGACTTAATAACGATTATTAAGCACTTGGCAGTCATGGGTGGTAAAGGATAACTGAAATGGAATGAATGGCAAACAGGAAGTGCTGGTTTTTATCTTACTGGCTTTCTGCCTCTATTTCCATCAAATCCTTCAGGACCGATGACAGTAGATTAAAAGGCATTGTTTGCTTGTGGATAGCAGTTTCCTAGCCCTCCTTCCTGCACTCCTGTCACATCTCTGGTAACAGCGGTATGTTTTCATCGGTGATGGGGCATCGATCGCTACTGCCACAAGCTGAGTCACACTCAGGTGGCTGCCCACAGTTCCAGATGTGCAGTGCTGTTCAGAAACAGATCATAGAATAACCAGGTTGGAAGAGACCCACCGGATCATCGAGTCCAACCATTCCTATCAAACACTAAACCATGCCCCTTAGCACCTCGTCCACCCATCCCTTAAACACCTCCAGGGAACACATCTTACAGCTAAGCCCACAGGATGGCTGATCTACACAAAACCTGTCCACAAGTTCATGAAGACTCACTATTTAGGAAAGAGATCAGTTCACAGTTAGAACTGCGCTTCTGAAACAAGAGATTAAAATTAGCATTTCTGTAGGTTTTTACAGCTGGAGAAACTGGAAGTTGTCATAAAAACAGATCAGAGCATGTTCTAGTAATTTATGTAATTAACAAAGGTACAAAATTCTTCAAAAAGTTAAATCTGAAGCCAAAAATGTCCCAGACTTTGTCCAGTCACCCAAGCAATCACATTCACCCTAGTATATTTGCGTAATGCAACTTCAACAAATTATCATCTGGTGAGATACTATGTCGATTTTGTTGAAAGCACAATTAGGTTCCTCCTACTTGAAATCTTCACCAAAAACTCTCTAAGTTCATTTTAATGTCATTATTGACAGCCAAAAACATGCATCACTAAGAGTTAAGCGTTGTGGCTGTAACAGATCTTAAGAGCTGAAGGCACTCAACACTTGGGTGCAATTCCTGGAAAAACTTCAGGAAGCTCTTTCATTAACAGCATTAAATCAGCAGGTATCGTTGCTTCCCCATTACTCACCTATTAAGCTGATTTTTCAGTACCTGCACAGGTACTCAGTAAAAAGCAACTATTGCTCACAAACACTTCAAGGAACAAACACCTCCCTCCCTGAAAGAAACAGGCCTGCCTTGAGATTGGAAGAAGCAGATGATACTTGCACATGTTTAAACCAGAATATCAGTCCACAGCCATCAGAACTCTGTATGTTTTCAAAGGTGATGTGATTAATCAAACTGCCTAATTAAAACTGTTTTAGTTGTCTCCACTATAATAATTAAGTTCCTTTACTATGGACTTGTAACACAGTTCATTTTAAACTGTGCCTGGATAGAAGCTTGACTGTGCTGATAATCCAGTTATGCTTTGGGAATTACTGTGTAGCAGTTGATGAGATTAAATGCTGAACAGAGAATTAGGCACCGTTTGCCAGAGCTACATCACTGCAGGCTTGTGTTTGTGTCAGGGTTTGCTGTAACAGACTATTCAGGCAAATCCTGAAGAGGCTGATGATACAGGCAAGGGCATTCCTTTGCAGTTTAGCTTAAACTGTGAATAAGCAAGGCAGGATTTAAGGGAGAGATATTATGTTCTTTTGGTTTTTTTCTAATAAATCCACACACAAATCCCATTTTAAAAATTTTGTCCTGCTTGTCATCACTGTAACAACAAAAACAAGCCACAACACCAGAAATAATTCTTCTACTGTAACTACAAAAACAGGCTGTGTTTGTGTGGTATGCTCACCAGCCACAGCGTTACTGCCTATGCTTAAGAGTACAAAAAGCAGCAAAAGGATATGATTCTGCATAGGACCACCCATCACATTTGTAGTTTCTACAATTAAATAAACCACAGATCAGCTTCTAGACTGCTTCTCCACCCTGCATTTCTACCTCACTATTGCAACTGCTCTGTACAATTTATAGTGGGAAAATTATACACATTACTTATTGTCTCTTAAGACATACTTTTTGGTTGCGGGACAGATGTTTGCAGCTAATTTACTTCACATTAATGAGCATTTTACAGAGGTCTTTCCCAAGTATTTTAAGAGTGATTCAGCAGTAATTCAAAACAATTCTCAGAAATTCTTTACCATGTTTGGTCATAGAAACTTCCCCCCACCTTTATTTTTATTGGAGCATGCTCTGCAGCTTACCAAATGAGCATAAGATTCCTGATGCAGCTTAAAAAGGGACTGCATTCTAGGTCTGGAAATGGTCGATTATTTCCATTTGGGTTTAGCAGTTCACCATTCAAGAACTATTACTTACTGGTTAGAGAGGGAGCTGTGAGTCAAGACACCAGGCTCAGTTCTCAGGAGCGTTCAAGACCAATGAATTCCAGGACTCATCTACAGTGTAAGCACCTTATTTTCCATGCCATACCAAATACATCATGAAGATAATATAGCTCAGGACAAAAAACACCGTTAGCGGTTACAATTAGCGGTTGTTTTGTGTTACAACTTTTGAGACTCACTGTGAAATATTATGAACTGAGTTATGCTTCTTTTCTATAAACATCCATAAATATCCATGGGGTTGTTTTGGGAAAGGAAAGAATTGTCATTGATATGAAAGGACATACGGCACATATCTTTACTGGTGGATGAAGATAAAGTGCAACTTATTTTCAGGCAAATTAAGAACTGCCCAGTTACTAAATTATGAATTCTCACATATCTCACACATTGCTGTTAAACAGCTTAAGATGATACAAAGTCTATTTGTAACTAACTTCTAGTCCTAATATTTCTACAAGGTGTGTAAAAATTGACTAAATTAAGTTACTTATATGAAAATTGCAGTTGAATAAAAAGCCTATTGCAGACTAAAATACCCACAAGCTTATGGTTGTTACTGTCAGGAGACCAATTTCAAAAAGAACAAACCATGGAATATTCTGCTATTTTGTTTTCAGATGTTTATAGGAAAATGCCTCCAGCAACATTTTCAAGTGGCAGTTAAGGATTTTAGTTGCAGTAGCTCATACACAATACAGAAAAGGCAGAAAAGAACATATTTCTAAGTCACTGGCCTCCCCAGATGCAGACAGAAATATTAAATTAATAGATGACCTTAAGGATCACAAGAATCAATAAAAGATGTAGACCATGGATACTATTAAACTCTAGGTGTCGGGACTGGGCATTGATTTTTTTTTTTTATTGCCAAACTGTGTTACTGCTGCAGGCATAAGATTCCTTACAGACTTCTGTTCTGTATAGATTTTGTTGAACAGCAATGAAGAGTTCAGTATTTATTGGCATGCAGCTCAAATTGAAGTTCCCACTTACTGTGTGGAGGTTTTAATCAATTAAGTCTTTCCATTACATATTCTCATTCACTTTGTTTAAGGCCTGGCAAAAAAACATTAAACAGTATAATGTCATTTTGTTATCATTAATACCCGATGAAATTCCCTTTACTCATTAATTTAGTAAAATTTATAGATCTTCAGTGTGGGAGGCTTTTGAAGCAGTCTGCAAATTGTCACAGATTTTCTGCATGACTTGTTCTCTTTGAGACTTGGAATTACACAACTGTAATGAAAGACGAATTGAAGTACCAGAGAGATTAATTCCTTTGGTTACACAGCACTCTAACAGTCAACTTGACCCTATTACATGGGGTCCAATTAAGATGCCTTTGCTATCTAGAGTTTTAAATGACTGCCATTGATCGCAGCTATAGCACTGAAGATGATAAACGCTTTGTCCAACACAAATGAAGTATACTTTATCTTTGGCAAAGATGGTGAGATCACCAAAATAAACCCAACATAAAGCTGAAAAATGACTAACAATTACAGACTTTATAAAAAAGCAAGCTCTTCAAATCGTGCATGAATACTCTTGCACATATAATTTCACGTACAGCAATTCAATCTGTTTTAACCTTTGCAACCTCTTCACAAGGATGACTTCTGACAGAGACAATTTGTTACTACCATGGGAGCTGAGTAATGAAAGCCTCAATCAGTGCTTGCACCTGCCAAGTACATTGCAGAAACAAAGAGAGAGAAGTACAACTGTGTGGAAGGTTATATTTTGGAGGAGGCATTTAGGTAAATAAGAATTCCAGTTCATAATAAGCAATTGAGGGAACAACTAAAATCTGCTTGTGTGAAAAGCATGCTGGAAAATGGTTAAAATACAAACAGGATTTGAGAGCATTCCTCACAAATAAGAAGCAAAATATAAAATATTATATACTTGAAATATTAAAAAGAAGAAAAGTAAAGAGACTAATAAAGGCTTGCTGGCAACAGATGATGGTTCTAAGCATATAAAGTGACAGCACTGTCTGAAAGCATTTCGATACCTAGTTTGAAGACAGGTAGAACTACAACAGGAAAGCAGCTCCCTTGACACAAAGTGAAAAGTGCCAGAATTAAGTAACTCTATTAGGTGTAAAAAGCTTTTCACACCTTCCTATCAAAAGTAAGGGTACTTGGGATCACTTCCCACAAACAGCTGCTGATAAAAAAAACCAAGTGGACTCTGAGCAGTTCTTGGATTAGCCAGTCTGAATATTAGCACAGAGACAAGAGTTTTGATCGTATAAAGAAATCACTATTTCTAGAAAAAAATAAAGGATGACTAGAAAAGAAATAGGAACAAATGACCACAAAAAAACCCCTGCAAGTATGGTCTTATCCCTTAAGTCTGCAGCCACTGAAGAATTAGAAACGTGAACAATAAATAGCAAGAAGCTTCCTAAAAAACCTAAGCAACAGACACTCTGATGCGGAGAAAACTAGAAAACAAAATAGATTTAAAACATCTCTTATTTGAAAAGCAAAGCCTGTTTTCCAACACTGCTCGAAGTGTTTAGCTCTTTCTCCTCCGAGAAGAACGTTCTGTATAACGTATACCATGAAGTACGCCTTGCAGTTGTAGGCAGCGGAGATAGGAAGCAAAACAGAGGAAGTTTGTCATAAGAAGAGATAATTGGCCACAGCACTGAGGGCAACTCCTACACTCAGTGTTGTGTGTTAACTCCCAAAACTTATCACCTCTGTAAACAAAGCCTGAAGTTTAACAAAAGACATGTTCAGTGGTTTCACTGTACTGAAATTACTGCCAGTAGAGTTATATTATTTCAGAAAAAAAAAAAATAAAGTGGTATCTGCAAAGTGCAAAAGAAAATGCATTTCTGGGAAGCAAAACAAGAGAGAAAGTTAAAGTTGAGATGGAAATGCAAGGAGTAGAAGAGGAGCTGTTTTGTTGCTTTTCTCACCATTCTCATTAAGCTCAGTGCTGATGCCACAAACATGGTGCCATTGATTCTGTCACTCATCTGCAGTACAAGTATGCAACACTTAACAAGTCATTTTCTTAGTAACACAGATTGTGTCCACATGAAATGGCACACAGTTACAACTCAGAGCCAAGAGTTCATTGCTCATGCCGTGTTCACTAGAAGTCTACTTAGGAAGCCCAGTGCTATCAGTTTTGTAATTCCCATCAGCACAAGGTGGATTTTGCCAATACCTGCTGTGCATGAGCCTCCCCATGTTTCCTATTTTAGACAGATAAAACAAATGCGAAATACTGTGCACCTTGAGCACATGGAGCCAAGTGACTGTTTTAAGGGGAAAAGCAACACCATCAGGTTATTCAACACCAAGAAATGTTTCTGTGCGTAACTAAACGTGACTGTTACACTAGCTCTACACAGCTGCTGCACCCCCTTGCATCCCTAAGCAGCACAAAAGAAATCTAATCCAGTTTGCTAAGGTGATGATCAAAACCAACCTGAAAATACCCAAGCTGCACGTGGTCCTTCAGCACCAGAAGGATTTGTTCTCAGAAGAATTCAATTTAACAAAAAGGTTTTGGCAGATCAAGTATGATACTTTCACAAAGGATGGAAGAGAGATGAAAAACTGATAGGGCTAAGAGGAAAGCAACACTGCCTTTTAAAACTATTTAACTGCTCATACCCTCCGCAAGAAAAAGCCATCAACATTTGGCTGCTCTTTCAGATGCATTCCACTTCCTTTCATCTTGAGTAAGCTCTCCTCAGGCTCCCATGGAAAAGCAGCTTTTTATTGGACAGGAATAAAAACAAATAAACTGTGAAGCTAATATAAAATTCAGCTCCTTTTCAAATCTCAAAATAAGACCTATTCCCTTCCTCCACCCACCAAACCTTGCCAGACAAGAGCTAAGTAACATTGGGCAACAACAAGCTAAGAGAACAAGCTTTTCAGGGGAAAAACATCTTTGCTCTTACTTCCAGAACCAGGCTTCAGTCTACCTTGACAAAAATGAGGGGGTGATAAAAGAAGTCAACTCCTTGCAGTCAGACTGAAGGACACTAAAAGGTCTGTCTGGAGAGACTGGGGCCCAGTCGTAAGCAAACTGGGACTGCCCTTTCCTTTCTGTTTTATAGCAGAGCACAGAAATTATCTGTGCCATGGATGTTAAATTAGTTTCTCTGTTACTGTACACAGCTCATAAATGAAAACTTAGACTCAGAACACATCTGTGTGGTTTTACTAAACCAGTACTTTATTATAAAACAAACTCCCTAAAAACAGCATCCATATGCTCTGTAAAAAAAACCCAAATCTATAGTATCACCTAAAACCTCACATCTTTTCTGGAGTTGCTCCTGTTGCTTTCTTTCTTACCAAAATTGCTCCCTATGGTAATAAAATTAATTTACAGTTCTAAATACACTTTTCCTACTGCACATTTTCTGTGAACAAAGGCAATATTAGCACCATTTGCTCCCTTGCACTATTCTCTGTTCATTCAGGCATCTGCTTCCACAAGAGAACAACACATTATTCTCTACCCCTTAGTTCCTCCAGAACAACAGCAGCAACAATGAAAACATTATTCACATCACCAGAGACATGGCAGCTGCTGTGCCTCCATTTGAGTATGGAATATCAAGCAGGGTGCTCCATCATCACTGATATTTCTTTCTAATCGTGGGAGTGAAATGCTAACTGACACCTAGTGGGAAATGAAACAGTGTTTCATCACCCACCTGTGCTCATAACTACATCATGCTAAAACTGCTGAAGGACATGACAGTCTTCTCCACAGTCCTGTTATAATCCCCAAATCCTTCAGTCCACAAGGAGAAGCTTGCTGAGAAAAGAATTCAGCCAAGTCAAATGTCTTTCCAAGCCTGGATGTGGCCATACAGTTTTCCATGCAACATATCTAAAGCTTCAGTTCTCATCCGATGTGCTTGAGACACAAAGGAATAAATGCATGCATTTTTCTCAGCCATGTGCCTGGAGGATTGTATAATTGCTAGTAACATCACTCTCCCCAGCAAATAACTAATACTTTCTTATCAAGTCCTTTGTAAGGGTATTTGTAAAGTAACAAAGACAATACTGATTCTGAGCTCAGGCTCCCTGTGAAGCGTTGCCTGTAGGGGAAACCTCACAGAAGCATCACCAGTCTGATTGGTCTGTGTACAGCACAGCAAGATTCTGGACCTGGGCACTTATTGCTGAAGATCTTTTCCAGCACCTTAGGGCTCTGCAGTCTGTGCAGAGCATTAACAAATCAGATGCTCTTTGTTTAAACCAGACTAACATCTTAGACTTGGCTTACCCTTGCTTTATATCCATACAAGTGACAATAAGGTCTGTATCACTGGGAAATCACGTACTAGAGCGAGTTGTGGAAGTAGAGGAAGGAAGAACAGCTAAAAAATAGCAGGAAGGAGTGATGACACCAGGGGTCTTCTTGGCTTTCCAGAAGCAAGGATGACATTGGGAAAGAAAGAAAATGAGCCAGGTAGAAAAGCAATACTGAGAGCACTCACTGAGGAGCAGGCATTGGGTATGCACTGTGCTTGATCTCAAAGGAATATTCAAAGCTTTATGTGCTCTGTAAGGACCATGAAAACCACATAGCAGATGTGACTATCTAACTTAGACAGCACTAAGGCAGATGCTGAAATAAATTACAACATATGTAAAGTTAATACTAAGGTAGAACACAGGGTTGATGAACCTCACCTGTCTCATTACTAAGACTTTGCAGCAGGTGATTTTGTGAAGGCTGGAGCAATACACAGTGTAATCACAGCTGCAGCCCCCAAGCATTCTTTTCTAATAATCAGTTTGCTGTAGGAGGATGTGGGGGCTGTAATTGTCCCACTAAGGGCTTTTGATGGATGGTTGTATTCCAGATATCTGAGCCTGCGGTTCCATGAAGTTCACTTTGACTTAACATTACATTAAAAATAAAACAAATCATTCAGAACACTGCCAAAAAAACTGTGAAAACGGTGGTTCCTGAAAAAATGCACTGCAGAAGGAAAGGATTTCTTCATGTAATTTTAAATAAAATTAAAGATAGTAAGTAAATACAGTGAATTTTGCAGAAGTCTGGGATGCAGGGAACTACTTGCTATGAAAATTAAGCTGAAAAGTTAGTAGATTCTCATTTCACTGACAGAGTCCAGGAAGTTTATTTCCTACATCACCTTTCTTAGGTGGACTTTCCTAAGTGACTGAAAAAAGCACTGTCCCAAGATATTCACACTTGCCCTTCGCCAGATATTACAAGCAGAGTAGGAAAACCACCCATACACTTATGCCTCAGCTGTTATTGTAGCATAGCAGACAGAAAATAACAGGCTTGTTTTCATCTAAAGCTTTGGCCAAGATGCTGAGGAGCAGAACTTAATTTTTATGAGATAAACAGATCAATGGAGAAACTGAAAAAGGTATTCAGGAACAGAAAACTTATAGAGCTGTCCTAATCTAAGTCTCTTCCCTCACTAACATCTTGGAGCAGACTGACTACTTGCTGTTTACGCATAACCTTTTGCATTAAATGCTGAACTCGCAAATCCACCTACTTACCATATGTTATTTGTAGCACACAAAGGCCAAGCCATGTACAGTACCATTGTTTTTTCAGTAAGTGACATTGTTTGGCATCCCCACAACAACACAAGGATCACTTCACAAGAGCTCAGTCGTTATCTGCCAAAAGAGAAAATAGCAATGGTTGACAAACAGCAAAATGGATTCTACTCGCTAGGAATATGCTGTACGACACTGGGACGCCTACCCAGTGGCACAGGGAAATATGTTAGTTTACAATAGCATTTAAAGTACACAAGGGTGACTGTATTTTAAGGTTTCAAATGGAGATGGGAATATTAACAAAGTCTAGGCCTCCATTTTAAAGCCACTGCTCTGGCAATTGCTCTGAACAGAAACTACAGTTACAAAATCTAAACTGGCCAGCTCTGGATGTAAATTCATACCAGTCAGTACAGTTACCTATGCGCATCTTGAAGTCATTGTTTGTTGTATTTTGTTCCCACTGTTTCGATGAGTGTCCGATAACTATTTAATGACGTTATATATGTCACACATACGTGCTCCAAATTAAATCTGTAAAAAAAAAAAAAACCAATTTTTTAAATTAAACTTTAGAAGAGTTGCATTCTTAGCCTTCTTGATGTAAGATTTGTCCTTGTTAGAAACGCTCATAAAGCAGTCTATTAGCTCCAGATAAAGCCGTATGTTCAAAGTGAAAAAGCACTTCTTCCCCAAAGAGGCATGTTAGGACTACTGGTGCTGGTGAAGGCAGAAATACTTGATTCCCTGCCAGTCTCTGAACTCTCAGAACACTGCTGATCGGGGCTCTGAGAACTGAGCGCACCACCAGAGCAGCTATTTATTTTTTTTTTAACTTGTTCATAGTTTCTTAACTTTACAGCTCACACGGCCATCTGGAAATTTCAGCCTTCCCATCTCCCAGTCTGGCTACACTTTCCCCCCCCACTAGAAGTGGCAGATGAGCAACATCCATGGGTTTACCGCACATTTATAACCCTCATTTTGCAGCATTAGCTGATTATCTGTGTCCATGAGAGAGCATGCACATAGAATTAATGATTGAGGTTTCTTACTTAGACTTCATTAACTCTTTAAAACATTTCAGTGCATAGTTTTCATTGCTTTAGAGATCCTGGATGGAAACCTTTAAAGATCTTTTATCTCTCAGCCCAATGCGGTAAGCCATAAAACTTCTTTTTCATCCAAAACTTCTGTTACCTTCAATTAGACATCCTGACATGCTTGTTCCAGCCACTGCAAATACCCAAAGGGCATGGGATTGACTGTATCCAGTTAAGGCAGGAAGAATTTAGACTACAGACATACAGGAGAATGAAGGGTTTTTTAATAAATAAATTAAAAAATCACACAAACCCAATTTTTTCCCCAGTTGCAATCCTATCCCACTCACTTCTGCTGCAGGCAGGTAAAACACCACAGTAAAGCTCCTAAGAGTTTTCATCTGTTGTTCTTTGCAGTTTCTTGTAAGTCTGAGGACTGGTCTACTTTTAAAGCTCCAAGTCAGTTAAGAGTGCGACTTTTTTATCCAAATGACAATATAAATCACAAGTAGATGCTCTTATTTCGTAAAAAGCACCTAAAAGTGGATGCTTATTTGGCTTGCCAACATGGATTCTCAGCACATTACTTGAGAGCTTATTCTATGATCAAAGAACAGAATGCCCTGAATTAACTCCAGGCATAGAACAGGCTACATTATTCTTGCTCCATTCACAGTGCATACAGTTGAAATCAACAAGTAATGGTTTCACTTGGAATACAGCACATCTTCATATCCGAAGTAACACCCTCTCGTTCATAAGGGCACCAGTAATGGTACCATTATGGAACACACTGTTGATGTACTTCCCTAGTATCATACACAAATCCTTAACTCTGTGAACGTAATATCAGTCCCTCTTGGGAACATATCACATATTTTCAGTCGTGACTGGCAGGCTGCTCACATGCCACTAAACTAAAAGGCGTAAAACTGTATAGGAGCCACATGGAGAAACTCTAAATGCTCAGCATAACTTATTGCATTACACTCTTCTAGAGTTACTCATCCTACCCCATAAAACTTCTGCTTCCATCTAAAAGCACAGTTGTTATTAATTTTTCCAAGGCAGCTCATGGGAGAAAACAACCTTTCTTTCTGTTTGGATTTTTAAATAAAAAACAACCAAGCAGCAAGACCAAGACAGGAGATACAGATCTGACCATGTTTAGATATAAATGAAATTCACGCTTGCTAATTTAGGGCAGGATAGAAAATCTCTTAAGTGCTATGAAACAGCTTGCTTGAACAGTATGTATTTTTAAAAGTCTTTCTGACATATCTTATTTGATGGCATCCCATCAAGAAAACAGTGCATTAAATTAGCATATCAGAAAACAAAAGATGGCAAGAACTGTGGATTAGAATCCATTCTCAAGAAAATGACTGGGGTTTAGATATTCTTGGCAGTATCAGCAGGATTTTAAAAACCTTCTATATAGCCATAAACCAGCATGAGTTTTGAAGGTAAGGAAATGTACTGCATCCCTGCTTGGCTGGTCCCAAGGATGATGCTGGCATCTAGGTTTGAGCAGTGAGAAATCCATTTCAGGATCTTGTCTGCCTTCTCCTCTGCAGCTCCTTTTGGAGTTGTTTTGCAGCCCAGAAGTGTATTAAAATCTTACTTTTACTGTTTACCCAAGTTCTTGAAGACTCTGAAAACAGCCTTTCTTCTCTCTGCCTCTTTACTCTGATGAACTGTACAGATAAAGCCACACTGGATGTCTAGAAAATGTACCGTTTGAGGCTTAGAAGTACCCTCACCTGCATCAGTGCTTTGAGATGCAGCTTAGAGTTCCGCCTCGGCCCCACAGATTATATGCTTTTTTTCCCCGTGTTATGGGGGGAATGTCAAAGGGGTTGGTGATAAACACATGTGGGTAGGAGCCTGGGGCTCTTCTCTTCACTCACCAGGCACTGTCCAAACACGTAGCCAGCTCCTATGCAAAATTAAAAACAGATTATTAAAATATTTTTTCAGGCTGCATCTGTTCTCAACACCCACAACCTTGCTCCTGCCTTGATACTACTGCCTACTGATGCGCGTGTTTCAGCTTTAGATAGAAACCATTTTAGGGAGGAGGGCAAGTAAGGTTAATGACAGCCAGCTTCTATTATTCAGGTTGAATATAGCGAAGTTGAGGATTGCTCTGCAGAGTGGTAAGATCTCTTTGCATGTACACTCATATCCAGGTTGAATAAATACACAAGCACAGCCTGTGGTAGCAAACAAGTTCATTACCACCACAGGAGCTTTAGTGACTCTTCCTAGACCATGCAGCACCTTCAGCAAAAGTTATTTCTAGGGCATTTCCTCAAACCCTCAGGTCTTGGTATTCATAAGGAACACCGACACAAATCCAGAAGTGTGACTACAGTTGAAGACAGAGCAAAAACAGCAGGTAAGAGCAGTTTCATTGTTGCCTAGCTCAACAAAAGAAAAATCAGCTGACAAATCTCTTATTTTTTTATCCTCCTTGCAGCAAGATAAGAAAGAGTTCAGTTTATTACTCTGGATTTGCACAAGGATAATTCACTCCAGTAACATCAGTTGAGTTATTCTGGCATGAACCCAGTGTAAGCAAAAGCAAAATTTAGTCGCTTGTTTGTTTCTTCCTAAGGCTCCTGACCCTTAAAGCGTCAGACTGTTTGGAAGCAATCCCATAGCCTTCAAGTTAGAAAGGCGAAAAATCTGACTTGCATAAAAAAAAGTACAAGCATGTCAAGTAAATTTGGTGTTGGTTTATATTTTACTGACTTAAAAAGATGCAGAAACTTTTATTTTAAAATAACATTTAGAGAGACTAGCAAGAAAGCTCTCTTGGTGGGTATATTCTCCTACTGAATCTGCTGCTTCTCTCTATTACTTTTAAGCAAACTGCCTTTTTCTTTTTTTTCCTTCTTAAATGGAAACCACAGTTTGGCCTAACTGCTTCACAAAAGGGTTTTGACAGCCATTAGAAAGGTTTGGATTTTATGATAGACGAGAAAACACTTCTTTCTGAGGTTTCTTAAAGCAAGGCTGTTACGAGAATAACAATAAAAAGTCATCCCGCGTGTCATGGTAAGCTCAGCACAGGTTACAGTACATATTATTTTGCAGTCTAAAAGCAGCACAAAGCTTGTTGGTTTTGAAGTAAGGACTCTGAGAGAGACAAGAGGACCTCCTTCTGTAAAGGTTTCCCCTCATGCTGCTAATCATTGCCTTAAAATCCTTTTCGAGCTTTATGTCTTAGGCAGATCACTTTATAAAACAAATAGGAAGTGACAGCAATGGCACCAGAGATGGGTGAAGTATAAGCAGTCCACAGAACCTTTCTGCTTCTCTCTGGGGATTGCACCAATTGACCAAGTTCAAGTTTGCATTTACAGTCATGTTCCATTTGTGGGGCTTAAGAACATCAGAGTTCAATTACAAAACATGGTATCAGATCTTTTTTCCTTCCTTTTTTTTTTTAAAGGAAACAGGGCTAATTTGATAAATATCATAGTTCTGGCTGCAATCACTCATCTAACTGCTTACTTGGACTCAACCTTCCCAAGTCTGACAGCCTGCAGAATCTGTCACTTGAATGCAGTCGTCTTCTCAGATGTGGATCTCCTGCCTTGCTGCCCCTGCTAAAACAGAAACTGCAAGGATCAAATGACCTCAACTGCAAGAACGCTATCAGCTTCCTTCATCTTCTCAGCCATTTTGTGCAAGTCTTTGCAGGGATACATCTCATGGATATTTCAACTAACAAAATTTTCTGACAGAAATTTACAAAAGTAGTAAGAATCTGATCTTTCAAAAAAGTACGAGAAATATTTAGATTGAGAAAGACAGCTCATTTGAACATCACAGAGACATTGGAGGAAACAGTCTTCTCAGTTCACATGAAGTTAGAAATATTTGAGAAAAGTCTTAACTTGCTTTGTTACATTTTTCCTTCCAAAATCTCACGATATCACAAGAAAACCTGCTTTGTGTATGCAAAATTGGAAGTCAACAAGTAAAGAAATTCATGCAATATCATAAATGTACCAGGAAAGGACTAGATACTTCATGATATCTGCTTTTTCCCAGTTTTCACCTCTACATGATGCAGTTTAAGTCAGGGTGGACCACTTAAAGTCCTGAAAAGTTGTATGGGGATACATGCTATTATGAAAGCAGAGGCAGAAACACAACTAGGTATTAAAATCCTGCACTAGCCGCAAACATCCAAAGAACTTGGACAGAAGTGATCAACACAGGACATGTGCAGCGGCCACACCTCACCCAGATCAGCTTTGGCCAGCTCAACCCCCACATGGCAGCCAAATAGCTGATTTTAAGGAAAGATGTACACTCGCTCCTAAAAAAGCTAGTCTTGCCACAAATCTTCAGTTCTGAATAAAGAAGTTGCTTAGAGTTTGAACTAGCATTTGTAGAGCCCCACAAAGATTGCTACAAAAGCCAGTATCTGGGAATAGTAACAAGACTTAAAACTTGTGTTTTAAAGAAAGATTATTGTTCTTAGAAATAACTTGGCTAAGATCTAAAATAGACAATTTCCCCTGGTAGTGATTAGTGAAGCCTTGCTAAAGTGTTCCAGTGTACACAGAACAGACAACACACTGCTGCGTTTCATGAAGAACTGAGGGACTGAGGGACCTGAGACAATGATGCTGCAGCAGTGACAATACATCTGTTATCATTAAAAGCCATGCAGCCTCATGGTATTTTATTCCAGTAAGGCTGAAAGTCATCCCATCTCTCAACCTTCTTTCTGCTTCCCTGCATTTCTGTAGGGAATTTTTGTTCCCTATCCCCCCCCAGACAACCAAACAAAGCATTTACTGTTGGAGTCATCAGCATTACAAATCAATATCTTTGTGTCATTTCAAGAAATGGGAACACTACCCCAGTAGAAACCAGCTCAGAATTAGATGCGACTGTAACAGAGTTGGAGGCTCCAAGCAGAATGCCAATCCATTCAATTTTGGAGGAACCGATACTGCCTCCTTACAAAAGGGATGAATAAACCAATGTTTTTATAAAACTTGATACTTAAGCAAGGAAGAGCAGGATAGAGCACATCAGAATTAAGTGTCCTTCCAAGAAACACCTACAACTTTCTCCACACACATGTGCACCCCCACAGTCCCTCCCAGAAGATCTGCACAACATAAGCTTCAGGAAAACTTCTGATCTAGATGTTCGCTGTCTACACAGCTTTAGAAGTTAATAGGTCGAGGTTAATATCTGTAAGAGGAAGGACGCATGGAAGATTTAAACATCTTTGCAAAATACTACCAGTAAAGGATGTTATTTTCTCAATTGTATTTAAATTATCTATAGCTTTTTTGCCCTCTACAATTATGACAGGTCTTAAATACAGGGTTGAGTTAATAGCTTCTAACTGCAACTTCCAGTTAATGCCAATTCCTTTATAAACTGTTTTGGATAATGTTTCACAAACAGAATAAAAGCTTTACTTTCTAATTTCCAAGGCTTCAGTTTACATAAGAAACGGGCAAAATCCCATTATTCTGTGTGTTCAAGCCCATTAAAGTACAGGAAGTTCCAAACATGCAACGGAAGAGATAATGTGCATCTCCAAAATATAGTTAAAAGAAACCAGAAGTAACCCCCACACTCCATCCCCACTCTCCATTATGGCCAGTTGCCTGTCTGTTATCAAAGTCTTATCCACAAACTGGAGAACTTTCTTCTCCACAGAACTCAAACCTGTGTAAGAAAATTTTAATACATTAAACTTTTGTGTTGTGTTAATCCTAAAAATAAATTCATATATTGTAACAGCTTGCAGTATTAGGACAGTACTCACCAGGAGACTCAAAGCAGAGTAATTTAAAATAGTTCTGGTTTGTTCCAAACCAACACTGTTTTCTCAAGCAATTTTCAGGGTTGTGATGCTTCAGACTTCAAAATGAGTGTCATTGTACTTCCATTAATTACCATCTGATCCCCTATACCCATCTGCACTTCAAATCGGAGAAGAGCTTCCTACTATCTTTGAACTGCCATGTGCCAATGCAAGACCACCGGTTTATTCTCCAGTAACTTATTTCACTACCAACTTCAGCAATACTCACTAAATGGACCTTAAATCTACACAAGACCTCTCTGGCCCTTCAACGTTCCCTTTTTGTCCATATGTCTTTTGTAGAACAACTAGGAAAGCGAAGTGGACATAAACAAGCGCTTGCACCAAGACACCAGCAAGCAGACTGGGCTAGTCTGTAATTTGTATTCTTGCACAGTTACTCCAGGATGAGCGCATAGCTATTTGCAGTGCCATAAAAAGGTACAAGAGACCAAGCCCTGCCCTTCTTGGTCAGTCCAGACCCTGTAATTTGCGGTAGAAACAACCCTAGTATAGTAGTAGGAGTGTAATGGCACCATGCTTAGGTGTTTTGTGTGTGCCAATAAAACGGAGCAAGTGCAAATGTTAACCTACGGTGGGAAGGAGCAAGGCTTCTGGCAGAAATCAGCTGTGGCAAATCTTCCAGCTCATTAATAGTGTGCTCTCAACCCCACAGTAAAAACATGTTTTCTCTGATGTTGTCCTGCATTTAAATATGGCTTTGTCCATGCCCTGCTATGTAACACAGTGCCTGGGACTGTTCAATGTGACAGGCTTAGCTTCTTTAAGGCAGGTGTAGTTCAAAGCTGATGATAGAGTATTTAGCTCCTAATTCAGTGTCTCAGACCTGCTTCCTATCATGTTATAGTCAAGATTACTGAACTACAAGACAATCTTTCATCTAAATTTTACCTTAATGGTTCTTCAATACCATCTTTTTTCTTCTCTAAGTGTTTAATTAACCCCTTGCAACAAGTGCTGCCAAGAAACCTTTGTGCCAGTTATCACCATCTCTCAAAGAATACTTTCTTTTTAAGAAAGAAATAAAGCATGAACAGGAGGATTGTGAGCATTAACACAGTGCAGACTTCAGAAAAAAGAGCTCGATTTTCCATTTCCCTGACCTTAATGGAAAATTACTGACAGTCTTACAGAGCCACAGGCCAAGTATTTTTGCTACATTATTTCTTATTATCATAATTGAGGATATACAGTCTGTTATAGGGGAAAAAATAAAACCGATTTCTTGTGAAAGGAAGAGGGCGTCAGTACCACAAAGTGCATGGGTGGGTCCTGGTCAATTTAGAGGGAACAGTGATCCTTCGAAAGGTTAAACTACAACCTGCAAAGTACCAGTACTGATTTGTGTACATTTATGGCCTAAATCATAGGCTAAACACTACTAAGGTGCTCGAGATCTAAGACAATACAACAACAGTGGCTGATAACATTCCAAACGATTGAGAAGAGTTCTGCTAGGTAGGTGTTCAGCTGTACTTGAAGTTTACTTATTCTTAAAAAAAAAAAAAAAAAAAAAAATAGAAACCCTCACTTTGAACATACCACTCACAATGTTCTCTCTTTGCTTCTGAACAAAGTAAACTTTGTTTCCCCAGGCAGATCTGTCAGGCTTTGCAGTCCTTAATTGCGTTTTAAACAGACACTCTGATGCATTCTGCGTGGTGAAACAGAATACACGTTATGAATTGCTCTCACTAGTGCTAATGCAACCCACTGATTAGTACCTCCGCAAACAGCGAGGAGCTGTTCTCTAATGCCAGGGGAAAAGATAGGAAGGGAAGAACTATATGACTGTACAACACAGAACAAGCAAAATGCCATTAAGCATCTTCAGAGTGTTCCTGAAATAGAAAACTCGCTCAACAAGAGATTTCAGACTATCCAAAAGCCATGACAACAAAAAGTTATTTGCTTGTGCTTGCAAGGTTATTTTGTATTCTACCTCCCTGCCTTCTACTCAAGGAAGGCTGCCTCCACAAGGCAGAGATAACACTGAGATAATAACAGTAGCATCATTGCAGAGGTAAAAGTATTCAACATTCCAGCTCAACAGGAAACCGAAGTGTAACATTAAGCAGAATCTGTAGCCCAGGTTGTGCACTCCCTCTGCAGCTCCAGCTAATAATGCTGTTGAATATGATTAGGGACACTGGTGCTTTACCTCGGAAACTACAATTTAAAAATGCACTGGTGTTTTCATTTTCTTTCCTTGTCCTAGAATGGATTCTGTGGAGACTAGGACTAAAAACTGCTTTCATTATGTTACTCAGAAAGGTTTAGGGCCAAAGTGACCAAAGGAAGAGCTTATGGCGCTCAAGTACAGCTATTCATATCTCTGAAAGTTTGAGTTTTGTTTGGTCCTGTCCCACCTTCAGGTAGGGCTGATTTCCATCCCTTCTTTACTCAACATACCTGTTATAATACTTCACTATCAAAATATGAACAGGGAAAAACTGAAAAGAGCTGCATTATCTCTACAGGAGATAAAGGACAGAGAAGAGGGCACCATGGATCTTGAGGATAATGACAGCACAGTAATAACTCCTCTTGGAATCCTGAAGCAGAAAGGGCAGAGGAAGGCTTTCTTTCACATATTAAGAACATAAAGAGTTTCAAATGTTTTGTTTCAGCTGCTGCAGAACATGAGAAAGGGTGGGAGCCAGAAAGAAATTCTCCCCCACAGACTCAAGCCACAAGACTGTAAGGGAAGAGAAGAAATCAAAGAAAAAAGAATCTGTGATAACATCGTATTACTCACAAACTTTAACAAACTGCCTTCAGAAATACTGTTGGGCAGGGTAAAGGCTCCCATCTTTCTCTTTCCATTTACACATCCCAAGATTTGCTGTGGAAGGAAACACCAATATTTTCTTCCAAATCTTTAGGGAGAAACAGCTTCATGTTTTTGCAGCTGCACTTGCCAGAATGCTGTTCCCACCAGTCCCTTGGCTCTTTCCTCAAATGTCCCATAGTTCAGATTCCTTCAAGGATAACTGTCAAATCCTCATATCAGTCCCCAGAACACAGAGAAACAACCCCCGTCTTAAGGCTTCAAATGCTTCTCCCGTCTCACAGCTGACTCCTGCTGTACAACTCTGCCAAGAAGAACCCACCACAGCACAGAGACCAAGTCAAATCCATGGACTTCTTCTGTTTCAGGATCCAGAAGCTGTCAGAGGTATCCACAATCTGTTCAGAGCAGCAGACAAGCATGCAGGCCTCGAATTTAGAAGCTGCTTACCCGGATCTATGGTGGGGGCTTTTAGAAGTTCCTTTAGGAAGTTGAAAACCTCAGCATAAGGCTCAACACCTACAAGAGAACATTTCCCTTTGTTCTCCAGCAACATTCAGCACATTTATCCTGTCGGTGCTGACAGAGCAGCCTTATGGTACTCGCCCCATAATAAGAGTATAACTCATTAAAGAGGGCAGTGAGACAAAATAGCCCTGTAGTTCAATTCTCAACCATGCCTTTTGCTGGACTCTGGCTGCATAAGCAGTCAATCCAGTAAAAGGTCAAGAATATAGGTACAAAGGGGCTAAATTTAAGCCCAGGAGGAGGAATATAATAACAGCAAGTAAAAGATACGTACTCCAATTTTTTTCCCTTGTAGCTATTACATCTGAATTAAAAGAAAATTAAATGTTCAGGAAAAAAACATAGCTGCAATAACTTTGGAGTGGTAACCCTGCACATTAACTGTGCTTACTCTGATCTATAGTGTTTGCCTAACATTTTTACATCTGTAGGGACATTTCAACACCTAAAAAAAAAAACTTTTTACTGTGCTGACCTACACTCTGATGCTTGTAAAAAGCAATGGATATTTGGCAGCAGTGAGACCACACAGAGGATACAGCGCAAAGTACAGTAACGTTCTATGTTGCAGTTCTGGTCTGCTGGAAATAAAAGCTGGTTGGAAGCCTCCGCATTGTGCCCAAGTTCTTTAGAAACTCTTGCCACTTGACATTTACCTTAGAAACGACAATTTAAAGAAGAAAACAGCCTTGGTTGCATCTGCAGTATTGAACACACAAATGCAGTTCAGTAGCACCGCGCAGGCAATGTTGGCAACCTTCAAACAGGTATGGGACAGGAATGCTGCTCTCTCACTCTCTCCAAGATCCATTTCACAGGTACTGCAACTAAAATAGCGCACTGTGTATTTATAGCCCCACAAAGCACTCCAGAGGTTTAGTCATCAGTGTGAGACGATGGACACACCCCTCCTTCCAGGGCTAAAAACAGGAGACTATTAAGGACTTCTGGACTAGATTTGGTGAATGATGTAATACTTGCTGTCAGCCAAGACATTTCATTAGCTCAAGGTTACCCTGCAATTATGTACCCAGTGATATTTGAGTCCTCCTTAACTATAACACTTGCCTTAGGCATAGCTAATGATTACAGGATTAATCTGTATAACCCTTAACTCTAAACAAGGGCTGACAACTAACGTTGACAAGAGCAGCTGACAGAACTGCTTTCCTAGCCCCACCAAGACAGAGCAAGTCACACAAAACAACTTCTAACAAGGCAGTGGCAAGTTCAGCTGAGCTCTTTATACCACTTCATTCCATGTATATATGTTCAACCAGCCAGAAGACCAGAAAAGGTCTTTAATTTCTTAAAAAACAATGGGAAACTTGACCCTTGCTTCTAATACATGGCAGAAGGCCGCACAACTAGTAAACTGTTCCAGAATTAATCTCCAAATGACAATGAATCCAGAGTTTCATAGGGAATTTTTTACCAGCCCAGGTCTTAGCAGAATCAAATCGCCAAAAGGCCCACCCAGTGAAACCCCTCAATCCCCGTTTTTTAGCTCTTTCATATAACTCAGCTCATTGACAGCACAGACCGCATCAATGTGGGCTTCCCACTGTTCTTGGAAAGGATACAACAAGATGAGATTTCCGATAAATCACAGCTGATGCTTTTGCAAATGAACAGCCAAAACATATTTAAAAGAGAAAGATTCTATTGAATCCCCTGCAGAACATCTATTTCCTTCTGTGTTGGTGGGAAACACAAAACATGAATCTCTGCTTTTGTAAAAATTTAAGCACCAGGCCTAAAACTCCTGGTTGTATTGGAAGTTCCTCTGCTTAACTGCAATTAACTGGGATTTCAACTGCCCAAAATTATCTTAGGAATAAGTGCCCTGCATCCTGTTATGATTGCCTCTCCTTCTCCCATTTATGTGCCAATGGATAAAGAGCACTCATAGGCAGCATAGAAGGAAGCCAGAAAGAAAAACCCCAAACAAACTACAAAAAAGAAAACACAGACAGAATCACCACCTATTTCCCTGCAATGTTCATGCTTTGCTTTTGCTTGTCATGGTCTAGAAAAATATGAAAGCAGAACTAAAGAAAGAAGAATGTAATTTTTAGCAGTACTATTGGAGAAAAGTGACTTATTTCTATGCATCTCTACTTCCCAAACCACTACTTGCACACAGTGGTGCTGTAGAACAGTAGAATGAAAAGGATTGACCTAAAGCATCTTAATTATTTTTCTAGGCGCTGATCTCCTTGAAGATTATCTTTGCAGAAATCTCCAAGATAAAGAGCTCTGTGTTTAACCTCTGTTGTACAAGAAGAGAGTAGGACAGAGTGATAGAACACTAGAAAGGTAAATAATTGGTATCTTAAATCTTCTGACAAGTCACCTCAAATCAAAACAGAATAAGAATATAAACAGGCAAAACCTCTTCCATCTCAGGGATTAGGTCTGATTTTTATTCCTTAATACCAAAACTGCTTCACTCTACAAATCTGCATTTTTGCTGCTGAGAGATGAAGTTGACATCACTTGTTAGCAAGGCTTGAGAATGCACTCTCAGGCATTTACTTTCATCAACAGTCTAGCTGGAAGATGGGGGCACTGATTTTGCAACTATGCACAAAGGACTAGACAAGAATTTTGAACAGTTTTTTACATGCACATACCTAAATGCCTTGTATAAAATGCATTTCTTTCATTCCAACCAAGTGTCTTCTTGCTACTTAATTTTTTATCTACACATTTGAATTTCAGAGCTGTCTGATAAAAGATAGTTTTTATTCAGCAGAAAACTCTCTCAGAAAGGTTTTCTGGACATTGCTCCACCAAAAACAGTGTCAAAAGGGCACAGACTTAAAGAATCTTTTCCCACAAGGTGTGTCCCTTCCCGAGCTGTCATCAGACAGACACATGAGAAACACCCACTGACCACAGAAGAGAATAGCTTAAGGGGCAAAGGTGACAGCTGGACAAACATATTTTCAATGCCAGGTTTACCCAGGACAGTAAAGTTCGTCATTCTTAGTCTTCCAAAGCCATCATATATAAATTCTTCCCCACTGTTTCCAGAAAAATCAAAGGCAGAGACTTCCAATGTCTGACTTCACAGAAAAGCCAAACATCTTGTAAAATGAAGAAGTCAAATTTTGCCTGTGGCAAGTTTTACAAAACCTCTTGACACTGCTTAAAAGGCTGAGTTTGTTTTGTTTTCTATTTTTCTACCTCTTGGCTCTTGCTTGCTAGCAAATACTTGGGCAGATCTCAGTTTTAGTCCTCAAGTCACAAAGCATCCATAGTGCACTTGACACAGCCAGGCAGTAGGAGCATTCTATTCTTCAGCCCAGATAAAGTCTCTGAATACTCATTTAAGACCGTGCTCCATTTAATCTAGAATGACTGTTTCTCAGGTAGGAGGAGGCTTTGTGACTTACAAGACTTAACCTTTCTCAAATCTTCTGGACTTCTCAGCTGAAGGTATAAATAAAATGTAAACACCAACTTACTTGATGCTAACAGGTATTTTCCTGTAACTGCTGTATTGTGCCTGAGTCACAGCATGGAGATACCTTACCAGAAGTATCAGATCCATGTGAAACCAGGAACACTAAGGAAAAAAAAAAAAAAAAAGAAACCAAACAATCACACCTGAGTCAGCATCAACCACCAGACTGAATCACTGTCAAACAAGGAAGTTAGGAAACTGTATGACAGTATTTTGATCAGGAATTTCCTCTTTCATATAGCTTGAAATATTTTAAATCAATTTTTGTTGCAGAAATAAAGGAACACTTAGGGAAAAGTGAATAAAGTTAGGTATTATATTAATAGCAATAAATTACAATGACCTCTAAATCCAGTATCTTGACATATATACTGACAGAGACGTTTCCACAGTACTTGTTTGATGTACAACAATGCATTTAGGAACAGATATGGCTGGGATGGTCTGCCCAGTATGCATGATAACACATTATTTGATTGTTCGGATTAAAGCACTCAAGTTTCTGCTAACATAAACTTTCTTTATAAAGATAGTCTTAATTTAATTGTTTGAGATATAGTCACTTGAACCTTAAAATGCCGGTTTCACATGAAGGTGTGGGAGTCTATTTCATTGCTGGTGTGCAGATAGCACATGGCCTGTTCAGTAGGTGAAATAGCACCGTAAAGTACTGAAATTGGAGACAAAATGACCCACCCCAATGAAAGCGCAAGAAAGGGGGTGGGGGAAATAAAAAAAATTATTAGCAGATATGGAAGTGAACTCTGCACTGTGTTTCCATTTGACTTCAAGCCTCCTTACAGATAAAAGCACCAAATGCATTTTAATATGTCGCAGCATCACTGTCTTAGAAATTTTTCTACAGAGCATCTCATTTTAGACGCTTCACTTATAATGCAAGTAAACAACAAGAACAGGTCACTTAACATACAACCTTTTGTCTAAAGAGGTTTGACTTCACCTAGAACTGCATTCCTTCATATCCCCTGGGGACTATTTACATGAATGGTTTTGCACCTGAAATTCCTTACCTGTACTTAACCTATGTCTAAGCAAATAGAGCACAACAGCTTAACAAGTTACTCTAGATTTCAACGCTCTGAAGTTTTCAGCAGATGTTGATTCAGCACACTGTTCTCCACTCTGTTCTTTATCACAGCTTTCCTCAGCGAAGAATGTTTTTGTTCCTCACTGAGGAACAACAAGCCTGAAAGGTAAGTCTGATCGTATAATCAGGGAATGGTTTGGGTCAGAAAGAACCTTAACACCTGTCCAGTTCCACCCCCTGCCACAGGCAGGGACACCTCCCACTGGGTCAGGTTTTTTTTTTACCTGTTAAACTGTCTTTATCTCAATCCATAAGTTTTCTCTCCCCTGTCCCACCACGAGGGGAGTGAGCGAGCAGCTGAGTGGTGCTTAGCTGCTGGCTGGCGTTAAACCACAACACAGGTATATATGCACTAATACACACTTGGATAAAAACACCCACCACCTTTACCAAACCGGACCACTTCCTCATTACTGTGGTAACAGCTGGAGAGTTATGAAAAGATGAGCCCAACCCTTCAGACTATTCCATGTGACAACTAAACAACTTATTTCTACCAGATTAGGCCAGAAATGTGACAAACTACCTACTACATCAGCTACACACATTAATCTGTACTGTAAAGCAAAACAAAGTGGTGCTCAATTCAAACCTGCCCTGACCTTTGGGTAGGTACCTCACATACTTCTCTGGATCACAGCAAAACTTCCAGCAGTTTGCAGAGTAAAACTTGAGACTGGGGAAAAGATGTACAGTTTTACACAGACATCTGAAAGCAGCAAACATCATTAGTGCATATTCACGTCTATCTGGAAACAGCAGACGTTCAACAGAAATCTTCATAGCAAGATTGGGATGCCCATGTGCTGTGGTATAAGTGCTTAAAAATAACAATTAGAAGCCTCCGTACAAAGTTGATTTATCAGACTACACTAGTTTCTTTTCACAATACTCTATTGTGGATGTCAATACAAATCCAACCAGTTGTATTAACATCTTCATCATTCATTCCAGTATTGCCAATTTACCAGGCTTCTCAGAAAATACACCTGCAACTGAAATTTGAGCCAAGACTTGAAGCCCACGTAATATTTCAGGATCTGAACAACAGCTTTGTACTCATGGCAAAACAAGAAAAGCAAAATGATCTGTAACGACTTTGTCAATCATGGCACAACTTAAGATTTAAAATAATAATTGCAGGCTGCCAAGTGAAAAAAGTTTTAGTAAAGAGTTTCTTCAGGGTTTTGGGCGTTATTTAAGTACTCTTATGTTCTTGTAATATCTTTCTAAATTTCTTTTAATGAAGCTCTAAAGAAGAAAGCAGAGCACGTTTCCTGATAATAAATCACTGCCTGACAGGACTATCTACTGAGTTTTTTTCAGTTGCTCTAAGTGAAATGCACATGATGCATTTTGTCAAAACCAGAATGTTACTGGTAATTAAAAAAGGGACTAAATTCAAATGACAGTCATTCCTAACACCCAAAGAGCAACTTATTTAACCAGATTCTAAACAGTAATGTCAAATCCTACCCTTCAACCTCTACTGACAGCAGTAAACAGGCACAAGTAATAGGAGCTAGGTCCACTCATTATTTGGCAAGTTCAATGCAGAACTACTCTTTCCAGCAAACACTATCTCTAACCACCATGCAGTGTGGTGAATAGACTCATGTTGATCTCAATCCCTGAAGCTGACTGACTCAACGTCTGTGTCATGACCCCAGACGTTCACTGCACCAAATTGTCCCTATGTGGCTCAACGAAAGTGTGACATACCTAAGGCAGGTGACTTCAATCTTCCCCACCCCTCCTATGCAAACACACACAGGCCATGGTTTCATTATTGGTATTTGCTTTCATTTTAAAGGTTTAGTAGGATTTACTTTGCATACTACCTAGTTTCACCAATACTATGCTCAGATTTTGATAGCAGCACCTGCTGCACCAATAAAAATAAATCCTATTAAATGACTATAATCACACAATAATTGTCTCAATAGTAGATGTCCGAGTACAGACAAGTAGATTGATTAAGATAGGCAGCCCGGAAGACATTAAAACAACATTATCAATTGTAACTTTAACAAGGAAAAACACACAAGCCTACAGCCCAAATAGAAAAGAATGAATACTTGAGAATTAAGTGTTTATTAGCAGCACTAGCTGCCAAAAATAAGCTGTTCATTTGCAGTGGTCAAACCATGGCTTAAAATTACATGAATGAACAATGCAATTAGGATTCGGGTGCTCCCGTATCCTCACACCAGGTCACAATATGACATGCTTTTCTTTCTGCAAACAAAGCTGTGTTCCACTCACAGCATGGGACTGATCCTTGTTACTGTTTGCACAGTCTGATAGTATAGCAAAAGCATTTTAAGCAGAAAACACCCACACACACAGAGTAACACCATTGCAATTTGGGTTTTTTTATAACCATTTACGCTAATAAAATGAAAAAAAAACCCTCTAGTTAGTAACTTCTGACAATAATCTGAAGACTAACAGTAGCCCTTTGCCCTAGGGTGAGGTGCTCCAGGTACTCCAGCTTTTATTACTGTGCCTTGCACACACTGCTCATTTGCTGAAGAGGGAGGGGGACAGAGCAGTCCTTCCCCTCCCTGCTGCTCACAGCGGTGGAGACAGGAGCGAGGCACAACAGGAGCAGGCAGCAAATAGCAGCCACACTTAGATGCTCTCCCCTAACAGCCATATCCTGCTGCTGTTGCTGTAAGCAATGGACCAACAGCCTGACCAGCAGGCCCTAACCTTCTCTTCAAATCCTTCAAGAGTCACAAAAAACACAACACAACGACAAGCCCTGGAAATAATCGTAAATGAGACACATTCTGCATTGATTTTTACCTTATATGCATTATCCCAATACCTTACCATCAAATGCTATCATTTCACAGAGTTTCCTGAATGAGAGAGCTCTTACTACCCAAGACCCTCAAACCACCACCATCTTTTAAACAAAAGCCATGTTCAGCAGATTTATGCACCTCAGGTGATTGCAGTTGCTGAACATCTTCATTCCTCTCAGGTGAGCAGCAAAAGCATGAAGTACTACCAGCTGAAGTCTTGTGATGGCCTAAATTCATTAACTTGATGGTCTCCAGCTTGTTCTAGTTGATTGATGAAGCAACTTCAGCTGCAAATCAAAACGGATTTGGGAAAAAAAACCCTAACCATCTCTCCCTTTTGCCCAAGCCAGTGTACAGAACAGTGAATTGTCTCTCTCTGTGGTCCCTCTGTTCTGTACAGGAATAGGATCTTTATCTGCTGAAGCTTACATGAAAACCAAAAAGTGAAATGGAATTGTTTCAGAAAAAAGAGCTTAAAAAAAAATCAAGAAATCAGAACATTATGCTCATGTTCTTTCACAGCACAGTTCTTTCCTCAACACTCACAGAAATGTAAAACCAACTACAAATTAGGACAGTGGTGAGTTAGAAAATTGCATCAACACGCACTTCCTTGTTCTACCATCACATTAACTTTAAAAAGTAAAGCTGTCGTAAGGGGAAGTAGAACATTACATTGCAAAATCATCACTGGCAGCTGGCATGCTGAAACCCACTGTAAGGGGGGCCTGCAGTAAATATCATTTAGTACTTTTTTCAGTTCTTCTGAAAAACGTATATTAAGTACACTGCTACAGTATGAAAAGTTCAAAATGCAGCAATCAGTCTCCTGCCCTCAACAAAAGAGGACAGCAGGGGGGCACCTGTAAGACCTTGAGAGACTTTTTGGTTCCTTTATGTGCGGCTCAGAGCATCAGTCTTGTAACTCCTAGATCACATTTGCAAATCTTCTATACAAACATGTAAAATAGACCCTACTTAAGAAAAAGTGCCCAAAATTTTAATGTAATGATTTTCTCAAGGGAGTGTGGCTTTAGAAACATCAAACATCACAAGAACTGGCAATGCTCTAGGCAGGTGTCTCAGCAAAACTGTCAGGAAACTATTTTTTTTGCCTGGTTTATAAGTGAATCGTGTATAAAAGCTCCTTCAACTGAGTAAAAGTGCAGAGTGGTTGGGACATAAAAGCATATCTCGATTTTAATCTCAAATTCTTAACACTCACATCTGATAACAAAAACCACTCTGCAATAAGTTGCTTATACAAATATGTAGAAACTCACATGCTTGCATCTGACATCAGAACTGTTGACTAACTTATACATCTCATCCTTCGGGAAAAACAAAATAAATATGTTGTTTTATTTAAACTCCACTAAGCAATGAACATGATGCAACTGCAAGTTATAAAACACAATAAATTTAAACAGAGAGGTGACAGCCCCTCCTAGATGTAGAGCCTAACCTGCAGATAGTCTTCCTGACCTAGTTGCAGCAGTCTGTTCGAGTGCAACATGCACAGAAGCAAACCCTTAAAAAGCGTGAAAGACCGATGCAGCTGCAAGTCACAATGCATGGCATGCTGACTAATACAAAGAAGAAACCCTTCAAGCTAAACCCTGCAAAGATAAGCAGTTGAACTTCATTTGTATCATTGTCAAAAGACTCTCTAGAGTTGTAAGATTTCAGAAAAGGCAGGCTAATTTCTATTTCCCTTGAACATCAGTCCAAATGCATGTGACAGCCAGAACTTCATGTGACCAAATCCAGGATCTACATCATTGGTAATCCATAAAGTGCTCACGTCCTTCAAGGAGGAAAGTTTGAAAAACCGCAGGAAAAGCATTAAAGAGAATACAAAGCTTTGACTTCAATCCTAAGAAAAACCTGGAAAACTGAATAAATTACAGTACTTGATGTTCAAAACACTTCAAAAATTAAATCTATGCAGTAGACCACAGGGCCACATAGAAGGTGATGGGTGGAAACTCCCATCACCACCAGACTCTTCTTTTCACACCCCCACCTCTGTCAGAAAAGAGGAAATGAGAGCAGGCATTTGGTGGTTAGGCTTGGGAAACAGAGAGCAATGAAGTCCTGTTACAAAGTGAGACTGTTAAAAAGACCTTGGCAATAACTGCCATGGCTGTTTTCTGTTCTGAAATGACACTTCTGCATGAGTAATCATGTTCGCATGAATCAAGTATCTGCCATCAGTACTAAAATCAGGTTCGTTTGCTCAGGGTAACAGGTACTGTAGATACGGTGATTCAGCTCACTAAAGGCGATTACACACTTTTGGAAAACTGTTCTGTGCCACTTATATTCACTGCAGAAAGTTTTATCTCTCACTAGGAAGATGGAAGGGCTTGAAATCACATCTGTCCTTGTTGTTACTTGTGTCATTTGGCAAAAGTTAAGTGGCCCCAGGCAAAGCAGATTTTCTGGATGGGAAAATAAAAGCGAAAACTCAGCTGCAGGGGGCCCTGGTAGTTTGTCTTCTCCTGCATCAAAGCAATGCCTTACCATGGGTTTGGGAGTTAGGGGCTGTCTACCCAGCTACCCGAGAGATGATATGTAAAAAGAAAACAGTCTCAAGTCGTTTTAAAACAAAATAGCTAAAGGAAAATTTCAGAAAATCGAATCAGAAACTGTAATGCCCATGTGCCTGTGCCCCTGTCCTTCTCCACACCCCACTTTTTGTGACTGGCCTTTTATTTTCCAGTAGTTACTCTGCAATCTCAATGAAATCCTGCATGCCTTACACCATTTAACTAAAAGCTGACATAGCACTCCTAAAAGCTGTTCAGTAGAAACTGAGTTTCATCCCCTTCTCAACTCCACTGCCTTTTAAACGTTAATAAAGTCCTCTGAGCTGCATTAGAATCTATTCTGATGGAAAACAATCTCCAGTTCTAAGACCATTACTGCTCTTTTTGCACTCCTGAATTTTAAAAGCAAAATTACAGAAAATAATCAGTCAGCAAGAAAATCTCAGTATCAGTACCACCTCGAGTTTATAAAGCTGTGCTTCTGCATTAGCGTAGAATATCCTCCATTTTATTTCCTGTGGATCAAGTTTCTACATCTTTACTCAGTCCTAATTCAACCTGAATCCATTGAATGACTGAACAAAGACAGAAGCCACAAATCTCTTTAGGCCTTGAAAAATTGTTACAGTCCAAATGAGAAAAGACCATTTGTTTCAGCTAGACTCAGATTAAAGCAATGCTCTAAATAATGGAAATGCAATGGTATTTAACAAATGTCTTGCTGCAACCTTATATTTTAAGGTCACAAACCGAAATGGACTCTCTCTGACCATTTACACTCCATTAAGTATCTAAAGAACATGAAATTAAATGAAATGCATTTTAAAGCACTTTCTGTTTTGCCAAACTTCACTGGAAGTATCAAAATAGGGAAAACTTCTTGGCCACAGTTAGCTTCTGCTTCCCCCCCCATTCAAGCCAGTTTTAGTTTTCCTTTTATAACACAACATTAATTGCTCGTACATATGTAGTTCCTCAGATTTCACTGTAACAGCAATCTACACAATTTTAAATGATGGTCCTCATGCATTTTCTTCTGCTGTTACAGTTAATAAGATAATATTCTGTCCCAAAGCAGGGAAACATTATTTCTATTTTCCAATTTAAAAGAAAAAACATGCACTTAAACATGCATAAGAACACATGCCTGTACAAAACGCTACACAGATTAATTCACAGCAGAAATAAAAAGAAAGTGAACCAAAGACAACTCTGCTCCATCGCTTTCACCCAGACTGTGATTATTGTTATACCCATCAGTGCTTTCAGCTGATGATAGTTTTGTTTTAAAACGACTTACTTCACATGGAACTCTCGGTATATAAATACACTTTTGTCAAGGCTGATTTATATACACATTATAGGATTTCAGATTTTACATCAAACAGAACAACTGAGGAACTTGGACATGGCCTTACCAAGTGAAACACTCTGGAAAGAAGCTGGACACCAGACAGGTGGAATTTGGCTTTCTAGAGATGACTCTGCAGCTATCAAACAGCCAGGTCATGGCTCCGTCACTCCCAGCTGCACATCATGGCCTGGCACGACACCCACAGTCACCACAGCATCACGGAGGCATAAAAACCACCGGGCGTTCCACCGCTGTTCTCAGCTAGGGCAAAATGAGATCATCCAAGATGAAGACATGCGAGTAATTACACCTAACCTGCATGAGTTAAAAAACTATGGCAAAGGTTTGCTTCACTGAGATAGCAAGGTGGTGTTCTCTCTGGTTCTTACAGTCTACACATTTGTGTGCTGCGGCCCGTCCCCAAAACATCGCATTTTAGCACTGACGACTGCAGCACTGAATGCTTCAAGGACAAATACACCCTATGGAGTGGTCTGGGTTGGAAGAGACCTTAAAGCCCATCCCGTTCCCCACTCTGCCATGGGCAGGGACACCTCCCACTGGATCAAGCCCCATCCAACCTGGTTTTGAACACCTCCAGGGACGGGACATCAGTTCCTCAGAGGCTGAAAGCCCTGGCCAGGGGCTCCAGCTCCAGGCAGAGGTCATCCTTGAGGAAAGTCTCTGTGGTAACAGCAGTGCTCACACAGCCACAGCCCGCCCCCCTGCAGCTCCATTATTAAAACAACATCCATCGTTTTTCACCTACCATAGAAGTTTTTAAACAAAAGCCTGGAAAAGGAAACGTGGCAAAGGGGTGAGGAGATGCTTGGAGTGATCCCTGCCCAAACTCCTCACACCCAGCTGCTCTTTGTGTCTCGCTAACCAGTAAACCAAAACAAAGAGAAACCCAAAAACCCAAAAAAAAAAAAGAAATCATTTCCTCATCTCAAGAGCATCCCAGCGCCCACAGCACCAACCACACTCCAGCCACAGTCTCAGCTGTTCCCACACGTGGCCACCTCCGATGGGAAAGGGGCAAAAAGAACCAGTGGGGAAGGGGCTGAAGGAGACAGGGGGAACGAAGGGACTGGAGAGGCTGAGGGGACGTGGGGAAATAAAGGGACGGAGGGGACTCAGGGGGCTGAGGGGACTGGGATAACCCAGAGTCTGAGGAAACTAAGGGCGTGGAGGGGATGAGGGAGAGCCTGAGGGAGAGGCTGAGGGGGTGAGGGAGAGCCTGAGGGGATGAGGGAGAGCCTGAGGGAGAGGCTGAGAGGATGAGGGAGAGCCTGCGGGAGAGCCTGAGGGGATGAGGGAGAGCCTGAGGGGATGAGGGAGGGGATGAGGGAGAGCCTGAGGGGATGAGGGAGAGCCTGCGGGAGAGGCTGAGGGGATGAAGGAGAGCCTGCGGGAGAGCCTGAGGGGATGAGGGAGAGCCCGAGAGAGAGGCTGAGGGGATGAGGGAGCTTGAGGGAGCTGAAAGGACACAGGGAACAAGGGGACTTGAGAGTACTGAGGGAGCTAAAAAGACAGGGAACAAAGGCACTCAGGCGGCAGAGAGAACCCAAGGTACCGAGGGGAACTGAGGTGACTGAACGGGACGGGGTAACGAGGTGAGGCGCCTGAAGGACTGAGGGAACTGTAGAAACCGATGGGACGGAAGAGCCGGTGGGTCTGAGGGACGGGACGGTACGGGACAGGATGCCCCCTCCTCGCCCCAAGCTCCCTCAGCGCCGCGGGCGGAGCGAGCGGCAGGTGGGGGCTCTCGGTGGGCGGGGGGCGTGAGGCGCGGGGGGCGGGGCGAGCAGCAGGTGAGCGCGCGCCTGGTGGGCGGGGCCGCCGGGCTCGGGGGGCGGGGGCTCAGCGCTCGGGGGGCGGGGCGAGCGGCAGGTGAGCGCGCGCGGGGGGCGGGGCCGCGGCGGCGGGGACCCGCCGGGTCCCTCCCTCCTTCCTTCCTCACTCAGTCGCTCGCTCGCTCTCTCCTGGGACGGCGCCCGAAGCTCCGCGGCGGCGGCTCCAGCTCCCAGACGGCTCCTCGGGACGCGGGTGAGTGCCGGTAGCCGCCCCCCCCCCCCCCCCCAACCCCGGCGCGGGGGCTGCCCTCCCGCTCGGCTGAGCCTGGCGCCGGGTGAATGAGGAAGCGGCGCGGGCTCCCTCCGGCCCGGCCCCGCCGCTCGGGCTCCGTCCCGGGGCTGCGGCTGCGGGCGGTGCCCGGCGGGGACCCCGCGGGAGAGCCCGGCGGGGCGGGCCAGGGCGGCGGGAGGGGCTGTAACCCCCCCAGGGGGAGGAGGGGGTCGGGTTGTGTGGGTGTCTGTCCCCTTCTGGGGAGGAGGGGGTCGGGTTGGGCCCCCCCCGCCCTCCTTTTAGGTGAGGAGGGGGTCGGGTTGTGTGTCTGTCCCTCCTTTTTAGGTTAAGAGGGGGTCGGGTTGCGTTCCCCCCGCTCCCCTTTTGGCTGAGGAGGGGGTCGGGTTGTGTGTGTCCCCCCCTTTTAGATGAGGAGGGGGTCGGGTTGTGTGTGTCCCCCCCTTTTAGATGAGGAGGGGGTCGGGTTGTGTGTGTCCCCCCTTTTGGCTGAGGAGGGGGTCGGGTTGTGTGTGTGTCCCCCTTTTAGATGAGGAGGGGGTCGGGTTGTGTGTGTCCCCCCCTTTTAGATGAGGAGGGGGTCGGGTTGTGTGTGTCCCCCCTTTTATCTGAGGAGGGGGTCGGGTTGTGTGTGTCCCCCCCTTTTATCTGAGGAGGGGGTCGGGTTGTGTGTGTCCCCCCTTTTGGCTGAGGAGGGGGTCGGGTTGTGTGTGTCCCCCCTTTTAGATGAGGTTGGATGTAGGTGAGGAGGGCTTGGGGTTGTGTGTGTTCCCTCTCTTTAGGTGAGGAGGGGTCGGGTTGTGTGTCTGTCCCTCCTTTTCTAGGTTAAGAGGGAGTCGGGTTGCGTGTGTGTCCCCTTTTAGGTGAGGAGGGGGTCAAATTTAGGTGAGGAGGGGGTCGGGTTGTGTTCTCCCCCCTTTTATCTGCAGAGGGGTCGGGTTGTGTGTCTGTCCCTCCTTTTCTAGGTTAAGAGGGGGTCGGGTTGGTTCCCCCCCCCCCCCCTTTTAGGTGAGAAGGGGGTCGGGTTGTGTGTGTGTCCCCTTTCAGGTGAGGAGGGGGTCTGGTTGTGTTCTCCCCCCTTTTATCTGAGGAGGGGGTCGGGTTGTACCCACTTTGCTCCCCCCCTATGTAATGAGGAGGGGTTCCACTGCGCCCCACTTTGATGAGGAGGGGGTCCCTGGCAGGAACGCTGCTTCTCCTACAGAAGAAATGCCAGGTTCGGTAACGCCAGCTCATTTTGCTTTGAGTTTTTTTCCTTCTGCCCAGTTGCTGCTCTGTTTCTGTCCCCTGCTCGGCAGCGAGTTGGAAGCAGATGAAATGCTTGAGTCTTTCCAAGGACCAGGTTTCAAGCTGAGCGGAGACAGACAATAAGAAAGGAGGGAGCAGGCATGCCTGTTGCTTTTGTGTGCATGCCAGGAGTGCATCTCTTAAAAACTGATTTTCAGCTCATCGCTAGAGAATTCCCCGCCTGCATTAGCCTATGAAATTTTAAAGTAATTGAATTATAGCATTCTGTGGTTACATCTGACATCTGCTTACTCGCGGGCTCCGACTGTTGCACTGTTTCACTTCTAGATTATCCAAGTTGCGCAGAGCTTTAATTAGGACTTAGAAGTTCTTGCAGGAGATTTATTGCAAGGATGATATTGCCTCCTATCAGGTTGCCCAGAGCAGTGGTGGCCGCCCCATCCCTGGAGGGGTTCAAGGCCAGGTTGGATGGGGCTTGGAGCCCCTGATCCAGTGGGAGGTGTCCCTGCCCATGGCAGGGGTGGAACTGGATGGGCTTTGAGGTCCCTTCCAACCCAAACTGTTCTGTGATTCTCGTGACAGTTTAATGCTTTGAAGGGCAGAACTGAATCTGCAGAGAAGGCTGGAGTGGAATAACGGGTTCTTGTGCTATGTCTTCTCCTAGTTTCAGAGATTCATTTTAAGCCTGAGTTACAAAGTGACATTTCTGTCCCTAGTCTGTGTCAAAATCCTGGATGCACTTGTGTGTTTAGGTACTTTTAAATCTTCTTTGGGCCTGGACCTTGTGCTGTTGCTAGTCTGTTAACAGTGTCATAAGCCAGGAAATAACCTCTTTGGCTTTCCATCTGTCAAATAATGCCCTGCACCATTGCACTGATCAAATAGTGAGCTACAACCAAGATAGCATTCTGAACAAGAGACTTCCTAATTGCTTAAGCAATCATTGATAAACATAATTTAAAAAAAAAAAATGTATGTACAGCTTTCATGTTTATTTTTGTTCCTGAAAATGGCTGCACAAAAAATCAGGTATTTACCTTTGAACTGATGGGTTTCATTCACCTCACAACACTACTATGGGAACCTGAGGAAATACTGAGGGGGGAGAAAGCAAACACAAGGCTGCAAAACATATTTAGATTTAATTATTTTTAAAGTTTCTTACTTTTACCTTGAGTTTCACAACAAAATGCAGGTCTGCGCTTTAGTTAAAGAAATTTTTAAATGTTGGCATCTCCAATTTTCTGAATCCACATAGTTTTATTCAAAGTTATCTCTTTGTAAAACTCAATATAGCATCTCCTAAGGAAGTATGGTTATCAGAATAAAGTACATAACTTTTGAAACTTTGACAAGTTAAAAATTGAAACACATCACTTATTTCACCAGGCATTATTTCTGTGTATGTAATGCTAAACATTATATATATATAAAAATAGAGCTAGCATCAAAGAATTAAGTTAGCAATGCTTTCAAATATTCATCCTACATCTTGTAATTCAGATGTAGGTGTGAAGGAATTGCTGCCACTCAGTGGCTGGTACCAAAGCATAGAACACTGTACTCTTCACGCGTACAGCATATGTAAGGTAATTCTGTTCGGTGACTGTGTGTGAGATAATTGATTGTGAAGATGCTCCTGTTCTGAGCAGAGAAGAGCTCATTCTCAAACTCTAATCCATTTTGCATTTCATTAATTATAACCTATCTTTTAATTAGGCGTAATTATACAGTAGGGTCATAATTATTGAATAAAATAGTGAAATAGCGTTATATAATAAATTTGGCTTTTTTTTTTTTTTTTTTTACCACACAGCATAGTTGAAAAACTCTGTAAAGAAGGAATTCTTTTTAAACTAGAAACAGTTTCTAAACTAGGAAACTTTCAGGATTTTGTAGCTACTCTGGTTAGAGAGGCATCTTTAGAATAGTCTTCCAGGGAAAACTTGGCTGTTTGATGCCTTATAAATCAAGGAAATAACAATAAAACTTGCAATGATTACATCTTTTATTAGAATAACTGATTTCCTGAGAGAAGCGTAGAAGCTTCCAGGCTTCTAAGGCTATTTTGGTACCTAAAAGCCACAGTCAAATTCATGTCAAATTGAGTACTTCAGGGCCTAACAGTTAAATTTAACCATCCATCCTTGCTTCCCTTTGAAGGATTGCCCTGTCCCTTTGCCTCTGAACAGGGTGGGGAAACCTCAGCCCTGTGGATGCGTAGCTGGAGTTCAGCTCTGGATGCTGCTCCGGAAAAGAGGGGCCTCATCATCACCTCTTGCTGCGCTGTGGCTGGAGCTGGGACTGTAGCACGTGTGGATGTATCAAAATTCACTTCAGTCTGGCTGATCTACAATGAAACTACTGTGGCACAAGCCTTGGTGTGGACTGTGCAGTGTAAATACTTTACGGGTGTTGGCTGGCACCGAGGTGTGTGCGTGCTGGGTTCGTTGACACAGGCATTGAAGTTCCCTAAAGCTAACTCAGGTGTGTCTCTTCATACTGCAGTCTGAAACACACGATGTTTTTTAGTCCACCATCCTCTCAGTGCATCTACGGGGCGCGTTCTTAATGTGCTGTTAAAAGAATGCAGAAAAAGGGAATAGGCTAGGGATCAAAATATTTGTTGCAGATGAGTCAGAGCTGAATGTGAAAGATTGCAAGAAGGGATTTACCAGTGGATTCTGGGGGCTGGCTCACTCCTTGAGGAACTTTGTTAATCATCCGTAGCTGAGAAAGGTAATGTGAGTTTTACTCTGGAATTATCCTTTTTTTAAGTGCAATTTCTACATACTGATTATTAGGTTCTGTCCAAAATTTGTCTAGAAAGCACTCAAGCAGTTTGTGTTCAAGTCTTTTTTTAACTGTTTTCCTTGCTCTATGACAAAACATGCTATCTTTTTTCTGGATCTTCCTTTACTTGTGTAATCTGGGTGCAGAATTTGGTTCTGTGGAGCTGCATGTGGAGTTGAAGGACAATAAGCAGGAATAGGGAAAAGGGGAAAACTGCTTGTGTCTCTTCTGAGCTATTTGAGTAGCACATTAATCATTCCACAGCCCCTTGGCTGTGCTTTGTGAAGATGCAGTTAACAGAGATGAGCCTGGGAGGGCTCTTTACAGCCTTGGTAAAATGATGCTGAAATGGCTTGTGTTATGTTCTCATTTAAAAGGCAGCTATTTCTACCAGTAAGAGAGTTTTTTCTTAAAGAGGCATTACCTCTCTGAGCCAGGGTTGGTTATTTCTGTTATTTTCTTAAATGAAAACTTATGCGTCTGGAACATTATATCTACTTTTCAGTGACAGAATAGTGCTCTGACATCCATGAAGTAAGTTATATTTTGAATCCATTAAATTAGCTGTTGCTCTTTTCTGATTTACAATAGGCTTGACAGTTTCTGACTAATACACAAATTGTGCAGTGCAGATGTACATCAATAGCTACAAATCAAAGACGCAGGCCATGAAGTCAATTCTATAAAAATATTTCTCAAGCTAAGAAAGCGCATAAAACTGCAGAACAACTTTTACAATATCCTCTTACTGAAATTAATGTGTTTTGTCGTAATTTCTTTGCCACTGAGTGTAATGCTCTATCTGGAAAAGTTTAAGGGTATTTAAGCATAGTTGGTATTCGTATGATAATAGTCACAATCCATAAAGTCTTGTGATGACCAGATAACTTCATGGAACTGGTGCACAGTAAGCTTTTAAGCCTTGTATGATACTTGCATGACTGCTAAGGGAGGAGAGTGTGTGCTTGCCCTCTCTTCCCATTTGATCAGCAAGCCATTGTGCTTAAAACACTTCTCTGTATGCCTTGCAACAGGATTATTTTTAATTCCAAGGGGCTACCTGCTTCTGAGAACGAACTAAATAGGCAACATATATGCCAATCCTGCTATTCCTAATATTTTTCCTTAGAGCTGTGAGCAAACTGTGGTATTGTTTGTTTAAAGTGTAACAGAGTGATTTTGCTTTTTCTTATTGGTAGTGAGAGTGGGGTTGGGATAGATCTTAGGAGACTGGTTTATAGGTCTAGTTATTGTGTATGTCTCCGGCAAAGAGATCCTACAAAAACAAGCTCTTCGCAAGCAGCTGAGTGAGGGTGCGTGTGGGCTGAAGCCCTTTCCACATCACTGGGCTCAGAGGAGTTGTCTGAATTAGCATCTTGTTTCTCATTCCGTGGATGGAATGGGAGGTATGTGCATGAATGGCATTCATTTGCATTATGTTTAGTCTTTTGCAGTCTCGTAAATGATTTAAGTATTTATAGACTGGGTTTAATCCTGGCTACCTGCTATAAATACGATATGTCTTGAAACATAAAGAGTGAATGTAAACCTCAGCCCCAGCTTTGCTCCCCACGCTGAGCTATGAAGTCATGCGTGCTACTGATTTGGAGCTGGAAGCCTCGACCTGTGTCTGTTTAGCCTAGTAGTTTGTTGTGTAACAACTTGGTAATGGTAAGATGACAAAGAGAGAAAAATGCATTTTCTTTTTAACACTGAAGTGTCTAGTTACTTTCTGAATGTCTGAAAATCTTTTCCTTTTCTATCAACACCTGTTTATTAGAGATCTAATGAAATCCTTGTTTGTATATGTGACTATCATATTCTGTGGTTTCCTGAGGCAGTGTATTTTAAGCTTTTCCATTATTTTTCTGTCAAAGGAACTCTTGAAATCCAAGTGTTTACTCAGTACTACTTTGTTCCTCATCATACCAATGATATTGGATTGACTTCAGTGCATCGAATGTATCAGCATTCAATATCAGGCACATTTTAAGGGAAAGAAGAGATTTTTTGGTTGTGATACCAGGTTTGTCTGTGATAGTGAAGCTTTTTTTCTTTTAAGTTGTAGTTAGATTTATTTTTTTAAGATTTAGATGCTTGAAGGTGTAGATAGATGCTTGAACAGAAGATAAAAAGTGTCTAGCAGCCAAACTCAAGGTTCAGTTTGGCTTCTGCAGGCTGCCTTTCTCAAGGAAATTCCCCAGTGAGTACAAAGGCGGTGTGGTTCAGCTATTGCAAACGCATGGGTCGATGGCTGAGCTTGGCTTTTCTAGGAAGAGACTGTATTTGATTCTTGTTTGAACAGAAGAGGAATCTTGTATTTCTTTTTTAAAAGAAACAGTTCCTCCTTTTCAAAAAGCCTTCGGTGTGAGAATTTGGTATGAGTTCAAAAGATACAACCCAGCCAATAGCAAGTAGGGCTCATTAAATGCTCTTAACTTATTCTCAAGGAAAATGAAGATGAATAGACATAGCGCAATAACTCTGACAGACTGTCGTGCTTGATATATGACACTGTCTGCCCTGTATGTTTTTTCTCAAGATTTTATGATATGTTTTGTAATGCCTCTGGGTGACTGCGTTTTGCTGGCATGACTGTGTAACCAAACAGAGCATTTCATATCTTACTGATTTTATTTAGTGCCTGTTGAACTGGAGAAAATTATTTACTTGCTAAAGATCTCGGTTATGTGTCAGAATGTTTTGCTGGAAAACTCTTATGAAAGTAAAATTTATTCTTGCCTATTTTAAAAGCCTGTATTTAATGTATGTTCCTGTAAGAGCACAGATGGGTGTCTTACATCAGGTAGGTGCTGACAGTGTCTTTTGTTTTGATAACAAACTCTGTTCCTTTTATAGGTTAAATAAAATAATAGCATCTAAAACTGATTATAGATGCTTTCGGTATTAGTAGATAATTTGGGGTTTTTGGTTTTTTTTTTTAATTTTAATAGACTGGTTCTTGCATTCCCTGAGTGATGATTCACAGCCAGGGTGCCTGTCCGTTAATGCTGTGTTCATGCTGAGCTGTGAATTGCTCAACAAGAGTTTAGCTGTTTCTTTGTGTCTGTTGGCTGACGACTGTGGCCCTCACTGAGCTCAGATATTTTTACTAATGATTTGGGGATGCTGATTGGCAAATATCCAGAGCGGATTTGTCTGTTTGACAAGTTTAAGAAGCAACATCCCAGGCACAAGAGCTAACATGGACCTAAACTCTTCCAGGTAATTTAAGAGCTAAAATGCATCTAGTTTTGCTTTGATCCAAATGCAGTGAGCATTGGCACTTGAACACGTCTTTTCCCATTCCCTCACCTAAAAAGGAGACTCCAGCATTCACAATTATCTTGTTCCTTCAAACCCAGGACAAGGGTTAGGGAAGGACAGATAAAGCCAGGGGTCAGTTGATAGCACACAATCCTGTCAGGGAGCTAGAGAGCAGGAATACACGGCCTGAAACAGTATTAACACTTTGCCAGGTACCTTGGCCCCATCTCTCGTTGTGTGAGTCCGGTGAAGTTGTTCCAGCACAGGACTCTCCACCTTTGCAGCAGCAGAAGAGAAATTTAATGAGGGGATATTGCCAGATATTTTTTCCTGGTAGATTTTTTTCTGCAGGTCTTATTGAAGAAACATGTAGTTTGGACTAGAGAATTTATAGTCTGTCTGCTAATCCTCGCAGGACTTGTGTTAGGTTCTTAGGCTTTTTTTCCCTTCCTCTGGTTTCCCTAAATCCTTACAGTGAAGGAATCTGCAATCAATGTAGACTTCTCGGCTCATCCATAGTTGCAGAGTAGCTATTCTGTTGGCAAAACTTGCTTCTTCACCTGTACTCTTGAGAATATCTTAAGTATGAAAGGTTCTCTGGAATCTAATCCTCCTCATTCTAACAGAGGTTGGGTTTTTAATCCAGGAAACCAGAGCCTGTCTGTATCGCTCCGGTTTGCTTGGCAAAGGTCACTGCTGAATTCCCTGGCTGAGCCGTTACAGCCTGAGTGCAGGTTCATCGCAGCTGCTTGAACACAGGACAGTCTGTTCCGGTTAAGGGTGAGTTTTGTCACATTTCAGGGTGCTGTTATGCTGCTGTCGTTGCATCTGACACGCGTGCTTTTGCATGCAAATGCCTCATATCGCTCTGTGAAGTAGGCGCTTTTGATGTAAGTTTATGTTTATTTGTCTCAAGTTAGAACCAGTTTCATCTGAAGAGGATGATAATGCTCTGGTGCAGCCTGTGCTATTTTTCAGCAAGCTTTTCCCCGTTGCCTTACTAGTTACCAGATTAAGTTATTGGAGGCTGAGGGGAGACCTCATTGCTCTCTCCAACTACCTGAATGGAGGTTGTAGAGAGGAGGGAACTGGGCTCTTCTCCCGAGTGACGGGGGACAGGATGAGAGGGAATGGCCTCATGCTCCACCAGGGGAGGGTCAGGCTGGACATTAGGAAAAAATTTTTCACAGAAAGGGTCATTGGACAGTGGCAGAGGCTGCCCAGGGAGGGGGTTGAGTCACCTTCCCTGGAGGTGTATAAGGGACGGGTGGACGAGGTGCTAAGGGACATGGTGCGTGTTCTTTGAAGGGAATAGGGAGGTTGTTGATGAGGCAAAGCACCGGAGCTGCTGTTTAGGCAAGGAAATGGATGGAATCCTGGTGTGTGGGAAGAGAGAGCAGCAGTGTGAGTGTAGGGATAGACCTGGAGCCCAGCAAGAGCATCACGGTGCTGAGTGGTGAGAACTACCAGACTATGTGATGCTGCACGTCTTTATTCACCACATTGTCAGAGGTGCTGCCAGCCCCGTTACTTTCACTTCATCCTTGCCGACTCCAGTTCCTCTCCAAAACTTTTGCAACACAAACCCAGCTGCCCGCCACCTGGGGCTGGAGCAGGGAGAAGTGGAGCTCTGGCTTGTTGCTGTGTTCTGTTTTCTGTTTCAGTTTAATGCACAAGCTTGCTTATTTCTAGCAGTGCCGCTAAGATTTTCAAGGCAATCCAAGAGTTTTAGTGTGATCTGTACTAGAATGTGCCAGATAGATTTTCTGACCCATTTAGGGTATTGCAATTTGGAATTAATGTTGCTTTCCTTTTCCAGTGGGTGGCAGTTGAAGCAAAGAGAAATGTTTATTTGCTTGGAAGTTGATATTGACATGTATTTAAGGAAAAGGAAGAGAGGACAAAACAGACCAGCCCTTTAGTGTTTCCCCTTATGTTGGGTTCTTTTCTTTTTTATTGCATGTCCTAGCTGGAGAAGAGGACAAATCAAATGGTGCCTTGTGACCAAAATCCACTTTTAGTTTCATTCCCTTCTACTTTTTGCTGTTCTGTTGCTTGTTTCCTTATTTTCTTATTAGTTAGTAACTGAGAGCTCAGTCTTTCTGTCACTAGAGCTTTGCATTGTGTAAGCCTGATTTCAAAACTCTGAAACAGGGAGCTGCTAATTTCTTGCAGCCACGTGTTCAGCTTCAGATCTGTGTTTTGATTTTGAATGTAGCATGTAGTAGCGTTCCTTTCTTCTTTTAAAAAGCAAGCCTTGACAAGAAGTCTTGAATAGTGATTCTTAGAAATTTAATGTATATTATAATCCTAATATCTATTTCCTTGAAGGGCCAAATTTCAACTGAATAGTACTTTCATGCATGTTTCTTGTATGGAGTTATTGTATATTTTATTCACAGCTGAGTATCTTATTCACAGCCTATATGAGCAAACCAGCACACTAGATTGCAAGTGCTGTTTAACTTAAGTGCACAATAGAGCACAGAGTGAATATATAAGCAAAACATACATGAAGTATATATTTATGGGAATACAAATATGTATTTTAACCTATGAATTACTGCATTTCTTAATGTAGTAGAGATTAGGTTAAATCTACTTGTCAAAATTGTAAGAAGTATGTATATCGGTGCTGAAACCAACTGTCAAGTTGAGGGTTGTTCTTGGATCATGAATCATAATTTGACATACTTTAAAAACTAAATGTCTTTATTTTTTTTTTCTTTCCAAGCTGTTAAAACAGTGATGGATTTTTTCAGCACTTGATGTTGCTTTACATTGTGGGTAAATACTTAATGCTGTGTAAAAACCTGGAGAAGTCTTTTATTTTAATTTTTTCCCAGGGATGAACTAGCAGTTCATCGTTTAAGTATGTGATTATAGCTAACTTACCAATCAATCCCCATCTTCTTCCTGAAGAAAACAAGGTCTTACATAGGTATCTAATGCAGCTAGGCCAAAATATGTTTAGGTAAATTGGATAACATTATTATAAATGCATTTCAGCCACATCTAAATTGAGTCAGCTTATCATAGCTAAGCCTTGACTGAGCATATGTGGGGTTCTGCTCCAAGTCTGTTCTTACATTGATGCAGTTACATACAAAAGTTTGTGCAAATCCAATTATTCTAAATGCTTCTAAACTGCTCTACCACTTGTATAGATAATAATTCTTCTACTGCTGTTAGAGCAAAGTTCAGCTTGATAGATGGGTAGAACTCGTAAAATGATTTAGGACTCTGAATGGAAAAAAATCCAGGAAGAAATCTTTCTCCCTCTATCCGGCCATATGAAATAAATTGTGAGAAATTAATCACCAGAGAAACAAAGATTTGAGCTTTGTCTGGTTGATATCAAGCTGATTTTACTTATCAGCAATTCTCTTTGTCTATAATGACCTAAAATGGAAATATTTTTAAGCTAAAAATACTCTGAAAGCCATGACAGGGCACGAATTCTGTTCTGTCAAAGGGTCATAGTCAAATAGAAAATGTCTTTCTTTTCCGTTTTTGTTCCTTTTGTTACAAGACTCTGTCATCACATCAGTGATGACTGTAATGCAAGTCAGTTAGTAGAAAAAAAGAATAATTTATTTTCAGTTCCTTAAATTTAACTGTCACTGACTGGACTGTCATTTGCTGGAAGAGTCGCTGTACAACCCTATAGGCAGGGAGAAGGCTTTACGTTATTTTGAAGTGTTTTGATACACACACGTAATGATGGTGTGCTCAAATTCCTGAGGGCTTTTTACCTTCTTGAAGACTTCATCCCATTGACAAACAAATCTTATCTGGGGCGCTATGGAAGGATTTTTGCATTATTTCTAGTTTACATTTTTTTTTAAATCTACTTGTATTGTTTCTCTTTTTTTATTTTTCTTCTTTTCATACATCTGGTTTTCTCATTACTACTTCATGCTGCTTTCCAGTGAGTGAGCTGATCATAATACGGGAGATGCAAGTCTGACCTCCCAGCCTCTGAGTCTTTATGTAGAATGCAATGGATTCAGCTGCTGCAGAATTTTTAATCGAATTTTTCTCAATATTTCCTAGCTACATAGTTGGCCTCTTGTAATTTGTGTTGAGTTGGATAGCTGGAGGTGGAGGGGACTGTCTCAAGAACCTTTGCACCGTGTATCTATTAGGTATATTTTCATCTCAGAGTAGAATTGCTTCCTTTGCAAACGTATGGTGCCATATGACATTGGATGCGTATGATATTCATAAATATCCTGCAGTGAGAATGTTTGCTCTTGCAGCTGAGTGATAACAACAGCTACAAGTAGAGTAGTGATGTCCCTGGCTAGCAACATAAAAACAGGGAGTAGGTGGGTTGCTTCTGTTCCTTTAATGTGGGTCCTGGAATCCAGAGGCTTGTTGACTCTGACTGCGCATTTGGTAAACATATTTCTGAGCTGGTTCCAAATAATTGATGTGTTGAAATTGTCTAAGTTCTGAACTGGCCTTTTTGAGCACAGCACTAGCATTCTGGGCAGGCTCTGGGTCTTCAGATGCTACTAAATGCTAAGAAAAAGCAGAAAAAAAAAAAGAAAAGAAGGGTAAGCTTTGACTTTGAAACAGTTTTTAAGATGTTTGGGTTTGTGTTGCATCTGTACAAATCAAAACATTGCATTCTTTACAGGTCAGTAGAAAGGGCTGAACCAGTAGCAGTGATGTGGCTGGTGTGTTCCTTAAGGGATCTTGCACAGCGTAAGGGGCTTGCGGCTTCACCGACACAAGATGGCAAAGGGCCCAGGAGGGCATCACAGGTGAAATTTGTCCTGTAGCTACTTTCAGTGTTGGCAGTGCTAGAAGTAATCCAACAGAGAAAGCATTTTTTTTTTCTATTGCCAAGACAACCAAGTTTATCTGTTGCTATTAGACTTTAGTTTGCTTACAAAAACTCAAATAGTGTACAACCCAGGATATTGGGAAGGACCTGGGCAGAGACATGAATTATTTGGGTCCACCAAACTTTGAACAATATTTGACTAAAAACAGATTGAAAGCAATTAAACCAGGTTTTCTGTTGCTACAGGTATGCTGGCAAAGATCTCAATATGGTGATAATTTAGCTGACTTAGTAACACTGTCATTGACATAGAAATAAGTAAACCCTTGCCTTCATACTTTGTGCTGCAAGCTTGTATTTCAAGAATGTCATTTCCCTGACTTTAGCCAGGCAGCCCATTTTATTGAAATGTTCGTGAAGGCAATATTTTTTCTTTCTGCTACAACTGTTTTAGCCAGTACCATTGCACCCCTTAAGGGATGTGTGTCATGTCCCTCCTCTCCCCCAAAAAACAACCAAAAAACCACCACCCTCTAAAGTCCTTTTGTTGTTAAAGTCTGAAAATCGCACAACCTCATTTTGTTATTGCTTTAAGCGAGAGATATTAATTTGAGACCTTGAATTCTGTACTTTAAAACATATTTTCTCGTTACGTGTTCTGGTGACATAGATCTCATAGATGTCACTTTGTATTCCTGTGCTTCACTTTCTTGTGCTGTTGCTTTTATTACTGTATTTGCTGCAAAGCCAGCTGCAGTTCAGTACTCTTGTCTTTAAAAGACACTTTGTACAAAGAAGGTTTGCAGTGTAACCTTTTAAATTACAGAACTCGGAAAAGCTTAGTTTTCCTGTTGCCCAGTTTGCTTTCCTCCTTGACCTTTGGTTTCTGTGGTATGTAAGATACATAAGTAGCAAAGAGTCAAAACCTGATTTTAAGAAATTTTACGGGGTTACGTTGATTCTGTCTTGTATTTCATTCCTTCCAGAGACTGATGGCCATTCACTTGTGCTCCTAGGAAGCTTAACGTTTCCACAGAGACTCCATTATTAAAGCAAACATGCAATTCCAATGGTAATACTGGCAGGAAGAGGTATATTCAATTAATTTCTGAGCTTAGTCATTAAGTCATTTTTCTGAATCCTTAATTTGCTTTATGGAAACTGCTGGTTTCATAAGTGCCATAATTTTGGAGGAAATCCAAACTGGCACTCTCTGAAAACGTGTCCAGCTTCAGTTTATTCAGAAATGGACAGTGAAACTCCAGTGAAAATATGTAATGGATAAAATTTATTTTGCCCCATATTAAGACTCTCACTGATCCTAAAGGAATGGGAGTTTAGGGTTTTTTTTTCCCCACTTTTTTCCTTCAGAAAAAAATCCATTGTGCTGGTGTCAAGTCCTCCACAGTTTGCAGTCAGATGCTTCCAGGATCTGTCACAGTAATTAGTTTGCTTGTCTGAATCTCTTCAAGGGAGCAGCTTCACGGATTTTTCTGTTAATTGCTGAAGTTTTGTATTAAACTTCCCAAGGTTGTTTTTTCAGTAGCGAACAATACGGGGGATAGTACAGTGAGACAACATTCAAGAGTTTCTTATAGCTGGAGACTTTTCCCTTTCAAAACTTTTTTTAAAGTCAATAGAGCTGTGGATACTTGGTGGAAAAATTAGAGCAACTATACTGTGATCAAACAATTCCCCAAGTGTGTACAGTTCTTTACTTTGGGTCTGTCGCAGTTTATGCTTGTTTTACTTAGTGAAATACTTTGAAAGAGCTGGCATGACATTAGTGTGAACTGTAAGGGTATCCAAATAAAGTCAAGTATTCCTGTAAAACCCCACCTTTGGAAATGTGCTGGGGCATAGAAATTTTGGTTCTTTCACAGTAGCTGTTTTGTCCTTCCTAGTTAGATTTTCCCATATTTGAAAGGGTCTTTGTTACACTCTTTAGCCCTTCTTGCCATTGATATAGAGAGCTGGGGTTTTTCTGTTCAGGGAAACGTTGGCCAGACTCGCCAAGCTTTTCCTAATTAAGTTTACGGAGCAGAGTGTCATTTTGCGAAATGTAACAGGTTGCGTTGTATTCAACTGGTATATTTTGGATCTCTACCATGTTCTCATTTATCTCTCACTCACAGAAAGACTACAAACCAGCAACCATTTAATCTTTTTTAGATTATAAAGCCTTTGTTATGGCTCCAGAGTTTGATGACTGAAGCTTTACTGTATGCTTTGATCTGCGTTTTGCTGGTTTGGTTTAGGTTTTTGTTCCCCCAGTGCCTGTGGAAACACTCAAAGTCCTGGTTATTCTCAGGGGCCAATATGACTTTTTATTGGATCAAACTGTAAAAGGTCTCTGCTAGATTAGTGCAAGCATATGAATGCTTTACTTCACCATGCAAAGCTGTATTTATTGCTAAATCCCAATTTTTCTCTATGAAGGCACAGCTTTAATAACTTTGCTTCCTGCCTCTAAGCTGGCTCTTTGTGAACAAGGAAAAGATTCCTGGTGCTGCTTCACATGAAACTTAAGGGTTCCTCTCTTGTCCTCCCTACATCTTGTGTTCTGTCATTCAGATTCCAGTTGTTGTTTGAGTTCAGGGTATTGATGTGCTTATGACATTCTAGCAGCTGCAAGAAGCTGGTTCCTCCTTGGCTAGAGTCAGGTGCACTATTTCAATTGTTCTTGTTCTCCATGTGAGTGCTCAAGAGAATGAGGATCATGCAGGTCAGTTGGTTGCTCTTCCCTTTACAATGTGTCCCTGCCCATGGCAGGTGGGTTGGAATGGGATGGGCTTTAAGGTCCCTTCCAACCCAAACCATTCTGTGATTCTATGATTGTGACTTAGATTTGCCATAGCCTAGGTCTTAAAAGGTGTAGGCTGTCTATAAACCCCTTCATGTCTGGGATGATGTTACCAAGGAAAAACTGGAAAAAGAGGTCAAGAGCGTGTCTGTAAAATTTCTTTTGTTCCTCATTATTTGAGTTAAATAGAGTTAATAGAATTTAATAGAATTTAATGCAATAGAGTTAATTTTTTGTGGTGCCTTGGGTGTTCAAGGAAGAATCCCAGATACTCTTCTGCCGAAGTGACTGTTTCTGTCTTGCCTAAGCGGAGTTAGATGCAGCTCATTTCCAAGAGTTTTTGAAGACAGAATGAAACCCTTGCCAACTATGAAAGACAGGTATGACAGGTGAGTGCTCTTGGCAGACAACTTCATTTATTATGCAGCTATTTGAAGTGGCAAGCTTCCACATTTCCACATATAAAGGAAGATAATTGCATAACAATGTTACTGGGGACAAAGAATACAGTGAGATAGAAATGACACCATTTGGTCCCTTGGTAGAACAGGTCCTTTTACTTCATGACGAGCTGGAAGGACTCACTGGGCTGAAATCATGCCAGTTCCAGACACTGTGTTTGCGTATTGCATCTCCCATTGCCCGCTGGAAAAATGCACATATGCAATGTTGGAAAATGTCCAAATGAAGTTTAATATGCAAACTACAACTGGGCCAGTCTTTGTGGTACCTCCCTTAGGTGTGTAAAGGCTGGAAGGAGGGAGTGTTATTATTCTTGTCCTTTAGTTATGGGGGAATTGTATCCTGGTTTTGGTTGGTTTTTTTTTTCTTTGCTTGCTTAAACTGCTTTCAAAAGAGTGTCTGTAATTTTTGCGTCCTTTCTATTGTGTCACTGAGATGAAATGATCTTGATTTTAAAGGAGGTAAATTGTGATGGGAAAAGTAGATTCTTATCTATTGACAATAATAATCCCTTATTTAGTTTTTGAACCTATACCCATGTCTCCAAAACACATTCCAGGAGATTTCTAGCCATCTCCTGATAAAGAACTGACATATTTTGGATGAAACTTTAAAAACTCCTGTCCCTTTGAGGCAGAAAACATGCCAAGTCTGTGGAACTTCAGTGGGGTGATTAAAATTGGACAGAGTTGTAAGTAACTGAAAGCACATCTACTAATCAGAGATGTTAAGTAACTTCAGTGGAATTTGCTAGCAGTCATGCCTGTACTGCCTGTCAGAGGCTGTTATTAGTGTTTTGAATGAATCATTTGGGTAACAGGGGTCATAACTTAATTTGTAATTGTATACCCAAATACGTGGCACATGGGAATTACCTATTAACTACTTCTGCGTTGCAGTATCTTTTTAGTCTCTCATCATTTGAAAATGTGTTTTCAAAGGAAGAGGAGCAATCTGAAAGAAATATGTGCTTATGTAGGTTTAACTGCATGTGTGCAGATGGTTCTTTTGATGCTGCACTGAAATATTTATATGATATTCAAGTAATGCCTGTGGAACAGACACAACCAAGTGTCAGTCAGATTCCACAACAGTTGCTCAGTGTTTTCACTGAAGTTGCCATCCTTCAGCTTCTTGGCAAAAGAGGAACTACTGTCTGGAAACGAGCCAGAGATACATCCAATGAAATTCCATAGCTCAAAAAATGATCAGCACCCAGCGGAAGATTAAAAAATACTGTGAATATCTGGCTTGCTGCTTATAACTTTTTGTTTCTTTTGAAAGAAAAAGCTCCCATGAAGGATGAAAAAGGAAAAAAAAAATCACAAATCTCCTTTACTAATGTCTTGAAATGGAGCATCTTGCCTGTTGCATGCTGAAATATTGTTAGTGTGTTAGTAAACTACAGGCAGAGTGTCTGGGAATGTTTCGAGTGTTCCCATAGGTCTGAACTGTATTTTGACAGCTGGTTCATGCCAGGAAGCCTCCAGTGGTCACTGTTCTCTAGCTGTAATTTCTCTACCAGCTAGAGGACTTGTTACAGTTCAGGCTTTTCTTGGATTTGCATTTAAAATCTGTGGAAGAAATTGCAGCAGGGCTATCATGTGCATTTGGCATAATACCATCTTAAAAATAACATTACAGTAATTCTTGCTATATTTTGGCTGCTGTAGAGTTTTAAATAATCCTTACAGTATGGAATTGCCATATTTAATAGCTTAAATAGCTCTTGGCTTGGTAGGAAGATTTTATACTTTTATCATAACCATAAATCACTTTTGGTTTTGGGGCCATTTGGAACAAACTTGTTACAGGGTCCTTGAAAGGAACAGCTCTTGAAAAAAAACAATTCTATTATTCTTGCTTGTGACTTATAAATACATATTTTAAAAGTGAGTAGACAAACTGCTTTAAATGCCCTTTGGAAATTAAATTTGCTGAATTTGTTTCAGATCTAAAAAGAGGCTTTGAAAGAGGAATTTGGAACTTGTAATAAGCAGTTGCAATGGCAGGTTACCTGTCCCTGCGATCCTGAGCTGTGTGCTTACTCAGCACTCTTGGTCCTTGCTTTATGAGTAAGTGAGGAAGTTGGGAGTTTCCTCGAGAATGACTCATTTCAAAGAGAAATCCTAATGCTCTTCTCCCCTGTCTGATCACGGAAACAAATTAACCTGCCTGTGCAACACATCTTGCAAGAATTACAGAATGGCTGTTGATAGCCTGTGCTGTAGGAGGCAGGTAACAAACCTGGGAGCTCTTAACGAATAACTGGGATTTTAAACTCTTGGAATTCCTAATGCCCTGATTTATACAAGTCTAGTAATGTTTATCTACACCACACAGAGCCTTTTTAAAAAAGGTCGATATACCAATCCAGTTTACCGTGTGATTAATGCACTGCGCTAATGAGTTGATAAGAATATAATTAGTAACATTTTTTTGCAAGGAACTGTTTTCAGTTTCTCTGAATTTCCTTATGCTGATTGGGTGGAAATGCTTTCCTCAGTTTCACTTACAGGAGTTCTGTTTTGCCTTTTGTCCAGGGAGCTGTTATACAGGTTTGTGTATATTTGGCAGTCAACATTGCACCAAAGTTTTAATGTATTCAATGAATCTATGTGGAATATCATGATTGCTTTATGCAAATATTTTTTTCATAACTCTTTAAAACTGAAAAAAAATCCAGACCTTCAGTTAAACAAAATGTTAGCGGGGAGAGGTAATTATGAAAATGGTTCTTCCTCAGGATCTCTATCTGTGTATAGGAGAATATTTGCATCTCTTACCAATAACCAGTGTTTTCAGTACATCCTTGATGAGCAGCGTGCACCGACAGCTACCAGAGTGACGTGGCCTTTTCTCCCTTCACGTTTCCTCAGATCAATTTGAAGTGCTGTTTATCATAATTCTGACATTTTCTGACAGAAGTTTCATAGCTTTCTTTCTAGACATGGATTTAGTTTCAGAACCATCAAGCAAACCCTAATGCTCTAATTGGAAACCTGTCTCCTTGGTCAAGGAGATGCATTACAGGAGCATAATAATTGTATTTTAAAACTACTTTTTAATTGAGACGTTTCACAATCCAAGCAAGTGCAGTTTCAATATAGCTGTGTTTCAGGTTGAGTAGATATTTTTTTTCTCCTAATAGTCCCTCAGAGGCAGAAAGGGGTTGTCTGTTAAAGGCTGGAAGTAAAAGCTGTCTGCAGCTCTTCCCACAGAGCTGAAATTCATTGGGCCAAAGTTGACTTAACTTTTGTTTACTTGGTTCAGGGGACTCTCAAATTATCCGTGATGTGGCCTAACTTTTCCTAAGAAGTGGGTTACGGGCATCTACTTAACCTCTTTTTAGTTGTGTGAATTGCCTCTCGGCCCTGGTCACACAGCATGTCTGTGGGTTCCGCAGTAATTACTAACATGGAAAATGCAGTATTAGAACGGGATTTATGTACTTTAAGTGCTGTAGTGGAAGCAAATATCCAGACCTGTGGGGAAAAGCCAGCATCCTGTGGCCTGCGGAGTGCTGAGTGCTGTTAACCATAATGCAGAAAAGTCTTCTGGGCTGAGTTGTGCTGGGGCTGTGGCTTGTTGTAAATAACAGGAGAACGCCTCGCCAGCACCCTCTGCTCGCCTGTTTGAGCCACGTTGATGTGCAAGAGAGGATATGGTCCCTGCTGCATGGAAGTGAAAGGTATTTCAGGTATACGGAACGCTAAGGTAATTAAGCAAGCTGTGATTAAGCATGCATAGTAAACAGCATGGAAGAGCTGCTTGGCATTCAAGGAGGGAAAGAATTGAGGTGGCGTGGATAGAGCTAATGCTCTGAGGGAAGATTTGGAAGCAGGAGTGGGCAGACCATTTAGGGTAGTTGTTCTCAAAGCAATTACATTGTATGGAAAGAGAATTTCCCACTCGGCTGCCTGGGGACATGCAGTCTTTCCGTGCTGAGTGTTAAGAAAGGGATCTTCTCTAGTTGCAAGTAGGAACTTTTTGCAAAGTTCTCCTTATCAATTCCCATGGCTGTTGATTACTTGGCATCATCTTACACATCCCTCAGTGTCACTCAGCTGAGCTTGTTTCATCTTTTTGTTGCGGAAGTGAGAGATGTTTTCGCAGGCAGTGATGTATGTATCCGTGTATGGCCTCACTGCTTATTTTCAGTTTTTAAACCGTAGAAAAAGTCTTGATTAAGTTGACTTTTGTGGGTTATTTATTTCTTCTGTGTGTTTTGGCCATCACATTCTAAATCATGCAAAAGCAAAGAGATTTAAAAAAAAAAAAGGGGGGGGGATAAAAGGTTGATTCTTACCTACCCTGAGCAACCTTTGAGTGCCAGGCAAGTGTGAGGAGGAGCAGCATCGTGCTCGGCAAGGCAGAGTTGGTCCATCTTGCTGCCTCATGTCTGATTGAAGTGAGTAAGTATGTTTGTGGCCCCCAGGGCAAAAAAGGGCTTCTCAAAAACACACAAACCAACCCCAGTAATGCCAGATGGGAGAACTGGATGTGTTCCTACAACTCGATTCACAGCTAATGAGAACAATTTTTGGTTCACAAATCATGTGTCCTTCTACTTTAAAAACCTTGATCAAAATCATGCATCCTCGAACTTAATTGTATTTCCTCTGATGAGGTTATCTGAGCAGACTTCCAGCATGCAGGAATGATGCTAGAGTTCTCTCAGCTAGTGAATATTGTAGCTTTCCAGATACTTGGAGGATTAGGTCACTGCTGGCAGGGGTACAAATCTCGGGCTTGGAGGCTTGTGCTCTGCGAGGCACTTGGCCTGCATGATCTGCTGAGGTTTTCAAAAGAGCAAAGTAAAATTGTTCTCTAATCAGGAAATTTTTAGAAGGCTTTTTCTGTATTTTTGTTGAATACCCAGTGTCTCTATTTCCATTTTTTGCTTCTCCATTGTTCATACAGAGACATTAACCCAGTACATTTGAACTAAGACAAATTCCCAGTTTCCTTTTCTTCTTAAACTGTAATGGCCATACTGTGGTTACAGTATCTGGCTGTTTCAGCATTAAAGGGGAAGAGCTTTTGCTCTTCAGTGGGAAGCAGAAAAAATAAAAACACGTCCAGTGTTTTGAAGAGAAAGGCAATGTATACTAGGTTGTAGAATTTAGCTGAAGTGTTGTCACGTTGCTTCTGTTTGATTTAAAAATATGTTGTTGACATCTTGTGTTGTTTTCCCTGGGAAATATACCTAAATTTCCAAGAAACTTGTAATCACACAGAAAATAAGAAGCTTTGTGTGCATTTTTTATATATGAGAAAGGAAGTAAAATGCTTTTTCTATTTTGCAGCACATGCTGCATAACAGCCTGTCCTGCTGTCTGAGTCCAACATGTCCTCAACTCACTGATCTTTTAGTGTAAACCCCAGATTTGTCTTCCTTGGTGCAGTTGTAACCACATTAAGAACAGTCAACTGTTGTTCCTGAGCTAATCATGCATTATCATATGCTCAAATAAACAGGACTGCGTCTCTTCTAAAAAAATACTCCTAAAATCAGATGGATCTGCTTTAGCTCTCGCTTGCCTGCTGTCTGCGTGACCCTTAAGCTTCTCAGTTCATCCTGCCGGGGCTGAAAGAGCCAACCTGTTCAGGAAAGGGTTTCTGATGCTCATATATTGAAAAGTTTCTCATCATAACAATGGGGAAAGGTTCAGTAATATTTTTGGCCTCAATAGTGTTGGGGAAATATCAACAATTTATACAGCAGTCATAAATTCAGGCAGTTTTGGGACTGCTGAGCATGCAAAAAGAAAAAATGGCTGTGAAGCTTGGACTTATCTGTGCTTCTGGACAAGTGGGTTGAAGCCAAGGACCATCTCTTGCTACTTGGGTTATCCAGATGGATTTTCTCCAGACTATTGCAACACAAAGAACGACAAATTTTATTATGTCATTGTTTCTGTTCTAGCCTTGCCCTAGCCCAGAAAAGCAGAAGTGTCTGAAAGAGAATACTTGGCGGGGGGCAAAAGAAGGAAATAACTATGTTTTTCCCAAACTAGGTTTATACAACTCTGTGAACAGCTCTCTGTACTGTTTAAGCAAACCACAAAGCAAACCCCCAAACTTATGTCATTTACACTAGAATTTAATGTATAGAATTGTTGTTTTAAAATTATGAACCAGAAAAAATGCACTTGGCAATAAGTTGAATCACAAGTCAATGGAATAGTGTTAAATTTCTTGCCATCTTTTTGCTGTTTTTAGTCCTGCTATGTCATTATTTAGAAGCACTTTATGAATACTGTTTTAGAAGTCTTGCTGCAGAAATTGGAGGTGATTGGGCTGCTGGGCTGGTTTAGAGATGCTCTTTTTATTCTGCTTCTTCCTGAAGATAACTGCGTTTTGTTAAGTAACATCTAATGGATATATTTTGCTTTGATAAGTGCAGAGTCCTGCAGTTTATTTGTAAAATCTTATCCATAAGGCAGGTTATAAAAGTAGTTGCTGAGAAGCTTCATATTTCTAATTGCCATCTTTGGTTCTGTGGGCAGATGAATCAAATTAATAACTGGAGTAAATTAAAGCATTCATAGAAGATAGTTCCACCTTGATGGATATATAGTCCCAATTAGTTTGTGCTCTGCTTGCCCCATTAGTTTGTTCATCTCTTCAGAGTCAGCGTTTCCTCCAGATGATCCACTGCTTTGATGTGACTTCCCGCTTTGTGTAGAAGTCACAACTGTGGCTTTGTTTCTGGATCGTGTTAGAAGTGGCTTGTCCTCACTGTTTATAACAAGGCAGAATTACAGCAACAAAGGAACCCTGCTGAGCGGTGCCTTCAGTTGCTGTGCACAGTTGGAAGGGGAGAATTTACCCTTTGTCCCTTGTGTTTGCATAGAGAAAATTTTTAATCTAACATGAATTTTGCGCTAGCAAATCTTGTGAGAATTCTCCTTGGAATATTTAAAATTTTAATTTATTCTGAAGATTTCTTTACAAGCGTGTTGCAAACATGTCCATGTGAAAACAGATATTTGTTCATCCAGCAGATGTTGGCATTGATGATGTAAAGATGAAGATGCTTTAATTTCCATCGCCCCTCGCTCTGTCCTTGTTATACTGGATAATACCAAGGTTGATTTTCTTTCTATATTAAATAGTTGAAAGCTCTCAACTTTAAAGCTTCGTGGAAATGGCTGTGGATATTGCAAAATCAATCCTAGCATAGAATGTGGGTTTACCTTGTCACTGGGCAGCTCAGGGATCCTCGACAAAGGGAATGTTGTGCTGGACAGCATTAGAACGCGTGCGCTGAGCCAGCGTGGCCAGCACCCTGCACTCCACACAGAATAATGTTACTAGAATGTTTTTTCACTAGCTTTTTTTTTCAGATTGCACATAAACTCTAAAATGGAGATATTGAACCTGTAATTTAGGCTTGCAGTACTTTCAGAGTTTGTATCTCAGTTTTTCCACCATTTGGTTTGGATAAATCACGCCCTTTAGGGAAAACAGTTTGGCTTCAGTACTTCGTAGCAGCAATACAGATTGTGTGATGGTAAAATCTCCCTCAAGACGTAGCTGGCGCTTTATAGCAGTTCCAGTTCTTGACAGATACAGCTCTCAAAGCTAGAGTCAGCACTTGTTCTGTCACTTCTGAGATAGTCGTGCAGACTAGAGGGGGACTCTTCTCTGAAAGGCAACAAGAAAAACGTACGTATTACCTTCGATGGCTTTGCTTTTCGAATGTGATAAAACATTGGATGAGTGTATTCTGCAGGGAGTTTGAGAAACTCTGTTGAATTTAAAATAAATCTCTCTCATGGAGTTTCATTGCCAAAACCAGTTTTAATGGGATATGGTTTTGTTTACAGCAGTACGGCGGATACTTGTCGACTGCCTCACTGCAATAGCACAGAGAAGACTGGAAAATGCACCTGAGGAGCAAATCCAACCCTTCTTTCCCACTTAACCTTCATGTGTCACAGTATAGTCTTATTGCATACAGCGAGATTTTGCATGAAGCCATTCAAAAATCTCTACTGTTGTGAAAAAAGCATTGTGTATAAGGGTAAAGCAACCGAGTGGGAACAAGTAGTTTGTTATGTGAAAATAAGCTGTTGAGATTTCTTTTTTAAGCTGTTGTTTAATGGAGAAGCAAAAAGTTGATTTCAGTTATAGCTTCAGAGTGACCTTGATCTGAGCACGTTTGAACATCATCAGAAATTCTGGGATATTGGTGTTTTCCCTGAACTGCTGAATTGCTTGTGTGTAACACTTCCAAGTGCACATCTGAGATTGTACTGAAGCCAAGCAGAATGAAATGAAACCATGTTCAAACCAAGAAGCAGAGCTGAAAATGCAGCTTTTGAATGATTTGGCCACCAGAAATGAGGAAGGTTGTGGGATTATTTGAAGAGGATACGCATTGTATCTGTTTCTATTGCATTTGTTAATTTGGAGTTAAAGAAGTGAATATTAGAGCCTTGTATTCTCTTTCAGGAATAACACTGCCTTGAGTCAGATGGCCTGGGTGAAATCATGCAATTGTTAGTTTAGCTTTGTCAGTGCTTTCCAATTTTTTGTTAGTGTAGTCACAGACTTACTGGAAATTGTGACTTTTTGCTGGGCTGTCCCTTCCAACCAGGATTATCCTGCAATCCCATGGTTCTCTCAAATAAACTTTCCAGCGGGAGCTATGTGCTGACCTACCCAGCTTGATTCTACCCACCACCTCCTTGAGTCGCAAGGCTGTTTCCCCAGAGGTGAATGATGATGAAATCTGGTTTCATTTACATCCACATTTGAGTCGTAACTGTATGTGATCTGGTGTTGGCAAGTCATGTGGCCAGTTGCTTGAGGGTAGTTCCAAACATAGTGAGCTAAAATGTGTTTCTTATGAAATCTCTTGATGAGCATTGTGTTTACGTTGCATGTGTGGAAGTGAGGTATCAAGTGTATTTGTTAATTTTCACAAAAGCTGTCTATTTTTCTTTCTTTGTGAGATCATCTCAGCCTCCAAGCTGCAACAATCAGTGGATTAGTGGGGAAGGTTTGTTATTCTACTGCGAGTCCGGACGATGGTCTGCATGAATGTGAATTAACATAGTGACTTTCAGTTTTCCAGTGGGATGAGCAATCATGCCCAGTGATCTGAACGTGCTTTCTAACATTGTTGTACTTCACAGAAAAGAAAGTAGGGAATAGTTGGTTAATAAAAGCTAGTTCAATAAATGTTAGTCATAAAATTTTTCCATTTATTCAGAATAGTCCCTCCATAGGGGATGTTCTCTGTACAGCAATGTCCAAATAATGGTGTCAGGAGCTGTAAAGACTCTGATTTCAGTCTTTTATCTAAATGACTGTTCTGGGCCTTAAGAGATATTACAGGAATGTTAATTGCTTCTCAGGTTGATGTCTTTGCATTAAAAAAATGTAAGCATATGCAGGATTTGTCCTACTGCTGCTAGACTGAGCTGGTTAACAATGTACAGTCAAAAGGCCAGTGCAGCCCAGTTGCAATTCTTTATTTTTTTCATTATCTCTTCCTGCTCCCTTGTTAACTCTTTTTGTCCTGATCCGTCCTCCTCTGCATCCTCATTCTCCAGTTCTGCTCACCTGGAAGTGGGTTTTGCTGCAGTGTCCAGAAATTGCATGTAGGCTCAGGAGTTTCTCAGGCTTTAAAAATGCAATTAACTGAAGGTGGAGCTTTTGCCATTTGATTGCCTATTGGGGTGCCTAGAATTCTGCCTGGAAATTTTTGAAGCTGTCTAGGAATTAAAAAAGAAAAGAATGTGTTCCTAAAGAACAACAAAATATGAGCTTCAGATAATTAATTTTGCTCCTTGTTCTCCTTCTTTGCTTTGTGAGAGATACTGCAAAAGCAGCATATGGAACAGACAAAACTCTCCTTCCTCCTGTTTTTCCCCAACCCACTCCTCATCCCTGGTATCAAGAAAAAAAAATGTTTAAAGAACCCTCAAACAAGCTGTCTATTAATTTGCAAATATTTATGTACTTGTGAGTTAATGAATAGGGTCTATGTATTTAAAAACTGAGCCAAGGGTCTAAGTCAAAGACATAACTGCTACATACTTTTAACAGAACATGGTTAAAAAGGTGTCTTAAATTGAGTCTTGGATTGTACGTGTTATGGCTTTTGTTTCCATACACACCAGTTTTTCTTCAGGCTTAGGGTCTCAAAGCCACGTTCAATACTTGGAGACTTTGGAGCATGGGTTCTATCGGCTGTGATGGCTGCTGAGATGTGTGTTGCTTTCTTACAAGTCTCAGGCCAGGCCTTTCATTCTATGATTTTTGTTCATTTCTTCCCTCTCAGGTTGTGCATCTCTGTGAGCAATGGCCCCCTTCTTACGGATATCTTTCAACTCGTTTGAGCTGGGACCTGTGCAGAATCAAGGGGAGCAGCTGCAGCCTTTCTGTGCCATCAAGATGAAGGAAGCATTGACTACAGGTGAGCTACAAATGGTGATGCTTTTCTGAATATAAGTTTTTGAGAAATACCATGGTCCCTCTTACTCTGTGAGTAGTGGTAGTGAGTCCTGCTGCTCCTTTTATTAGCTCCTATTTCAGAATTGGAGTCATAACCATGACTTCTGTCTCTGTTTCCACTTCAAAACAAGACTTCTTTATTAGTCCTTTCTTGTACTGGTCAGAGTGCTCAGCACTTGGTAGGGTGGAGTCTAAGACCTCTAGTTTCTTAGTTCTACTTCTTATGCAACTATTCTCAAAATATGTGGTGAAGCAGCAGAAATGTCACTTTTGCATAGACTAAGAAGAGTTGTGAGTTTTACTTGTCCCAACCACATTACAAGAAGTAGCAAGTCTACTCTTGGTTTAAGTACAAGGATTCTCTCTCTTGTTTTGTTGAGTTTAAATAAGAAGTCTATATTATTTGATTTTACCGTTCCTTTTTTTTTGTGGCTTTCAGAGAGAGGAAAAACTCTAGTGCAGAAGAAACCTACCATGTATCCAGAATGGAAATCAACCTTTGATGCCCACATTTACGAAGGGCGGGTGATCCAGATTGTTCTCATGAAGGCAGCAGAAGAGCCGTTATCTGAAGTGACTGTGGGTGTGTCGGTCCTGGCAGAGCGGTGCAAGAAAGGCAATGGCAAAGCCGAATTCTGGGTAAGGGAGATGGTTCGTTCCTTAAACCTGGTGACCTGGTTATGTTTCTTTCAAGGGCCTTGTGCCTTTTAAACTCTGAATGTTCGATTGCTTTAGCGTGTGTGGCACGGCTTATGGGCAATTATTTCAGCATTTCTGAATGCTGAATGTACAAAGTTCAAGAAATTAACAATAGAATCCATGGCATTAGTGTTTAAAACAATGGCACGTATCACACAGAGTGCCCGTTTTATAAGGCCTTACAGTCTTATAAGGCCTTTATAGCAAATAGGAGCTGTTTAAATTGGATCTGATCATTGTAATTCATCCAGAGAAAAAGAAAGGTGATGCTTATTCCAAGGCTTTTCCACTTAGAATTTCTAATATTATTTTTACAATAAAATTTAGCTGGCTTGATGCCCCCGTAATGGGGATCCTTTAAGTCCCATTTTTGCTATCCTGATATGTTTTCTTGCCCTTGAATCCCAAACAATTATTTGTATATGAAGTCAAGGAGTACGGCATCTTGCCGAGTGTCATTTGCACCGATATTTTACTGGGTGCAGTCCAGAATATCAATCCCAGAAGTATAACAGGAGACGTAAAGGTAGAGTTTAATGTAGTTTTAAATTTAGAAATATACATTTAGTTCAAGTGCCAGTAGTTATTAATCGTCGCACTACATAAACCCAAAAAACAGCTTTTAAATAGTAATAGTGAAAACATAAGCCAACCAACTTCTTTGCAGAAACAGGAAAGGGACACTCAAAAACACTGATCTTGGACTGTGCTGAACTCTTGAGTAGACATCAGAGAAATGCAGCACAGCTGTGAAAGCAATAGAATAACAGCCCCTGATTAAGCTGCAGATACAGGAGAGGGTTGTTAGTCAATAGTTAGTCAATATTATACTTTGATTCTATAAAAGGAGGGGGTTAAATTCCTGAGAGTCTCAGTATTTCACTGTTGCTGTCTATCTTTCCGTAGCTTGACCTCCAACCTCAGGGCAAGGTGCTGATGGCTGTGCAGTATTTCTTGGAAGATGCAGGTAACATCAACTGTTCATTTTCAGTCAGTCATTTTTTTCACAGTCCTGTTGTAGAACACAGGCTGTAGCTCACAATTTTTAAAAAAAAAATATCACCAGTACACTGAGTAGAATTTCCTGGTTTTATTAATTTGGATTTTTTTATGTGGAGTTCTGGCTGCGTGCATTCCTTTCTAAATGCCTTTGTGTCCTGTATGTCTGCTGCATTTGTCCACTTTTGTGTCTTTAATATGTGTGTCCTTATGTTTTGATGTGATAGAAAAGATATTCTTAGTTCCTCTTTATGTGCAAAGAAGTTAAATCTCTCATTCTAGCTTATGCAGGAAACTTCTTATGGACTGGGGAACTAGGTCTGGGTTTCCTGGGATTCCAACGTCATCGATTGTCACTTATCACGGAAACCAATTGTAGCAGTGAGTGAATGGTTGAGTGTTAAAATGCAAATCTAGTCAAATCTAGTCTATTCTGCCACAGCAGTTTGGAAAGTGAACAACCTGTGTCAGTCAGGAATCTATACATGTTGTTTGGAGAAGAAACTAGGAGGTAAGAGAAACAGTTCATTACAAGAGAGTACAATTAAGTACAGTAATGCACAGATCCCTGCCAAAATATTCTTTTGTGGAATTCTTTCTTAAAGGAAATTATGTAAACACGCTCATTATCAGGTTTATTATTGGAGAAAAATTGTCATGGAATGAAATGGCATTGAAATTTGCTCCGTGGTAGCGTACACTGAGACATACACATTCTTTTTGCAGCCTGGGCCAGGGCAGTTAATTTAGGGCTTTATATTTAAAGTCTTCCCAGTCTTAGAGGGTTTTTTCTTCCTAGACCCTGAAACAGGGAACAGAAACGGGGATTGCAGAGCCCTGACTCGGAGCTCTCAAAGAAGTTGTTTGTCTTCTGTCCTGTGACTTGAAAAGAAGCTTTTGCTGGATATTAAAACTATTTCTTCTGATGTATGAACCATGAGAAGAGGCTGTTGGCCCCCAGTTTCATTTCAGAATATTGTTTTCTCTTTGCCCCTCCTTCTCTTGTTGTAGTATTGAAAATAGGTCATAATTCTGTAAAGCAGCTTTAGTTTTAGTAGGTGGGAGCTGCAATACGTTTAATGGTTTGCTTGATCTTTGTTTATTCAAATGTGGTTAATGATCTTATCGAGTGAGAAAACCCAGGATCACAGAGGTGACTGGCTGTACTGCTGAGTGTTTCGTGTGGCGTGAGCAGCTCTGGGGGCTTTGGAAGCATCTTTGTGTCTTGGTTTTGAATTCTGAGTTGCTGTTTTGCTGGCTTTAGCCTCCTGAAAAAAGGACTAGTGAATTCCTTCCTTAAAATGCCGTTAGCTGTATCAGAAGGTGAGTAATTTGCATGCGAACTTTTGATATTTCAAGTATCTAACTCCTGGGACAGGAACGTGAACCAGCAAGCTGCATGTGTTTTGAATGCTTTTTTCCTCTTTGCGTGTTGAGATGAGTGTTGGGAAAGCATGAGGTTTTAGAATTTTACTGAGGTATCTGAAAAATAATACAGTAAATAGCAGCTTTGCTATCACAGCCTGCATGTCATGTGGGTTTAAAGTAAGATTTGAAGCAAGTTTCTCTATGAATGAGGTGTGTTCAAGACACATTGTCCCATTACTAGTAAATAATAATGATGTGAGCCGAAAGGCCAGAACTGGGCCTTGTAATTGTAAGTGGGGAAGTTGGTATGATTTGATCATTTAACTGAGAAAACAGCATTTGTAGAAAGTTGGCAAGTGTGATAGTTATTTAGTGGCACCTGGCAGCTTCTTTGGTCTGTACCTACAAGTGTGGCTGCATGAATTTCATAAAAACATATACCACTTCACAAGAAATTCAACTTAAATGCTGTGTTTTTAAAGGTTGGCTTAACTGCGCCTTTGTAATTTAAGAAAGAAAAAAAAGAGAACCCATTTTCCAGTTTATTCCCAGTTTTGCCACCCTGAATGAGGTATCGGGTGTCTCTGCAGAAGTGTTAACCCAAACACGCACTGAGGTTTAAAGCAGTGCTCTGCGCAGCACGGCAGCTCTGCAGCTGGGGGAGCACTACAAAGACTGCGGTGTGGATGTGCAATATTTTTCTCCAGGATTTAAAGACAGACCTTGTTAAAACTCTGGTGGTTTAGCACTTTTCTGGAAGACCACTGACTTCATTAATGCAAGAGAAAGACTAGGTCAGTGGAGACACACTCAGAGCAGCTGTAGAGCAGCCACCTTGGTGCTCTGCCAGTCAAACAGCAGTAGGTGCTGGCATCGTGGCCGAGGCAGAAATTCATCCTCTCATGAAGAGAAGGAGGCAAGAAATCTGTGTCCCAGAGGAGTCCCAGTCTCTGTGCAGAACAGAGCAGAACATCCTTGCAGTTTTTCTTACAGTAGCGTGCGCTGTCGCATGTGCCATACCTACTGTTTTGTAAAGGTGCTGCTGAGAGTTTCTAACACGGGTTGAGACCACTTGTGCTAAAGCTTGTTTTGTAACTGCTTGGGGCCCAGATAGGTAATTGGAGATTATGTGCCAGCTTTGAGAGCAAATGCTATTGGCTTGTACAACAGCGAATTATTGGCATTGCTGCTTAAACGTCAGCAGGGTAAAATCCACAAGTGCTGAGAATGGAGAAGGTGATTAAAAAAAAATACAAAGATAAATACATTACAGTATTAACAGCCTGCCTGAAAATTAAGTGTTGTGGTGATCACAAAACCCTGAGTGATTTAGCATAGCAGGTGCATGTCACAGAAATGTGGAGTTTTTGGGAAAGTGTATTTCTGTTTGTGGATGCGTTTGGTTTACATTTGGTTTGGGTTTTTTTGTACGGGTGATCTGTAGGTTAAAGAGCAATTTTCCTCTGAGACACTCCATACCAGGGAAGTCTCCTTTGTAAGGAACAAGCTTTCCTTTTCAATGATTGCTCTGGAAGATTAATATTTCTCTTGACCTGAAGGCACACTTAGCTTTCAAACAAAGCTAAGTGCAAGGCATTAGAAGCAGACACTGAGCAGAAACATTAGTAAGATTTGTAATTTGTGATGAAGTTTCAAGCAAATCTCTTCCAACTCGAGCAGCCGGTTAGCTCAGAAAACATTTTTCCTGCCCCTGTTTAAAGTGAAGTCCCAGTTCTTATGTTCTGACAGTAGCACTGCTGTTTTTCCACTGTTCACAACCCGGAACCGTGGAATGAGCAAGGTAAAATGGACTATGAACTCTGAAGATAGTAAATATTTTTCCTATTCTTTCTTCTAAAAGATCTAGTAGAGATATTGTGGAGGTTGTTTTCTCTTGTCCTTGAACTCCTGAGGTTTAGCTGAGGCAATTTGACATCTCACTTTGAGGTTTATTATGGTTCAGAAGGCTCTCAGCAATATTGTTTTAGCATATGTTTCCCAGACTGTGGGCTGCATGCTGTGTTTGTGGCTGTGAAATCCCAGAAGGGCTGGCACTGCAGTGAGATGGTGCTTGTGTGAGATGGTGTATTTAATGGGATGTTTAGAGCACTGCTGGAAAACTGTGCTGCCAGTTCACAGGCGTGCTTGGTGATTTCTTAATGAACACAGGGCACGGAGGAGTTCTGGGGGCTTTTGTCAGATCAGCTGTGAGTTTAGAGAAGGGACCCTGAAATACCCCAACGGCGTGTCAGTGTTAAAGATTAACCACAGCTTTCAATAGAGGAAATAGATTCTGTTTAATGGTGTGTTGGGTCCAAGACGATCCGTTTCAGGTCTAGGCTGCAGAGGTGACCGAGTTCTAGTTGCTGATTCAACTACTTTGCACCTCGCTTTTTCTGACCCTGTTCAGGTCCAGGACAAGTGTTTTGTGGAAATCCTGGCGTGCTTGGAGGGGGAAGCCAAGGCTTTCACTTCGTGTTTCCTTCTCCTCCTCCATCTCCACCCTGCATCCATAAGGTTGTTGGGCAAGTTACTTCCTTGCAATTGTTAATTCATCTTTGAAATAAAGCCTTTGTTCCCCAGCTAGGTCCAAGGTTGGTTGAACTTCCTAAAGCTTTTCTGGAGCAATAGATGTTCATTTCCACACTAAAGATAACTTGTTAAACATGCCCACAGTAAACCAGAATGAACTCCACTGTCATTTCAGAGCCATCCCATCATCAGGTGCTCTTCACTTACAGCTGCTGTCCAGACCTCTCAGCTGCTTCTGACGCACACAAATATTTTTCAGCTGTACTTTAATACATTGATTGGGTTTGGTAAAGGTATCTAAGAAGGCAGCTTGCTCTGAAGGCAGTGTGCTCTTGCAGGCAGATTCAGCAGTTTTGCTGTGCTCAAGGATTCCTCACAGATAAAATATATTTAAGGAAAGTAGGGTTTTTCTTTCTTTTCCTTTCTTTCTTTGTACCAACTGGTTAGTTTACTAATTACTCTCTCAAAAAATAGATGCCAGCCTCACATATTTCTATTACATTTTATATCAGTGTTACAGACAGAAGAAACACCACAATTTCGCATATCCTCTTGGAGTTATGTCATAGAGACTTTTGCATAGAGGATCAGCAATACTGAATTCTCTTCATGCTGAAATACATGGAGCAAACCGTGTCCTGTTCACCTGGTGAATCTTGTTAGTTCCTCACTTGGTTTGCTTGTGTTACAGACTGGAGCGAGGCTTTTGTCCCTTAACCTGCTCCATCACATTTTATCTCCTCAGAATACGTGCTGTAAAGCAACATGCTTTTCTCTGTTTTGTTTTTGTTACTGATTGAATCACCCGTATGAAGACATCCTTTTCATGCAGCAAACAATATGAAATATTACTGACTCTCAACAATGTTGTTTTCCTTGCACACACACTTCAGCGTGTGGTTTCCCTGAAGCGTTTGAGGAACAGTGGGTGAGGTCCGTGTATTTGCTCAGCAGGATTAAACAAAGAGAAAGCATTATACTATTTGCAGACAAGCTGGAGCGCGGCACCGATGGGAGTTTTTGTTGGGTGAATTCAGCAGCCTGTTCCAACAGCAGAAATAACTCCTGTTCCTGGAGGGGAAGAAGTATCTTGGTGGTGAACACAGTGCCAGGGCATCACAGTGCACATTGTGAGCTCTCGTCAGAGGGAGGCAGGGTAGGTTTTCCTCCGAACCAGATGACCAGTTTCTCAGAAAAGTGCATTAATACCTACTGGCAAAGCCCAAGGACCTGTTTTGATCCTTCTTTTCACTAATATGCTTATTCTTCCCTTAATCTCTGAGCTGATGTTGTCCTTTCTTTTCTAAGACAGTACATGCTGCTGTTGGCTGTGACTGTGATTGTTCAGGACACTCAAACTGTATCAAATGACAGGTTGTGTTCCAGGTCCAGTGGTCTCTGGGAACAGTAGTTAATAAAATGACAAAAATGCGAGCGCAGCTAGTGGGAACAACAGGACTCCTGAGTAACTTTGCAGTAAGTCAGTCATTGTGGTGAATGTGACTTGGCAAAGGAAACAAATCTCTTCCTATCAGTAAAAAAAGCAAAGCTCCCACGGATATTGATAAAAAGGCAACAAAGCAATGGAACAAATAAAACCCTATTGTATTGACAATGGGAAAAATGCTTTTCTGGCTTTTTCCTTGCTCTGCTACTTGTGGGAGCTCCTGCTCTGCAGACGGCCAGCTCCTGTTACCCTGAACGTTGCAGCACTTAGAGCCTGTGAACCGTGTCCACACTTCTTCCTTCCACAAGCTGCTGGCCGGAGCTGATGTGGTCAGCAGTTGATCAGCTCCCTGCTGCTGACTCAAGCCTTTTGTCTTTTCCTTCTGGATGGGCTTGTCCCTCAGCAGCTCCTGTCTGTTGATGAGATGCATGTCCTAGGGTTAGATCACCACCTACCTGATCTCTCTTGACACCCCTTCATGGGGTTGCCTCTGTTACAAACTCCTCCTATTATTTACTGAGTGTGTAAGTAAACTGTGTAGTCTGACTTGTGGCTGAAAGTTTGTAACACGAGAGGCTCATTTTGCAAGAGAAAATGAGAAGTTTTCTTGGAAAAGAGTGGAAATAACTATGACCTATAATGAAGGACCCGTGTGAGCCAGCTGGACTCAGAGCCTGAGGGTTTTTTTTGTTGTTTTATTTCTTGGCTAGTTCCTTATCTAATGATTATGTATGTAGTGTTAGATGCTCCAGTATATAGCAAGGATATGGCATTGGATAGTACTAAATACAGTAACCTCATGGGGGCAAGGAGGGGAGACGAATGAGACTGGGGCGTGTTGACAGACACAGCACCAAGATTTGTTACAACAGAGTGTAATGGAAATGTCTAATTGAAAATCTCATTTGCCCTTGCTGCTTAATGATCCTGGAGGCTGGAAGAAACGCAATGGCATGGTCTGGTGGTGACTCAAGAGGTCCCACAGCACTTCACTTGCATTTCTGTTGCAGTCCCATTTGAGAAGGTATGCGGAGCAGCAGCATGAAAGAGATTCTGCTGAAGGATAAGACCCTCCTGCATCCAGTAACACATTTATTCCTCTTACACATAAATCACATAATATGTAGGAGCTTGTGTTTTTTCAAGAAACAGCTGTAGCTGACATTTCTCTGGCAAGAGTGTCCTCCATTCCTGCTTCTTCCTTTCAGCTCGTTTGCTGCAGCCGCTTCTGAATGAGCGGGGGAAGGAAGTGCTTGCAAACAAGGACGTAGAGGTGGCTTATGAAGCAGTGTTCCTTGTCTTCCACCCTTGTTGGACTGAAAGTCTGCAAAATGCAAGTGTAAAATAGATCAAAACACAAGTTGAAACAGAAGAACAGACTGAATGTTTTGGAGAAGCAAATACTAATCTTTGTAATACCTTAAAGTATTAATTGTGTCATCTTGTCTCACTTTTAGATTGCAAACAGTCAATGAGGGAAGGAGAGGGGACAGTAACTATGAACAGGAGAGGAGCTATCAAGCAAGCCAAAATCCACTACATCAAAAATCATGAATTTATTGCTACCTTCTTTGGACAACCTACGTTTTGCTCTGTCTGCAAGGACTTCGTATGGTAAGAAGGAAACATTACGCTTCCTCCATCCACACAAGCTAAATAATTTCAGAATTCACTTCCGGCATATTGAGAGAAAACATGGCATGTAAATTCATGTGCTGTGAAATGGAAATAAAACATTTCCTTAGAGCACTGTTATGCCCAAGAACTCCAGTTGGCTCTTTCACATGAAAAAATAAGACTTGAACATTTTTGCCACTGAAATAACAAGCAAAAGTTCCATTGGCACCAAGTGAGATCCAGGCTGTGATCCACTGCAGCTCTTCACCAGAGAGAGAGGTGGGTGGGTCTGAGAAAATAACGCTCAGGCTTTGAGATGTGAAGTGGCTGATAGAAGAGCAGAGTAAGGACCCGATGAGAGCAAGAAGATAGATCCCTTTTGTATTAAAGCTGTTTTCGTAGTAAGTGAGGTCAGGAGGGTTTTCCATGTGACTGAAACCTTGTCTTTTTTGAGTTTCCCTCCTAAAATGCTGGTCAATCAAAACACAGCGCCTTATCTTCTAAACCTTGCCTTCCTAAGAGAGGATTCCAGATAGAAGAAATTAGACCTGGTTTTTAATCGGAACAAATACTCCTATAGGCAAAGGATTGATTGGTTGACATGTTAAAAATAAAAAAAAAAAACCTACTATTTATCCCTGCAAATATACATTTTTATGATTTCCTTCTTTATCATTTGTTTTTCAGGGGACTCAACAAGCAGGGATACAAATGTAGGCGTAAGTTAACTTTTCTTTTTTTCCTTCCACTGCTTTCCACGTTAAGCTGTAGATTTAATAGTAACTGTTGAAACATCTTCTGAAAGTGTGCATGGCACAGTGTGTCATCACTGTAGGTAGCAGTAGATATTAAATATCAGTTTGCATGATAACCGAAGGCTGTCCAATTGTGATTCCTAGCTGAGGTTTTAGTATCGAGATTGAGACTTAGCCAGTCATCTCCTAAGTGTGTAATGCAATTGAAAAGTTGCACTTATTTCTGAGAGAAGTGTTTAGAAAGCCTTTTCTAAAATGAATTAGTTGTTGATGGGTTTCACAGCTGAATTGAAAAGCACTTTGGACTTAGCATAGACCTCTGTGCATTACTCGAAACAGCAGGGGAGATATCAAAGGGTAAAACTCAAAAGCATAATGTTGTCCTTCTGTTATCAAATGCTGGTGGCGTTTCCTAATGGAGGCAGATTTAGAAATAGAGGTTGTGTAGAAAGAAAATGAGGGGAAGCTGCTTTAAAAAGTTCACCTTGATAGATAAGAAAGGGATTGGTGTATACAATATGCTGGAAAGGCGTGTGTTTTTTCTCATTTTGCTATGAAATACAAACACTTCATCCCATGTATTCATTATCTGAAGGAATCCTTTTTTTTCTTGTGCATGTCTTGAAGAATGCAACGCTGCTATTCATAAGAAGTGTATTGATAAAATCATTGGGAGGTGTACTGGTACCGCAGCCAACAGCAGGGACACAATGGTAAGAGCTGGAACAGTGTATTTATAGAGCGTAATTATGTAATTAAACACTCCCATACTACCAAAATCTTGTATAGAATCAGCCAGGCCTGTTTGGGAGGTGCTGGGCTGTACAACCCAAGTTACTGTCTTCTCTTGAAGATCGTATGCAATATGTGGTGGGTGAAACTTTAAAAGAAGAAAAATAGTTTAAAGCCCTGCAAGGGGGTGGGTTGGCTTTGATGGGCGGGTTCTTTCCCTGTTGGGTGAGGGGTGTTGAGACTGGGGCATTCAAGATTAAATTACTGGGCTTTCCCTCACCCCTCTCCCTGCCCTCAGTTTCAGAAGGAACGCTTCAACATTGACATGCCTCATCGCTTCAAAGTTTACAACTACATGAGCCCTACCTTCTGTGACCACTGCGGCAGCCTGCTCTGGGGGCTGGTCAAGCAAGGACTCAAGTGTGAAGGTACCGAGGAGGAGGAGGGAGGGCAGCTGGGGCTGCTCTGTGCTTTTCCAGTGTAGTCTGTCCCCCTCTGCGCCCCACTAGAGATCAGCTATTGCTATGCACTGTGCATTTGCCTACGTGTGCTGCGTAGAAGGGGATTGATCTTATCCATGTGTGCTTGAAAAAGCTTTTGTACTAGACAGATAGGCACTTGGCTTGTATGACAGTTCAGCCAAGGTGAGCGTCTAATGTGGTCAGAAAACATGCTGCAGGGGGGTGATCTTGAGGGTAATCAAAACTACTACTTTGGGAATAGCTGAAGTCTGATGAGTCTGAGTCAAGGTAGAGCCTAAAATGTACTGAAAATGTTTACTGTAAATACCATTTGTATAATTCTTCCACAAAAGGCAAGAGGATCTTGGTTGTAACAGAATTTGAGAATAAAGTAACAATGAGGGGTTTTCCTTTTGAAGAATTTTGTAGCCTTCATTGAGTTAAAGATTGAAATGGCAATTTTATTAAGAGTGATAGATCCACATCTGGCCTGGTCTTGTTACGAGGCTTCTGAACTGCACTGAGAAGCAGCCCTTTTTGTTGTAATGTCAGACAGTTTTTTCCTGATGTAACCATCCTTTCATTTCTCTTCAGAATGTGGGATGAACGTACATCATAAATGCCAGAAGAAGGTGGCAAACTTATGTGGAATAAACCAGAAGTTGCTAGCTGAAGCTTTAAATCAAGTTAGCCAGGTACGCTTTATTGCCTTTCAACAGGTAATTAGCTGTTTTCAGAGCATTTGGGTTATTTTCCTTCTTCCCACTGTGGATTCCAACCATTATATCTTTAATAATTTTGCACTGATCAATGCAAAATCCCCAGACTGTTGAGGGATTTCAGTGACTTTCTTCTGGTGAAGGAAGTAAAACACCTGGCTTATCTGAAGCTGTAAAGAATGTGGCTAAGTAGTCTGCGAACCAGACTTCTTGAGAAAAAATGTGTTCTAGCAGTTAATAACAAATAAGAAGAGCTCATACTGCTATTGTGTTACATTTAACAGCTACTGCCGTATGTATTTCTAAAGTAATAGTAAGTAATAGTGTGAATTTAATTACAAGTGTTCCCCTCCTCAGAAATCTACACGAAGGTCTGATTCTGGATCTCTAGAAAATGTTGGTGTTTATCAAGATTTTGATAAGAAATCTAGAGCTCCAGGAGGAGATTCAACAGGTGAGGAAATCTACAGTGTTTTAATTTAGCCATTTACCTGCCAGACTACACAAACTAACCATTTAGGAAGTTATTCATTCTTGCATTATGTTGTACTTTTTAACAGTGCTTATTAAGAACAAAAATTATATATGCTTGTATTTCTTTTTACCTTCTCTCGGCCACACAATATGCTTACATAACTTTGACAACTACCTCTAGTTTTCAGTCCATGCCCACCTTTCTGCAGCGCAGTTCCCAGTGACAGAACTGGAAGATGCATCATTTACCAGACACACACACAAAACACACTTTCTTCTCTCCTGTAACTGAAATATCATGTGTGTTGCTAGCTTGATTTGTTCACAAACCAGTGGAAACCAGTGCTACTTGTGTTAGGGTGCAGGTAGCCAAAATACTACTGGAACAGCTGGAATAGTTTTAGTAGTGGCTGGAATCCTGTCTTGACAGATTGAGAATAAGTTTCAGTATTTTTTTGCAATTGCTAAGGAGTTTTAGCATTGTAACAGCCTTATATTTATAAGGCTTATAATTTACGCAAAAATAAATGCAACAGAAGTAACTTTGTACCAGATGGAAATCACCAGGCTCAGTGAGAGATAATGGATCGTTTTGGTGTGGTACAGGATTTTATACGTTCATCTCTACGTTAAGTTAATTCTGTTGAAATGCCCAGTAAGAAAATTGCTTTTATATTATTTATCGTACTTGTTCTGCTTCACTAGAACAGAGAAAAACAGCTCTTGCAAAGTTGACTTGGTTTAATACTGAGTCAGGGTGTAGCCACTCTGACTCTTCCCTGGGTTATTGCAGATGCTGGGCAGCTTGCAGGGCATACAGAGCATCATCAGATTATCAGCAGCATCTTGTTGGTGACCCAGCAGAGGTCAAAACAAAGTACAGTTATTAACTGTAGGGTATAATCAGGATTAACCTGTATGATAAAGCTTTTTAGCCAGCATCAGGCATAAATCAGATCATTTAATGGCCTCTCTGCTTAGGCTGAGGGACCGTCCTGTTCTGCTAACATAAATAATTTGTTCACAAGCAATATCTGTAAAGTATCTCTTTCTCCAAATTATGCTCTGTATCTTAGTGATGGGAGGAAAGTAGGGCCTTTGGTTTTTATCATGTCTAAGTATTGTTTAAACCCAACATCAGAAACAGTCAGAGATGCAGTTCAAATCCAACACTATCAAATATGCTTGAGTAGTTCAAACTTCGTTCTAAACTGCAGGAGTTGACCCTTGCGTTTAGATTTGCCAGTATTCCAGCAGCAGATGCACTGAAATAGCATGTCAGTGCTTAGTTCTTAGTGAGGCATCTGAGTCATGCAGTATTTATGTGTATGTTGATCATTAAACTCCCTGTTTCACTTAGCAGATAGCAGCGAGTACGATAAACTCTGGGAGGGAATCACAGCCAAGTCAGCGTCACGAATTGTAAGCAGGAGAAAATTCAACATAGACAGCTTTGTCTTCCATAAAGTACTAGGGAAAGGAAGTTTTGGAAAGGTATGTAAAGAACTTATGGAGCTTGAAGTGACTGCCTTGCTTGATCTCTGTGATGTGGTGGGTTATTTCCATTAATCAGAAAGGTTTTACTGTCACAGCCACTTGGGTAGATAATCTTTCAACAGAATTGGACGTAACCATCTTTGTCAAAGATAACAGAAATTCATTGCCTGAATCTTGTCTAAACTCAAAAGCAATTCATAATGCACGACAGTTTTATTTAGTATCAAGGCAGAGGATTTTCCCTTTATGCACCACAGTCCAAAAGGCTGTTTTGTGTTCATACGCTGTATAGAACCAGCCTCAATGCTCCAGTGCAGTGGCAGGGAGAGGAGCCTGACCACAGATTCCGATCACTGTTGTCCGTGAACTGGAGCTCTAATGAAGCCACAGGCTTTAAACATTTTCTGTTTATACACTCACAAGACACAAAACCTAATCTGGATGGAAGCTGCTGTGCCTGTGTTATGTGGTCCTTGAGCCCCATCTCATCTCCATGCCCAGCAACTTCACCTTCCCAAATCTCACTCATTTTCCTCATTTAAGTGCTTCTAATTGTCATTGCACCTGCAATAAACACCTTTGACTTTCCCTAACCGAAACCATGAGAAACAGCCTTTCCTACATGTGCTGTAATCTCATCTTTTATTTGCTGTAGGTTCTGCTCGCTGAGCTGAAAGGGAAGAATGAATTCTTTGCTATCAAAGCTCTGAAGAAAGACGTGGTGCTCATTGATGATGATGTGGAATGCACCATGGTGGAAAAGCGGGTCCTGGCGCTTGCATGGGAAAATCCATTTCTCACACATCTTTACTGCACATTTCAGACAAAGGTAAGAAAAAACCCAGTAGCGACAGCAACCCAATAGATTGAGCCTCTTAATGGATGCTGCTACCAGCAAGCAAGTGAAAGTAACCAAGTGATGAAGAATTAAATTTCTTTTTTTGTGCTCTATGCAATAGTTCACAGGCCTTGTGGAAAGTAAATACTAGTGTGACCCCCCCCACATACATTGATGAGAACAGAATGAGATCAGAAAAACATCTATGCAGGCTGGAATAAGAGGCAGTTTAATTTAAATCCTTGATCTGAGCTTTGCCCTCAGTGAAAAGCGAGATCACTGTCACAGGTAGAGGTCAGTAAATCTGTTTAAATGTATTTTTTTTATTATTATGTCTAAAAAACCAACAAAATACAAGATCGCTCTTTAGCTTTATAATACAAGACCAGGCTACACGAATCTGTAGGAGCCTTGTACACATTTAGGGGTGAATGAAATAGAGCAATATTTCAAGAGAAAAGTGGCAGCTTGGTCCCCAGTAGGCATATCACCATTTCTTATGTGGATGCAGCAGCATCAGTAACTTTTCCCCTGTCTGGTTATTTGCAAACAAACAGGATCATCTGTTCTTTGTTATGGAATTCCTGAATGGGGGAGACCTCATGTTCCACATACAAGACAAGGGGCGTTTTGATCTCTACAGAGCAACGTAAGTCCACAACCCTTCATTCCCTGTCTCCAGGAATGATTTTAGTCCTTGTGATTTTACTGCTTCTAGTTCTGCACCACTTACCTGCAGTCAAGTTTCTGTGGCCGATGATAGAAAAGGTGTTTCTAGGCACTGGTTTAAGACAGGCTCACTTAATGATAGGTGGAGTTAGGTTTTCTTGATCTAGGTAGTAATATGATGTTTTGCTCTACGGGATGCTTGTACCCAGAGACAGTAAGTAAACTGCACTGTGAACCAGCAAGGAAAAGCAAAAGGCACGGCTTCAGTGTTCTTTGGGACAGTTTTTTGATGGAAAAATTGGAAAACAGTATGGGGGGACACCAACAATTATATTATTTACTAGTATTGCTAAGTTGACCTGAGACTACAGAGGGATAACCTGCACGTTCCACAAGATAGTAATAAAATGGGTAAGCACGTCGTTTAGCGAGTGCTGATGTGTCAGTTACTTGTGGCTTAAAGCTCACTGGAGTTGAAGACTTAAAAGATGCAAAAATATTGTTTTATTGTTACTTTACCTATCAGATTTTTTTAGTTTTAAGACAGTTTCTACCTCTCTCGCCCAAAAGCGTGAGGGCATTACTTTTATCATTGAATGGGTGCATGTAAGATCATAAAACTAACGGTGCAGGGTAGTTGAGCCTACCCGTAAGCCAGACTGGAAAATGAGCTCAGTGCAGTGGGCAGTAACAAAGGAACACGGACTGCATGGGATCAGAGCAAGGCATCGCGTGTGAATAGTGGCTGGGGAGCAGCTAGCACCTGCACCTGTTCCTGAATGAAGTTTTGGGTCAGTATTCATTCCGCTATCCACAAGTGGAAAGAGATTTTTATTTGTTTGATTTAAAGAATAAAAAAAGAGGCTTTCAATACACTTTGGGAGTAAGGGGGAAGCATCCTTTTAGTGTCTTCCTTCATATCCTTTGGATTATCACCACCTTTTGAGGAGGATGCCCCCAAAGCGATGCTCCTTCTCAGCCTGCTGTCGAGGGAGATAAGTGAGCTCTTTCCACTTGAGCCATTAGTGCCCAGTCACTCTTCAGCCGTCCTGCAGAGATGGAGCTCCCAGGGGCTGCCTTTCAAAAGGTGTGTGTATCACTGAAAATATACAGAGACTATTAAAGAGTAGAAAATTGTTCCCTAATGGAAGCAGAGTGAAGCATTAAAGCAAGTTGCCATTGTGTCCCCTCTACTGTTTGGCATTAGATGCTACAGGTGTGTGGCGAAGGCATTAACTTGCAGATTACAGCATTCAGCTCTACAAAGACAGGTATTTGGTATTTAAAGAAATGTACAGTACTTCTCACCCCATGAAGAGACACATAGGGCTGGCTGCTTTGGCTGTTTTAACTGAGCAAGACTGATGAAAAGATGTTTTGGTCTTTTCAGGTTTTATGGAGCTGAAATTCTATGTGGGCTGCAGTTTCTCCACAGCAAAGGCATTATTTATAGGTGAGTACCAGCTTGCTCCAGTGCGGGCCCAGTGAGGTTTTTTGGCACTTCACACATCACTGGATTTCTGATTGATGGAGCAAGTACAAGCTGCCTGTCAGAGATCTGCTGTTATTCCAAGGGCATTAACATGCCTGAGATGAATCTGTGTCTTTTCCTTGGCAACCAGGATGACAGGACGTTATTTATCTTACACAAAAGCGGTTTTGTTTTAGTTATTTTTAGACACTGCCTTCAAGTCTGTTTAGTTTGGAGGCAAGGGAGAAGGTCCTTGAGGCCATCAACTCCTACTGGCCTTGTGAAAGCCACCACGGTGAAAGTTCTCTGCTTTTGCCTTCCATATGAAACCACTGCAGGAATCCTGCTTGGTGAAGAAAGGATTCTTAAAAACCTATCTGCCTCTTGGAGAGGACACGTTATTAGATCACAGATGCATGGTTTGAGCTGCAACTCGCTCCCTGAGCAGTGTTGGTAGCAGATAACAGGAGCTGGAGTCACCAAGGAGAAGAGGGGGCCCTGTTCTCACATAGACTTGAATACAGTAGATAATTTTTTTCTTGGTGAGCAGAAGGGCTCTTCAGTTTCTCTTCAGCCTGCCCTCCTTGGTATGTGCTTTTGCAGCCAGATGGACAAAAAGACCGCATCGCAGTCCAAGGGAGGGAATGTAGCTTTTGGAAACTGCTGTTAAAAGGCTTTTACTTGATTGAATGGTGTTATTCTGAACAAAGACATGAATAGGACACTTCACAAACCGCGGCCACGACACTTGAACTCCCTCACGCTGTAACTAGAAACAAGTCACACGTCGTATTAAAAGTTGGGCAGGCTTCAAACATTCCTGCTCCTGCCAAAGGCTGCAAGGAGCCAACAGTCCCCTCCTGAGCTACGGAGCTGGTGTAGCACTGTCAGCTGGCAGAGCATTAACTCGTGCATCCTTCCAGAAGCAACAGCAGCACTGGGTGTGTGTTTGGATCTGAACACAAGTGTTGAGGGTTCCAAGGTCACACTATCTCCACACCTCAGGCTCTTATTTACTGTCAAAAGAGAGAATTCTTCCCTTCTCCCTACTGCCTTCAAAGTACAGAAGTGCTATTTTGTCTATGTTGTCTTGATGGATGATTATTTTCTTGAAAAGCCTCGTTGTAGGATGTAGGGTGAGTGTTTATCAGTGAAGAAACTGCATGCACCCGAATACAAAAATGACTCGTTTCTCCTTAACACATAACTTTTCTTAAATACTTTTACAGAGACCTAAAACTGGACAATGTGATGCTTGATAAAGAAGGCCACATCAAAATAGCTGATTTTGGCATGTGCAAAGAAAACGTTGTTGGAGAGAACAAGGCAAGCACCTTCTGTGGGACCCCAGACTACATTGCTCCTGAGGTCAGTACGTCACTGCCGTGTTCCGCAGGGAGGGGTTTAATACACTGGCTGTTGCCATTAATCATCCCTTTGTAGCATCTGCAAAGCAGTCCAGAGAAGGCAGTGTGCTTTAAAGCTATAAATGATGTCAAACTCTGGCAATAATCTACTTTTCATTGCTACTTGCTTCTCCCTTCATTTTGTAAAGAATCTAGAGAAGATATTTTCCAAGTAGATGGCTGTTTAAAGTTAACAGAGAACACTTCTGCGTGGCAGCAAAGACCTGTCCACTGAGCTGTCCATGTTTCCACGAAGAGCAGCCAAGGATAAAACTGGAGATGTGCATCAGTGTCAACACTTTGTCAAACAAATAGGGTACTTAAAGAGGGGAGGAAAAAAATCCAGCCATTAGAGATTCTTACTTAAAACATCTTCTCTATTTTTTGGTATATATTGCTGCTGCTTACCAATTACTTGTCTGTCTTCCTCTGCACCGTTTCTGTGGAACAAGATCCTGCAAGGTTTGAGGTACACCTTCTCCGTGGACTGGTGGTCATTTGGGGTCTTGCTCTACGAGATGCTTATTGGACAGTCCCCTTTCCACGGCGATGACGAAGATGAACTGTTTGAGTCAATCCGTGTGGACACCCCTCACTACCCACGCTGGATCACCAAGGAATCTAAAGATATCCTGGAAAAGGTAGAGCTGGTGGCCAGGTCACCGTTCTGCATTTGTCTGGGGAGGGACAAATCTCAGCTTATAAAGGAGTTGTTTATCAGCAAGCAAATTACTTTTACAAAGGAAAGCCAGGTCAGATTAGTTACTAGTGGTCCGATTACTGCTCACAGCTTGTGTTCCTGTAGCAGCCAACCCATGATTCTTCCTCTGCCACCTACCTTGAGGCCTTACTGGGTGTCTTCTCTTGCAGCTCTTTGAGAGGGATCCCACACGACGACTTGGGGTCACCGGGAGTATCAGAGACCATCCTTTCTTCAAAACCATCAACTGGACAGCGCTGGAGAGGAGGGAGGTGGAGCCTCCTTTCAGGCCAAAAGTGGTACGTGGGTTATTCTTCACTAACCTGAGGCTGCTCGCTCGCTAAGAGCCTGCAGGCAGGGTACAGGCAGTACCCACGTGCTCTTCCAAACTCATCCCAGAGTTGCCAGGGGGCCAAAAAGATGCATTCTCTATACCAGAGACCAGTTTTCCTCCACCCTGTTACCTGTGCAGCTAAAAACAATCTGGAGGTAACACAGTCTCTTTAAAATGTTGTTATATCCTCCTCAGAGGAGAGCGCTGTCCTGTTCAAGAACTTCATGTTGCCTGTTCCCAGAGAAATGGGAAGTCTAGAAACATAATGATCCGACAATCAGTAACGATTGGAGATGCAGAGCATAAAACAGCCTTTAGGCACAGGGATTTTTATAACACATACACAAATATTTTCTCCAGCCACAAAGCAGCTGCCCTAGGGCATCGCATTTAGCTCTGACCAAGTACACACCGTAAAATGCTTTCAGGAATTTAAATTAATGGCAATGAGTGTGGGGCTGCAACGTAAGCATGTGCTGTAGTGCTGCTGTCCACAGAGAACCCTGGGGCACCTCTGTTAGGTGCAGTTACCACAATCCAGGTGGTTCTCCAAAGCAACCAGCTCCTGTTTGCCCAGGTAAAGTCTCAGGGTGGTGTTAAAACAGGCAAAAAGGAGATTTTTTTTTTTTTTTTTCCCCTGGAGGAGGAGGGAGGGAGCTCAAGCAAGAACTTCTTGACCTTTTGTACTTATGTAGTTTTGTTCTGGAAGAAGTGACAGGGCTTGTCTCAAACCGTCTCCTCTCTCTGTTCAACACAGAAATCAGCAAGCGACTACAACAACTTTGACCGAGAATTTCTGAGCGAGAAGCCAAAGTTGTCTTACAGTGACAAAAACCTGATCGAGTCCATGGATCAGTCGGCATTTGAGGGATTTTCTTTTACTAACCCTAAATTTGAACAGATCTTAGACAAATGACTCTCTGACCAGAGCTGGACTTGAAAGCAGAGTTAAACGCTCTAACCCTGACGCTCCGGCTGCGCAGTGTCCTGCATTCCAGCGGTGGTGTTGATCCCTCGGAATAATACACAGAGCATGATTGTGTCCAGCTGCTGATTTCGGGGCAGTGGTTTTATGCATGGTTGGGTTTAAGGTATGTGAATCATGTGCGTTATTTTCTCTATTTGGGAAAATGTAAATTGTGTTTGGTACTTGAATGTAGTTATGTTATATATGCATATATATATATATACATATAATGTGCTGTATATTTTGCTCGAGAGAAGACAGTGATGTTTTCTTTTTAAAGTGTTTGAGCCCTTGGTTCTTTTATTTGTCTTCAATTAAAAGAAACTTACATCAAACTTTAAGGGCTTATATTTTTTTTCTAGGAATATGCAATTAAATTGCAGTTGTCTTTTAACTCCACTCTAGTAAAAACCACTAATGTTTAAGCCCCAATCACTTAAAAAATAAAACAGATATTTTGCCTCATTCTTCATTTTGGTTAACTCCTAAAAGCAAAGAATCCCAGCATAACAGTAGCTGTTGGGGTGCCTCTGAAACACACAAAACTACCAACCACACGAAAGATAAATGCACAGTAGAGCTGAAAACAAAGAGGGCTGCTCCTTCCACCTAGTAGAGAAGAAACAAGTGGTTACAGTGAGCAACAAGACACAACATTTAAGTACATATTTCTAAACCACAAAGTGGTAATTAATCTTGTCCTTCAGAATGACAAGCACCCCTGCAAAATTAATGCTGTTGACCTAACCTCTGTGTGCAAAGTTGTACTGGAGCAGCATTTTGCTGTTGGTTTTCAGCTTTCTCAAAACAGCAGCAGCTCTTGGAAGATGACAAGAGCGGCACAACTTTGAACTTGTGGATCAGAGCTCAAAATACCAAGGACCAGGTCCAATTCCCAAAGCCTTACCTCCCCCCGTCACTGCCTGCAAATCCGGGCTTGTATTTATTCAACAGCTTGATGCAACGTCTTCCTCAGTTACTGAGTTTGTTACTTTAATTATTTGTTAGTATACAGCAACCTCTGGGGTAAATTAACTTAATTCTGCCTGTGTGTGAGCTCTCTTCACCAAGCTACAATTCCTGTGCTTCCAAAACTCATGGAACCCTGCAGAGCCGCAGGAACACTCTCCGGGCACTTCAGCCACTGCCCCCGGACACAAGGAAACACACGTCAGCGCATGTTTCATCATTTGATCTTTATTACTCTGATCAAAGGTCAAAAAAAATGATTACATTTGTCTGAAAGATAACGAGGAAGGCCAGCGCTGTAAGGAAAGAGGGTCGAATCCCACCAGAGAGGCTGCAGCTGAGCTGGCAAGTGCAGTCACAGGCAGGAGGCAGGAATAAATACAGGGACACCAGGGTTTTCACTTCCCCTCTGCATGATGGTGCAGTCAGGACACAGGGGACACGTATGCAACTTCTGGACAGTGACAGTAACCCCCAATTCCTCACGGAGCCTTTCCAGAAGGGCAGTTACGCCCCAGGGAGAACCGAGCGCTCCCTTCAAATCTACATTTGCTGCCTCCACCTGCTCTCGCCCCCCAGAAAGGGCCGGATGCAGCCACTGATTCAGCACCTCCCTGAAGTGGAACAGACAACTTCATATTCTTTTTTCTCTTCAAGTATCAGCATAACAGTTTATTTACACTTGTACACGACTCTTTTTACTGAACACCACTTAGTCACACACTCATCACAGTATATTCAAAAGCAGGCTATAAAAATACCTACTGGACACGGAACATTTAGCCTCAAGGGATTGTACAGCACCTCTGAAAGCCGAGAGAGGTAAAACAAAGAAAGGGATGAGGGAGACACCTCAGGCCCTGCCTGCCAGCAGAGAGCTCTCACTGGGAAAAAGCTCTTACCACAGGGGGCCAGTAGAACCCTGCTTTTCTAATGCAGCCTCCTGGGATTTGCCCTCCGTAGCTACAGCTAAACTCTGACTTTCTCCATTTAACCAGTGTTCAACACCTCCTGGTCGCAGCTGGACAGCAGAGGAGCGAGGGCTCTCCCACACTGAGCACACATCGAACGGGGAGGGGAAACTACCTCTACATTTCTGCCACAAAGGTGCCCTTGCTAATTATGCATCAATAAATTAACTTCTCTGAGCAGCACCGCGTGGTCTCTCCCCTCGCACGACAGCTACAGACACAGCTGAATTAATAAAGATGTGAAATGGGTGTTACCAAACACGTGGATGGCACTCAAAGCTTTAGACAGCGGCGCTTGAAGCAAGTGTTTGTGGTTGTTCTGTACCCTACGCTTCTGAAACCCTCCCTCTTCTGAAACACAACCCAGGGGTACAGTATGGCTTGAATATATTGCTGAAATTAGCTTATTCAAACAAATCACAGCAGCAGCACATTGTGTTACAAACCCTGCACAAACCAAAGAATTCAGCCCCTGCCTGCAAGACTACGTTACGAGGGCCCAGTATTTCACACAGGAATTGAGAAACAGAAAAACTGAAACAACAAAACAAAAAGAAACCCCAGCACCATGCGTGGTAAAAGCTCAATAAATTGAAGAGAAGTCCTTGGAAAACAAAGAAATCTAGCTACCAAAGAACAGTTCTCATTTCAGATGCGGGAGCCAGCGGCACTGGCAGCTCGCAGCAGTTGTCTGGTAACACACCAAATGCACATCGATTCCGTACAGGCCTCAAGACGCAGAGAATTCCATGTTTAGCACTGGAGTTTCACAAGGTACTAGAGAGCAGCAAAGAACTGGGATGGTGAAGGAACACAAAAACCCCAAGGGAAGTGTGACCTTCAGAATTTACCTGGTGCTTTTCTTGCATGAGCTGTGAGAAAGGTTAAACTCCACCTAACCTTTTGTACTCTTTCCTGCTGTATTAAATGTAGCTATGAAAGAGGAACACATGCTTTTATGCTGAAATACATTCCATTCCTAAGAAAACACCATCGCAGCACTAACAAGACAAGCAGCTTCTCCAGCCCCTGGCAATCGGAATCCTTTTCCCCTCCCTCCCAGTCTCAGAAAAGCTGCTCTCATCCCCTCTGTAACCACAGAAGAAAGGACCGACCTCTCTAACACCCCAGGCTGCTCACGATGCTCACACATCCCCCACTTAATCCTGTCTCTTCCGCTGCCCTCAGCATACAGCTGGCACCAGGAATTCTAAAATCTTGCTAAAACACTGGAATCTTTCAGGTATCCAATCCAACTTGAATGCTTTTTCTTTACAAGGGGAAAGACTCCCCATTTCAGATAAATTTAAGTTGCGGTTGGCAAATAGAAGCTTGGCTTGAAACGCAGACGCTGAACAGGTTTGCAGTTTCAAGTGGTTTCACCACACGAAGTCTCCAATGCTCAAAATGCAGAATTTCACCTACGATCAAAAAATCTCCAGGCAATTCTAGGCAGTCATTCACAGTAAAAATAACAGGGACCCTTAGAAAAACACTTGAAGAAAGTAAAAGCTAGTTAAAATCTGACAGTAAAACCGACACGGGCAATAAACCATCTCGCAGTATCCACAGATGAACAATAAAACCCACTGAAACTGCACAAGTTTACATATGAAAAATCTAAACCAAATCTACTCTGCTTCCCGCAAATCTTTTTACGGATACCTTTCGGCACTGGGAGTTATCCACAACTACAGGTTTTCTCCACAGAAGCTGAATCACATTCGAAATGTCTTAAAGTGAAGGGGGAGGCGCGTTCGTTCCGACTCGCTCAGCGACGCCGTCTCCATTCTCCGGGACCTGAGCTGCTGCCTCCCGCTCCCGTGCTGAGGAAGGGCTGCTGCCGCGGGGGCTGGAGCTATAGGTGGTTGGGCACCGTCCTCAGAGCTTCCTCTCGTGACCGATTCACGCCTACATTCTGCAAATTTAAAGGCAAAAGAGATTTTAAAGCAAGGGTTTCGTGGTCAGCTGTAGTTTTGCTTAACACGCAGCTATTGCATGAGGCAAAAGATGAGCAAGTTTTAATGCTTATTTCCTCAAAATGCTTTGTAAAACACACAGAAAGGTCCCCGTCCAGGAGCAGAAGTCAGAAGCCAGGCCCAGACCTCGCCCCAGCCAACTGGCAGGGCCCACGGGCCTCCCATCCCTAAAAACAGGTTCTCGGAGATGCTTTTTCACTGCCAGCAAGAACACAGATTACACCAGGCCTGGTAGGACAATTGGTCTCCAAACACCATACGCAGGTCACAATGTTGTGGGTTTCAATAGTTTTTTCCCCTTAACCACCATTTTTAACCACATTTTTCTAATCCACTCCCTCTTCTCATTTTCACACACTTAGCGTAAGAAAAACAAAACCCACACAAAGGTCAAAGCACAAGTGCTGATGAAACCTGGAGGGAGGGAAGCCCAGCACTCGTTGTTTCGAGCACAACCTTAACACCAACAGGTACAAACCAGTCCTGGTCCTGTCTGGAAGCAGCTACATCCCTGGAAAGACTCCGGATGACTCCCTGAGGAACTGGAAGCTAAGTTTAAAGCACCTGACAGATACCTAGGCATGTAGGCAGATGTCCCACTGACATCAGATAATGTTTCAGTGGGTTTATAGCCACATTTATCACAATTTACTTTGAAAACAAGTCTCTTCGGTCCGCCTCAAGGAAAAGGAGAACCCCAGCAGCTCACAGCAAGTGGGACTCTTGGCACAAACAGAGACAGAGCGCACACAACTCCATCACTCAACATGCATCAGCTTAAAAAGAAAGTCACTTCCCTCCCCAACACCAGTTTCTAGGATTTCAGCCCTTACTTACGAAAAGGGGAGATGAACAAGCAGCATCAGACTTGATGTGGGGTACTAGCATCACTTCTGCCCTTCCCAGTGCTCCTACACCAGTGTCAGCCCTTTCCTTTTGCACCAGCCTTCAAGCCCTTGGGTCGTCACCCTGTTTTCCACCACAAACACACCACATGGAGAGAAAACACACACACCAACACTGCCAGGCAGCCATCCACGTCCTGGGAATCTCTGCACCCATCCACATGCTGGCTGAGCCGCTCTGATTTCTCTCTTTAGGGGGAAAGAAAAGCAACAACCCTACTTCAGAAAGAAGCTTCAACAGGTGGCATCTCTTCTGCAGCAAGGGATGCACAGAAATTATCAGCATCTAACTAAGAACATGAGGAGCTGGCAAAACCAGTCACACTGCATGACTACAAGGAAAAAAAACAAGAAAACATGCTAGCATTTCTTTGTCTTTCTCTTAGCAACTGATGCAATGTAACCAGAAATTCCTTGGGACAGAGATGCCTCCACAGGCAAGCCGGGTACATTCGCTAAAATCTTTTAAGCTGAGCATCTGCTGTTGATTCAAAGAAAATTAAATGGAATGTGAAATGGAGCATCAATACAGAGGAATCCAGAGGTCCTGGAAGTGAGTCCACAAGCAGCAAGAACCAGACAGCTGTAATATAAACTGAAAGGAAAGAAGGTAGTGAAAACAAAGTGGAAGACACAGCTTCTTTAAGTCAACACAAGGTATTAGAGGAAAGCAAGGAGCCCTTCTGAGTAAAGGCAAAGGGGAAAAGGCTGGAGAAGCAAAGCACACTGATCTATCACACGGAGGGAAGAAAACTCCGTCTGGGATAAACCCTAACGAACACAGCCTAGCGCTTGTCAGGCAAGCACAACACCCCGCTGCAAGACCAGATGAACTGAGGCTCAGAAAGGGACCACTATGCAAATGGATTCCATCTCCAACTCCATCAGGGTGCTCAGAGCCCCATCCAACCCGGCCTTGAATGTTTCCGGGGATGGGGCATAAACCATCTCTCTGGGCAACGTGGTCCAGTGCCTCACCACTTCTTACACCACTGTTCCTCCTCTCCTCACTGTACCCCTCCCCTGCTTTGCACATTTTTCCCCTACAGAACAGAGCCTCCCCCAGAAACCAAGTGCTTCAGGTTTCTGAACAGGACAGTCTGCCATTTCCGTTTTATTTTGATGAGCTACACAGCAAAATGGCAAGATTTTGCAAGAAGGCTCCTCCAGGCACAAGAGCCACAAAAACAGCTGAAATAGATGTTTTTCCCCAAAATTCCAGTTTGGGAAAAACAAACCATCCAAACAGACAAAAGCTTTCCACAACACGCCACTCTCGCTTGCTGTCAAGACTGAAAGACCTCTCTCAGAAGACAGATCCACAACTTGGTGATTTGCTGCCTTTCCCAGACTCAATGCTGCCTAAACACAGAGCTTCCCGCTGCCTCACTTTGCCCACCGTAACATCGCAGAGAAAGGAGCTGAGCCATGGCACCACATCCCAAACAAGCCACAGTCTCCTCCAGCCTGTGAAAGGCTTTGCTGTCATTCTGCCTAGGATGCATTCCCTGCTGGTTTGAGATCCCACGCCTACTGGAGTCACAGCCCAGCTACCAAATCACCAGGCTAACCCTGCTTCCACCTTCTGAAATGGTCAACACCTTACTGTAACCGAGAGAAAATCTGAGTACAAAACAGAGCAGAGCTGTAAATGCTCCACCACCCATGTCCATACAAGACGCAGGAAAATAGGAAATGTAAAATCCCTCCTGCCAGCAGGCAAACTCTGAAGCCTGGTTAATGCACAACAGCTGTTAAGAAAAGTCGTATATTAAAAATGTTTACACATATCCCTATAACTTTGAGTAATCGTTCTGGAACTAAGTGAAAACTCGCTACCCTCTTCAAACAGCACATGGTTAATTAGCACATAGAATCTAGAGCACAAGCGCTACGGATCAGCAGGATTAAGGCTTTACAGTAACTATGAACCGTTATTCTATGCTACATAGCAGTCCAATCACTCCCAAAGGCACTGAAACAGATAATGCTGGGGCCTAGAAAACTAACTTGAGCTTTCTCTTATCTCACGCAGGATGTTGTGTTTCATGGTTTTCATAAACACACTGCGATTACCATTAAATGACTGCTGGCTGTTACAGGAAAACTTAATGCTGCAGGATTTTTAAATTACAGTAATTAACAAAACCAGCATTCCAGTGACAGCCAATTAATGTTCGATAACTCATCCACAATAAATTAACCAGTATAATACAGTTTTATTATGATTTGATTTTTTTTCCCAAAGTCATGTGCTGTACAAACATTAGGTTTGGGGTTTGAGTTGGGTCTGAGTGGGGCTTTTTTATTGCAAAGTGATTGGAATGATTAGTTTTTCAATTCATTTTGAAGTAGTTGGATGAAAACAGCACCCCAAGTTCGATAGTTGATCAGCACACGGGAGTCACTGATGAGCAGGGACTGTTACAAGAGCTTCCTCGGGAGGCCTGGAAATGTCTACATTCTGTATAATAATAAAAATATAGAGGAGAATATTTATCATGCAGCAGTAAGAGCAACACGAATACCAATCAATCAGATTCCTTACAAGTACACGGATGCATTTCTTTAAAAGTAGAGATTGTTTTAATGCTCCCACATCCTGAGAAGGAAGCAGACTGACAGCCGGTTGGTGTCCCAGCATCAGACAGCAGGAAACCGCATCTACAGTAATCCCTGACCCACACCAACGGTGCCACCAAACCCTCGTGTTTAGGAGCAAGTCCCAAGCAGGGAATCCACCGAAACACAGCACATGCACATCTCTCCACTAAGCAACTTTCAGTCCTTGCCTTATTCTTCTTTCCCAAAGGAAGACTTGAACATCTGTTTGCATTAGAGGCAACACAAACCTCTGACAAAGTAGAAAAATACCTTCCCAGATCCCTTAACCATTGAAGACTGACACACCAGCTAGATCTCACCTCATTCTGTAAAGGTTGTAGGAAAAAAAAAACGCAACAAAAAAACCAAATGACATTCAATACAGCAAAAGAAAAATAAAACCAAAACAGCAGCACAGCCACTGCTAGGAAGCATGAGACATGGGTGCAGCCGTGTGGAACCAGGCTCAGGAATCACGCCTGCCACAGCACCACCTCATGCAAGTCTCAAAGAATCATAGAATCACCACCAGGCTGGAAAAGACCCACCAGATCATCGAGTTCAACCATTCCTATCAAACACTAAACACAAAGACCACACAATTAGTTTTCTCCCTGCTATCACAAAAGCAGATTACGACATACTCTACTCAAGTTCCTTCTAAGACCTCGATCTAAGATTTGGCCCATCTTAGGCCATATCATTTCCAATTCTTCAGACTTCAAGTCGATGGGCTTCATGAGTCTTACTTGTTTTACGCTGCGGTAAGCAAATGCAGCTTCCAGTGACATCTCCCTCGCCCCTTCCACCCACAAAGCAATAAAGGAGAGCTGGGTTTCTTGCTATGAGAAACCTCCCCGACCAACTAAGACAGAGGTGTGAAGCACCTGCTGGCATTTTACACCAGCATTTTTTTTCTGGCCCACAGAGGAGACCCAAGCAACAGCTAAAGGAATTCCCCTGAATTATTTTCACTGAAAAGCCTCCTTCATGTGAAAAGGTCAGGAACCAAAGCCACTACAGCACTGACAAATACAAGGCTTTTCACTCCACTTCAGACAAATCCTCCTCATCCAATGAGGTTTACACGCACTCTAAACAAACACTCCAGTGCTCTGCCTGCATTCCTGCAAAGCGAAAATAGTTGTTTCCAGTTCAAGCCCAAAAGGAGCGCTCTGTTCTGAAACAGGACTAAGAATTACTTGTGGGGGCACCGAACAGCACACTGAACAATTCCGAATCTAACAGTTCCATTGTTTAACACTGCTGTTATCTGTGGTGCTGCCTTTAATTAAATGCTTTGACTCCAACAGAGTATTTGAAAATCTGATTTTACAAAAGCAATTAACATTTTCATAGGTGATGTAAACGAAAACTTTCCAAATTCCATGGCCCTTTGAGCAGCACTCACACACAGACAGGATCAACTTAGTTCTTTATTCAGCCCTACTACACAAACAGCTTCACCCTCACTTCACTGGCCTGGGTTTCTCAAGACAGAGGGAGAAAAGCATTTTTTTTTTTTTAATATAAATGCTTCTGCTCCTTTTTTTCTTTATAAAATTCATTAACACAATTTATTTCTGTTCTGAACAAGCAGCTTTTCTTTTGCGCCCACTGAAATCCAGCTATCTGCACGATCCTCCAGATGGAGCTGAAATGCAACTACATCAGCGTCAGTATTGGCTCCACCTCTCGCTAGACACGTTAAGAGTCCCTTGGCGAGTCAGGCAGAGCTTTCCTCCTCAAAATAAACCTCTCCAGTTAGAGAAGTGGTATTCCAATAGCAATTCCTCAAACACTTCAGCAAGCTGTAAATACAGCACAGATATTTTAACAGCCAAACTGAAGATGTTCAGCTGATCTCCATTATTTAACACAGATAACCGAACAGCTGCTCCAAGACATCCTCATCTATTTTCACCCTGCCTCTCCACCACCTTGTCCACCTTGTAGGACTTTTTAATCTGCCTGCAGGCAAGGCTCAGAACCTCAGCCAGGCTTTAGTGCCACCCCTAGCAACATGAGCCTGAGGATCTGCAAGGGAACCAGGAGTTTTTAATCATGACACCTTTTACAGAACTTTCATACTGTAGCACTAGAAGAGCTTTGCACAAGCAGCAGAATCAACCTCAGCTCATGTCAACCCCTAGGAACACACAGAACCACAAGCCTGGCACAGGGAGAGTACAAAGCTGCCGTGGTCTGATGTCTTATTTCCACTTACATGTTACAAACGCACTCAATTTCCTTTTCTCTGTTGTTCTGCTGCATCCCAAGATCTAGCATTTCCTCTCCAGCTTTCGCTTAAAACACAGGTGGCATCATCAATGCCTTTTTCATACAGCAGTGATGAAAAGCTGATGATTTCCTTATTTATTCTCTCCCAAATAAGCATGGCATTCATAATACACTTTTTGACTACACCCTACTTCTACCGCATGGCAAAGCCTGTGAGAACTTTATCTATTTTTTCAGATTGACACCATACCTTCAAGTCCTCAGTCATTTTCTGAAGACAAACTACTCCAGCCAGACCTTGTACACAAGATAAATCTGCTCAATAAAACAGATGATTTCCCCCTCCTCAACAGCAAACTGGTAGTAAAGCTTGATATGTGAAATTAAATACACTTAGTTGAGTTATCATTTCTAACCACAAGGACAATGGAAATCAGCTCAGAGAGTACATTAAGTCAAGTTCTATTCTATGAAGTTCTCCGATTTGAGAAATATTCTTACCTCGGGTTTATCTCTGTGCGTGTTTACAGCTTCAACATTCAGGAATATAGATTCTACTTTACATCCTGTTGATAGAAAACACATCTTTAGAATTGCTTTGCTTTACAAATCAAGTTATAAGTAAAGACGCAATTGAGTTGAAGGTTAATAACTTCCCCCTTTCAATTTATACACATTTCCCAAACTCTAAACAGCTACGGCTACTGAAGTTAACATGTTTCACCAGGACCAATATCATTCTCAACCTGATAACCCATCTCTTATTCTCAAAACAAATTCCCATTTTGAACAACAACGTTCAGTCAGAAAGTTCTTATTTGTATCTTTTGGGGTTTCCTGAATATCCTATACTTCTTAGAACTTCATGGTAATACAGAAGACAAACGCTGCTCCCATTTTATAAAACATGAAAGTAGTTACAAGACAGTACACTGTGTGATGTTAGCAAGACAGTTTTAACCACCTGCTAAATGGAACTTTAAAGTTGACTTCTGAAATGGAACTTTTCACTCAAAAATAGAAAACTTCAGAGTAGCAAGAAGAATTAAACAGTCAGAAGAGAAAACTATTACTCAGGTAGTATAAACAGACCCATTTAGAGAACTCTATGACTCAATACACTGTGGCCACATCATTTTAAGCAACAGCCAATTGCTAAATGCTGTTCCATCTCACATGAACGTGACTTTTACAAGCTACCACTACTCTACACAACATCCATTAGCAGTCAGATTCCCCTGACAAACCACAGGGTCCATCTTCTATCATAAACAGGTTTTCAGCTTTTTCTGCTCACTTATCTCCTAAATTCGTAACAAACTATACAGAATTACTACTACATGTCAGGAAAAGCTGATTTTAGCCTTTTCTAAGAAAGCTACTGCACTTTAAAACAAGAATTAAGTAAATATTTGCCTTCTCTTAGGAACACCTATTCTGAGAAATCCCATTTGCTGTGAACGCTGTGAGCAAACACTGCAGGAGGGTCAGCACCAGGATAAAGTCAGCAAGAAAACAGATTTTAAAGTGGAAAAGCATACATCTCTCACTGGAAGGGTACCCTCATCATCTTTCTGTTCACAGATGCACTGCAAGCCCAAAGTAAAGCAAGCTCTGATCCCTGCTGCTGGCCCTTGCTAAGGACAGAGCACACAGCAGAGACAGCCTCAGACCTCTCAGTTCTTACTGCAAGCTGAGTTCCAGACCAGAAAAAGAAGTATCATATGAAAAGCTTTAAATGTAAGCTAAAGGGATGTGAGTTACTCCACAGTAATTACAATGTGTGTATTCCCTGCTCATTTTTAATTACCAATGTGCAAGTTCACACCTACAGCAAAGTGCATTTTCTCTCTCCTATTTGCTCCCGCTGGGTGAAAGTCTAATTTACCCTAGTTCAGCTGTCAGGCTGTAACAGACGTTCCCCTACTGAGGATCAGACACTTCGGGTAGAAATGATGCTAGCTTCAAACGCCAGGAAGAGCAAGCCCCTGCGGGAGGGGTTACCCCAGAACAGGATTAGCTGGAAACCACTCAACGCGCCGTGTTTGATCCTGCATCCTGCCTCACCAGAGCCAACTGACACATCGACTTCAAATAATGCTATAGATTTATTACTGTATAAACAGTTTACACAGCCCTTGGATTTTCAGATTATTAAATTCCCAAAAGTAGGTCGACTGAACTGTGCTAATCAGACATGTGTATCAAAGACTTCGAAAAAAAGAACACTGAAGTCAAAAGGATGCAGACAGTATCTCGTGCCGCTTCTTTTCCTTCCTCATTTAGTGTGTGAGCAAACACTGCCAACACCCAGGCCCTCTTAAAATTTATGAGGAGTCACCCAACTTCCAACTAAAAATAAATCAAGAACCACCCCAAGACAAAAGCCTCCCTGTTTTCACAGTCTGATCCGAGACAGGAGAATCCAGCTTCAAAAAGGAAAAAAAAGAGACATTCTAACTGTTCTAAATCTGTATTTTCAAAGCCCAGCTTGTCATGCAAGGCTGGGAACACCAGGTGTCACCACAGCATCAGCAGATGCTACTGTAAGACACTGCAATTAAACCACAAACATCTCTTCAGATAGATTTCCCAGCGTAGTAGCTAGTTACTTGTCTGAATTTTAATTGAAACTGAACAAAAAGCAAAGGCCTAGCCAGCTATTTTTCAAAGCTGATCAAAGACACTTTAGCATTTCCGATTAATAACTTGACTAGCATTTTTGGCAATCCGTTTCCCAGTAAACTGTGCAGACAGCTCTGTGTCTATGAACACTCTTCTGAAGTGCGATGAGATTTCAGAAGATATAATTAAAGCCATCACTTAAAGAAAATTAACAGCAGGCACGTGTTAAGCTGAGGCCGAAACGCACACAAAACCTAATTAGCAATTAGCCTAAAACCCAAGTGTACATGTTGTAACGCAGACCCTGCGCTCTGCAAATCACAGTTAAAGCCCCTGAGCTAAGCACCAGTAACAGCTGCTGACAACTGCCAGCAAGGGAAGTTCCTGCAGTAACGTGAGGTCCAACAACAAATACTTCAGGAAAAGAGAACAGTTATTTAAAAGTAAGAGCGACACGCTTTGCAGAGACGTTAAACCGACATAAATGTTAACTTCCTCGTCTTATAAGAAGCAACACATTGAAATACATCAATAAAAACTGAGATCTTGCTGTATCAGATGTGCAAGTGCCAGAAGAAATTAGTGAAATAGCATGGATTGAGTACAAAAGAACACTGCCCACTAGCAGCTACAGCCACAGGCAGTTTCAGGCTTTCACCAGTACGTACATATTTCCTGGCGTAATGCAAAGCAAATGTAGAATCAATGAATCCTTTGGTTTAACAAAGCTGTACAGGCACATGTGCAATCTCAAACCTAGTTGTTTGATTTGTTTTAAAGAAAAATAAATGAAAAATGTGCTTTAATGTCACTGCTTCACAAACTTTCCGATGACACAGAAAGTACAGACTTATACATTACACCTACTTAATGCTACTCACCATAAGCCACCGGGGTTAGCTTTAAGACAGTGTGCAGCGGGCACTTCAGGTAAGGCAGTTGTTCTGAGAAATCAAACAACAAATTACATATGAAACAGATTATGAGAACACTAACTGTCCTGTTATGCTAAAGGTCAATGACTTAAGCATCTTTTTATCTGGCAGTACATCTGTTTTCTTTCCTAGTCTGTAACAAGAGATGTTATTAACAGAGCAAAAACCAAACACGCAATAAGAATCAACTACCAAGTTTCACTTGTGCGTCAAATACAAAAGATTACACTCAAGTACTTGCCTAGCACAATGACCCTCTCATGAAGTGTTAGAATTTAATGTTTGGAACCTTAAATCAGTAAATGTTCAAAACCCAGGCCATTTGTAATGTATCAAGGAAGACTTACCTGCAGGCTTGTCAAGAAAATATGCAAGCAAACAGCGCATGACAGCTTGGTGACATATGACAAGCACATTTTCCTGCCTTTCAAGTTCCATAATTACCGGCTCCAGCCTCTGAACAAGATCTTCATAGGACTGGGCAGGGAGGAGAAACACAGCACATTAAAAAGGGAAAACTCTTTGAACATTATATGCATACAGTTGCTTTACTTTCATGTTAGTCATCATCTAAATTAGTGCACAGACAAATACAGTAGCAAGTTTTCCCTAAATTAAGAGCACAATCTGGGTCTTCCAGAGTATCAATGAACATACACATAAAATAAACCTCCCTTGTGGAATATCACACTATAATCAAGAATTTCCACAAAATCCCTACAATTTCATTCACAGCACCTGCAAACGTACAGGTTAAGTCTTGCACATTATTTTCCATACCTCACCTTCAAAAGCATCTCTCTTCCAAGCAAAAATCTGGGACATTCAGCCCACAGACAGCACACAAATGGTTCACAAAGCCTGACTTGTTCAGGCTGCCCTTTGAAAACAAGCTACAGTCTTGATGAACTGATTAACAACAGCCCCTATCCCATCAAAAACCAGAAAGCTAGGATGGTGGATTTCTCTTGCTACCTGTCCTGCACAGCAGGTAAACAGCAGGATTTCCACATGTGGGTGCTTAAGTTAATTTTCACAGGCACAGTAAACCCAATACTTCCAAAATTGGGAGTATTGCACATGGGGAGAACACGGCTTATCACCCAGCAGGGCAGGGAATGACCAGCACACTCTGTTCCCCAAGCAGGCAGGGGCGCTGCCCAGCTGGAAAGTGGCACTGCTGATCCTGATCTTGGCAAGAGAAACCAGCAGTGCCAGAGGCTGCGCCAGCTCCTGCAGCTTAGAGAAACTGCCTTTGACAAACAAGTGAGATCAACCCATCACCCCAAGGCGATGAAGCAGTTTGAAGCATTTGTCCCTGTCCCAGAGGATGGCATCAGTTTGAAAAACAACTTCTTGTTCAAACAGATTAGAAGAACTTTGCAGCTTAATGACTGGCTGCCTCATTAGGAAGACAGGGGTCACACCCGTCGGAACGCTGCTCCCATCACGAGCTGCTCCCAGCACAGTGATTACTCCTGACTGCTGAGGAAATAAGATCTTGGAGCTCTGCTTCCTCCTGCCACAAACAGCTGAGCAGCTGCTCCAATTACTCCTTTGCCCTGAATGCTGAGCCTTTAGCACCCACCCACAGGCCGGGTGACCAGCTGGTAACTGCCACCCGTAATGTGTTTGCTTTAGAAAAGCTTCTGCAAGTTGTTTTCCCAGCGGCAAGGAGGTTATTAAAGACCAATGTGGCGACAGATTCCCCCAGCATTTCAGCCAGAACTGCATGCAAAACATCATTAACTGCAGCAAAGATGAAAAGAAAGAGGCAATCTTGGCAGGATGTTTGCACACGCAGTAGTTTGAAGCCTTACAATCATTCTTCCTGCTTTACCACTGCAGGATCAGCATCGAAACAGTGCCCGGACCAAAGCTCTCCAATATTTTTCTACATCTATGCTTTTATTTTTTAGTTTTCAAATTAAGTAGTCTGGGCTCAATCCTTGCAAACTCCTACGTGCTTTCCTCTGGAGAAAGGAAAAACCTTTCTATTAATTTTAAAGTTTATTTTTTCCTTCCTAAAGCCAGCAGGCGTGTATTCCAGAAAACAAGGAAGTCCTTCACCTTCCAAAACAAAAAACAGCGTACCTCTCCTTTAGGATATCTGTATCTGTATTTGTCTTGGTCTCTCAGTGCAAATTCAAGAGGATAATTTTCTTGTATTTCTTCATATGTCATTTCTTCACACACTCCCTACAGGTCATAAAAAGAATTAAGAAGCATGTATTTCCAGCAGTGCAAAAAGCAGCTATCACTGTTAAATAAAACCATATATAAATAACCTTTAACAATTGTATTTTGTTACTCTGACACTTAAAACTGACGAGCAGGACACTAAGTCGAACTTGGACGTGTTAGAAGGAATCACTTAATCCCTGTAGAAGTGAAGTTACGGGTGAGCAAGGTCACATTTTATCTATCACACCTGCTTATGCATCTTATAGGTGCAGTTCAAAAGTGCCAACTACCAAAGCTTTTTTCCTTCCAACCCCCACCTACCAAAAATCTCACAGCATCGTAGTTTCTACAGGGGGACTGTTTTACTGGGAAAGATAGACCAAGACTAAATTAATTATGTCAAATCTTCCAACTTTTAGCCTTGTTAACAGGAATAAATGACAAAATTTCCAGCCTCTAGAACCAGCTTAAATGACTTTCTATCCCATAAAAGGCACATAATTACAAAATTAAGTATTTCCTTCATCCCCAGCAAACAAAACAACTTATTAGATATTTAGGACAGAAGAACTTACTGCATCAATCTCATTCAAAACCTTCCACTGCTCGTAAGGCACTCCCAAGGCTTCAGCAGTCTGAATCGTCCTTTTCATCTGGCTGGTCCAAACTTTCAGATCTTTGATGTTTTGCTCATTAATAAATTGTGCCAAGCTTTTGGCAAACTGAAAGAAAAACCATGAGACGCTGGATGAGGGCTGGGAGCCAGCACATTCTGTTCAGTTTGGAACGCACAGGCTCTGGCCTCTAAACTCACTGTAACTTCTCCGAATGGCTCTGTCAAAGCTTCTGTTAAGAAATGCATCACATACCATTAAACCAAGAGGGACAGAAGAGGGAAGGAAAGGATTATAAGGAAGACAAGTTTTCTGCAGTTCCCATCTTAACCCTTCAGGAATTCTCCTTTTGGCTTTAACTTGTGAGCCTTCACAATTATCCAACAAGTCAGGATTTTATAGTTAAAAAACAACGCTCTCTTAAAAACTGATTTGCACTGAAGGATAAAAAAAGAATTTTAACCAACAGAACGACAGAGAGATCAAAGAGTATGTACCAAATCACAGCATGTACCAAATCACAGCACACAAAGTGGGTTCCTCCAGTTTCCACTACCCATGTAACTGAAAAAATCCTTCTTAAATATGTTAGGAAAAAAGGGGCGTAGAAGAAAGCTGTAATTACACAGCACAAACTCCACACATGCATAGATACACACAACACCCAGTCACCCTTGTTCGGGAGGTACCTACTTCTTTGCCCCGGACAGACAGTCCCGGATCTCCTCCTATTCTCCCTTTCAGATTGAGTTCACTTTCTCCGTGTCGACAGAGGTAGATTGACCGAGGAGTCACATGGATATTCATGAGGTAGTAGACAATCCGGCTCTGGATGTGATCCATTACTCTGTTCACAAGGTAACTCCTCCCAACATCCATAATTTTAATATAAGAAAGATCCCTTTCACAAACAAACAAAGAAGACAATGTAAGATTCCACATAGTTTCTATCAGCACGTACCATTTTTCTCCAGGTTAGAAACACTTCTCCCACAGCCAACAGGTGTCTGATTGCACCCAGGGGCCAAAACCCACAGTAACTATCTACCCATCTCAGGTAATCCTTCCAGAAAAACTACAGCATCAGACAGTCCAGGCACGAGCCTGAAGCAAGGCATGTTCTCAACCACTCCACGTTAGCAGAACTGTAATTTACTCCACCACTACCTTCTCTCAGCATCAGACAGATTATATTTCAATTTTCATTGCTTACCCTTTCTCATCTGAGCTATAATTTCAGAGTAGTGTCTAGTTTAGAGGAGGAAAAATGTCTAACAAGCTGAAAATAACCACTATTGGTTTCTAGCGATGCATTTGAGGCATCACCCCACAACATAACAAGAAAACTTACAGTAAAACCAAACGGAGGTGATGAGAAGCAAGTATCATCACCTCATCTCTGATAGTAATGATTAACTGCAAAGAATGCTATTTCACCTAGACACAGCCATTGGGTCCATCACAGAAATTACACGCATGAACTGAACTGATTGAACCAGCTTCACGCTGCTTACACTCAACTACACGAAAATGCAGCTCAGCCTTCTCCACAGCACTGGTCTCAAAACAGACCAGAATCACCTGGTATGAGCAGAGCTCAAAACCCCACACTGAAATCCTGGACTGCAGCAAGAGAAACGGGGCTCCTCCTCACATGGTTCATCCCTGCCTTACTTCTAGGTGTTCAAAGTGAATGAAAACCAGACGAATGCTCAGGGAAACCTAGCTATGAGATTTTCTCATAGCCCTGCATCCGCAGGATAATTGCACAAATAAATAAATTTAGATGTCATATTTGAGACTAATGTATTCCAAATTTATCTAGGCCATGTCAACAAATGAAATTATTCTTAGAAATCACTCGGGACTCCTCCATATTCTAAGAAAACAAATAACAACCAACCACTACAGCTCATCTGGAATAATCTGTAACTTCTGTCTCTAACCCAGAAGAATCATACCATTCTCCAAGTGGGAAAAATCAAAGAGAATATTGTTCCAGAGTCGACTCAATAGCAAGTTTTCCTCAAGCAAGCAAGTCTCCAGGCTACAACTCCAAGACAACACTAACTTATCAAAGGAAAGAGCTCAAAGCCATTAAAGAAACATAAATAGAAAGCCCTAATGCCCAATACAGAATTCTCCATCCCCTAAGGAAACATCTTAAAAATAGCCCAGTTGAGATCACAGTATTACTTCATCACTTACTTGTCAAGAGTTTCATCTAGGGTCTCATAAGAGTTCTTGTAGCACTCTATTCTTTTCATGAAGTCTTCTGTTGCTTCATCATTACTACAATCAACATAGTCAGGACTACCCAGCTTCACTTGCTGTTTAAAATAAAGAAAAGGAGAATAGTACACGAGTTTCTCTCCTTTTTCAATTGAGGTTTAAAGAAACAGGAAGTTTTTGTTTCTGTTCTCACTCTTATTTTCTAGACGCTAATTAAAATACACGTCAAGCAAACATAATTCATTTAATTAAACTTACGAGATCGTATACAACATGGACAGGAAAAGAACTCAAGTGTTCCATTAAAGTTTTATTTGCTATTGGAAGTTCTTATAATGTACTTCTAAAAATACTGAGCTACTTTAAACTTGACTAAAAATAGTTAAAGCGACCTTTCCTATACTCACCACAATGTTTGCAGCAATGACTTCTGGATCCACACATACTGATTCAACAAAAAAAGTCTTTAATCCAAACGGGAAGTGATGTGCACAGAAGGAAGGAAGAAAGAAGATCCATTAAAACGCCTCTGGAGACTAACACACATGAGCAGCATGCTGCTTGCTTCCCTGCTAACCCCTTTAAGATTACTGGAGAACAGCTAATGCAAAACAATCCCCGGCAGAAGGCAGAAAGTTTTTGGTCTGTACAGAACTAACATAGAATTCCCCCTCTGTTTCTGCAGTAAAAATCCAAACTGCACCAAACCCCATATTTTAAGTAGCTTTTGTTGACTGTACACACAGAACTACAGATCCCGGATCACAGAAGTGAAGTCATAGCATAAAATATTAGCTCCAAACAGTGCACACATTAATGACAATAAAATGAGGATGGGGTCACTTTTCATCACAAAAAATGCTTGAAGACACAAGAAGTTCTACGGCCTAAACATCTAGGAAGGATGTGGTCTATACTAGCACATCTCTACACTAGGGAGTACAGAGAAGGGCAGAACTATCACTGCCCTACTTATCCAGGCAGCAGCTCAGAATCCCTTTGCTTTTGACTCACCTTATATCCATTTTCTTCACCAAATTTGTAAATAGTTTCTCTGCGTTCTCGAGTTGTGTTTGTAGCATCAAAGACCTAGGAACAGTTAGAGAGAGAGAGGGAGAGGACTTTAAAAAGCATCAGAGCCACATAAATGTTTTACCAAAGTAAAACGTTTGCCAAAGTAAAAACTCCACCTCATGCCTCCAGCAAAACTTATAGTTAAATGTTTTTTCCCCGACTAGTTAATGAAAGCACCATTATGCATCAATATGCAGATATGTAGCAATTTGAGTTTCTCCTGCTCTCTTCAGAGATGTCTTACATCAGTAGCACAATTGCCAAGCAATATCCAGGATGCTTTTTGTTCATAAGTCTTTTACCTTTCACTGGAAACACTAGACTATTAAATAGAAACACAAGCAGGCTGAGAGAATTGGGGTTGTTCAGCCTGGAGAAGAGGAGGCTCTGGGGAGACTTTAGAGCAGCTTCCAGTACTGAAAGTTGACCCCTCGAATCACAAAGTTGCTCAATACAACATCATCACCCTGACCTAAAGTACTTCTTTCCCTGCAGCCACAAGGCAGACCTAATATCAAATCCAGAAGAAAAAAAAAATCTGATATACTGAATAGATACTGGAATAATTTAGGCTTCGTATGATCCAGCACACACATACAGTTTTGTGGGGAAACATCTCAAAAATCTGTCTTCAAACTTACAGCCACGTGCCCGTTTTCTTCACTGAGGTACTGTCGGACGTCATTCAGCGCTGCTAAGGCACACTGTCTTAAAAATGAAAGAGAGGAAAACTCAAATGCTAGTTAAAGTCATTTTATTAATGCAGTTGTGCACTGTGACCAAAGTGCCCTGCATGCGTTAGGGGACGTCTCTCCAAACCACACAGTTTTTACTTAGCACCCTCCCAAAACATGCTAAAATCCAGAGGTAAGTGATGCTAAGGAAACTTGGCCATGGCCACCTGCCTAAAAAACCACCAGCCCACTGCCTCCCTGTGCAACCCATTACTATGATACTGCTGCAGAACATCTACCAGCTTTGCTGACCAGGACAAGTTTTCATTGATCTAAAGTAAAATCACTGAATCACCCCTGCAACGGCATTCTTTTCTTGATTACCTATTCATAGATATTTGCTGCCTAATTTGATTGCCAAAGATGGAAAAATAAATGAACTGCAGGCTTTCACTTTTTGGCCCTAAGTTAAAGTGGAGAGACAACTATTTCTCAGTTATCTACTACTTCTAACTATTGCATAAAAATTGATTATATAAAAAAAAAACCCTGTTAAGACAGAGTAACACAAAGTTAGCAACGAGTATTAGAGACAGAAGTGAAAATAACATCCCACAGTAGTCACTGACATACTTTATACTCGTCTTACATCTGGAAAAGAATAAATTCATTTGCAACTTTCTTATTTCCCCAGCATTAGTATTACCTTCAAAGTCCACTATAGTTTCTAACACAAAAAATACTGGAGAGCAACATAATGTTGTGCACGACTTACTCCTTAGCAGAATTGTACACAACTTATTAGTAGAACAAAGCCTCATTTGCTTCCAATAAGCACAGTTTTTTGCAGTACCAACATAAAACCTGCCCATTTCAAAAGCCTTTACTTGTTTTTGACTTCCAGACTGAAATGCTTCACCCTTCTGCATTTACCATATTGTGGATGTAGTTGGATCTTAAAAGAAAAATGAAGGTTTTTCCATGCTGGCAGTACTTGCACATTAGCATCGTTAATGAACGTCAGGCACTGGGATTCATCAGTCAACTGTTCACTAAATAAACAAACTCTCTTTACTCATTGCTAACTAGGCAGATTAGCACACAGCCCATTTCACGTTCTATTCCTTACCATTTAGTCTAATAGGTGACACAGAGACACGTTAAAAGGTTTGGTTCTACCTCTAAGCAAAAAGGCAAAGGCTAATGCACCCCCTCACTACTCTTCGGCCCCAGAGCCTTAAGAGGTTCTTGGGGAAGTTGTTCTCCTTTGACATTAGCAATACTCAGCTGCTGCCGAAGGGGAAAGAGGAGAGCAAGGACAAGCAGAGGGGCAGCCACAAAACAAACTCCAGACAGTGGCAAAGTCCATGCATTTTTGATGCATGAGCCAAAGCAATTAAGAATAAAACACTCCTTGTTTTAAGGAGCCTAAACAAATCGCATTTCCATTCCCCTAAGATTTCTGTTCCCACTCATTTCATATTGCACTCTTAAATGTTTTCCCAAGCATAGTGAAGATAACAACGAATGGTAAAGAAAACCAGAAGACTTCCCCATTCGATCTTCTTTAAGAGGCCTTCTCTAGATTTTCTCCTCGTCATTTCATACTGCAGTCTCTTAACTGTCTTTCTTGAGTATACAGAACAACTTAAGAGCTGTCTCTCAAGAGCAAATTACACAGGCTACCATTTATATCCCAACAGCATTGTGTAGCAAAACACATTCAAAACTTACTTCCTGATTTTCAAGCCTTCTTCATTGTCAGGCAGGAAGAATTCAAAAGATTTATACTTCTTCACCAAATCTCGACGATACTGACCGACATTAAATTCTGCCAAGAAGAAACCAATATTAGAGGGAAATAACGATGTTCACATAAAAAGGACAAAAATTATGACAGCTTGGAAACCAAATGACCTGCAAAAATCAAATAATCCAGCGTGTATGAAGTCACCGTACCGTACTACTTCCTGAATTTTGGAGAGGTGGTTCATTTGGGTTTAACTGTAAAGACAACAACAAAACATAGAAGTGGGAAAAGAACATTTGGGCTGTAGGGTAGCTTCCATGGAGTCACCCAACCATGGTGCTGTGCCTCCATCTGCCAGCTTGCCTGGACAGCAAAAGAAACTCTCTATCCCCCTTTGCAGGGACAGTTGGAAATCTATTCCAGTAGCCTGCAAAGGACTAATAGCAATCTAGTTCTCTCTTCTCTGTATACGTGTAGTGAATAATATTCCGACAGCAGCTCCCAAAACTTTCAGCTCTTTTTTAAGCACAGAAGAGTTTGAAACAGGACTAACCACACTTGCTTTTCATAAGTGAAACTTAAAATTCAGAGTTCAGAAACATCTGTTCAGAATTCTGCTCAAATGTTTGTTTCTTAAGGATCAGTACACACTATTTCACCACCTCTGTTCCATTTATTTTAACAAATGCTTAAGTTGTAAAAAAAAGAAACCAGCACAAGTACCAAACATAATTTTACTGTGATCCCTTTTTAGTGGTCAAAGAAAATCATTCCTTATCCGAGCAAGGTTCTACAAAAATCTGCAGCCATACACACGTCACTGTATCAGATATGAGATTATGGGAAGGCATTTGTGTTTTGCCACACAGCAGACAACAACGCTGTAACAACTTTGAAAACAGGCCTCTGACGTAGGATTAATGTTTAACTTGTTTCTGACCTACAGGTTCTCCCTGATGAACTGCGAAGCGTTTTTATTAACACTATAGCAAACAAATACTCTGTTTGAGAAGCTGCCACAGTGTAACTCTTATACTTGCCAGGCTTCATTTCTGGAAAGAGGAAAAGAAATAAAATAGACAATTCCTGAGTTGTAATTGAGAAAAGAAGGTAAAAAGGCTCAACCATAAACTGCCATTGGGATAGGGAGCGGCAGATAAATAAATAAATATCGTTTATCCCCTCAAAAGTCAAGTTTTGTTTGAATTCAACAATGCTGATATAATTATTTTGCAGTTAACTGTACAACACAGATGATCGCACAATCCAGGTTATTCCGTGACAGGCTTAATGAACACTGGCCATACCAGCTACATGAAAAGCTGCCCCATTGTAAAAAAAACAGGATGCAAGAAGCTCAGGCGTTCAGTGTTGTGAGGCAACAGTCCTTTAAAAAATAACGAATTTCATAAGAAATGATAATTACTGCAAGAAGGTCACACACAGCAAAGGAGTGAATGCTACCTAGCGTGATGATCTTTAGCCCTCGTTATTAGCATCCACCCCTGTGGAAAGGTTTCATTAAGCCACCTGGTACCACAGTGACCACACAGCCAGGACCATTCAAAAAAGTTTCCAAAGTTCAGTATCTAAAAACAACATTGCAACACAGTTCTATTCAGGCATCTAATTGACCTCATTTCCTTCAAAAAGCCTAGACAAGCGCCCTTTGTATTTTTAACTATTTCACGTTCTAAATGAGAGGGAATTTTGGAAGGAACAAAAGAACTGATGGTTGAAACAATTGGACTCTCATCAACCCTAGGTTATGTACCTCCACCTTCTGTTCTTGAACTCTCCGTCTTGCTTAATTACGTCACATGAAAAGATACCATTTATCTTCTCTCTGGTTTACAGACCCTCATAACTTTAACCATCTGTCTCTGAGAATAAGAACACTGACTATATTAAGCACACACTTAACTTTAAGACATTAAGAGCCAAAGGGTAACTCCAACCTTATCTGTCAATTCAGTCCCCATCAATTACCAAGGTGTTATCTATTCCCTCAGTCCTGAAGTATTCCAAATTGACTTCAGCTTCGCTAAAGCTGCAGCACTGCTGACAATAAACAAGAGCAAGGGTCTGTGGTTTTCCAAGAAAATTCTAAGTCACCCTTTCCAATCAAGACAAATCATAACCAGCAACCTAGGATGAAAGCTCATTTAGCAACTTCATGTTGTACATTTTAGTTAAATTAGGAAGTATTTTTTATGAGGCACAGGCACGTATTTTCTGATGTGCTGCTCACAGAAGCCCATGAAGCTGGGTTCACGTGGACTTAAGTCTTGTTTCCTTGATTTGGGCCCAGAAGACATCACAGGAGCTCAGGAATGAGGTAGGACAGACAGACCCTTGGCATAACCAATCTAAGCCATCATTTCCCACTCAAAACACACATATAGAGCTCTTACAAGAGCAATCACGAGTGGCTGGTTCAGTTCCTCGCACTCTTACTGTTCACAAAGCTGTAACTCATTCCACAAATGCAGCTAAACAAAGTTATGCAGAGAATTGCACCATTGCACAAAGTTCACAGAGAAGAGAAGCTGGAGAAGCCAGAACTTTAACCCAGAAGTGCTGACTTCTTGTCCGCTTGTAAACAAGATGCCCTTTCACCCACAAAGAAAGGGGAAGGAAAAAAGAAAAAACAACACCTGAAGAGCCAAAGCGTTAGGCATAATGGCAAAAAGTTCATTTAGGCATCTGGCAGAAGGAGATAAATGAACAGTCACCAGAATTTGATTAATTAACATCCAAACAGAGAGCCCGTGCTTGCTATTGCATAAAACTAAGTTAACAAAGCAGAAAGTTGTTAAGTACTCAAACTGGGCAAGGAAATTACTGGGAATTAGGTTTATAAAACACCTAACATCAGCCCTATCCTTCTGACATAAACAAAAGTAAATCCATCACCTTTTGTAGGCACTCCAATCCAGTTCAAGTAGCGCGTCAGCTTCTTCGAGATGTAGGTTTTTCCTCTTGCTGGGAGACCCACCATGACAATCAGGGTAGGGCAATTGGTCATACATACTGAAAGAAAAACAGAAAACCAGGATTTACCATCACCATCCCCACAAAGCAACAGCTTATACTGCAGTGGAGAATTACAGGCTGTGCACTCTCTGAGGAGGTGACCGTTCAAGCAGCTCATGCACCGTGCCTCACTGTTTCAGGGGGTTTCTTCTGGAGTTCAAAGGACCTAACGAGGTTTCTTAACGCTGTGCTGAATTTTGGAGGGTGAGCCAGTGATAGTGCAACGCTGGACACACGTTGTATACAGGCAAAAGACAAAAATACGTATGTAATCTGCATACATGTTTTAAGACATACAAAAACAACACCAAAAGGAGGGCATCGACATCTCACACCCCTGGGTACCTCGGTTCAGTGCTTGCATTGAAAGGAAACGGCAAGGTGTACAGGCTTTTTAAATCTTTAAGGGAAGACCTCAACATTGCTCAACCTCTTCTCGGTTTTGAGTAAAAGCACAGCAGACGTAGCTTAATGCATAACAGCATGACATGGTACACATTATTTATTATTTCTCCCTGAAATGTTAACACAAAAACCTCTCTTGAAACAGAGCTCAATTTTACTGTTCTTCAATGGTTACTAGGAATAAAGCACAACTTTTCTATGCAATCAAGTACAATAATCTGATATGCAGATATACACATAGAAATACTCTTAATCAAAGTCAGAGTGTTTAGTATAATGTGGGGTTTTTAACTAAGTCCCAGTTAGATATATAAATCAAACACCTTGCAGCACTTCCCTTCAAATGACAAGTTTTTAAGCATCTTAAAGGCACAAAATAATGGATACCTTCCATGAATCTACCACGGCTACAAGGAACTGCCTAAAAAGAAAGAAGATTATTTTAAGGTGGTGTAAAGATACCACCAGCTCCTTCCACCCCATATTCCAAGGGAATCCCTACATGCAGTTTCCTCAGTGTCTGGACAGAGGAGGAGTCAATTCACTCCAGAAGACTAATCTCAGTGTTACGCCCTAAGGTGTAACCCAACTGTTGTACAAAGCACTGCGATTGCCCAAGATTCCCAAACCTTGGATTGACTAAGTGTCATCCCACAAAGCCACTCGCACGAATCTGGCACGGCTACTCCACATAGCACACCCATCAAAAACAAACAAACAGATCAGCAAAGACAGATAGAATGGTTTGGGTTGGAAGCGACCAGTTGCTCCAAGCCCTGTCCAACCTGGCCTTGAACACCTCCAGGGATGGAGCATCCGTGACTCCTCTGGGCAGTTTGAGCCAGGGCCTCCCCACCCTCACAGGAAAACACAAATACAACTATACTGAAGCAAAATTCTATTTGCAGAAGTAAAGGCTGGCGAGCTACTGTGAAGAAACCTGCAGCCCCCTTAAAAGCTTGCTTCACAGATGACACTGATGGCCTCTCTCTAACAGCCAACTGATAACAACACCCAGCCAACGTCTGTTTGTACCTCACTGAGCAGCAAATGAGATCAACACAACTGCACCACCATGTAACAGGGACTTCTCTTTTCACTGCCAAGCATTCAGTGTGCAAGCCACGCATCACAAATATTTTTATGCAGATTTCCTCAAAGAAAATAGCAAAACTAGCAAAATTGCCTTTACTAAAGCCATACACATGATTTAACACGCACATCTAATCTGTTATTTTAAACACTGTGCACCACTATTTAATTTGTAATTATACAGTAGAAACTAAGGGAGTTATCTGCTTATCCCAATCCAACAAGCTGCAGTCCCATTCTGATTAGGTGCCAGGGTGATGGAGACTCCTCACTCAGAGGCAACACACAAAAAACACATCAAAAATACCAAACAGTGAAGGCAAATAGACAAGTGACTAAGGCATTAAAACAAAGTATTGGAATTTAAGCAAAGACATTATCCCAGTTAAAAAAAAAAAATCTTATACACTACTGAACAACACAGCAAGTTGCAACTCAGTAAAATTATGACTCCTTACTCTTAACTGTCTAGGAAAAAAGAAACTATGTGCTTGGGTTTTTTTGCCTCAAACTCCACTGTGAAATAACGCAAGATGAAGAAGGTTGTGAAATCCATCTGGGACACTGAGGAATCTAGATCAGCATTTCATCAGCCCTCAAAACACACAGTCTTGTGAAATCAGAGACAGGAGCCAGTATTTTTCAAATTCACCTACTACCTAACATCATCAGCTGTTCTTTCCTTTCACCCAAAACAAAGTTTTGGGTTTTCCTTATCTGTTTTAAATTTCTAAGTCAGCTTTTAAGGTCATATGCTTTTTGTATCAAACCACTACAGCTAGCCAGCTGAAGTTTACAAAGTATTCGTACCGTTCCTATGGCCTTTGACTCAAGGCCTGTTCTCCAGAATCGCTGTACTATTTAAAGGCTCACACACAAATATCTTTAACTATAAGCCAACACAACCACACTTCCAAATAAAGTTTGCCCTATGTGTTTTCCCCTATTGCTTATCCAATTTAACTATTGTTAACCCATTTTTTCCTGCTGATCAACAAGGATGGTCACCCTTTTTTGCATCCCACAGAGATGAGTTCCCCATCCTGCTCCTATACTCAAAGCAGCCCGTTATCTTTTAATATGTCACCCTCTTTTTGTCCAAATTACCGGTTTCTAACATCACTTTTGTACAAGATTCAGAACTCATTAGAACTCATTTGAACTCGTGCCACCCTTCATGCCCTCCTAGCAGCCTTTCCACCCACTTGCTTCTTTTTACCGTTGCGCTAATGCCAACAGCAACGGCCCCATCACAGATCCTGATCCTCAGGCTTCAGCCGAGTGTTGTCCTCACTTCATTCACTTATCTTCAGCTTCAGTTCCCTAGGGCTGGGAGTACACAAGCGGTGTGAGCTCAAAGGGTAGAGTTCTTTAGGGCAAAGATCATCTTCATTAGATACTTTTTTTTTTTGGACCTAACATACATTCACAGTGCTGTATGCACAGCAAATAATTGTTAGAATGACCAAATTCCAGCAGATTTGGGGAAATGAAGCCACTAATTGTAATGGAAGGGGGGAAAGTTTAACCACAGGAAGCTCACTATTTATCTCTCACTCTATAAACATCCTCTGCTGGGCTCTCAAAACAACTTTCACTATAGAACACTGCTATTAGGATTTTTTGTCTATGTTTGTAGCCCATTGCTTGATCCATAGACCTTGAAGCAATCCGACATCCAATACCAAGAGTACCTTTAGCGCAACCTATTTACAGGCAAAACCTTTCACATAAGACCACAAAAGGCAAGTGGCAATTATTAATAAAAACACACACACTTACTTCCTACAAGTCTTACTGTGGGAGGTCACTTAGAACAGTTATTTTCATTGTACTGGCCTCAGGAGCTGTAAAAGCTCAGTCTGCTTAGCAGGGCTTACACGCACCTAGAACTCCTCCTTGAAGACCTCATAATGCACAGACTGAAAAGAACTAGCTCTTCATAGCCCCGTTACAGCTGAACCCTGGCACAGCTTGCCAGGCTGCTTCTCCCCCAGAGATCTACAGTTGCTGTAACTTTAAAAGAATTGCAGTTAACACAGGTAAGACCCCTTCAAAGACCAAAATGTCAACACCTCAACTGAAGCATCCACAATTCTGCTCACCCACTTTCTTCTAGAAAGACAAAGTAAGACTAAAAGTAGTGCAGATAAACATCATCAGCATGAACAAGGAAAGAAAAAAGCCACAGGAGACTTAAAGACTTCACATTGCTTAGCCTAAGAATTCAGAAGACACCAGGTCAACCACCTTCACTGCTTCCACTGGAAAGTTACTCTTGGGGACAAGAAATCCATTTCCAATTCAAGCTTGTATGCCCCAAATGACCCAGTCTGGCAGGCCATCCTAAGCTGCCACAGCCCAGCTCACAGGTGACACTGCACCATCAGAGCCCAGGGCAATGCACAACACTTGGGAGCCCAAGAAAAAAAGGATGCCACAGCCCCCTTGCACCAGAAAAATTAGACAGTGTTCTCAGTTTGCTGAAACAAGAGAGACAGTTCGATCAAGGAAGAGTAAATCCTGCTCCTCTCTAGGCTGTTTAACTCTTGCATATCATAAATAACTGTAGAATGTTATGGGTACACTGCAAGAGCAAGCCTGTGCAGAAGGAAAAGGAATAAAAATATATGTCCATATCTGCCTCTCTAGCAAAAAGGTCTGTCAATCATAAGAGATCCTGGACCCCAAAATTATCACAGAATGGTTTGGGTTGGAAGGAACCTTAAAGATCACCCAGTTCCAACCCCCCTGCCATGGGCAGGGACACCTCCCACTGGATCAGGTTGCTCAAAGCCTAAGGATTATAGAATACAACAAAAAATACCAGATAGATGAAATATTTTAAGTTAGTTCATATCAAAAAGCTAAACAATTCTAGCAAGACCAGATTACATGCAATCAATGTGCACTTTTGCTCTAGAGGATTTGTTTGGTGCCGCTCAGGTTTTTCGCTAAAGCACAGCCCCTACGATAAAGCAATAACAAATCTTGTTTGGAAGAGCGATGCTACGTCAAGGCCAAAAGAGAGCATCCTCTTTGGCACGTTCACAAAAGCAATTAGCCACAATTTCTGACCTTTTTCTGTTTCCGCGTCCTCCTCTGACCACACACTATTTTTTTAGATGCAGGAGTAAATCATTTCACACAGAACAGCCACCTGCTTGCCTAGTGGAACCCAAGGAAGCCTGGGTTTTTCTTCAGCCAGGGCTGGACCAGGACCAGGTGGCAGCAGCCAGCAGAGCCCTCCTCTGCTGCCAGTGCGCCCGCTTTGCATGACAAATAACAATCCCACACCACAGAGCCCCTTTGTCTCCAAAACTGCCCTGTACCAAACCTCACTTATTTGAGTAAGGAGGGGAAAAACGAAAAAATAAGACACTGGCAAGGCAAAGTTTCTTAATAAACCAGGGTTTCGCAAGCCCACAGCCAAAGTCTTGGGAGGCGGATAGCACGGCTGGATGCGCATTGGGATCAGGAAAGTCATTAACTCACACAGCAGATGGGCTGATAGAGCTCCAGCCTCAGGAAAACAACAAAAACACAGTGACATTTTCTTGCCTCTCTCCAAGAGGAACCTGCTGAGCATAAAGGCTGCTTGGAAGCAAAGCACATAAAACAACAAAGCCCCCCATACTAAGGAAAGCAAGGGGAATGGATGCTCTTCCCACCCCAGCCTCCCATTGGACACAGATCCAACAGCTTGGGGGTTTTCAGAAATTAAAGCCCAGGTGAAGGCCTTGGGAGACCGGATCGTTATCAGGATGGGGAGCCCAGCTCACCATATGGGGTCCAACCAGGCATGGGAGGGGAGCAGCAGCCTTTGGGGGTCCCGTTGATGGGGGTATCCCACTGATAAGTGGGGTCTCACTGGTGGCGGCAGGGGGATCCCACAGACGGAGGGGAGCCTTGGGGGTGTAGGGGGTGCCTCACTGACCAGGGAGGTCCTACTGACTTGAGGGGGGAAGGGATCTCACTGACACAGTGGTCCCACTGACCAGGGAGGGGGACGAATCTGCTGATGCTGGTGTCCTGATGACTGGGGAGGAGAGAGAATCCTGTCAGTGCTGGGGTCCTGATGATGGGGAATGGGGGCACCCAACTGATGCAGGGGTCCTGATGATGGGGGACGGCGGGACCTCAGTGACAAGTGGGTTCCGATGATCAGGGAAGGGGGGGAGCCCACTGAAGCTGGCATCCTGATGACTGGGGATGGGGGGGATCCCACTGATGCTGGGGTGATGATGTGGGGGTCCCAATGATGGAGAGGGGTTGAATCTGCTGATGCTGGTGTCCTGATGAGGGACAGAGGGATCCCACTAACACTGGGGTCCAGATGACCGGGGGCGGGGGGAGGAAGTGCTGATGCTGGGGTGATGATGGAGGGACCCCATTGATGCGGGGGCCCTGACGATGGGGAACGGGGTGGGTCCCGCTGATCCAGGGGTCCTGATGATGACGGGGAAGGAGGGTCCCTCCCTCCCTCCGCCCCCCGCCCCGCTCACCGCCGCGCTGGGCGCTGTGTCCCGCCGGCAGCCCGTTGTCGTAGGGCTCCCACGTCTTGTGCAGCGGGTTCTGCGTGAGCTCCCGCGCCGGCCCTGCCGCCGCCATCCTCGCCTTCCTCCTCCTCCTCCTCCTCCTCCTCCTCCCACTGCAGCGGCGGGCGGGGCCGCACCGCCCCGGGGCCGGACCGGCAACCGCAACACCCCAACCGGGCACGGACACGGCGTTCTTGCTCCCCCTCCCCCGGGACTGGGACCCGCATCCCCCGAGACTGAGCATCTCGGTCCCCCCCGGGACTGGGAACAGCATCCCCGACCCTAACCAGGGCACGGACACCGCATCATGCCCCTGGGACCGGGAACCGCATCTCTCCCTCCCGGGATAAACACCCGCATCCCCATCCCCAGGGCACGGAAACCGCATTTCCCCCACCAAGGACTGGGAACAGCATCTCTCCCTCCCAGGATAGAGACCCGCATCCCCGTCCCCAGGGCACAGACACCGCATTTCCCCCCCAAGACTGGGAACAGCATCTCTCCCCGTCGGACAGAGACCCGCATCCCCATCCCCGCGGCTCAGTCTGGGGCAAAGAAGGCTCCAGGATGCCCAAAAGCAGCTCCTCTCCCCAGCACTGAAAGGGATGGAAGCTCCTTTAAGCAGCTGGTCTATTCCTTTAGCCATGGAAAAAAAAAAATAATTAATTTAGTTTTACATATCATAAACACAAGCCTAAGCCAGAAACGCTGTGCCAGGCGATATCAGAGCTCCACGGGATGCTGGTTTTAAAATACACCGACACTTGGGTTTCAAGCACCCAAGGCAGAGTCAGAGGTCACACCTTCCCTCCCTGGAGTTTTCAATCTACTAATCCAAAGTTACTTCTCAACCAAAAGCAACGGGGAAAAAAAAAGAATATTGAGGGGGGAGTCCACACTGATAACTGAATATCCCAATTTCTTTCTAGGTATTCCACACCAACAGATTATATTTCATCAATTAACCAAATTCTGCCACTACTGAAAGGGGCTCCAGGAGAGCTGGGGAGGGACTCTGGATCAGGGAGTGCAAGGATAGGACAGGAGGAATGTCCATGGCCGGGGATGGAACTGGATGACCTTCATGGTCCTTTCCAACCCAAACCATCCCATGATTCCATGATCCGGAGGCAGACAGCAGCAAAGCTGCAGCCAGTGCCAGGTGCTGACAGGCAGGCAACTCTGCTTTCCACAGCCAGTAGAAAGCAAAAATATCATTAGGAACCACATCATTAAAGTTGGAAACGACCTCCAAGATCACCAAGTCCAACATGTCACTGCCCTAGAAGGGCCTTCCTTTAAAGCCTCCAAACCAGGGAGCACGCACCACATTTTAACAAGCCAAAGAAACATAGAATAGCCACTTTCATTATTCATTCCCAGGCACTTGGACACTATGACACTAGCCTAAATATATCTGTACTGACCTTCATTTGTATTTTTTTTAATACTAGTCAGACTGAGCATCTGAGGATTGGGTTTAGCTTCACTATTCCATTACAAGCTAAAATGTAGCTTTTTAAACAACAGAAAATCAGTTCTCAGAGGTATTTGGTGAGACACCCCAGGAGAGTTAGCGCTGTTCCTCCAAAACCACATTGTCTTGAACTGCCAATCCCTCTTTTTCAAAGCTGATTTCCTTCTCCTCAAGATTAATTGCAGTTCTCATCTGTAGGCGCCTGCTCCATCTTTTCATGCTAGCATTTTCTTCCCGATTTTGTTTTGAGTTGATAGCCAAGGCAGGAAGGGCAGAGGAATTACAGGAGTTACACGGCACAAAACAAGAGAGGGGGAGGTTTGAACACCTAAAAGCTTCTTGGTTTCTCCCAAGTACGTATTTACTTCCAACAGCTGCCAAAAGGGCTGTGAGCAGGAACAGTTTAATCTGTGTTCCAGGTTAATCCTGGAAACCCTGTCTCCTGTGCACACACAGAGAACATCCCAACCAACAGATGACAGACTTCAGGGGAGAGTCCAGCACCAGGACGTGCCCAACCCTCCCAGTCACAGCCAGGCTCACTGGCACCAGGACGCTTTGGCTTTCTTAACCCTGCCTCCAGTAAGGCCAGGCAAATGTTAACAGAAATAAGAGATTAACAGGAATGCCAATTTAGGAAATACACTTCTTGTTTTACCTGCATTAAGTAGAAAAATGCAAGAAATCCTTCCAATCTCTAAAAGCAAAGTTTGTACAGTCTTTCTGTAAATCCACACACAGAACGAAAATTCTGCTCACTTGCAGCTGAAAACACTGACCTGATGCCATTCCTACAAGAACATCATTTTTCAGAGGTCTGCAGAGCAAGTTACCCCATTTTTAAGCCCCTTCCCCACAACACGAGGCACAACACCACTGAACTCTCTGCTTGCTCAGGGAGATTTAAACCAGTGGCACCTGCACGAAATTTAAATGAGGATTTGTCCAGGTGGTTGTAATGACAGGTGTGTATGGACACCTACTAGCCTTTTTTTTTTTTCCATGAGGTAAAGCCTTCAGCATGGATTAATGACAAGTTTACATTATTATTTTGTTGATCAAACTTATTTAAAGGCCATGAGGGTTTTTTTGTATAACCTCAGTGTAGCAACAAGCTGTTTGGCTGATGACACTGAGAACAGGAATACAGAAGTATTGTGCTACTCCTGCGGTTTCATTTCAAAACATTGTTTTCAAGGGCACTACACTCAGTTCCTAGAAAGAGACAGAACAAATAAACATATATAAACGATAGAGATCACCTTCTGCACAATCACATCATCATCAACCACTGTCCTAACACAAAGGCTTGAGAAGCACGACTGGTTCCTGCAGGTGGAGTGCTGGGAACTCAGTTTTGTTCACTACAGGGAAGACAGGAATAAAGCCTTCACTCCTTGGAAGGCTTTTTACACAAAGCTTCTGCTCTCAGGGCCACGCTGAGCTGAAAGCTTACCCAAAGAAGCACCTCCCTGCAGATGTAAAACATCGAGGGGAAAATGAACTGCTGCACAGAAACAGAATGTGCTTAAGCCAAGGAACCAAGCTGTACTCCTCTTCTCGAATGACTGACTGACAAGATGGGAAACTCTTATGGTTTCATGCATAAAGCAAGTGGTAATTATTCCTCAGACAGGGAGCAATAAAAGAGACTGAATGAAAGTATATGCTTCATCATACAGGAACCTTACCTTGGATCTGTAAATAACGTGGTAATCACATAATACGAGTTCTGCAATATCTGCCAGTCACTCATGTATCTCATTTCCCCAGGAAAGGTAACACTTTATAGTCTGACAGGCTATAAAATATCCATAACCCACCCAACATCTCTGCCTCCTGTCTTTCCACCATCACTCTGGCAGCACCAGCTCACTACTGGGAATAAGAAAAGACAGCTTTTCAGGTCTCCAGTTGCCCACACCCTCACCACACTAAGCACAGCAGACAGCTCACAAAACCCAGATCGCAAACCCTTCTGCAAGCATGGAAAATACAGCTAGAGATATCTGTAAAATGAGTACAGGATGGACAGCCAGCCAGAGGTTACGATGTGTGTTTTATCTAATCACGACGGCTGGAAAGGCAAACACCGTGCTGTGCCCAGCACCGAGATGAAGCATATGAGATGGTTTTGGCACTGCTATTACAGCCCTGACGAGAGTAGGACAATATCCTTGTCCTGCTCTCATAGCAAACCACAAAGAAGGGTTTTCAGGGAAGCTGCAGAATCATAGAATGGTTTGGGTTGGAAGGGGCCTTAAAGCCCATCCAGTTCCACCCCTGCCAGGGGCAGGGACACCTCCCACTGGATCAGGGGCTCCAAGCCCCATCCAACTGGCCTTGAACCCCTCCAGGGATGGGGCAGCCACCCCTGCTCTGGGCAACCTGGGCCAGGGCCTTCCCACCCTCAGCATGAAGAAATTTCTCCTTATGTCCAGTCTAAACCTGCTCCTGTCCAGTTTATCCCCGTTGCCCCTCATCTTATCACTCCAAGCCTTTGTGAACAGTCCCTCCCCAGCTTTCTTGCCCCCACTCAGCTACTGAAAGGTCACTGCAAGGTCTCCCTGTGGCCTTCTCTTCTCCAGGCTGAACAACCCCAGCTCTCAGCCTGTTCTTGTACGGGGGGTGCTACTTGCGGCCTCCTCTGGACCCGTTCCAATAGCTCCATCTCCTTAAGCTGAGGATTCCAGAACCGGCCGCAGGACTCCAGATGAGGACTCACGAGCGAGGAACAGAGGGGCAGCTCCACCTCCCTGGCCCCGCTGGCCCCGCTTCCTTTGGATCAACCCTCCCCCTCGGTCACCCGCTCTCTCCCGGCGCATCGAGAGGCGCAGCGGGTCCCCCCAGCCCCGCCGAGCCCCGCGGGGCCTGCCCCGCACCGCCCGCTCCGCCCGCCAGGGGGCGGCGCCCGCACCGCTCACCCCGGGCCCAACCCTGCCCCTGCCCCCCGGCCCTCAGCGCCTCAGCCACCCGGCTTTGAAACCCCCCAGGGAGGGGGACTCACCCCCTCCCTGGGCAGCCCCTGCCACTGCCCGGTGACCCTTTCTATGAAAAAAGTTTTCCTGATGTCCAGCCTGACCCTCCCCTGGTGGAGCTTGAGGCCATTCCCTCTTCTTCTGTCCCCTGTCACTTGGGAGAAGAGCCCAGCTCCCTCCTCTCCACAACCTCCTCTCAGGTAAAGAGCAATGAGGTCTCCCCTCAGCCTCCTCTTCTCCAGGCTAAACACCCCCAGCTCTCTCAGCCGCTCCTCACCACGAAGCTGATGAAGGGACTGGAGAACAGGCCTTATGAGGAGCGGCTGAGAGAGCTGGGGGTGTTTAGCCTGGAGAAGAGGAGGCTGAGGGGAGACCTCATTGCTCTCTACAGCTACCTGAGAGGAGGTTGTGGAGAGGAGGGAGCTGGGCTCTTCTCCCAAGGGACAGGGGACAGGACGAGAGGGAATGGCCTCAAGCTGCGCCAGGGGAGATTTAGGCTGGACATTAAGAAAAAATTCTTCACAGAAAGGGTCACTGGGCACTGGCAGAGGCTGCCCAGGGAGGGGGTTGAGTCCTCTTCCCTGGAGGGGTTTATGGGACAGGTGGATGAGGTGCTGAGGGACATGGGTTAGTGTTTGATAGGAATGGTTGGACTCGATGATCCGGTGGGTCTCTTCCAACCTGGTTATTCTATGATTCTTGTTCTCCAGCCCCCTCACCAGCTTCATTGCTCTTCTCTGCACTCACCCCAGAGCCTCAACATCCTTCTTGTGGTGAGGGGCCAGAACTGACCCCAGGATTCGAGGAGCGGTCTCACCAGTGTTGAGTCCAGAGGGAGAAGAACCTCCCTGGCCCTGCTGGTCACACCGTTTCTGATCCAAGCCAAGATGCCACTGGCCTCCTTGGCCCTCTGGGCCACTGCTGGCTCATGTGCAGTTGCTGTCAACCAACACCCCCAGATCTTTCTCCTCCAGGCAGCTCTGGAATATCCCTCTAAGAGCGTGTTTTCTTTAAAACAGTGTTTTTCCAGACACTGTTCATTTGATACAAGAAGTTACTATTACAAAAAGATGGAATATTTTGATTTAAACTAAAGTTTCACCTAAGTAACTGTGTTCTTTGAAAGTTGGACAGGCTGTCCCTCTGACAGCGTGTTTCCTCCCTCTGATAGCATGTTTTATTTTAGGCTGTTTTTCCAGACACTGTTCATTCTTTCAAGACGATAATGCCTTGTGTTCCGCATGGTCTGTGCTGAACAAACGTGTCTTCTCCTGTGAGCCCCCCTGTCTGCAGCCTTTCCCCATCTCAAAGGCAAGATCAGGCAGAGCTGGAGCCAAAGCTCCACGTTAGCAAGAGTTTTGCCTGTTGTGAAGTTCATAACAACATTGAAGTGCATCATTGGAAAGTAATAGAATATGCATAAGATTTCCAGGAAAACTTATCCACATGCACATAAGTGGGAAATGCATCCTGTCCCAGCTCTTGTCTGGCTGCACACGGTGGCTGGAGATCGCTCCCTCGTGTTGCCAGGCCTGGGAAAGGATGATCGCTTTCTGAAATTCAAAAGTGTTTATTTGCCTGCATTTTCAGTATCACCTTTGCCCGGAAAAACTAATTAATTCACTTTCAGATCTCATAAACATACAGCTAAGCCAGGTTGTAAACACCGTGCCAGGAGATTTCAGAGCTGATTCCAGAGATTTCACAGGATGCTGGCATTAAAATATACCCACTTGGCTTTTAAGCACCCAAGGTAGAGTCAGAGGCCAGAGAATTTTCCTCCATGGAGCTTTCACTCTCCTAATCCAAAGTTACTTCTCAACCATATGCAAAAAACGGAATATTGGGCAGGAAAGTCCACACTCAAAACTAAACATCCCCATTTCTTTCTAGGCATTCCACACCAACAAATATTTCATCATTAACCAAAATACTCCCAGTACTCAAAGGGTCTCCAGGGAAGCTGGGGAGGGGCTCTTGATCAGGGAATGCAGGGATAGGATGAGGGAGAGTGGTTTGAAGCTGAAAGAGGGGAGATGGAGATGAGATCTTGTGAAGAAATGTTTTCCTGTGAGGATGGGGAGGCCCTGGCCCAGGTTTCCCAGAGCAGTGGTGGCTGCCCCATCCCTGGAGGGGTTCAAGGCCAGGTTGGATGGAGAAACCAGATCCAGTGGGAGGTCCCTTCCAACCCAAACCATTCCATGATTCTACAATTCCACAGCTCTAAAACAATCCTCCTTCCACAACGTCACAAGTTTAAGAACACCAGTAGCACCTGACCTCTACACACACCTGGCAAACAGCTAAATCCAGGAGTTCTCTATTGCAATGACAAGTTGATTGAAGTAACAAGCAGGAATTAGTTTAAACAATGCATCTTAAAACATCTTAAATATTTTCTACATATTGCAATGGTGAGAGGAAGAGAGGTGAGAGTTGGAGTCCTTATTCCCCCTTTAAGAAGACAAATAGAGAGGTCTGTGTGCCCCAGCTTACAACTCTAAAAGGGTTCAGCCACATTGCAGAACAACAGCTTAGTTTCAATACAGAGTCAGGAGGCAGAATTTGCAAAGATCATTATGTATGAATGTTATTCGAGTAATACAGATACACAACAGCACAGCCTCAACACACACACACACACGTATCCAACCGACATCCAACCAACACTCCCCAATTCCACACGGACTAGATGTCTCTGACTAGCTAACCAGCAATTAACTGCATCACAGTTTTTGTCTAAAGCATACAGAATAATTCCTATTGAAATTATATTTGATTTTCTCTTTTCATGGAAAAGAAAAAGGATGTCAAGTGTACCTTGGGCAGGCTCGTGGCAGTCCTTCATTGGCCAAAATCCACACAGCTGGGAGCATCACCCCGGGACAGCTCGTGACAGCTATCTAATATACAAAGGGATTACAACATCCCCAGCCAATTAGGGGAGATGGTGACCAAACACACAACTATGCTTCACCCGTCTTGTTTGCAAGCAACAACCCTCTGACAAAAGCTGGATTTGGGGTGGAGTGGGAGAGATTTCTCCCCACACACACCTTATAGGCTGTGGGGCTGATTTCTGTTGTTTTGAGCAAGCATTTGTTGTGGTGCTCTTAAATGGTGAAAGGCTGCGGCTTCTGGGTAATGACAGCACCCAAACTTGCAACTGGGCAGAGCTTCCACCGCAATGACCAACACAAGTGCAGAGCAGATGGGATACTTGGCCTGTTCCATCACATCCCTTATTACATGAGGCTTCAGCAGGGGCCAGAATGTTCCTCCCAAGGGTAATTCCCATATTCCTGAAGCAGGGATCAAGCCTGGCAGGTTTTTCCTCACTGGAAGAGGAGTCCTTATCAACCTGCCTAAAGCCAGGGCCCATCTGCTAGGTATGTTGTCACCTTTGTAAGGCAAGTACTAACTCACCTGTGCTCAATTGCCATGGAAACCTAGAGACAAAGGAAGCTGCCCTAACAAAGAAAGAGGTGACTTTCTTCCTCCCAGGCTGTTCCTGAGCCCTTGGCTGATGTCAGGTGATGCCTTGGGAGCAGTCATGCTGCAGAAGAGATGCCTCATGAGTTACAAACTTCTCACAACTTCCCACAGAAAACAGAGCAAGTTCCTTCCCATGAAGCACTTAGCAAGCACAATGAGCAATCGGGGAAGGCAAAGTAAGCAAAATGGCTTACTTTGATTCATCCCTTCTCAGTTCAGTTTCTTGGGACTTCTTGCTACATCAGTTTCTCAACTGACCATTTCCCATCTCCTCAGGACTGCTTATGGTTTGTCCTCAAAAAAAGCCCCGTGCCTTTTGTTTTCCCACTCAGTCTAATACCCCAGGAGTCAATCCAACAAAAAATGACACATAGCCCACTATGTCCCTGAAAATTTCAAGCATCCCATATGACAAGTTCAGCAGGTTCCCCACGCCATCTTCACACATACCTCCACTTAGGACTAGATTCCAAACCAACTGAAACCACAAGGGACAGGTCTTGTGATACACAGCCCTAGTACTTGCTCCATATCTTCTGAGGAACAAATAAGTTTATCACTGCTCCATCCACTCCATATCCTATTTCCTATCATTGCCTAAAGGGAAGAAATTCCAGTTGTCTTGAAGTAGGCTGCTACCTCAAAGACAAGCAAAGCCATGGAAGGTTCATAACCAAAAAAAGAATCTGCCTTCAGCAAAACACACCTTTAGAAGTTATTTTACTAGAGTTCATTTTACTGTTAGAATTCCTGGCTACACATCATTCTGCCAGAGATTCATGAAAAAAAAAAAAAAATATATATATATATAATCAGGCTTTTTGAGAACAAGCTACTCCTAAGAACAAGAGGACTCTTCAACATTAATGAGGGAATAGATTTAAACAACACCCAACGTCCTACAAAGATATATAAATACAGATACTAGAGAGATTTCTTCAGCGGAAGCAAAATAATATCCCTTAGCATAGATAAGGAAAATAACTTCTCCAAACAGATGATGTTGGTATAAAGTAAATCAGTGGGAAAACAAGTTCTCAGCTACTCTAACAATCATCAACACACCTGATGCAAGAGAAGATCTGACAGGGCTCCTCACTCCGAGGCCTCACAGCACATTTCTTCAGCTGGAGAGTAGGTTAACTCCCACACTAATTTGCATTCATTGTATTCATCATCTACCAAAACACTGATAGTTATTCACTGTGCACACAAAACAACGAGGTAACCCTTACAGTAGTGTTTATGTGGCTCGATTCCAGCACAGTTATGTGTTTTCAAAGCCATGACAACCTAACAATTAGGAAACAAACACTAAACATACAAAGGTTTTTATTCTAAGAATTGTACCAATAAAATCTTGGATGGCTTCACATTGTATTGTGTGCACATAAAACAGGCAATCTAAGATTACTTGGGAGATACAGGTTATCACCAAACGTCATCTCACCAACATGTGGATTCCATGAGAATCCCAGAACATATGCTGAGATTCACGTACACAGTATGATCTAAAAAAATACACCCTGCTACCCTCTCACTCTTCTTTCATTATATTTATGTGAGCTGTTCTCGAAAGCATGAGCATTTGGGGCACTTCCATTATATATAAACAAATAATCATGTTAGCTTGGATATTTATCACATTTCAGAAGAAATAATCAGTCTATTTTAAACATGGGAGAAGCCTAACGTCTGGAGGTAAACCCCATCAACGAGACGCCACTGTTCTCACGCAAGGAAGTCTCCTGCGTTAGGTCTAACATGAGGCATAGATTTAGGCTGGTCTGCATTAACCCCATTCTTTAAATCCAAAGGATAAATCACCGATTTATTACACCTCTGGTCCAACCAGCCACCTCCCACCTTCACCTCTGAGAGAATAACACAATTATTTCCTTGGAAAATATGCCAGATCCTCAAGTGGTGCTTCCAGGCATTGCTTAAAACTATTTCCATCATCACAACATCAAGCAACGTTTTATTTCTTCCTGCTATGACACAACATAAAGGAAACAAAGCATCCATTATTCATCTTTTCTGATCCCCGGTGTTAAAAAAACCCCTTTGTAGCACACTGTATAGCAGGGAATGCAAACTATTTACATGCTGGGGCACGTGCTTCTCAGTAGTGCAGGAAGAAGACATTAAAATCCATGGTACTAATTGCCCACCTACCCTCATGGGTCTAGAAGGTAACTGCAAACACAGTTGCTTGGACTTGCCGAGAACAGCCATCCCAACCCATCGTCCTGGCAGCATGTGACGTAGTTACCACAGCTCCGACCAGCACAGCCTTGCACAACCTCTGGACACACGTGGGTGTAGTCCTGACACGCTCTCCCCTTCCCTGGAAGTGTGATTCAGCAGCCAGTCTGCTTCCCTGATGCTGCCTCAGTTCCCTGGAATCTGCGATACACCTCAGCAAATCCAAGGCTTGGGAAATCTCTAATATTTCAAAGAGAAGGAAATGCAAAACCATACCGGCAGCCACTAGGATGTTTGTTCTTGTGCTTCTTGAACCTGCAAGAGAGTCTCTGTCACCTCAAAGCTCTCTATTCCTTTCCAGCCACATCAGCATATCAGGAAAAAACCTTCCCAATTCCGAGTTTGCTATTACAAATAAGGGTACAGTTAGAAGGAGCATGAGGAAAGGATTATCAATATTAAATAAAAGACAACCCTTCTCCGGGCGTGGATTATGCTCAGAGCTATTTTTATACTAGATATTATAAAATTTGATGTATATATTTGTCCTTTCATTCAGCTAGGATGCCACAAAACCCACTTGGTCCTAACAGCTAGATCTGGGCTGCTAAACAAAATACAGCAAAACAAGGGCAACTGCCTTCTCAGAACGGAACTAAAATACTTAACACTATCTTTAAAACCAAGCGCTACCAACTGACTTTAGAAGCAGAATTTATCAGAACAGCCACTTTAAAGAAAAATATCTGTAAAACTGTATTAAGTGCGTCAGGAAAGTTGTCTGGTGAGCTGCAAAAAGGAGAAATGTGTAAAAAGAGGAATATAAATTCTCAGCCTGGAGAAGGGTCCAGGGAGATCTTAGTGCAGCTTCCAGCACTGAAACGGGCTCCAGGAGAGCTGGGGAGGGGCTCTTGATCAGGGAATGCAGGGATAGGATGAGGGAGAGTGGTTTGAAGCTGAAAGAAGGGAGATGGAGATGAGATCTCAGGAATAAATGTTTTCCTGTGAGGGTGGGGAGGCCCTGGCCCCGGCTGCCCAGAGCAGCGGTGGCTGCCCCATCCCTGGAGGGGTTCAAGGCCAGGCTGGATGGGGCTTGGAGCCCCTGATCCAGTGGGAGGTGTCCCTGCCCATGGGACTGGTTGGGCTTTGAGGTCCCTTCCAACCCAAACCATTCTATGATATTGACAATAAAGAGTACATAGAATTTGCATGCGATCCAAACACATCAGGTAAACCAAATTAATGAAGGCTTTGGGACGAGGATACCTGTTAGGCGGCAGTGTTTTAAAATACAACAGGTAATGAAAATATAGGAAGCACTACTGGGGGTTTGGGGCTTGAAATATTGAATGACTCCTGATGGAGAAATCCAAGAGGAAAAAGGCAAGGAGGAAGACAGCCACTGGAGTGGGTGACAAACCATCAGAGGCACAGAGTACATCTGAGTCATCAGCACATAATAGAAGCTGAAGACATGCGAACGCATGAAAGAGGACATGGGGAGGCAAGAGCAAGACAAGGTCAAACCATGGGAGAAGGAGGAAACACCAGACAGGGAGGGGGGGAAAATAAAGAAAAACAAGGTGTTGGAAGCAGCAGTGACTGTGCAGATATCGCAGAGAACAAGGATGAAACAGGGGGCTTCAAACCTGCCAGTGGCAGAAATAACATGTAAATAGAAAGAAGCACCCAAAATGGACCAAGCAGAGGCTGTTGTGGAGATTGTGCAGCCGCAGGCTGTGAGAAGGACCAGACTTGGAGAGGGCTGGAACATAAAAACAGGGGGCACAGGAGTTAAAGTTCTGATGGATACAGACTCCAGCATACATTACTGTAGGGGATAAGTGGGTCATTAAGGGAAAAAGCCCATGGCAACAGAAGCAAAGGCAACCGAGTTAATGGAGCTGCGACTGAGGACACACACCAAGTTATGAGACTCAGTATCACGCATGCCCCATAGGCGACAGAGGTAAGCAAGCAGGGCTTGAAAAGTAAAGAATAAATCCCTCTGGAAAGCCGGCGTGGAAGACTGACACCGACACAAGGAGGAAAAAGCTCACAGCATATGTGACACCAGCTGTCTCTGGAAATATTCTTAAGCCTTATGAAAAAGGAGTGTATTCATCCGAATAAAAATACAAGCAAACTAGAGCAAAGCTGCTCAGAAGCTACCGATGACAGAATTTATAATAAAAGCAATGTTAATCTTAATTTGGCGAGCTGCAATGCTGTCACATAGTCTAAAACCTAGCACGAATGCAAAAAAAAAAAAAAAAAAAAGAGGCCAAACCGAGATCCAAATGAGTGGTGAATCTCAGCCTTCTCAGCCTCCAGGGCAGGCTTCTCATTCTCTTTGTTATTTTGCAAGTGCAGCTAGATGGCTTACCAGCTTCCCCAGAATAACAGGATCAATATGTAGATGAGGAAGCTTAATAAGGATAATAAAATTACGACAGCCCAAATAATCTAATTTATGGAGTGCAGACAGGCTAAACAACACAAATGCTACAAATAGAAGCTCTTGCAAGGGGACACATTTACCAAGTGAGAGTCACCAGCATCCTATTAGCAAAGAAACCTTGTTTTTAAAAAGTAAAACCCCGGAATACACTTTATATCCCATGAAATAACTTTGTTTCAGCACAAGTCTCCCTAGATAAAATAAATTAGGAAGAAAATCATTTGACTGTACAGAGGCCATACACCATCACACAAAGCATACACGAGAGCTTTAGGCACCGGGATGTGTAAATACACGTTCAAACACTAAAATTTCAATATAAATTGAAAGCAAAGCACATACAGGATGTAAGGATGGAAAACAACAAAAAGGATCAAGAGCAAATGAGCACAGCAGCTCGTACACCCACCACCTCCAGTGAAACGCCGGCTGTCTGGGCTTGGTCTGTGTCTCCTGGGTCTCCCCCTCCCCACCAAGGGGGTCTGAAGTCACTGACTGATTTGAACCGTATTCGACACGGGACAGAGGTCTCAAAACCATTAGTCTCCTACATTTTAGCGAGCACCAGCTACCACAAGAGCTCTGCCTTGTCAGTGCTCCCACTAAGTGCTTCAACCTGCCCCATCAGACACGGGATTGACACCAGATGAGCCCAAATTCTTGGAACCGACCCAACCCGGGGAACAAAGATTGCAAGCCCAAGACCTAAATCCATGGGAGACATTCCTTCCACAATGGCTAGAATATTAAGTTCCTGTATTTTAATCCCCAAAGGAAGCATTTCTCCGAATAATAAATAAAAAGCAGCAAGATCAGCCTCCTACAAACACTGACACCAGCCATGGCAGGGGTTCTTGCTTCCTCCGTGGCATCGGCTGCCTTGCTGACTCCCCCCGTCTCCACCCCATCAGTCTGCCTCTCAAAAGCCATCTGAAATTTTTTAATTGCATGAGGTCACGAACCCTTGAAATCTCCCCATTGTTTTGAGGAAACTGGTTCCACATTGGCAGCGGAAAAACTACAAAGCTCTTCTATTTTTTTCTTCTCCTCCTTAATGCAGAAGGTAAATGTTGCAGAGCTCCACACTTAAGAATATCCATAGGGTTCCCATGAACCACAAACATTGCTTGTTATTAACTGACAACATCAATTAGATTTCCAGGGATATGTGATCATAAAAAAAAAACCAACCCAAAACACTTAAAGGAAGAAAAAAACAGTCTTAAATCTGAATATTGTTGTGGCAGCATCACTTGTCAGAAGCAGCCTCAGACGCATTAAAGCGACTCGTGTTTGTTGTGCTCCTTGATTAGCTTATGTTAAAAGGGGTGTGTGGAGTCATATGGAAGCTTTTTGACCATAAATAAATCACCACAAATATTTTGCTTCTTGCATCCTTTGATTTAAACTACGCACTGGCAAACTGCATGTACTCCAGCCACAAGGATTTCTTGCTGCTTAAGGAAACCTTCCCATTTATTCACCTAAAGCAGATGGAGGATCAGCTCAAGCCTCTGCAGTTCCAGCGCAGACTAACCCAGCTATCAAAACACGCACTGCTGTCTGCAGATGGAGAAATCATCCACACATGAATCCACTTCAAAAGATGCAGCACTGCAAGTGGCTCTTCCCAGGAAAACAGCGCTTCTAAATCACTTCTAGGTATTGCTAAACAGCTCCGCACCCACGCCACAACAGATTTGTGGCTGGCAGGGCTGTGTTGTAACTCCTGCAGGGAGGAGAACAGCGGCCAGGGAGCCCGGATCACACAGCTCATCACATTCCCCCTGCCAGGGCACAACACACATGAAGCCAGCTCTAAACCACGACACACAGACAGGACAGTACACAGAAAAGGAAGAAAATTCACATTTGGAAATACGACTATTCAGGAACAAGCTAGGTGGCCAACTTCAGAGTGAAAAAGGGAAATTAGAACTTAAACCCCATTCCGATTTACCCTTTCCTAACTTTACTTGTGTGTGGCCTGTAAACAAGATAGTAATGTACTGAATCATCTGGAAGCTAATGCCACACAGCCATTTCAGATATCCAAGTGCTGAAATTATACCAGCCCATACAAATTTAAAGTTGTAACAGGCACATTATGTTCACAAGCGCACTGGTGACAAATCCATCCCGTTTTCTTAATAAAACATTACAAAACATCCCTTTTATCCATCATATGAACAAAAGTCAGTCGCAATCAGGAGACTCATCGTTTGCATTCAGGACCTACCATGGCAGCTACACGCTTAAAGACTTCAGGATTCATTCCAGTGGATTCCTTCAGATCCTTAAACGTTGTGGACGTGGAAATGTTTGAGCCTTCAGATAAATGGAGCCAGCATCCAGAAGAGCCCCCCTATTCACCAGCTTCTCAAATGAGAGATGAGTTTGACATAATAAAAAACACAACCTCAAAAGCGCTTACTACCACTTTTGCCGTAACGCAGGCGAGTTTACAGGTTTTATGCAAACATTTCTTCTCTTTGCACAGACACAAATTCACAGACTCCTCATATTGCACTGATTATACTTAAAACAGCCACACACAGCTCCGCTCGGCAGCAGCAAGGTCAATACTCCACCAGGTAATACGTTAAGTACATCTGGAGATTAGTATTCATAATTAACGTAGGATTGCAATATTTAGAGCTAGGTTTTGGCAGGCACCCAAGTACAAGCCTGATTATTAGCCAGTCTGTCCCCACGGGGTTGTCAGAGTCAGCTGGGTCAGTGGCTCCCCCCAAAGCCACCCCCTGCACACCCAAACCCCACCCAAAATAAACCCACCCCTCCAAAAACATCAACCCGCGTAAAGCAGCGGGACTCATGCCCATACCTTCACTTTAAACGCCCGATTAAAATGGAGTAAAACCTGGAATCAACTTAAATCACTTAATTTTAGCTTTTGGAGAGCCCAACAAGACAGCGTAGTGAGTTCAGAGCTTGTTATTCTCTTTTACTCCCTTATAAAATTTAATTACTTAACTTCTTATGCTCTCATCGACCACAAGTCAAGTGCTAGGTCTGGGACAAAAGGTTAACAGACTCATTATTTGACTTAAAATGGGGGAAAAAAGGCTACCAGGGAAAATCAAAGCACAGTCAAGGAACCCAGGACCTCCCAGACCTGGTGCTTCCTCAGCTGTGTTTGGAGAACTGTTACCCTTTCTGCTGGGCAGCCTGATCCAGCGAAAGGTGTCCCTGATCATCACAGGGGGTTGGAACTGGATGATCTTTAAGATCTCTTCCAACCCAAACTATTCTATGATTCTATCGTTCTACTACATTTGCCTTGTGACTCTTCCCAAGGTCCTGCCCCACCAGGGTGTGGGGACACAAGCTGACACTATTTTCAGTAAATTAAAACAAATTAAAAAAAAAACCAACTACAAACAAAAAAAAAACAGAGTGAAAAGGAGAGAATGGTCCACCAGGTCATCTGCTTCAGAAGAAGCTGAAACATTCTTCCAATGCATGATGTTTTCCAGCATTTTAAGTCTAATGTTTACTTGCATCTCAAAGTAAAATCTGTAGATGTTCCACACAGAGGTTAAGCCCCAAGGAAACCGTGCAACCACAGTGAGCAATCCGGTACACATCTGCTGTGCTTCGTCAGCAGTCAGAGATCACCCCCAAGTTGGATTTACCAAATCTCTTACTCATAAAAGCAGAAGGAACATTGATGCAATCAAAGTGAGCAAAATACTGGTGCAAGCAGGCTGATCTTGTTAAATTGGATGATACATTAAAAACATAGTGCTAAAAGCACTCAATTCAACAAGCTTACTTAGGATTTTTTCCATAACAAAGTGTTCTATTTCAAAGCAGACCCTTCCTTCAAATGACCTCAGAAAAGTTCTTTGGGCCCTCATCCTGCATAACTATCCCTACACGAACGCTCTCATTAGATGATGCACCCATTTAAAAGGCCCGGGACCTTATGTAAATGGATGTTATTGCTTTTAATTGCACCCATAATTATGGGAGTGCCTTACAACTGAGCACAGACATATGAAGCAAACTTACTGGAAAACTTGCAAACTGCTCTACAAGTTATTGGACGAGCACCAGGAGCCCCACAGCCGGCGTTCAGTCAGTCCCATCTTCAGCTCCCCGCAGAGCACAGAGTCAACTGGCCCCACACAGGATGGCTCCAAGTTGTATTATCATAGAATTATGGAATGGTTTGGGTTGGAAAAGACCTCAAAGCCCATCCAGTTCCACCCCTGCCCCGGGCAGGGACACCTCCCACTGGATCAGGGGCTCCAAGCCCCATCCAGCCTGGCCTTGAACCCCTCCAGGGATGGGGCAGCCACAACTTCCCTTGGTAACCCATTCCAGGGCCTCCCCACCCTCACATGAGAACATTTCTGCCTAAGATCTCGTCTCCATCTCCCCTCTTCCAGCTTTAAACCATTCTCCCTCATCCTGTCCCTGTGCTATCTCATGCAGAGCCCCTCCCCAGCTTTCCTGGAGCTCCTTTTAGTACTGGAGCTGCTCTAAGGTCTCCCTGGAGCCTTCTCTTCTCCAGGCTGAACAACCCCAACTCTCTCAGCCTGTCCTTGTACAGGAGGTGCTCCAGCACCCTGATCATTTTCCTCTGATCAACTATTATACTTGGTTTAGTATGTTGTCGACACATGTTAGCTTGTTTCTCTTCGACTTTCAACAATATAAAAATGTTTAATTCAAAATTACTGGTTCTGATGATGTAAAAACCTTAAAAAAAAATAAAATCTTCAAGTGTTTCACATTTTTTCTCCTCCCCATGCTCTAAAGAGCCACATGAGCACAGCAGGACCTCCTACCACACCGAGCCAGGCTTCGAGGTGTCGAGATCAAGGAGCGAGAGCGGCACCCATTCCTGCAGCAACCCTGGCACAGCCAACAAACCCCTGCTCATCCAAGAAAAGGCGCCAGCGCGAGCATCCTGGGAATGACCGAGGCACAACGCAGGGTTTCCAGTTCAGCCACGGGCAAGGGTGACCCATTGCTGCACTTCAACAGCTGAACCAGGGTTCAGCTTAGCCCGGGTGGTTTGGAAGCCACCGACCTCACTGAAACCCCTTTCCTTACCCTGGGCTGGAGTCAGGCATACATGAAGTAGGAAACCGTGTACGGTAACGTCAGCAGGAGCAAAGCGATGGCTGTAAACAAGAGCAACCCTCTGAGTCACCGGGCAGGGCCAAGGCCACTTTACACCCAGCAACACCCAATTTTTTATGGCACCAGGCACCTTGGGGTGCCCGGACAAGGCTCCCCGGTCCCGTTAACGGATCCGTGTGCGACACCAAGGCTTCCGCCTCCGTATGCGCTTCCCAGTCCTGCTCCAAGCTGGAAGCCTAGGAAGGTGCAATTATGCTGGAAAGGGAGAAAAACACCCAAGCATGACCAAGACCGAGCCTACGCTTAAAAGTTTGTTGCGCTTGCGTCAGAGCCGTCATCCTGCACTCCGTGGCTCCTCCATCCTCGGGGAGCATCACCCCTTCTCGAGGACGGGCTCCCACCAGCGCGTCTCCCGGGACAAGAGAAAGGAGACGGTGATGTTGTTGCCATCGGGATCGTAGCACAGTTTGGGTTGGAAGGGACCTGAAAGATCGTCTAGTCCCAACCCTCACGGAACAGACAAATAACGGGTCGGCTCAGCGTGTGCCAGAACACGGATTTTCCAGCCTCCCCCGGCCAATGGAAAAGCACCGGCTCTCCGTGCCCAAACCCCTTCCCGCACAGCGTTAAAGCGCAAACCCCTCGCAGCGCAGCGAGCTCCAAAAATAACTCGGACAACAGCCGCTTCCCTTCCCTCTTCGCACACCGCATCCCCCCCCCCCCCAGCCCTGCCCCCCGGAGCCCCCAACCCCGCTCCCGGGGCCCCCGCACTCCCCGCCGGGGGGCGAGAAAACACACCGGGGGGTCCCCAAACACGCGCGGCTCCCCGGGGAGGCTCCGTGCCGGGACCCCGCGGGGGTCGCTGCCCCCCCCCCCGAGCCGCGGGGCCGGGGCGGGGGGGATGCGGGTGCGGGGGGAGCCGAGCGGCGGGGGAGGCTCCTACCTGGGCGGCGCCGGCCCTGCCCGCGGCAGCCCCACATCGGCGGAGAGCGGCCCCGGCAGCGCCGGCCGCGGGGCGGAGCGGGGAGGATCGGGGGCACCGGGCAGCACCGCCCCGGCGGCCCCAGCGACCGCCCCGCGGCTCCTGCCCCCCGCACCCGCATCCCCCGCACCGCCCCGCGGCTCCTGCCCCCCGCACCCGCACCTCCCGCACCGCCTGCCCCCCGCACCCGCATCCCCCGCACCGCCCCGCGGCTCCTGCCCCCCGCACCCGCATCTCTCACGGCTCCTGCCCCCCGCACCGCATCTCCTGCCCCCCGCACCCGCACCTCCCGCACCGCCCCGCGGCTCCTGCCCCCCGCACCCTCATCCCCCGCGCCGTCCTGCGGCTCCTGCCCCCCGCACCCGCATCCCCCGCACCGCCCCGCAGCTCCTGCCCTCCTCACGCGCATCTCCCGCAGCTCCTGCCCCCCGCACCCGCATCTCCCGCAGCTCCTGCCCCCCGCACCCGCATCTCCCGCAGCTCCTGCCCCCCGCACCCGCATCTCCCGCACCGCCCCGCGGCTCCTGCCCCCCGCACCCTGATACCCCGCACCGCGGCTCCTGTCCCCCGCACCCTGATACCCCGCACCGCGGCTCCTGCCCCCCGCACCCGCATCCCCCGCGGCTCCTGCCCCCCGCACCCGCATCTCCCGCACCGCCCCACAGTTCCGCTCACGCACCGCGCCGTCCTGCGGCTCCGCAGCTCAGCTCACGCACCATCCTGCAGCTCAGGACCCTGCCCTCCCGCACCATCCTGCAGCTCAGCACCTTGCCATCCCGCACCGCACCCTCCTGCAGACCCGCAGCTCAGCTCCCGCACTGCACGGTCCTGCAGCCCCGCGGCTCAGCACTCGCACCATCCTGCGGCTCAGGACCCTGCCCTCCCCAATCGCAGCTCAGCTCCAACACCGCATCATCCTACAGCCCTACAGCTCAGCTCCTGCACCGCACCGTCCCGCAGCTCAGCACCCGCACCTCTTTGCGGCTGAGCTCCCACACCGCACCATCTTGCGGCCCCGCAGCTCAATTCCCGCACCACCCTGCAGCTCAGGACCCTGCCCTCCCTAATCGCAGCTCAGCTCCAACACCGCATCGTCCTACAGCCCCACAGCTCAGCTCCTGCACCGCACCGTCCCGCAGCCCCACCGCTCAGCTCCCGCATCACACCGTCCTGTGGCCCCGCAGCTCAGCTCCCGCACCGCCCTGCACCCAGATGACCGCACTCCGATCACCTTTGTGGCCTCCTCTGACCTCGCTCCAACAGCTCCAGGTCATTCCTGCGCTGAGGGCTCCAGGACTGGACACAGGGCTCCAGGTGGGGTCTCACCAGAGCAGAGCCGAGGGGCAGAGTCCCTTCCCTCACTCAGCTGAGCTCACGAGCAGCAGGGAAGCTCCTCTCCATGGATGTGACAGGCAGGAGCCACAGGTGACCCCAGCACAGCCCCTACGCCTCTCTCCAGGCAGGGCAAGGGAACAAGCCAAGCGTGGGATCCACCTTTAGTGAGTTGATGGGTGCCAGGTGGAGCAGATCTGGGCAGTAACAGCCTCCAGGTGCACTCGGGGCAAAGCCGCCTGCTTTGTGCTGCTGCTTTTCCCTGCCCTTGGCCATACAGGATCCCTGAGGACAATCTAGCAGCTCAAGCTTAGTGACAACAATCCTCTCGTTGCTTATACTGTCCTTGTTGTGACATTTAGAATCAGAATTATTGAGGTTAGAAAAGACCTCTAAGCTCATCCAGTCCAACCCCTCCATGCCTAATAAATCATGTCCCCAAGAGCCACATCTACGTGCTTTTTGAACCCCTCGAGGGATGGAGACCCCACCTCTTTCCTGGGCAGCCTCTCCCAGTGCCTGAGAAACCTCTTGGTGAAGGAATTTTTCCTAATATCCAATCTAAACCTGCTCTGGCACAAAACTTGAGGACATTTCCTCTTGTCCTATCCCTTGTTACTCAGGAGGAGAGCCCAGCACCACCTCACCACATCCTCCTTTCAGGAGCTGCAGAGAGCAATGAGGTCTCCCCTCAGCCTCCAATTCTGCGGGCTGAACAATCCCAGTTCCCTCAGCTGTTCCTTGTAAGGCTTGTTCTCCAGCCCCTCCCCGAGATCTGTTTCTCCCCTCTGGACACACTCCAGCACCTCAATGTCCTTCTTGAACAGAGGGACCCAAACCCAAGTGTGTATGTTATCACGTTTGGGTAGAGAGTGATTATTTTTGTGGTTTGGCTTCGTTAAGAACTTTGTAATTTTATCAGGCTGTCCATTTGAGGTGGGCATGGAAGAAATGGGTGCACAGAGAAGCTTTGGAGTTGCCTCATCATGCTAGATGCACGTCCAGTGCTTGGGGTGAGGAGCTGGAGAGGCAGCACTGTGCTCGGGAGAGCATCACTATCTGTCCTTCTGGGATGGGGAAAGGCCACTGCTAATGAAGGAGGGGCCAGACAGAGAGTGTAGGAAGCTTAAGGAAGCATCAGCCTAAACCCTCTTAATAATGAAAAATTAGAATAATTTCCCTTTAAGCTGAAAATGGTTGACAAAAGCAATTAAATTAAGAATTTGTTTAGTTTTTGCTTAAAATTCACACGCTAATTTTCTTTACCTTGGTAGGATGTCTTTTTGCCTACCTGGCATCCTCCTTCTGCTTCCTGGGCTCTCTCCAAGCCAGACGAATCCTGAGTTTGCTGTTGGGGCAGCTGGTTTCAGCCCCGCACTGATAACATCAGCTCGGTAACTACACTGGCTTTGCCTGGGGATCATCTCATGCTTTAAACCTTTAGTTAACAGAGCCCAGCTTCTTAAATATAAATCACTTCCAGAAATTAAAGCCAAGGAAAGAAAAGCTGGTTGGTTTTAGGGTGCCCTAGTGCGAATGTTTGGCTCTGTGGAGATGGAAGTTGTCTATTGTGTCCGCCTTCTGGACAATATATAATCCTTCTTAACTCCCTGTGATTTCATCTGAAGAAATACTACTTAATTTGCTTTATCTTCTCAAGGAGGTCGAGCGACTTTACATACCTGTGGCCTTCTCTGCTTTGCAAGCTTTGTTGCCCCCTGTTAACAGCGGGAAGAAGGGGGATTGGTTTCCTGCATGGACATGGCCAACACGTCACTTGTGCTGCTCTGGAGCAGAGAGTTTATTGGGGTCACAGGTGGCATCACTCAAAATTCGATTCATAGAATCATAGAATCATAGAATAACCAGGTTGGAAGAGACCCACCGGATCACTGAGTCCAACCATTCCTATCAAACACTAAACCATGTCCCTTAGCACCTTGTCCCTTCTTGTCCCAGATGGTTTGGTGCTGTGCAGCCAGCTGCGCTCCCAGAAAAGCTCAGCTTCTGGATACCAGCTTGAGCATTCTTAAAAACAAAGCACATGAAATCACTGATAAACCAGCACTGCTATTAATGGCAAGAACTGCTACAAGTCTTGGGTTTCACTCAAGGTCTGTGCAGCTAGGCACTGACCAGGTTTGTGTCCAAGCTGGGGAGGTGCAGTTAATTAGTCACGTAAATCTGGGAATGAATTAACAGAGGGGGGAAAATCTGATGATTTATTTGTATTTAGGAGGACTCAGCAGGAGAAAAGAGAGTTCAAGGTGAGAACTCGCAAAGTGCCTGGGATATTTGGTCCCAGCCTGTTGGGCTTGATGATCTTAGAGGACTTTTCCAACCTTAATAATTCTATGAATCTATGTTCAGACTGAACGAGTAGGGCCACCCACTCGGAAAATATTTGACTTTGTCTTGTGCCTGTCACAAAAATAGTTAAATCATTTCCACACTTACAGGCCTTGGAACATCTTCTGCCTTAAATGTGCTTCCAAAATCTGCTGCCCAGTGTGCATTTCTGCCCTGAGGCTGCGAAAATGCAGCTTGCCGTGAGCTGCTTGGCAAGGGAAAGCATCTGATCAGGCTTATCACAACAACTTTGCTGTGACAAGCCTCGACTCGCTGGGGACACGGATGCTGTTAACTGTTATTTTCACAGGTTGTTTTTTTCCTGCTTCGGTGTGAGCCAAAAATTTTTCTCCTCAGATGATAAAAACATAAAGATGGGTAAATCGATGAGATTTTTTAGCTAGGTTGTGGTCAAGTCCCTTGGTTTCATTGGAAGGTTTAAGCTGTTGAGTCCTTTGTTAAATTTCTTGGGAACTGGGTGAATGCAGAACTGGAACTGGGTATTGCAGTTAGTTGTGCCAGGCAGCACATCTCTTCTTAAAGATATTTTACAATCAGATAAAGTCTGCAGGAGAAGAATAAATGGCAGAAACATTAATCAGTGAACTGGCAAGGAAAAGGTAATACAACACGGTCATTCATGTATTCACCCTGTACCTCATTTTTCCTTTTTCTGAGCAATTTTGTCTGTCAGGACGACGAGAGCTTAAAAAACTGAAGTGGACTCCTGCCCTGAAGCACAGGAACGTGGTAAGGTACCCGGAGACTGGAGCCTTCAGATGTTTGGAAGCCTTATCTAGGTGAGGGGTGATCCTCATCTGGGGTCTGACCAAACTGTCAGAGCTTGCCTGGCTTTTCTCAGGCTCTTTGGAAGGGGGAATTCTTGTCATGTGCCTTGCTGGCACGTCTGTCCAGCTATTTTTGTGCAGCGTGTTTTCTGCGTGTGCAGCTGTAGTCAAGCACAGCTTCTCTGTCCCAGACAACTGAGATTTTCCCTAACCTTTGACTAAGAAAAAAACCCGTATCTTTCATCACAGCCCCCTTCGCAGCAGGCGGCACGTAAGAAGATTGTATAAATATTATATTAAGCTCGTTCTTGGCAGATGGCTTGCATTGATGTTGTGCTTCTTCCCAGTAGTGTCTGTGTAGTAGAAGAAATAAATGACACGCTTTGACTGCGATAGAAAGGAATATTCTGATGTGTATTCCTTCTATTGCACTTGGGGATTGCTCATCAATTATCTGCCTTGTTATTTTACCCCTTACATTGATTTAGCTAGCAAGAACCCAGATTTCTAAAGAAGAGATCCCTCTACTCTGTGTTACAGCAGGTATTTCTATATATAAATATATATATATAAAAATATATATATAAATATTATATATATTTATATATAATATTTATATATAATATTATATATATAATATTATATATATTTATATATATATAAATATACAGGCACGGTGCACAATGCAGAACTGCAGTGGATGTCTGATATATGTAATAGATATGGTATGTGGAGAAATAGTTTCTTCTTACTTAGAAAACAAAGGCAGGGGTTACTTCTTTGATAGCTAACAGAAAAATAGCACTCACATTGTGCCTTCTAGCCATACCTGAAGAGGAAAAGGCTTCCTGACCCTTCTGACTAACATCCTGAGGAGCAGCTGCCAGTAGATTTCCATGGTGGTTCCTGTTTTCATACACTGGCGGGGAGAGTGGAGCTTTGCAAATTAATTAATTCCATTTTAATGTAATTACTGATTCACCATTCTATAAGCAGATTGTCAGAGCAAGCTGAACAAGGGTTAGGACATGAAATAAAACACAGCATAGGTGTTTTTCAACGTGATTAAATGAAGCATGGATTTCTGAAAGAAAATCAGCTCCATCTCGCTGATTTTGATAGGGTGGCAGAGATGTAGGAATGAAGGGTAGGTTGGCTTTAGGAGGCTTTCCTGGGGATATAAAGAGTTGCTTGTGCCCCAAGAGCTGGTTTACGCAGCCAGGCAGAGCAGGCTGGTTTCGGCTGACTGTATTCAAAGGTCACCACCTCCACAATTTTATAAAAGGAGAATAAGATTTAATACAGGGCACCCCTTTTCCCAGCTGTCTCGCAGACAAGGAAGCAAACACACGCTCCTCTGGTGCTGTGTGTGTTCTGCTGATGCTTTGCATGACACACACTCCCTGGAGCACGTAGAGCATCCACTGCAGATCTGCACGGCGGCACCGGGGCTGCACACAATGTGCTCTGGCAACCGTCAGTCCAGCCCCGCTGCACCTGCTGTGCCGGGGGCTGCAAGTTAGCCGCGTCTTCTTACTTCACAGATTGATTGTTAAAGTGAGAAAAGCCAGCCCTCAACTATTGAGCTGCCTTATCTTAGCTGTGTGCGGGGTGTCGTATTAAAACAAATAAGATATTAAGAATATATGCTTTGCACTGAAGGCAGGTACCGTATCAAAAGGGTTTTGGGTTTTTTCCCCTATTTTAATTCTAGCTTGGTTCGATTTGCTGGAATAGCCCAGAGGATTACAGCTGTTTATGTCTTAATTGGGAATTCTGACCAGTGATCTGTCAAATCAGATTTTTCCTCCTGGGAAGAGTTACAGTCAAACGCAGGACAGTTCACGCTAAGTGTTTTGCCATAACGCTCGGTGTTTGCTTTGAGTCTGTGCTAGCAGATAGAGCAGTGTTTGGGGCACTGTGTGGTTTTATGTTTAACACGTCGTTAAGGGAAAATCAGTTTGCAAGGTGTTCTAGGCAGCGCAAGCAAACATTTTCCCTGGAGACTGTTTGCAAGGCTCTGACCCTCCTCAGTCTGTTGGTAACACCGCTGCGGACTTACCCGTGCCAGCGCAGGACACCCATTAGTCTGTTTTTAAAACCTCAGGGTGGAAAATAACTAGGAGGCACTGCCAAATCAGCGAATAGCACGAGTGTTCTGCCTCCAACAGCCCCGGCTGCAGTGGAAAACATGAACCACGTGTTTCCCTAACAGAAAACGTGGAAGCCCTTGCAACCCACGTACCAGCGCTGCCTGCGTAAGACTTGAAACACCCGTAAGAAAGGAGCTGCACCCACATTTCTGTGGTGAAAGTCCTGCCCTGGTGCCCAACCCCATCGCTGGTAAATTTAAATCCTAACAGAGCAAAGCAGGACAATCTTCCATATGCAGAGGTGGTTTTTTTTATATGTAACCTGAAGCAGGGTCTCCTGTTTGTGCTGGAGGGTTAAACATTTGCTGAGAGCCTGCAAACAGTGCTTCAGGGTTTATATATATATTTTTTTTCTCCAAGTGATTTCTGAAATTGCAATCTGTTGATTCAGAGGAATGCCATCCGATATCCCTGGCAGTGCTCTGGAACAAGGTGTGTCGAACCCCGGCAACAGCGGAGTCTGTGACCCCTCAAGACCATTTTAGATCTTTTCAGCTCTTGGCTAGAAATTCCTGAGCAAGAGAAAACAGAAGGAGCGGGTGATTTTCAAACCCCAAATACAAAGAGAATAAAGGGAAGAGCCACTTTCATTTTAGGTAACTGGGAACTAGAATGGCTCACGCTCAAGCCTCTGGAAAGGATTTCCGTAAGGGTTGATATTTCACTTCTGAAACAATAATCAGAAGTGAGCTTCAACATTGCATGTAAAAGAGAAGTTGCAAGCTTTGAAGGATTAATCAACAAGAAAATAATGAAGTCTCATGCACTCCCTGACACCGCCGGTGCGTATGAGGGTGTGCTCAAAGCCGAGCCCTCTGTTGCTCTGGTAGCACCTCGAGCTGCTCACACAGTCAGGTGTTCCTAGAGGTGATTTTTGTGCTGCCTTCTCCATGTCTCATGTCTCTGAGGTGTCTCTCCAAGTCCTTTTAGCTGCTACAGTTTGGTGAGCTGCTCACCTGTAAACTCCGGATAGAGCAGTGGTGCCTCATGAGTACCCAGGTGGACTTTCTGTAACAGCTTCTAAACCCCTCTGCTGCTATGTTAGTGGAACAAAAGGCATTTTAAAGACCCAGCTATTTAATTTCAAGCCATACAGTTACTGTGACCTGCGTTGGGGAAGGATTTATTTCTTCAGGAAGAACTTTGTACTCATACATCAAGTCCAAAGGCCACAGGAGAAGCTCAGCACCCAGCGTGAGTGGTCTGGAACAACCTGCTTCCCATTCTGCTGATTTTGCTTTCATTACTTTTGTCCAAAGCTTTGGATGAAGTGAAATGCTGTGGCAAATAATAACTAGAGGAGTCCTAAACCAACTCCTGAGGCCTCAAATCACAGCCACCCTCTTGGTCATGAAACAATCGCTGCGGTGAGTTAATGCAAAGACAGAACTGAAAACAATATCTGGCTAATCCAACAAAGTCTGACTAATCCAACTTTTACCAGTGTGGGAAGTCTCTCTGGCTTTACTAATTCTGATGCTTTTAGTCAAAGAACAAGGCAGACAAGAACTTTTCTTATTAGCTAGTTAACAGGCTTCTAATTTCCAACTTGTATCCAAAAACTTGTGGGTTGTTTGGGAAGGCTTTCTTCTATCTGTGCTGTGCAAGGCAATCTACACCTTTCCACTCTTCTCAACTACTTATGTCCTACATATTTCAAAGCATTTAAAGGCTTCTCATTTTTAGGAACTTCATTCTAAACTATAAAATAATCTTTCTAATTTCAGAGCATTCAGGTGTTCAGTTTTCTCTGTCTGGGATTGTTAACTGTAGTAAGTACTTACAGTAAATTCTTTTTGGAGATAACATGGCTTAAGGTACCGAGACAAAAAATACCCTGTTGTTGAAACGAAAAAAGAGGCAACGTAAGGATAACTTTAAGTGTCAGACTGTGCTTATTTCTTGCAGCAGCACGTGGAACAAGCCTAGCAATTAACTTGGTGTGAACCCTGTACCGCATTGGACGAGTGAACTCTGAGCACAACACATTCCTCAGCCACCCCGAGCGCAGAACGGGAGCTGGCGTGACGGCATCATGAGCGTGTTCCACCCAAGAGACGTGGAGCAGCCTGAAATACGAACCACACCAAGGCCCCGGGGCTGCTGTCGGATTGCTCCTTGCACCTCTAGCTTTGGCTCCTCTCCAGATCCTGCTGAGCGTGGGTGCGCTCCAGCTCTGCAGATGGATTTGTGGAGCTCTGTACGGTTACGAAGCGTAGCCTGGTTTTCAGACCTGAAAAAAAAAACCAACCCAGCCCTCCAGATGTTCAGTGCTTCTAAGTTGTCTGTTGCCACAATGTGCAGCGTCTTCTCTAGTCTCGGCTCCTCAATGTCTGGAGCAAGAAGAGTTAAATTACATGAAATCCAGTGCCTTGGGTGTCTTTAGGCGCACAGTAAGAGGCAAAGACTGAGGAACAGCAACCATAAGCAGGATGACTAAAACAAATCCTCTCACACACTTTAAACTATTATCTGTGTTCCTGCCCGAGCTTGCAGGGTTTCAACAAGAATAAACAGGGCTGGTGCAGGTCCAGCCTCGCCTTTATTTAAGACAAGCCGCAAGCCAGCACCTAGGGGCAGGGTTTCTTGCAGTGCTTGGGTGGCTTCTGATGGTATTGGACCCTTCTGCGACCCAAGAGGAAAGCAGGAACGCTCAGTTCAGTTAAGGGATTGAGGTAACAGAAATTTCTGTGCCACGCAGGAGCCCCAAGGCAGCCCCTAGTGATGCACCAGGTATTGAGAAGCTGAACACTTGAAGGATATGGAATGACTAAGAGCTCCAAGCACACAGCTGTGATACCTTCCAGGCATAAAGAGGACTTGAAATTCTTTGTCAACAGCAAGGTGAACTTTGCCTCCAATTTCCGGATTTCATACATGACTGTCGGGCTCTCTGTAGCCTGGGAGGAGCGTGTTTGAGCGCTCATTAAGTCAAATCACATCCACATACCAATAAGATAATATTCTTTCCAACATTTGCACCCAACACATACCAAGCTATCTCTATAAGAATTAGATTAAAAAAATAAACTCTACGCCAAAATCCAATTATGACTAATTGTTTTCAGGGGCCACCAACTTTGCAAAGAGCTTGGTAATAACTCAGTACGTGTTTCTGGAAGTTGTGGCTGGGGAATCCAAAGGTCTAATCACGTCTCCGTTGATAGCTTCTCAGATCCTCATGCAATATAATATGAAGAAATGAAAACTCCAGGTGCAGTAACTGCAGAAATTAAGCACTGGGGTCCATAGAATCACAAAATCACTAGGTTGGAAAGGACCCACCGGATCATCGAGTCCAACCATTCCCATCAATCACTAACCCATGCCCCTCAGCACCTCATCCACTCATCTTTTAAACACCTTCAGGGAAGGAGACTCAACCTCCTCCCTGGGCAGCCTGTTCCAGTGCTCAATTACCCTTTCCATGAAATATTTTTTCCTGATGTCCAGCCTGAACATCTCCTGGCGGAGCTTGAGGCCATTCCCTCTGTCCTGTCCCCTGTCACCTTGGAGAAGAGCCCAGCTCCCTGCCCTCCACCACCTCCATGTGGGTGCTGGGGCTACTCACACCACCAGGTTATTTCTAGCAGGGTCGTTGGTGTTAATAACTGCTTTTCGAAAGACATTTGTTCCCTGGAGACAGCCTGGGCTCAGGGGTCCCAGTACCAGTGGCTCTGAGAGAGAAAAGCTCTTCAGCAATGTCTCCCTGCTGCCAGGGCAACACTATCATGGAATCATCTCCCCTCTTTCAGCTTCAAACCATTCCCCTCATCCTGTCTCTGCACTCCCTGATCAAGAGCCCCTCCCCAGCTTTCCTGGAGCCCCCTTCAGTGCTGGAAGCTTCTCTAAGGCCTCCCTGGAGCCTTCTCTTCTCCAGGCTGCACAAACCTATAGGATTATCATACGGGGGATGGGGCCAGGAGCAAGCGCTCTGGTTCAATCTCCTTCTCAAGTAATTTTCAGGAAGGTTGGAATTAGTCCTTCTGACCAGTGGAAACACAGATAGAATACAGCTCAGTTGTATCTGCTTGGTTTGAATCCATCAAATGGAAAGACACACTCAGCATAACCTGATTTTTTATAATGCCTTCGCCACCTGTCTTGCTGTACCAAATCTCTGAAAGCCTCCTGTGGCAGCTGCTGAATGCTGAGAAGATACAGCCAAGGACCACACTCTTATCTGTGTGCTCATGTCCACACTGAAGCTGCTGACAGGTCATGGTATTTGACTTTCAAAAGCTTTTTGAAATCCTACACGACTCGGTAAAAACCCAGGGGTGGTGGTGACTGAGCACAACCATCACGTCATGTCTTAGCCTGGGCTTTAGGTTTCAAACACCCCTGACAGGAGTTTTCAGTATCCATGTTCATTTTTGCAGCTCAGAGTCTTAGTTCTCACAGCTTGGGGTTATCCAGTCTGGGGCTGGTGGCAACTACCTCTTCTCCTTTGCTCTTTGTAGATGCTCTACTACTACAACCCCAGCTTTAACAGAGAGATTCCCTACCTGCTAGAACAGTGCAAGAGGAGAGTTCAGATCAAACGGAAAGCCCTAGATGTGCTGAAGGTGTATGAAGAGCATCCCTCCAAAAGCCCCAAGGGTCAGCCTGCAGAGGATGCACAGGCATTTCCACCCGTGACAGCCCCACTCACCACGCAACCGGCTCGAGCACCTCCTGGCCTCATCAGCGCCGATCCATCTCCACCAGGAGCTTCTCAAAGCAGCCAAACCGCAGGCGGCCTCCAGTGCTGCTCCTGCCCCTCCACTGGTGACAGCAGCCGCAGCTCTGCCGAGCCCACCACCACCCAGGGCCAAAGCCCACGCGTCTGCCACCGCCCAAACACCTGCACCCCCAACACTAGTGATGCCGTTCTTGGAACCCACCATGGCACATCCTAGAGGGAGCACAGACAGGTGGAAGCCGGTCCACAGTAGCTCATTAACAGCATTGTTTCATCATTTCATCTCATGCCTTCCTGTAATTGCTCTATAACAGGCATTGCTGAGCCAGCAGCCTGGGTTACAGAAACCGGTGCTCTTTCCTTCTGGGGCTGAACCGGTTTGCACGTAGTCATCCCAGAGAAAATCAAAGCAGGGTTCCCCAGCGCCTGCCTGGGGTCCCACGTGCCTCCAGCCACAGCCGCGCAGGCAACCCTATCACCTCACTCACTGGCCGCTCCCCATCATCCCCCCTCCTCATCCTCTGCCCGTTATCACCCTTCCTATGCCTTTTCTATAAACTTTACTCTTCTTCCCTGAGAAATCAGCCCCCTGTGCCGAGGCACAGCCCTTGGTATCACCAGTGGTATCAGGGGACCCTCCTGCTCCAAAACCTGCAGTGTCAGAAGACAAGGAGACGCTTGCAGATGCCTACTGGTTTTATTAGCAGCCCCGTGGTTGGGTTCCCAAAGGTGCTGGGGCGCAGGTTGGTGTCACCCTGCTCACCTTGGTGTCCCCAGCACAGGGAGAAGGTCACTCGGTGAATCCTTGGGTGTCGCAGCGGGGTCCCTGCCACGTGCCGTAGCACTGGCAGGTGAACTCCTCGGCCAGCCGGGAGGCGTCATCGAGGGGCTCCAGGCTCTGCGCCACCAGCCAGGGTTTACCAGCTTGCAGGTCGATGGTGAAGCGGAAGGGGTCGAGGTGGAGGAAGCCCTGCTTGTTGTCCTGGCGCACACAGCGTCCCCGGCCAGAGCACAGGCTGCGGCTGCACAGATCAGCGCTGGCTGTCACGTTGACGATGTAGTGGCCCAGGGGCCCCTCTACGTAGTCCTTCAGCTTCAGGCACGTCTCCTGCAACGGCACGTGGTGTCACAGCCCCGTGCAGCGAGGGAGCAGGGGTTCCCGCAGGCGGCACCGCGCTGCACTCACCTTGGAGGTGCTGTAGTTGAGGCTGCCCCAGAGGACGATGCCAGCAGCGCCCTGAGCCGCGCTCTCCCCGATGGTGTTCATCAGGTCCTCCTGCACCCAACAGGAAAGGTCAGCAGTGCCCAAAGCCCCCACGCCGCCCCAGCAGAGCTAAAGGCTCCCTAGCACCAACCCACCAGCCTGAGAGGTGCCCACTGTCCCCGTGTCCCCTCACCTGGGAGAGGAAGTCGGTAGTGCGGTCGAAGGTGATCTGCGAGTAGGGCAGGACAGGGATGCCACCATCGAGGACGCCACGCTGGACAGCAAAGGCCTCGGCGACGCGGTGTCGGACGTAGGTGAGCACCTTGTTGGTGCCGTTGAGGCAGGAGGGCAGGTAGATGCTGGGGTAGAGCGCTCGGCTGCTCTTCCAGAGCCACGACAGCTCCTTGTTCCTCTGCTGCTCCACCGGCGGGCACATCCCGCTGTAGGACAAGCTCCGAAAGTCATTGTTATAGCAGTCAGGGAAGCCATAGAAACCCCAGTAGCCATTGGGACGGAGGGTCTCGCCCAGCTTCAGGGTCTGCTCCATGAAGTCGCGGGCGCTCTGCTGAAACTGCTCCTTGGCTCTCTTCTCCACCATCTCGAGGGGCCACTCCGGGTGCTGCTGCCGCACCAGCTCCTCTGACTTCTGCTGGTAGATTTCCATGGAGTCCCAGTTGCGGATCCACAGTGGTCGCCACTTCTCCCAGTCGATGACAGCCAGCCCGCGGTAGGCAGGGCTGGGCAGCGCCACATCGATGTCCCAGACGGCCTGGAGGAGGTGGGCCTGCAGGCTGGCGTTTTGGGGGAGCCCCCCGTTGACCGGCACCCCGTCAGCCGTGTAGTAGGGCAGGTCCCCCAGCTCCGTGCTGTAGAAGAGGGTGATGTCCTGCCCGACGAAGGACTGCTGGTCGTTGGCCAACACGTCGAAGACCTCCAGGTTGAGGGTGACATTGTGGCTCACGGCGCAGCGCTCGGTGGGGATGTTCCAGATGGTGACGAAGGGGCGGTTGACGAGGACAGGGCCAGGTCCTCCGGAGCGGGCGAGGACGGGCAGGAGCAGCAGGAGGACGCAGCAGGACGATCGCAGCGCCATGGTGCCAGCACACGACGAGTGGGTCCAGCAGCTGGTGGGCTGAGGTCTGGGCTGCTCCGGAGCGGGGCTGCTCGCCTCTCCTACCTCCCCAATGTCAAGTCCCAGGCGTTATCAGCAGCCGGAGCCTGGCACGGCGGCCTCGGAGAGGGGACAGCAGCTACCTTGGCTCGGATTGGTGGCCAGCTAGCCAGGAGTGGAGTCAACACCCAGTGATCGCAACCAGCTACGAGCTGGGCTGGAAAGACAAACAGACACGGACAGAGGGGGGCAAGCTCAGGGCGAGGGGGGTGGAGGGCACCGCTGGCAGGAGCCTCAGGGCACCGGGCAGGGCACGACAGCCCCGCGTGGGGACACGGGGGGAGCCCCGCTCAGCGCAGGGATGCGCCCATCCCGGACACCGCGGGGTCTGGTCCCCACGCGGGGCAACGCATCCCGCGGGAAGGCGGGGGGCGTGGCCACCGGGGGGGCGTGGCCAGAGCTGGGGGGCGTGGCCAGAGCCGGGGGGCGTGGCCAAGGCGGCGTTATAGCCTATTGTGAAGGGGGCGTGGCCTACCGCGAGGGGCGTGGCCACGCCGGACAAAGCGCGCGGTACGGCCAGGGGGCGTGGCCTGCGGCGCCTCCACGTGGGTGTCCCGGCCGCGTCCGCCGCTCCCCGCCGGGGAACCGGGCCCAGCGGGGGCCGCACACACACACACACACACACCCCGCACCGACAAGGCCTTGTAGCCCCGTCCCCCAAATCAGCCCACGCCCCACTCGCCCTCCGCTCGGCTTTATTTGAGGTAAAGCGCTCGGGCGCGGGGCTGCGCACGGGGGGGCTCAGCACCACGCAGCACCCGCTCCCTGCCCCCTGCCCCCCTCGCCCCCACATTCCTTCTCCTTACAACAGGAGACGGACCCCTCCCCACCCACCCGCCCAGCCTGCCCTCCATCCCCCAGCCAGGAGGGCGCAGGGGGGGGCCGCACAGCTCGCCCCCCCACCCCGCGGTGTCACCAGCAGGGACACCTCAAATCGGTCCCTCGCCCCGCCACAGAAAGGGGGGGCCAGTTCGGTCCAGGGGGCTCAGCCCCAGCTCGCAAGCAGCAGCAGCAGCAGCGCCCCGAGTGCGAGCGGCACCAGGGGCTCGGGGGCATCGCTGCGAGGGCCAGCGGGCACCCGGCAGCTGCTGCCCTGCCAGCCCTGGTAGCAGTGGCAGCGAAAGTGTGTCTGTAGGAAGAGGATATCGGCGGAGGACAGCTGGCCCTCGGCCCAGAAGAGGGGGTGCTGGGGGTGCTCCTCGTCCCGGCGCCGCAGCTGGAAGCTGGTGGAGTTGAGGTGGAGGAAGACGTCGGCGGCGCTGTCCTGGCGCAGGCAGCGGCCCCGGCCGTGGCACAGCACCGAGCTGCAGAGCTGCGCCGCCGTCGTCACATTCACAATGTAGCGGCCCAGGTCCTCCTCCAGGTAGTTCTTGATGATCTGGCACGATTCCTAGGGGAAGGGGATCACGAGGGGCATGTTGGGGTGCCCCAGGGAAAGAAGCACCCCAGATGGAGAGGGCACCCTAGCTTCAAGCCAGGTGAACCCCCCGCCCAGCACCCACCTGCCCAGGGGCACACTGACCCCAAACCTACCCGGTTTTTGGTGATGTTGGCGTCACCCCAGAAAATGGCCCCGGCTGCACCCAGCGCTGCGCTCTCTCCGATGGTGGAGATCAGGTCTGACTGCAGGGACAGAGCCCAGTTAGTGCCCCACACAGTACCTGCAACCCTAAAAGAGCCCACTGCGGGGTCTGGGGGGCAACACCCATCCCTGCTCCAGGCCGTGAGACTGTCCCAGCTCTCTGGGGACAAGGCTCCCCACCACCACCCTCCTCCTCAGGGGTGAAGCCAGCACAACACGAGGACTGTGGGCTCATGTACCCCGGCATCCTGGTTGCTGGGAGCCAGGAGTGCTGCAGCACCTCCCAGGCACTTCCTTAGGGACGGTGACCATCAGCGCCAGTCCTGCTGCCCACGGAGGGGGCGTTCATGCCGCCCTGTCACTCGCTCACTCACTCGCGGAGGGGCTGAGCTGCAGGTTCCCACACTGTGCTCCTCCTGGGAGGAAGGCAGGGCTGGCCCCCCGCTCTGCTACACGGGGCCAGCCTCGTGCACAAGCATCCCCCACACCAAAGGGTGCCTCTCCCTGCCCCACACAGGGACATCCAAACCACGTGCCAGCGACACACGAGGGCGATGACCGGTGCTCAGAGCCGCCTCGCTCCATGGGAGCAGGACAGGACACCAGCAGAGGGATCACCTCGGCCGGGCCCCATCCCAGGGCTTGGGACAAGGACGTTCTGGTGGTGCAGCCCTACCTGGCTGAGCACATCCAGCTTGTGGATGTAGGTGGGACGAGTGTAGACAAAGACAGGTAGGCAGTAGCCGTCGTGGTGCTGCTCCGAGATGCGCAGAGCCTCCATCACCCGTGCCCGCACAAACTTGCGGCTGTTGGGAGTGGAAGCCAGGAGCAGGTCGAGGTAGATGGAGGGGTAGAGGGCCATGCTCTCCCTCCAGAGCCACGCCAGCTGGTCGTTACGCGTCTTCTCCACGTCCGGGCACTGCCCAGTGTAGCTCTCCTTGTTCTTGCTGTAGTCGTGGTTGTAGCAGTCGGGGAAGAGGTAGAACCCCCAGAGCTGCTTGGGACGGAAGCTCTTGGCCGAGCGCAAGGTGCTCACCATGAACTGCCGGGCGGCCGACTCAAACTCGAACACCGCCTGCTTGTTCACCTCCTCGCGGGACCAGTGGCGCTGCCGCTGGTACACCAGCTGCTGGGACTCCTCCCGGTAGATGTCCTTGGGCTTCCAGTTGCGAGCCCAAATGGGCCGCCACTCCTCCCAGTCGATGACCGCCAGCCCTTCCTTGCTGGGCGAGCGGATGTACTTGTTGATGTTCTCCGGGAGACGGGCGAGGTGCTCGGACAGGCTGCTGTTTTGGGGGACGCCGCCGTTGACAGCCACGCGCTGGCTGGTGTAGTAGGGGTAGAGCCCCAGGCGCTCCTTGTAGAAGATGGTGAGGTTCTGCCCCACGAAGCCCTCGTTGGGAGAAGCGTGCAGGTCGAAGAGGCTGAAGTCGAAGGAGACCTGAAAGCGGGGCTTGCAGTCCTGGGTGGGCATGTTCCAGGCCACCAGGAAGGGCCGGCGGGTGAAAAGCGGGGCGGCCGACGGCTTCTCAAGGCTCTGCCAGGCCAGGGCCAGCAGGGCCAACCAGGGCACGGCCACGATCGCCGCGTAGCCCCCGCGCATCCTGCCCCAACGGGGACCTGTGGGGAGAGACAGGGGTCAGGAGGGGGATGCAGAAGGGGGGTCAGGAAGGGGGGATCAGGACGGGGGATGCTGGAGGGTCAAGAGGGGGGACCCTGCCCCACACCCCCCTCCCAACAATTCCACCCTGGGTGCCACCGCGCAGCCCTGCCGGGGGCCCGTGGGGAAAGAGGGGGGTCAGGAGGGGGATGCAGCAGGGGGAAGGTTTTTTTGCAGGAAGGGGATCAGAAGGGTTAGGAGAGCAGAGAGTTTGCAGGGAGGAGGGAGATCAGGAGAGTCAGGATGGGGGGGATCAGGAAGGGGCTGCAGGAAGGTCAGGAAGGGGGTGTAGGAGAGGGATGAGGAGGGGGATGTAGGAGAGGGATGAGGAGGGGGATGCAGGAGAGGGATGAGGAGGGGGATGCAGGAGAGGGATGAGGAGGGGGATGCAGGAGAGGGATGAGGAGCAGGGGTGCAGGAGAGGGATGAGGAGCAGGGGCGCAGGAGAGGGACGAGGAGCAGGGGCGCAGGAGAGGGACGAGGAGCAGGGGCGCAGGAGAGGGACGAGGAGCAGGGGTGCAGGAGAGGGATACAGGAGAGGGATCAGAAGGAGCAGGAAAGGGGAGAGTTTGCAGGAGGGGGATCAGGACAGTCAGGAGCGGGGGAATCAGGAGGGGGAGGATGAGGAGCAGGAGAGGGGAGAGCTTGCAGGAGGAGGATCAGGAGCGGGGTGCGGGAGGTGGACGCAGGACAGGGATCGAAAGGGGCAGGAGGGGTGAGAGCTGGCAGGAGGGGCCTCGGGAGGGGGTGCCCGCAGCGGGGCTCTGCCCCCCCCCCCCCGCCCCCGGGCACCCCCTGCCCCGCAGCCCCATCCCGGGGCGGCTCTGCCCGCGCCGCCGCTGCCCGAGCCCCCGCTCCCCGCCTCTCCCCGGCACCTGGGCCCGGTCCCCGCCTCTCCCCGGCCCCTGGGCCCGGTCCCGCCGCCCCGGGCGCCGCCTTTGTCCGCGCGGGGCACACAAAGCGCGGCCGCCGCCCCCCGCGCCGCTCACGCCATCCCCGCCGCGGGCTCCCCCGGCACCGCCCCCCCCCCGCGCCGCCCGCTTTAAACCCCGCCGGCCGGGACCAACCATCGCGGGGCCGCGGGGGGGAGGACGCCGCACCCCCTCCCTCCTCGCCGCACGCGGGGCCGCGGCACCGCGCGAGGAGAGGCACCGCACCCCCCCCACACCCCTCGGTGCGCTTGGTACGGCCCGACAGGCCACGCCCCCCGCCGCGCGGCGGAAAGGGGAGGGGAGGGGATGCCGGCAGGGGGCGCTGCGGGGGGGGGAGCGGGGGGACCCTCAGAATGGGGGGGGATCCTCAGAATAGGTGGGGACCCTCAGAATAGGGGGGTCTCCTCAGAATGGGGGGGATCCCCAGGGTGGTGGTGGCCCCAGGGTGATGTGGGACCCCAAGCCAGGGGGTCCCCAGGGTGGTGGTGACTCCAGAATGGGGGGGGTGTCCCCATAATAGGGGGGATCCTCGTAATGGGGGGTTCCCCTCAGAATGGTGGGGTCCCCTCAGAATGGGGGGGGGTCTCTCAGGGTAGTGGTGGCCCCGGGGTGGGGGGGCGGCAAGGCAGGAGGTCACAGGACAGGGGTGACCCCAGAATGAGGGGTCCCCAGGGTGGTGTGGCCCCAGAACAGGGGAGTCCCCTCAGAATGGGGGGTTCCCACAGAATGGGGGGATCCCCAGGGTGGTGGTGTCCTCAGGACAAGGGTGACCCCAGTAGAGTGGTGTCTTCAGGGTGGTGGTGACCCCGGAATGGTGGTGCTCCCAGGACGGTGTCCCCAAGGCAGCGTTGACCTCAGGACGGTGTCCCCAGATGGTGGTAACCACAGAAGAGTGGAGTCTTCCCAGGATGGCGGTGGCCCCGGAACGGTGAAGTGCCCAGGACTGTGGTGTGCCCGGAACAGCGGTGACCCCAGGGGACAGCGGCGACCCGAAGGACAGCGATGTCCCTGGCGTGGTGGTACCCCAGGGTGCTGTGTGCCGGCCAGGCCGTCCTGTGCGGGGCCGGAGCTATTGGTGCTGCTGACTCAGCCGCGGCCCCTCGGGTTTCGTGGCCGGGGGGGCTTCCTTCCCGGGGCTCGGCGAGGCTCCGGTGGGTGCCAGGGCCACAGGCCGTCCCCACGTCCCGGCTGTCCCCTGCCTGCTCCGGCCAGGGCTGGCCCCGGCACGCCGAGGGCCATCGGGGTGTCCCTGCGGAGGAAGCGTTGCGGCCGGAGCGCGAGGGTGTGCCGGGGCCAGCGAGGGAAGGAAACGGGGCTGAATCTGCGGAAGCGTTCCCCGGCCACCCACCAGCTCCTTGGGGAGCGGGCGGGAGTGCCGAGCCTGGCATTGTTCGGCGCCGGCAGCGCCGAGCCCACGGCCGCAGGCACCCGCAGAAAGGCTCTGGTGAGCGGGACCCACTTACGTGCCAACTTCTGCGGCAAAGCTCTCACCGTGAGCGTGCCGGTGTCACCAGCGATGGGCGCAGCGTCCTAACTGGCTGCTCCGAACCTGACTGCGCCCTGCGGCTCGGCCCAGCCCGTCGGCAATGCCAGCGCTGGCTGGGAAAGGGGCAGGGAAGATCGGCCATCGGCCAAACGTGGGCTGCCAAACCCTCGAGGGAGACTGCAGGGAGCCAAGAAATCCCAGCACTGCAGGCGCTGCCCTTCCCCTCGGAGCAGTAAACACGCTCCCTTCACCGGCAGCCTAAAATTTTCCATCCTGCACAGCCTCGCCGGCAGCAGGGTGACCAGAGAGGTCACAGCTCTGCCTGGCTGGGAGGGCTGGAGGCCCTCAACACAACGCAGCCGCTCCCCCAGGAGAGATCAGCATCGCCTGCTTCAGTTTCCCTCCTCTCTTCCCCCGGAGAAGACCCTGGATTTGGGGAGGGGTCAGCTGGACACATCCAGCCTCCCCTCTCCCGTCTTGCCTTGCTGACATTCAGCCATTCCCAGCCAGGCAGGAGAGCCTGGCACGGCTTTGCCACGCCAGGAGACGGGGTCACGGGCCAGTGCAGGTGGCTCTCACGCAGGCAGCTGGGATAACACGGTGTTAGTCACATCCAGTCGCTCTAGATAGATCCAGGGAAAGCGCTTGGCTTGGGGACAGTGGCCATGAGGCCAGGAGTGGAGGTCGGCACCCACCGACACCCCAGGAGGGGAACTGGGGTGGCCTCGGAGCTGCTCCCAGGGCTGGCGAGCCACAGCCACCACTGTTTTTATCCTCACTGAGCCTTAATGCCCTGCACGGCCACCCAGTCCTCCTCGGGGCCACCACAATCCATCCCCTCCTGGGGTTGGGGCCCTTGTGGATCACAGGGCAAAAACCCGAGCCTCATCCCCCGTGAGCCGCGGTGCTGGCAGGACACTCGGCACCACTCATGCTTATTACAGCTTTCGTCAGCAGCTCGTTTCCGAGCCGGCTTGCGCTGAGGAAATGATGAGAGGTGGTGGTGGCTGCAGGAAAACATTTGCAGGGCGGCCGGGAGCAGGACGTGGGGCACAAAGTGAGATCACACTCATCTCACAGACAGCCGGCACCGCTGGCGGAAAGCAGTATCCCAGTATGTGGTCATGCCGGGTTTGAGAAAATCGTCAAGCTGCGGTGATTAATGAGGCATGGATTTGGCAGGGAGAGTGATGAGGGAGCGGACAGGCGGATCTTTCCACCCCCCCGCGAGGCTGAGGTGGAGGGATGGGAAGAGGTCGGCTTGAGGCTGGGCTGCCTCCCGCATCCCCAGGAGGGAGGGGAGAGCGGCCAGAGCTCCAACCCTCCTGACCCGAACAAGAACATTACATAGATTTACACAAACACAATTTAGATTTATATTTAAAGGACGTCACAGCCCGACAACGCTACCAGCTCCTGCCAGCGTCACGTGCCAAACTTGAGCACCTGGAAACAGCCATGGCTCACACCTCCTTTACCACCAGTTCAGCCACTTGTGCACAAACATCTCCACTCAAAAAAACAAAGCGCTGGTAGGAAACAGCCTGGCACAGCAAAGCCCACCTTCCCTGTGGCAGCAGAAACCTGGCACGGCAAAGCCTGCCTCCCCTCAACTCTCCAAGCCCTTTCCCTGCTCCCAGGCTTGGCTGCTCGCCCTCCCCAGGAACGCAGCTCGTGGACTTGCGGGCTCTACAAATAATTTTATTGAAATTTAACAAAAGTGGAGAGGTGCACTGGGAGGAAGGACCATAAATAGTGTACATTTCCCCAGCCCCACAGGTCCTACCCACGCGCTAGAGGAGCAAGGAGCCTAGTGTCAGTGAATACGGTTCGGCTACACATCCACATGGGAAAAGCACAACATCGCACAGAAATTGTAAAAAAAACCCCAAAACACAAGGAAAACTTTCCATTTTTTTGCTTGCTCCAACACCACAGTGGACACAAATACTATTTACAGCGACCTTCACATTTTTAAGATCCCTCCAGGTCCTCCCAAGGCCCTGCTCCCACAGGGGGGCTGGGGGCTGGCGGAGGGGAGGGGGCTGGCTGCTCTGGGATCAGCCTGGGAAGAAGTGGAGCAGGACGCGGCTTGTTGGCAGCCTGCGAGGTTTGCTGCCACTCCGGTGACACGGTGGGGAGGGAGAAGGCGTGTTTTTATAGGGGGAAGCATGTTTGATGCGCTGGGGGAAGGGTGGGCAGCCTGTCAGGGAGGACAAAAGCATCCTCACTAAGCTGGTCTCCGTCTCTTCCCTCCCAGGGTTCGGGCCCTGCCTTGTCAGCCGGATTTTGGCCGGTAGCCAGGTGAGGGGCCCGCTCCTCACTCCTCCTCTGCCTTCTTCCGTACCCAAGGTGGGTTCATTGGAGCTTCCCGCACACTCGGACAGCCCCAGCCACAGCTTTCTCTCCTCTTCCTGGGGCCAGCAGCCCCTGCTCTCTGTCAGAGCCCCAAGGATGCCCTTCCCAGGGAGATCCAGCCCAGGAGAGCCTCGAGAGCAGGTGGTGTGCGAATAAGAAACACTTCAGTAGGGGATTGTTTTAAGACAAGACTCTTTCAAGCAAGCAGGAGAACAAAAGATGTCGAAAGAAGCGCCCAGCATCACAGTGTAGACAAGCTCGCCGGCACAGCCCTGCCCTCCCGCCTCCCTGCCCGTTGCAGCCAGCACATCCGCTTCACCCTCCGTGCTTCACCCTCCGTGCTCGGCCCTGTCGAAGGGAACAGCGGGTGTGGGGACACGGAGGGAAGAGGTGGTGACAGGAAGACGGCAACAGCCACGCCGCTGTTATCTCCCAGAGGCCGGGAATGTGGCCCCGCGCCCAGGCGGCTCAGCGGGCGTGGGGATGGATACATCCAACAGAGATCTCTACAGGGCTGGCGGCCAAGTGCCAGCGGCTTAAATTAAAAATCGAGGTAGCGAACGTCTGAAGTGCTTAGAAAGTAAATAAGTTCTGGAACGAAAGAGGAGGAAAGCGGAGCCGGCTGCTGCGGGGAGCAGGCTCTGACCCAGTTTAAAGCTGCGCTCGCTGCCCCACGGCCGGTCCGGGGCAGCTGAGCAGGGAGGCAGTGGCTCCCAGAGCTGGCGAGAGGCAGTGTCTGTCACATCTTTCCCCGGCTCTGCAGTGGCTGGCTCGGCACCCCAGGGCCGCACGCGGGGGTGAGAGGTTTTTTGGTGCCGCCAGGGCGACCCCAACCTTCTCGAGCAGGAGGAAAGAGGAGAAAAGAGCAGGACCTTCCAAGACGGAGCAGAAAGCCTCCCGTTAAAGTGCATCGCGTTTCTCCTCCTGCCGCCAGCTGGGAAGCGGGAGAAACTGTAGTTCACATAGCCAGGGAGATTTCCAAGCCGGGGCAGGCACACCGACCGATTGTTTTCAGGGGACAGGGAGGGAAGTAAAGATTTCCTTCCTGCTTGGCTCTGTCAAGGCCCACCCCACCGGGAGGTACGTTCAAGATGAGAGCAGGGAGCGAGGATGTTATAAGCAGATGCCTTGCCCGGCAGCCGGGCCCCAGAGCGGAGGGATGATGGTGCAGGAGCCAGCTCGCTAACGGGGACCTCGCTGCCGCCAGCAGTGCCCACAGACCACAGAGATCTCCTGTGGGCAGAGGGACTGCAGGCAGCAGTGAAGCCGACCTCCCCAGAGCTGGCATAAGCAGGGAAATGCACAGGGGGAAGCAACCAAGGTCGAAGATGGCGGCATCCGATCTCCATTCCCTTCCCAAGAGGAGTGCAGCAGCCAGCCAGATGTGCTTCGAGACTGGCCACCCCTCGGCCTCCCACCTCCATTGACAGAGCTGCCCCGGAGAGCGTCACATCACACCCACGCCAAGCGGCACGCCGCAGCACTGGCCATCCGACCACCGGGCCCGAGGGATGCAGGGCACCGGGCAGCGTGTTCCCGTGCCCTGGCTCTCCCTGGGCCGCATACCTGAGAAGCAGGGTATTTTGTCTGGTGAGAAGTGCAGGCTCGCTCTCCCTTTAACAGCTCACACACAGCAGCTCGTTTGCAGTTCCAGTTACCCATCAAACGTTGGCTAGAGGCTACAAAAGGTATTTTAGTCTTCTGACTCAAGCAAGGGTGTTTTTAAGCAGTCGTTGCACAAGGTCACCCATCTCCTGCAAGGAGCGCTAGCCAAGCCCAGCCTGGCCGGCTCCGTCCGTCCTGCCTCACCTCCAGGTGAGGGGAGAGCCGCACACCCGGAGTCCTCCTCGCGTGGGAACACGACGCAGCCTGGCCTGGGGAGGCTGGGGGCGGCGGGCAGGGCCTCCCGCCCGCGGGCAGCAATGTCCGGACCTCACACCTCACAGATGATCACCGGGAAATCCACGTGGATGCGAGGGTGCTCCAGTTTCACTATGCCCTGTGGGAAAAGTCAGAGTGGTGAGCAAGCCACCCCCAAACAGCAGCCCCAAGCCCTACGAGTGACCCCGTACGACAAGAGAACATCGTGCCCTCGAGGGACAGGAGTCTGTACAGCTGCCATGACACCAGGCACGCCCAGTGAAAGTGCTTTGCCCTTTGAACACATCCCTGCAGAGCCAAGGGCAGCGTGGCTGGCTGCCACACATGGCGGGTTTGGAGCTCAGCGGGGCGAGAAAGGAGGGAGCTGCTCTGCCAGGCACTGCCCGTGCAGCAGCTGGGGCGTGACTGGCAGATATTGGCTGTCTGCGCTTTTCATCCGGCACCTTTCATTCTTGGGATTTAAAAGAATGAAAAGAGCTCTCTGAGAGAAAGCAGCCAGGGCAGCTGGCGCACAAGAAAAGCAGCTTTCTATCCAGAGGGGAGTCTGCTGAATGCACGCTCCCTCCACGCCAGCTACAGGCTCCTTTCCCATGCTCCGTCAAAGCCTTCTCCTGTTACAGCACCCAGAGGACACGCTGGCAGAAACGGGGCTGAGGACAGAGAGGAGAGCAGGGGCTCAGGCCTGCGCTCACTGGCAGAGCCGAGCTTTCCAACCAAGTGATTGTCAATCCACATGGACAAGAAATGAGTCCCCCAGGCAAAGCCTGGCTCTGCGAGAACGTCACCCCAAGGAGCAGCACTGAATCCTTTTCCCCTACAACTGCCTGCAGAGCTCTCTCACCCCTCGGAGCACACCAACAGCTCACCCCAAGAGCTCGCTACCCGCCCTGCCTTTCTGCTTGCTTAGGAAATACTCGTACAGGGTCTCTCTCCACCCTGGTTTGATCCTCTCTTTTCTCCATTTATGCCCCCAGAAGCCTCCTGACGTGCAGGCTACCCTCCTCCTGCACCGAGACCCTCAGTCAGCGTCCCAGACCCAGCCTAGCTTAATCCCAGGTGCTTATTTTAAGAGGAGGCTAAATCCTGAGCACCACTGAGATGAAAACACACCTCTGTCAACAGTACTGTCGCTATTGAACAGGCAGGTGGAACTATGCATGTCCTTCCTGGCAAGGAGATGCCCTGAGGGAGAAGGCCCAGGGGCAGGACCTCCTGCAAACCTGTCTCTGCAACACTTTGCCACTCACTTTCCGCCCTCCCCCGGCTACCTGAGGTATCAGGTTCTTGTGGATCCTCTTCAGCTTGGCGCGCTTCCTCCCGTTCTTGGTAACGATTGTCTCCTCATAGAACTCGTGGGCGAGATCCCCATCCTCATCGTAATACATGGACCTGCCGGGAGGAACGGGGAGGTGGGTGGGTAGAGTCTGCCAACCAGCTGCTGGCTTCGTGTGCCTGGGGCAGGGACGGACGATGGGGCCGGGAGGGGCACGGGGGCGAGGAAGGAAGGGCGCTGGGGCAGGGACAGGCAATAGGGCAGGGGAGGACTGTGAGGCAGAGACAGGTGATGGGGGGAGGGTGGATGATGGGGAAGGGCCAGGCAGTGGGGCAGGGATGGGCAGTAAGGCAGGGTCCGGCAGCGGGGCAGGGGTGATGGGGCACGGCCGGGCGCTGGGTCAGAGATGCGCAACGGGACAAGGCGTGGGCGGGCGACGGGGCAGGGGCGGGCGATGGGGCAGGTTGGCACCACGATCCCTGCGAAAGAGGCTGCTCCCCTGGGCCCTGCGATACCCGGGCCGGCCTGGAGGGGAGCTCCCCCCGCGCCTTTCCGCCCCCCCCCGCCCTCTCACCCGCGCCGTGTGAAGACGAAGGGGGTGGCGGCGCGCGCGGCCCGGGCCCGGGCCAGGGCCTGCTGCCCGCCGGGGCCCTCTGCGCCGCCGCCGCCCGCCGCCGGAGAGGCGAAGGGCCACAACCCCCGCGACTTGGAGCCGCTGGCGCCCATGGCGGCGGCGGCGGGGGCGGCGGGAGGGACAGCGGCCCGGAGCCGCCGGGGACCGAGCGCCTCCCTGCGCGCCGCCGCCGCCTTTGCGACACTTCCGGTGCCAGCGACACTTCCGGCGCGCACCGACACCCCCCCTCCACGTGATCCAAGAGCGTGTCCCTATCACGTGACCGCAGCGCGGGCCCCGCGCGCGCGCGCGCCTCCCCCCGGCCCCACCCGAACCCCGCGGACGCCGGTTCGAGCCCCGTGGCCGCCGCCCCGCGCCGCGTGCTTCGTGTCCCCTGTCCCCCCGGCCCCAGCCCCGCCGCCAAGGACGCTTTGCAGGCCAGGCCTCGTCACCCAGATGCCTTTATTGGTGCTCGATGCCCTCCTTCCCCCCGGGGACACTCAGCCTCCCAGGGACACCCACCCCCCTGGGGACACGCACTCCCCCCAGGGACATCCACACGCACCCAGGGCGCTCGCTCCCCCAGGGACAACAACCACTCTCCTGGGGACACCTACACCTCCTGGGGACATTTTGCTCCCTCTCAGGGACATCCGCACCCCTTGGGGACACTCGCTCCCTCTGGGGACACCCACATCTTCAAGTGACACTCACTCACTCCCCCCCAGGGACACCAGCTTGCTCTGAGGGCACTTGCTCTCTCTCAGGACACTCACTCCCCCTGGGGACACTCACATCTTCAGGTGACACTCACTCACTCCCTCCCAGGGACACCAGCTTGCTCTGAGGACACTTGCTCCCTCTGGGGACACCCACATCTCCGGGTGACACTCACTCCCCCCCAGGGACACCAACTTGCTCTGAGGACACTTGCTCTCTCAGGACACTCGCTCCCTCTGGGGACACTCACATCTTCAGGTTACACTCACTCCCCACCAAGGACCACCAGCTTGCTCTGAGGACACTCCCTCTGGGGACACCCACATCTTCAGGTTACACTCACTCCCCCCCAGGGCCACCAGCTTGCCCTGAGGACACTCCCTCCCTATGGGGACATTCACTCTCTCTGAGGACACCCAGTCCCTCAGGGGACACCCACGCTCCCTGGAGACACTCGCTGCCCCCGGTCCAGCCCCACGAGGCCGCGATGCCCCCGTGGGCCCTGGGGTGCCCCTGTCCACCCCCCTCCCCGGTTCCCCCAGGCGCCGGCGGGCGAGGGTCCCAACGTGCTGGCCGCAGGCGCGGTGACGCGGTCATCCCGGCGTGCGCGTGGCCAGCGCCTCCTGCATCTTCTGGCGCGCGCGGGCGTAGCGATGGCGCAGCTGGCGCACGTGCTCCTCCTCCTCGCGCTGCAGGATGCGTAGGAAGTTCTGCAGCTCCGGCAAGGTGAAGGCGTCCCACTGCGGGCACAGGGGCTGCCATCGCATCGGGGACGTGGGGTGGCCCCCCCACGGCCACCTCCCGGTCCCCGCACTCACGTTCACCTCCCCGGTCTCGTTCTCCTTCAGGACGAAGCTGAGGACCTTCTCGCTGGGGCCGGCCAACAGCCGTAGCCGCAGGGGCTGCTCATCGTCACCCAGCTTCCGCAGGTACACTGCAAGAGTGGCCACGCGTCACAGGGGGACAGCACCACCATAGAACCATCAGGTTGGAAAAGACCCACTGGATCATCGAGTCCAACCATTCCCATCAATCACTAACCCATGTCCCTCAGCACCTCGCCCACCCGTCCCTTAAACCCCTCCAGGGAAGGGGACTCAACCCCCCTCCCTGGGCAGCCTCTGCCAGTGCCCAGTGACCCTTTCCGTGAAAAATTATTTCCTGATGTCGAGTCTGAACCTCCCCTGGTGGAGCTTGAGGCCATTCCCTCTCGTCCTGTCCCTTGTCCCTTGGCAGAAGAGCCCAGCTCCCTCCTCTCCACAACCTCCTTTCAGGTAGTTGTAGAGAGCAATGAGGTCTCCCCTCAGCCTCCTCTTCTCCAGGCTAAACACTCCCAGCTCTCTCAGCCGCTCCTCTTGTTCTCCAGCCCCTTCCCCAGCTTCATTGCTCTTCTCTGGACTCGTTCCAGAGCCTCAACACGGGATTCGAGGTTTGGTCTCACCAGTGCCAAGTCCAGAGGGAGAAGAACCTCCCTGGACCTGCTGGCCACGCCGGGTCTGATCCAAGCCAAGATGCCATGTTCAGTCGGCTGTCAACCAACACCCCCTTCTCCTCCAGTCTCCATGGGGACACTGCCACTACGGGGATGTCAGTGCTGCTACAGGGATGCTGCCACCACAGGGAACGAGCCACTGTGGGGACGTCACCATGGGGAACATCACTGCCATGGGTATGCTGCCACCAAGGGGGATGCCACCATAACAAGGATGCTGCCACCACGGGGATCTGCTACCCAGGGGAAGCTGCCACTCTGTGGACACCACTGCCGGAGAGGACACTGCTGTCACAGGGATGCTGACACCATGGGAATGCCACCACCCGGGGGAAACTGCCACCATGGGGACACCACTGTCACAGAGATGATGCCACTGTGGGAGTGCCACCACCCAGGGGAAATTGCCACCATGGGGACACAGCTACCACTTTAGGGACACAACCATCATGGGGACACCACTGTCATGATGATGCTGCCACCACAGGGAAACTGCCACCACGGGGACACAACCACTAGAGAGAAACCGCTGCTGTGCGGATGCTGCCACGCTGTGAATGCCACCAACTGGGGAAACTGCCACCATGGGGACACGGACACCACCACCCTGGAGACTCTGCTGCCCAGGGGAAGCTGCCACCACGGGGCCACAGCCACGGGGCCAGGGCCACCCTGAGGTGCTACCTTGCTCATCCTTCTCGGACCTCTCGAAGAGGGCGAACTTGCGGGGGTTGTCGACGACGGTGAACTTGCGGAGCAGGGCGTCGATGACCTCGCTGGCGCGGGTGTGCGAGAGGATGTGCAGGTGTTTGACGGTCCCCTTGGGCAGGTAGAAGGACGTGCGGCGCTTCACGCCCTGGGCGCGCGGCCCCGCTCGCAGCGAGGGGACCCGCTTGGTGGCCGGCACCGAGACGGGGCGCACCAGCTTCAGCTGCACCTTGATGAACCCGGTGTAGGAGCCGTCCTTGTTCTGGGAGACACCGGTTAGGGGGTGAGCGGGGCCAGGGAAAGCACCGCAACCCCCCTCGGCCACGCGGGCCGCGTACCATGCTCATGAAGAGGTTGCTGTTGATCTGGCTGTTGTACTCCTTGATCCGCTGCTCCACCTGCGCCTGGTCCAGCTCGGTCTTCTCCCACTCGCTGGGTTCATCCTGCACGACAGCGGCTGTGACCGGGGGGCCCCGTCTGCCCACGCCGGCCACCCCGCTGCCCGCCCCGAGACACGGCAGGTTGCGTCAGCCCCGCCGGCGCTGAGCTGGGCCGCGTCCGGAAAGCAGCGCTGAGCTCATCGCAGCCACGGGCAGGACAGCGGCCCCACCGCCGGCCACCCCCAAGCCCTCGTCCCCATTCCCAGGGCCCGAGGGACGCGGAAAACCACCCCGAGGACACCTTGGGGTTGGGCGTCCCTCGCCGGCACCCCACATCAGAGAGGCGTCCCCGCGGCACAGCGCCCGCAGCCGCCAGCCTGGCACCGCAGCCCGTGGGAACACCCCGAGAGCCGGGCACCCCGCCCCTGCCACCCCGCTTCAAAGCGCCCCGGATCGCCCCCCCGCCCGCTGCACCCACTAACGGGTGTTCGCATGGGGCTGGCGAGCTGCACGTGTCCCCACGGGGCCGGGGGTCCCCGACAGACACCCCACGGCGCTGCCGGACACCGCTGGGGGCCTGCGGGCTGGGGTGGCCGTGAGGGTGCTCTGGGGGTCACCCAGCACCCCCAGGCACCCCATAACCCCAGGGGCCGCTGTGTCAGGCGGCAAAGCCCCAGCCCCACTAACCCCACTGCTCTCTGCTTGGCCCGGGGGCACAGCAGCCCCACGCTCGCCCCACAGCAGGGCTATGCTCAGCCCCACACTCACACCTACACTCACCCCACACTCGCCCCACAGCAGGGCTATGCTCAGCCCCACACTCACCCCACAATGAGCCTTATGCTTTGCTCCATGGTCAGCCCCACACTCAGCCTCATGCTCACTCTATACTCAACTGATGCTCACCCCAAGCTCAGCCCCACAGCAGGGCCACACTCAGCCCCACGCTCACCCCATGTTCACTCTACACTGAGCCCCACACTCGCCCCACAGCAGGGCTATGCTGAGCCCCCCACTCACCCCCCACTCAGCCCCACACTCAGCTCACAGGAGGGCTATGCTCAGCCCACCACTCACCCCCCACTCACCCCATGCTCACCCCACTCCTGCCCTCTGCTGCCTCCAAACCCCGGGGTGCGCCCCATGACGTCACCGCACCCCAATGACGTCACCGCGCCCAATGACGTCACCGCGCGCCCCCGTGACGTCACGCGGCGGGCACCCACCTGCCTGCGGCGCGGGCGGCGGCCGAGCGAGGTGCGGGCGGTGTAGAAGAGCTCGGGCTCGGAGTCGGAGTCCTCCTGGCTGCAGTAGCCGCTGCTGGCCGAGCTGCCCCCGGTGCCCCCCGCGCCGCCCCGCAGCGACAGCGCCGCCCGGGCCCCGCGGCCCCGCGGCCTCCAACCGCCACCGGCCCCGGCCCGGCTCGGGGCCGCCCCGCCTGGGCTCGGACCGGGCTTGGCCCGCGCCAGCCCCGCACCGGCTCGGTTTGGCCCCGTCCCGGCTCGGTTTGGCCCCGGCCCGGCCCGGTTCAGCGCGGTCCCGGCCCGGCTCGGCCCCGTCCCGGCTCGGTTGAGCTCGGTACGAGGCCGGCTGAGCCCCGTACCGGCCCGGTTCGGCTCGGTCCCGCCCAGGTTCGGCTCGGGTCGCCCCAGCCCGCGTCCCCGCTCGCCCGGCGCCGTCCCGGCTCGGTTTGTCTCGGCCCCGCCCGGCCCCGCCCGGCCCGGGGTGACGCGGCGGAGGCGGCTCCGAGGGCAGGAGAGCGCCCCGAGCGGCCACAGCGGCCCGGAACGGATCGGAACGGGATGGAATCACACGGCTCAGCACAGCCCAGCACGGCTCGGCACAGCTGGCACGGCTCAGCACAGCTGGCACGGCTTGGCATGGCTCAGCACAGCTTGGCATGGCTCGGCACAACTCGGCATGGCTCAGCACAGCTTGGCATGGCTTGACACAGCTCAGCACAGCTGACACGGCTCGGCACAGCTCAGCACACCTTGCATGGCTCAGCACAGCTCAGCACAGCTCGGCATGGCTCAGCACAGCTCAGCACAGCTTGGCATGGCTCGGCACAGCTGACACGGCTCGGCACAGCTCGGCACAGCTTGGCATAGCTCAGCATAGCGCAGCACAGCTCAGCACAGCTTGGCATGGCTCGGCACGGCTCAGCGCAGCTCAGCACAACTCGGCACAGCTGGCATGGCTCAGCACACCTTGACACGGCTCAGCACAGCTCAGCACACCTTGCACAGCTTGGCATGGCTTGGCACAGCTCAGCACAGCTCGGCACAGCTTGCATGGCTCAGCACAGCTCGGCACAGCTGGCACAGCTGACATGGCTCAGCACAGCTTGGCACAGCCCGGCCTGGCTCAGCACAGCCCAGCCTGGGTGCCCCCAGCATGGCACAGCCCAGCTTGGCGTGGTCTCGCACGGCACACTTTGGCACAGCCCAGCACGGTCTCCCCCCTGTCACCACCCCCTGCCCTCCCGTCCCTCGCAGACCCGGGCCAGCCCCTACCACGTTGGTGTCCTTCTCCAGCGCCTGCTCGGTGCCATCATCCTCGGTGCCCGGGGGGCCGCTGCAGTCCAGCCGCACCAGGGCGCGGCACCGGTAGTGGCAGGTGAAGCTGCAGTCTGGGGACGGGGACAGGGGGTCGGTGGGGCCACCCAGCCCCTGGCACCCCAGATCCTGGGGGGTTTTCACGGTCCCCACCACAACTGGTGCCATCGGGGCACGGCCCAGGGGTCCGGGCTGGGGACTGTTCCCAAGGGCTTGTAGAGACGGGACGAGGGGCAATGGGCATGAACTGGAGAGGACAGAGTTAGAGGGGAGATGGAGATGAGATCTCAGGAAGAAAAATTTTCCTGTGAGGGTGGGAAGGCCCTGGCCCAGGCTGCCCAGAGCAGTGGTGGCTGCCCCATCCCTGGAGGGGTTCAAGGCCAGGTTGGATGGGGCTTGGAGCCCCTGATCCAGTGGGAGGTGTCCCTGCCCACAGCTGGGGAGAGGAACTGTATGATCTTTAAGGTCCCTTCCAACCCAAACTATTCTCTGATTCTATGATTCTCTGATATCTGGTGCCTGGTGGGAGTAATCATGAGATACCCCGTGCCCAGTACCAAGGTGCCCAGTGCCCTGTGTGAGTGCCTGGTGTCCAGGTGCCCATGCGCAGTGCCAGGATGCTCGTTCCCCGTGTGGGAATCCAGTACCGAGACGCCCAGTGCCCACTGTGTGCCCCCAGCACCCAGTACTAAAACACCTGATGTCCAGTGCGTGTGCCCAATTCTGGGATGCCCAGTACCACGATGCCCCAGCGCTGGTGTGGGTGCCTGGAGGACCAGTACCCAGTGGGGCAGGACCAGTATGGGGCTGCCCAGTGCCTGGTGGGGGCAGTTGGCACTGGGATGCCCTATGCTGGGTAGGGATGCCCGGTACCAGGATGCCTGGTGCCTGGAAGGGGTAGTTGGTGCCAGGATGCCCTGTGGGGATGCCCAGCAGTGGGATGCCTGGTGCCTGGTGGGAATGGTTGGCACTGGGATACCCTATGCCAGGTGGCGATGCCTGGTACTGGGATGCCCTATACCGGGAGGGAATGCCCGGTACTGGGATGCCCTGTGCCAGGAGGGGATGCCCAGTACCGGGATGCCCTGGGCCGGGAGGGGATGCCCTGGGCCGGGATGCACTTTACCGGTTGGGGATGCTCGGTACCCGGAGAGGATGCCCGGTGCTGGGATGCCCTGTGCTGGCTGGGGATGCCCGGTGCCGGGATGCTCGGTGCCAGGAGGGGATGCCCGGTGCCAGGATGCCCTTTACTGGGAGGGGATGCCTGGTACTGGGATGCCCTTTACCGGGAGGGGATGCCCGGTGCTGGGATTCCCTGGGCCGGGAGGGGATGCCCAGTACCAGGATGCCCTATACCGGGTGGGGATGCCCGGTACCGGGATGCTCAGTGCCAGGAGGGGATGCCCGGTGCTGGGATGCCCTTTACTGGGAGGGGATGCCCAGTAGCGGGATGCCCGGTGCCAGGAGGGGATGCCCGGTGCCGGGATGCCCGGTGCCCAGGGTGGGGGGTGCCCGGCGGGGCCGGTACTCACGGCGGCACTGGAGGCTCTTTCTGCCGCCGCCCCAGACGAAGTCCCCGCAGAGGTCGCACCAGGTGTGGAGCCCTCTCCGGCGCGGCTCGAAGCGGTGCCCGGCGCCCGGAGCCGCCGTGAGCCGCGGGTCGGGCTGCGCCCCGGAGCCGGGGGGGGCCCCGAGGCGGCGGGCGGGGCTGATGCGCAGCGCGTTGGTCCGTTCCAGGCGGCCCCGGGCCGGGCGAGGCTCGGGCTGCAGCTCCCGCAGCTCGATCAGCTCCATGGCTCGGCGGGGCGGGGGCCGGCACCGGGGAGGGGGACGGGGCGGGGACCGGGAGGGGCCGCCCCGTCCGGGCACCGCGGGGGAAACTGAGGCAGGGGCGGTGCGGGGACCGATCGCGGCGCCCAGGGTCAGTCGGGTCCCCCGGTCCCCGCCGCAGCCCCCGGTAAGGCAGGAATGAGGCTCCCAGAGCTGCTGCCAGGGAACAGGGGGGTCCTGCTCCAGCATCTCTGCTCACGCCATCGCCTCTCCCCGGCGTGGGACAAGCCTCGCCCCGTGCCTCAGTTTCCCAAAGGGAAGGGGCTGGAGGAACCTCTGGCAGGGAGTGAGGAGAACTCATATTTGGTCCGGCTGCAGCCCCAGCTGGGCTGACACGGTGTCATAGAATCACAGAATCACCAGGTTGGAAAAGACCCCCAGGATCATCGAGTCCAACCATTCCCATCAATCACTAACCCATGTCCCTCAGCGCCTCGTCCACCCGTCCCTTAAACCCCTCCAGGGAAGGTGACTCAACCCCCTCCCTGGGCAGCCTCTGCCAGTGCCCAGTGACCCTTTCTGTGAAAAATATTTTCCTAATGTCCAGACTAAACCTCCCCTGGTGGAGCTTGAGGCCATTCCCTCTCGTCCTGTCTCCTGTCCCTTGGGAGAAGAGCCCAGCTCCCTCCTCTCCACAACCTCCTCCAGGTAGTTGTAGAGAGCAATGAGGTCTCCCCTCAGCCTCCTCTTCTCCAGGCTAAACACCCCCAGCCACTCCTCCTAAGGCCTGTTCTCCAGCCCCCTCACAAGCTTCCTGCTGCAAAGCCTGTTTTGGGGCACGTTGGGTGTCTCAGACACCCCAGCCCAAGCGGAGATGTGCGGTGGCACAGGTAACTGTTCTCAGCCCTGCTCAGACCAAGGCTCCGTCCCACCAGCAGCTGCTGGGGAGATGGGGGGATGCACTCCGTGGCACAGCTGGGCACCAGTAAAACCTGCAGGGAGATACTGGTGGGCAGGAGGCCAAGCCCTCAGTGCTGAGAGAGAGGGAGAGAACCGTCCTTGCGAAATGGGAGATAATGATCATCTGAGAAACGTGCCTGCCTTCTCAGAGCGAGGTGCTAACCACATCCTCTGCCTCCTTAACTCCGCTTTCGCGATAACGCAATAAGGAGGCCTTCTCACCCCCTCCCCTGGCCCGTTTCACGTGCCTGAGCCACAGAGGACTCGGCCCTTTAGGTAACCACAAGGACATTGGGCCTTTTTTGGGGGGTTGTCTGGGATTTTTGTTATTGTAAAGAGAGAAACGACCACACAATCCCATCCCTGGGTGCAAGGGAGGGGAGAAAACAGTTTAGCATCTTCAGCTATGATAAAAAAAAGCAGGAGCTGAGGAGCAGGGGGGTGGAGAAGGAGGTTTATTGGAGATGGCTGGGTGGCAGACAGGTGGGAGAGCACTGCCCAGGGGTGGGAGCAGGCAGAAGGAGCCTCTGCTGGCTTCTCCTCTTGAGCCACTGGGCAGCAGGCAGGGAAACCTTCCCCTTGACGAGCCATGGGTCGGTCAGGTGCCTGTCACCCCTTCTCTCACAGGTCGGCCCCTCTCCCTGGTTCCCCAGCCAGCAGGCTGCAGGCAGCCTTGTGCTTCTGCCAGTGCTGGACCTGGCACGCCCTGTGCAAGGGAAAGCCACGACTCAGGGGCTCTGCCACAAAGCAAGGTGCCCGCAGCTCGAGCAGGGATGCAGTGGCCACATCCATCCCTGGGAGCAAAGCAGTGACAAGGACAAAGCCAGCACCGCGTTCCTCCAGGCGCTGGAGGGGAGCAGGCATGGCCGAGCTTTAACCCAACAGGGAGGTGGACGCGGCCCCCCGTTGCCAGGGCTAAGAGGGCTTAATGACACGGCTGTAACCAGCCCTTGCCAGATGGTTTAGCACCAGAGAAGATCTAATTTACTGCCACCATCCCAGCTGCCGCATCCCAGCCTATCACCTGCACTCACAGAGCCACAGACACTTTCCTCCCCACTCCCGCCCCACCAAGGTGCAGGGGAAGGAGACTGTCACCACGCAAAACCCAGCCCGTCGCTGCTATCGGTGCGGGCACAGACAGCTCAGCACATGGCAGTGGTGACACCCCGCTCACCAGCATCACCGCCACCCGTGCCCCCCACACAGCAGCCCCTCGGTAAGGCTCAGGTCCATGGCGAGGTGAGAGCCAGCAGTGCTGAGCAGTGGTGGGACCCCTGGCTTCCCCTGGCCCTTCACAGCATCCTCCAGGGAGGCCTGTGGTGCTCAGGGGCACAGGGGTTGGCAGGGGACACAGGGGGTTGGCAGGGCTCCCTTACCGCGAGCAGTACCACTCGTTCCGGCAACGAGAGCACCGCTTGGCGGCTTCCACACCACACACCCTGCAGCGAGGCTTGTCAGGAATCAGAGCTTCCATCATGTCCAGGCTGTAGGTCTGTGCCCATCTGTGGCAGGCAGAGAGGGGGGGTGAGGCTGCTCACAGAGAGAAGCTGACAAGCAGCGAGCTGTCCCTGCTGCACCCTGACACCGAGGGGACCTCCCCAGTCAGCCCCACACTCCCCGTGCCCTCCCAGTGCTGAGCTCCAGACCCCGCTGAGGGTTATACTGGCTCCACTGGATGTCCTGCGCGCACCTGCCAGGCCCCTACCTGTGTGCCTGGAGCTGCAGCTCCTCCTCAGTGGGGCTGAAGAAGTTCTTCACCTGGTGCTTGGCAATGGCCTCCCACTTCCCAGCATTTTTCTTGACGATGTGGTCCCAGATGATGGGAACCTGGTAGGAGAGGCAGAGCAGGAGGAAGGGCTGCTCGCAGCCAGCCTGCATGCGTTGTGGTCAGTGGCTTTTGGGGGACAGGGGTGCAGCCACCATCCTGAGAGGGCAAGTGGAGGCAGCACACGCAGAGGCGAAGACGCAGGGAGTGAGGATGTGCTTTTAGGTACATGGAGGGGACAGATCTGCTCGCCAGCGAGTGTTCATGTGAAACAAGGCAACACCTTCAGGGTCCAGTTGGGATCAAAAGTTCAGCCCTGAGGCCTGGGCTCCTGCATAGAAAGCCCTGAGACCTCAGCACCCTGCATGCTGGAAGCAGCTCAAACCCCGTGCTCCGGAGCCGTTTGCCTGAGCAGATTTTTCCACTCGTCACTTCCCCAAAGATGAACAGGCAGGGAAGGGCCGGCCAGCGTGAAAGGGAAAGCGCCAGCCAAGAGCAGCATGTGGAGTCCAGGCTCTGGAGAAAACCATGCTGCTTCAAACAGCACTGCCTTCTCCAGCAGAGTTAAAATAGCCAGGCCTCGGAGGGGAGGAGGCTGCTCTGGAGGTAGCTGAATGGAAAAAGGCCTTTTCTGAGCTTGGCTCAGCGACAGGGAGTGAGTTCACCACTTTCTGGACAGAGCAAGGAGCCCATGTGTGTGCTTCCAGCTGGCTCCCCCTGCCCTCCCACTGGGCTCAGCCCCAGCCCTTGGCCGCACCGGCACAAAAGCAGAGCTGGGGAAGGGGCAGCAGCCTGGGCCAGAGCTGCACAAGGTCCCCAGCACGGCAGCTGCCTGTCCCTGCCTCACCAATGTGCTGGCATCACGGCACGTGGAGTGAATCCCTAACCACCTCCGTCCTGCTGCCATCCCCATCCCCAACCCCTCTGCTTGCCAGCTTGCAGCCTCCCCAGCTCCCTCCAGCTCAACCGCAGCCAGCCCTGGCCAGGACACACCACCCCCCCCGGGCCCTGCAGCCAGCGGCGGGGGGCACAGCCCGCTGCCCCTCTGCACAGTCCCAGGGGCTGCTGCCCGACCTACCCACCTGCTCCAGGATGTGGCGTGGAGCCTCCCTGCACCTCCACGAGTGGGGAAGAGCCTCTGCTCTTCCTGAGTTCTTCTCAGCTGTCTCTTGTGTGCCCAGACACACAGTTTCTCCCCACGGTGCTCAAGAAGGCGGTTATCACAGCACGGATTAAACCCCTCAAGGACCCCGGGCTGTTCGAAGCTCCTCAGGGCCCAGCTCTGAGCCCCACACATCAGCCAGGACCAGTTTGACTGCAGATTCTGCTCCCAGACCTTGGCGTCCCTCAGAACGCAGCGTGCCAGGCAGCCCCGGGCCAGGGCTGCAAAGACAGCGCTTCCCCGGGGAGTCCAGAATTCAGCAGCAAAACACTAATAAATGTTAAATAAAGAGTTAATTGCCAAAACAAGCCCAGGGTTGCCTCTGCACCATGCAGCCACCACCCCAGGGACTCCATGCAGTCTGAAGAGTTGTTTATACCCAGTATTTATGCCTTTAGATGTGACGGCTTGGCCACTGCTGTAGCAGGACAAGGCTCTCATGCCATCCATGAGCTGACAGTAAGGGCGTAACGGTGAAATGCTTGCTTGGCTGCTTTACCAGGGCACCATCTCTCCAGAGCTGAGCTTGGTGGGAGAAGAATGGGATAGGGAGCTATCAGGGTCAAAGCAGAGCATGAAAGAAGAGCCACAGGATACCTGCTCCAGGACGAGATCCTTTTTTGGGGGAGCCGGCTCTGTCACCGCGAGGTGACTCAAAAATCTCTGCATCTCCACCAGGTTGGGCAGCTGGTCAATGAGGACATCTGTCAGGAACGCACGGAGCTGCAGCCACACAGAAGAAATGAGCAGACAGAGAGAGGTCAAGACAAGGAAGCCAGAGCTGGGGAAGCAACATGGCAAGAGCAAAAGATCTGTGGGGCACTGGCAGAGCAACCCATGGGGGTCCCACAAGGTGCACTCGCAAACAAGCTTTGCTGCTGGCCTGGTGATGGAGCCCACCGCTCTCTCCCCACCGGCTGCTAGGAGCCCGCAGCAAGGATGGGAAGAGTTGTCTGGAAGTGCCCAGTGCTGGCAAGATCCTACTCTGTACTGCAGGGCCCACGACCTTTGTGGCATCGTGGCCTACCTTGAGGAGCTGGCTCTTGTTGAAGCCATCGAAGTGGTATTTGCGCTGGCATTCGGGGCTGAGCAGGAGGTTGAGGAGAGCGATCCACACCTGCCCGTCGAGTTTGGTCATCTTCACCTGGTCTTCAGGGGGCACCACGTGCCACTCACCATTCTCAAACTTCTTGAGCTTGCCTGAGGGACAAGAACACCACACAGCTTCAGGGTGAGACAGTCTGCCTCTGTTTCCTCACCCTTTTGCTCTGCATAGCAGCCTTCTTGGTACTGAGACAACAGAGAGCACGAAAAGCATAAAGAACAGGTATTAAAACAACAGCGCCTTAGCAGGAACCAAAAGATCCCTGAAATATCTCCCTCTGTACTTGGCCAGGAGTGTAGAGCACTGGCTGATGGTTGGGGAGCCCATGCTGCAGCAACAGAGGGGCTGGAGAGGCACGTTTTAGGGTATCAGCCTCGCCAATGCCCCCTCTTCCAGATGTTCTTCTCTCAGTGAAAGCCAGAAGTAGCATGACTATAACAGAAGTGACAAAACAAGCTCCAGAAGCTACCATGCAGCTCTGGGCGATGGAGGAGGGTGTAACCCTGCGTCTTCATAGCCTAGAAATGCCTTTGCACTCTTGTTCCTTTTCACTCTCTCCCCTAGGGCCCTAGATCAAAGGTCCCTCTGACACCCCGGGGCACAGGCACAGAGAAGGGATGTGTTTCCTGGCCAGAGGAAGGAGGAAAGCTCCCACATCCAGCTGAGCTCCTCTCAGGAGGCGCAGCAACACATGCTTCCCAGCATCTCTTCCTTCCCTGTGCCTGCTGTGACCCCGGTGCTGGGCTGGGGAGGGAAGCGTGGGTTCCCACGCCCCAGGATGTGCCCCACCGCTGCTCAGACACAGTTCCACCCATCCAGTTCCACCCTCTGCCATGGGCAGGGACACCTCCCACTGGATCAGGGGCTCCGAGCCCCATCCAACCTGGCCTGGAACACCTCCAGGGATGGGGCAGCCACCATTGCTCTGGGCCACCTCAGCCAGGGCCTCCTCACCCTCACAGCAAAACATTTCTACCTAAGCTCTCATCTCCATCTCCCCTCTTTCAGCTCAAAATTGTCCTCCCTCATTCTATCCCTGCACTCCCTGATCAAGAGCCCCTTCCCAGCTCTCCTAGAGCCCCTTTCAGCACTAGAAGCTGCTCTAAGGTCTCCCTGCAGCCTTCTCTTCTCCAGGCTGAACAATCCCAACTCTCAGCCTGTCCTTGTATGGGAGGTGCTCCAGCCCTTGGATCATCTTTGTGGCATCTTCTGGACTCGCTCCAACAGCTCCATGTCCTTCCTGTGCTGAGGACTCCAGAACTGAATGCAAGACTCCGGGTGAGCTCTCATGACAGCTCCAGCTCTCAGGACTATCACAGAAGGGTGTAGACAGGCTGAGACTGACACTTTGGTCTTTCTGCATCCAGGAAAAGACTCTTCAGAGGAGCAGGAGGGGCTGGCAGAGGTGCTATGCTCCCGCTCCCGTCCTGGCTATGATCTGCTCAGACAGGACACAGTTCTGCATGAGGATCAGCTTTTGGGTGCACTGCCGGGTCCCCAGCCTAGCTGTGCTGCAGCTGCTTTGGAGCTGAACAGCTTCACACAGGAAGCACCAGAGAGGAGTGAGGGGATGGGGCCAGAAAGGAGGGTAGAAGGAGAGCAGCTTTCTCCTGCAGCAGAGCCCGCAGCAAATGCAGGTCCATAACGGCGCCCCAGGTACCAAGGGGCACGATCCATACCTGCTTCCCGGCAGCTCCAGGGGCAATGCTCCACCAGCTGGACGAGGAGGCAGGGCAAGTTGTGGGTGGACAGCATCCGTGTCAGCGCGCTCAGGGGCAGACTGGAGATAGGACAGAAAGGGTGAAACGCCAGATAGCTGCAGAACAGATAAAAACCCCAAGGGAATCTAAACCAGAGACCTCGGTGTGTGCCCTGGGCACCTACCTCTCCACCTGATCAGTGATGAACCGCAGCACAGACAGGGCTTTCAGGGAAATCTCAAACTCCATTGACTCTGCCTGCTTCTGCAGCTCCTGTGGAGGGACAAGGACAGCCTTGGGAATTCAGGCCCCATTTCCCAGGAGCTGCAGGGAAGGCAGCTTGTTGCCTGCGCATCGGTAACCACAGACAGAGAAGGAAACCAGAGCACTGCAAAATAAACTCTGCTCCTCATCTCTACTTTGCCAGCGCTGCCTGCTTGCCAGGGCAGCCACAGAAGTGCCTGCAGCCACTGTTGTTCATCCCTCATCTCCCTACCCCTAACGCATCACAGGTGGCTACCAGCAGCAGTGCCCCTGCACAGGGACACCCTGCAAAGGGCCCATCCCAGACCGCTCCTGTCTCTCCTTCTGGAATCATTTTACAGCTCATGGTCTGTCAAAGACACATGAGGTTGAGGGAGAGGGGAGCTGCATGGTCAGCAGAGAAACTGGAGGAGGAGGAGAGGGAAACTTGGCCCTGACACAGCTGCAGCCCTACATCCACTTCTCCTGCATCTGCCTCTTCCCTCCAGCTCGTGTACAGCCAGCTAGAATATCTGCCTGGGGTTATCCCAGCCCACGGCTATGCCACACACTCCAGCCTCTCAGCCTCCTTCCCTTCTTAGGCAGCGTGGACACCCCGTTCATCGTCCACGTGCTCAGCCTACAGCCCGACCACCCTCTGACTCAGCCTCTTTTGAGACCCTCGGGACGGGTACGCTGAGAGGTGCCAAGTCCCGCTCCCTGGCCCAGGCCAAGCTTCTCCTTTCCAGTCCCAGATGCTCAGCAGCTCATATCCTTGTGTGCAAAGCCCTGACCTCAGCAACTTTTACTCCTCTAAAGTGCTGCTGCAACTGTTCCCTTCCAAATTCCTGTGGTAAGAAGCGCTGCGCTCCCCATGACGGTGCCTCACACACCACTAAGACAGCGTTTTGGGCTCTCCCCTCCCACCTCCCTCTCTGAACTCCCTCAGTAAGGCTGTTTCCCACAGCTCCTGGTGGTATCCAGACCTCATCTCTGCTACCTTCAGGCAGAGGCTACCTTCTGCTTGCGCCTCTGACCCTGCTCTAGAGGTTGCCACCAGACACAGTCACAAAGGACATCAGGCTTCACAACACAGAGGAGGGCAGGAACAGCTTTTTGTAGGGATTATTGTACGCAGAGTCAGGAGGGGCTGGAATGAATCAGAGGAAACCAGGCTCCATGGGAGATGAGCGCTTTTTGGAACGCTATTGGCTAGAAAAGGTCGTTTCTTTTTAACTTCAGCCATGACAAAGCACTAACGGAGGCACCCCTTCCCCTCCCCAGCTGGGAAAACATTTCCTGGAAAACATCCCTATTGTGCTCTGGAGCCCTCCACTTCCTTCCCTTTTCTAGAAGAGAAGCATGTGCTCGGGCAACAAGCCAAACGATGGAGGCGATGCGGGGAACCACAGCTGAGCTTGCAGGCTATCGCTTTAACCCCATTTCTCCAGACACTGTGATGTGTGCAGTTTAAGAAGAAAACTCAGGGTGCTGAGAAGCACCAGAAGTGAAGAAAACTCCCACACTGGGAAGGTGTGCGCAGCAACACCTGACTGGGAACAGCTTTAGGCTCGCTGCTGGCCCAATCCAGCACAGAGAGGAGGTGTTTCTCAAAGAGCTGAGGAACCTCGGGGGTAAACAGGATAATTCCTAGTTGTATCGTGCATCGATTCAGGGAAGGGTCCCTCTCATGGTTAACCCTGTCTGGCTCCAGTGGCAGCGTGAGCCAAGGTGGTCTCACGAGCTCCAGGCAGACATACTCATGCAGCTTTCAAGAGCAATGGCAAACGGCCAACCCACCCCACGCTGAGTATTTTGTCTATCAGCTCTCCAGTGTCCTCCCCTCAGAGCTCCGACCGTGTCCTGCAGGAAGCTTCAAGCTGGCACTGTCACGAGCGAGGATGGAAGGGAGGCAGTGGGGTGGAGGGAGGTGGATGCAGCCACCGGCCCAGCTGAGCTGCTCGTGTGGATGAGCAACAGCACCACGCGCCCTTCAAGACAGGTGGGAGGTGCTGGGGCTGCAGCCAAGGGGTTCTCCATGGGAAAGCCTCTCCGAGCCTCTTCAGGCTTCCCACCTCCTCCATCGCACGTGTCCTCACAGAGCTACAGGATCTTCTCCTCACCTGCATGGACGAGGGGCTGGCCAGATCCTCGGGACGAAACTCCAGCAGGGTCGCTGTGTGTCCGTTGACGCTCCGAGCTGCAAGCAGGGTCAGTTTTCGGTGGCAATAATCAATTAAATCCAGAATGCTGTCCTCTGCTGACTCGCAAACCTCCTTCACAACAACAAGAGTTTCAGAGAGGGCCATCCCCGACAACCCTGGCTTTTCATCCTCCAGGGCCTTTACGCTGAGAAAAGCTGAACCTGCCTCTTACCTTGTAAAAAAACACTGTCTCCAAGAGGTTGATGATGGAGGCTTCATGATGCAGCTGCAGGAGGAAAACAGCAAGAGTGAGTAAGGTAACAGGGGAACGGTCACTGAGCTGCAGAGCTGAGTTCCCCAGCAGCAGGTCCCTGTCTCTCCTGGGAGTAAGTACGTGGCCTTGTCACTCACTGCTTTGGGAAACCAGGTGCTTCCCGCTGTACACTGCAGCTTCTCAGCCTAGTGAAACACAAAGCCCCAGCTCCGAGCTCTTCAGGGCAAGGCTTATTTTTAAGTACAGTGGTGCCCGATTTCCAGACTCATTGCCCCTTCCCCCTCTACTCACCACCATGTAAATGGGGAAAGTGCTTCTCGGCTTGAAGTCCTCCAGCCGGCACAGCACGGGAAAGATCTTGTGCTTCCAGACCTCCACAGAGATCAGCTCCCCAATGAGAACAGGAATCTAGACAGGGAAGGGACACGGAGTGAAGCCCTCCAGACCAGTGCCGGAGCGGGAACCGGCTTCATTGCTACTGCTCAGCTGCACAGACTTCAGAGCTGTCTCGAGGAGGAGGGTGGCCTTGGGACACAGTCTGTATTCACCCAGCTCAGAGATCAACAGCTTTTCCCTAGCAGACCAGAGGGCAGAGAGAGCTCCTGGGGTTGCAAAGGGGGAAGATGAGCCTAAGGAGCTGGGCAGGCCCAGGGCAGCACACATCCTGGGACACCTCGGGTGTGGGGCAGAGAACCACAATCAGAGGGGCTGGTGCACAAAAGAGACCAAAATAACCTCCAGAGAGGAACCAGAGACCAGCAAGCGCAAATAACACAGCTCGACCTTTAATTTTTTTAAAGAGCAACACTGGTAAATATCCAGTCAAACATCTTTGCTGGAGATACAGTAAATTCTTCACCATTTTATTCCAAAATGCAGGTTCTCCACAGGACAACCCCCACTCAAGGCTGAAGGTCCAGCAAAGGATCACTCCGCGCCCCAGGAGGCTCACCTTGGTGTAGGTGACCAGCAGCTCGGTGAGGAGCTGCTCCTCGCCCATGGAAGCACTCAGGATAGCATGCATGTTGAGCTTCTCCACGCACTCATGCTGCTGAAGCCATCTGTGAGGCAGCCAGCAAGGACATCAGTGCCAGAGACCACAGGCTGTGGGCTTCAGGGCTTTGCTGCACTCCAGGAGAGGGCTCTCCACCAAGGAAAAACTGCTCCTGGCACCCCCATCCCCAGGAAACACCCCAAGCCTGCCAGGCACCCTTAATCCTCTCGCTATCCCTGAGCCTGCACTCTCCAGAGCAGCAGCTCCAATCTTGCTGCCCTCTTGCCTGCTTCCAGCACTGGTCTTCATGAGGCATCCCACTGGGGACACCCCGAAACTGAGACTCTCTCTTTCTATCACTCCTATACGCACAGACCCTCCAGGGACATCCCAGCCCAGGTATAGACCCTTCCTCACCTCTCCACCCCACCAGAACTCTCCTCTCTCTCCCTGAGGGGCTCAAGAACTGGGGACTTTCCTTCCCCTCCACCTCACGCTGACCCTATGGGGTCACCTCAAAACTGGGGCCCCTTCTCTCTCCCCTGGAACTTCCACGAATCCACAGCCCCCTCAAGTGTGGGACCCCTCTTTATCCCACCTAGAGTCTCCAAACCATGTCCCCCTACATCATGCAGCCCCTTCTTCACACTTCCCCTCAGGAGCCCCAGCTCTGGACCCTCCTCTTTCCCCCTGGGGGACTCCAGAACCGGGGTTCCTCCTCTTCCCCGACCCCATCGTGGCCCTCTGGGTCACCTCAACACCGGGGACCTTCCTCTCCCGTAGACCTCTCCGTGGATCCCCCCGAGGTGTGGGACCCTTCTTTACCCCCATCCAGAGCCCCTGGGGAGGCCCCAAACCACGTTCCCTCGCCTCGCGCGGCCCCTCTCAGCCCCAGCTCTGGCCCCTCCCGGGGGGGGGTGGTCTTATCTTCCTCGCTCTTCCCCCTCGGCCGCCCCAGAACGGGGTCTCCCGGCTCCAGCCGCCGTTTCCCCGTCTCCCCGCACCTCTTGCCGCCGGTGTCCCGCAGCTCCGTGCCCCGCAGCGCCCGCACCAGCGCCTCGGCCTCGCCGGGCAGCAGCGGCGCGGCGGCCGCCATGGCGTCAGCGTCTCTATGGCAACGGACCGCGCTTCCGGCGCGCTTGGGGGCATAGAGGCAGGTCCGCGGGCCAGAGCGGCGCCCGGAGGATCTAGCGCCCCCGGCGGCGCGGAGGCCTCGGCAGGCAAAGCGGCGCAGAGCGGGCTCTGCCGCCCCCTGGCGGCGCGGGGGGGGAAGGCGCTCGGAGGGGACTGGAGTGGTGGGGCAGAGGCGTCCTTGTGGTTTTGGGGAGCGGGGACAGTTTTTGGGGGGCGGCACGCGTTGTGCGGGGAACACGGGGCCCCAGCTGCCATCCCCGCTGTCACTTCCAGCACACGATGATGTTGGGGTCGTTCTCCAGCCGCTCATCCAGCTCCTTGTAGCTCATTCCTGGGGGGAAGGCAGTGAGGGGTCAGCGGGGCCCCCCCAGTCATAGAATCATAGAATCACCAGGTTGGAAGAGACCCACCGGATCATCAAGTCCAACCATTCCTACCAAACACTAACCCATGTCCCTCAGCACCTCGCCCACCCGTCCCTTAAACCCCTCCAGGGAAGGGGACTCAACCCCCTCCCTGGGCAGCCTCTGCCAGGGACCAATCACCCTTTCTGTGAAAATTTTTTTCCTAATGTCCAGCCTGATCCTCCCCTGACGGAGCTTGAGGCCATTCCCTCTCGTCCTGTCCCCTGTCCCTTGGGAGAAGAGCCCAGCTCCCTCCTCTCCACAACCTCCTTTCAGGTAGGTGTAGAGAGCAATGAGGTCTCCCCTCAGCCTCCTCTTCTCCAGGCTAAACACCCCCAGCTCTCTCAGCCGCTCCTCTTGTTCTCCAGCCCCCTCACCAGCTTCGTTGCTCTTCTCTGGACTCGCTCCAGAGCCTCAACATCCTTCTTGTGGGGAGGGGCCCAGAACTGAACACAGGATTCGAGGTTTGGTCTCACCAGTGCCAAGTCCAGGGGGAGAAGAACCTCCCTGGACCTGCTGGCCACTCCATTTCTGATCCAAGCCAAGATGCCATTGGCCTTCTTGGCCACCTGGGCCACTGCTGCCTCATGTTCAGTCACTGTCAACCAATACCACTTGCACCACAGCCTCAGAAGCCCAGTTCAGCCTTCAGTTCCATCTCCCTGTGGTCTGAAGGCTCCCCAAAGGGGTGAGGAAGATCCCCAAACCAGCACCCAGCCCTCCCAGCGGTCCCCAGAGTGCTGTGGAGGACCCCTTGTGCTCACCAGTCTTGCAGCAGATCTCATCGTAGCTGTGGCAGCCCGTGTAGAGCCGGGCTGGGTGGCTCCGCTCGTCCCGCGTGACCTTGACCGGGTACTTCTGGAGGCGTCGGATAAGGCCCTTCATCAAGCCAAACTGGATGAGCCTCCTGAGGATGAGGAGGGAAGAGTTGGGGACCACGACACCAAAGCCACAAATATCCCTGCTCCTCCGTTCCCTTCTGGTTCCACTGTTGACTCAGTGATGCAAGGGTGGGCTACTCATCCCCAACATAAGAAGGGTATGGAGCTGTTGGAACGTGTCCAGAGGAGGCCATGGAGATCATCCAAGGGCTGGAGCACCTCTGCCCTGAGGACAGGCTGAGAGTTGTGGTTGCTCATCCTGGAGAAGAGAAGGCTCCAGGGAGACCTTAGAGCAGCTTCCAGTACAGAAAGGGCTACTAGAAAGCTGGGGAGGGACTTTTTCCAAGGGCCTGGAGCAACAGGATGAGGAGGAGGAGGAATGGCTTTAAATTGGAAGGGGGAAGATTCAGATTAGACATTAGAAGTTCTTCACAATGAGGGTGGGAAGGCCCTGGCCCAGGGAAGTGGTGGCTGCCCCATCCCTGGAGGGGTCCAAGGCCAGGCTGGATGGGGCTTGGAGCCCCTGATCCAGTGGGAGGTGTCCCTGCCCATGGCAGGGGGTTGGAATTGGATGGGCTTTAAGGTCCTTTCTAACCCAAATCAAATGATTCAATGATTCTCCCTCCTTCACCCCAGCGTCACCACCACCGGCTCCCACCTCTCGTCCACCCTCTGGAGCTGCAGGGTGTAGCGGGAGATGAGGTCTCGCACCGTCGTGCCAGGGCTCAGCCCGCAGTACAGCTGGAAGACGTCCCTCAGGCTGGCTCGCTTGTGCCCTGCGGGGACAAGTCACCAGTGAGCCGCCCTCTCCCTCTGCCAGCAGCCCGGCCCGGGGACACCGTACCCTGTTTGGTGACGTAGGACAGACACTCCTCCTGAAGACACTTGTCATCCACCAGGTCCTGGACCTTCGGCGTGGTGCAGTAGACGTTGGAGTACTGCAGTGGAAGAAAAAACCGGCTCTGCTCAGTCACCGCGCTGATAGATGGACCCGAAATCCATTGAACCCCCCTAAATAGCCACCCTGATGGTGCTGCCGCTGCTTGAATCCCACCCCAAACTCTGGGCCTGACCCACCTGGAGTATGGAGACGAGCGTGACGACCCCGTAGTACCTGCAGAGGGACAGGGAAAGACGTGAGACACGGCCTGCTCCGGCCCCACCGCCCGCCACGGCCTGGCTGCACCCTCCCCACGCACTCACAGCAGGTTTTGCACCGCAATCCGCACCAAGTTCAGCTCCACGTCGGCTTCTGCGGAAATCTTCTGGACGTGCCGAAAGCCATCGATGTAGGGAAGGATCTAAGAGGAAGGGAAGCAAGAGTTGAAAAGGGAGAGAGTAAAGAGGTCCAAGGCATCACCCTAAAGCCCACAAAACTCCCCCGTGTCCGGGAGGACGCTGGGACAGGCCGGGCTCTGCTCATTAAGGTGGTGATTTCCAGAACAGCCTCCCCTCCACCTCCGTGTGGGCTGGAAACAGACCCTGCCCAAAGTATCCTGCCCCCAGAGAAGCAGACGGACCTGCTGCGTGGTGAGATCCCACTGGGAGTTGAAGAAGTCATCCTTGTCTTGGGTGAAGACGGGGACATCGTATTCCTGCACGATGGGGGGGTCCGGGCGCTGCTCGATCACCTTCAGGTGGATGGTGTTGGACTCATCTGTCCAGGGAAAAGGGAGGGCTTAATCCTCACATAAAACTCCGCTCCCTCAGGGCTTAATCCTAACTAATCCTAACGTAAATCTCTGCTCCCTCAGGAGCTGGTGGCTCTCAGCCCCATGGCACCATTGGGAGGTGTTAGTAGCACATAACCCCAGCACTGGTGCCGTACCTATGGGCAGGGTGCACTTCCCTTTGGCGTTCAGCTCCTCCAGCAGGATGGTCATGATGGGAACCAGCTTCTGTTTACTCTCCTCGTTGGAGATGAAGCCGCTTTCCAGCTAAACAGAGCAGAAAAATCAAGTCAGCTCATCTCGAAAGGAGGTAGGACACCCAAATCTCTGAGCCCGTCCTCCCTTCAACTTCCAATGAACCCAGCACAATCACAGAATAATGGAATGGAAGGGACCTTGAAGATCATCCATTTCCAACCCCCTGCTGGGACACCTCCCACTAGCTCAGCCTGCTCAGGGCCTCATCCAAGCTGGCCTTGAACGTTTCCAGAGATGGATCCACAATCCCCTCCTTGCTATAAGCCCATTCCCGGCTTATAAGCAACGCCCGGTGACCTACAACATGTGCCAGGACACCAGTGGCTCTGTGGGGCGGGTCGTGAGGCAGCCGGCCTCTGCTCGCGTTGGCTTGGGCCTCACCTCGAGGGTGGTGAGGTAGCCAGCCAGCTTCTTCACGATGGGCTCCAGTGCACAGGCCTTGGCTCTGGCGTCACACACGAAGCCCAGGTTGAAGAGCAGAGCGTTTCGACTGTATTTCTTGTGCTCGATACAGACAGGGCAGCCGATCAGCTTCTTCTCCATGGCTGTCCTGCAGGGGAGACACGAATAACCTGCACCTGCGCCCTCGAGGAGGCTTGAGCCCCGCACAAGGCTCGCTCTCAGTTGGCTCCAAGAGCTGCCGACACTTACACCGTGATCAGCTTGTTCTGCAGCTCGGGCTTCGTGATGACGTACACCTGGATGGTGTCAAAGAGCTCCCGCGAGATGAAATCCTCAGGGACCTGCAGGGGCAGAGGGACAGGCTGCAGCCTCGCCCACCTCGCTGCCCCGCTGAACCATCAGGTTGGAAAAGTCCCCCAGAATCATCGAGTCCAACCATTCCCATCAATCACTAACCCATGTCCCTCAGCACCTCGTCCACCCGTCCCTTAAACCCCTCCAGGGAAGGGGACTCAACCCCCTCCCTGGGCAGCCTCGGACAGGGACCAATCACCCTTTCTGTGCAGAATTTTTTCCTAATGTCCAGCCCAAACCTCCCCTGGTGGAGCTTGAGGCCATTCCCTCTCGTCCTGTCCCCTGTCCCTTGGGAGAAGAGCCCAGCTCCCTCCTCTCCACAACCTCCTTTCAGGAGGACTCCGGTTCCCAGCCCCCCGTGCCTCGCAAGCGCTCCCGGCCCCGCCGGGCCCTCTCCGGGCCCGCTTCTCGCGCTGCCCCGCACCTGGTAGGTGATCTTGGGCCCCAGCGTGGGGTGGAACTCGCTGAAGAAGACGCACTCGATCCTGCCGCCCATGGCGCCCGGCGCGGCAGGACCCCAACCGGCCGCCGTAGCGCCCGTCGCCGCGCAGTGACGTCACACGGCCGCGCGGCGGGGGTCCCTTTAGTACTGAGTGACAGCGCGCCTCAACCAATCAACGTTGGCGTGGACGGAGGGGGCGAGGCCCGGCGCTCAATGACAGGAGGTCTCAGCCAGTCAGCTTCGCGGACCGCCGCAGGGGGCGTGGCCTGACGCCCCGAGCCCGCGCGGCTTGGCCAATCAGCGCCGGCGAGCGGGCTAGGGGGCGTGTCCCGGCTCTGATTGACATCCCGCGCGGGCCAATGGGAGGCGCCGCCCCGCTCCGCCATGGCCCTGACGGCCGAGACCGAGTCCCGGCTGTACCGCTCGCTCCGCGCCGCCGCCGGCGCCGCCGCGCACCTGGTGGCTCTGGGCTTCCCCGCCGCCGTGGCCGTGCTGGCGCGGCCCGGGACCAGTGAGTGCGGGGGCGGGGACGGGGGGAGCCGGGGGGGGGGCCGGGAGCGGGGCCCGAGCTCAGCGCCTGAGCTCAGTGCCTGCCCTTCCCTCACAGGCCTCTTCTCCTGGCACCCGCTGCTCATGGCCCTCGCGGTAAGTCCCGCCCGCGCCGCCCCGGGGGGGAAGGGCTGAGCCCTGGGAAGCGGAGACCCGGGACACTGAGCCCTGGGAAGCGGGAGGCTGAGCCCTAGGAATCAGAGACCCGGGATGCTGAGCCCTGGGAAGCGGGATGCTGAGCCCTGGGAAGCGGGAGGCTGAGCCCTGGGAATCAGAGACCTGGGACGATGAGTCCTGGGAGCTGGGAGGCCAAGCCCTGCTGCCGGTTCTGTCCTGGCACACTGAACCCCGGGAAGTGGGACCCCGGGAGGCAAGAAGCGGAGCCCTGGGAGGCTGATCTGTGCCACCGGGAAGTGGAGCCCTGAGAGGTGAGAGGTAGAGCCCCAGGAAGACGATCCCCAAGAAGCGGAGCCCCGGGAAGCAGATCCCTGGGAAGCGGGAGGCTGAGCTCTGCTGCCAGTTCTGCCCCGGGATGCTGAGCCCCGGGAAGTGGAGCCCTGAGAGGTGAAAGGTAGAGCCCCGGGAAGTAGATTCCTGGGAAGCAGAGCCCTGGGAGCAGGAGGCTGAGACCTGTTGCTGGTTCTGTCCTGGGAAGGGAGGCCCCGGGAAGGGAGAGGCTGAGCCCCAGGAGACCGAGCCCCACTGCCAGTTCTGCCCCGGGAGACCGAGCCGCGGGTAGCTGAGCTCCGGTGCTGGTTCAGCCCCGGGCTGGTGCCGATCCCCCTGCCCTCTGTCTCCCAGTTCTCATTCCTGATGACCGAAGCCCTGCTGATGTTCTCGCCGGAGACCTCGCTGCTGCGCTCCTTCTCGCGCAAAGTGAAGGTGCGGGCGCACTGGGCCCTGCAGCTGCTCGCCCTGCTCTGCGCCCTCCTGGGCTTGGGCATCATCACCTACAACAAGCACCTCAACGGCAAAGCTCACTTCGTCACCTGGCACGGGCTGACGGGGCTGCTGGCCGTGCTGTACGCCGGCGGGCAGTGCGCGGGGGGGCTGCTGCTGCTCTACCCCAAGCTGATGAAGAACTGGACGCTGGCCAAGCTGAAGCTGTATCACGCCACCTCGGGGCTCGTGGGCTACCTGCTGGGCTGTGCCAGCCTGATGCTGGGCATGTGCTCCTTGTGGTTCACGGCCGCGGTGACCGGCGTCTCCTGGTACCTCGCCATGCTGTGTCCCCTGCTCACCAGCCTGGTGATCATGAACCAGGTGAGCAACGCTTACCTGTATCGCAAGCGGAGCCAGCACTGAGGGCCCGGCGGGGATCCAAACTTGCTCGGTGTGAGCCAGCGAGGCTGGGGCTCGCTCCCACAGGGCTCTCCTGCTCGCACAGCGTCTCCTCAGAACTAGATTTCTACCTACTTGTCTCTCATTAGTCCTGGATTATCCGTAGTGTCTCGTTCCCAGAGAGCAGCTACCGCGTGCGTGACGCCAAGCAGGCAGGAGCTGCCCGGCTCGTCCCGGCCTCGGTGGGGACGTTTCCCACCGCAGGTGACGCTGCCGATCGCTGCAGCATCTTGGTGCTCGGTGCTGGGAACGGGAGAGTTCTCTCAGGATTCCTGCTCCTTTTCCCTCGCCACCCAGGGCTGCTTTGGAGCAGGCGGGCCAGGAGCCGTCGCCTCCCTGGTGAGGAGGGCAGGGAGCTCCTGCTCGGGCAGCGCCGCAGCTTGTCGCAAAAGCAGCTTGGACACAGCTGTGGCATCACCCACGGTGTCTGTCCCCACGGCGCAGCTCCGTGCAGGGACACGGGGGCTCCCTGGGGCCGGCGTGACAGCCCTGCAACAGCCACGGATCCGGGCACCCATCACCACGCACAAATGCTTCCCACAGGCTGGGACAGCAAAGCTCCAGCCTTGTGGGAGGCGGGGATGCATTTTACAGAGCAAATTACGGAGCCGGGCTGCAAACCGTCAGCCTTTGAAGGCGTTTTTGTCTCTCTGAGGGGCACAGGGAACAGCACGAGCACAGAGTGGAACCAGGGCTTGGGATGAGCCTTTGAGCCAGCCTGCAAAGCAGCCCTCGGCCAGGCAGAACGCAGCCTTCTCGCTCGCCAGCACAAGAACCTGCCCTCCAGCCCCTGCCAGGCTCTGTCTGCAGCAGCAGCCCCTCCTCAGCACATATCCTGCTCTCAGCAAGGCTGGAGAACTGGGAGCGGCTCCCAGGCTGGGAAATTCCTCTGTATCCAGAGCTTTTATTCAATAAAGGTTTCAGGCAGCTACAGCGCGACAAGCCCTGTTTGCGGCCCGGGGAGGGGCTTTCGGGGTGCAGGCAGATTTCCCACCTCTTCCTGCTCACCAAGGGTCTCCCAGCCTGTGGCAGCACCAGGGAAGAAGCTCCCTTCCCAGGCGAACAAACTCCCGGAGCCCCTCTGCGTCCTGCCCGTGCTCTGCTGCGGGAGCCGACTCTTTCAAAGAACTCTTTTTATTGATACCGAAACGTCTGTGTTTTTTCCCATTGACAAAATCCTTCTCGTGTGGTCCTTTTAAAAAAATAATCACGAATCATCGCCCCGTGTCCTGGGCCTGGGGGCTGCCCGGGGATCAGGAGCTGCGAGGAGGCGGTCGCAGGGAGCATCCTCTCCATCCAGAAACATAAAAACCCCATCAACACAGAGGGAGGGAAAGAGAAAGGGGAGCCTCTATTCTACCCGCAGGAACAAAAACCTGCTGCCGGAGGGAAAATTAATTCCAGCTTCTAGTGTAATCTGACAAACGGATTAAATGGGGAGTGGCAGAGGGCACCGGCTCCTTGCAGGGCTGGCTTTGGGGCGGAGAAGGAGGAGGAGAGAAAGCCCAGGTGCAAAGCCCAGAGCTGGCGGGGCCGGGCAGCCCCGTCCTGGCAAACCGCTCCCAGCGAGCTCCCGCAGGGCAAGGATTAGGAAAAGAAACCCACCAGCCTTTCTGTTCCCTCGGTTAGGGACCATCTTCAGAAAGGAGGAAATAAGTGTTGAGCGCTCTGGCTAACCCCAAGTGCAGAGGAGAAGCGAGGAAGCGCTGCTGACTTGGCTCCCGCGTGGGCAAGCGCAGCAGCTTCGGGGCAGGAGTCAGCCCCACGTCCCCCTCCTGGAACGGCCCTCGCTGACGGTGCCGCTGTCCGTGGCCTGCTCTGTGCCGAGGGGAGCGGCTCGAGGAACCCCCGTCCTCGCCGTGGTGGCAGCGGCATCATCCCGGGCGTCCGGTGCTGGTCACGAGCGGCAACGAAGCGTTGGAACGAGGTAGCCCCCCTGCCTTTGCCGCGAGAGGAGTCCCCGCTCCCCGCCGAGCACCCCGGCCGCGTGGGGAGGACGCGAGGGGGTTAGCAGCTCTCACACGGAGACGGGGCAGGGAGGGGGGCGCGGCGAGTCGGCCGGTCACGGCTGGGACGGGGCGTCCTGGAAGGTGATGAGGTTGGACTCCTGCCCCGCGCCCTTCCCAGCCGCGCCGGGGCTGGGCAGCAGCGGCGCGTCGGCCTTCGCCGCTGCCTCCTCCTCGTCATCCTCCATGCTTGGCCAGGCCGACTGGTCCTCCACGCGCTTCAGCCGCTCGTTCAGGGCTTTCAGGGCCAGCTGCCTGTGGAGCAAGGGCAGATGAGGGGGGTTAACCTCAGGTCTGACAGCCAGGGAGGGAGTTAACGCCTCTGCCCCTCGGGGTGTCCCTGGTTCATTCCGGGCCCCCCAGAATCCCGCTCCCAGACAGCGTACTCCGAGTTTCTGTGCCACGTGGTGTGCTCGGAAGCTGTCGGACAGCACACTGGCAGCTGCGGGAATGAGGGAAGAAGGGGATAAAACAGAGCAGAGGAAAGCAGAGCGCCAACACCTTACCAAAACTCACCCGCCAGGAATCCAGGAACCCAGAGGCCGACGCCTGCGGGAGGGCCGGGGCTGACTCAGCGCCACGGTGACGGCAGCAGCCGCTGTCCCCTTCTGCAGGGACCCCTGACCCCAATCCTGCCTGCTCCCTCCCTGTCTCCCTGCTCCGGCCCTGCGCCTCCACCCCTCTCTGCCTTTGGAGGAGCAGGCAGTGCCCCCCACCCCCCCAAAAAACGCTCACAACCGTATCGGCAGCGGGCAGGGCGGCCCCCAGTCTTCATGCACCGCAACAACCACCTCTCCCTGTGCCCAGGTGGCCAAGGAGGCCAATGGCATCTTGGCTTGGATCAGAAACAGTGTGACCAGCAGGTCCAGGGAGGTTCTTCTCCCTCGGTACTCGGCACTGGTGAGACCAAACCTCGAATACTGTGTTCAGTTCTGGGCCCCTCACCACAAGAAGGATGTTGAGGCTCTGGAGCGAGTCCAGAGAAGAGCAACAAAGCTGGTGAGGGGGCTGGAGAAGAAGAAGAGGGGTGGCTGAGGGAGCTGGGGTTGTTCAGCCTGGAGAAGAGGAGGCTGAGGGGAGACCTCATTGCTCTCTACAACTACCTGAAAGGAGGTTGTAGAGAGGAGGGAGCTGGGCTCTTCTGACAGGGGACAGGACGAGAGGGAATGGCCTCAAGCTCCCCCAGGGGAGGTTCGGGCTGGACATTAGGAAAAAATTCTTCACAGAAAGGGTCATTGGGCACTGGCAGAGGCTGCCCAGGGAGGGGGTTGAGTCCCCTTCCCTGGAGGGGTTTAAGGGACGGGTGGACGAGGTGCTGAGGGACATGGGTTAGTGATTGATGGGGATGGTTGGACTCAATGATCCAGTGGGTTTTTTCCAACCTGGTTATTCTATGATTCTATGATTCCCCATTCCCTCCTTGTTCGGATTCCACCCCTCGCCGCCCGCGGACGCGTTCCCCGTGGAAGCGGGACGAGCGGTACCTTCTCCTCTCGGCGTCCTGGGGGTCCGTCCCCGGGAGGCTGATGGTGATGGAGGACGGGGCGCCCACGTCGTAGCGTTTCACGGTCTTGCGGCAGATCCTCGCCTTCACCAGGACGCCGTGCACCAGGGCGGCCGCCAGCCCCACCGCGGGCTGCAGGATCTCGGGGAAGAAGGTGGCGAAGGCGAAGTGGTCGGACATGTCTCCGCGGCCCCGACTGTGGCGCTGGTAGAAGCGCAGGTAGACCCAGCCGGACAGGACCCCGAAGCCGTAGGAGGCCAGCGCGTTGCTCTCGACCAGGGCGGCGAGGCGCAGCAGCACCAGCAGCAGGAGCAGCAGCACGGGCACGGCCTTCACCCGCAGCCGGGGCGCCTTCAGCACGGGGCTGTCCCCCATGGTCTGCTTGAGCGCCACCAGGACGCCCCCGAGGAAGCCCAACCCGCCGTGGATGCGGACGGCGAAGAGGGAGGCGAGGTGGAAGGAGGCCACGTAGGTGAGGAAGTAGGCGACGGCCGCCAGGAGCCCCACCGAGACGTTCACCACCGTGAAGAAGACGAGCAGCTCCAGCGCGCCCCAGAGCGGCTCCAGCAGGCGCCCCGCGGCCCCCAGCGTGGCCAGGCTGCCCGCCAGGCCCCAGGCGCGCTGCTCCACCAGCCCGTGGGTCAGCAGCGTCCACACCCAGAAGTTGGGGGGCAGCAGCAGCCCGGGGGTCACGCCGAGCGCGTACGCCGTGTCCAGGCCGAACGAGAGCAGGTAGAGCAGCACCGCGGCGCCGCTCAGCGCCTTCACCACCACGCTGGTGCCGGCCAGCGCCGCCAGGCAGTGCTGCCGCGCCACCGGCAGGTACCGACGCATCTTGCGGCCCCCGCGGCCCGGGCCGGGGCCGCCGCCTCCCGCCCGCCGCCCCGCAGGCCGCACGCTGCGCCGCGCGGGGCACCGCGGGACTTGGAGGCCGGCCGCGGGGCACGCCGGGAGGTGGAGTCCGGCCGCGGGGCACGCCGGGAGATGGAGTCCGGCCGCGAAAGGCGCGCCGGGACTCGGAGTCGCGCCGCGCAAGGAACGCCGGGAGTTGTAGTCAAACCGCGAAAGGCGCGTCGGGACTTGTAGTGAAAAGGCGAAAGGCACCCCGGGAAATGTAGTCCGGCCGCGGCTGCCGGCTCCTGCGGGAGGAGCGGGGGGCGAGCATGGAGGGGACAGACGGACACAAGGAGGGACACACGGACAAGGAGGGGGACACACGGACAGAGCGGGGACACGTGGACACGGGGAGCATGGACACAAGGAGGGACACACGGACAAGGAGGGGGACACACGGACATGGGGGGACACATGGACACAAGGAAGGGACACATGGACGTGGGGGGACACACGGACAAGGAGGGGGACACATGGACATGGGGAGCATGAACACAAGGTGGGACACACGGACAAGGAGGGGGACACATGGACATGGGGAGCATGGACACAAGGAAGGGCCACATGGACATAGTGGGGAGACACGGACAAAGAAGGGGACACACGGACACGGGGAGCATGGATGCAAGGAGGGACACACAGACATAGCGGGGACACACGGACAAGGAGGGGGATACACAGACATGGAGGGGACACATGGACACAAGGAAGGGACACACGGACAAGGAGGGGGACACACGGACAAGGAGGGGGACACACGGACATGGGGAGCATGAACACAAGGTGGGACAGACGGACATAGTGGGGACACACGGACAAAGAGGGGGATGCACAGACAAGGAGAAGGACACATGGACATGGGGAGCATGGACACAAGGAAGGGACACACGGACAGAGTGGAGACACACGGACAAGGAGGGGGACACACGGACAGAGTGGGGAGACATAGACAAGGAGGGGGACACATGGACATGGGGAGCATGAACACAAGGTGGGACACACGGACAGAGTGGGGACACATGGACAGAGTGAGGGCGCACGGACAAGGAGGGACACATGGACAGACACGGGGACACACGGACACGGAGGGGCTGGCACGGGTGGCACTCAGTGACGTGGACGCCCCCCTCCCTCCATCCCCGGACACGAAGCTGCTCCCGGTGCCCTGCCCGACGCCCCCTCCCTGCCCCCCAACCCGGGCAATGACGCAGCCACCGCCTGTGAAGTGAAAATATGAACATTATTTAATAACTGAGTCTCTGTAATAAACCATTTGAAAATATTTTACAAGGAGTCACACGCACGATATCTTACAAATTGTCTTTTTTGTTGTTTTTTTTTTTGTTTGTTTTTTTTTTTGAAGTTTTTCCAACTCTTCTGTACAAAAAAAAAAAATAAAATAAAAACCTAAAGAAATTAAAAATAAATTAAAGGAAAAAAAATAATCAATTAAAAACCCAACGCCTTGGAATGAGCAGAGAGAAGCTTTCGGGTGGGGACGGGGCAGGAGGCGACCCTGGTGGGACGGGGGGAGCCAGGGCCGCGCCGCCCCGTTGTCTCATTGGTTTTTAACTTAAAATAGACTATATATGTATATATTTATAGGTATGTATAGTGGTTTTCTGGCAGAGCACCTAACTAGACTACAGAAGTACACACACTCCCGGTAACACAGAGCCATCTGTTCAAACACGGTTCCCAGAGACAGTAACCAAACACACACTGAAAAAGCTACAAGCAGAATGACCATTAATTAACCCCAGCGGTAATTATCGCCTGGCAGCCTCCCCCAGCCCTGGGTGACGGGTGAGCTCGGGTGCCCAGGGCAGGGAGGGGCACCCCGATTTCTCACAGCCGGGCAGCCTGGCCTCGCCTTGGACTCCCTCGAGCTTGGGGAGCAGCGGGCGACGCTGGGGACACGCGGCACCTCAGCTCCGCGTCCCGCGGGCCCCGCGCGGGGTCTTTGGCGAGGGCAGGCAGGGCTGGGGCGGGCAGGATTTCACAGTGATCTGCAGAACGGAAAAGAAACAAAATACACATCTCTTCCCCCCCCCCCAACCACCAATCCCCCCCCAACTTTCTTCCTCCTGTTCACCCCGAGTGCCCGGGCTCCATCCTGCCCCGCACCCCGGGGGTAACGGATAACACCGACCCGCACCGTCAACTCAAATCCTTTTCTCTTTTCTTCCCCCTCTTTTTCCATCCCCCCCTTTATTTGTTTTTCCACGTGTCCTCACGGTTGACCACAAACACCGCCGGTCTCCGGGCGAAAAGGCTGGAAATTCGATGTAGAAAGATCTGGTTTAAAATCTTCAAGCTAAAAAAAGAGGCGAGGCGGATGTTGGGGGTCACGGGCGGAGGGGCCAACGCCACCGTCCGAGTATGAGCGGCCGGGAGGGCGCGATACGGGGTCACCAACCCGGTCCCCGCTCTGCACCCCGACTCTTCTTTGGCTGCGGGAGCGCGGGGCGGCATCGCGGGGACCCCCGAGGTGGCATCGCGGGGACCCCCGAGGCGGCAGAGGGGACGTCGCTCCCACACGGGGCCAAGGAGCGGGATGGAGATGGAGCTTGAAAGAAAAGAGCTGGCGGGGGGCGGCTGGGGGGCTAAAGGCAGGCGGCCGGGGGCAGCGGGTGCCGGCTGGCGCTGGAGTAGAGGAGCAGCAGCTGCAGGGAGAGCAGGACCCCCAGCGAGGGGGCGAACGAAGCTCCTCGGCCGCAGTCTGAGGTATCTTCCTGGGGGGCAGAGGGAGAAGGGCCGTGGGGCACCCCGGTTGGTGCCTCGGCGCCCCACGGCCCTGGCAGAGGCACCCACCGACCCTGCGGCCCCGCTGCACCTCCTGCCCCAGGACCCCCGCGGCACTGACCCCCCCAAGACCCCCGGCATCACTGTCCTGGGGACCCCCGTGACTCTGATCTCCCCAGGTGGCTCTCCAAGCCTCCTGCGCCTCCACCTTGGGTCCTCCAAACCCCCATCAGTACCACCCCCCCCAGCACTGCACCCCCAGCATCCTCCCCCAGCTCTGCTCTCGCCATGGGGGGCATCCATCCCCTCAATCCCCTCAGGGGGTCACCCCTCAGCTCTGCTCCCCCCATGACCCCCCCATGGCTCCAATCCCCCCCTTAGGGGGCACCCACTGCCCCAACCGCCCCCAGGGACCCCCTTGATCTCTGCCCACCCCATGCCCCCCATGCCCCACGTACTGTTGCATTGTAGTCGAAGCAGATGTGGGGACCTTTCCGATACCGAGGCCTGTCCACCAGCTCACACTGGTTGGGATCCCTCGGAGGGGCTTCGCAGGTTAAGGAAACCACCAGGAACAGGGTGATGGGGTCCCACGGGGCCCCTCATGGCCACCCCAGCTCCTCTGGCCACAAGCCGGCAGCCCCCTCCCCTGCTGGACCCGACAGCTCCTGCCTCCCCTGCCCCACAGACCCTGCCTGTCCCCCCCAGCTCTGTCCCCACGTCCTGGTGGGACGCAGCCAGGCCACCAAAGGATACCTCGTACCTCTGCCTGCAGCAGCTTGACGGACTCGCACTGGCTGCAGAGGGGCTTGTCGGCCACCACGAAGAGCAGGTTGGTGTTGGCCAGTCTCTGCGCGTGGAACAGCCTGGGGGACGCAGCAGGGACCCTGCTTACCCTGTGCCCTGCCCGGCTCCTGCTGCCAGCCCTGCTGGAGGCTGAGCCAGCAGGGTGTCCCTGTCCTCACATCATCACTGCCTGGGTCCCTATCCTCATCCCTAACCTCGTTCCCAACCTCAACCCTATCCTTGTCCCCATCCCCATTCCTGCCCCTGTCCCCTTCTCCACCATCACCCGTCCTCATCTCCATTCCCAACCTCCTCCTTGACCCCATCCCTATCCCCATCTCCACTCCCACCTCTCTCCCTGCTCCCATCCACGCTCTCACCCCTGTCCCCCTCCCCATCACCTCTCCTTGCCCAGGGAACCAGCACCACTGGGCTTTCTGGGCTTGGTCCCGCTCTCAGGAGCCCTGGGAACATCACTGTCACCCCACAGCCCATGGGGACACTACCGTTGCTCTCTGTCCCCGCTGTCCGGGTACCGCAGCCCCCAGAGCGCTGCAGGGCACCTCCCGTTGCCCCACGCGGGTGGCTGCACGGAGGTTGCAGCAGAGGCAGCCCGAGGGCTGTCCCCAACCCTGCCCAGGTGGTGGGACGGGGGGCACGGACCCACCTGGAGCAGTTGCCGCAGTCGATGATGGCGTTGTAGGTGGCGTTGACGGTGCTGAAGTAGTACTGCGTCTGCTTCATGATGCAGCTCGTCTCCCTGGCCTCCATGCTGTCCCCTGCCACCTCCTCTGCGCCGGCACAGGCCGTGGGCCAGGGGCCACCGACCCCCGCCACGCGTCCCCGCCACGTCCCCTGCCCACCCCCAGCCCCAGGTGCCCCGGGGACTCACCCGTCTGGAACCAGCTGCTGTAGGTGAGGCCGTAGAGGAACTGCTGGAAGAAGGACCTGGGGAAGGAGAGCACGGTCATCTCAGCTGTCCCAGCCCAGGGACACGTCGGTGTCACCACCCGATGTGGTGGGACTTACCAGGCTGCAGCCGACGTCCACCAGGCGAGGTTGAGGAGATCGGCCATGGTGGGCTGCAGGCAAAGAGCGGGGAGGTGAACCAGCAGGTCCCCGTGCAGGGTGACCCCAAGCTCCCAGATCCACCGTCCCGCAGGCGCTCACCACAAAGACGCCGCGGGGCGCAGCACCCGTGTTGCTCTGGGCCTCGGGGGCGCAGACGGACTGGAAGTCATAAGACTCCTTGCGGGTGTAGAAGGAGTTGTTGTAGAGGGCAGACATCAGGTTGGCATCCACCTCGCTGAAGAACTTGCCCACCTGCGATGGGAACGCCACGTCTGCAGCCAAATGCCACCCGGCTGCGGGTGTCCCTGCGCAGGGACTCGAGTGGGGCCGTGTCACGCCACCCGTGTCACTAGTTCAGAGGTCTCAGCTCCCACATCCAGCAGAGCTGCCACACGGGCATCCCTCACCTGGTACCAGTGATCCTCCTGGTTGGAGAGCACGAGGAAGCCCCCGTCATCGATGAGGACGCAGATGAGGTCCTGGGGAAGGAGGGCAGAGTCACCCACCCTGCGGCTGCGCCCAGGGCAAGGCAGGACAGGCAGGGCAGGAGGGTGGCAGAGAGCCGGGCAGGGGGACCAGTGTGATGTCCTGGCCGAGCTCCGGGAGGGACAGGGGGAGCAGCCGCCCCCAGGCAGCACGGGCAGGGGACAGGGAGCCCTCCCGGCCACCCCTGCTCACCACCCACCTTGTTGTTGGCCTCGCAATCCATCTCGCAGCTGGTCGAGGGGTCGCACTGTCAACCAAAACCAGGGCAGAGGGACAGCTTAACAGGACTGTCCTCTCCCCCAGAGCTGTGAGGGGACACACAGGGAGCGCTGGAGGTACAAGACCACCAGGACCATGGGCACCGTGCCCTGGAAGTGCTCCTCAGCCACGTCCCCAGCAGTACAGCTCCTTCCCTGTCCCTATCCCCATGCTGTGCCAGCACTGTGGGAGCCTCAGGGTACGTACCCGGCGGGCACCCAGCTGGTCACGGTCTGTCCGGTTGCTGGCCAGCACTTTGAACTTCTCAGCCCAGGCCTCCAGGTCCAGCTTCACCCCCACCACTGGGCAGCGGGGAGACAGGGTCAGCTCTGGCTCGGGGTTGGGGACAGAGTCCTCCCCAGCCTAGTGGCAGGACACCCAGCCCCCTGCCTACCTGCTGGCTTCAGCGTCTTGCCCCCGATGCTGAGCTCCACGGCGGTGCTCACCAGGATCCCGATGGTGTTGTTTTCCAGGTCCAGCCCCCGGTAGCCGGCTGCAGAGGGGACAGCGGTGGCATCAGAAGACACGTGGGGCCAGTGGCAGCCTGTGCCACTCCCTGCTGTCCCCAGCCAGCACCCACCATCTCGGTAGGGTGGCTTGAAGATGTAGCCTTTGTTGTCCAGGCTTCTCCGATAGAAGCTGGCGTTGAAGGGCTCTGGTTCCTCCTCCCAGTCATCTGCAGCCCTGTGGGGGAGTCACTTGGATCCGGTCCCACCAGAGACGGCCCCATGGGAGCAGGCGTGTCACCCAGCAGGGCCGGGCACGTGCGCACCCCCCGACACTCACTTGTTAGGGAAGACGCGGGTGATGCCCCCGTCGGTGGCTGCGAAGACAGCCAGGAGGCTGTACCTGCAAGGAGAAGGGATGGTGTGCCGGGCATTATAGAACAGTTTGGGTTGGAAGGGACCTCAAAGCCCATCCAGTTCCACCCCTGCCATGGACAGGGACACCTCCCACTGGATCAGGGGCTCCAAGCCCCATCCAACCTGGCCTGGAACCCCTTCAGGGATGGAGCAGCCACAACTTCTCTGGGCAACTGGGACCAGGGCCTCCCCACCCTCAGCGTGAAGAATTTCTTCCTAATGTCCACTCTATATCTTCCCCCTTCCAATTGAAAGCCATTCCCCCTCACCCTATCACTCCATGCCCTTGGAAAAAGTCCCTCCCCAGCTTTCCTGGAGCCCCTTTCAGCACTGGAAGCTGCTCTAAGGTCTCCCTGGAGCCTCCTCTAGAGCGAACAATCCCAATTCTCTCAGCCTGTTCTCATAGCAGAGGTGCTCCAGCAGGGCTTTGCTTTGCTCCTGTCCCATCCTCGGAGCCCACCTCGGCCCCTTGGCCCCCTCTGTGCCCAGACAGTGCTGCCCATCCTGGGCCACCTTGCCCCCACCTACGTGTTGAGGTCCTGGTCCTTCCAGACGCGCTCCACCAGCTGCTGCGTGATGCCCGTGTCCAGGATCAGGTTGTGCAGGAGGAAGTTGTCGCCTTGGGAGGAAGATGGAGAGAAGGAGGAGGAAGAGATGAGGGCCAGACCTCGTAGGATCACCCATATTCCCCCCACCATGGTCCCTGCACCAGCACCTGCTCTGCAGTGGCTCCAAGGACCCCAACCCCAGCACAGTTTCCCCCCTGCCCCACGTCCCCCCATGCTCCCATCCCCTGCAGCCCCCCCGCCAGCCCGTCCCAGCCGTCCCCGGCTACTCACACTGCTTGGAGTCTGGGGTCACCTTTTCCATGAGGGCAATAAAGTTTTCCAGGAACTCGGTGTTGTTATCCGACAAGTCGAGGTCTTTGCAATACTCTCTGAGGTTTGGGGGACAAGGTTTGTTGTTCGTGAGGATGGAGAAGGCAAGGTCAGCCAGCCGTTCTGCCAGCACCCGGGCTTGCTGGGGGACACGGTGGTGACGTGTCACCGCTCCCACAAGTGTCACCCTGCCAGGGCAGCTGCCGGCTCGGCCGTCGCAGCAGCCACCAGCTCTGTCAGCAGCTTTGATGGATCCCAGCTGGCCCAGCGTGGCGCAACCCTCAGCCCGACTCTCCCCATACTGGTGGGGCTACTGGTGGGACTGGGAGCCTCTGCCACCGTACTTACCTGCGGGGCCAGGTGGGTGCCACCGTGCCCACCCTGCGGCACCGCAAGGAGCGGTGTTTGCCTCAGCAGCCCCTGTGGCTGTGCCGGCATCACCACGCAGGCGTTCGGCAGCCGTTTCGGTACCCTTGGCATCGATTGTTTGGTGCTGGGTGAGGTCTGGCCAGCGGAGGCGGGCGCTTGCCCACAGGCACTACCGGCCAGGGTCCCACCCCGAGATGGGGATGCTGCATCCGTGCTCTGCTCTGGGATCACCCTGAGTGCAGAGCTGCGGCCCCGCCGATGCCGGGGGCAGCCGCGACCCCACGGGTCACCACGAGGCTCAGACCGGACGGCACAGATTAGTGCCACTGTGGGTGCCAGCAGCGGTGCTGGGGCGCTTCCCCAGCTCACGTTCCCTCTGCTGAGCTCCTGCTTCTGCCAAAAACCTCCACAAGAGGACAAATGCCAGAGCAGAGGATGGTGGGGAGGTTGCCCCTGGGTTGGCCAAAAAGCCAGGGCACCCTGGCCAGCCCATCCCGGCCCCTCGCCCCTTGCGCGGGGGGAGCAGCCGCCTCCAGGTCTCCCCCGCCACGCACAGATCCGGGGACTCACACACCCACGGGGAATGCGGGATATACGGTTTCTGAAAATTTCCAGTGGCCTGGCAGTGCCAGCGGCAGATCATACAGTCGCCCTGGGCTCCTCCCTGCTGCCCGCGCTGGCACCCACTGCAGGGAGGGGGCTCGCAGAGCCGCTCTGCGGCCACCCAAGGGCTCACCCTCATTTCCAAAGCCTGTTTTTCTCTCTGGCTGTGGAGAATCAGGCTGGACAGCGAGCCCATCACTGCAGACTGAGCAGGGCAGCTGCGGGCGGGGGGCAGACCCAGTCTCCATCATCACCTCTGGGTTTATTCCCTCAGTACATTTATGGGCTGATTAATATTTTCTATTTCTTATTAATACTCTGTTTTAACTTTCATGTTTCCTGCTGTCCCATGCATCGCCTGGTGACTAAATTCCTCCCCGGAAAAGCCAGGGCTGCACAATAACTGTACATTTTGGGCTGGTTTACCCCAAATTAGCGCAAGTGAGCAGTGGCTGCTGTAGGCACGGAGGGTAGGGGGTACCTGCAGGTGCTGTAGCCTCAACCTGCTGCAGTTCCCAAGAACCACAAGGATAAAACATCTCCTAACGGGGTGTTTAGCTGTTGGAATGACATGTAAGTACATAGATGATTAGCTGGTAATGCTGATTGGGGCTGGTTCATGGTTGCACTGCAGCGGTGGGACAGGCAGGGTGCCGGCACCCCATGGGGCTCCCTGACCACCCCACCAGGGGACAGCCCTTTGTCCCCGCTGGGTGGCACAGCCCAGGGGAGGGCTCGCATCTGTCTGTCCAGAAGCCACTACGCCGTCCTCATGTCCGAGTCCACAGGCGGCCGCCTTCCCAAATCGCTGGGGCATCCCAAATTTGAGGCAAGACCCCCTCTTCCTTCTCCCTGTGCCCCCGTGCCCAGGGCGACTGTATGATGCCACCGGCGGCGCCTCGCTCAGCGGGGGGATTTTCAGAAACTATCCTATATATGCACGCGCAGAGGTCGGCGGGGCCGCCCTGGGTGCATATATACCGTGCTGGATGCAACCGGGTGGCGGGACGGGTCCCAGCGGCAGCGCCCTCGGCACGACACACACAGCGGCAGGGGATGGGGGACAAGGCACGATGAGGGGGACACGGGGGGCGATGGAAGGGGGCGGCAGCGGGGCCGATGCACACCTCGGCAAGCGCACACGCAAAGCTACCTGGGAGCAATGAACACATGTCCCTCCGACTCAAAGCTGTTGGGCAGCAGGTATTCAAAATCTGCAACAGAAAGGGAAGGTTATCCGGCGGGGACGGGGGGACGGGGACGCCGGGGGGCCAGGACGGAGAGAGACGGACAGAGAGAGAGAGGGGAGGGAACGGAAAAAAAAAAAGGCGTTTGCTGCTCTTGGTAACAAGAGAGGAAGGAAAAGGCCGTTCTGCTGTCGCTGGCACCGCACGGGAAGGAAAGTTATAGCCAAATCAGGAGAGGTTTGCCCATCTCGGCTCGAATTTGCTCGGTCGCGGGCTGAAGGTGGTTGCGTACGCGCGGCCGGTGGCGTGTACGCAGGGACACACAGAGACACACACACATATATATATGCGCACATGTATATATATGCATGTTTGGGAGGGCGCGGGGGCGTCTCTCTCTCGGGGAGGGGAGGTGGGCGAGGGCAGGGAACCGCATGCTGCGCTCCTGGCCGGAGGAGGATCACCAAAACACTTGGGTGTTGGGGAGGGGGGAAAAAAAAAAACAACCAAAAGGGAATTTTCAGGCATTGACATGGCCAAACTGGGAACCTTGCTGAGGACAGTCCAACCAGAGGCTCCCCGGCCACCACCGTGCTGTGCAATGCGCTGCGGGCTCTGCCGTCGGCCCCTTCCCTCCCCGGGGCGGTAGGACCCCAACGGGGACGGGGGATCACGCTCGCCTCTCAGCCCGGCGCCTGGCTCGGCTTTAAGGAGGGGTCACAGCCCAGCAAGGTCTGGGGTGCCTCTCGGGGACCCCCTGGCAGAAGGGCAGCGGATGCAGGGTTCAGCTCAGGGGGCGAGGCGGTCAGGGGGTGCGTGTGGGGTGCTACGGGACAGCCGGGGCTGGTGGCCCCGCAGCGGGCATCGCCACCCCTCGCCCTCCCGCTGGCCCCGGGGCATTGACGGCACAGCCAGAGGTTGGACTGTTGCTCTCCGAGGGCTGGGTACAAGCCGATGAGAGGAAGAGGAGGAGGAGGAGGAGGAGGAGGAGGAGAGGAGTACAAAACACTCGTACTTGGTCCATCAGCATTGCCATCGCAGGGACGCCGGGAGGAGGCAACTCAAAGCTGATAGAACAGGGCTGAGGGTGACACTTCCACCTCCCACTGGCCTTGTCCCCTCTGTCCCCCCTGCGCTGCCGTGCCCCCCGCAGCCCTGCCCCTGCCGGGGAGCGAGTGCTGCCGGTGGGTGCTGCGTGTGGGGTGCCGTGTGGGGCACAGCATGGTGGTGGGTCCCCTGGGGACCGTGCACAGAGGCATAGAATCACCAGGTTGGAAAAGACCCATCGGATCATTGAGTCCAACCAAAAGCTCCTGGCCTGCCACCTGGGAGCCGTGGCTCTGGCCCCACAAGCCGCCTCCTGCTTCGGCAACCAGCCGGGTGTCACCGGAACGTGAGCCAAATCCAGCTGTGGGGCACACGACGCCCCACTCCGTGGCAGGGAGGCAGCAGCCCCAGCTGCCCCTGGCACTTTGGCCCCATCGGAGCTGCTGGCGGGGGGCACGGATGGCGCTGGGATGCCGGAGGCTTCATGCCGTGCTGGGTGCCGGGCAGCGGGGACGGCCACCGCGCGGGCACGGGGACAGGCAGCGCAGCGCCCCAGGGCTCAGCCAAGCTCGCCGTCCCCAATGCTGCAAGGTGGCATCACCCCCGGGGGGTCCCACCCCCACCTCCAACAAGGATTTCTGCTTGGGGGGCTCCCCCCAAAGAGCCTTTCCCAGAGGGCGATGGTGGCGGAGGACGGGGTCCCCCACCCTCTGTCCCCGCGCCCTGCACAGCCCTATCCCTTTCAGGTTGAGTTGTCTTGGGGAGGAAGAAGCAGAGGAGCTGGGATGCGGGGAGAAGGACCAGAGGGGGTGAGCAGGGAGGGGAGGAGGAAGGAGGGCAGGGAGAGAGGAAGAGCAGGGTATCAAACTCGCTACGAAAAAAACCTCGTGGATCGAAACCGGCAGTTTCATACAAGATCGGCTCTTGAGCGATACCGAACCGGGTTTGGGAGCGATGCGCGGGGAGGGAGTGGGGGATCATCGTGACAAAGCTCTCATGGACAGAACAAGACATGTTGCTTTCAAATAAAGGGGGAACTGGAGGAGAAGGTGGAGGAGGAGGAGGAGGAGGAGGGAGGAAGGGCGAGTCGGTGGCGGTTTGCAGGTTCGGTGTGGCAAACGGGCAGGGAGATGGGCAAGCAGGGGGCTGGGGGGACTGGACACGGGGCAGGGGACGGGGTGTGAAGGTGAGTGGTCTGAGACTGAAAATACTTGCCCTTGATTTTGATGTTTGGTACTGTGTGAATCCACCATAGAGAGAAAGCAAGAAAAACAACAAACAAAAAAACAACAAACAAAAAAAAAGGGGGTTGGGTGGAAAGGGGGAAGGGGGGCACAAACAATATTTTATTCAATCGCCGTTTGAATAAAAATATTGTGTATCATAATCATACCAAAAGGAAACCTCTTGCAAAAAACGACATGAAAAATAAGAAAAAGAAAGAAAAATAAACCCAGTAACAAAAGGAAACGAAAAGGCCACGGTGAAATAAGAAGAAAATAATGCAAAGATAAAACTAGAAAAAAAATATATATTCAATACTCCAAAGGAAAATGAGAATCAGTAGCAAACAGTTGCAACAGTCTTGCTATCGAAATGTCCTCACTGAGTCGGGGGGCATGCACGGCACGGGAGGACGGGGACCCCCTCCCGGGGATGGGGACAGCCTGGCTCCTGCCCAGGGATGGAGAGGGGGGCAGGGGCCGGATCCGGAATGGGGCTGGGCTCGAGCCACCGGGGCGGCCAAGGGGAAGAAACAGGGGGAACCAGAGGGGAGAGGGGAAGGGTCCGGTTCTCCCCACGGGGATGGGGTTCCCGGGAGCAGCGTGGTGGGAAAAAGGCTGGGGGGGTCGAGGGGGAAAGAGAAAGAGAGAGAAAGGGGGGCGGCCAGGCTAACACACACGTACACAGATTAAGTCCAAACAAAAATTGAAACCAACTGAAAAAGAACTCATAAAAAGAAGAAGAAATGGCTTCAACCGAACCCAAAGAATCGTAATAAACCAAAGGAAATTAAAGAGATGCATGCATACTTTCCCAGGCTCGCAAATGGAGCGCGGCATCCCTCGCCCCACGAGGGGAGCAGGGCAGCGCCCGCCTGCAGCCTGCGCTCAGGTTTTGGGGTGCAACGAGTAAACACCAAACCCTGGCACCCCGGGGCACCCCAGGCAGGCAGCTCGCCTTCCCTTTGTGCCTTCACCTCTAGTCATGCCTCTCTTATTTTTAATTATTTTTTTTTCTGTTTGCCTCTCGGTGATCCCTATCTCTTTTTGCGAGGTTTTTGGCTTCGTGTTTCTCCCCCGACAGCCGCGGGTGGGCAAGGGGGCGAGCGGGAGTGTGAGAGGGCGGCGGGGAACACCAGGGGCTACTTACACTTCACTTGCAGGATCTGGTCGCTGAGGTTGGCCTGGATGTAGTAGGTGCTGTAGGGAGGCAGAACCAGCCCCAGGCTGCAGAGACGGAGAGCAGACAGACGGTGTGAGGCTTTACACCCACCCAAGGCCCTCGGCCGGCCCCAGCCCCTGCCTGGCAACCCTTGGCAGCAGCATTGCTGGTCTCCTGCACACCCTGCCGTGTCCTTCTTTCAAGGGACTGTACCCAGCGCTGTCCTGGAGGCACCCAGGGCCATCCTGGTGGCACCCAAATTTGTCCCCAAAGCACCTAGAGCCATCCTGATGGCATCCAAGGTTGTCCCCAAAGCGCACAGGGTCATCCTGGAGGACCCAGGGCCATCCTTGGAGCAACCAGGACCATCCTTGGAACACCTGGGGTCATCCTGGTGGCACCCAGGGCCACCAGCAGAGCATGCAGACCCATCGTAGCAGCTCCCACGGTCATCCCTGATGCACCTACTGCCATCCTGGGGCACCCAGGGCTGTCTCCAGAGCACTTAGGGTTATTCTGGTGGCACCTAAGGCCGTCCCCAGGGCACTCGGGTTCATCCTGGTTCATCCCAGGGCCAATCCTGAGAGCACCTCTGAGCACAGGAGGTGGCAAACCTGTCAAGCCAGGGCTGAGATGGGCAGGACGTGCCTGCCCGGGAACCAAGGAAGATGCACATGGAAGAGGGACACGACATCTCTGTAAGAAAGGAAGGTGGGAGGAGCTCTCAAAAGAAGGGATAAAACCTTCCCAGTGAGGAGAGACTGAAGACAACCATAACACAAGGAAGGAGGGCTCCACCAGCCAGGGTTCTGGAGTGCAGCGAGGAGGACGGGGTGGGAAAGGAGGCGGTGGTGGGGCTGCTGAACCCACAGGACACGCTGCCAGAGGGAGCTGGGCTCCGAGGTGCCGGCTGCAGCACCTTTCGCCTGGCCACAGCTCTGCCACCCTGTGTCATCGTCCCCTCCTTGAGAGCACTGCTTGGCTCTGGAGTTGTGCCACTGTTGGGGACAGGACTGCGGCTGCAGGGAGGACACCGGGCAGCACTGGGAGATGGCTACGACCCTTGCCAGCCCCTCTCAAGCCGGGCGTTGAGGAGGATGAGGGTACATGAGGTGGCAGGGGGACCATATGGCTCCTCACAGGAGGAAGGCAGCACAAGCTGGACGATGCCGGGGTCTTTCTTACATATCTGCTGGTGCAAACTGGGTGATAAATGCAGGGGGAAGCATTGCTCTCCTCTGCCACCACTGCCTGTGCTGCAGGGTGGGCGTGCGCCTCTGTCACCCACCCTGGAGCAGGCAGAGACCTGCGAGAGCTCCTGGTGGTGGCAGAGGTGTCCCTTGTCTGACACCTTGCATGCCAGTGCCTGTCCTGGGAGCTGGGGACCACGGTCCAGTTCTGCGGTGCCGAATCCTGGCGGGGAGCACTTCTGGGAGTGCTTTTTAGAGCATCACTGGCTGCGTGCAATGATGTGATGGCACGTTTGCAACACCACAGCACATGGGACACACTCCTGGTGCCCACGGGGACCTCCTGAGCTGCAGGCACGCGACCGCAGCCCTGTGCCGGTGCGAGTCTGGCCAACGCCGAGGGACAGCGGGGACGCTGTCAGAGCCACTCACCTGTAGTTGGTGCTTTTGATGGGTGCCCACGTGTACGTCCTGAACACCTCGTCGATGTATTGCTGTGGGTCAGAGGCAGCCAGTCAGGCCTCTGCAGAGCCAGGACCCTGCCAGTGTGGTGACACGGGACCCCGGCTCTGAGCCCAGGGACAGACACAGCCCCTCACTCCCCACCGCCACAGAATCATAGAATCACCAGGTTGGAAGAGACCCACCGGATCATCGAGTCCAACCATTCCTATCAAATACTAAACCATGTCCCTCAGCACCTCGTCCACCCGTGCCTTAAACCCCTCCAGGGAAGGGGACTCAACCCCCTCCCTGGGCAGCCTCGGACAGGGACCAATCACCCTTTCTGTGAAGAATTTTTTCCCATTGTCCAGCCTGAACCTCCCCTGGTGGAGCTTGAGGCCATTCCCTCTCGTCCTGTCCCCTGTCACTTGGGAGAAGAGCCCAGCACCCTGCTCTCCACAACCTCCTTTCAGGTAGTTGTAGAGAGCAATGAGGTCTCCCCTCAGCCTCCTCTTCCCCAGGCTAAACACCCCCAGCCCCCAGGTTGGGTGCTCAGCAAGGAGGTGGTTTTGGCCATCATCTCCATCCCCTGATGCATTACCTCATCCAGGGACTTGATGAGGGTCTTGATGAACCTCTGCCCGTCGTTCCCATCAATCATGCTTCTCCGGATCTGGGGGATAAGGAGGAGGCGACTGAGAGCCACAGAGCCCGGCCACACACCCACGGGTTCCCACCCCAGTGGGGTGACACTGGGGACCCGTGAGGTGCAGGGGCAAGCAGCCTAGAGGGGGCTCATCACGCTGGTAGCCAGGGGACAGTGACACAGCTCCTGCCCCTGCGTGGCCCCACTGTGCCAGGGTCCTGAAGACAAGGTGCTTCTCCAGGCAGGCTGGAGGGGCTGCCTGCCCTTCACAACTGCACATCGGGGTGTGGGGGGCAGCCTGTACCCCAAAAGCTGCCCCTAGGTCTGCCCACCTCCTCCTTGTTCTCGTCCTCCAGCTCAGCATCCAGGAAGTCCAGTGTGACCGGCTCACGGAAATTGATGATCTGCAGGCAGAAAGGGAGAGCCGGAGAAAGGCTCAGGGCTCCCACAGCCGCCGCTGGGTCCAGACAAACTCATCACAGTTCCCCAATTAGCTCCTAACGACACCGGCAAGCTGGGTGCCCACAGGGCCTGGTTTACCCCCTCTGCACCGGGCCCCTCCTCACCTGGGGCTGCAGGTTGGGGTGCAGCAGGACGTAGCCGTTCAGGTCGATGGCGAAGACGTAACCGTTTGCCCCCAGCTGTGGAAGGACGCGAGAAGGGATGAGGACGAGCAGGTAGGTGTGCGGCGCTCTGTGCTGTGCTGGGGTGAGCACCCTCACCTCTGCAGGCAGAGCTCGTCCCACACCACCCCCGGGGCTCAGCCTTTTCTACCCCTATTTCTGTTCCGAGGCCAATATCATCGCTCATCTCTGCGTTTTGCTGGCTGCTCCTCTCCCCAGGCTGGTAAAGTTTATTCCCCAGTGGTCCTGCACGGGTTCTAGCTCTGCTCTAGCTCCCAGAGCATCACCCAGCTCTGCTCCCAGCCCACAACCCTGCCTATGGGCCCTGCTAAGGGGTGTTCGGGGCTCAGGGCTCAGGCAGCACAGGGAAGGGGCCCCCACGCACGTTGTATCGCGGTGTCAGCCTCTTGATGTCATTGAGAGCCACGTCAATCCCCATCACACCAAGGATGAGCTGGTTCTGGAAGGAAGCACAGGGAGGGAGGCGAGTGGGATCAGGGCTTCCACCACCAGCACAGGGATGGGAAAGCAGGGGGTGAATCTCTTCTCCCTTGGGGGACGTGTGGGTCAGATCTGGACACGCAGGGCACAGGGTGGGACGTGCCAGCCCCGCAGCAGCTTCCATGGGACACTGCATCCATTGAGCTGGGAGAGGTGGCCAAGGCCATCGCGGGTACTGAGAGGGGCTACAGGGAAGATGGGAGGGGCTCCTGATCAAGCAGTGCAGGGAATGATTTTCAGCTGAAAGAAGGGAGATTGAGATGAGATCTGAGAAAGAAATATTTTCCTCCGAGGATGGGGAGGCCCTGGCCCAGGTTGCCCAGAGCAGTGGTGGCTGCCCCATCCCTGGAGGGGTTCAAGGCCAGGTTGGATGGGGCTTGGAGTGACCTTATGCAGTGGGAGGTGTCCCTGCCCATGGCAGGAGGTGGGACTGGATGGGCTTTGAGGTCCCTTCCAACCCAAACCACTCCATGATTCTACGATGGCAGCTCCCCCGTCACACCCCAGGGAGGGGGCACAGAGCAGGCAGCACCCCCTGTAGACAGGCTCCCAGCATCAGGGCACCCTCTGCCCCCTGCCACAGCCCTGCAGCTGGGGTTCCAGCACTGCCAGCGTGGTGGCCACCACGGTCTCCTACCTTCCTGTCACTGCTGTCCTCTGTCAAGTTGAACACTGGCAGCGTGCCCGTCACCACAAGGCCCAGGCCCTGCACAAACACAGAAGGGTGTCCCATGTCCCAGGACCCCGAGGTGGGGTGGGTACAGGGGTGTTATCCCCCGGCCAAGGGAGATGGTGGCATGTGCTGTGAGGGACCCTGGGGCCGGTGTCCCCATCCGTAGGCACCCTGGCACCGTGTGGGACCCAGGGGCTGTGCAGGACCCCGGCACTCGTGCCCCACCGGCACCGTGGGCCTTGGGGTCCTTACCAGGGCATCCTGGTAGACGTTTGTCCACTGAACCTGCTTGGCTCGGTTCCCAGCCAGGACCATCGGTCTGCCCAGCACGTCCAGGTACTCCTGCAGGGACACAGGGTGAGGAACGCATGACACGAGACCCGTCCTCAGGGCTGGGTTTGCTCCATCACATCCAGCCCACGCAGCCGCCGTCTCTCTGGCTGCCACTGCCAGTGTTTTGGCACCATCTCCCAGGATGGGTTTCTCCTCTCCCGGCTCACCTTGCCGCAGAAGAACTCTGGGCAGAGGAGCAGCCCCTGTGCCACCACACCAGCCCCGTCTGAGGGGCCACCTGACGTGGGGACCCCCCTCACCCACCCACCACAGCGCCTCGAGTGCATCCGACCCAGAAAAGGGGCACACCGGGGCCAGCCCTGCCTGTGCTCACTCCCTGCCTGCACATGGCTCTGCTCGGTGCCCATTAACGACTGCTGTTTCATAATTAGCCACTCCAAAGGCACAAGGTCCGCAGAGAGCTGCGGAAGATGGATTACTTATTTCAATAGCGTGAGACCTCACTGCCACGCTCGCTGCCGGCCTTTTGGCTCTCTGCAGGGTACTGGGGGTGCCCGTGTGTGCACCCCAGCTGCTCGCACCCCAGCGTACCTGCGTGTTGATGCGGATGGCGCCGATGGAGGGGATTTCGAAGTAGTAACCTTGGAAAAAGAAGAGAAAGGCAGTTGGAGAGCCGGCAGTCTGGCTGTCCCCGTGTCCTGCCCTCCAGGGCTGCAGCAAGCACCTTGCCAGCAGCAGCACGGGCTGGAAGAGCGGTGCCAGCCCCCGTGCTAAGGGCTGAGCCCGGTGCCCCGCAGCCTCCCGTGCCCCAGCTCACCCTTGTTGGCGCAGGCCATCCACTGCAGGGGGGTCACGTCGTAGTTGTGCTGCCCCACAGAGAAGGTGAAAACCCGCACCTGGGGCAGAGCATGGCGGTGAGGACCGTCTGCCTAGCACCCCGAGTCTCGCACGCTTGGGTGCTCCCGGCTCCCCAGGGCCGGTTGTGGCATCGCCCTCTGCCACACAGACCGTGCTGCCTGTGGCCGAGCGCAGGAGAGCAGAAGGCAGCTCCTCTCTCCCTGCCTGGAGCCGGCCAGTCCTGCTCCCCATCAGCCAAAGTCACCTTTGCTGGTGGGACCATTGCTCCTTGCACCGCGGTGTCGCTGCGCAGGGAGCAGTCTGTGCTCTCTGAGGGTCCTGCTCGGCCCAGGATCCTCCCACCACAGGGGTTCCCAGGAGCTGGGAGGTGACTGGGGACCCTCCTGCCTGCAGACAGCCCTGTCCCCTCACCGTCTTATTGGGCCAGTTGTACTTCTCAAAGACATCCTGCACCCGGTCCTCGCCACCATCCGTGAACATCATGATCATCTTGTTGCAGTTGGCACGCGTGATGTTAGACTACAGGGAAGAGAGACGATGCCTGAGGCCGGAGCGAGCGGTGTTGGTGCAGAGCTGAATGTGGCCGGGGGAGCTGGCCCTGACCCATCTCTCTTGCCAGCCTGTTTCTTTGGGGTGAGGGTGGCTGGGGTGAATGGGTGGGAGGAGGGACGCTGTGTGCTTGGATATGTTGTGGCTATCGCTGCTCAGCACCTAACAGCGCCATCGCTCTTTATTTTGCCTCTAGCGCGGTGTCTGGCTGGATCCAGCCCCTCTGCCCAGCTCTGCTAACTTTTAATAACCCAGAGGTGCAGCAGCTCCGGCAAAACCTCGGCTGCAGCGTGCCAGGAGTTGGGATGCCCCCTTGGCATTGCAAAGGAGGACAAGGAGCCCTCTGCACGCTGAAGCCCCAGATGCAGGGTAGCAGCTGGGTGCTCGGAGCTCTCCCAGCGCCCCCAGCACCCATGGGGGCACTGTGACCCCCAGCAGCCCGCAGCCCGGCCCCCGGCTCACATTCTGCAGCTGGTCGAAGGCGTACTCGAAGCCAGCCTTGTAGTCGGTCGTGCCCTTGGCCACCATCCCCTGCACATCCTCCTTGAAGACTTTCTTGTTCCGGATGTTGGCCTGCACCAGGTGCTTGAAGCACGACACTGGCTTCGCCTTCTCGTTGAACTGGGAGGTGGAAAGGAGGGGAGTGGGTCGCAGGAAGGCGATGGGGACCCAAATTCAGTCATCGGTGAGCACCACCCACCCACTGTGCTCAGCTCCCACAGGCAGGAGGCACCTGGAGCATCCTTGACCCACATTCCAGCAACATCTGATGTTGAGGGTGGCTTAGCCTGGGGCAAATCCAGCACTGAGCTGCCTGGTGTGGGTGCTGCCAGCACAGGGCTCGCCTGCACCCTCGCTTCTGCAGGACCCCAAGCAAGCGTGTCGTACTGAGCCGTGCCACGACAGCAGCGGGAGCAGGTGCTGTCGCTCGCTTACGGCTTCATTTGCTGGCAATAGGGCCCATTCATTAGGGGAGCAGTGATCCAAGCTAACGGAGCTGGGCCAGACACGTTAATTAGCGCCAGCGTGCTTGTGGCCAGACAGGGGAAGGCCGGCACGGGCTGGGTGCCCAGCGATGCAGATGTGGTGGCACAGCCACCGTGCTGCGTGAGGTCACGGGCTGGTGACATCGCCACAGGGGGTGTGATGTCCCTACCTGTTGATAGGCAGGATGTCAGGATTGCTCCGGGAGCATCTCTGCCCCTGGGACAGGGGCAGTTTTCATTCACAACCACTTAGAGCTGAGCCCCAGGCAGTCATTTCCTTGCTTATGTGCATGCGGGTGGTTACGAGGAATAAAAATCACATTTCTCTGCAGAGCCCCTGGCCAGGTGGGTCAGGGGGCAAAGGGCTCCTGCAGTGGAGAGCTGGGCACTACCTGAGGGGCACAGCCTTGCCACCCTCCCCACGGCACTCACCGAGGCCACGTTGACATAGTCGTCATCTGAGAGAGTGTCCAGCATCTCATAGACTGAGGTCTTCATCAGCTTGAGGGTGAGGCCACTCACACTGCCGCTCCTGGCAGGAGAGAAGGGTGCTGGGGCTCAGCAGCGAGGGGTACAGGGCCTCTGCCAGTGCTGTCCCATACAGGGACCACCAGCCAGACAGTGGCAGCCCGGTAAGCTGTGCCACCATCCTGGTCTTGCTCAGGCCAGCCACAGCTCCACCCAGGTACTCACACGTCCACAATGATGACCATGTCCTTTGGGGAGGAGGCGCCTTGGATGTACCTGCGGGGAGCAGAGAGGGAGCCATAGAATCATGGAATAGTTTGGGTTGGAAGGGACCTCAAAGCCCATCCAGTTCCACCCCTGCCATGGGCAGGGACACCTCCCACTGGATCAGGGGCTCCAAGCCCCATCCAACCTGGCCTTGAACCCCTCCAGGGATGGGGCAGCCACCCCTGCTCTGGGCAGCCTGGGCCAGGGCCTCCCCACCCTCACAGGAAAACATTTCTGCCTAAGATCTCATCTCAACCTTCCCTCTTTCAGCTCAAAACTGTTCCTCCTCATCCTATCCCTGCACTCCCTGATCCAGAGCCCCTCCTCAGCTTTCCTGGAGCCCCTTTCAGCACTGGAAGCTGCTCTTAGGTCTCCCCAGAGCCTTCTCTTCTGGAAGTGGAACACCAGCTCTCTTGGCCCATCCTTGTCTGGGAGGTGCTCCAGCCCTTGGGTCACCTTCATGAGTGAATGGGTTTGACTCTTTCTGTGGGGGTAACCCTGACCCTGCTGAGTGCAGCCCGAGCAAAGCCCAGCCAGGGCCCAGGCAGCTGCAGAGCTGTGCCGAGCGCACCCATGGCCGTGGTCACCCCGTGGTGAGGAGCAGGAGAAGCTGGTGGTGGGCAGGTGGAGGCAAGGCTGTGGCACTGTGTGGCACAGCACGGCACACCGTCAGCGACCCGCCGCTCAGTACCGTATCAGCCTAATGAGCTCTAAATGCTGAACTCTTCCATCATCGCAGGCCCTTTTCTGTGTGCTGATTACGCTGACACACACATCCATATTAAGACGCTATTTACCCCCCCCCAGTAGCTTCAAAGGGCAGGCTGATTAGGTTATTTTTAGCTACGAGGAGGAAAAATAATAATACTATTTAAATCCTCCCCACTGAAAACAATTAGGGAGCCCTTCCTCGCCTCTTGAAGTGCCTGGTCCCGCTGTGCCATCCTGCGTGGGACAGTGCCGAGCACCCATCCCCGTGACAGGCAGCCTCGTCCCACCATGTGGAGCCTGATCCTGCCACGGCTCAAGTCTAAGGGACCCTCATTATTGGCTTGATCAGGATCAGGCCAGCACCAGATTAATTAGTGTGTTTTTAGCATCAGCTACTCACCGTTACTGGGGAGGACTGGGGAAGGGGCATGCTCTGATTGGTAATCCCAGGTCCTGGGGATCCCTAATTACAAGGGATTACCGGGGCGGGATGTGGGATGCTGGCACATGAGGCTCTCCCAGCGTGGGTGCTGCATCCCCCCAGGGGGAAATTCGCGGTGGGTGCAGGACAAGGCAAGTGGGGAGCTGGGGGGCTTGGTGCTGGCACAACCGGCACGGCAAAGAGTCCAACTAAGATGCTGCGTGTAATGGGTTGTGGCAGCGCATCCATCTCCGGCTGCCCCGCTCAGATTAATACCCTGGGCTCGGAGGGAGAAGGCTGCGGATAATAGCACCATTCATCAAGGGAGGGGAAGGCAGGCGAGTGGCACTGGTGGCCTCGCTGAGGCTGCAGGCAGGACTGTGTTCCCTGGTGGGCCTGGGGAGGGCTGCGTGTGGCACCAGACCCTGGCGTGAGGGCATGAGAAGACCCCAAAGGGGGTCCCCAGGGATGTGCTGCCCCCAATCACGAATGGTAGGGCTGCTCCTCCACCGCTGGCTGGGCAAGTGTGTGATCAGGATGGCTACCGGGCAGGCAGACGGGCTAGCCGGGCTTGATAGCCCCCTCCACATCATCAGCCCCCCTCTGCCAATAACCTGCACGGCCACCCTGGCAGAGAACAGTTAATAATTAATATGGAGCAATCAAAGACAATTAACCATAGTAGCAGGGCCATTAATTTCCTGACGAGGAGAGGCGGCAGCTCCCGGTGCGGGCAGGGAGACGTGCAGGAGGGACTCCTCTGGGATTTAGGGCTCCCCAAGCATGTGCTGGAGACCGGTGCCCACTTTCCTCTCCGTGCCTGAGCTTTTAGACAGGAACCACAGGCAGAAAGAGCTATTTTGCTGTTTGGATGGGGATGCTGGCCAGGACTGAGTGCCGGCAGCCGTGGGTGCTGGGGGGAGCGGGGCGAGGGGTGGCTCTTCACACTTGATCTGCATCCAAGGATTTATCTCTCCATCCCACACGCTGCCTTCCCAGGAGCCGAGAGCTGCAGCGCGGGTGCCCCTGCCTGTGTCGCCGTGTCCGTTTGCCAATGCCAAACCATGTGTGAAATGAAAAGGGGAAGGAGCTGGCTGCTCCCCGCCGGGAAAGGCCAGTGAAGGGACCCCCCTCCCCACCTGGCACCCCCTTACCAGGGCCGCCTGCGCACGTCGTAGAGGTCGATCTTGTTGGGGGCTCTCCACGGCGTGGCTGTGGGGGGAAGGCAGGCGGTGAGCACACTGGGGGACGAGGCAAAACGTGCCCAGGGCCAAAGGGAAGCAGGCTCCGGCTCGGTGCTCACACCCACGGGCTTTGGCACAGTACGGTTACGTGTGCCAGGCGGCCCCCGGGGCTGGCGCTGGGAGATGCTCGCCCGCATCTCATGGTAAGAAGGGTCCAGGCTGCCCCCCACCACCGGCAGCCGCCCCCTGCCACGCACCGGGGTAGTAGCGGGTGACACCAGTGGCACTGCCGAACACCTGCCAGAGCAGGGAGGGATCCTCCTTGCGGTTCTCGATGAAGACGTCCTCCAGCGCCTGCGTCCAGTTCAGCTCGTTGAGGATGACGGTGGCTGTGGGAGACAGAGACGGGGCAGGTGGGTGGGTGTGAGGGAGCAGCAGAGCCTAGGATGGGCTGGGGGTGACAGGGACCACAGTGTCCCCGTGATGCGGGCAGGGAGGGAGAGGTGGCATGTCCCCTCTGCCCTTTCCCATGGAGGAGCCCACAGGGGCCTTGCAGCTGCTCCCACAGGGCTCCAGCATCACCCCTTTGCCAGCAAAGCACCCCCTCCTCCCGTCACTGTGCCAGCTCTGCTCCCTGGGGACAGTCACCAGCTGGGGAACCGAGGGGCTGCGTCTCCTCAGGGCTGCGCGGAGCCTCCTGAGCCCCGCTCTGCATTCCCACTGGCCCCCGCACCTGACGCAAAAGCAATTAAGATGCTGGCAAACAGCAGTTTTAAATTATTCAGCTATTAACGCAAAAGATAAGCTGTCGGCAGCCCCAGCCTGTGATTAATCAAGGGGGGCTGCTGGAGCGCGGGGAGCTTTGGCCTGGGACCACGGCACGCAGCCGGCAGCACCCCGAGGCCGGTCACCGTTCCCTCCTGGGGGACCCTCAGTGAACTTGTGGAGCGCAAGAGCTCTCAGGAGCAGCCCATCTCCTCGGTGTTGGGCAGGGCAACCTGTGTAGTGCTGCAGGGGAGCCGGCGTGCATTTGAGGAGTATATTTAGCTCTCTTAAGGTTTCCTCCCACACTTCTCTCTCCCTGAAACACTGTCATCACCCGCTTAAGCCTATGCCATGGCTGCAAGGCACTGGTGGTACGTGGGCAGGGTGAATCCCAGATCCTCCATCCCAGCGGCACCGCTGAAGACTTCTCCTTCCCTAAGGCAGGTGCGCTTTCCAGCCATGATTTACTCCATCCGTATCCCCCCAGCCATTCCTCAGCGCTGCGTCTGCACTCAGCACTGTTATCTGGGTACTCAGGTTGATTTCTTGTTTGGCTGTGCCACAGGACCCGGTTTTCCCAGGAGAAGGGGCTGTGAGCCACCTGCCTACCGGGAGCAGCCCCGGGCAGTGCTGCCAGCCCCGGTGCTGGGCACTGACACATCCCTGCCAGCGCTTGCACCCCCAGGTTTTAGGGGCTCATCAGGCACAGCAGGCTTTGCCAAATGCAGCCCCCATACCCTCCCCACACACAAATACAGCCTGTGCACAAATGCAGCCCCTATACCTTCCCTGTGCTTGAAAGTACCCCCCATATCACCCCTGCACACAGACACAGCCCCTACACGTCCCTATGCATGAAAACTGCCCCTGTACCCTTCCCTGTGAAAATACACAGCCCCTAGGCCACTCTGCAGTCCCTGTAACCATCCCTGTCGTCCCTACGCCATCCTTGCACGTGAACACAGTCCCTAAACATCCCCTACTCCCTCCCTGTGCTCCCCTTCTGTGCAGGATGATGAGTGGCTGCTCATCAGCGAGGGGGCTGTGTCCACGGTCAGCACGGCTCCCGACCCCTCTGCTGAGGCCACTGCTGCCAGCACCCCCAGTGACACCCCTGTCCCCATCCCCACCTCGTCCCCGTCCCCATCAGGGTGAGCCCAGCCCCGCCTCGCCAGCGAGCAATTGCAGATTTAATTAAAACTGGCACAGTAAATAAAACACATATAGGATGTAATTTGCGTGTGTAGTGAGGGGTGACGGCGGAGGGTGTCTCCACAGTGGTTTAATTAGCGTGCCAGGCAGCGATAGCGCCTCTCCGCCCGGGAGATGCTCCCTGCCTGTGGCTCTGCAGGACCCCTCAGCAGGAGGCACCCTGTGCCCACCCCCCAAACCTGCTCTCTGGGGTGCAGAACACCTTGCCCCGCACTCCAGCTTTTCGGAGCACGGTCTGATCCCTGTGCTCACGAAGTGCTGTGCCTGTGGCTCCGGCCCCTTTCCCCACCTGGGACCCCCGACTGCCCTGTCCCCTCTCCAAGCAGCCGTGAGTCCCTGGAGCACATTATCTCCACCTTGCTCTTGTCCTGTGGCCGAGCAGGGTGATTTCTGTGGTCAAGGCAGGGCATCAGCCCTGAGGAGTTATAAATATTTCACCCCACGCAGCCCACTCTGCTCGCACGATGTGCTTCATTAGCCGCCTGGCCTGTGCTAGCTGGGTAATGCAACTAATTGCAAATTCCTAATCCACTGCCACCATCGTGGTGAAATCCTTACACCAATGTGGCTCTGAGCACAGCTGGACCACGAGCCCGTGGACCAGGAGAGCGCCTCTTGGAGTAGGAATGTGAGCTCATCACCCATCACCACTGGACCACCCGAGAGCCCTTGGCAAGTGCCTCCGAGAGAAGGGTGAGTGGGGATGGTGTTGCCCTCAGTGGTGTGGGGAAATGCAAGAGCAGGCTCTGGGGTTGGCTGCAGGATGCGTCCAGTTGGGAGAGGTCCCCAGCTCGGTGCAGAGCTGCCACTAGAGGGAAATGGAGACCGGCTGTCACCAGGTGCCACAGCAGCAGGGCGAGGTAGGAGAGAGCTCTGGAAGCTCACGGACTGTGTCACCTCCTTGCAGGGACTGAAAGCTGGTGTGGCACGTCCTATCCCATCCATTCCCTCTGTCCATCCCTCTCTGCCTGCTCCCAGGCGGCTCCACCGACCCTGTCTCCCTTTCTGGAGCATCCTATGCCCTTGGGCAGGCGCAGGGCCATGGGCACGGAGCGATACCCCCTGCGCTGTCCTGCCAGCGCCCTGGGCTGCCTCCCTGTGGGATTGCAGCTGCTGTTTCTCCCTTTTCACCACCTCAGCCCCAGGCAGCCCGAAGCCGGTGAGAAAGCATCCCTGCTTCACCCTCTCCCTTCTGTGAGCAGCTGCCACCCCTGTAATGACACCTCTGTTGCCCTGATCATCTCCAGCGACCACTTTGAACCTCGCTGAGCTCCTCTCCAGGGAGGATCACAGCCACGTGGGCACAGCCAAGCTTTAGCCTGTGCCATAATTACCATTTCTTCTTAGCTCTCCATCCCTTCTAACAACCCCAGATTCTTTCGCTCACGCTGATCTATTGAGGGTCCCTGGGTTGGGACATACTGTCACCTCTGGCCCGATATGGTGACTCTACCTGTTCTCAGTGCAAACTTGTCCCAGCACCAAGACCCAGCTGGGACACTCCAGTCTGGTGGTTCCTCCCTGGCAGGAGAGGTGGAGGCTGAGCCTGGCTTAGCAGTGCAGAGAGGAGTGGGTGAGGAGGAGCACTCACAGCCTTTGTAGATGTCCGTGGGGATCTGCACGGCAGCGTATGAATAGTTAACCCTGGTCTTGAAGTTGGCGTCGTCAGTGAACTCCAGCTTCAAGGAGTTGGATTTCTCCTTCTCGATCTCTTCTCCATCAGGATCATCCTGGGGACGGAGCAGAGCATATGGGGTCACCCGGAGGTGCCAGCATGCCAGGAACATCACCACCCAAAGCCCTTCACCAGATGTCCCCACTGTGGAGACCAGCAGTGCTGCTCTTATGAAGGGGCTGGAGAACAAGTCTTACGAGGAACAGCTGAGGGAACTGGGCTTGTTTAGTCTTGAGAAGAGAAGGCTGAGGGGAGACCTCATCGTTGTCTGTAGCTCCCTGAAAGGAGGCTGTTGCAAGGTGGGTGCTGGGCTCTTCTCCCAAGTGACAGGTTATAGGACAAGAGGGAATGGCCTCAAGCTGCACCAGGGGAGGTTCAGATTGGATGTTAGGAAAAACTTCTTCACTGAAAGGGTTCTTGGGCACTGGCAGAGGCTGCCCAGGGAGGGGGTTGAGTCCCTATCCCTGGTGGGGTTTAAAAGATGGGAAGATGAAGTGCTTAGGGATATGATTTAGTAGTGGACAGGTACAGTTGGGCTCGATGATCTCCAAGGTCTTTTCCAACCTATGATTCTATGATTCTATGAACATTGGCTCTCGTGCTGGAGTTGGCCCACAGCCCGTGCCAGCAGCACGTGGGAGCGGGTGCCAGGTGAGGATGGGCTCTGGTTCCCTTTGCCTCTCTGGCTTTGGTAGCACAGCAGGTATTAAATCAGACAGAAAAAAAACCCAAACCACCCCAAACCAAAAGAACAGCCTTGAAAATCAATTAGCAGCAAAAGGCAACTATCAAAGAACAAATTAAAACGGAGTGCAGCTTAGCGTTCTGTCAATAAGCAATGCAAACAATATTTAATTATTATGGAGAGCTGGTGAATTCCCCACTGCCAATGCTGCAACGCGCTCCCTCGCCTCCCCAGCCCTTGTCTCCCTTCCCAGGGCCCGGCTGCCAAGGCGGCACCGGAGGCAAAACCCCCCCGGGAATGCAGGACAGGACTGAACCCGCGCTGGCAGGACAGCTGGGGGACAGGGTTGGAGCCGAGGTGCGGGGCCATGTGGGAAAGCAGGAGAAAGAGGGTGGCCTCACTACAGAGCTGGGAAATCACCTCCGCCATCCCATGACAGCAAAGAAACCAGGGAGAAGGTGCTGGTTCCAGGCTGCTGAGTCCCTGCTGCGAGCCCAGTGGCCCAGGAAGGCTGTTTGCAGCTGGCTGGGAGATGCTCAGCGTGGGGAGGAGGCGTCTGCTGCCGCAGCACGTGCCCTTTGTGTCCCTGGAGCTGCATCCCTGCCGAAGAGGGGCAGACATACCGAGAGACGCATCCACGGGCAGGGATGGGCAGGACAGGGTAGAGACCAGGCAGGGTAGGAAGTGCAGTGCCAAGCCCAAGCTGGAGCACAGGATGGCTCCGGCCACCTTCCCAAGGCCCACGGCTACAGGAGCAAAAGGGGCAAGGGAGGTGCAGGAGAGCAGGAGTGGATACGGCTGCCAAAGAGCCTGGCAACGGAGCCAATTCCCCTGCAGGAGCAGCTCAGTGCCTCTCCCTTTGTGCCTCCCCCCAAGCGCAGTGCCTATCTCGGAGCCCATGCGAGGCCGTCTGATTGCAGGAGCAGAGATCAGCCCCGCAGAAACGACCGTGGACGTGACTGGAAGTGCGAGCAGCTCCAGGCAGGGTTCACGCCGTGCTGCGCTGGGGCGGCCGCCCGGACGGATGCTCCACATCGTCCCATGGCAAAGGGTCCCGGCACCAGTGGGGACAAGGGGTAGGGCACAGTCCCACCCTGCTGTCCTCCACGGCCCAGCACGAGCGGCTCTCCCACTGACCAGGCTCGTCACGACAAAACCCAGGGGACAAAAGAGCTGCATTTCTTGGGGGAAAAAGCTATATATTTAAAGGAAAATTTTGTGTTCGGGAAATAAACTACAAAGCTCATTTAAACCCCCCCTTCTCGTTTCCCCTCCGCGGATGATGCTGAGTGATGCCACCTCCCCTGCGCCCGCTCCGGCCGGCCACCCAGGCTGTGACATTCCCCTGACATTGCGAGGGGTGGCCAAAGCATTCGCCACAGCTCGGGAGAGTAACAGGATTGATAGGCAAGGTCTGGGCTTTAATTTCAGATTGTAAACACACCGCCGAGCTGATCCCATCCTGGCACTGGGGCTCCAGCCACCCAGAAAGAAGCTGAACTCAATCACAGCTGCAGCAGCCACCCGGGAGGCAGGCAGGGACTGTCCCCACGTCCCCTAAACTGTGCTGCTGAGATTGAGATCCAGATTACGCTCTCAATTTCATGTAAATCCAGAGAAAAGGCACACAACTGACTGCCGGAGCCCCTGCAAAGCCGCGATGCTGCAGCAGAGCTGGCTCCCCGGCTGCGTGCTGGGCTGCGGGGTAGCTGGAGAGCAGAGCCAGGTCCAACCCTGCCATTAGCTCGGGGCTCAGCTCCCTGGGGGAAAGCGGCTGCACACGTAATAGTTCGAACTGCCAGCTTCCCCAAGCACCACAAGGTGATTTAGAGGCACCTGCTGAAAACAGGCTTTAGATGGGATAAACCCATGACCCTGAGGGCACCTACAGCACCAAAACCTCTGCTTGTGACACAAAATCTCTTTTTTTTCCCAAGCCTTCTGACACCTCCCTGTCCCTCCCCGTCTCAAATCAGTGGGGGACCCTGCCTGGATCCAGGTCATCCACTGGGAAAATCCAAGCTTCTTTATTTCCCCACGCTGGCATGGATATTCCCTATTTCACCGTTGCTGGAGCCACCGTGCAGAATACCTGCTCCTCTGTTTAGCATTATTCTGTTGTATCACCCGCTTCCGAGGGGCTAATTTGTATTCTGCCAGGTTCGGCGCTGTCTGGCTGCTCTCATTGACGCTGCCGTAAAGAGGCCCATGTATAGATCTCCGAGACAAATCTCCAGCTATCTCTGCGTGGGACACTTCATGCATCACTGACACCCATACGACAAACAGACCCACGAAAGGAGCCGATGGTATCTGAACTACATTTATCCCTTATCCGTAAATCTCCTGACCTCAGCCGAGTTATTCCTGTTTAAACCAGGAGGAATTTGGCCCCCAAAGCGGGGTCATTTCGTAGAATCATGGAATGGTTTGAGTTGGAAGAGACCTCAAAGCCCATCCAGTCCCACCCCCTGCCATGGGCAGGGACACCTCCCAGTGGATCAGGGGCTCCAAGCCCCATCCAACCTGGCCTTGAACCCCTCCAGGGATGGGGCAGCCACCCCTGCTCTGGGCAACCTGGGCCTCCCCACCCTCAGCGTGAAGAATTTCTTCCCAATGTGTACTCTATATCTTCCCCCTTCCAATTTAAAGCCATTCCCCCTCACCCTATCATTCCACGCCATTGGAAAAAGCCCCTCCCCAGCTTTCCCGGAGCCCTTTTCCATACTGGAAGCTGCTCTAAGGTCTCCCTGGAGCCTTCTCTTCTCCAGCGTGAACAACCCCAGCTCTCCCAGCCTGTCCTCATAACAGAGGTGTTCCAGACCTTGGATCATCTTCATGTCCTCCTCTGGACCCATCGCAACAGTTCCATCTCCTGCTTACGTTGGGGATTCCAGAACTGGACACAGGACCCCAGATGGGGTCTCACAAGAGCAGAGTAGAGGGAGACAATCCCCTCCTTCGACCTGCTGGCCACGCTTTCCACCCAGATGAAGGCAGGCAAAGCTGTCACCAGCCCAGGTGGAGCTGGGAGCATCTTGGCACTAGGCTGGAGCTACAAGCAGCCAGCTTAGTAAGGCCAGAGGAAAAAATTCTACATTAAATTTGTATTAGAGCAAAGGAGAATATGATTCAAGCTCTCCTGGATTTACACTACGAGCATCTCAGCAGGCTCTTAGCCAGATTTTGCAGCATTCCTCATCATTATAGTTCAAAAAAACTTCAAAGCATCTATTTTATGTCCGATCTGTTGCAATATGTGCAACGTCACATAAATAGATGCCACAGTTTGAATATATTCTTTGCTACACACCATTAGAAATTGACTCTGTGGCAATATATCAATATTATACATATTTATAGCTTCAGCAAGGAGTCATCGCACGCTGAGAGCTTTGCCATCTTCAGTGCTCTAGCAGCTGCCTTGCCAGTCACAACATTTTCTCTTGAATCTCCCAAAATGACAAACAGGGGACAAAATCCAGAGATGCCCCAACGCCCAGTGAGCACCAGTGGCACCAGGCAACAGCTTCCCTGGAGGCTGCCACGCTCTGGGCCAGCACCAGATGGATGCTGGCTGAGGAGAGCCCCGGGGCACAAGGACTGTCAGGGGGCCCCCCTGGTGCTGGGGTTTGGGGCTGCGGATCGAGCCGGGGATGTGACCTGGTGCAGCGGCGACAGCTCCCAGGGATGCAGACACCCCCGTTCATCGCTCATCTCCATGGGAACGAGCCATCACAGCTAATGATGCCTGCTTCAATGGCAGCACCACCGAGCGCAGGGCTGATGCAGCTGGCAGCACAGGCGCCCACTCTGGGATGCTGGATGCAGTCTTGCAGCTCCAGACAATCCCAGGGGGGTGCAGCCTCCCCTCACAGTGCTCCCCCTGGTACCCTCATCACCAGCAGAGATCCTGCAAGCTGCAGCATCTCAACAGCATCCCATGTCCTGCTCCTCACGTGCCTGACCGAGAACACATCGCACCCAGATCCCAACACATCCTTTCACATTTCCCAGGGGCACCCATCCGTGCTAAGACCAGAAGAGTCAGCGAAACACTGATATCAACATTAATACTGATTATTAATCTACCATTAATAATGAATATGAATGCCAAACCCCGACACGTGGCTGAGAAACTCCAAGCTCCTGCAAAAGGGCCTTTCTCCTTAAGTATCTCAGTTTAAATACCTCAGTTCTGGAATCCCCAACATAAGAAGGAGATGGAACTGTTGCGATGGGTCCAGAGGAGGCCACGAAGATGATCCGAGGGCTGAAACACCTCTGTTATGAGGACAGGCTGAGAGAGTTGGGGTTGTTCAGCCTGGAGAAGAGAAGGCTCCAGGGAGACCTTAGAGCAGCTTCCAGCACTGAAAGGGGCTCCAGGAAAGCTGGGGAGGGACTTTTTCCAAGGGCATGGAGTGACAGGACGAGGGGGAATGGCTTTCAGTTGGAAGGGGGAAGATACAGAGTGGACATTGGGAAGAAATTCTTCACGCTGAGGGTGGGGAGGTCCTTGCTCAGGCTGCCCAGAGCAGTGGTGGCTGCCCCATCCCTGGAGGGGTTCAAGGCCAGGCTGGATGGGGCTTGGAGCCCTGATCTAGTGGGAGGTGTCCCTGTCCATGGCAGGGGTGGGACTGGATGGGCTTTGAGGTCTCTTCCAACTCAAACCATTCCATGATTCTTTTCCTGAAATGCAGCACTTTATGCCAGGGAGGGAGACAATGTGTTCACCAGCCACATTCCTGCCTTTATAGCCACCCAGGTTATAAATAAACCCCAGCCTCTCCCACCAGCCCCCTCCCCCTTCACTTTTTTTAATCCTTGCCAAAGGTGCTGTTTAGTGATCTTTCTAGACCATTTATTTCGAAATTACCAGCCAGAGGAGAGACGAAGGGGGAAAAAAAGGCAAAAAAATAGAAAAAAAGGCAAAAGAAAGCAACTTCTGGGGCTGATAGCTTATCGGGAGGAAATCCAAATGTCACATTAGTTGAGAAAGCTGGAAGATTAAATTTTCCAACACCCTTCATCTGCTGCTGACATTTAGGGGCTTTTTTTTCTCTCTCCTCGCTGCATCTATTGATGCATTTACTAGCTCGTGGCCGGACCCAGCGCTGCTCTCCCCTGCCCCAGAAGCTGGCACAGAGCCGATCACTGCCAGCCCTGTCACTCTCACCCTCCCCAGGGACCTCGAGCAGGTAGGTGGGTTCCCATGCTCACCTGTCCTGCTCTGCTGCTGCCCCCGAGGCACCCAGCCCAGCCACCAGCTCACACACTGGTGGCACTGGGACACCCAGCACAGGGATTCGGGCCTCAGCTGTGGCTCAAACACCCTCCCCTGCCATAAACACAGCACTAAGACACTTGGCTCGTGATACCCAATCAAGAACATCCACCAGTTTGACCACTTCTCCTTGATAAAACCCACAGCCCCTGCTAGGGCAGACAAGAGTAAACTTTGCTTCTGCAACAAATTCCAGAGACTTGGGGACCTCCCAGGAAAATTTTCTGATGTGCCCATTTGCTAAAAAGCACTTGGAAATCCAAAATCTGGTGAGGAAGATAGTGGAGCTGAGGGATGAGCAAAATGAATAGGAAGCTCATTTCTTTCTCACCGTAGTTAAAGCTGATGTAAGGCTTGTGAATAAGTCCCATTTAGGTTGAATAGGCATTGTCCACCAGAACTAACTCAATTTCAGCTAGATTTGCTCAATTTAAATATAAAAACTGAAGCTAAATAAAGAAAAGATGGGAAGAATGTTATTTAGATCCATTCAGACCTTTTAGTATCATCTCCCTCCTTTTTTATTTCACCATCACCTTCTTTTCTCTCCATTATTTTTGCTGGAATTAAATTTCCTGGGGTTTCGCTGGGAAGCAGCAACAGCATTAACAGGGAAGCGCCCTCCCTGCCAAACCCACACACCTCGGCAATAGGACACCCCGATTTGGCTGGGTATTTCCCTTGAGGAGGCCAGAAGTCAGTGTGGCCAATGACAGATTCGTGTGTCCCTTCCCCTTGAGCAAGGACCAGGGGCCAAACCAGCAGGGCCCCAAGCCCTCCCATGGTGTGTGGTTTCTCCCTGGAGCCCAACGTGCCAGGAGGGCTCGGTGGATGCAGCTGTGAGGTCAGGATCCTTCCTATTTCCTAATCCTGCCCCTGCCTGAGGGCTCTGGGGCTGTTTAGCCTGGAGAATAGGAGGCTGAGGGGAGATCTCATCGGTCTCTGCAGCTCCTTGAAAGGAGGTTGCAGCATGGTGGGTGCTGGTCCCTTCTCCAACGTAACAAGCGATAGGATTAGAGGAAATGGCCTCAAAGTTGTGCCAGAGGCTTGGATTGGATTTGGGGAAAATTTCTTTACCAAAAGAGTGGTGAAGCATTGGAAGATGCTGCCCAAGGAAGTGGTAGAGTCTCCATCCCTGGAGGGGTTCAAAAAGTGTGTAGACGTGGCACTTTGGGACACGGTTTAGCAGGCACGGTGGGGTCAGGCTGGTGGTTGGACTGGATGAGCTGAGAGGGCTTTTCCAACCTCAACGCGACTCTATAAAGACTGGCCCCAGGGCACTGACTCCGGCTGGGATTCTCTGAAGCTCCCACCCTGCTCTGCTCAGGGCTCCTGGCCAGCTCTGAGGACACCGTGACGTGTCTGCTCCCCAGTGGCACCGCGCCGAGAGCATCGCTGACCTGGTGAGCCCCTGTTGTGGAAGGATCCCACAGCACAGCACAACGTAGGAGCTGGGTGACCCATCACCTACCAGCAAAGCAGGGCGCTGTGGGGCAGCAACCACTGCTGCCAGAGCATCCTGTGCCTGCCGTGCGGCACCTGAGTGCCGTCACCGTCACCACACAGAGGAGCTGGCAGCCCCCTCGGGAGCACCGGGAGAGCAGAGCTGTCAGCTCTGTATTTAAAGCACTGATTGCCAGAAATCACAGGATGGCTTTGCCGGGAGGGGGGCAGAGAATTAGATTCAGTCTCTAATTAAAGGTTCATTCTTCATTTGAATTTCAGATGCCAGCTTTAATTTTAGAAACTTTTGCAGGCAGCGGAGCGACCTGCCTACCTGCCTGCTGCTGCCGGCCCCGCGCCACGGGCAGATGCCACCGTGGGGCCTCTGCCCCACCTCATTACAGCGGCTGTAACGAACGCTGGCCATGTGCCCCCCAGCACGGTGCTGGGATGGCTCTGGGAAGGGGCTCAGCCCTGGGATGGGGCGGTGACCGTGCTGGCAGTGCAGCAGGGATGATACTCACATATTCGGTGTCGGCCTTGGAGTCATAGTACTCGATGTCTTCCTCCTGCAGAGAAAAGGAAGAGCTGAGTTAATGCCAGGCAGGAACAGGGTTACTCGCTCACCCCCTCTGTATCTCCATCACATCACTCAGGACTGAGCCCTGTGCGCTCCACGCTGTCCCTGGGACACGGCTGGGACCCTGCATCCCGTCATCCGCTCTCCAAGGACATCTGCTCACGGCCACCACGGAGCCACCGCAGCGCATGGCCACGGGGTGTGGGGCTGCATCCCGGGACGCTTCGGTCCTGCCGTGAGTGCTGGGAGCCGTGGGAGAGCTGCGCACGGGCAGCGTGGCAGGAACAGGGAGAAGAGCACCCTCGCTTCCACCAAGAAACACACATCGTTAATTCGGGGTATTTAGAACCTATTTAGGCAGAAAAGTCTGCTCAGATTCCTCTTCCCCACGTGTCAGGATGCGAGGCAGCTGATAACATTCCTGAAGAGGCAATTTGGCGAGTGGCGATGCTGTCACAACAGCGTTCGTGTGCCATCAGAAGGGGTAATTAAAGGGCACTCAGAGACTCTTCTCTGCGTGCAGGGACGCCAGCGCGATGCAGCAGCGGCACCCGTTGTGGTGCTAACGCGTCTGCCACTCAATCGGCCGCCGCACAATCCACCCTTCCTCCCCGCACACGCAGGCAGCGCTTCGGGATGCTTCTTGCTGCTATTATTTAATGAAGAAAGCGAGTTGGGCCCGGAGAAGAAACCTGAACAGTGCTGACCGCATCCACGTCCTCTGGCTCCTGCTCTGCCGCCGCCCCTGAGGCACCAGCCCAGCCCAGGTACCAACTCGCGCCGTGGCTGGTGGGGCTGTGACACCCAGGGGCTCGTGCCGATGGCCCCGTGGCACCCAAGCCAGCCTGGCCATGCGCTCGTGCCAGGGCTGGTGGCACCGTGACTCCTATCCCAGCCACGGGCTCGTGCTGGGCAACCAGGAGCTGGCAGCTGTTATCCTCTAGCCACAAACCTTGAGTGGTTTGCTGCTGCTTCTCCAAGCTGTTAAGACACAAGGCCACCAAGAGTTGGAAAAGCCCCTGGAGTGGGGATGCACCCTCCCAGGCAGAGGCGCCCATCCCTGCGCGGGTTCTGCGACTCAAATCACCGCGATAAGGCAGCATCAGGAGGGGGAAGTGAAAACAAATTGACGCAGCATCTTCCAATTTTTGCTATTAAAAAGCCTAGTCATTAAGGGAATGTACTTATTAATTATCTGTGATTTGTTGTGAAACGCTGAGGGGTTTACAACAACAAGAAATGGGGAAAAAAAATTAATTTCTCTCCGGATGCCCTCCCCACGCCGCTCCCGGCCCCGCGCACACCCCTGCCCTCGCCGGCGCTGCCGTCTCCCTGGGTCCGTGGCCATCTGCACTTCCTAATTAAAGGAACCCCCAGGAGACCCGTAACACAAACGAGCTAATTTCATGTTTAATGATCTTTAATCAGAAGTGAGTGTGACTAACAACAGCATCCAGAAGGTGCTTTGTTATTCATTTTATCTTCCCTTGGCTCCTCCAAAAAGCTCAAATCCCCTCCAAAGTGCAGTGGCCCCGCTCCTGTGGCCGGGGACCTGCTGGTGAGGTGACGATTGGGGAGAAGAGCTGGTGCTGGTCCTGGTTTCACCAGCTCCAGTGCTCCCACAGCATAGGGGACAGACCTCCTGGAAGGTCAGCTCTGCCACTGGTTTCCTTAGGAATCACAAAGCCCTCGCCACGCACTTTTTAAGCCCTGAAGACCCTAGGAGCAGAGATCCCAGTCCTGCTCCACACCATGGCTGAGGTTTGCACATTTATGACGGCCAATATCGCTGTGGCCCTGGCTCCAAGACATGCCTTGATGCCAGGCTCTGCTCTCCTTTACACTATCCCTCTCATGGTCTTTGAAGCTTGTTGGGTGTGAGTGAGCCTGCAGGAGCTGGCAGGGCATCTACGTCCCTGGCATCCAGAGGCTGGTGGAGCTGGTGGTGAGTTATTCCAAGAAGAAATCCTTGGAGACCCTCTAGGGAGATGCCAGGGCTCTCTCTAGGGCCAAACAATTTCCTCTCCCTAACAGTTGTTTTTTAAACTATGCTTGCCTTGTTCATGTAATCCTCTCTTCCTCCTCCTCCGGCCCACGTTAAATCCGGCGCCAGCCTGTGTAAATAGCACTGATATTTCTAGAGCCTTTCAGAATAAATACCAATAAAACAAGTGGGTGAAGATGTCAAGGGATTTCAGGGCAAAGCATTGCCCCCATCTCTTGCAAACGAGCCTGCAAACAGGACTTGGTGGAGGGGAGGCAGGCGCTGAGCAGCTACTCCTTGAGGATGCGTCAGCTGCTGCCCATCTCCTCGCACCGTGACTGCTGACCAGCGTCTGCGTAACGGCACCACGAGCGCCGTGTCGCCTGCAGACAGCACCCGGTATTTCAGACTCCTCAACCCTCACTGCAAGTGAAGGGAAATGACTTTGGGAGGTCAGGGCTAACCTGCAAACACTGCTGAAGCCATCACCCAGGCTTTGCCGGCAAAGCCACCGAGCAACCAGGAGGAGAAGGACTTGGGGTGCTGGGGGATGCTACGGTTCTATGGTGAATCCTTCCCCAGAGGCTGGGAAGAGGAAAATATTCCTGGTTATCCCCAGCACCCACGGGCTGTTAGATGGACCCAGGACTGGTCTGGTGGGACAACGTCTCTCCTGCAGCCCTTGCCATGCGAGTCCCCTCGCATCCTCCCCAGCAGCAGAGACCGTACGCGTTACCGAGGACAGGTGGAACCAGACATCATAATCTGCCTTGGCATCTTTTTTTTTAAAAGCAATTTCCTCCCTCTGCCTCTCTGACAGAGCTGGGGAAATATTTAAGTGACCCGTCAATAGTTTTTTCATCTCCTTGAGAAGATGTTTTATCTGATCACGCCTCGCCAGCTATTCTTCTTTACACGGCACCTCCCGTCCGCTCCTGCTCCTTCGAGGCTGCTTCAAATGAGACGTGGCCACCTCTCCCCTGTGCTGCAGAGGGTTCTACAGGGATGCTGGTACCCAGGCGGTGACAGTGGGTGCTGGGACCCCCTGCCAGCAATGGGATGGGGACAGGGTGGCAATGGGACAGCAGCACTGGGAGCGAAGCCATCACCACCCCCACTGAACCAACACACCCATGGGGCAGCCTTGCAGAGCGAGGAGCCCCCTCAAGCCCCATCCCTGGCTTTTGAGAGGGAACGGCACCAACACAGGCTTCTTGTGAATGATTTTCTTGTTCTGCTTTTTGGCCAGAATGGCTCTACAGCAAGGTTGGTGCTTTAACACAGTAATTCTTCGAGCGTAATGAAAGCTGACATTATATCAAACACAATAAAGACTCTCGGTTGATGGAGATCATTCCTGAACACACAAACCCATTAAACTGAAAAAAAAAATATCAATTCTACACACTTGCCAGCCAAAAGAAAATGTGATTTGTTATCTAAAAGGGGGTTATAAACACAGCTTCAATGCACTTTCTGTGCTGTAATGAAAACTGGGTTTGAAATGGCAAGACGACTGCAAATTAGAGTATTTGATTTTATTTTCTAACTTTTTAGGTAAACCTTCTACAAGGGCAAGTGCAAGGTTACAGCGACAATCTTTCTGTTCTTGGCCGATAAGTAGGATCTGTAATTAAAGGAGGAGAAAATGAAACGGGGATAAGGAGCTGGCGTTCGCCCTTCTAACGCCGCTTTGAACACAAAGCCCTGCCTGCGCCGCCGTGCCAAACCCCAGGAGCAGCCACCCCCGCACGTGTGGCACCACCACAGCTCCCACCGTGGGCAACACCGGGCACGCCGCGGCACTGCCGCCTGGAGCAGCTGCTTGGCCAGCTGTGCGCCCCGAGGGATGCAGGGGGATGCTGCACCGGCACTGGGCGGCTGCGATGGGCATCCAGCAGTGCCACCACGCACCCCGCTTTGTCCCTCACCTTCCGCTGGCGGCCGGGTGCGCAGTCTCTGTTATTCCTCCTGTCCTTCCCCATTTGGCAGACAGCGAGCACGTTTTCCCCAGAGTTTCATTTCTAATGGAGCTTGAAATTATCTGGGCTTTGTTATTTGCTCGCGTGCTTGCAGGCGGGGGTTATGGATGGGGGCAGCGGCGTGGGGCTGCCCGCGCTCTCTCTGCCGCCTCCACGTACGCCACCACACCCCCAACTCACGCCTGCTATGCCCAGCACTTGAACCCTGTCCCCAGCAGCTCTTAGATCCTGTCCCCAACAGCTCAGAAACCCTGTCCCCAACAGCTCTGAAACCCTGTCCCCAACAGCTTTGAAACCCTGTTCCAAACAGCTCTGAAACCCCATCCCCAGCAGCTCTGAAACCCTGACCCCAAACAGCTCTTACATCCACAGCTCAGTGTATAGCTATTTATTTTTCCCAAGCAGAAGGAGCCTGAAGGGCTCTGACCCTTCCAAGGCCCCTTTCTTCTCCCAAAAGGTGGGGAGAGGTGGGTGGCAGGGGGGCAGCAGGCGGAGGAAGAGGGGAGCTTCCCCGTGTAACGACAGAAAATGCAGCAAGGAAGAAGAATTGGGAGAAAAACAACAGTAATAAACATTTTATGAAGCAGAAAATGGCTTATAAAGAAGTCAACTTTTAAAGGCAATTTATATAATCCTGCCAAGTGCACATAAATGTGGGGATGGCTCTCCGCAGCGTCAGAGTCTCCCTTAAAGGGACAAAGAGCTCCTTCAGCCCCCGCAGACAGACAAGCAGTGATGACGATGCCCTGGGATGCATTTTGCAGCTGGCAGCGCAGACCTGCGCCTTCAACACTGTCCCCTGGGTCACCGCAGCCCCTGCTCCTGCACACTCTGAGGGTTCAGGATGCCGAAGCCCCTGCTGATGGTGCTGGGATGGGGCTGAAGGTCTGGAAAAGGACCTTAGGCACTGGAAAACCCTGGAGAAAAGCAGAACCCACGGGCAGAGAGGAGCTGGGAGAAGACAGAGCCGGCTGGGACACCCAAGAGGCAGCGTGGCAGCTTGTCAATGAGGATGGATACAAAGGATGGCAGCAAAAAAACTCAACGTGACCTTCCGGTGTTTTTACAGGCACATTTTGTCGGTCTCTCGCCTGAGCAAGGTGGCAAATGGAGGATGGAAAACTGGCAAACAGCCTCGCAGCGTGGGCTGCAGCTGGGGATGGTCTGCACAGGGGGCTCAGCGCTGCTGCCACGGCCCAGGGACACGGCTGGGAACATCTGGAGCAGGGGGACAGCCCTGCTGTGCCTCGCGGGACAGACACCCAGGGTGGCTGTGCATAGAGTGGATGGAACACCCTGCCAAGCCGGGATGCAAGCCTGGAGGTCAGGTGCTACTGACTGGGAAAACTATGGCCAGGTCACTGCAAACCGGGAGCTTCTTGTGGTCTCTTATGGTACCGGTGCCAGGCGGTCCCAGCAGCCTGTGCTGGGAGCTTGCCCTGTGGCAACGGGACGCAGCTCCTGCCCTTCCAGGGCTCCGCTAGCCTTTGCTGGTGGGTGACTGTGCATCCCTGGGAGACCCACGCTGCGCTGCGGGGAAGGGCATCACCTCTCTGAGCTCTAAATCTCCGAGGGTGACACAAGAGCCCCGCACCGCAGCCCATCCTGCTGTCCCACTGTGCCACCCACAGCTGCCACCCGGCCCTGGGCTGAAACGAGCCGCAGGGACAATGTGCGGGGCGCCCTGGTGCCACTGCTCGGGTGACCATGGGGCTAAGAGTGCTTTTGGCCAAGGGAACGCTCCAGTGTGCGGGGCAGCTCTGGGGACACGCGGGGACATGGCCCCGTGTTGGAGTGTGAGCGAGGACGAGGAGCAGGGATGGGGCAGGTCAGGGAGAGAGCGTCTTGGAAGGAGGAGGCGCTTTTCAAAGCCCTCAGAGGTGAGAGAGTGAACTCAACTCCTTGAGGAAGGCCAGCACAGCTGGGAAAGGCAAAAAAAAAGCAAAGAGAATAAGAAACTTTCCCTGCAGAGATGGATTGTGAGCGATTGCTGGCAGCAGCCTCCCAGCCGCTCGGGCTCCTGCTCTCCTTTCCTTTTGCCCGGACTTCCATAGCAACCCATCTGCGGCGAGGTTTAATGGGGCTGCCATTAGCAGTAATGCCGCACAAACACTCGGCATCTGCCGGCGCCTTCGGATGGAAACATAAAAATAACCGCGCTCGCCGCAATCTGTCATTGACTCTGGCGTGAGGTTAGGATGCGACACGCCGGGAGAGGAGGGGAGAGCGGCAGCCAGAAGGAACCAGCGGCTCTGCGTGACGGGAGGAGAAGAGGAGCTGTGGATGCTCTGTTGCCGCTGTCTGTACCCGCTGCCCGACGACAAGCCGGGGGCAGCAGAGCTGGTGTCCCCAGTGCTGGCACGCAAGTCTGACCTTTCCCTGCCATTTTGCGGACAAAGGATGGCTAAAGATGCTCAACCCCAGCAGCAAGAGCCGTTTACGCAGCCCCCGCGCCCTCAGCTCTGCCCGGGAAGCGGGGCTGCTGCAGGCAGCCCAGTCCATCAAGTGTCCCAGCCAGGTCTGGGTTGTCCTGATAAAGCCGCGGTGAGCTCTGCGGTGATGCTTCACTGCACATTGTTTCTGGGTGACTCGCTCCTAATTACCTTGATTAAGTGGTTGCAAACAGTGCTATTAAAAATATTTTTTTCTATGAAAGTGGATTTCTGAAAGGTTTGTGCCGTGAATGGCAAAATGAACTGAGAGCTCCCCAGTGCCACCGCCTTTCCCAGCATGGTTTTTATCCCAGCTGTTCTCCCCCTCGCAGCGGAAGGTGCCTGGGTCCGGATGGAGAGGGAGATCTTTGGGGCAGGACCCTGTGCAGCGCAGATCCACAGGGACAAAACCAAGCATTGAGGACTGCTATAAAATGCAGAGACCTTGCTCCAGCTCTGCGCTCCTTGCCTGAGCTCTGGTCAGAGGGCAGAAACCTCTGGATGCCAGCCCAGCACCGGGTGCCCGTGGCCAAGCTTTGGGTGCTGCCTGGGGGTCAAATGCGCCGGAGCTCCTGACCCTGGGGGACACAGAGACTGGAGCAGAAGTAGGGATGGAGGTGAGAGCCCATGGGAGATGCTCACCCCAAACCTCGTTATCCTCCTAACCTCTCCTCCACCGGCCTCCCAGCAAGAGGTGACAGTAATTCAGCTGAGCTCTGATGCAGAAAGGTTGTGGTGACCGCTGGGGACTGCAACAACTGTCTGCTGGATGGGAGGGCCAGCAGGGACACCTCATCTCTCCTTAGCAAGGCTGTATCTGCTCAGGAAGGGGAGGGCCCTGCGAGCACAGCTTCCCTGGGTGCCTATGGGACACAGCTCCTGCTGGGATGAGAACTGGCCACGAGCATCCACCCCATGCTGGCCACATGGCAAATGAAAGCTGAGCAGGTCAACACCTTGTGCCATCTCTTCTGCTCCTCCAGCCTCTTCCTCTCCACATCAAACCCTGATGACCAACACCAATGGCAGGAAGGGCTGCATGGGTGAGATGTGGCTCCAAGTCTTCATCTCCTCTCTTCCCTGAGTGGAACGCGAAGGCAGACGGAGAAACACCCCCCAAAATGCAGCAGAAGGGCTGTCCCCGGGCTGTCCCGTCAGTGACTGCAGGGGCTTCCCTGGGGCTGGGCAGTTTCCATGCCGACCTGGAGGAAGGGGCTTGGTGGCTCAGGAGTATTTTTTATTGTAGACTCCGTTTGCACTGGAAGGAAAACAATCTTTCCTTCCTTTTGTATTACTGTTATAATTTGAGAGTATTTCCAGGCAGAATCCTTCAGGTTCCTGCTGAGCGCTATCACCGCCAGAATTACAAAGTCAAATGCAATCATTAAACTCGCATCTTCCCTCTCCCAGCCCAGATTGCTCCTTTTCCCAGAAACAGCCCCTACCGCAACGGCTGGCAAGTGCCACGGATGAGCCAGAGTGTGACCACAGCCATCACCTTGGCACCAAACCCGCTGGCTGCCATAGATGGTGTGGGGGAAGAATCTCCCGGCCCCCAAACCCTCAGTGTTTGTCCCCCTGCCTTCTCCTTAAGGCGTGCACTGGAAACGAGCTCAAAACCGCTTAATGTGCCCTCGTGAGTGCTCGCCATGCAGCAGTGCCGGGGCAGCCCGTGTGCCGAGCTGCACAGCATGGCCAGCGGTCACCTGCGAGGAAGCCAAGAATGTGGGCAAGGAGAGAAGGAAGAGCCAAGGGAAGGGATGAAGAGTTGATTCCTGTGGCAGGAGTCATCCCCGAGGCCGGTGCCTCCATGGAGCTCAGCATCTGAGAGGGAATGGCCTCAAGTTGTGCCAGGGCAGGTTCAGATTAGACAACAGGTAAAACTTCACTGAAAGGGTTCTTGGGCACTGGCAGAGGCTGCCCAGGGAGGTGGTGGAGTCACCAACCCTGGAGGGGTTTAAAAGATGTGCAGACAAAGTGCTCAGGGATATGAGTTAGTAGGGGACAGTTACGGCTGGACTTGATCTCAAAGGTCTTTTCCAACCCAGGGATTCTATGATTCTATCCAGAAAGGAATGGGGTGGGAGTGGCCGCCGAGTCTTACCCGGATGTTGTCCTGCCAGTGGTGAGCCTTCTGGAACTTCTCTGCCGCATTGGCGAGTCTCTGCAAAGCAAACAGGAGAGAAGTGAGCCCAGGGAAAGCCAGTCGAGCTGGGCATGGCCCATACCAACCCAGAACCCAGTCTCCCTCCAGTTTAGGGATCCCCCAGGACCCAAACATCTTTCCATCACGCAGATGGAGGGCACGAGGCAAGCATGGTGGCAGCGATGCTTGGAGGAGGATGTCCCAGGTACCAACAGCCAAGTTGATGAGCACCAAAGCCCAACTGGAGGGAGCACAGCCTCCCGTGCCAGTCTGCAGGACCCCTGGGTGACTGACACCCTTGCAGGGCACAGAATTTCCATCCACAGCCTCACAGCACCCGGCACAGCCTCCTGCTGCCCACCAGATAAGAGTTTTACAAGGCTCCCAGGGAACACATGTCGCAGAGGGCTCAGCTCTGGGGGCTTCGTGGCTCATCTGCACAGGGTTAATTGGCCATGAGGCTGCGAGGCTGTCACAGCCCGGGAAGGCTCCCTAGTGAGCATGTGGAAGATGCATCAGGCAAAGATGTGCTTTATGGTTTCCCTGCATCCCCCGGTGGGTTGGGACTTGCTCTGCTCCATTCAAGCAATGTCAGCAGCTAGTTTGGGCAGGGAGGGGAGCCCCGGCCACCCCCAGGGAGGAGGAGGAAAGGGCACCAACAACAGGGTGACATCCTGGGCCAAACAAGAACCTCAAATCATGGCCAGGAAAGCACCACATGGCACACGGGGATGCAAAATGCCTCAGTGCTTCTAAATGGATGCTTAGAGGAAAGGCAGCCCCTGCTGCTTCAGAGGAGTGGCAGCACCCAGCCCTGGCAGCAGCTGGCTCTGGAAGCACCCAAGTTCAACAGCTCCCAGTCCCAGGGGCACCCAGTCCCAGGGGCACCCAGCCCTGGCAGCAGAGCAGGGGCAGGGCCACAGCAGCGGGTGCCGTGTTACAGAGAGCATGGCACGGCACAGGTACTCGTGAGTAAGGTGATGAGCATGTAAGACATCATAAATGTGTCTCCCCCCAGCCAGAGAAGGCAGCTTGCTCTTATCAAATGCGAGGAAATGTGTATCCATCACCACATAATCTCAGCACACACTGGTCAAAGCTTTCCCATTTAATCTTTTCTCCTTTTTTTTTTTTTTTTAAATGTTGATTTCCAGTATAAAGTGTTTGCTTTCAGCGGCTGGCATCCAAGGGGAAAGATCAGCTATCAGCTTACCACTCCAACACAACCAACACCTCCAGCTCTGGGGGCAGCGAGAACGGGAGGCAACACGTGGCTGGGCAGAAAAGCCGAGGAACGCTGATTTTCAGGGCACTTTTGGGGGGCTCAACTGCACAGCCCCAGCCCGGGGAGCCGCCTAAAAAAGCCGTGGCCCCAATTCTGCACCTCATCCTCTCCGAGCTATTGTGCTGTTTATACGCTGAGATGGCTGATTAAAGGCAAGCGTTTATTCCGAGTCGCGTTTAAGGCAGCAGTGATGAAATATGCATTTTTCGATACTTGATAAGAGCGTGTGTGTTTGTTATGGGCTGGGGTAAGATTTATGGACATCTTTAACTATTCATCGCCTCATGCAAAGTGCCTGGAGGGTTGCAAATGGTGCAGTAAGGGACGGCTAAAGCCAGGAACGACACTGCGACGGAAGAGATTTTTCCTCCGGAAAACGTCAATTCATCAAAGTCAATCTGGACCCAACTCTGTTTTTTTAAAACAAATAAATCCAGATGTTCTTGTTTGATAAATAGGATGTTGCAGGGATGGGGAGCCAAGGCAGGATGACACAGCCATCACAGGGGGCTGTGCCAGCTGCCCCGGGACACCCACCCCAGAAGTCCTCCAGAGCCTCCCAGTCTTTGGTCCTGTGACCCAGCTGGGGACTGGGAGGAGAGAGAGACCAAGCGGGCAGGCAGCCATCCTACTGCTAATTCACCCTCATGAGACCCTACCTGGAGCCCTGTGTCCAGTGCTGGAATTCCCAGCATAAGAAGCAGATGGAACTGTTGGAGTGGGCCCAGAGAAGGCCATGGAGATGATGCAAAGGCTGGAGCACCTCTGCTACGAGGACAGGCTGAGAGAGTTGGGGTTGTTCAGCTTGGAGAAGAGAAGGCTCTGGGGAGACCTTAGAGCAGCTCCAGTACTGAAAGGGGCTCCCAGAAAGCTGAGGAGGGACTTTTTCCAAGGGCCTGGATTGATAGGACAAGGAGGGGATGGCTTTAAATTGGAGGGGGGAAGATTTAGTTTAGATATTAGGAAGAAATGCTTCACACTGAAGGTGGGGAGGCTCTGGCTAAGGTTGCCCAGAGCAGGGGTGGCTGCCCCATCCCTGGAGGGGTTCAAGGCCAAGTTAGATGAGGCTTGGAGCCCCTGATCCAGCAGGAGGTGTCCCTGCTATGGCAGGGGTGGAACTGGATGGTTTCTGAGGTCCCCTCTGCTCCCCATGGGAGCAGCTCTGTCCTGTCCCACCCCTGGCTGGTGCCGGGGAGCCCCAACCAGCCCCAGCCCAGATACGGGCTGCTAGCATGAACTGCTGGATGATCACTCTGACGTCTGGACCCTCCAAATCCATGAAAACAAGGACAGGACCCCTGAGGGGGCAACATGGGACATCTTTGCTCACAAGCAGGACCTGGATTGTGCGTTAGGGCTGGAAAGTTGCTGCTGCTCCAGCAACCCCCCTGGCCATGTCTCCTGAGGGAAGGCGACAGGTCTGAGCTGCTGCAGGACGTCCCCATTAATGCCAAACGAGTTCGTCATGAATAATGTTATCGTGATCAATACAGCTCCAGGATTATTTCTAATCCTTAATAATGATGAAACCATTATTTTTCAAGTGGTACAGATCAATCGGTCCATCTCAAGGAGCGCTGCGTGCAGGGAATGTGCGAGATGCCCGGGATGCAGGCAGAGTGCCGGGGAGCAGAGCAGGGGTCCCATGCCCACACGTGGCAGCCACCGAAACCTCCTGGGGGTTTCAGACCTGAGGTTGTCAACTGTGTGGTTCCAACAGCGAGAAAAATTAGAGGAATTACAAAAACTAAAGTCTAGGTGTGAAAAACCTGCACATTTCCAGCAGGCTGTAGTGCAGGAGCTGGCTGCGGCACTTGAAAGAGCACGGCTCTTTCCCCAGAAGTCACCAAGGTCTAAGGACAGGAGATTTAGAGGCTAAAACCACAGAATTGAAATGACTCTGCAGGTCATAAAAGGCCAGCAGGAGATTTGCAAGGGATTGGTGTCTGGAGATCCTGACGGTGAGGTCTGCGAGGGGGAAGGTGCTGCGCTGACTTTATCGTGCCCTGGCCTCTTTCGTATTCCGTACAGCGCTCCTCTCTGCCTCACTGCTTGCACGGGCAGATCCATCAGGAGCTCCCTGCTCAGCACCGGCTCACCTGGGATTAAGGAGCCTCGGGGCTGGCATGGACTCGGGATGGGGAAAGTGGCATGGATGGGCATGCACCCTCCCTCCCGAAAGCTGTGCAGGAAAGCAGAGGGGGGACGCGATGGGTGGCCTTTGGTCTGCCTAGAGGGTGCCACACCCCAACAAGAGGCCGTTGTTTCTCCTCTGCTTTCCTCCAGGATGTCACTTCCTAGCCCCGACCACTCACCAGGTCACCCATCCCACCCCAGCAGAGCTCACTCACGGGTGCTCGCCTGGGCCAGCACCTTCTGGGGTGCGGTCGGTCTGATGCCCTGAAGCTGCTGGGAGCGAGACAGAGGGAAACGATCTGAGCATCAGAGTTGGCACAGCAGGGACCACGACCTCCTCTCTAGGTGGAAAGGACCATCCCTGCTGCCAGCATCCCAGCTGCTCGAGGGGCCAGCAGGCAGGGGACCGTCCCCAATGCAGAGCCACCCACCTTCTCTCCATCATCCCTTCTCCCCCACCACACCAGGGCCTTTCCTGCATTGCTCCAATTATTTTGCACAGCACCTTTCCTAGGGAAACTGGTCCAACGCTTCGCTGCTTCTCTCTTCCCAGCCCCCACGTGGCAATAAGTATGCCGTGGCCATTCCCACCTCAGTCACATCAGTGGATTAATGTGGGAGGCAGCGGAGCAGAGACCAGAGCGGCACGGTCAGGTCAGAGGCCAAGGTTGGATTTATAAAACAGGATTACGGCAAATGCTCTGCAAGAGGGGACTGAGCAGCTCTGTGTAACAACAGCAACACCTTCCCTTTGTCCCCAAGCCTCCCCATGGAAATAAAGCACCTCGTGCCTGTGCCGGCGCTGGGTGATGCTCCCCGGGGAGCCTGGCATGGTGTCCCCACTCCTCCCCGCAGTCGGTAAGGAAGGAATGGCCAGCAACAGCTCCGCACGCGCTGGCTGTGTGTGCCCAAGGATATTTGCTCCGAGGACGAGCCGCTGCTGCTAAGCCTTCACTTAACTCCCCTTCTCATGGCCGGCATCACCCTCATCTCAGCACCTCCCAAACGGCATGAAGCGTATTAACCTCCTGCACCTAAGCACACAGCTGGAAGGAGAGATCCTTGCTGGAGATTAAACAGCCCTGTGCTATGTGGCCAGAGAGGTCCACGCAGCATCTAATCATCCCAGCTCTCCTCCCAAAGTGAGAAAACAGACGTTAAAGGCTGAGATGAGAAGGTGAAAAACAAACACGATAAAGCCAAGCAACCCAACCTCTCACAAACTGTTTTTGCTGCTCTTCTTTTTCCACGATGGAGAAATGAGGATGGCACAAGTCCTCTTGCCTGGCACCGACTCTCCATCCATGTGCACCCCAAACCTGCATCTGTCACTGCAGAGCATCTGGAAAGGCAAAAGCCCATTCCATTCCCTTCAGGCACCTCCATCCCCTATGCCTGTGGGCATCAGAGCAGGGGGCCCCTCGCTGTGCCACAGGCCCATCAGCTCCGAGGTGCTCCCATCCTGGCTCTCTCTCTTTCGTCCCCAGCTTGGCCTCTCCCCATGCACCGAACTCGCTGCAAACACTCCCACAAGCAAAGCCGAGCGGCACAGCGCGCACCACTATCCAAAAATGATCAGCCAGCAACAGAAGATGACAACCCCCTTATATACACAGAGGGAATATAAATCTTGAGTAAACACTGTAAAGCAGCGAAGCATCTCATCCTGTAATAATTTCCGAGACAGGTGATCCCAGGGCTCTTATTACCCCCGCAGCCGTCAGCTGAAATCCAGTCGGCAGCGGCCTCAGCCACAGCTCGGTATCGATCAAGGAGGCAGCTTCAAAGGCGCTGCAGCGGTTGCTTTCAGACACTAACTTGTTTGTCAATAACTCCCTTGGCCGTGCGGAAGGAAAGGGGTGGCCGGAGCCCATTTCTCCTCCTCTGGCGCCCGGATCCAGCCCCTGGCTGAGGGAGGATGGAGCCAGAGCCAGCACTGGCTAATTCTCTCCTGCCTGTGAGAGGGCAAACCGAGCCCCAAGGAACCCTCCAAGGACTTCCAGATGCTGGTGTTGAACCAGTGGTGCTTGGCGTGGTGAGCAGGGGGATACCTCTGCAGAGCCAGCCCCACCAGCGGCGAGGGTTACAGCACAACCCAGAGCTGCTGCAGACCCCACACGGGGCAGCAGCACAGCCAGCAGCCAGCCCCGGGAGCCTGGGATTAGCCCCAGAGCCACAACTTCCATCATCTTACTGCCCACCTCAGTAACTCACGGCTCTGCAGGCCAGCAGTGCGCGGCTCTTGATCCCCTGCCAGCGTCTCCTCCTGGTCCTTCTCCAGAGCCACCTTTATACCAGTCAGAAACACCATCACCAGTCCTACCAGCCACACTGAGCAGAGGAGTGAAACATCCGAGCGGACGACACCAGGCAGAGGCACCCGTGTGCTTGCAGAGGCAGAGAGGGAAGGGAGAGCACTGTGGCTCAAAGCATTTCTCCCACCCCAGCGTCGGGTTCAGGCCTCCAGAGCAGCTTCACTTCTTGCAAACAGAAGAGCACCAAGGGCAAAAGGACAGTGCAGCGAACCAGGCATCCCGCGGCAGCCCAGCCTCGCCGGGTGCTCGCTGCAGCTCCTCCTTTGCAGACAAACCCTCTCTGTTACCCTCCTCCTGGGGTTTCTGCGCCCCATGAGGGCTGACATTTGCTTTCCAAATCCATGAGCAGAGAGCAGCTCTGCCCCTGCTCCCCAGGAGGGGAGGAAGAGGGCAGGGACACAAGGCCCTGGGGACTGATAATAGCAAAACGTCAGCTCAGCCCCTCAGAAGATCCCCAGCTTGGGGATGGTGAGGGTGGGGAGGCCCTGGCCCAGGCTGCCCAGAGCAGGGGTGGCTGCCCCATCCCTGGAGGGGTTCAAGGCCAGGGTGGATGGGGCTTGGAGCCCCTGATGCAGTGGGAGGTGTCCCTGCCCATGGCAGGGGTGGGAGCTAGATGGGCTTTGAGGTCCCTTCCAACCCAACCCGTTCTCTGATTCTGTCCCTGGTGACCCGAAGCACAGCAGGCCATCATTCCTGCATCCCAGCGGGCCCCCAGCTCCCCGCTCTGTGAGGATGAGGCTTTTTGTGCCTCTGAAATCGTCCCCTTTAGCTCTCCACCTTTCAGTCAAGCAGAGGCTGTTAGAAAGTTTGCACTGGAAACCACTTACAATCGATTTATTTTAAGGCATCACCTCTTGCTGCTCTGTGATATGAGAGCTTTAAAAAGCACCTCGTTTATTATCTGCTGCTGCATGGGGATTTCCATACGGCACATCACGGTACAGCGAGAGCTCCTCTGTTATTAAGTTTTTATGATAAGGTAGATTTTCAGCGCACAGAATCTCCCCTGAATGCACTAAAATGTCACCATCCCGTGCCCCCAGCAAGCCCCAAGGGGAGCCCCCAGTATTTCCTGGAGTGAAACCTTCCAGAAACACATGTGGTGTCTTCCTTGTGTCCCTCAATGCCACCAGCAACCCCAGAATCACAGAATCGTTTGGTTAGAAACCACCTTTGAGATCATAGAAATCATTGATGCCGGGCAGCCTGAGATGCTCTTCCCTCCACCTCACTCCAGGAGCACGTTTTGGTGTTACTGTTAAACTCCAGACTAGAGGAGATTTGACACTTTTTTGTTTTAAAGACCAAGGTGGGGGAGGAGAAGGCATGGAAGAGCTCCCCTAAGGGAAAAGCCATCAACTGGAACAAGATTTCAACAACTACACGTTTCTTGACCTTTTCCAGAGTCATATCTTTAATGTTTCACGGGTAGATTTGATAAAAAAGAAAAAATTAATAAAATAGATTTCATTTTGAAAAAAAGGTCAGGACATGTGTTACAGAGAAAAACTCATTTAGGTCCCTACTTGCCACGTCGTGGATGCCGAGGAGCCCTTCCCTGTCTCCCACCCAGGGCACTCCAGCCCAGGCATCCACCTCCCTGCCTTGATTTTCATCACATTTGGGGTTTGATCTCTCCCGGACTTTTCCTTTCCCTGCCAGACATGGAGCTGTAAGCACATGGAGATGCTGAAAAACGCTCAGGAGCCATGAAAATCTGGTGAGATGTTGCACCTCTAACCTGGAGAGGCAGCCAGGGAGCTGAAATATGGAGAACGGCAAGTTGAACGTGAGCCAACACTGCGCTCTGGCAGCCAAGAGGACCAACCGTGTCTAGAGAGCAGTGGTCAAGGGAGGCGATTATCCTGCTCTGCTCTGCAAGGCCCCACCTTGAGCACTGGGTGTGGTTTTGGGGTCCATAGTATAAAAAGGATCTAAAGCTACTGGAGAGAGTCCAGAGGAGACCACAAAGTTGGTGAAGGGTTTAGAGGGGAAGCCATATGAGGAGCAGCTAAAGTCACTTGTTCTGTTCAGCCTGGAGAAGAGGAGACTGAGGGGAGATCTTACCGTGCTCCGAAGCTTCCTCACAAGGGCACAAGGAGGAGCAGATGCTGATCTCTTCTCACTGGTGATCAATAACAAGATCTGAGGGGATGGCAGGAAGATGCGCCGAGAAGGTTTAGGTTGGACATCAGGAAAAGGTTCTTTACTCACAGGGTGGCGGAGCACTGGAGCAGCTCCCCAGAGAAGCAGTCATGGGGCCAAGCCTGACAATATTCCAGAGTCATTGGGAAAATGCCTTCAGACACATGCTGTGAAAGTTGGGGTTGTCCTGTGCAGGGACAGGAGTTGGACTCGATGATCCCTGTGGGTCCCTTCCCACTCAAGACATTCTGTGGTTCCAAGAAGATGCTTGCCCAGGCTCCAGCACAGCTCTTACACCTGCTGCTGCTCGACCTTGGGACCAAGCTCCTCCCCAAATGTACAGGTAGGTTTTGGGGTGGTTGCGATGCCCAAGCCATGCACAGCACAACGACCGAGATCTGCACTCAGCATGGTGGCTACTCTCATGGCTTTTGCACTCACCCCATGAACATCTCCTCTCGCTCCTGCCTGTGGACACCAACACAAGTCCCATCTGCTCTGTTGGATGTTGGGCTTGTCAAGAACAAGCAAAGCAAAGTGAATCCCCCAACCACAGCGCCAATTCCTGCTGATCAAGATGTTTTAAAAAAGAAACGGTATTTAACAGCAGCTCCTTCCTGGCTGGCCCAGTGACCTCTTCCCAGAGGCTCAGAAACAAAAGCAGCGTGGATGCTGGCTATGGACATTCGTATTATTAAGCCTGCTTCTGTCTAACTTCTGCCTCTTTCCACCATTCCCTGATTTTTTTAATTCCCTGAGAACAAAATAGAATTCATCAAAGTTTGCAAAAAAATATAGGAATGACTGCGATAACATCGTACGAAGTTATTAAGTGGTGACAATGGGGGACAATTACAGTATACAGTCCATTATATAGCGCTGCCGTCGGGATGAATCAAAGTAAAACACATGGTGAATGGCGAAGAGCTTATTAACGGGAACATTAGTGCGCCAGAACATAATACCTGCCATTCAGCTGGGGAGTTATCGCTGTGCCGGCGGGGACCAGGGAGGAAAGTTGTGCTAAGAGCTGGCAGCTTCATCGCACAGTTTGAGGCACCAGTTCCGTGCTGGGGACACCGTGGAGTGATCCTCAGCGATTGAATAGAGGCAAAACCTCAACCCTAGGCTATCCACCTGGCAGCATCCTCATCCAGAAGGATACAGAACTCCTGGAACAGGTCCAGAGGAGGCCACAAAGATGATCCAAGGGCTGGAGCATCTCTGCTACGAAGACAGGCTGAGAGAGTTGGGGTTGTTCATCCTAGAGGAGAGAAGGCTCCAGGGAGACCTTAGAGCAGCTTCCAGCACTGAAAGGGGCTCCAGGAAAGCTGGGAGGGTCTCTGGATCAGGGAGTGCAGGGACAGTATGAGGGGAAATGACTTGAAGCTGAAAGAGGGGAGATTGAGATGAGATCTTAGGAAGAAATGTTTTGCTGTGAGGGTGGGGAGGCCCTCACCCAGGTTGCCCAGAGCAGGGGTGGCTGCCCCATCCCTGGAAGGGTTCAAGGCAGGGCTGGATGGGGCTTGGAACAACCTGGTGCAGTGGGAGGTGTCTCTGCCTGTGGCAGGGGGTTGGAACTGGATAGTCCCTTCTAACCCAAACCACACCACGATTCCATGATTCACTGGAGTTGGGCACATCCTAGGCTCCCTTTTGCCATCACCCAAGGTTTCCCCTTGCCTGCAGCAGCACACGGGGAGGGCCGTGACGCTGGGAGATGCACAAACTAAATTATCTGGGAAGATGCTCTTTGTTGGGAAGGGAAGCAAAACAGAAGGCTGCATGCCCGCTCCCAGAGCACAGCTGCAACATTCCTAAGTCTGGTTCTGCGCAAGGACCAAGCCCCGGGAAGGGCTGGTTTCGTGCTCTTCCTCCCATGCTCTGCAGCCCTCTTGAAGCCACCGCACCTGGTTTGGGTAGGTCCTGTCCCTTTCCTCTCTGCTGGCCTGAATTTCTTGCCAGCCGTGAAACCCTCCTCTCCTTCGCTGGAGCCAGCGCTGGGTTCCCTGCTGCTCCAGCAGCTCCAGCTTGCTCCTTCGAAGACGTTATTTTTACGCTTCTCTTAAAATACAACGCTAAGAGAGGCTTCTTGACTATATTAACATTAGGAATCTAATCAGCAATCAGACAGCTCATAATTTTCTGATTAGCTCTGATTATACTCAATCTTTAGGAATGGGGGAAAAAAAAAAGAGGAAAGAAAGAAAAAAAAGACGGAAAAATATAAAAATATTCTGAGCACAGTTTTGCCACCCCAGTCCCCTTGGTGAGGCACAGAACCCTGGCAGCAGCTCTGCTGTCCCTGCCTAAGCCACGGTGACGGGCAAGCCAGCTCAGTATCTCGGTGCCATCACACTGCTGATCTTCATCCTTCTGGGCTTGGATGGGAAGCTGTCCCAGAAAGGGCTGCTCCGGGAATGGAGAAGCCATCAGAGCTGCTGACAAACCCAAAGGAGTGATGACAGCTCCGCTCCTTGGCCTAATATCTCAGATAATACGCCGAAAATCAGGGTAGAAGGATGCTATGGAGAAAGGAGATGATGTGTGTGTATCCAGCTGGCTTCAGTCTGGAAGGAGGAGCCTCTTCAGACAAGGAGGAGGCTGAAGGACTCTGTGAGATGAGGCCATGGCCACACGCTGGCTGGGCACTGACGAGTGCTTTGTGGTAGCCCAGAGGGGAGATCCTGAGGCCTGGAGAATCTGAGAGGCATCAGGTCCCCAGCATCACCTGGCCAGGGTGCAGGGGACACTGTTGGGCAGACAGCGGATGTTAGGAAGATGTTACGAAGACTCATGTTTAGTCTGCCTCCACCCATGCTGAGGGACCTCAGAGGACACCTACCTGCTGGACTTTTGTGAGGGAGGAGAAGGGGATGCCCTGGTGCTGAGACTCATGGCCGGGAGGAAGGAAACTGAGCAACCAGCCAGAGGATATAAAGAAACCTCCATCAGTTGTACATGCTCCGCGTAGGAGATTCACTCCTGACTGCAGCAAGTGATCAGTTGATGCTGTGAAGCATGAGATTTAATTATTTGTATCATAGCCTGCATAACTACAAATGATATTAATGGTCATAAAATTGCCCAGCTGGCTCTTCAAACCCGCCGCCGCGCTGACTCGCTGCCTCCCGCAGCAGGGACCATCCGCACCGTGGCACAACTGGTGGCAAAGCCCCGTCCAGTGAGCATCGCGGCAGACAGACACCATCTGGAAGGGCCACCCCTCCTTCACGCAGGGTCACTGAGCAGGGAGCACACGCTTCGTGTCTTGAAGACAGCCTTGATAACAAGAGGCCCTCCATCAAAGCCCTGGCTGGCTATGCATTTGCATTGACTTGGCTAAACGTCTGAAGACCGTCGTGTCTCCCTGAAGGCTGAGCAGCAGCTTTGTTAGAGAAGAGAGGGCAGTCCCGGCGCCCTCCAAGCTGCTCACTACTTGCTTTTGCTCCAGGCTGTTGCTCAGGCCTGTTGGCAGAGCTGCCCAGTGAAAGCTCCCCACCAACATCAGCTGTCTGCCCCGCCGTGTCCCCTGCACCCTGGCCAGGTGACGCTGGGGACCTGATGCCTCCCAGATCCCCCTCAGACCTCCCTGCGGCTGTTGTTGGAGGCTGGAGATGCTCAGAGGAGCAGCCTGCTCTGAGATGGCATTCCAGCTCCTCACCCTGGTCAAACCAGACTGGGTAGGCAAAGATCTACTCTAAATTATGAACTTGCTAGAAAACAGAACAGACAGGAGGAGAGCAGAGCAGAGCAGAGCAGAATAGTTCAGGTAGAAGGGACCTACAGCAATCATCCAATCTAACTGCAAGACTAAGCAGACACCAGCCCTGTTCGAACCCAAATAATTCAACTGTAAAAGCAAATGGTCCAGGTTAGAGTGGAGGAGCCACCACACTGTGTCCCCAGCAGCCTGATGCCGCCTCTGTGGACACCCTTGGCTGAGGTCCCCAGTCACTTTAACACCAACTTCAAAGGAAACACCTTCAATTCCCCACTTGAACTCAGCCGCAGTGAAGGAAAAGGTGCAAACGCCCCAGGGCTTGGCTCCCCCAACCCTTTTCACTGCAACATCCCAAGTGAGCAGTGGGATCGCCCCATCTCCTTCCAGCCCAGCAAAGCTGCATTTGCAGGTGAGACCAAGGAGAAGGTCATGCCTGTGCTGGATGTAACAACGGAGGGATCAACGCCTTTTGTCTGCTGGGGCTTGAGCTCTGCTGCTGCCTTCCGCAGCGGACGCAGTGCTTGGCACCCGCCGGGGCTCTCATTAAACTTGGCGCACGCAAGAAAACCCTCCAGAGTTCACGTAGATGAGGTCTCCCCACGCTGGGAAAGTCTCCTCCTCACACTCTAACCCTGCCACCGCAGCCGCAAAGCCCTCTTTTATCAGGCAGTGACGGAGCTGTAATTAGTTTGAGGTGACCTCTAGAACAAAAAAAATAAGTTCAAGTTTAAAAAGAAAATCTCTCTGGTTAATGCTATGCAAATTGCCAGCGAGGCAATCAGGCTGACTTTTAAACACTGGCCCCCGTCGGAAGGGCTCACAAGGCAGCCTTATTGTCTCGCTATCAATTTGCATCTCATTACCCACAAGGCGCTGCTAGTTGGAGGTAACCTTTTTGGGGAACACGCATGGCAGCGGGAGCCTGGGGACACCACGGTTACTCCTGTTTACAGGGCAACCAAAACACAATAGTTCAAAGTCCAAGCTGGCAGCACCGTGTCACTTGGACCCGGCATCTTCTGCCACCTTGTCCCAGGGCCCGGGCTGTCCCACAGGCACTCGCACTCCGTAGGTCCTTCCCACCGGGCTCCCCAGCTCCTGTGGTGCTGTGGTCCCCAGAGCTGCACGGTAGCAACCTGCCTCTGCCTGGCCGTTCAACATGTTTCTGAGAAGCTTTACAGGCTTTTTCATATCTCTGCTCCCCCTCACCACCTTGGGGAGGTGGTGCTAAACCAGCATTTTTCTACAGGAAGGAAACCTGCTGCATCCTCATCCTCAGCCTGCTCCTGCTTCTCCAGCCACCCCAGCCCCTGCAGCAGTCTCCAACCAGGTTCTTCTGGCCTCTTCTCTGTCCCCACCAATCTGGGGTGATGAAACCAAGTGCTCGACCATCATCTCACCGACATGAACCACCGATCCCTCAGCCGAGCCGTCCTCCACACACTGTGTTACTCAGCTGCCTCCCACTGTTCACCTGCAATGAGGACCTTCTGTTCCCCAGGGCAGGAGCAAGCCACGCGACTTCATGCACCCTTCGTAATGTCATTCATGCAGCTCAAGCAGCGAGCATGGGGATCCTCCCTCCAGGATGCTGACCCTGCGCACCCACTCTCTACCACCTCCTCCTTGCTGCGGTGCCTCTGCGCTGGGACAGCCACGGACGGTACAGTCAGAGTGCTGACACGGCTCAACCCCTCCTGCCCGGCTGGAGGCACGGCCACCTCCTCCAGCACCCAGGGGCTCGGCTTAGCTGAGAAGACTGTTCAGCCTAGAGAAGAGGAGACTCGGGGGAGACCTCATTGCACTCTACAGCTTCCTCACAAGGCGAGGAGGAAGAGCAGGTGCTGAGCTCTTCTCTCTGGCGACCACTGATAGGACCTGAGGGAATGGCAGATGTGCCAGGGGAGGGTTAGGTTGGACATCAGGAAAAAGGTTCTTCCCCAGAGGGTGGGGGAGCACTGGAACAGCTCTCCAGCAAAGCAGTCATGGCCCCAAACCTGACAACATTCCAGAAGCATTTGGACAATGCCCTCAGACATATAGCGTGAAAGCCAGAGTTGTCCTGTGCAGGGACAGGAGTTGGACTCGATGATCCCCATGGGTGCCCTCCAACTCAGGACATTCTATGATTCTAGATGGCCCCATGCTCCCCGCAGCAGCATCCTGAGTCTTGCTCGCTCCGTTTTCCTTCTCCCGAAGAGCTCGGCAGCGTGACACCTCCCTGGCAGAGCAGCAGAGCTTTTCGGCTTTGCTTTTTGCAGGCTCCTGCGCTGCCCGCCTTCCCGCTGAGGCTGCGCGGCACCAGCGTTGCTAAGCACTGCCGGGGCCTCCGCCAATGCCCGGGTGCCACCTCCGCCACCCAGGCCAGAGGTGCCAAGGCAACAAAGGGACTTTTAATAGGCGAGAGAGCACCACTGCGAGGAAGAAAACCCGACCATTTCAAACTCTTCTGAATAATGGTGCTGCCTCCCCGCTGCTCAAATCAGCCGCAGCACTTTGTTATTATGATAACTAAATACAGAAGATTTTAACAGCTGGAAATGCAGCAACAATATTTAAAAGGGTTCTTTAAATTGTTGGTATTTTATTCAATAATGGTAATGGGCCTCTTTTTTTGTTATTATTATTTTTTATTTTAAAGGTACAAGGTTCCCTGCTCTGTTGTTTTCGCACGGTGCCAGGCAGGCTGCGAAGCCGGCTCTCGCCTGGCGATGGCAGGGAGGAACAGCAAGACACTTAATGACACCGTGACACAGAGCCAGCAGCCAAGGGGGGCACGAAAATCACAGCTTGCTGCTCTGACACCCTGCTCGGCCCCACACCTCGCTGCCTGAGATCCTAAGGTGCAAAACCCAGAGGTACAAAACCCAAAGGCACAAACCCCAAGGATGCAGAACCTAAAGATGCAAAATGCAAAAATGCAGAACCCAAAGACGCAAAACCCCAAAATGCAAAGCCCAAAGGTGCAAACCTCGGAGATGCAAAGCCCAAAGATGCAAACCCCAAAGGCGTTACATGGGAGCAGAGGAAACAGCCTGAAATGATGGCAGCAGCCCTGGCCGGAGGTGTCAGATCCACGCCAGCTGAAGTCACGGGGAGGACTGGAGGCTGCTGCCGCTGTCATCAGCTCACAGCCTTAGATACCAGAGCCCTTTCACCCTCAGAGCAAAGGAAAGTGCTCAGTTATCTCCAACACGGCGTGATAACAGCTGGGAAGTGTCTCCTCTTTAGAAGAACCGCAGTGCTGGAGAGGGAGGTTTGGAAAAGTGCCGGAATCAAATGAAACCTCCAGAGCCAGGGCGTGAGGCTGAAGCACCCCAGCATCACTTGCCCTCACAGATGCACAGAGAGCAATCACCCCTCTCTAGGTTTTTGAAGCATGTGTGAGCACAGATCTGCTGGTGTTCAGGCCGTGGTGGCAGATTTTATGAATCGTGTGGATGAGACCTGGTGAGGAATCGGTGGCTGGTGGGACATGCAGCTCCCCATGTTCCCACAAAGGGACAGGACCCTCTCTCCTCCCTCTCATGGTCTGAGAGTGGCTCCTCTTACAAGGGATCCATTAACCTTACAAAATGCATCATACTCTATTCTAGTGTATCAGAAAGTAATTAAGAGAATGCCGCTGGTGTAAATAGAAAGGGACATTTTACGCCATAGTATTGAGTTGTGGGCTGGTTTTCTCATGCTGTGCTGTGCCAATTCATGAGACGCAGTTGGCAGCGGCTCTCCCAGTCATCGCTGAATCGAACTGGCATCCAACCCTGTGACCAAACATCCCCACATGGCTTCGAGTGCCTGCCACACCGAGCCCAAGCAGAAGAGCTGCCTGCTAATGTGATATCTGGGAACCCACCTTGTGCCACGGCCCTTCTTGCTCTGGGATGTGCACCCTGGAGCTGGCAGCTGACGGGGATGCCTCGGAGAGCCCAGGCAACAAATCCACCACATCTCCTCCATGAACCAAACCAGACCATCACTCCCAGCAGTGGCAGGTGCTGCTCTAGAAGGGAAAGCACTCCACGAGGTCCCAGAAGCAGCACAGGATGGAGACAAGGCTCCTGAGAACCCTGTTCCAGCTCTGCTTTTGCTCTTGGAGTTATTGACCCTCACAACACATCCGGCACTGCTTGTGCCCACACCTACACAGCTATAATGCGGTTGTGTCTACGCCTTGTCCACATATCCTCCAGCACCCTGGGACCTGGGAATGGTTTTCAGCTGAAAGAGGGGAGATGGAGATGAGATCTTAGGCAGAAATGTTTTCCTGTGAAGGTGGGGAGGCCCTGGCCCAGGCTGCCCAGAGCAGTGGTGGCTGCCCCATCCCTGGAGGGGTTCAAGGCCAGGCTGGATGGGGCTTGGAGCAACCGGATCCAGTGGGAGGTGTCCCTGCCCATGGCAGGGGTGGGACTGGATGGGCTTTGAGGTCCCTACCAACCCAAACCATTCCATGACTCTATGACCTCCTGGGGACAGCACGAGCAGATGAGAGGTCCAAGTCCCCAAGCTACTACCAGCATGCTAAGAGTCAACCATCAGCTCCCAAGCAGAACCCATCGTCAGCCATGCATGACAGCAGCCACCCCTACCCTACACCAATCACCGAAGGTTTACAGCAGGGGACAGTCCTCTGCCCCATTCAAGACCCTTACCCAGAAGCTATTAAAATGACTATGGGGTTCATGGCTACAGTACTTGGTGTTGTTGCAGAGGTCTGTTTTCCCTACTGTCACTTAAATAAATAAACCAGGGTTTGGAGGCACCAACAAATCCACGGCAAGCAGAGCCAGCCCCTTGTGGTGCTCTGGTTTTGGATGACACCCGGGTGCCCCCCAGCTGCAGCAGGGATCCCCAGCTGCGGAGAAGGGATTTGGGGCAGCGTTACCTGGTATTTATTTGGGGGAGATAGGACGACCAGGAACCGTGGGGAGGGGACAGAGAGATGAAATTGAAAGGAGTGAGGGGACAAAAGGAGAAACTGGAGTCAGGAGAAGGAGAAATGGCAGAGGGAAGTGGGGAGGAGGGGCTGGAGCTGCTGCTATTCCGATGCTTCAATCTGAGGCCCCGGTGCCCTTCACCCTGATGCCTATTTAAAGTCATCCTATTCAGCAAGTGTCCCCATGATCTTGTAATTATCTTTTACTTACAAAAGAGCATCTCTGTGTCACAAACGCTCCCCTCTCCAGCTCTGCCACAGATCAATATCTCCTCAAGGCCTTCACTATTGTTTGGGGAATGGAATTGATTTCTCTGAGAAGCAATGGGAGGAAAAATATATAAATAAGTGCTGTGGAGATGTGTCCCTGTGTGTGCCCTGCTGAAAGCTGCGCTGGGCAAATGGTGAAGCAGAAGGAAAGCGATCCCAACTGACGCATCGTGTCCTACTGCTGTCCCCGCTGAACCAGCTGCAGGGGACGCTCGGGTGTTTGATCATTCATCACACGAGCATCCAAAGTGCTGGAGCAAGAAGAAATCTCTAGCTCAAGGTATCACCAGCTTTCAAAGATTTTACAGCACGATAAGATGTGTGGAAGTGCTGACTCACCACTGTCCATAAGGACGCGTGTCCCACTTTGGGGCTGTGCTCCTTTGGGCTGGGACTGAGTTCATTTCCTTCAAAGTAGCTGCTATGGGGCTGTGGTTTGGGTTTGTGCTGGAAGCAGTGTTGGTCACACAGGGGTGTTTTCGTTCCTGCTTACACAGAGTCAAAGCTTCACTGGAAGAGGCTGCCCAGGGAGGAGGGGGAGTCTCTCATCTGACCTTCAAAATCGTGACATACAGGATACATACAAGTCAATCTTGGGTTTGAGTCCAGGTCCCTAAATCTTTGGGATCTCTAAGCCGAGCCCTGCAGGGCATCACCCAGCTCCTGCAGCCCAGGGCTTCAGAGTGATGAGGAACGGCATGGGGCAGAGGTAAAACCGCACTCTTGGTTCATGCTACAGCACAGGAGATGAATGCAAGGCAAAATACCAAAAGGTTTAAAAGTTATGCAGATGTGGGGAAGGAAAAGTGGTTTGTTACTGCCTTCTCCCCAGCAACAGCAACCTTTTATGTGTTTGAAGGCTGTTATCACGTTTCACCTCCATCTTCTCCAGAAAAAAAACCCACTTCATCTTGTACTACCTGCAAACGGGCCCTTGCTTTTTAACCCTCATTTCTGTCCGTCTCTTTCTTCGGAGCACAAACATCTCAGTGCAAGTGATGGTCCAAAGATGCTAGTTTGTGCTCAGAAGTGAGCGGTAAATAAACCTGTCATATTAGCAAGCAGGTCTATAAATCAGCGGGTTCCTCACCTGTGACACCACGCGTGGTTCTGTGCTGAGCAGGGGAAGAGGCAGACGTGGGGCAGGAAGAGCAACGGGGCTGCTAGGAACACGGGAGGAACCCAGGCGGTGGGAGACTGAAAGCATTCAGGGGATTTGGTTTACTTAAAGGAAGAGAAGAATTTCAAAGGACACAGAGGTATAAACCCCCATGTAGGAGAGAAAGTATCTCCGAGCTTGATTATTTAAACATTCAGATCTGACAACGAGAAACACAGTTTCCTGTAGAACTTGGCGCCTCAAGATGCCAGGACACGATACTTTTCTTAAGGAACAAAAATCAGATTAATCAGAGTATCATCGGTTATGCTCACTGAGATCAAAGTACAGAGGAATATAAGTGCTATCACTGAAGGATTTATACCTCCCAAGTAACTGCTTAGGATTAGAAAGACATTTCAATAATCTGCCAGCTAAGTATGCACTGCAAGAGCAATAATCCTTCTCTCCCAACATCTGCTAGCAGCTACTAATGGAGACAGTAATAAGCTAGGTGGATCATAAACCTGACCTGATCTGATTGCTACCTTATAAACTGGAACACGAGGGGGTTAGCATTTCCCTCAGGGTAACCTGTCATCAACCAGGACCGCACTGAGGAGGAGGCTGTAGGAGCAGCAGCCTTCTCCTGGAGCTCACCACCCACGGGAAGGCAGACCCTTCAGCAGCCAGCCTATTGACTTTTACATCATTTCACCATTTGTTGTGAACATTTGTAGTCGCCTCCTAAAACGGAGCGTTTCCCCAGCAGACAATCTATGTACAACGCTATGGAAGGACGAAACATCCGCAGTTTTCCTATTGCAGGACTATGGTTGGAGCTGGTGCTTGATGTAGCATCAAAGCCAGGCAAGCAGAGTTGGGAATTAAACCAGTTTTCCCTTTCTGTTCAGCTTTTTCTAAATGTGTGGCATACCTAATCGAAGACGAACCCATTTGCCATTTAAGACTGAACACAGGGATATGAGAAGATGTTGCCTGCTCCCCCTCTCGTTCGAAACTGCAATCCTGTGGGCTGGGACATGTTCAAGGCAGGAATGGGATGGAGCACACTGCCTACACCCAAACAGTTCCAAACACCACCGAGGAGGGCTGGCTGGAGAGAGAAGGTACAGAACTGGATGATCTTTAAAGTCCCTTCCAACCCAAACCATTCTATGATTCTCTGAAATAACAGTGAGAGAAACACCACGTACTAAGGGAGGAAGCAGTGGGAATGGAGAATTATAACGCCAAGGCATCTGATAGAACTGATTTCCTCCAATAAACTCTGAGTGAAAGGTTAGTTCTGGTGTTACATTCCAAGAGTTTGTTAGAGAAAAGCAAATAACATTTTTATTCCCTGTCCTCTCCCCAGAAAGTAAAGCATTATGGTAAAGGAAACGGTCCCAGCCCCTGTTCTGTATGAGTAGAATCAGCACCAAACACATAGGAAAGGAACAAACGATCACAAAATCATTTCCTTCCAAATTCCCATCACTTTTGGATATCACAGCCATAAAGCCCAGTTTGTCTCTCACTGGCTCGCCTACCCCAGCAGCTGGTCTGGAGGCAATGCCCCAGCACCTCAGTCCCTGTCCCCACCCCAGACATTGGGCACACTCTGCCCTGCCCTTCCAGCTCCCCACTGAGCTGGGATAGCTTCAGGGGACATTTAGTCCCATGGGATGTGACACCCCAGGTCACAGATGCCAGTGGCTTCTGCAAGGCATCTCCCTGGGGACCAAGCGTTGCTGGCCAGAGCGCTGGTGCCCATCCAGCCATCCGGGCAGGCTGCATCCCTGCCAAGGTCACCTGTGTGACTGCTGCTGTGCTGCAAACAATCCTGGTGGTGCAGCCAACCTTGAGCAGTTCTCCACGCGTCTCTGCCTGCAGCCAGGGCAGCTGCAGAGTGACTGGGCAACCTCCTGTCTCCATCACCCCTACTGCCGGCTGCCTTTGCACCAGGCCTGGCCAGTGACGGCCTCTCTCAGCTTTTGGTTTTTACAAGCACTAAAATACTATTTTAGGAAAACAAGAAAACTCCTCCTCTATACTCATCTCCAGAGGAGGAGGACGCAGCCCTGAGTCCCATTAGGTGCCGGCGTAGGTGACCCTGCTCTCCCAGCACATCACCACCAAGCTTCCAGCCGTTTTCCTTGGCAGAAGAGGAGCACGAGCCTTCACAACAGCACCTGATACCAGGGCGCTGGCGTCACTGGGAATACATTTGGCTTGTACTGTAAAAAGATCAAGCAGATTGTGGGAATCACCTTAAAAGCCCTTACAGAAACAAAAAAATGCCCCGTAAACGCAAAGCACTGTCTGGGGCAGAGCACCCGCAGGGGCCAGCTCCGCGTGGAGAACTGTGAAGGAGCCCAGTCATCTCATGGTGCTTCAGCGGGGAAGCCCAGCGCTGGCACCGCTCCCGGCTCCCCACCGCCCTCCCAAGACAGCGGCATCGCTCTTTTTAGCTTCTGGAGGCCACTCGTGGCCGAGTGCCAAAGGGTGATGTGTACGAAGCATTTGCCAGGGGACCCCCGTGTCCTGTCCGCGGCATCCCCTGCCCTGGGGGAGAAGGGCGAACCCTCCCTTTGAAGCGTGTGCTTCTCTTAATACAAATTAATCCCCTATCGATTCCCAGCTTAACTGAAGCTGAGCTGCTTATCCTTGCCTGGTGCAGCCAGTGATGCTCACGCATCTCCTGGGCCTGCAGCATGAACATGGTGCAGGTGACAAGGGACGGTGCAGAGCTGAAAGAGCTGGAGACGCACATCGGGGACACCTCAAGTGATGCAGCTCCTGAGCCGTTTCCACCAGGATCTGAGCATTGAAGAAAAACCCTCTGTGTGCACCCCACCCAAAGGGACCAGGCCCTCTTCTCCTCTTGAAAATCATAATTGTAAAAAGAAGAAATGCTTGGCAGTGCAGAGAAACTGCATCAAAACTCGTGCCCCAGGCAGGTGCCTCCTCCTGAAGCTTTGGTCCCCAACAGGACACCTCCCTGGAACCCCTCTTATGGCTGAGCTCGCTGGGAAGGTGCTGCCATCAGCCCCACACTGTTTCAACCACACACCCAAGGGACTGTCACCACGCACGCCACTGGAGCAGAGGTCGGGAGTGAGAAGCCCTGGGAGCTGTTGGCAGCTCAGCCCTAGGGCGCACAGCTTCTTCTCACCAGCACCTACACATGTACCAGTTGCTGGGTCATTTGTCATCTCAAAAAGCAATTCTCCAGTGGGTATTCCCACCACTGGAGCTGACCTGAAGGGTGATCCAGCAAAAAGAGTGGCTGGTGCTGCTGTCCCTGTCACATCCCGGCAGCATCAAGGACAACGCTGGAGTCTTTCACTGGCCACGAGCAGTGGAGAGAAGGCATTGCTATGGGAACAAGATATCAGAGCTGACAGAAGGTGGCCTTTGCAGGCTCCTGGGATGACAGGGATGCAACGCTGCTTCCCGTTTCAGGAGGCTGCTGTTTGAGCCGTGCTGGGAAAACATTCTGTGAAGGGGACTGAGCTCCAGCCCCACCAGCAACACCTCACACGGGCACCGCTGGGGCAGGGGACACACGCGAGACACTGGCAGTGCCTGGGACATAGTACCCTGTCCGCTCTAATCCACTCAGGGTGGTGGAGCCCTGGAACAGCTCCCCAGGGAAGCGGTCCCAGCACCAAGCTTGATAATATCGAAGAAGAATTTGGACACCACCTTCAGACACATGTTGTGAATGCTGGGGTTGTTCTGTGCAGGGACAGGAGTTGGATTCAATGATCCTTGTGGGTTCCTTCCTGCTCAGGACATCGTATGATTCTACGATCCATCAGCAGCACTGTAAGGCAGAGAAGAGCCACACCAAGAAGTGTTTTTATTAGAGAAGCTGACCCTAAAAGTTAATTAAACAACAAACAAGCCCAATCTGCAGCACGTCAACCAGAACATTTCACTTAACGTTCCCCTCTCCACAAAGCTTAGAAAAATACAATATCATTTTAAAAGGATCACAAGAGACTACTTAGGCTTTTTCTCGCCCTCCTTCCTTTTAACGCCGAAATCTGTGCTTTTTTTTGACACAAAACCATCTGATAAACCCCGTCCCCCAGCTGGGCACGAAAAGACAGCAGATAAACCAGAGATATCCAGCACCAGGCTCCTGTGACGAAGGGCTGATGTCAGATGCCCAAAGGATGCTCAGCCCGGCTCATGCCTAATCATGCCAGAAGGCTTCTGGCTCGGGCCGAGACACCACAATTGCTTTTTAATTTGCAAACTGTGCATATTTTCTTGATGATGTTTACACCGAGCTACAGAGCAGTGCTCTGCCATTGACCAGATAATTGCACAAGAGTTAGCTCCAGTCTAGGGGACTTTAACCTTGCTGTTTATGTTCCAGCATCACAATGGTTTGAAGACCAACTCAGAAGCACTTCAGAGTAATAAACTGGGCGAGGGGAGGGGGAGAGCTACGCTCTACTGTTATGATTCCGCAAAGGTTTCTGTTTTCTCTCTTGTTATCCTAATAACCCCTTTATTGAGCACGTTGTTGGCAAAGCCCTCTGCTGAGGCCGCCGGTTCTGTGTAGGCACAGGACAATTTGCAAAAGCAATAAACTGACATTCAGCTGAAAAAGCCTGCTACAAAGATGAGCCATCAGCAAATCCCCCTACACACACGTGGCTTTAAAGACACGCTGGGTTTAGATAGCGGTGAAAGAACAGAACCCAAACCAAACCTTGTGAGAGGTGGTTGAGGGACCTTGGGGTTGTTTAGCCTGAAGAAAAGGAGGCTGAGGGGAAACCTCATTGCTCTCTACAACTGCCTGGTTGCGGTAAGGTGGATGCTGGTGTCTTCTTGGGCAGATGAAGCACTCAGGAATGGCTTAGTAGTGGACAGGTATGGTTGGACTCAATCTTAAAGGTCTTTTCCAAGCGACTGATCCTATGCTTCTACGATTCAAACAGGTCCCTACTGCAGGTGCAGGCACCAGCTCTGCTCTTGGGTGGCTGGATGCATGATGGCTGGGAGGTGTCCCGGGGTCACTGATCACAGGCACCCTCTTCGCGGGAACCCCTTTAGGAAATGCTACCGAACCTGCCTGAAGATGGGTCGGTGATCGTGTCCGCTGGTAGGGTGATTTTCCAGAACTAGCTCCCCAGGTTTGCAGCTGAAGCTACCCACTGGAAATGCCTCATTTAGAATCATGGAACCATTGAAGTTGGAAAAGCCCTCTCAGCTCGTCCAGTCCAACTGTCAGCACAACCCCACTGTGCCTGCTAAACCATGTCCCAAAAAGGCCATGAACTTTTTGAACTCCTCTAGGAAGGGTGACTCCACCACTGCCCTGGGCAGCCTCTTCCAAACCCTTCTTCCAGGGCTGATGTTGTATGTGAGCTTGCACAACCTTTGTCCTTCTGCACATTTCCCCCCAGCCTTTGGGCTCAGACTCACGCTCACAGATGACAGGGGGACAGGTAACCCCAACAGCCCCTATCTCACACCTCCTGGGAAGCTTCCACCCCATTACAGGGACAGCTGAAGAGGACAAGGAGCTGCTCCCATGCTGCTGGTTACAGGTTTATACCACAAACCACAGCTCACCAGCACCCTGTGGGATGGCAATTTGACCTCCCATCTCACCACATGGGTCTCTCCTATGAGCTCCCCTAGATCCTTCTTTCTTCCATGAGCACATCAGCAGTTCACGGTCACCCTACAACCAACAATCACAGCTCAGGCTTTCTGGTTGATCAACCCCTCATTTGCAGAAGCAGCTCCCGTGCTCACCCATGCGCTGCCTTAGCCTTCTGCACTGTGTCATCCTTCCACCCCAGCCTCTTTGAGTTTGACCTTCAAGGTCGTGGGGCTCCTTGGTGACAGCATGACCCTCCTCTACCCACCTGATTGCACCCCAATAGATTGGACTAGCACATCCCCTTTTGTGTCCAGCCCATTAATCAAAACTAAGATTAATTTGGAGGCTGGAGAGCTGCACCAGTAAAATCCTTCAAACCCTAATAGTTACATGCATCCTGGTCCTTTCTGTAAGGACCTCATTGGTTTCAAAGTAGGCAAGCACAAAATTTAGCTTTGAAGGGTCTCTGGCCAGCCAAGGACACAGGCTCCAAAGAATAAGTCATCAGCTGAGGTGTAAAGAAGAGCAAAATTTATTGCATTCAGCACTAGGCTGGCTGGAGAAATCAAGCCTGAGAAAATAGAGACATATTACCAGGGCAAAGCCTACTGCCGAGTCTTAAGCCTGTACTTTTGCAGACGGCTAATCCTGCTAACATTAAAACAGGAGCCGAGGGTTTTTAATGGCAGCGCTATTTATGGAGAGCTCATCTAACTCTTCATCATCTCCCTAAGATCCTGCCTCATAACTCAGAGGCCTGCTGGACACAAAAGGCAAACAGATGTCAATGCGAGTGGGGAGAAGACACGGGGAGGATCTGGTGGCACATCTGATAGCTCTGCTCGCTCAGAACGGTGACACCGTTTACAACCTGGGCAGCTCAAACAGCTTGTCATGCTGTTACCTACCCCCTCCAGTTCTCTACCAAGTCTTGTCCCACCTAACATCATCAGGGATATCTCGTACCGCACCCAACCACCACACTTCTCCTCAGGAACCATTTCCACTGGCTGCAGACCTTCAGGGGCACCCAGCCAAGTCAGGCACTGACCACAGGGCCACCCTTCAGCAGGTAATCCCCCTCGCCTTTGCCGTGTGGCATCTACTCCTGCTGCTGGGGTGGGCACCGGTGCCCCAGCTGCGCCCGTGCCAGGCAGCTGCGGGAGCCTGGTTGTTAATCAGGAAAAGAGCAGAGGCAGAAGAGCTGGAGAGCAGGTGGAGAGAGGGGAGCAGCAGCTTGCTGCTTGCTGGAGTCCTGGCAGCCCCACTCGATGCTTTGTCAGCGCTCCCTCTGCTTAATCTTCTTTTCCGAAGAGCATCTTGTTTAAATGGGATGATTCTTATTAAGATCATTAACTCCTCCAGTGAGAGCTGACCTGACCTGACCTCCTGTTACCCTGCTCTCTGCAGCCCCATTCTGCTGCACCCCATGTTGCTCCATCCTTCTCGTGCTCCATCACCACTGAATCAAAGCTGCCCAAGTCATAGAATCATAGAATCACCAGTTTGGAAGAGACCCACTGGATCATCGAGTCCAACCATTCCTATCAAACACTAAACCATGTCCCTCAGCACCTCGTCCACCCGTCCCTTAAACCCCTCCAGGGAAGGTGAATCAACCACCTCCCTGGGCAGCCTCGGACAGGGACCAATCACCCTTTCTGTGAAGAATGTTTTCCTAATGTCCAGCCTAAATCTCCCCTGGTGGAGCTTGAGGCCATTCCCTCTCGTCCTGTCCCCTGTCCCTTGGGAGAAGAGGCCATCACCCTCCTCTCTACAACCTCCTCTCAGGTAAAGAGCAATGAGGTCTCCCCTCAGCCTCCTCTTCTCCAGGCTAAACACCCCCAGCTCTCTCAGCTGCTCCTCCTAAGGCCTGTTCTCCAGCCCCCTCACCAGCTTTGCTGCTCTTCTCTGGACTCGCTCCAGAGCCTCAACATCCTTCTTGTGGTGAGGGGCCCAGAACTGAACACAGGATTCAAGGAGCGGTCTCACCAGTAAGTCCTCACCTTACCAAGCCCCACACCCATGCTCTGCAGGGACACACTGTGACTTGTCATCCCTTTAAATCCCTTTGGAGCTTCCCAGTTTTACTTCTCGCTTTCTTCCTGCCCATCGCCTTCCCAGGGTGTCTCCCTGCCAGGCCGGAGGGAGGTCCCACCCCTTGGAAGACAAGCACGGACTGATGCAGGGCGTGGGTACCACTGGTGTGACCAGAAGGATGCTGCTCAGACACCCCATTTCTCCCCATCCTTCAGCCTGTTGACTCCAACTGCCCAGAAGATCCCAGCTCCCCAGCCTTCTGCCTTCCCACCTCAGTGCAAGTGCTTTGCCATCACCAAGATCAACCCATCCCAAGGAGTTTTGCTGCTGTAGATGTTGTCCACGTACCAGCAGAGTCTTAATTTCAATCACCAGCTGCGAGAAAAGACAGAATCCAAATCCATTCTCATACCAGCATGCTTGTACTCTCTCTGCCCACCCACTTCTCAAAATAGGGGCATTTTTCTGGAGTAAAAACTTCAGGGAATGGGGAAGGTTGAGATTTTTTTTTACGTTTCACGTCCCCTTTATTTAAAAAACCCCTGCTTTATGCAGCTGTCAGAAACCAAAATGAGAATTTAGTATATTTTTTTAGCAGTCTTTGAAATAGGGATGCTATGTGGGATCAATTTTTTATGGCAGTAAAGCAAAGGGGGAAAATAGCAGCAATTTTCTCTTTTGAACATGGCCTATTTAATGGCATGGATGTCACGGTGCAGCTTTATCCAGAGAGAGGGAGAAAAAGCCACAAAATGGTACTGTGGTCAATCAAAGACTTCTACACTACAATCTGCTTCTCCATCTCGGCTACAGCCAGCTGAGATTTCCATCACTCCTCCTCTTAGCCTTTCTTCCTGGCTCTCCCCTCTCCACAGCCCTGACAGAAGTTAAAATCAAGCCCTGAGTGCCCAGATCCGACTGCCTCTCCGTGGAAAACGCCGGCACGGCCACTCCTCTGGAATCACAGACTGATGCAGCACGTCAGAAACACGCTGGCAGCACACAGGGAGCTGGGAGATGCTGCTGCTCTGTCGCTGCTGTGTGAGAGCGTGCGAGCCAGGACACCCATTTCATTCCAGCGCCAGCAAACCTGCATCAGCTGTACCTAATCCAGATTTGCACAAGTCCAGGCTGGGTGGAGAATGGGTTGGGAGCAGCCCGGAGGAGAAGGACTTGGGGTGCTGGGGGAGAAGCTCAACATGAGCCGATAATGTGTGCTCACAGCCCAGAAACCACACGTGTCCTGGGCTGCGTCCAAAGCTGTGGGACCAGCAGAGAGGGAGAGGATTCTGCTCCTCGGCTCTGCTCTGGTGAGACCCACCTGGAGCCCTGCATCCAGTTCTGGAGTCTCCAGCACAGGGAGGACACGGAGCTGTTGGAGCGAGTCCAGAGGAGGCCGCGGAGATGATCCAAAAGCTGGAGCCCCTCCCGTATGAAGACAGGCTGAGATTTTGCCATCAATTTTGACTAGAACACATGCAGAACTGCATTTCTTCTCAATTTCACCAAAGCTACGATGTCTTTCAGGCCCAGGCTCCAGTACGTAGCACCCAGCCGGGATCCAGCCCAGAAAAGGCTGGGCACAAACGGTGCTGGAAAGGAGTGGGAATGCCCCTTGTTTTGATTCTTGCAGCCTTAACAATTAGACACAAACTGAAGGCTTGGAGCCAAGTTTCAGATCCCAGCTTCCCTGAGGCCTGGGAGCGCTGGGGTCTGGGATTTGGTTTCAGAGCCAGAGCCAGTTTAATTCTCATCATTAACAACATGAGGAGGGACTTTACCCGGACCCGGACTGATCCCTGCTGTAATTAGCTGCAAACAAGGAGAATGCACAGACCTCTGGCTTTGAACACAACTGACCTTCAAATATCAAACATCTCTGCATCCCGTGTTCTGCTCTTGATGCTGGGGCTGCAGTTGGAAGCAGGGATGTTGGGACAGCGGCTGCAGAGAAGCCAGGTCCTCCCAGGGACCTCAGCCCTTGTTCTTCCCATGCGTAGCTACGGTGATGTTTTCCACCAGAGAGCTGAGCCCCGGGCAATGATGTTGCCACACACCACGAGGGAGCTCTGTGCTTTTTCTATCTTTCTATTGGTCACTGTCAGCTTCACTTGACCCATGAGGACACTGAGCACAGAGAGGTTAAGTTATTTGTCTGAACCTAGACAGCAAGTCAAAGGCAAAATAAGAGAGAGCAGCCGGACCCCACTCGGTACACAAATCCCACAGCCAGAACAGGCCCTGCCTTGTGTTAAGGGTTAAAAAGAATAAAAAGTAGAGATGGAGATAAGAGAACAGGCGGAAACATCCCTGTGGGGGAAGGCAAAGCACAGTGTCAAGGACGGATGCAGCCCAGCTCCTAGCAGGCACGTCCACCAAAGCTCCGGGATGGGGATAGAGAAGCAATGAGGCTCCAGCTGTGAAGCAGGAGCAGAGAAGCACAAGCCCATGTAACTGCGCTTACGGACAGATGTCATCTGGGATGGGCACTCGGCACTGCCTGCTGCCCTCCTGCAGCCTGGGTGCCCTCTGCCACCCCAGCCCTGCGCTCCTGCCCGCTGTCCCCCACAAAGGAGCCACCCCAGCTCACCGCAGGGACCAGCATCCCACTGGCAGTGCCACGAGCACCACTGCAGGGCGACCCTGGGGCCACTGTAGCTGCCTTGCTCTGCAAAAGGCTTCTCCGTCTCCAAGGGCACGGGAAGGACACAGGGCCTGCTGGGCTCTTGCTGCAGCAGAGAAGATGTGAAGGGTGTCACAGTGACCGTAGAGAGAGAGGCTGACCCAAGGAGAGGCTCCTGGAGTGGGTGAGCAAGCAAGACTCCAAAAATGCATGTGCATCCCAGGTGCCACCCCTGCTGCTGCCCACACGACCTGTGAGACCCCCAGGCACAGCTGCCACCCAGCCTCAGTTTCCCTGCTCTGGGGCACAGCGGGCACTGCAGAGGGAAGCTGAGGGTCACAACAGCACTCGGTACCCTCCAAATGAAGGGCAAAGAGACAGCAACGATGCAGGGAGGAGCACAACCCGGTGACGTCTCTGCTAGGGGTAGGCGCTCCACCAAGCTGCCGCTATCAGAGCTGCTCGCACAGCTTCCCATCTAAAATCCTCATCTAAAGAAGCCCCGAGCGGCTCCGGCAGCAGCACAGCCCAGCTAGCAGAGCAAACAGCCCGATGCCAGCGGAGTCACACGGGCGCTGGAGCTGTCTCGCCCCAAGCCCACCACGCTGATGTTTGCCAAGTGTTGTTTGCAGAGGCAAGTGCTCACCTCCATCTGTGGCTCTGCTCTGCTGCAGGAGAACGGGCTTGCAAATCATTTACGTTAACTGGCTCGCGGCTCCTAGTAACTGCTTTTGTGCATCTTAAACCTTCTTCTCAGTGTTCGCCGTAGCACGTGGGGAGGACTGAAGGGGAGCAGCGCTCTCCCAGACTTGCTGCCGTGACCTGAAGCACCACGGCCTCAGCACAGGCGTGCGGTGGGGACGAACAGGGGAGATGGGGCAGGGGGAAGGCAGCCGGCTATGAGAGCAGCACGATGGGCAACAGGGCAGGAGCAGGGCAAGAGCAGCCCCAGGGATGGGCAGCCGGGCTGTGGGAGGCAGGTGCTGCTGCTGCTCGGGATCGTGCTGCAGCCCTGCGAGCCCGCTGCTGGCACCAAGGTCACAGCACGGAGGGCACCCGCACAGCAGCACCCAGAGAGCCCCTGGATCTCCCCAGCGTATCGCGACGCAGATGAGGTGGCTGAGGACCACAAGCCTGTTCCAAGTGCCTAGGGAGCTAAAACATGCACAACAGGAAACGCTGCCAGGCACCTTTTACCCCAGCTGCCAGGCTTTACCCCACAGGCTAAATGCCCCACACGCTGGGAGCTCCCAAGTAGTGCTGCATGTACACGGGTGTGCTCGCCAGCCCTGCCTGCTCTGCGTGCCACCCATAGAATCACAGAGATTGGAAAAGCCCTCTCAGCTCATCCAGTCCAACCTTCAGCCCAACACTGCCGTGCCTGCTGAACCACGTCCCCAAGTGCCCTGTCCACATGCTTTTTGAACCAGGGATGGAGGCTCCACCACTGCCCTAGGCAGCCTCTGCCAGGGCTTCACCACTTTTTCAGTAAAGAAATTTCTCCTAATATTCAACCTAAACCTTCCCTGGTGCAACTTGAGGCCGTTTCCTCTCATTCTATCACTTGTTACTTGGAATGGGGGAGAACAGAGCAGGGACAGCTGCTGGCACAGGGGACTCCATCCCCCCAACCAAAACACCTCCTCCCCAGGGACAAGATCCAGCAACAGCCACACTGGTAAAGCTCACAGGAGCCTCCCAGGACACAGCCCTGACGTCAGGCTGGTGGCCGTGGCCAGAAGTCATTAGTAGGAAGGCAACAGTGACCACCACCCTGGGTGCTGGTGACACCCATTACCTGCCGAGAGCCGCATCCTGCTCCTCCCATAGCACTGAGCCTTGGAAGCAATTAGCAATTCCAAACTACAAAACATTGTGCCGGTGGGATAATAAACTCCAACATCTGTCAGAAGTGCTAATGCCTATCAAATTGCCAAGAAAAACGTTTTTCTTCTCATTCAATTCACATCTAAATTGAAAACAACCCAGAAAGTATCCAGTGGCACTGGCTCACCATCCATCTCTGCAAGCACACAAGCTGTTTGCCAGTGAAGGGAAAGCATCCCGGCCATGCGGCGATCACTCACTCAAATTAACAAATCATTTTATTTAGATATGAAAAGAAGCTGTAATTGACTGATGGTACGGTCCCATATGGCATCAGACACTAGAAAAGAGGAAAATAGTGCAGTCACCCCTTTGGAGCATGCACTCGTTGCAGCTTCGGTAGAGGAATAAGCTGGGGGAACGGCTGGGCTGTTGTGCAGGGAGGGCACGGATGCTCAGTCCCCTCCGCACCAAAACCACGGCCAAGACACAGGGAAAGGTGATTCCTGGTGCCACTTCACCAGGAAAAAACACTTGCAGATCAAGAATGAGGTGACGATGTGTGGTGTTCTGAACAGCCCCCCCCCAGAACGTCCTCTTGAGCTGCAGGGTGGCTGCTGCTGGTTCACTGGGGACAGCTGCCCCAGAGCAGTGCGTGCCAGGGTTTGGGACAGCTGCCACACCTGGTAAGATTTGTAAAAGCCTTTTCTCTTCAAGACTGCTGCCCAAGATCTACTTCCCCCTCGCTCACACCAACCCTCACAGCACATCGGGTTGTGCAATGCTCAATGCCCCCCTCTGCCACCCCAGCCCCAGGGCTCTCTGCTCCCTGGGCATGGGCTGTATTCGCAGCACAGGGAATGAAGAGCTGCCAAAACCCCAAAATCAAGTGTTGCTTCTGCCAAAAATCCCCGTGGGACTCTGCAGGCCAAGGAGGAATCCCACCTTCGTGCTCCACAACACACCGAAAGCCACAAATACCATTATAGCTCAAACATAATGCAATGCTTGCACATAGAACCTTCCAAACTGAGAGATGGTTTGCTGACAATATGTCCCAATTAGAACTAAATAGCAAAGAGAAGCTGATTGAGAGCCGTTCACCTTTATTCGTGTTGGCAGCAACAGTTTTGCCAACCACGCACAATGCCTGGTGAGATTTCTCTCCTTGCCCAAAATGTCCAAATTGTTCTGACTGCGCGGTCGGAAGGATTTCATCAAGAGAGGAGAGCTGCCTCCGGACCCTGCCAGCCCCGGCACGGCCGCGGGTGCTGCAGCCTCGCCTGACCCTGCAGCTCCGCGGCACCATGGATGGAGAGCCCTCAGACCGCTTTTATGGCAGGTTTATGGGCAGCAAGGCATGGCAGCATGGAGAGGAAAAAAACCACAGAGAACATACAGAGCCTTGCCCAGCCCCAGGATTTCTGAGGGTTCAAAGTCAAGCTATGAGCACACTCCCACAAGGAACCCGCAGCCCCAGTCTCGGGTTTGCTCCAGGACGCTCTGCCCACGCTTCAGCAGAACGGCTGCATCTCCCCAGTGCTCGCTCGCTTAGAAACCCTGGAGATTAATGACCAGAAGAAGGACTCTATCTCGGAGATAAAAGCATTATGTTAAAAGCATGACAGCAATTATGTTACTATTAGTCACAAAACACTGCACACTTGGAGAGTTTTTAAGTTGGGCTCCTTATTTATTTGCTTTGCTTTCCCCGTCCCTGCACAGCGTGGGTATTCCTGCTCCCCCTGGAACAGCAGCAGCGGCACAGCAGCAGGGACAGCCTGGTGAGCACCGAGCAGGGTGTCAGGGAACACGGCTCCAGGCCCAGAGCTGCTCCAGAGTGCCAAGGTGGTATTTTCGTGGAAGTGTTTGTCCTACCTCCAAAACACGGCTCCTCACTGGCAACAGCCAACTCAGAGCCTGGCACTGCTTATGGATGTGAGGGTCGTTTCTGCTCGTGTGTGTCACTCAGCCTTTAATCCGCTGTTTTACTCTGCAGCCGCTTGGTACCTGACATCCTTTGCGGCTCTTTGCACGTGATTCATTCTCGGCCTCGACGACAGCCCAGGAACACCAGGCATCTCTGCCGGGTTGTTCTCAGCCTCCTTTCCCAGGCTGCGTATGAAGACACCGAACAGCTCTGAGCCCACAGGGAATTCAACAGCACCGAGAAAACTTACACCGTACCTCTTAATCTCTCATTTACCCAATTATCCATCCTTCTTATTCCAAAGCCGGTTAATTCTTTAAAAGCCTATGCTGAGGGGCTGTAGCAAAGCACTCTCAACAATCCAAGCAGGAATACGTCACCCAAAGTATCCATCTTCCCCCACGTACAAATACTGAGCAAACCTCTCTTTGCCGTAGCCCACTCGCACGTGGGTCTGCTGATGTGTCCTCCTGCCCCATGCAGGTGGGGACATCGCTCCCCTGGTGTCCCCAACCCTGCTCCAAGGCAGAGACGCTTCCAGCACAGACACCCATCACCAGCAATGCAGAAAATTCCCAACAGAAAGGAAGGGAAAGTGACCCAGAGTCTCCAACAATCAGGTTTTGGGGAGCTGCCACTGTGAGCCCCCTGAGTCTGGTGAACAACCCCATCTGAGAGCAAGAGGGGTGAGACAGCAGCAAAGCAACCGTCCCGTCCCCGCCCCGTGGCAGGTAGGGGCTGCAGGCGCCTCTGCAAGGATTTACTGTGGGCACGTTTGCTCTTTGTTAGCAATCTCCAAGGTGACGGTGACTTTAAGCGAAAGCTGCCTCGGGTCTCACCGCAGACCCAGGGGTCAGGGCAGAAAGCAGGCCCTCTGGGAGTCAGCCCCAAACGCCTGCGACCGCGCTGCCGGGCTCATCTCGCTGCTCGCTCTTCTGTGCCAGCTAATTACGGGATTGTCAGGGACACTGATGCATGCCCCACTCACGGCAATTCAATTGTCCTCTCTGCTCCCTACACCTTATCAATATCTATGCAGCTATATTTTCCCCGAAACCTCACAGAGGTGCAAATAGCTGCCTACAGGAGATGGATTTTGCTCCCGGCATGCCGCGCAGGCAAAGAGCACAGCCAAAAAGCCACTCTTGGTGGGAGCCATCTAAGAGCTCTCCTTCTGTTTTGGGGGCTGTGGCAGAGACATGAAAGATAGAAAAAGGCACTTCAGGGAGAGCAGGAGGAAAGCCAAAGGCAAAGAGCAGAAGGCGTTGGCAAGGGGATATTTTGAAGCAAAGAAGTCCATTTGTAAAGACAGAAGGGAGAAAAACGCCTCTGCAGCAGCCCAGCAGGAGAGCGACTCTGAGGGTGATGGCTTGGAGATGTGGGAGAAGCATGGGAAGGGCACGGGGGAAACATCCAACATGGGCAGCTGAAAGGGGACATGGACAAGCAGGCGGTACCTGAAGATAAACCTCAGTAAGAGAAGGTGGTGGTGAAAACCATCTATGACCAGAGGTTGTGACTGTGCTGTAGAGCCTGAAGGAAGAGGCAGAAACAAAAACAGCAGCAAGAAAAACAAATCCAATTGCATGGGCACTGGAGAAGGCAGGCAAGCTGCTGGAGAGGAGAGGCTTTCAGTCATAGAGGGAGAGAGACCCACCTTTGCCTGCCCAGAGCAGCAACCATCACCCACACCCCCCTGGGGAAGTGATGTGGCTCAGACGGTGCCAGGTGGCACGTCCCCAAGGTTCCAGTGCTCAGAGCCCCAGGGCTCAGCAGCGCGGCACCGCAAACCAAGTCCTTGCAGCATCTCACCTGCTTCCCAGCCACCAGGGTGGCAAAGTCCCAGAGCTCTATCTCTGCAAAGACGAGCTATAAAGACACCTCTCCATAACCGCGTGTGTCCAGCACACGCCACTTGCACCTGTAAAGCCTAGTGTGAAAGTCTTTAAGCAGCACTCCAGGTATCATTAGAGATCACCGCCACATCAAAATTGCCCTTAGCCACCAGAGTGCAGCGCGAGGTCAGGACCGTACGTGAACTTCACTGAAGTTCAGCGCTGAGTGTGACACATCAACACATCTGATGTGTTTTCAGGGCGACACTTGGGCTGCAGGGAGATTTCACAACCCTCCCTAAAGAACTCCCTATTTTGGAAGCGCGCAGTCGCTGTTTCAGCAGCACGACTCGCAGCATGCTAAGCGCATCCCGTAAGAACATAAACCCAGAGCTTCTCATTTTGCATAATTCTTCCCAGAACTCAAACGCCTGGAAAGTCTTTACATGAAATACATATGAAAGAGGAGCAAGAAGTCACCTAAGAAACATTTTTAATTTATGAACTGTCAGACAAAAATGTTGCAGAATTAAAAGATAAGGAGGTTTAGAAGATAAAGGGCTCTGCACCTGACACCTTCCGCAGCCTGGAAATATCCATGAGATTCCTTTCCGAAAGAGAGATTTTTCCCACCACGCCAGAAGGTGGGAGCGATGGGTTGGGAGGCACAGACAGATGTGCTCCAGGCCAGAAGACAGATGTGCTCCCAGACAGAAGTATGGCAGGAGTTTACAACTGCAGCACTTATTTAAAAGGCAGCACTGCATTATCCCTCGAGGGAAAAAAGCATTGAAATAGTTTAAGAAAAGAAAACAGGATGATTAATTAAACTTGCTATTTCTAGAAAGGACCTGCTGGAGCAGATGTGCTCCAGTCCTTCCCCGGGGATGGTTTACAAATACGGAGCCCTGTGGCGTTTCGTTCCTCAAAGCTTCGTGCCATTCCTGATGACGACAGTGGCTGTACGGTCACTTTTCTACTGAAGTTGCTGACCAGCGGGTGGTTCTGCATGGAAGGGCCCTGCACCATCTCATAGAGAGGATCACCCTGAGAGACTCGAGGTTCCAGGCTGCTGCTGGGAAGGGCTAGGTCAGCAGCCACCTTCCTTTCAACTGAGAGCAGCCAAGGAGCTTCTTGGTTCCAGCACAAGAGAGGCTCTTGTGGAGCAGGAGAAGCTTCAAAAGCATTTTAGGGAGGAACAATCCCCCAGTGGGGTGCAGGCTGCAAAAGCAGTGCTGGCACCAAACCCTGAGGCAGGCCAGTGCGGAACAACCCTCCTCTTCATCCTCGCTGCAGAGCTGTACGGGAACAATAGAATCATAGAGGGTGGAAAAGACCTCTAAGCTCATCCAGTCCAACCACCAATCCAACCCCACCGTGCCTGCTAAACCATGCCCTGAAGTTACCCATCGACACACTTTTTGAACACCTCCAGGGAAGGAGAAGCCACCACTGCCCTGGGCAGCCTCTTCCAATGTCAGGGCTTCAAGAGGCAGCAACCACAGCAGTAACAAAACTAGCAAGCTGAAAATCTATTCAAAATCTCCAAACCAACAAAACCCCTCAGTGCATGTTTCCTGCTCGAGGCCACCCTTTCTGGGCTCCTGCAGCGATGGGGACATGGTCCTTTGGAAGTGGCACGTGTGGCAGCAGTTCTAAACCAATACTGTACAAATTGTCACTTAAGTGGGATTACTGCTGCCTCCTCCAGCAGTGACTCTGCCCCCCTCTCTCCCTCCCCTTCCCTCTGCTGCAGAAGTCGAGGGGGGGAGAATGACAGATGCAATATTTTACAAAATGAGATAATTATATAGCAGCCACATGGGGAGATTAGATTAGCAAGAGATTTCAATGCAAGGATATTTAATAAGAACAAGACACAGGTACGTGGAAACGCAGACAGCAAAAGGTCATCATCATCATCACCACAGTGAGATTATGAAACAAAACGCTTATGACCTACACGGGCTTTGACGCTCGCAGCGGTAATTCTATTGTTATTGCCACGCAAATAGGATTATTCTGAACAGGAGATGTGTAGCTGCACGCAGCCGAGAGGAATTAGAAAAATCACACTACCCTGACTACAGCAAAGTAATTCAGATGCAGGGCAGAATCTCATTCCTATTTCCAGCCCGCCCAGCCGCCCTGTAAGAATTGCAAGCTGTGTTCCCACGCCAAATACCCCAGAAACAGCCAAGGGCTTGGGACTGAAGCCTGTTTGCTGCTCTTACAGCAGCACAAGCCCTCACCGCAGCAGGACAAGAGGGTCTGCACCCACGGGCAGCCTTGGCTGACCCCTACACCCCACTTTCTGCCTGGGGCCAGAGCATCCCCATGAGGACACGTGCTCCACCACCAGCACGGCGAGTCCTTGCGTAGGCAAGCCCTTCATTTGTCAATGTCTCCACCTTTGTTAGACTAATGCAAATCCATCTGTATGGATTACTATCATATGTCTGTTGAAAAATTCCCTCCGTGTTATCTTACGAGTGAGGGGGGAGCAGGGAGGGGGCCGGACGAGTCAGTCCCGGCAGCGCGGCGGAGCTGACACGACAGCCGAACCGCTCAGAGGGATCTGATACAGACACCGAGATGTATCACACAGATGAAGTGATAATTTCACAGCGATTAAGCCGCGCTCTGTAGGAGCCTTCATTAAAGTCTGCCGGGGAGAGGAAGCGAGCCCTCTTTATTTATTTATTTTATTCTTAAAAAAGCACACCAACTCTCCGGGCACGTTCCCAGGTTTATAGTAAAGAGAGACCTTCTCCACAGGAACATCTCAGGCCCTTTGCCGGTCCCTGACTGTTCTCAGACTGTAAGTACTGTGCTCAGTTTACCGAGTCCTCCGCATAGGAAGGACACGGGTCTGTTAGAATGGGTCCAGAGGAGGCCACGGAGATGATCTGAGAACCTCCCATATGAGGGCTGTTCAGCCTGGACAAGAAAGCCTCTGGGGAGACCTTAAAGCAGCTTCTGGATGGAAAGGGGCTTCAGGAAAGCTGAGGAGGGGCTCTTGATCAGGGAGTGCAGGGAAAGGATGAGGGAGAACGACTTGAAGCTGAAAACGGGGAGATCAAGATGAGGTATCAGTAAGAAATATTTTCCTGTGAGGGTGGGGAAGCCCTGGTCCAGGTTGCCCAGAGCAGTGGTGGCTGCCCCATCCCTGGAGGTGTTCAAGGCCAGGCTGGATGGGACTTTGAGCAACTGGAGAAGGTGGGAGGTGTCCCTGCCCATGGCAAGGGATGTGGAACAGGACTGGCTTTAAGGTCCCTACCAACCCAAACCATTCTATTCTACGAGTCTACAAGACTCAAGCCTGCTGCAGATGCTGAGCTGTGGTCTGGACAAGCTGGTAAGAGTAAGGCCCTGCCAAGCAGTCAGGTACAGGTCTAGGGAGCCTCCCCTTGGAGCCACAGGCACCATGAGGAGGGAGCCGTCTGGACCAAGATGCTAAACCTTGGACCGATATGCTGACCATCTGGCCAAGATGCAGATGCAGAACTCAGATCCCATTCGCTCTGCTGTGAGTCCTCAGGCATAAAACCTAATTATTTGCTTGCAGCTAGAAGTTTTACTTATGCTGCCCACGCTGTGCTATCCTGGATATAAAAGACTAATTCTTGGTAGCTGCTTAAAACCAGGCAGAAATAACCCGCCTGCGTGACGCTGCTGCTCACCAGTGCTGTCTCAGCAAGCTTCACCCTGGGAAAATGTCACTGCTTGATTGACACCACAGAAACACCCACTGCAACATGCTTGAAACAAAAACATCTGCACTGACTTGTACAGCACAAGTCAGAGAGCCGCGTCCCTCCTCCCCTCAGTAAGCACGGAGAGCAGGGCTCACACCCAGGTCCCTCAGCACAGACCTGTGGGGACAGCCTGCAGCTCATGACTGGGGAACGAGCTTCTGATAAATCCAACAGCTCCTCACAGCTGAAAGAGGGGAGACTGAGATGAAATCTTAGGTAGAAATGTTTTGCTGTGAGGCTGGGGAGGCCCTGGCCCAGGTTGCCCAGAGCAGGGGTGGCTGCCCCATCCCTGGAGGGGTTCAAGGCCAGGCTGGATGGGGCTTGGAGCCCCTGATCCAGTGGGAGGTGTCCCTGCCCATGGCAGGGGTGGGACTGGATGGGCTTTGAGGTTCCTTCCAACTCAAACCATTCTATGAAATCCAGCAGCAAGAACTAATTACAGCCCATCCTCTACAAGCGAGCAAAACCCCCTGTAGCCTGAAACGCCCAGGATTTTTCCTTGCAGCCTCCTGAAAGGGAAGAGGTTGACAAGCGCAGGATTCTACTAATGGCTGTGGTAAAACACCCGCCTGTTCGCAGAAGCGCTTTGATACTCTTACCAGATGAATGCCAGCCAGCAGAATGATTAAAAATGCTAAGGCTGGCAAAACGTAGGAAGCTTTGAAGAGCATGTATCAGAACAGCTTCCACCGCCCCGACACCGCCTCGGGCTCTGCAAATCCATTTCTCCTTACAATTGTGTTGAAGTACTAGTTTATCTCCCTTGTTAAGTAACCTGTATCAAAACAATCAGAGGAATATTTTTTTGAAGTTTCTGGTGACCCAGTTCAAAGCAACAATGTGAAATTTATTCGTCCAAGCCAGGGACACGATGTGGGGAGGCAACGCTTCTCATCTACATAGGAACCTATAAATATCTTCATGCAAACCACAGCCAGGCTCTCGTTAATGCCAACACGACCTGAAAATAATGTTAAATACCAAAGGGAAAGGGAAATTCAATTACTCTCATTCGATGCAGAGCAGGAGAGTGCCCTTTAGCAGTGTAGTGGTTTATGAACTGCGAGCAGCGGCGAGGTGATGGGGACGGCAGAGGGACCGCATCTCGCTGAGCTGGGACGGGGTGCCCAAGGGGCCAGCGTGCCGCAGGGACCCTCCAGCTGGGATTCGCCCAGGCTTAGCGCTGCAGAGGTGTCAAATAATCATCTCAACCTTTTGAAGATAAGAGTGCCTACGAGCAATCACACATTGCTATCCCCAGCTCCTCTGGAGGCTTTACTCCTCTCACCAGGATGCCAGCTGCGTTTGGAGCCCCACTGCTCCCTGCAAAGCCCTCCAGGTTAACGGGAGCCGGCAGTGTGTGGCGAGGAGGGCTCACGCTCATGAATGATTTGTTGTTAGTAATAGTGGATGTGTGTTAAGTCTCCCCCAGCCCCCACTCTGAGAGTTCACACGGTGGATTTACAGCCATCACCAAACTGTCGGCGATGCCAAACAACCAAGTTGAGCACCGTGCTCCGTCCTCTCCAGAGCTGCCCTTCCCGAGTGGGACAGGGGCCACCAGTGCTATTACAAACACCAGAAACTGTGACCTAACTGAAAGCATAGAATCATGGACTGGTTTGGGTTGGAAAGGACCTAGAAACCCATCCAGTTCCAATCCCCTTGTCATGGGCAGGGACATCTCCCACTGCATCAGGTTGCTCCAAGCCCCATCCAACCTGGCCTTGAACACCTCCAGGTGACGGGGCAGCCAAGTTACTGTGCTTTTGAGGTGCTCTCATCTGGACCTGCTACTGAACAGCCTCATTGGTGGCTGTGGACCTGGCAGGCGAAGGGTTGGGCTTCACATCCCTCATGCTGGCCAGCCATCCATGAGCTCCACAAGCAGGAGAGGAACAGCCCCCCTGCAGCCTTTATCACAGACCACGTCTCATATCCTCTCCTCTCTCAGCCCCTGCAAGCCATCCTACTCAATTCAGGGAACAAGTCAAAGGTGCTGTGCCTTCATCCTACCTTCAAGATGCTCTGTTTGCTTTTTCAAGGCAGATATTATGTAGCAGCACAATACAATCAGGAAAAGCAGTGGAAGAACGGCACCAGAGCCATAACCGCTTGCGATAAGAGAGGAGCATGCAGCGCAACGAACATCTCTTTCCCATTAAACCTTTCTGAATGACTCTCATTTCCAATCTTGATGCACCCTATGGAAAAATATGATAGGTTGTTCCTCATCTCTCTAATGTACTTTAAATAGATGATGCTCCAGATGGTATTGACATTGCTAAACAAATTGTGAAACCCACATGCCAAAAATACTGTGGGTAAACATACTAAACCACCCTGTGCAACAAAAGAGGCTAAAAGAACTGCAATCATCATCAACTTTAAATGCTACTCACATCACGGAACAGGGACCGGGCTTCAATTTTTGTTACTTTTAACAAAAATAAGATAGTACAACACTAATCAGAGCTGAGGCTTGTAATACGCCGCAGCCAGGGTCCAGGGGAAGAGCTGCCAGCTGCACAGCCTTCCACCTGGCCATCCAAGGGATGGTGTGGCTTAGGTCAGCAAGGACAATGTCCAGGGATACTTGCTGTGCTTTGCGCCTGGCTGAAGCGCTGGTGAGAGGTAGAGCTCAGCCAACACTTCACCCTTTCCCACAACCAAACCCACTCATCAATGCAACTCAGCTTTCTTGCCCCACTGATGCTCTCAGCACAGCAACCTGGGGTAGCACGGAGAGAAGCGGGCTGCAGGGAGACTTGGCACAGAAAAGCAGGGTCCTCCCCAACACTGTTCCCCTTGCGAAGGCAGGAATTGTTAAGAAATACGGTCAACTTTAGCATAAAAAAGGGAAATTGAGTTTCAAACCACAACAGCTGCTTGTAGTTAACTCCAGAAAGAGCCACAGTACACTCTTTGCGCTGTTAATGCTTGCAATAAAACCCTCCTGGGAGCACAAATGGCACTTGGAAAATTATTGGGAAGAACAGCACTTAGCAAAATCCTTGGGGATCTACCTCCGCAAAATCCTCTGCGATGGCATTCAGACAGACGGGCAAGCCAGCATCCCTCTTCCTCGGCGTCTCCAGGAACAGGTAGCATGAATAAGGCTTTGGGCAAAAACCAGTTGCCACTAAACGCTTTCTCTGGCAGGGGATCGGGGTTTGCTCTTGCATGAAGAACTACTGCGACCTCAGGAGCAGATGCTATTAAAGCAGCTGAGCCTTTCAGATCTAAGCTCAGCTGTGTGAGCGTTGCAGTAAGCGCACGCGCAACACCGTGTGCACCCACAGCTGAGCGCAGGAGGCGAGGGCTGCACCATCACCCTTGGAGCACCCTTCCAGCATGGCTCTCCAGCACAATCCTCAGCAGAGTCTCACTAATACAGAAGGAAAAAAAGTAATGAAGAAACTTTACAACCTCTCACCCTGATTTTTTCCACCCAGAAGACTCCTAAGCGAGCAATAGCATGCACACCACAGTCACAAATAAAGCAACAGAGAGAAAAACATCCATTTAATAACAAAATCTGGAGTAGGGACCAAGAAATCAAATAAAAGTGCTAAGGAGTAGAAGGACTATAGGCTACCAGGAAGAAATCTGTTGACGGGTACAGTTGATTTGTGCTGCTGGTATGAAGAGAACACCACGCGCTATCACTTCTCCAAGCAGCCGTGTGCTGCTCCCCAAAATCAATCGAGTTGTCTCTGTGTGGGTAGAGGGACATTCAGCCCTCCAATTGCAATACAAGAGGAGACAAAGAGGATAAGAGGTTACAACCACACCATTTCCACATCACTAACGATGATTTGCATTTTAAGGGGCTGCTCTCAACCTTCACACCAGCAGTTTGAGCCCAGCAAGGGCACTGGGATTTATGCCGTACGCTGTAGCGTGGCTTGGCTGGCATTTATTATCATTGTTAGTATTAATGTGTTTTACCAGAGCTGCAGAGAGAAGTGTGGAGGAGCTTCTGGAGCACCTGAGGTGCAGTAGGACAGCCTGGGGCTGCTGGTACCCTCCTCCCACGCTGCATTCAGGGGACACGTTGGGGCTTCCAGGCTTCTCCAGCAACAGGGACAAGTCGCCCCTGCAGCAGCTCCCTCCTAGACCGCTCCTTCCCCTCATGGAAGCCGGCTGCTGGCTCAGACAGATGTCACCGCGCTATTTACGCTTGAGTCACGGAGACCAGACCAATTAATGATAGTTTAGATTTCACTTCTATAAACCATGGGCTCATCCCAGAGGGAAGAGGCCAGAGGGGTTCAGGGCTTTGCGAGGCTGGCGTCCTCCTCACCCCAGGGCGGTGTTGCTGGGCTGGAATTGGTGGGGTGCAGCTCTTTAGGGACCCCCAGAGAGGACGGAGCAGAGCAGCACAGGCCACATCCCATCACCCCATCACAGCAGCAGCAGAGCTCCAGTCTCACAGGCTTCTGGCTGCGCTACGAACTGATGAAAACTCCCTCCCCAACAGCAGCCAAGACGTGTCTGTCCCCAAGATGGGTTACACGCAGTTTATGAATCCAGCTGGTCTTTTATCCCACACTGTCAGTTAACAGCAGTAAATACAGCCCCCACGATTTCCTCCCCTTTGCCTTTCTGCCAAGTCAAGCCTGCCCTTCCTTGTGCTCTAGCCACACAAAGTCAGGATGAAAGAGGGATGCTTTTTAACCAGCATCCCTGAACCTCAGCATCACGCTGACAGAGCCCTTGGTAACCAGCCTGACAGCATGTTCCTACTGCGTCACTCCTAATTTAAACGCTCTGGATTGCGGTTGTTTCCATCTCTGAAATACCAGCTTTAATTGAGAGCAGCCCACGTGGTGTGTGCTCCCACTCCAGAGGTTTTGCTCCGAGTGGAGAGGAGAGCACAGAGGTGCAACCAGACATGGGGAAGGGATAGGATGCCCTTGGGAAAGGGCTTGTTAGCTGGTGGTATGTTTGGGACAAGAGTGTTTTAACAGGTGCCCGCTCGGATTCGGAGGGTCAAGCACCTTCTCGCCAGGCAATAAAGCTGAGAGCATTAAGGAAGGCAGCACTTGGAGGTATCCTGCCATCGCAGCGAGCGCCTGGATGCTTTAATCACAGCGGCTGCGCAGCAGCTGGACTTGGCTGAACACAAGAGCAAGAGGGGGAATGGAAAACGCAGTTTGTGGAAAGCAACAGCCCAGTGACCTTGAGGTGCACAGAAGGTGTGGAAAGAAGCAGGAGAGACCGAGCCGGGCCAGGATCTTTACCCACCACAGGCTCTGATCGTGCTTTTCTATCACACTCCTGCCCTTGGGATACCCATTTCCAGCCCAGCCCTGCCTGGTGGGCTGAAGGTTAAAGAAAGGACTAGCTTTAAAAAAATAGGGGTCTCCAAGAAATGAACAACCAGAGCAAGACTTGGAACAGAAAAAGATTTCTTTTCCTCTCCTGGTTATGTTGCTCACAGTCAGCTGGAACAGTCCTAAAGCCTTAGAATTGAAACCAATTTCAGTCTCTGTTGTTCATGCAGGTGCAAGGCTGAGATTTCTGTAGAAACTTTTGGGCAATCGAGCAGTTCAGGACGTGGATTCATGTGCCCAGCCGAGCTCCACCTCAGTCTGAGAACTAGACATGCTTGCACATCTCCAGCTGAACTGCCAATGAGCTGAGACATCAAAATCGCCACCAAATCCTACAGGCAGCAACCGACCAGGCAGCTGCCAGCTGTGAGGATGCGGAAGCGTCCTCCAAAAGAGCATCCTGGCACATACAGGTTCTGGATGGTGGGTGACCAGCTTGCTTCAACCTCACGGCTTGCTGCCTGGCAGAAATGCCAGCTTCAACCCCACCCTGGAGCCAGATCCCACCTTGTCCTGGGTGCCTGGGCCCCCTCCAGCTGCCCATCCCGCAGTGGGTTCCCACCGCGTGTGGTGCCAGGGACAGCAGGCTCCCCACAGGCAGCCGAGAGAGAATGGGTAGCGCTATAAAAAGCCCGAGATCCCCATTATTTCCTCTTCCACGACAGCTCCTCCCGCAAAGCGCTGGCTGGGGTTCAGGAATCTGTCACAGCAAATAGTGGGCTAGAAATAAGTTTCCTAATTGCTGTATGTTAACGGATATGCACGTAACTGCCTCGTGAGGTTGTGGCTGTAGGAGGTTTCCTCCTGGTCCATCCGAGCTGGTTCCAGCCCTTCTCCCTCCCCAGGGCAGGGGCTGGGGCCTTCGCTCTGCCAAGCAGCAACTCCTTGGCCAGGAGATGACTTGAGCATCTCAACTTCCATTTTACAAGAGAAGTATGTTTCTAACACTCACAAGCCTCACGATACAATTCCTGCAACTTCAGAATTCAGTGAAATGGGGCAGTTATATCCAGCAAGTTAACAGGTTTCATTCGCTGTTGTTTTGAGACTGTGTCACGGGCAGAGAGACCTAGCTAAGCTGAGCACGGCAGGCCGGGCAATTACTTCAGGCAGCTTTCCAGCAGGAAAAGTGGTAAAGGCAGCCCACTCAACTCATCTTGGCCAAATTACAGGCAAATCGTGACAGCCCACCTACCCACAGGTACTCACAGCAACCCAGGGACCTCCACACTCATTGCTCCATTTCCCCTTTTTACAAACCGAACCATTTATGGGCAATTTGTTAAAGGTCACGGAGCTATCGCACAGCCAGGACACATAAATGTCTGTCACCCATGGGGCCACCTCCTCCTCCTGTCGTATCCCCTGGAGCGTGGGTGGGTGGTGGCTCAGCCCCACTGCTGAGCACGAGCCTCGGAAGCAGGGACGGGACAGGATGGCCACGTAGGGCTGTGAACACAACCAGATCGCTTTTCCAAGCCAGATTGGTTTTCAGTAGAACAGAGCATCATTCAAAACAAGCAAATAAAAGAAGCAGCAGCTGGTTTAATGAAATATATAGTGACTTATTTTCAGATTAGATATAGATGCCAAGCTCAGATACGAATGCTGAGCGCCGTGCCCTGAAATTACGGCAGCCAGCTTCGGAGACAGGTCTCTGCTGGGCAGTGACCACTTGGTGCAGACCAGCGGTCCGTCAACCTGCAGCAAATCTGAAGAGACAGCGATGTTTTTGTTCTTACTTTTAAGATGCTAATGAATTTTACCCTTTCCAATCACACTCACTGTCTGCGCCTTCACAAAGGGCTGGAGAGAGGGAGCACAGAACCTACCGCTCCCTTCTGAGCACCCCAGGGCTTTGTGATAGGTCTCCTCTCCACTTGAACTCCAAAGCAAGATCCATCTCATCATACTCACGAACATCTCCCACGCTCAGATTGGGGTTTGTGGCTTTGAGGTCCCTTCAACCCAAACCAACCTGTGATTCTATCATCACATGTACCCATCCACTCAGAAGCAGAATGGGTAAAATAATTAATAACTAAAGGGCCATAAGGAGCTGCAAAGGGCTGTCTCACACCAAGCAGAGCCCCTGAGGAGAGGGAAGGCTGCCACCTCCAGCAGCCTCACGGGCAGCTATGGATGCCCCTGCTGCCCTGGCAAGATCATGCCAGGCAGAGACAGAGCACGGCTGCAGAGGCAGAGCTGAGCTCAGGGCACGTTCCCCATCCTCTCCTCCCTGTGCTGTGACCTTCCTGTCACTCCTCATCATCATCGCATTGCTGGACTCCAGGAAGAAACCGCAGCAGATAAACTTTCCAGTATGTAAACAGCAGAGCAAGACGAGCTTGGGGTGCGAGGGGAAAGCAGCCTCCGAACTGCCAGGCTTCCTAGAGAGCCCGGGGAACTGAGGACACGCCACTACGGGTTAGCAGAAGGGATGCTCGCAGACAGACATCCCCACATCCCACCCACACGCAAGGGAGAGGCGATCGGATGCAATTCACATCCCAGCACCAGTCACGCAACTCCAGAGCGCCAACCAAAAAGAACCACGCTTCACCAGGACAATGAATCCACAAAGAGTGGAAAGCTACAGAAGAAAAACGAGGAATGCAGTGAAAGAACCTGAGCTGATACAAATAAGACGCTCTAGAAGGCAGCAAAACAAACAGCATCCATTGTTTGTGCAGCAAGCTGGAATAATAACATTTGCTCGCCCAGCCTCACTCATCGCCCCTCTCGCTATTGTACCTCCGCGAAGCTCTGGCGAGGCGTGGAGGCAGGCAGCTATTGTAACTGGAGTGGGCTGAATGCTATTCACAAAATTCAGCAAATTGGGGCTATTTTGGGATTTACAAGCATTTACAAACAACTCCAGTTAGTATTTGAAAACATGCACTGAGTACCACAAGCCAACAGAACTGACAGCCCATGGGCTGATATCCAAGAAGCATCCGGTAGTGCTGCTCTGCCTTTGAGCTTCTGAACTGGCCGAGCAACTGCAGCACGGAAGGGACATCAAAAAGATGGGAGCAAGGTTTTCAGGTCAAAGTTGTTGGGTCAGAGCCAATAAAAAGCTCTGGTGTGGCAGAAGGGAACATCAACCCTCCTGACTGCAAAAACATGACCCTTTCCATCTAATAGGTGTTGCTGCCCCTCTCCCCCCGTCCCTCTCATGGGATGTACAGAGCCTGGGCACCGAGTTCCACAGGGCTGGATCCATATCCTGACTCTGACACTCTACATCTCAGTTCCTCTTCTGTGAAAACATGACCTTATTGCTCTCTACAGCTACTTGGAAGGAGGTTGGAGTGAGGTGGGTGCTGGTCTCTTCTCCCAAGTAACGAGTGATAGGACAAGAGGAAATGGTCTCAACTTGCACCAGGGCAGGTTCAGATTGGATACTGACAAAAATTTCCTTATGGGAAGAGCGGTGAAGCACTGGAAGAGGCTGCTCTAGGAGGTGGTGGAGTGTCCATCCCTGGAAGTGTTCAAGAAGTGTGTAGCTGTGGCATTTAGGGACATGTTTTAGCAGGCACAGAGGTGTTGGGCTGACAGTTGGATTGGATGAACTTAAGAAGTCTTTTCCAAACTTAATGATTCTATGATTATGTTGATTTGGCCAGTACTATGCGCTCCACAAGCGCGTTAGGGCCTGACCAAAAGCCCAGAAGGTCCACAGGAAATCTGCACTTAGACTTTCATGGACTTTGAGTTGGGTGCTGAAGGTTGGCAGCAGTGCTGGGGCAGAGACAGGGCTCCCACGGGTGGAGCTGGTATTCCAGAGGAATACTCTCCTATTTCCCAACTCTTGTTTTTTTTACGAGGAGCAAACAGAGGTGCCAGGCACTCCGCTGGGAAAGGGCTCAACATCCCACTCGCCTGCTAACACAAATGCCACTGCTCGAGAGAGCACAGCCAAAAAGGAGAGGCACACAGCACGCGTACATGCAGCAAAGGACGCTGCTTTGAAGGAGAAATTAATAATCCCGTTTTGAGTGCAGGAAGGCACAGGGCGGACTCACACAGGACCAGTGTCGCCGGCTGTTCTGTTCAATCGGCTGTTTCCCTCTGCAAAGCCAGTGGCTGCAGAGCGACACAGCCTGCCTGATGTGGAGAGAACAAATTATTCATGAAAAACACAATTGTTAAGCCGTGTGGCAGCGCGTGCAGAATGAGAGGCAAACGGGAGAGGAACTCAGACCTGGCATCGCCAACGAGGCTGCTCTGCCTGGCAAACTGATCAGCGAAACGCATTAGCTGGAAGAGATAAAAGATTAAAAATGTCACCCCGAGTGCAGCATCTCCTCTAATACTCTTTCAGGTTACGATCCAAGGAGCTGCCTGACGCGTCAAGTCAAACCTGCAAAATGGAAGTGCCTCACAAGGGTAAACCTGTCACTTTGGCAGCTCTGCCTTCAGATCCCAATTTGTTTACAGATGCAAGGAGGCTTCCCCAAGGCGTGCGGGGCAGCCACCGCCAGCGAGCCAGGCAGGGCTGTCAGAGGATCGCCGCTGTGGGCACTCGTGGAGGCCACGCAGACCTTGGAGCTATTTCAAGCCCAGCCACTGACCCCGGCTTCTGCAAGGCTGGGAGATGGAGCCAGCAGCGCTGTGGCTCCTTGGGGACAGGTGCAAGCTGCTTTAGTCAGAATGTACCTGCTCCTCAGTGTCTTCTCAGCAGCGAGGACTGCTGATCCCTCGCACCCCGCAGAGCCCCTCAAACAGGGCCTGTCCCAGCATTTCAGCATCACACACGAGTCCAAGCTGTGCTCCAGCTGAGCCAGCACCCCTCGACAGGCAGAGCTCCCATGGTGACAGCCAAAACGCTCCCCAGGAGCAGCAAGGGCACATCCCCCCCCACACACAACGTGGGCATGCACACAACGCCGCTTACCGCGTGTCAGTCAGAGGGAGTAAAAGCTCCACGCACCCCATCCATCAGCTGGAAGAGCTCCCAGCCACCAAACGGCCGTGCAATTAGCAGGCACAAGGCTGGAATTCCTGATTGATTCCAGGGCATCCACAGGTCTGATAGATGGAGCAGAGAAACGCTATCTAAAGTGAGAGGAACAGACTGGTGCCAGCAGAATAAATGCTGGAATTGGGAAATAAACTGTTTTCCTCGCTGTGCTCTTTGAAGGACAAATGGTAGAGTGACTCTGAAACCATGGTACCGCAGCAGAGAGACCATGGAAAGCAGCTTAGGTTAAGCAATGCTTGCAGCTTGGAAATTTATTGTCCTTTCCAGGTATTTCCAAGGCTCTTCGCAGCAGGGCTGGAAATTTTCACGGCCACTTATGAATTTCTCCTCATGGCAGAGGACAGAGGAGAGCTTTATCCTCCAGAGCCCCTTAATATATTTAAAAACATGTCCAAGTTTGCCTGGGAGGCAGCAGCAGAGCCAGGACCCAAGCCACAGCTTCCCAGCACCGCGCTCTGTCCAAGGGCCAGGCAGTCCCTGATGAATGGGGCTACCCCTACTCTCTGCTTAATGGCTTTATCTCCCCGTTACCCCTACAGCTGTGATTTTACCTCCATCAGCTCCAAGCGATGTGCTGACTCGCAAACCACAGCCAGTGCTGCAGAATTGGAATCGCTGGCACATGAACAGCTTCCCCTCTCCCAAAGGTCAGCAACAGAGGAGCATCCGCAGCACCCTCAGGTTCAGAAGAGCTCCCAGACACTGTCCTACAATCAATCAACCCAACCAACAACTCGCTGAGCTGCAGCAAGGGCATTATCACATCGCAAGTACCATAAATCACTGTGTAACAACCAGGGAAGAGGGGCCGGGACTCACATCTCTTAAAATTAAGCAGGTAGGAGCTGCTCTCAGGGAGGTTTTCCCTTTGCAGGTGGCCCTAGGGAGAGACACGTGCTGCGCAGAGCAGGCACAAACCCAAGAGTAAGGAAGTGTAAGACAAAACAAGCCCTGTAGCACACAGCTCATCGTTCTCTGTGCTCCACGGCCAGATGCAGTGCTGGAATAAGACTGATGCAGCTGCAGAACTCGCTCCTTACCACAACCACCGACACCGAAACGCGGAGGTCTCTGGACACCACGCCTGGACCAGATGCACAGTCATTAACTTCTCAAAAGCTTTTGGGTTTCCAGCAGGCCATCACCAGTAGCTAGCAGCACAGAGCATCCCAGGGCACATCAGAGGCTACCTGCTCACCAAAAGACACTTTCCTCCCCTGGCCCTGAAACAGCCTCTCTCCACCTCATCCATGCAGCTTCCACGAGGGCACGCTGCTAATGTGTCCCCAGAGCCCTGGCTTAGAGATTTGCCATGACTTTGAGCAGAGAGTTATTTGTTCTTACTCATTTACCTGGCAACAGCATTTACCCAAGTCAAACAAATACAGAGCAGAAAAAAAACCCTGACACAGAAAACACAGTTACAAGGGTTTATCAAAGGTACTGGTGAAAGAATGAAAGATAACCACGCTTCACCTCCTGTGGTGAAATCTGCCTGACCTAAATCCTTTAGGGGCCCTAGAGAGGTTCAGTGTCTCTTCCCAGAACCAGTTTCCCTTCTTCCTCACCCAGGATGCAGTCTGGCCTGACACAGCATGAGGACAGCTTCAATTCCTTGGAGATCCAAATCTATGTTGGAGCAGATGCCATCTCCTTGACCCACTGCTGCCTGAGTTCTTGTCCTAATAAGCAGTGAAATTCTCTTCAGCCCTCCTCATCCAGCCATGTACTCAGGGATGCTTAAAAGCTGTCGAGGAGGGATGGTCCCATTGTCTTCCCCCCTCTTCTGCTGACCTCCACATGCCAACTCCTCTGAAAGATGACCCAGTATGCTTGGCTGAAAGAAAACTGTCCAAGCAAAACGAATCAAGGGGCATCTCCATTGGCTTGGTGAGTCCAGGCAGCTCAGAAGGTGTGAGGAGGGCTCAGAGTAGCACATGGTTACTGGCAAGTCCCAGCAGGTTTAGCTGTTTGCAGAACCACAGCCTTGGCGCAAACGGAAAACGAACATCTCGGTGAGGTGAGCAGAGGTAAATGATGAGCATATGCAACCAGCGGAGAGGCCAGACAGAGGCAATAAAGCGCCTGGGATGACTAACCCGCCGGGCTGTGCTCAGCATACGAAAAGCCCAGTCGCCTCCTCCCTGGCTGAGCAACCAGCACTGCCCGAGGCTCTGCTTGAGGCAGGCAACACGCGAGGGGCAGTAGAGCCACCAACACAGCCATGGAATCATAGAATCCCTAGGTTGGAAAAGACCTTTGAGGTCATCAAGTCCAACTGTACCTGTCTACTACTAAATCATATCCCTAAGCACTTCATCCACTACCTTTTAAACCCCTCCAGGGGTGGCGACTCAATCACCTCCCTGGGCAGCCTCTGCCAGAGCTTTAGAGCCCTTTCAGTGAAGAAGTTTTTCCTAATGCCCAGTCTAAACCTGCCCAGGAGCAACTTGAGGCCATTCCCTCTCATCCTGTCACTTGGGCAAAGAGACCAACACCCAGGAAAACAGCAGGGAAAGCCCTGGTGACCAACCGCTCCGCACTCAGACACACGGCAGGAGGCAGCAATGTGGCCCCATGGATACAGCCCCCAGCCATACCCAGCAGAAGACTTCTCCAGCTTGCCAGAGCGTGGCTCAGCAGGGATCCGTAGTGCTCTGATTCAGCTCCAGCGTGTCAGGTGCTGTGTGGGCAGGGAGACAGACTCAGCGCAAGGAAAACCCACGTTCAGAGGGGGGCAATGCCGAGGGATGCCTGCTGGGAGGGAAACACTGAGCGTGCACACACTGGGCTCAGGAAGAGGTAAAAGCCATCTCTTCTCCCTGCAGAGCTTGGGTAGGGACCTGAATGACAAGGGCACAGTGGCTTTGGGCTCCCTTGACCAGGCAGCTTCCGTGCTCAGAGGTGGGCAGGATGATTTAAGAGAGAAAGCTGCTGATGGATGAACTGCTGGGAGAGAAGAGGCTGCAGAGTGACAAAGTAGGGCAGAGCTGAAGGTCTGGGGAGACCCCGGAGCTGAGGCTGCCTCTGGCTCTGCTCCCCAGCCCTGGCCTTCCTCTCTGTGGCTGTGACACGTCTCTTGCCTCTAGCATCCTCCTGCAGCTCCTCCTCAAGCACCCACAGGTCAAAAAGAAAAGCTCCACAGGCCTCCTTTCGAGGAGAAGCTGATGATGCTCAGAACCTCCCAAACTTCTGCATCTCCAGCAGATTTCAGCCATTTGCTCTACAAATGCATCTGAGCCCCAGCTCTGCCCCCCCAATCAGCTGAAAGCTGCAGCAGCTGCTGCGCTGCCAACATCCCTCTCCCTGCAGCACCCACCTCCTCCTCTGCTCTCCCTGCAAAGGCTTCCTCTAAAAAGAACAATTCTTGAGAGTAATCGCCTGCCTCCAGACATAAGCGAGCGCTCTTCTGAGCGCCCTAGTTAGGAGGCAGTGCCCCTTGCACGCACTGAAGCAGTTACATTTGTTTTCACCGTGTGGAACACAAATTTATGCAATGTAAATTTGACCTTTTAGCCAAAAAAAAAAAAAAAAAGAGAGAAAAAAAATCGTGGATTCACTCACTCTCAGCTGCCCAGCTGAGCAAATGTTTAATAGACAAATACACTTGCTGCCTCCTGCACGACGCTGGGGAAGCTGGAGGAGCGCCTGGCCTGGCTCCGGGGAGAGAAGGGGTCCTGGACCCTGGACCCGCAGCACTGGCACTCACCCCAGCTCCAACAACTCCATCTCTTCACTTTCCAACCCAGCACAGGAGCCAAAGTGATGGAGGGAGAAACTCAGGACTGATGCTGAGCAGCCTGGAGACACACAGCGCCGGTGCAGTTGGATGCAGGGAAAAAGCACTTGTTATTAAGGACATTTCCTTCCATAAAAGAATGCAATCCCTACATTCAAGAACATTTATTTTTAACGAGGGCATGGAAAACCCTTCCAGCAGTGCTCAGCCCTCCGGCTTGCAAGCCCTCAGCCTCCTCCTCAGCAGCACCGAGCCTGGATGAAGCAGAGCCCGGACAGGAGGGCAGAGGCAGCCAGGCGTGCACAGGCGCTCGCTTGCAAAGCAGGAAGGCAGCGCTGAGCAACACCAGGTTGAGCTGTGGGCTCTGGAGGGGCCAGTTTCACACACAAGACACAAGCCCGTCACTCCGGGTAGCAGTGCAGGACTCCAGGCATGGAGGGTCTGTCTGTCTGCCTCAACTCTGCCAGAAGCTGCCTCAGGCAGATTCTCGTTTACTCTTCTGCATCCATGCACAAATCGACCCCAGACTCAAACATCTAGGAAAAGAATAAGAAGGAGCCAAGGGGGCTGTCAAAGCTTAGTATCATCAGGTTGGAAAAGACCTCTGAGATCATCAAGCCCAACCGTACCTGTCCACTACTAAATCACGTCCTTAAGCACTTCATCTACCCATCTTTTAAACATCCACAGGGATGGCGACTCAACCACCTCCCTGAGCAACCTGTTCCAGTACTTGAGAACCCTTTCAGTGAAGAAATTTTTCCTAATATCCAATTTAAACCTCCTCTGATGCAGCCTAAGGCCATTGCTTCTTGTCCTACCACCTGTAACTTAGGAGAAGAGGCCAGCACCTCCCCTTTCTACAACCTCCTTTCAGATAGCTGTAGAGAGCAATAACATCTCCTCTCCGCCTCCTCTTCTCCACGCTTGCGAGCTGCTGGCTCATGGCTCTCCCCCTGCCCAGAGCAGAAAGGACAGGGGTGATGTGCGGGCAGCAGGTGGGTCACTGTCACCCCTTGCATCGATCACGATGCTGAGACGCCACAGTTGAGCCGCATCTTGTGCTCCAACCTAAGCAGACCAACTTCTCCTCACCAGTCTCCATTCCTGTCAGCCCTTCGCAGAGCGCCTGATGGCATTAAGCATTCAGACACTCTTTTCTCTCTCCAAGTTTAGCTCTTTTCATGGGTCGGTGTCCATCTGAATCCTTCCCAAATGGCAGGGCTGCCTCCCCATTAAGTGTCTGTCACCGAGCAGCTCCTCGCTCCCAGAGCCAGCTGCACACGCCGCTTAACTGCCGCGCTCAGCCATGCGCAGACGCCAGGCACTCCCAAGTCAATCTGCCCACGGACATCGCGCTTTGCTTGTTTATAGCTCGACTGCAGATTTAGGACTAGCCGTTAGCTGCTTAGCCTTTCCACACCCGTCTGTATTTTGACATTACAAAGCATGTCGAACTCCATGAATACTCCCAGAATATTCCTGCTGACAATTCTCCCCTCCTGCCTGCCCACACTAGCCACTCACGCTGCAGCAGCATTTTCCAGCTGCTTTTTTTTTTTTGATGACTTCCAGACTCCTACCAGTTTTCCAGCTGAGCTCTGTGTTCCAGGCAGGGAGTTTATGCTTAATAATACAAGGCTGGCTTTTCTCCCTTCTCTTGTTGGAGACACCTTGTCTGGTTCTCTGAACCTTTTCTGGTTCAGCTGTGTGAACCTCATGAAGTTCAACAAAGCCAGGTGTGAGGTCCTGCACCTGGATTGGGGCAATCCCAAGCACCAATACAGTCTAGGGAGAGAATGGATTGAGAGCAGCCCTGAGAAGAACTTGGGGTGCTGGTGGATGAGAAGGAGCTAGCAGTATGTGCTTGCAACTGTGTCCTGCGCTGCATCCAAAGCAGTGGGACCAGCATGGTGAGGATTCCCAGCACGGGGATTCTGCCTCTCTCCTTTGCTCTGGTGAGACCCCACCTGGAGCCCTGCATTAAGTTCTGGAGTCCTCAGTGCAGGAAGGACATGGAGCTGTTGGAATGAGTCGAGAGGAGGCCACAAAGATGACCTGAGGGCTGGAGCACCTCTGCTATGAGGACAGGCTGAGAGAGCTGGGGTTGTTCAGCCTGGAGAAGAGAAGGCTCCAGGGAGAGCTTAGAGCAGCTTCTGGTACTGAAAGGGGCTCCAGGAAGGCTGGGGAGGGGCTCTGGATCAGGGAGTGCAGGGATAGGATGAGAAGGAACAGTTTTAAGCTGAAAGAGTAGAGATTGAAGTGAGATCTTAGGCAGAAATGTTTTCCTGTGAGGGTGAGGAGGCCCTGGTCCAGGCTGCCCAGAGCAGTGGTGGCTGCCCCATCCCTGGAGGTGTTCAAGGCCAAACTGGTTGGGGCTTTGATCCACTGGGAGGTGTCGCTGCCTGTGGCAGGAGGGTGGAACTGGATGATCTTTAAGGTCCCTTCCAACCCAAACCATTCCACAATTTTCTGATCATCTAGGGTACTCTCACTGCAAACAGTGCAAAGGCACTAGGGACGTTTGCTTGGTGCTCAAAGGTGCAGAGCTCAGTGGTGCTGAAGGCTACAGAAGCCCCAAGGGAAAAAGAAGCCCAGTGTGGGGAAGCAAACCTGCCAGTGTTTTACATCACTACATGCCTCTTCACACCGCACTCGCACGTCACGCAGCGATGTACGTGCACATGCAACGCAGCTCCCACCCTGAGCCATCTGTTCTTCAGGATAGACACCTCGTGGTGGAAATCCTGCTCTCATTTGCCCTCTCATCCTGCAGTGGCAGAACGTGGGCTTGCCGTAACAAGTGTTATCAAAACATTCCCACGCATAATAGCTGAAAGCATTATTGAGGGATATTTGTCAAACCTCAATTAGAAACAAACTATTCTCTACTCTCAGTTTTGCCTCAGCCACAGATTGGCGAGGATGTGGCATTTTAATTCCTATAAAAGAAAGGACAAATCTCTATATAAAGAGGAAGGAAAAAGGCAGACATGCTGCAAAACAAGAGGATAAAAGGGAGAAAATCCAGCACAACAGCCCTAAACAGAACTGGCAGAGCGCAAGGAGGAAAAAAATAGCACTAACCATTTTTCTTGGTAATTTACTTAAGAGATTGAGAGCGCTGCCCTAAAACTGCAACAGCCGTGCTTGCTTGCAGGACAAGAAGACCTCCAGGCACAGCTGCAGACAAGCAAGCAGCATTCACCCCGCTCCCCCAGCACTGCAGTGGTTTGTGCTGGAGAGGATGGTTTTCTGCTGGGTTTGGAGGCTGCCGAAAGACCTGGTTTCATCTCCACTGCCAGCAGGAATGTCAGGTTCTTAATACTGGGGAAGCCTTGCGGAATCTGGCAGCATGCAGGTGAACAGTGAAACGTCAGCAACTTCTTGAGAGGAATTCACTAAAATGCAAAACACATTTGTGGCATTAAAGCCTCGCTCATGTCAGAGATCTCCAAGCTCTGGTGCTTGCAGCATGGCACCCAGGTTCCTGGCTCCCCGAAAGGCTGGAGTTTGAAAAAGTGATGTGTAGAACTCCCTGGGTTCTACCAAAACCTAAAGAGTTGTTTCTCCTCCTGTCTGCCTCTGATGACAGATTATTATACTTCGCAGAGCGCTGGGATGTTTGGGTGATTTGAACATAATCAGGCTTAAATGCAGGCAATCAAAGGGAACATGCATTCCATAGACACGCTGATTCCCACACACACTGGCTACTAAATTAGCACAACTTACTACTTCTATCCCAAAAGGTGGAAATGGAGGGGTCAAAATCTTTTAATAGACAGAATGGGTAAAATACATGGAAAACTACTGCCTGATTAAGAAAGTGTTCAATTTTTAAAGGAGAAGTCTTAGAAAGCAATAATGAAGAGTAGGGAGAGAAGCACAGAAGATGTGCATATGCGTCTCTCTTGCCTAAAATTCCTGTTAAAATAGCCAGCTTAGTTTCACCTCTTCTGTTCATCTTCCCATTAGTGACTAAAAAATGCATATTTTATATCCAAACAGCTGAGTTGAAAAGACAGAGGAGCTATCGGACTCAGCAACTAAGGTGTAATAAAAGATGCTCCTCCTTCCTACCAATCTCACTTCAAAGCAGTTTAGAGCTCAGCAGAGTGGGCGATACCTGCTCGAGAAGTGCTCTAGAAAGTCTGTGGTGTGCTTATAAAGCACGAACAAGAAAGTTTTAATGCATGGAGACAAGGAGGCTGAGGGGAGACCTTATTATTGTCCTTGAAAGGAGGTTGTAGCAAGGTGGGGGTTGGTCTCTTCTCCCAAGTGACAGGCAGTAGGATTAGAGGAAATGGCCTCAGGTTGTGCCAGGGGAGGTTCAGATCAGACATCAGGAAAAATTTCTTCCCTGAAAGGGTTCTCAGGTACTGAATAGCTGCCCAAAGAGGGGGTGGAGTCCTCATTCCTGGAGAGGTTTAAAAGACAGGTAGGTGAGGTGCTCAGGGACATGCTTTAGTAGTGGACAGGTATGGTTGGACTCGATCTCAAAGGTCTTTTTCCAGCCAAACAATTCTATGATTCTATGATCCTCCAGGAAAAGCAGAGAGATTGCTGGAGTGAAGTAGCCTGGAGTCCCACCAGCTTTCACATCCTGCAACTGGTCTAGAGGAAGACCCAACTCATCTTCTCAGCCTGAAAGACTGCAACTACATATCTTACAAAATCCATCTGCAAGAAGGGAAATAATTTTCCTGGTTGCACTAATTATTGCCTTAAATCTTCCCAAAACAAGAAACAGAACAGCCTTGGTCATTTATCTTCTTCCCAGCTCAATTTATGGATATTCTCATTGATCTGAACAGTGTCCATCACTCAAGCAAACCCACCATTACCAACAGCAACACAACACAAGCAAGGATTATCCCAACAACCACAGAATCAGAGCTACTGTACTTATTCATAATGAGCTTCTCCTCTTTTTTTGTGCGTGTCTTGCTACATTTCTTGCTCTGGCAGCATCTTCAGACAACAAGTTGTACCAGCCTGCTACAAGCTGTATTAAAAAGCCTTTCCTTTAACTGGTAGCAGAGCTGCTGCCTTTTAATTATACCAAGTACCCTCTGCTTTTGCTCTGGGAGCACGGGCTAATAGGACCAGGCAAATGGTCTCTTTCAGCACATTAACGTGTCTACCTTATTGTCTTTTTGATTTTCAGAACTCAATAATCTTAACCCGTTTCATCTCCATTTTGAAACTGGAAGAAGAGCGACCTGGGGAATTAGTCTAATTTCAAGCCTTACTAAAACAGTGCAACAAACATTAAGAGAAAAGCCTAAAAGGATAATGGAATTGAACAATCAGCACCAATATAACAGAGGCAAACTTGATTGCTTTCTTTTATAAAATTAGAAAAGCAGCGATCAGAGGAAAGAGGTAGACACCACACTCTGGTTTTGACGGAGCATTGATACAGCACCTCAAAACCTTTGTTCTCAGGACTAAATTACTGTTGTTTTCAGTAAAAGCACTGTTACTTCAGCTGAAGGACCAGAAACAAAGAACACTGGGTCACTGTTTAGAGCAAAATCCTATTAATTAACCCTTTATAAATAATTAGTAGAGGTTATAAGCATGCTGCAGAAATGAGTGGTATGTGTTACAGATGCTTAGCAATCCCTCAGCACTCAGAGTTCCAGACGATAATAAGATATGGCTGCGGGCGACCCGCTGACCCCTCCGCTGTGAGACAGCAATGAATCATTCATCCTCCCATTACAACAACAAAACCACAACACGAGAATGCACGCAGGCAAAAGACCAAATCGGAGCTGGATGCGATGAAGGCATTCCTGTGAGGAGCCAGCACTCCTCCGTGCCTTGACCAGGAGGAGAGGGAGGCAGAGAACCCACTGCCCACAAGACCAGCCTTCCCAGCACACAAGTGACTTGGCACATCAGAGAGGCTGGAGTTGTAGAAAAAAGGAAAAATCTTAATTTGCAATTTGCTTAAGTAGGTAATGGAGATGGAAAGGGCGATCTAATGGGACTCACTGCACTTTAATGCTTCCAGCGATTGAGGAGTGAATGCAGCAAACCACTTAAGAGATGACAAGAAGGAAAGACAGCAAAAAAGCCCACTTCAGTTGCAGACTCTGAATGTGCAAGAGGGGCTCCATCAGGAAAAAATTCCTCTTGATCAGGTGTGGCATCTCCTGGTACATTCCAGACCCTGCACTACACAATTTTACAACCTTTTCTCTTGTTTAGCACCAGCAAGCACTGGATTTAGCAAAAACAACAAAGGAAATCTTAAGCCTCCACACTGCCACGGCCCACTAGGAAAACACTCCAAGTCCATCAGATGCACCTGGAGAACCCTATGCTGGTGTAACTCCTTTGTCCTGGAGGCATCTGCTGAATTCACAGGAAGAATCAGCCAGATTGATTCTTTTGCTCCTCTGACGTGTTGTCCCACGCTGCTGCCATCGGTTGGCACTCCTCATGGGCCTCTTGAGAGCCCCCACACTCCCCGTCTCAGTGCGGTCCAGCACGATGTAGTTTTACCACCCTGACTCCCTTGTTTCCACCAGGCTCCTCAGAAGCAGCATCTTGACAGCACAGCCCCCTCCTGCCAGCACCACTCTCTGCCGCTCCAGCTGAACGGCTGCGTTATTTCCTACAACCGTGAAAAAAGCCAGTTTAACAAATCATGTATTATTTTAGCTCTGGCACATGAAATCCGCACAAGACCTATAAAGCAAGTTGGAGACATGCTGTTCTCCCGGTGACTTCAACAAAGTCATCTGTAAGACTCCCTCCTCCTGCTCAGCTTGGCTGGAAGTCAGGAGTGGGTGTCCTACATACCACACACAGCTTGTCTTCTACTGCTCCTGCACCACCACTACCACCCCTCCTTCCTCAGTTCAGAGCATGGAAGTCCACTTTAGTTCTCTTGGACAGAGAAACCATCGTATATCCAAGTCCTGGTCCCAATTCAGGCTGTGTCAGAGTCTCCACTGCTTATCTGGGCAACCTATTCCAGCGTCCAACCATCCAACACGGGGCAACGGGAGCACTCAAGCACAGCTACACCACCTCCCCGTGCCACAAGCAAGCACCAGAACAGGCAGGAGGGTTTCTCAACAGCATCAGCACCACGAAGGAGAGCTCTTTGCTTGCCTGGCCCAAGTCCACTGCGACACCCAACTCCCTGTCACAACACAGTGCCAAGGGGCTTGGCTTGAAGCTATTTGCATAGCAACTTTTTCCTGAATGAAAGGAGGCTGAGAAGTTGTTGCTCTGGAGCAGAAACACTGAAATAAGATGGAGCATCACCTAGACCACAGGCTCTGTATGCAGGGCATGCCAGAAACCAAAGTACATGGGCAGAGGGTTTTACTGGCTGCTGATCGAAACCCGTGTGTTTAAAGGCGTAAAAGAGCCAGAGAATAAAGGAAGAAAGAGACACCAAGCAAGATCATCTGACGGAATGTCTATAAACAGAAGAACAGATAAGCTTTGGTACTTATAGCAACTTTGTCCACTCCTGCAGTCACCAGAAGGGCAATATAAGCAGTTCAATATGCCTCCAGCGTATGCTGAAACTAAACTCTCCCTGATCAAGAGCCCCTCCCCAGCTTTCCTGAAGTCCCTTTCAGTACTAGAAGCTGCTCTAAGGTCTCCCTGGAGCCTCCCGGCTGAACAACCCTTGTCCTCATAGCAGAGGTGCTCCAGCCCTCAGATCATCTCCGTGGCCTCCTCTGGAATCACTCCAACAGAACCATGTCCTTCCTGTGCTGAATTTTCTTAGCAGCTTACAAATGTTTTTCTTGCTAGGAAGTCACCGATGTCCCTGGAGGTTAATTCTTATGCTATCTGCCCTCACCAGGAAGAAATAAACAGAAAACAAAGCAGAAAGTGAGACTATCATTTCTGTTGCGCCTCAAGTAGGAGCGGAGCCCAGCAAACCACGCAGCAAAGAGCTCATGTCTCTCCCTCGGGTGTGCTCCCCCCTTTCCCTCCCAGTGGAAATCACAGCTGCAGGGTGATGAGAGCCGGCACTTTTGCATTTCGACTCAGTGCTATGGATTAGGGAAATTAGCCAGCAGCTTTCTGCAATTCCGTAACCAATCAGTCCCAGCTCCACCGATGAGCTCCCACCTCATCGGCTGCAGCCGTCAGGAGATAGTCTCGCCCAGCAGAAGGCCTACAGCTTTCACATAGATGGAGGTTTTGAGCATCCCTACTCTGATCAAGTAATGAAGGTTTTTCAGATGAGATCTCAGGTTTGCACTTGGCCAAGAGGCAGAATTGAAGCAGAAAGTGCAGAATGGTCGGGGCTGGAAGGGACCTTAAAGAGTCCAACCTCCTTAATTCCCATCCAGGCAGAGCTGACATGGATCTTGCCCACCATCCCCTGACTGGATTGAGAAGCCTGTGTCCTCTTTGTTAAGAGATATAATAAAGCAAAATTGCTGTCCTAAATATTACTAAAGCACTGGCTGGCATGTTTAATAAACCTTTCCATTTGGGTAAATTAGCACTCATCTGGACAAGTGCTGAAGTGCTGTTACTTGAAGAAAAAAAAATTCAATGCTTGGAGTCTAATTTGAATAATTATCAGTATATTTCTGCTCTGACTGTTTTGCTGAAATTACCAGGAGACTTGATGCAGTCTGAGTCTAAGTGCCTTTTGTCTGCATGTAATTTATTGACCCCATTTCAGTCAAGTTTTTGGCCTACTCATCATCATGCGGGAGCACTTCACACCAGAACCAAAAAGGACTTTATGGCCAGACACAGTAAAATCGATAACAACTGTTCTAGTTTTAAAGATCTTAAAAGGGATCTTGATAAGTTACCTCCTCGTGTTCTCCACCTGAGCTAGATCTCAGATCTGGGATAATTTGCTGTTCCCTTAGGTGGCTGTCCAGGGACCACAGGCATCCATGGAGAAGACCAACACACTTGCCAGGGGCAAACATGAGCCAGCAGCAACCTGGCTTCTATCAGTCATGAGGCAGCCAGAAGGAGTAGGGAAGAGATCAGATGGCCATTCCATTCCTGTAAGTCAAACCAGGCTTCAGGCACAGACAAACCCTCCCTCATGACAAACCCGCACAGCATTGGGGTGGCTGCTGAAGTATTTTAATATACTCTCCAAAATCCAGTGGGTCCACCAGGTCTTCAGCACCAAGCTCCTCTCCCTACAGACCTACTGCCATCGCACCACTGCGCTCTGTAAGGGATGGAGCCTGCGGCCATCGAGCTTGCATTTCAGAAACAGAACAGTCACACTCTTTGCAGAAGGGCTTGGTATCCAGCACACTAGCCCCAGCGTTGTATTTCTAGCAAGGAAAAAAATGAGAACTCTTGTTTTTCTACATTTTTTGAGAAATGGCACGGATTTTTTGCCTTTCTGCCTGCCCTACCTCCATGATTTTCAGCTGAAAGTATCATGAAGGCATCCTGCTTACTCAAAACGTCCCCTTCCCTGGGAGCGGCTCTGCCCAAGCCGCCAGCACTGCTGGTCCAGAGCACAGACCCACCCCACGCGGAGAGGATGCTGCTGAGGGAGGGGGCAAGGTCTGACCTGAAGAGATAAAGGTGACGCTCTTGCCTCACTCCCCGCTCCCCAGGCTGCGCATGCATTCAGGCAGCGATCCTGCCATCTGCACCTTACGGCTGCTGGGCCGAGGCAAGCTTCCCTCCAGGGCACGTTCTGTAAACCTCGCATCCACCAGCTCATCAATCCTTGGCTCTCATCAAAAGGCAAAGTTATAAACAGGTCCAGACGCTTCTCTCGGGTTTAATGGAGGCAGCTAAGGAACTGTGATCATTCGATGTTTTCCAATGATAGTGGTGATGCCTGAGGCCAGCGATAATATTACCATGAAATAAATCTGCAGTGATATAATTAGCAGGGATGCTATTATAGCTCAGGTTTTAAGGATACTCAGCATAGAGGGAGCAAAGCAGCGACTCCTAAAGGAACCTTGGAGACGTTCAGGGTTTGAGTAGGGGCTGAAGATGGGAGAGACAGAAAAACACTGATATCAATGCAGTGGAGACTGCCTGCATTGGCCTGTACACAAAATAAGCCTAGTTGTTTAGAGGCCAGAGGTTATGGTAAACATGGCTCTGCAGAAGCCTAGGGGTTAAATCCAGCTGCCTCTCTGAGCCCTGACCAAACCCACAAGCTGGTTTAGAAGCAGGAGGTTTGCTGCATCCAAGCATCCCTCTTTGGCTGCAGATGCTCTTCGGTTTGTGTCTCCGTACCACGCTCTGCACAGTGTGGGGGGCTGCAGCATTTAGACAGCGTTTGCAAAGCAACCGCTTCTCCCAGCATCTGGCCTGCTCTGTGCTGTGATCTAAACCAGGGGGGTAGCTGGAGCACAACTCTGAAGCCCAGGTCTGGTGGGAGGAGGAGATTGCTGTTTTCTCTGGCATGCTGCATCAAATCAACAACTGAGGCAGCACAGAACAACTTCTTCACCAATCAATATCAAAGGTAGACACATATCACTAGGTAAAACTAGGAAGAAAAGATAGAAGGGGCTGGGTTAGAAAAAGCAATGCCACTGGTAGTTGAAAAGAGCTAAGAAAAGAGCTGGCACTCACCCAGTGTTTTCTTTTGCTTGCAGACTTAGCACTAAAAGTAAGAGCATGGATAAAGGATATAACTAGAGCAAAATGTTTAAAGGAGCAATGCTCACAGGGGAGAGGAAGGGAAAGAAGAAAGCCTACACGTGCCAGGACTGATCCTCAGCGGGCTGCTTCCCAGGACCCCCACACACAGGAGAGACATGGGAGCTAGAGCTTCCGTGCCAACAGCCACATGGCACGGGTCCTTGCCTGGTTGTAAAAGGTGACATCCTAGGGGAGAGGCTACTCCAAACCTGGGAAATCATCCTTTACCTCAGCCAGGCAGGAGATGCCTTGAAGGCAAACCTGGAGGCAGGCAGCCTGTCCTCAGCCAAGGCTCAAATTCATAATTTTTAAGTGCGCTTCCAAATCTGCAGTCCAATCCCACACCTTCCCTCTTTTTTTTTGCTACAATAAACTTTATCTTAGAAAGTAATCTAGTAATAAAAATGGTTTTAAAGTGATCTGACAAGCACTAGAAACCCTATTTCTTTTGGAGTGACAACTCTATTTACAGCAGCACATACATACAGTTTTATATTCCACACGCTCTCCAGGCCCTCAAGATTTGGGATATATCCTTTCCACATGCTTGCAAGAATCAATTTCAGCTGTGAAAACAAGTTCCTCAGCAGGCAGAAGGTAGGAGGAAAGATTGCTTCTAACCCTGGGGTCTCTGCGCATCTCCCAGGACAGGGCTGAGCAGCCTCCTCCTCATTTCACAGCCGTCCAGCTGCATTTGAGCCGCCCTCCCAGCCCCAGTGGCCACCACATGCCCAGCCTGATGGGCCAGAGCACTGCTTGGTTTTACAGGAGGGGCAAACCAGCAGATATTTAAGGATTCATTCAACCAGTACTCCCTTCAGAAGGGCACATTTCACATTTTCTGCAAAAGCACCTCAGTCAAAGCCTGAGCAGGCCACGGAACAATAGCGTTAAACCCATGCAGAGCAGAGAGAAGGAGCTCTGAGCTCCAGGGAGATGTTTTTGTAGTAACAAGGCATGAAGGACACCTTGTAGTAAAAGTCCTAGAACTTAATTGGGAAGCACAGCTCTTGTTCCCAGCTGTGTTAAAGGATGATCTCCCCAGGCCTCAGTTTCCCCATAGGTAAAGCTTTCCAGTCAAATATCTGTGCTAAGGGAATTCATCACTTGCTAGAAGGTACTTGCGAAGCCAGACTACCACCACCTCGATGCTTGCTTACCTGCTTCCATGCACATCCAAGAGCATGGTTGCTCACCTCTTTTCCCCCCATCATGATTTCTCATTGCTCCCCAGCGTTGCAAACCTCAACATCTCCCATAACCTCATCTGACTTCCTCAGTTACAGGCACATCAGCAGAAATACCTTCATTTTTGTGTGTGAAAAGCAAGGCATGGCTGAGATTAGCAACGGGAACGGCGTAGACAGGCTTTTCCTCCCTATATAATTAGCTGATATAAAAGCTGTGCCACCTACTGGTGCACAACACAAAACACTGCTCCCAGCACGACTCCAAGGAGTTGTGGGTGCTACAGCAGCTGTTCACATAGAACAGCACGCAAAATGGAAACAGCACAGACAAAGATGATGGTCCATTCTACAGCAGCAAAGCCAGGCAGCACCACTGGTGCTTGTGGGAGCCCTGTGCGAGCATCCCAGTCCAGAAGGGTGGGTCAGTCCCAGCCTTTATAATCCCCCACTTGCTAAGAAAAAGTCACCCACCTGCAGAAAAAGAAAAACCCGCTACCATTTAAAATCCATTTTAACTCCCATTGCAAAGTTTAATGTTTTGGGAAGACGTTTGGGCAGGCACCAACACCACCCTACAGCCAGTAGCCCCGCTGAGAAAACTGGAGCCACCACTTCCATCCAACCTCTAAGGGTACTTCCAGCTGCCTTCACCACCACGCTCCCTCGGCCACTTTGAGGGACGTGGGAGATTTGAAGCAGCAGAGGAGGGCAGAACGCAAAGACAAAGCAGAAACACCAGCCCAGAAGGCACAGCAAGCAGAGAGCCAAGCCCAGGCTGGGTTATGGCTGAGCCCTGTGCCCTCCTGGGCGATGCTGCAGCCCCGCTCGGTGCCTGCGGCTCATCCCGCTCCAGCCCCACTCGTTCCAGCCCCGCCAGGCAGGCACGCAGTTAAATATCCCTGCTCACATCTGTTTCATCTTTCTTTTCCTGTGAACACTGACAGATTTCTCATCGCAGGGCTGTATTAAGCTGCTTTTTAATTGCGTTTTGAGGGACCCAAAGGCCAGCAGACAGAAGGGCACTTTATTTTTCCCAAGGAACGTTATTTTTAGTGTGGAGGCAGGAAAGGTTTTTATTAATCCCCAGCCAGCAGACAGCATCCATGCAGCATCCAGAGGAGCGGGATGATTCCAGCCCTGTCTGCTGGAACACCACGGGCTCCCACAAACTCCTCTTTAAAGAGCAGATTGCAGGCTTTGGCACTAAACTTACATTAAATTGATACCATCTCTTTAACGTTATCTCCGGCTCTTTATCACAATTGTATGTGCAATTTACATTCTTGTCGCCCCTTTTTTTTATATGAAGATTTGCCAGATCCTTATCACAGATATTTTACACATTGTTGTAGTGTCACTCAAACATTTAATGGACATCAGCTGCTCTGGGAATATCTAATAGCTCCTTGCTACAGGGTAGGGCTGGATGCTGATGCCATTAAAGCTGCAGCAGATGCAAAGCAAAGCTACACAGAACAGAAAGCAGCCCCTGACAGACAACATACTACGAGACAGAGCGTGCCAGCTCACGTATAACAGCACAGCACCACTTGCCCAGAGCCAAGCTAAATGCTTATTACGCAAACCATCTTCACACAAGCCTCCTGCTCTTCACCTGCAGCGATCCCTGCTACTCAAGTCACAGGGCTGTTGTGCAGAGACCTGCTGAAACAAACTGTGCCAAAGCTGATCTGGGTTTTGTGGGCTGCAGAAATCAGACTTGCCAAATCCACTTTCTTTAGGAAAAGAAGGCGGGATTTGAAGAGAGCTTTTGAGAGAAAAAAAGCTTCATGCAAGTCCATTAACCTGCAGGACCAAGCCTCCACCCCCTCAATCATTAGAGTTCTTAACTTCACTACTTGTCCATAAACAGAGCTATACAAATAATTGATTTTTAGTTCAACTAGGGGATAAAACTCTTCTAAAAAAAATAATCTTCATTCTACCTGAAATGAATTCAAAATGATTTGGTTTTTCTTCCCAGGTCAATTACTCCCATTCAACAGAAGAACCTTCCATCCCAGACGATTCATTTCAAACATTCAGGGAGGAAAACATAAAATAAGAGAATAAATTGGTGGGAGCCTTCTCTGTCCAAGATCTTGAGCTTCAGAAAGCTCTTCAAGGGTATACAGAAGCACAGAGGGCAGGAGCTGAGAGCAGATCCATAAGCACAAAGGTGCACACTCCCCAGGGAAATGGAGATCCTCCCCTCACTCCCTCCCACCACGTACAGATTATGAAGCCATAGGACAGGGCACAGAAGCAACTCTAGGTACTGAACTGCCATGGAAATGCATTTCCTCACACCAAAACTAACCAAGGAAATTCAAATAAATCCTTTTTTCAGTGACATGGTTTCTTTTACTTTGCTATCATTGCAAGCGTGTCTTCCCAAGAATGTTTAAAGGTTGATTTTATAAAGAATTAAACGGCAATTCTCTTCCCAAGCATCAATTCCCTCAGAGACCCCTTCTACTGCATCACTCACCATTTTTATACCTAGCTATATAGATAGACCAGTAGCCTTACCCATCATCTTTTATCCTTTCAACCATCCCCAAACTCATCCCCTTAAGAGAATAAGGCAGCGCTGCCAGACCTCAGGAGCTCGAGAGGGTAAGGACCAAGCAGAGCTATTAAATCCTCAAAGCAAGGTTAGTTGCCATTACAGGGAGTTCACAGTCCTGCTCCCTGTGCGTGTGAACCAGCCTGACAGCACTCAGAGCGGGCGTGAGGGCGAGCTTCGCTCACTCTAAAAGCCCAGCTGAAGCTCCCAGCGCTGCTGCGTGACCCCAGCCCACGGGCCTTCACCCCAGACACAATACAGCTCAACGTGCCTGCCCCAGGGATGAGTGCAGCACATCAAGCCTGCCAAAGGGAAGATGCTCTGGGGCAGGAAGGAAGCCATAAGCCTAAAATAAACCCCTAGGCAAAGGCAGAGCTAGGTGGTGCAGACCTGGAGGCGAGAATCAGTGGAAGTTCTCCTCCTGGCTGACAGCTTGTTGCCAGGGTAAGGAACTGGAGGAATACCTTAGTTTTCACGCAGGGGAAAGCCAGAACACCATTTATTTGCACAGGGAAAGCAAGGCAACTCCACTCCAGATTGCAGAATGCTAACAGGGCATCCCAAAAAATCCCAGAGAGGTTTCTCCTCTGGACGATCCAAACTTCTTAGAGTGAATACCCAGAAACAACAGCCTTAACCTGCCAAGGGCAAAAGAGGACAAAGGTGTCTTCATTTGTTCTTTGCCAACAGCCTGACAAGCCCTCAGCCTAAAGGCTGACAGCACACATCCAGGGTTACTGACCTGCTACAGAGACTCACTGAACAGTTTAACAGGTCAGGAACATCGCTTGTCAGTTCCTCCTCTGTGTCTCCAGATGCATTTGCGATACCGAGTCTGCACCTCACACGGATGCCCCCAAATAGGATGATCCCAGGAGCCCCCCGGCTGCAGCGGTGACAGGGAGGCAGCAGCAGCCCCTGTGCCCTCGCAAACCTCCGCAGAGTGCACCAAGCAGCTTACAAAGTTGTAAAGCCCATCGCATTGGGTTCCTGCCAAGCATTCATGGGAGAAGAAAGAGAAACGCTCAACATAATCTGCATAAGAGTGCAGGAAGCCCTAAATCGTGTTAGTGCTATTGAGAAAGCTGGTTACGTTGCCCAGCAAACTGGCCCAATAGAGTTCTGATACACTTGTTACAAACATCTGATTGTCCCTGATTAGATTAGACAATAAACCCCCATCCTGGTGCGTGGGCTTTGTTCAGTTCCCCTCTGCAATCTGTAAATTGGAATTCCAGACCTGGGAGATTGGATTCAAATTGGATTACTGGAGCAGGTCCAGCACAAGAACAATCGTGAGGCAGGAGAAGACACACACACACAAATGAATACACACACACATGCATGGGAACAGCCAGGATTCGATTAGGAGCAAATTAAAAATAGAGTTAAAAACAAAAGCCACCAACCGGCAATTAGCAATGAAGCAAGAAGATGGATGGATTTATCACTATGAATTAAAGTACAGAGTTCATACCTTTAACTGGTTTGTACTTCAGCATGCACAAGGTTGAGGTTGGCTGGTCCCTTCTCCCATAAACTCAAAAGCTCCTGTCTGTAGCCATGTGGCTGGAATGGAGCAGATGCATGTGGGGCAATGAAGTCCCACATCTGAGCTCACTTGAGTTATGTTTATTCCATCTTTCCTCCCTGTTTTGCTGCCTATGTGAGACAGGTAACGCATTTCTTAGCTTGGACACCGGTCTGGGACCCAGCAGGCCAGGTGACGACCACTGGTGGCCTTCTGGCACGCCCAGATGTCCCACCAGGTAAATTCCAGGGCCGTATCCCACCACAGTGGGAAAACCCACCAGGGCAGCACATGCAGCACCACATACTGCCACCCAACCCCAATGCTGATGCGCTGCCGCTCAGGAAGGTTGCTCTGTTTAGTCCTGGGACACTTCACCTTACACATAGCAATGGACTTGGCCATCAAGCGCCTTGAAGAACTTGCTTCAGACAGCTCATCTGGGCAGCCAGATGGCAATGGGACCTTGCACTGTCAGCAGTGGAGGAGAAATCTACCACGGTGCCAGATCCTATTGGGCGCTGATTGCCCTGAACATCACATGCCACCAAGACCAGAGGACAATACCCTCAACAGCGAAGGAGGGAAGAGAAAGCCACTGTGCCCACACTGCTGATTCCCCACCAGCTCAGCGGTGACAGGGGTCAACACCTCTGCCACAAAGAGAGGAGAGAAGGAGGAGATGCTCTGAACTGGGCTGAGAGATACTTTGCTGCATGCCAACTTCTGCAGCTCTTTAGACAAGTGAAGCCTTTTATTGTCCCTATCAGGGAGCAGAAGAGTTGATAAAGACTCTGTTCACCACATACCTGCAAGGGATATCTCAGGGCTATCACAATTGTTAAAGGGATAAACCTGTCCAATTAAATCCCCTCTGCACTCTTGATGTGTGCTTGTGCCAGCCGTAAATGGAGCTTGGAACATGTCCCAGCAGGACAGTAATGCACTGAGCATCCAGCCAGGGCTAAAAGCACAACCAGCCTGAGCTCCCACCTCCTGGAAAGCCCCTGCTGACCAGCTCTTGCCCCCGAGAAGCCAGCTTAAGAAGTGCTTTGTGGTCACATGCCAAACTCCCATCTCGCCCTCTATCAGAGGATCCTGAAGCACAGCCAAGTACCAACTGCACCATCATGTCAGGAGGAACATGCAAGGAAAAAAACACCAGTGAGTGGGAAAATCCAAAACCAAGAAAGGGGGTGGAAATCTGAGGCAAAACTGAGAAATTCGCTTCAGGCAGTAAGAAAACCCAAACCTTACTCATCTCTAGATCAACTCTTCGCTGTGCACTGAATCCCAGATCTTCCAGCCACCTTTCCCTAGGATCCAAGGCAAATGACAAGGGGAATGCCACAAACTCCTAAAGTCACGTTCCCCAAGACTCTGTAGCCCCAGGAAACCGAGCCAGATGCTTTCAAACCACAGAAAATCCTCAGAGTCTTGTCCTTTAAATTCATTTCTTTGCCAGGAGGAAACATCTACTGCCAAGTATAGGTTTTCCTACTCTTATCACAGGAAAAGCTGCAAGTCTTTTGTGAAATATATTGAGCTCCTACACCTTAGCTGAAGGACCAGGAGCACTGAACTCTCCTACCAAACCTCTCCTTTTCCCTAGCGCTCATGATTTGTGAAACACTAGCCCCATATCACTCATCCCACACTGGAGCTAAATGCACAGCAACAAAAATATGCAGCTAAATGCCACAAGAAAGGAATAAACTTTTGCCTTAACCACTGGTAAGCACTGTCAGTTCTCTCATGGCCAGTCACACAAGGTGCACCGAATCTATTACAGATACACACATATTTAAGATACACAAACATAGATATGCAGAGAATCCTAGACTGTAATGAGTTGGAAGGGACCCACAAAGACTGGGACCAGCTCTTGCCCCTGCACAGGACAACCCCAACATAAAAGACAACTGCGAGGGCAGGCGTGAAGCAATGAAATCAGAGAGAAAGGACATGGGAGGGTGCTGGGCAAAGGGGCAGTTGGTAGTGATAAAGTTCAATGTTCAAAATAGACTGCGCTGCATGGAAAATAGAGTAAGAGTCCCCCAGGAGCCACCTGTGGATTCTCTTCTCTAGTGCCAGCTGCAACAGGTTGGGATTGCAGAAACATCTTCCTAGGAATTTCTGTCCCATGACAAGAGAATCATCAGTCATGGTCTGGGACAAAGGGAGGGACGGCCCCCAGATAACCAGTTCCTTGCAGATGATTTTAGGAAGCTATTAGTCTTTGTTACACACTCCTGGCTCCAGCACTCCTCCGAAAACACGTGTGAAATCAGTGTCCTTACAGTGCCAGACCCACGGCAGAGCGCTGCACCATGGCCATCGGGGCCACAGAGCCCAGGATCATTTCCTTGGGCTTGATTTCTGCTTCTCAGAAATGCAATATGCAAGGTGAGACACTAATAGTGGTAAGTGCTCTGCACACAAACTTAATAAAGATACATTAACATTTTCACTTAGAAACAGAGGAAAACAGGCTTTTTGATGGCTGGACTGAATCATCATCTAATCAGAACAGCACTCAAAGTGTGCACCCATCGTGAGAGTCCAAAAGCCAGCTAGCATCTTCCTACAAAGCCTCACCAAAGCAGGCAATATCCCTTCTCTCTCCCGCAGCCAAGGAGGCAGGGGGGCATCTTAGAAGGAGAGCGATTATGTGAGTGACAGCAATTCCTACTTCAAGAAGAGGATCCATTTCTTCCTCCTCACCTGCCCTCACTGATGCATGAAGTCCCACCTGACTCAGAGGCTGAAAAAAACATATTTCAAGAAGTCATGATTGCATTCATGAGTCATGAGACAAGGGGGGAAATGACTCCAGGAGAGATGATTCAATTAAGAGGAGAGTTGAGACAGAAGAAAACACAGGCAGGAGAGCAGAAGGAGCTATGGGAGCCTCACTGCTTTGAAGGAGCTTAGCACAAGGTGAAAGAAATTCAGAAGATGCAATTTCTCCTCCTCCCATCAACTTTTCCATTTCCAGACTGTGTTGGCAGTACCACCAATCCAAGACGCCAAGGATTTACATTCAACCTGCACGTAAGAGGCTGCTCCATCTGGAACTGCGCTCTGAAGGAGTCCTCTTCAAGGAACTAATTCAGGTCAACAGATCATTGTTGCCACTACAATAAAACACTACTGAATGCTCATTATCTAACCAATGATGTCAGAATCACTCCTCAGCATCAGGCAAGCCCTTAACAGCACAGCAACAAAAATATCAGCAAAAAAGAAGTCAAATTGAAAGACTAACATGGTTATTTGTCCCACAGGCACCAGTCATACCCTTGGCTTTGCAGCAGAATGTGCACAAACCCTCTGCAAGTCTGTGAGACAGAGCGAAGGGCAAGGGAAACCACAGTTATTGACAAGCTGGAAGTCAAGTGGCACAGTGGAGCCCACCCAGCACAGCCTTGTTGCATCACCAGTGTTATCCCACCCACCCCTCAGACACTGCACATTGTCTAGGTGCATATCAAGCTTACAATTAACTTCTGGCTCCACAAAACAGGCTACCTCGCTCCACTACAGATAAAATACATTCATTTTAAATGGAAAGCAATAAAATACAACAATAGATTGGAAGTGTATGCAGGTCTCCATGAGGGCAACTTACACAGTCCCTGGGTTCAAGCGCCACGTACCAGCACAAACACTGCAGTGCAGCCTCTTCTCAACAGGTTAAAAACCCTACTTATCTGAAACATCCATGAGCTACAGCAGGAACATCCTGCTCACCACAACCCCAATTAAATGACTGGGTCAAATTTGCTGCCAGGCTTTTGTTGCCTCTTTTGTTCTTGTGGCAGCACCTTCAGGTGTTCACATGACAGTGGGAGGAGATAAAAGCAAGGCAATACCTATAGCAGTTCCTCACATGATACGTCCTCCCCTCCCACTTCAGAAGTGCTCCATGTGAATCTGTGCAACTGCAGGATGCACCTCCCAGAGGAGGCCACCCAACCATCAGGATTACTGAGAACATGATGCTACACCAGCACCATCCCTCTTCTTTACACTGAACATACCCAGAGGGTGGCTCACAGCCCATCCCCTTACCTTTAAAGCACGGACTTTTTTGGCCAAGAGGCTCTCGATGTCCCCTGCGACCTTCTCCACCAATTTCCTGGGCACGTTCTCCTTGACTTCAAACAGGTTTCTGTTCTCATTGTAGATCTGCGAGAGGAAAACAAGAGAAAGGAAGACAGGCAACATTAGTGAGGTACAGCAGCCTTCCCAGAGAAAAACTGATCATCTGACACAGAAGAATTTTAGCAATGTGGAATTGGGTAACAATAGAAGCTCTGAAAATGAGTGGAACAAGGGAAGAAAGGCTTTGCCTCCATAAAAAGGATTCAACCTGCTGCCCACTCCCTTGGCTTTGTGGCTGCCTTCCTTCCTGCTCACAGGTTATGAGCACCCCTGCCCTCACTCAGATCCAAGCTGCCCACGACATCCCTCACCCTGCACCTCTGCGGAGCCAAAGCAGCAGCACAGGGTGTCCCTGCCCAAGGCAGCAGCAGGGAACTGATGGACTTTGAGGTCCCAAACCATTCTATGATTCTAGGTGACTGTTATGAGAGCACAGTGACTCCAAAGAGGACGCTTTAGTAAGAGAACACACTTTAGACGCATCCTCAGACTCCAGCAGAAATGATTTCTAGGCATTGTTCATATCAGAGCTCCATCACACCCTGAGCTTCAGGCTGAAACATATGGATTGCCACTAACAAAACATCTCCAATAACAAAACATCACACAGTAGAGAAAAAACACCCCACATCAGCACAGGAAGGGTTAAAACAAGGAAAGCTCAACACATACTCTTTTCTTTCCCTTTAGTAAGTTAACAGCATAGCAAAATAACACGTTTGGAAGGCAGGCACTACATCCAGCTGAGCAGCAGCAATTAGGAAAGCAAAGAGAGGAGCAATCTTCAAGGAGAAAGCTCTGGGTAAGGAGGGCATCCTGACATGAGTATCTTCCTATTATGAAACAGAAAATTGGCTCCTATTGGTTACAGGCAGAAACAGCGCCTGTCCACAAGGGAGAAGAAAGCAGGAGATGTTCCTCCAGCCCTCTCCGCAGCTGCGGAGCTCTGCAGTCTTCCTGCCTGCACAGTTCATTGGCATTAATTAGAACAATCCAGCGTGAATTAACAGTGACCAGACGAACACCAGAACGTACCAGACAGGCAGGGGATGAATGGTTGTGCTCCAGGCAATTAAGATAACTTCGTGCTCTCTATTGTAGCAGTTTGCTTCAGGTTGTTCAGAACTTGGCTGGGTTTCTTATCTAAGGTGACATTTCCCATATTGGGTTTTTCCTTGAGCTGAATCAAAGAGGATTTTCTGACCCAAACATTCCACAGCAATGGCAAAAGCCCTTAATTTTGTCCAGAGCAGCAAGCTGTTTTCTGAAATTCTCCTGTGACCCAGTGCTCTGGGACCTGGGTTTGAAATCTGCAGCAGCAGCAACCTCCAAGTCAAGAAACCACTGCTTCCAATTCCACGTAGGTCTATCACACTCAGCCATGCCGGCAGCTTTAGGGACAAGAATTCTGATCAGATATTAGGAAGAAATTCTTCACGCTGAGGGTGGGGAGGCCTGGGCCCAGGTTGCCCAGGGAAGCTGTGGCTGCCCCATCCCTGGAGGTGTTCAAGGCCAGGTTGCTCAGGGTGTTGCTGATGAGGAACAGGGGGAATCCTCCAGCCTCGCTCATGCCTCAGGCACACAGAGCAGACCCCTCCAACAGAGAGGGAGGCCAGAGAAGAGTCATCCAGTAACATTAACAGCCAGCAAATGCACCACGAGGTGGCCCAGGTCACGTAAGGAGCACCATGGCTGGGTACTGGAGAGGAACAGGAGTGCAAAACCCCAGAGATCCTGGTGGAAGATGGAGACTGCTCAGAGCCACAAGCAGAGAGTGGAGACAGCACGATTTCCATCTCTCCCCTCATCCCGGCTGCACCTACTGTTGTTAAATTTCATCGTCTGGTGCTTATAGTTCTTGCAACGATGGTAATCATTGTGGTGTCTATATTACATTAGGAGGATGTCAGCCTCGGCGCCGCGTCAGGGATAATCAAGCAGGCAGTGACAAGAGTGATAGCGGCCTCGCTGACAGCCCGCCAGGACAATCGGGCTGCCTCTGCCACACCGTGTGGAGCGGATCACACTCCACTGCGGGGACTGGGGGGATGGGGACCTGCAGAGGGCACGGGGACAGCTGCCTGATGAAGCAGCCGTCAGCCAGGAAGGTGCTAGATCCCAGCTTTCCCTGTCAAGGAGTCAGCAGAAGGGGAATGTGGAGATAGGAAGCAGAAGCAGGGGAGCAGCGGTGCTGTAGTCCTGAAAGGGCTTTCCAAATCTACGCCATCTCAACACCAAGAGCCCGAAGAGTGGAAGCCACCAGTCCCAAGGACACGGCTGTGCTAGCAGAGCCCAGGCGTCCCTGGGAGCAGGGCAAGCAGCAGGCTCCCACGGAGCCTCCCTGCCCCTTGCCACAACCTCTGCCTTGTCCTCAGTGAGAGCCACTGCTCCTGCAGCCTGCGGATGTGCTCGAGCGCACGCAGGAGGCAAACAGCTTGACATTTACTCACCCCTCTCCCCCTCTGCTCGCACAATGCCATTTCCCTGCTGCGCTCCTTCCTTCCACCTACCTAATAAAAAGCAAGCACCCTCTGAGCAGCTCTTCACAGCTCCCCTGCAGAAGCAGGACAGGGGAACGTGCAGCTTAGCTGCTCCTCAGGGATGGTCAGCTATAATTGAAGCAAACAAACCATAGAATTAAGGCCTTCTTCCTTCACTAAAGAGCCTGCTAAAAGGCAGCAGCACCACAGAAGAGGTGGAGGACAATAGAGAAGGCAGCCTACGCTCCCAGGGAGCAGTGAAGCTGCTCCAGCATCAACATCTTCCATTCTCTGTGGCATCAGCTGGACTTCTGCTCACTCAGCCCAGGATCACGAGCCTCTCCAGCTGAGTCTTCAGGCCTGCCAGCCTCAAAGCAAACCTGAGACTGCTACACATAATTTAGCAAGTAGACAGGGATAAAGGGCTATGCACAGTTGGCCTGGATTATAGAAAACCTCTCCTAGCCTGGAAAGCTGCTTTTAGTCTTCAGGAGCCCAAACTTGCACAGGGAGCTCTCAGAGCAACAGACCTGCCTGGGCATCTACACAGGGTGAATCTTCTGCCAGGTAATTCAGTACCACACAACTTCAAACATTCTCTAAAAATATACACCTGTACAGTAAACCAAACAAAACAAAGAAACCTGACCCAATCCTTGACTCCAGCTGCTCTCTTGGTTACACAGCACGCAACAACAACAGCTTTAGTAAGGAAAACCTTTTTAAGAGGTACCTCAACCGCTTTCCTTGAGCATATTAGCAGAAGAGTTGAGCCAGTTTAAGTCACACCTACACTAACAGCCATAATCTGGATCAGCATCATTAAAATTGTACCTAGAATGCTCCAGGTGCATCCTAGGAGGGATGCTGCCACAGATTAAGATGTACTATTCTGCTTATAATTCAGCTTTACACTGTTTCTATCACAATCGGTGTCTCCACACTATGGATCACACCAGTTTTGCCCCATGGCCCCTAAGGCAGTAAAATTGTGTTGCAGCAAAGCAAGGGATAGGTCAGATCAAAAACTGCCTTGATACAGCGGTGCAAATCCTTCCGCATGAAGTTATTCCACAAATACATGATTGATTTCAATCGGTTCCACAGAACTCAGCTTCCTGCTGGTTTACCTGTAAGCAAGGATTAAAATCAATTTTGGAACAGATCATCAATTAACTGAAAGAGGTGAAAGTGCTCTCACAGGCAGACAGGCACACGCTCTGCTGAAGCACAAACCCAGACCCACCAGGAGAAGAGCAGGGGGCAGGAGGAAGGGGACACCAAAGGAGGGCTCGGAGGAGAGGGGGAATGGAGCAGGAAGCCTGGGTAGGGAGCGAGGGCTCGTGCTGGTGGCTTCAGTGGTGCCTGGATGAGATGAATGGGAGAACACAATGAAGACTGTTCGGGAAAGATAAAGCAAGAAACAACCCTACTTTTCAGGTCACCCTTGGACTCTGCATAGCTGCAGCCCTGCCTTTTCCTCAGTTGCCAAATGGTTTAAAACTTGGTTTTCCTTTACAGAGCTACTTATTTTCTAAGTGTTTAGGACATCAAAATTACAAAAGTTAATACAGACCCAAAAGGTGACCTCATTGGACTAACTTTCCATGGCAGAGAAGAGGATGAGGAACCACCACTGCCATGAGAGGAGATGGAATGCGTTGCTCCAGTGAGAAGGATGAGGAAGGAACCAGCACTGCCATGAGTTGAGACAGAAGGCACTGCTCCAGCCCCTTTTGCCAACACACAGACAGCAGCAGTGCCCAGGGCAGGGCTGCTGCAGCCAGGCAAAGGCTGCACCCCATTCCCTTCGAGCTCTGCTTTGAGTGATGCAAGATCTCAGACCCCCAAAGACTTGACTTGAAGCAAACAACTGGGCCTCTTTCCCAAAACAGAAAAGCTGCTGCTTCTTGCAGGAAGGCTGCGGAAAACCGCTGTGCCCGGTAGCCTCTAACACTGAAGCTCCCAGACATTTCACAGGCTTTTCTTCTAACTATGCAAGGAAACCAGTAACATTTACCCAGCCCTACCCTTTGTTGTTAGCGATCGCTACCACTGGCCAAACTCAGCTGTGGGCTGCAGGGATGCACATGTGGGATAACTCCACTGACACAGAATTAGACTAAATCCCTTATTAGAGCTGGAGGACTAAAATCTAGGCCAGCATAACTCAACACTGTCAACGGTTACCCCTCCAGTTTTCTGCAGAGTAATGATCTATTTTAAAGAAATTGAACTCTTAGAAATAGCAGCTTAGCAATTCTTTCGGATTTACCTTCTGACATAAGTTATTGGGGCTTTCTCCAATCTTCAGGGATTCACGTTTGCAAGGTTTTCTTCCTAATCCAAAGCACTGGAAACATTTCTCTAAGTGCGCAGTCTTGTTGGAAGCAAGGTGGGAAGAGGCCCACGTGTCCAACCCAACTCTCTGGCTCATGCAGGACCTACCTAACCTGGGCTGTCCAAAAGCCCTGCTCCTGCCCACTGGTGGTGGAGAGCCCAGGCCTCCCTGGTTGATGTCCTCCAGTGTTTTCCCAGCCAGCCTGCTAGAAAGTCATTACCTACGCCTAATATAAAATCCTCTCTGCTGTGGCACAGGCTAGTAAAGCTGCCTCTTGTCCCCCAAACCCAGGATATGAAGAATATGTTTGTAGACAGCTTTCTTTCTCATGTTTCAGACCCATCCTTTCTCCTGATAGTGCCTCCTGTTCTCCAAACTCAAGACTTCAACAAAGAATAAAAAGGAGCAAAAGTGAGGCTCAAGTCTTGAGCAAGGAACATGTGTTTTGATGTTAAGGTCAGAGTGACAGTACAAGAGTGCTCCAATGGGCACTGCAAAAGCAGATTTGAGGAATTCTGAGATTCCAGGTCCCGATTTGATTGCTGACAAGAGCAGGGCAGCAAGCGGCTGCAGTGGCAACCCAGAACACCAAGAGCAGGAGGGAAAGGTTAGCAGCAATGTGCAATGGCAAAACTGCAGCAATGGGGAGCTTCAACAGCCTCCATCTGTGCCATGTCCCACCCTTTCCTGTTCCTCCACCTTCCTCATTTTTACAGCCTCCAAAATATGTGATTATGCCAATGAAAAAACGCAGTTATCAGCCAGATGTGCCTGCTAAACCCAGCCTGCTCCTGCAGCCCCCCACTCCAGGCTATTTCTGCACAGGATTCACCAGCACTCAGCCTCCCAGAGCTGGTGCAGGTGCAGCCGGCACATCCCAGCCCTGACAGCCTGCTGAGGAGCCCTTCAAATCAAAGAGAAAAGGCAACAGGGACCTCTTAGCAGAGCTGTAAATCACCCTCCCCCTGCACCAGCGTTCTCCATCAGCTGCTCATTTAGCTGTGCCTGTGACAAACAAGAAAGGCACAGAGATGCCCACCACCATCATGGGAAGGACCAGAGATAACTCCTCCCAGGGGAAGCAAAGGGTAAGCGTCCTATGGATCCACCCTTCACAGACCTCACGAGGTTTCCAACACACAGGCACTTCCTCACTGGGCTGCAGGCAAAAGTTGCTCCCTCCCTCCTGAATCAGCCACTACTCACTTGACCAGCATTTTGAGGGGTTAACAAAAGTAACTTCTCCATCAGCCCTGCACAGTGCAGTAGCAACTCCCAGGCTCCCTCATCCTCTCCATGAGATCAGCCAGAACAGCTCAGCTTCAGCACCTGGAAGGATGGTATTCAACATGAGGAGGACCGAGGCAAAAGGAACATATATAGCTGACCCATACAACTAGCGTAGGTGACTTACTCAGAAATGTCTTACAGGCTTTGGACAGAGACTGAAGAGCATCCTGTTTCTTTCCCAGGCAGAGCCAGCAGAAGCAGGCAGATATGGGCTGTGAGCTTCTGTTCTCCCTGTGGCCGAAGAGGGGACAGGAGGCTGACCTGCAATCCCAGCATCACTCCTAGCAGCCAATGAACTCTGCCTATGTACACTGCTAACATCTCCGGAGGGCTGACCCAAAGATGGGGAAGAACTCCATCACCAGGCCCCCACAGCACTCCAGGATTAGCAGAGTGCAGGGAAGCCCCCACGGTGTGAAAGCCAGAGCAAGCCAGCACCCCCAGAGAAGCTAGAACTCAAACCTACTCAACCATCATCGCATCTGTTCTTACAGGAATCGCTCCCCACACAGCTCTGCCTGCACTGTCGACACAAAGCGCTATTTCAGCTCCACATCTGCACTCTCCCCATGACAGCATGCGATCTTAATTAAGCTTTAGGCACAGGTGGGGAGCAATTGTCTGACACTTAGAGCTGAGAGAGGGGGCTTGGTCCACATTCCCCCTTTGCCACACACACAGTACTGACCTGCCTGCACAATCATGGGCAAATCACCTTCCCAAGGCTGAGTGGTCTGGCTGACCTCCTGCTCCTTAAGAATTAACTGTTAATTCTTGCAAAGTGCAGTGGAAGCCCTAGAGGAAAGGTGACAAATGAACAGAGAGCATCAATACTGCAGCAAGAGCCTCTAGGAGCCGTGTGGTACCTTAAAACAGGAACAAAAACTCTTGTATGGCTCAAGCCAGACCCCCAGATCACCAGCAGATATTTTGGTATTCCCTGTCAGCCTCAGCAGATGGGTACGTGCCCTGTCATTAGGTGTCCAGAGCTATGGCCTCACCACTTGGCTCTAATATAAGGTAACCAGGGAAGAACAGGACCAGGGATGGATTCAGATTTACTTGGTGCAAGAAAACATTGCATCAGACACTGTGCACAGTGAAGTATTAGTCTCCTGCTGTTCCAGTATAAAGTTAATCAGGGACAGAAATTAATCCCTCTGACAGCATGTTGCCAATTTCTGATTTCACCCCTATTTGCTTGTAGCTTATCATCGAGGGGATGGGAAACTTCTAGCACAGACAAGCCTGCCACAAGCCTCCTCCTTTGGTAAAGGCTCTCGTGCACCAGCCAGGGGCTCACCTACACTCAAAGAAACACATCCAAGCTCTGCACGCAGGCAGGTGCCCTCACAGCCACACAGATTCACCTGCCACCACACAGGTAGAGGCAGTGAAGAGTTATACATATCCTTAAGGCAAAATATATGCCCAGCCACCAGCTTTACTACAGGACAGCGGGAGGGAGCAGGGGGGAAACAAGAAAGAAATCTTCTCCCCAGAAGGATAGTGCCTGAAGAGCAAAGTGGCATTTACAAATCAGAAGCATTTCTCTTCCCCACTCTCTGCTCCTTTATCTAGAATGTTAATTAGCAACAGCAAAAGCTGAAACCCAAGTAGCTTCAATTGGTTTAAAGGAAACCTGCTTGGGAATTCTTAAAGACGCTTCCACTCCAACAGCAAGACACCCAATGGCAATGCAGTAGGTCCTTTTTCAATGGCACCTAATAACTTCCCTCCTAAAAATAGGGAACGAGTTCTAAAAAGAAAACTATCGTTTCCCAAGGCTGTAGGATTCTGTCTCGTGTTCCAAACGTGAGAGTTTTATTCTGCAGCTTCTTCTCCCAAGCCCAGCGAACCGGGGCTTGAGCCCCACAGTGTGGCAGGAGCACCCTGCTCGCTCCTGGAGTCCTGGACCACATCACCGCCCCAGGCTGGGCAAACCCCGCAGGCTGCTGCGTGGAGTTCAGCTCCTCACGTAACAGAACAGCAAGTTTGCAATTACATTCATAGATGATAGTGCTGACTTGGTTTTGTGACATAAATAAAGCTTAGATGATTATATAGACCACACGTATCTCTGTGTGTTGGGATGATCAATAGAGATCTTAAAGCATCACCAGATTTTAGCCACAAAAATTATTGCAGGAAACACAGTTTGCTTCTCCTTTTATTGTCGTTCCCTTCCCTACTATTTATAAGTCTCCTCATCCAACTTATCAGAATAGTGTCGTCACCAGAAAAATCCTCTGCCTCGAGCGATCGATGCAGCGTTTCCAGCACGCCCAGCGCCACGGCTTACACAGCTGGAAGGAAGGAACCTGTACCCGACCTCCTGAATAGCACAGGAGACAGGGCTGGTGGAAACAATCCCTGCTGAAAACAGAAACTCCGCACCATCCCATGGTTTGAAACAATCGGTCTCACACATGTGGACAGTGGCTCTCAGGACTAAACTCACAAGCAGCCCCTCAACGTTCTCCTCGTACTGAAGGGTTTGAAATGGAACTGAGGATTCACAGTGCAGCCTCACCAGCACCAAGCCAGGTGCTATTGACCTTCTTGGCCACCTGAGCCCCTGCTGGCTTATGTTCCGTCACTGTCAACCAACACTCCCAGGTCCTCTTGTGCCAGGCAGCTTTCAAGATGGGCTCACCCTGAGCACCTGCACCATCAGTGCTGGCATCTCAAAAGGGTCCCAAGGCAACCGCAGAGCAAAACCAACACAACGAACACCAGCATGGTCTCCTCCAAGAGCAGAGCACACTCAGCATAGTAGCATCCTCCACAATGCATAGCAGGAGCAGTCAGCCCCGTTACTTTAGAAACTGAAGACCTGTTGTGAAATCAGTGCAAGAGAAAACCAACAGCAAAAAGCTGACTCCGGGGCACAAAACCCTTTGGAAAGCTCGAGGGTGCAGCTCAGCTCTCCACATTTCCAGCCCTCACAGCCCAGACTCCTTTGCTGGGCGATGGGCAAATCCAGGGTGAAGCAGGCATTTCTCCATCTCCCTCCAGCATAGGGTTCCACCCTCCTTCCACCTCCTTCTTCTAGGTCTGAGGTATTTCACAAGTAAGTGCTTTTGCATGGGGCTCACTCAATAGGTCATAATTGACTCTTGTTGCCAAGAATTAAGTGCTCTCAATAGAGATGTCCATTTTTAATGCCTTTTTCATTCTTACTAAAGAATTAAGCCAAGATAACACTGAGTAGCTCCCAGGTGAGACTGATTGTCAAACAGATGAGGATTTCATCAATAGATTTCTCCCCCTTCCCCCCCCCCCGCTTTTTTATGCTCAGCTGAGAAAAATCATAATAAAAAAAAGATGCAAGCAACACAAAAAGCCTCTTCCTCCTTGAAAAGGCACGGAGTAATCTCTCCAGGAGATTCCTTTCCCAGCTATATTAGTTTTATTGCCTCTGCATGGTTTCCAGTTATGTGTGCATTGGAAGAAACAGGGGAAAAAAGCCCAAGTCCACAGATCTCCTTCATCTCAACCTCAGGAAGCTTCAGTGAGCATTTTGAATGAAATGACCCATAAAGTGATTAACAGTTTATTAACATGAAGGGCAATTCACACCACCACCGCAAATAGCAACACAGTGTTTCTAGACATGCTGGGGAGTTCCCTTACGGACTCTAAGGTTGGCACTAATCCTCCTCCTTTCTGTCCCTCCTTTTTTTTTTTTTTAAAATACACACACTGCCCCATAACCCTTCCAATTCATGGACCAGTATCCATTGCTTCCCAAACATCACTCCTGAATTGCAGAACACATGCTCTCTATCTCAACTTGCTAAAAAAACCACAAACCAAAAAAGCCAAACCCTCACATGCAGCCTGGAAGCATAAGAACTGTGGCTCACAACATCCGTTTGCTGGACCAGAGAACAGAACCACAGAATGGTCAGGGTTGGAAGGAACCTTAATGCCCATCCAGATCCAACCCCCCTGCCATGCATTAAGGGTTCTCGAAGCCCCATCCAACCTGGCCTCTTTCAGTGCTTCCCCACTCTTATGGTAAAGAACTTTTTCTTAATTGATGTGGGGCTAGGGAGTAGGGGGACTAACAATCAGTGACTTAACTAATCTAAACCTCTGGCACAACTTGAGGCCATTTCCTGTCATCTTGTCAGTTCTTTGGGAGATCAGCACCCACCTCAACACAACCTCCTCTCAGGAGCTGTAGAGCAATGAGGTCTCCCCTCAAACTCCTCTTCTCCAGGCCAAAATGACCCTGGGTCCCTCAGCCGCTCATCGTAACCTCTGTGCTCCAGACCCTTCCCCAGCTCCACTGACCCCCTCTGGGCACTCCACAGCCCCCCAGTGCCCATCTTGTAGCGTGTTGTCCAAAACCGAGCCCCAGAGCTGAGGTGTGGCCTCACCAGCAGCGTCCCTGAAGCATTTCACACAGGAACTGAGTGGCAGGTGAACAGGAAAAGAACAGGACAAAGCCCATCAGAAGTAGCCAGGGATGGGAAGCTGGACTGACCTGCTCAGGTATTCAGCCCAGTCTGCACAGCTGGGTGGGACAGATGCTGATAAGTTTTGCACAGCAGATGGTCAAGGAGTTGCAATTTGCAGGTAATCTAATAATCAAATAGTCACACCAGTGAGGAAATGAACTGCGGGGTCATAAGGGGCTGGCACACTTCCCCATTCCTGTAGAAGTCATTGAACAGCATAAAGCAAGGACATGAACTGTTTAGCTCTTGGCTACAGCGAGCAGCAGCATTCTTCAGGCAGATGATAGGACTAGAAGGAATGGCCTCAACTTGTGCCAGGGGAGGTTCAGATTGGACATTAGGAAAAACTCCTACACTGAAATGGTTCTCGGGCACTGACAGAGGCTGCCCAGGGAGGTGATGAAGTCACCATCACTAGAAGTGTTTGCAAGATGGGCAGATGAAGCGCTCAGGGATGCTTCAGTAGTGGACAGGTACAGTTGGACTTTATGATCTCTAAGGTCTTTTCCAACCTAGGGATTCTATGAGTTCCAGCTAGGAATAAACCCTATCAAACTGCCAGCTGGAACTCCTTGGTATGACAGGGTTGACTTCTTCACCCTACGCCGCTGCAAGAGATACAGAAGACCTGCAGAACCAGAGAGAAGCAGCCCAGTACAAACCCCTCAAGTGAAACTAAACCCATATTATTCTAGAAGTGATGAAATGCCAGCACTCACTCTCTGTAGCCCCAAACAACAAGAAAAAGCCCTTGTTCAGATACTTTTTAACTGTCACAAAATGATGTAATGCATATAGTGTAATTATGCTTAAGTGCTTTCCATGTTAAATGTCATTTCAGTTATCACTTTTTAAATGCAATTTTTATTGAGTGCACAATAATAATTTAGCAAGTAAACAGGCAAGTTACAAGAAAAGAGTGGAAGTGCAGGGGGAGGTGGGAAAGCCTCAAGTGTGACAATGGAATGCACTGGGATACGCAGAGCTGTTACTTGTGAAAGCTCACAAAGAATTATCAAAAAGCCATAAATTACAAGGTTGCAAAATGCAATAAATTACAGCCTCTACAAAAGGCAGATAATGGAAATGAGAAAGGATAGAGGGAAGGGGGAGGAAGCTCCATAATTTGTCACCACTGACCCCAGACATCTGCACAGCCTGCAAAGAGCACTGGAATATTTGGGTGTCACGGTCTCTGCACAAACACTCCTCAAAGGCCAAGACAGGGTGAGGTTCAGGCATTATTCCCTGGTATTGGTGCAAACACAGGAGTCTTCCCTGCAGAAGATGTGTTTTACCCCCAAACATGCACTCTACCCTGCATCAAGCATCACTTGGGAAACCAAGGCAACTCCAGGCAGAATCGTAGATTAGAATTGTAGAATGGTTTGGGTTGGAAGGAACCTTGAAGTCTGTCCAGTTTCAACCTCCTGCCATGGTCTTCTGAGGCAATGGAAGAAGTCGCCCAGAGCAGTGGTGGCTGCCCCATCCCTGGAGGTGTTCAAGGCCAGGTTGGGTGGGCTTTGAGCAACCTGATCCAGTGGAAGGTGTCCCTGCCCATGGCAGGTGGGTTGGAACTGGATGGACTTCAAGGTCCCTTCCAACTCAAACCATTTCATGATTCTTTGACTCCCCACCCCCCAGCTGTGTGGGTGCCCAGCCCTTGGAACAAGTTGCCTAGAAAGGTTGCAGGGTCTCCCCCCCCCTCCTTGGGGATATTCCAAAGATGTCTGGCCAAGGGCTTGAGCAGCCCACTCCGGATGACCCTGATTGAGCAGGGATGTTGGATCAGATGATCTCCTGAGGTCCCTGCCAACCTCAACCATTCTGCAATCCAACATCCTTCCCAATTCCATATGACTGACCCCAGCTTTAGCATGAAAGGTACATGTAGCTGCTGAACCAAAGGTGGCAGCAAAGCTGGACAACCTCCTGCACAGCAAGCAGGAGTCAGCAGCCTGGAGATGCACCCCCCCGCTATGAGAAGACATGCTCACATGAGAAACTCTTCAGCACCAACATGTGCCTCACTGCCAAAGCCACAGGGAGGCAGGTGAGCCACTTCACGAGCAGGGAGGATGGTGCCAGGCACTGGGCGGCACCACTCCCTATCGATTTCATGGCCAGATGGGTCCCCGAGGATCAAACCCCTCAGGGTTTCAGGATTTTCTAAACAAAGCCACCAAGAGAAAGGAAAAATCCACTAGAGTAAAACCTACAAGCAAATCAAAAGCAGCCAAGTTATAAGAGGGGAGATGAGCAGGATCTTAATCTCTGGAAAATTAAATCAGAAGAAAATGGAACAAGCGCAAATCTTGGCTAACACAAAGCATCCGCCTTACAGGAGTGCGTGTGCCAGGTTTATTTGATTAAAACTTTTCAGGATGGGGAGAGATGGAAGAGAGGGGAGTGTTTTCATTACTGAAGTGGGAGCAAGGAGGAGGTAGCCCATAGCTGCTATAGGATCATTTTTGCTACTAATGGTATCAAATAGTCCCAGTGAATGCGAATAAAATGACTTGACAGGTTATTTCACTCCCTGGGGATGGAATTCTTTTTGCAGGAACTCCATGCAGGCTTCCAGGTGTCCATCCGAGCTCTGGGCAGAAGCTCTGAAATAGTCCAGCAGTTGATTTTACTGCCTCCAGACCTCAGGGAAGAGAAATCCAGCCTCAGTGCTTTGAGGGGTTGACAGGGAGCCCAAGATGAGGTTTTACTACTGCAGTGGCAAGCACTGGCTGTTCCTCAGCCAATGCCAAAAGGCTAGGACAGGCTGGACATTGCCAATGGCTCCTCAAGGGCCCTCTTGAAATGAGTTTGGCAGGGCTCAACTTAACACCCAATCTGTCCACTCTTTTCTCTCTGCCCAGTTCAAGACCCACCCTTTCAAATGCCACGGCAGCATCAAGAATGTCAGCTGAGGGACAAAATCAGCATCTCAGCACATGAAGGGGAAGCCTGGCTTGCTTGTGCTCATGTCTCTGTCACAGGAAAAGGGGCTGAAGAAACTCAGGCAGCAGAGCTGGCAGTGAAATGCAGGGCACACCAGGGTGAACCAGTGGGGCACAGGCAGCAGAGCTGGCAGCAAGCACTGCAGTCCTGATACCCTGGCAGCACTGGTCTCAAAGCAAGGGCTGCAGTGTCTCCACGTTCCCCTCCATCCCACACCTCCCAAGGGGCTCTGGCAGAAGTTGCTAATCAGGGCACAGTGCAGGCAGAGACCAGCAGGTGTTGGGCTCCAGCACTTTTGTCCCAGCAGGAGCCAAGCACCAGCACTTCCCCTGAACTAAAAAGAAATAAGTGTCTCTATTTTGGATGAGCTGGGGAGGGGCGGCTTCAAAAGTTCCAAAAAACATGAAGCAGAAAGTTACAGGGAATGCAGTTTCCATGGCAGGAATGGCTAACCCCAGCATCCCAGCGGTCCTGCCACCCTCTCCTCCATGCCCTGCTCCCTGGCCTCAAATTGCACTGCAACATAAAGACTACCTGCCCACAGGTCCCCAGTTCAGCCCCATCCCAGGAGCTCTGCCACCCACCCCCCTCCTGCCAGGGGCACTCTGCTCCTTACTCCCAGCTCTCCCTCAGCCCCACTCCCAGGTGACCAGCTAACAAGGACAGTGCTTTTAGAGTCCCCAAGCTTTTTAAGTTCATCAACTCTGCCAAGTGGAACTGAGTCTCTGAACTTTTCTAGAGACACCCAGTGGTGCTGCCAGCCTCTCCTGCAGACAGCCCCTCTCTTGGAGCCCTTAGATACTTTTGACTCGCTCTGGTTAAGCTCACATGCCCAATATTGCTGCCAGCTCTACCCTGCCCTTACCTGGAACACTCTGGCACCCACAAGGGCAGATCTCCAAGGATCTGGTACCTGGGACAGGACTTTTACAAGGTTCCCACACAGGCAACAAATGCTAAATAACAACTTGGGCACAGGAAGCAGGGAAAAACCCATCACCTGCCCAATAACCCTAAATCTGGTCCCCAGCCCACAATGCCTCCGACACAGACTCATCCCCACAGCATGACATCAGCTACAAACAGTGGTCTTTTGGTCTTCTCAGTCACCCCTCAGAGCTGCTGAGTTCCTCCCATCTCTTTCCTCTCCCATCCTTGTCCAGCTCTCCCCGAAACATCGAGGAGACAGAATCATCCCATGAGCTCTTGATTCTGAGAGACAGCAAGTGACAGCCCAAAAGCAATCAGAGCAGAGGACACAGAGGAAGGCAGGGGAGCTGGAGTCAGACTAAATCAGGAGTGCACACTTCCAAACAGCCCCTCCTGGGACAGGCTGTCCCCTCTCCACATTTCGGAACTGGGTATGGATTAGGGCTGCTGAACATCTCCATAAAAGTGAGCAGAAATCAATGATGTGCCATTCAAGCCCTTGAGATAATCCTATCTAATCAAAGGAATCTGGAAAAAAACAGCATCTTAAGGGCCATAAAGCACCAGAGGCTTATTCTCCTCATAAATACTGAGCTGACACCACCACCGCAACAGCCCCTTTGGCTTTTCCTTCCTCCTCTCCCATCCTTCCACTTGAATGCTCGGCTGCTGACAGCTCCTAATGACTTGGACTCCAATGCAGTCCCTGACTGCCTAATCAGGGTTATATTAACAAAGCTGTTATCTCATCCCACCTGACCCCAAAACATCCTCAGGAAAGCAGGACCCATGCCCAGCACCCCAGGGAAATGGGTACTTTCAGCAGCAGCCCGTGGCTGGTGAGGTCCAGCTCCACAGCACAAAACTAGCCTTGGGCAGCTGGAGGGAAATCCAGGCTCTGCTCAAGCCTAAGCAGAAGTCCTTTCACAGCAGATATGTTTTTCTTATTTCAACCTCTGGGGTCATAGAGGCAGTCTGTACCCTGTCCCCACCAAACCTTCCTCTGAGAGCTATCAGGACTTAACTCAGGCACACGACCATAACGAGGCACTCTCTTCACACTTTCCAGTTCAGAGGACAAGAAGATGGACAAGCCTTGTAAACATGATGAGCACCAGATGGATCTCTAGCCAGACCCCTCACCAGGCACAACATGTAGCACGCTTCCTCCAATATTGGGTCTTGGATCGCTGTCACAATTACTGCCTTAAAACTGTGTGCTAAGGTAACTCCTAGAAGCCCTGAAGACTTGGCAATGCCCACCTGAGAGGTGACCAGCAACACACATGTGTGATAGCCAAATGATGTTATCACAGAGGAGAAGGCCTGACACTTCCCCTGCTGCTGCTGTCCAACATAACCAAGGTCACCTGCCAGGACTTGCACTGCAAATAGGAAGCTGCTGAGTTCCAGGACATTTCTGCAGACAAGGTTACCACAGAAGATGACATCCTAAAGCTGAAGGAAGCATTGATGATCCTCTCACCCATGAAGGGGGATGTTCCTCACCAGAGACCTGGCAGCTCAGAGGAAGGATTGCTTCCAGGCAGCTCCCAAGGTAGCCCTCTTCACCTGTTTCACACAAGAAGATAACTAGTAATGGGACTGTGCCCATTTGTGGGACACCACCCTATCTGGAATAGCTCTCACGCAGGGTTTAGTCTTGTTTCCTGCACAAATGGCTTCACCAGTTTTGGCTTCCAGATTCCCAGGAGGCTCCCAGTTCACCCAGTCTTTCCCATGGGAAAAGCTCTTCATACTAATGAGAAATCCATCTGTTTCCTGGAAAAGCAGGACACAGCATGCAGCTGGGAGAGGTTTTTGGGACCTCTTCTCTCCTCTTGAGGGGTACTGGAGTCTCTACCGCCGCTCCCCCAGTGCTGCCAGCCTCCCTGGCACCCCTTGTGCTGCAGCAGAGCCCTTCTCCCCTCTTTCCCCTCCAACAGGACAAGGAGGGTGGGAATAGCAAAGCCAAGGGGAAAAACAAAACAACAAAGCACCGTATAATCTGCCTATTTCACCATTTGGCAGAGGGGATTTTTTAATCATTTAATAGTTTTAATCCTTTATCAGATGCTCATCTAAGAGGATTTTGCTGCACATACAAGATTTGGTACAAATTCATTTGCAGTAAATATACTCGTTTAGCAAGTTTATTTCCTGCCTGGGCATTGAGTGGGGCAAGTTGGCTGCTCCCTGACAAAAGTGGCAAGACCTTGCTGGAACTCCTCTGTGCTGCATTTCTCCTGATTTTTTGCAAGTCAGCGTCTGGCATCAGCATCTGCCACTGGTCATCCTCACAGCTTAAGGTCCCACAGACAGCAGGACACAGCTCCAAGCAGCACCCCCACCACAAGGGCATCTTCTCCCCCATCCTACTGACTCAGTGCTACTGGAGACTTTGTGTCCCCTTCTACACCTGTAACTAAAGGGGACCATGGCACAGGCTGTCACACTGCCCCACCACCATCCACATAGGAGCAGGCAGTCATGGTCCAGACCCACTAGCCCTCTCCCAAGAATATTTTGGGAGATTAACAAGTCTGGATGAGGTTACTTCGTGCCTCTGTACTTGGCACTGGTGAGGTCACACCTGAAATCCTCTGTTCAGTTTTGGGCCCCTCACTACAAGGGCACTGAGGGGCTGAAGGGCACCCCGAGGAGGGCAACAGAGCTGGGGAAGGGGCTGGGGCACAAGTCCTGTGAGGAGAAGCTGAGGGAACTGGGATTATATAGCCTGAAGAGGAGGCTGAGGGGAGAACCTGGTCATGGTCTACACCTCTATGAGAGGAGGTTGCAGCAAGGCAGGTGTTGGTCTCTTGATCCCAGTAAGAAGGGACAGGACAATAGGAAACAACCTCAAGTTGCATCAGGGAGGTTTAGATTGGATATTAGGAAAATCTTTACTGAAAGAGCAGTGAAGCACTGGCAGAGGCTGCCCAGGGCAGTGGTGGAGTTTCCATCCCTGGAAGGGTTCAAAGACATGGCACTTCAGGACATGATTCAGCAGGCACAGTGGGGTTGAGCTAGCAAGAAGCACCTGCGTTGGGTGCTAATCTGACAGGAGGTGGTCTGGAGACCACTTGAGACATGGGACTCCAGCAGGGAGTATCACCTTACTTGCTACCTGCCAGCATCAGCACACAAACTGTTAGGTTAATCTGCTTTCCCAAAGACAAAGGAAAGCACAACTGTGACTAAAACATCCTCTCTTGTTCACAGAAACTGCTGCAACAGTGGCTGCTCAACAACATCCACACTCACTGCAGCCCTACCCAGCAAGCAAACCCTGCAGCTGAAATCCTCAGTTCTCCAGCTGTTTAGGGGAGGAAATAGGAACAAACTGGGGTCTGAGGCTCTCAACTCACAACTAGCCAGAAGACACCATCTATATTGCAAGAGCTCTGTATGCATGCAAGGCAACTGCCAACATACAGCAAAGGTTTTCCAACTTGAACACAATTCATAGAATGCAACGATACTTCTTTAGATGGCTTAAAGCAAGAACTTGCTGCAGGGCTGATAGTTTATGTTGTCTGTGTGCTTTACTTTATTTGCTTTTGGCCAGATTCTTAGAAATACCCTGCAGGAATTGAAGCTAGATCCCCCAAATGCCAGCTCCATGAATTAACCAGCGGTTCACCCCACTGCCGGCCTCTCTCCTCTCATCTCACAACCTCTGATCTTCATCTAGAGAACAGAAGGAAAATCTTCAGTTGTCAGGGAACGCACAAATACCCATCTTTAAGGTTTGTACAAAGGGATCCTTTAAAAAGAAATGGGACAAAGTATTTCCCTGACACTTGATACCTCTTAGAGCAAAGCCCAAGAGACAAGCTTTTGTGTTTACAGACCAGGGAAGAGGACAAGCAGCATCAATGCCAGCACAATACTCTTTTTTTCTGGGTTGTAACATCCTACCACCGAGCACCTCAGCCAGACACGGACTAAGAGCCGGGGACAAGGAGTCGTCCTTAACCTCCACAAGCTGCCAACAAACCAAGTCACACTGCTGCACGGCTTTTGGATGGAAGGGTTAATCAAAACACAGGAGTGGGCTTGGCTGGATTTACACCAGGAGCTTCCACCCAGCAAGCTGCCTTCCTTTCTCTAGGACACCACTGACAACCCCAGATGCACAGTCAGCTTTAGACAAAGAAGAAAACAGCTTTTTGACTGCCCAGTGTGCAATTCCTGCTGCAAGTGCTGTGGGGCAGAGAGCACATCTCCCCGGGCAAGCGGAATGCACCACACGGGCTGCAGCTCAGCATCAACTAACTTTACTGGAGCATAAGTAAGTCACAAAATTATCGTGGCCAGCTCAAGCCATGGTTAATTCAAACAAGCCCACCAGTTTCTGACAGCTCAGTTTGAACGCTCTGGTGCTTGAAATGCAAAATACTACATAGTCCATTACCCTGTGCCTGCAGAGAATTATATCTTGGGTTTTGTAGTTTATTCAACAAATCCAATAGACTGATCCTATCCTATTCCCTCTGCCTTTAAGACAATCCAAGAAACCATTTACTTTCCTCTTTCCACATGGATGGCAGCAGTGATAGGTGCTTTGGGAGAGAGAGTGCCCACTAACATTTATTTATGGTCCAGCAGTGGCTGCAGCGTGCTGAGTGCTGCCTGCGAGATTCACACCCTGCCCTGCATCCCTACCCTTCCTAAGGCCTCCTTAACCTTTAGGTTTGGGATAACAAGAGCCTAAGAAAAGACTTCCTGGGGTGAATTGCCTCCTGCACTTCTCCAGAAGAGCTTGTGCTGGCCCCTTCCAAAGACCAGACACCACCCTAGGTCAGTGCAATCCAACTTTGACAGCTGCTAAACCCCACTTTGTGGATGGTGAATCTAATGCATGAAAAGGTGAAGTGCTTTAGGTCTGGCAAGCAAAGCGAGCCTTAAAAATATACTTCCTGCAAGAAATACACTGCCAATATTTTGGGTCTCAAGATCCAAGGAAGAAGCTGCCCCTGGAACTCATTGAGAGTCACAACCAAGGCAATGCTCTACTCTTTCACCAAGGTGCTGAGCTTCAAACTGCTCAAAGGACCAAACAACCCCCAACAACTGCGATGTCTTGAATCCACAGCTGGATTCAGATCAAAACTGAGCAAAGAGCTGCTGCCCAGTTTGATGGGCAGACCAAGCCCCAGCCCAGGAAGCAGCCAGGCTCTTATTTCTGTGGGTCCGCAGGGCAAATTAAAAAATCTGCTGTTTAGAGCTCTTACCTCTGTGCAAAGACAGATCTGATGCAGTCAGGTAACAATGTGTATGTGCCATCTCCAGGGAATTTATTTTTCCCCCATTTGCCAAGATAAACAGCATACCAAGCGTGAAGCAGGGAGGAGACAAGGCTGATTTAAGTGATTTCACTTTGCAATTTTTCTCTGTTCTTTTTAAGTCGCTTATCCATTTCAGGGCTCAATATTCGTCTCTTTCCCTAATTAGAAAATCGCTAATCTGCTCTGAAAAATGTAAAAGTGAGTCTTGCTTACGTGCGTTGCTTGGAATATGCAAGTGCATTGGGTTTTGTGTTGCATCCAAGCTCTTTTTAAAAAGCTTCTGGTGGCTCCAGCTGGCATCACTTGCTCCTGTTGATCCCTCCCCCAGTCCACTTTCAACCCCTTGGTGAGAAGCAGTGCTAAGTGTACCTAGCACCTTCAAAAAATTATTCCTGCTCTATTCCCAGTATACATTAAAACTCCAGCACCCATTTAAGTAACATTCTCATCTCTTTCTCTGCCTGGCAGAGACCTTCCAAGCAGAACAGGGCAGCCTTTCCCCACCACCTCCCCAACACCAGCAGCCCAGAAGCTCTAGGCAGGGACAAGAACGAGCTATGAAGGTGGAAGCTCAAGAAAAGAGACTTTTAAAACCAGACAGATTGCTAAGGGTTCAATAGCATCACTGAATTACCCTGATATTCCACCCACAAGACCACATTTGGTGCCAGGGATCAGCAAGAGTAGGGCAGCTCTACATAAGAGCCATGGGCGACCACAAGATAGCCCTCACTGACCTGGCACAGTCCCACCAAGTCTGAGAAAGGCTGGATGGTGACAGGTCCCAGCCCCACACAAAACAAGGTGACAAGGCAGGGCCAAGGTCTATCCACTGTGCTCAGTTACGAGCAAGAAGAGAGCACCAAAACAAAAGCTGTAGAGGTTACCTGCAATGTAAGTGCAAAGTCCCTCCAGGAGACAGGGTCAGATGCCAAGCTACCTACAAGGTCCATTCAGGAGATCCCAGCCAGAGGCAGATCACAGTAAAGACCAGCAATGTGAATCTGGACTGCACCTAGAATACCAGCAGCAGAGACCAGACCCAGGGACACAAACACCTACCCCAGCACCCTGAGCTTAAATGAAGCTCCTGAGGGTGGGGCAGGGCTTATGGGTCCCAGGTGAGGCTGGTTAAGGCAGCTGAGGCCCATTAGCACATCAGGGTCCTTGCAGCTGGTCATCATCCACCACTTCCCCACCGTGTGCGCTGGAGGAGGCAGCGGGGGAGGCAGGGACAGCTGGATAATTCAGCCTAGTGCAGGATGGACTGCAGACCAGACCGAGCAGCTCCCAGACCAGCACTGCCCCACGCATCAGGAACACAATGCCTGCTCCGAGGTATAAATCCAACTGTCCCGAAGGCCAGCAGCTAGTGGCCTTAGAGAGCAGTGTCTAGCCTGGGTGATTCATCACTACCCTTTCATGGAAGAAATCCCATTAAGCCCAGAGGGTGAGGGGCTGGTCATTAACAGCTCATCCTGAGCAAGCAGAGATCAGGCAACAAGTGCGTGCACCTGCAGAATGGGGAAGGAACCCCCGTCAGAGCATGTAACCCTTAAATCCACGGCACTGCTCAGCCAGCAGTTGACACTGTATTAAGAAAAAAACAACCCACCCACACACTGCACAACCTGCAATCAGTGGAGAAAATGAATCGGGAGCAGCTGGACTGCAGTGCTCCAAGCCTCACCTCTCACACGGCCCCCACCACCTCAGAGAACACTCCAGAGACCTCGTGCCCAGCAGCGTGCCATCACTATCGCCTGGGTAAAGAACCATCACCTTCCCCTGCCCATCGCCGCCGTTCTTTTAGGGGCTTAATTTTTCATCACTAGCGTGCCAGGACAATAAAGATCTCTTGCCTACCCAGCACAAAAGTGGAATTGAAGACAGCCCAGCAGTGTCCTGGCCAGGACGGCCGTGTGCTGCCCAGCCAAGCCAGCCGACTCCTCACCCTCTGCACCACTTTCCCAAGTGTTGTCACTGTGCTCTGTCACGCTTGGTTACCTGCACATTAATATGAGCAGCCGCTTGCCCTCCTCCAGTGCCTGCTGTCAGCAGCGGCTCTTACGCTGCGCATCTTCAGCTTTTTTTAATCCACTTCAGTGCTCTTCTAACCAAAGCTCGCCCCAGCCATCCCAGGGCCCTCACTCGCACCTCTCCTCCTCCGGCTCTGACCGAGGGCAGCACTGCAATGCCTCACCACCTTGCTAAGAGATCTGTACGTGGCTATCATGCACCCCTCACTGAATCCCTACAGCCACTTGCTGAAGCCACGTACCCAACACACCCCTCATCTTGTTGCAGACGTGCTGGCTGTGCCTGTCCTACAGGAACAGAACCAAAGCCAGAGGAAGAAATTGTGTGGATCCAACTAGCTACAGTCGGAGTCCTCACATTACGCTGTTTCCCAGGGATGCTATATGGTCGCAACCTTTTCATAACCAACTCCTTTGCTGGGAAGAAGAATACAACTTAAATAGTAATCAAATAGTGTCCCATCCTATAGTTCCCAAAGGATGAGCCAGGGGAGGGTTAGGCTGGATATGAGGAAAAGGTTCTTCACTCAGAGGGTGGTGGAGCTCTGGAACAGCTCCCCGGGGAAGCAGGCACCACACCAGGCCTGACAATATTCAGACACAGCGTGAATGTTGGGGTTGTCCTGTGCAGGGACAGGAGTTGAACTCATGAACCTTGTGGGTCCCTTCCAGCTCAGGACATTCTGTGATTCTATGAACATTTTGGGGAAAATGAATCCAAGGCAGACACACACATCTGGCAGCTACACAGACAGGTTTCCACGAATCCTCTCCTGCCTAGACTGCTTGCCGGAGAGGAAGGGAACACAGCTGCCATCATAAACCTTCCCAGGCAAACCGCCCCGCTTCATTATAGTTTGTCACCTGCTCAGGGAAATCACTTGTCACAAAAATTTTCTTTTCCACTTAATGACTTCAAACTCAATTTGCGGCTTGGCTCAGTGCACGACGGCTGAGGTGCCTTTCAACCTGAGTGTGCGCTTTCCCTGGGTATGAGCTGAGGGCTGGATGTATCACGAGGGCATCTTTTGCTCAGGATGCAGAGCTGTCATAAGCTCAGTGTAATTAAAGGTCTGACTCAGCAAAACACACCAAGCCTACTCATTGTGAGCCCACACTTACTGTTTAATAAGGATGAGGTGAGTGGAACTGGGGCTGGTCAGGAACGGGAGGTCAAGACAAGTGATCAGGAGAGCAAGGCAGAGGAAGAGGCGCTCCATTTGGCCAGACTTATAGTATTTACACAACAGTGTACGGTCTGCTGGTGGTGGGGCCAGGATCAGTCCAAAGCTTTTCTAGAAGTTGCCCAAAAATGCAGAATTCCCTCAGCAGGAGGACCACGAAGATGATCTGAGGGCTGGAGCACCTCCCGTACAAGGACAGGCTGAGAGGGTTGAGATTGTTCAGCCTGGAGAAGAGAAGGCTGCAGGGAGACCTTAGAGCAGCTCCAGTACTGAAAGGGGCTGCAGGAAAGCTGGGGAGGGGCTCTTGATCAGGGAGTGCAGCGATAGGATGAGGGGAATTGCAAGAAAGGATTACCAACAATGACCCTGGCTGGTCCAGAATTGCCTGTTAAAATTCCATGTGTTAATGCTGTTGAATGTAAGTGTCAGGTAAGTGAACATCAAGTCCCACATTCCCAGTGAAATAAATAGATCCCGTGTTATGATGGAGCAGAAGCAAAACCATTGCTAGGACTGAAGCAAAGCCATGATTTATTTATCTCGTTTGCACTGTTCCTAAGTAGCTGTACACAGTAAATTAGGTAAAGTTAAACATACATCTTGTTATGTTAGCAGCCCAACGACAGCAATCACACCTTTTCTAAAAGCAGAAAATATTGAACAGGCGACTAACGGATTGGCTTGAGAATACCTTCCACCCAGGTGCTTCCTCCTCTATGGCCAGGATCTCAATCCTGCAGGTGCTTGGCAGGATGGATGGAGCACGGGGCTGGTCCTGGCAAGGTGCTGCCCCTGCCAGGTAGCAGGCTGAGGTTACCCCCCTGCTCTATTTGGCTCAGCAGCCAGCAGACTGAGCATGTTGTCAGGAAAGCGCAGCTCAAATTAGCACGTTAGCAGAACTGCCAAGAATTGAAAGCCCGATGCAACCAGCTAAACACTTGAGATTTGCTCCAGTGGCTGCTGGAGTAAACCCCGCAGAAGCCGCAGAGAACAGAGCGTGCTGTCTCAGCGACACAAGAGCATGCCTCCAGCCGGCAATCTTGCCCCATGCTAACGCTGACCCAAGGCAGCGCTGTGCAAAAGCATCAGCCTGGGCTAATAAAGGGTGCTGTGTACACGGAGAGAGCACTCTCCATGAATCCTGCTCCAGAGTTGCAACCTCATCCCTGCATCGTTCCCCTCTGCTGAGCTGACCCCGCTCTGGCACGGCAGCGGTGAGGAGCACCCCGCAGCGCTGCTGCCCCACTGGCACCCAACCTCAGGGGCCTGGGGTCTCCAGCAGCCAGACCACCATGCGTTCTCCTCCTCCTCTCCATCTCCCCACCCAGAAATACAATGAAGATTTAAGAGAAAAGGAAAACTTAAAAACACTTTATCATCAAGAGTTAAAACTACTTTCCTCAGCCGACCGCAAGGCAAGCAGAGGGGACAGTGTTTACTGCAACGTACAGCTGGAAAGTGAGATGCTGCTTTAGAGGAAGAGCTGCTGCTTTCAACATGTTCTTTAATCCCCTGTAACAGAGACTTATTTCAGCTCCTCTCGCTGCAATGCATCCTTAACTTACTAGTAACCCCACTACATTAGTTACACAAGCAACCAGTTCCCTTCTAATTGGTTTATAAGACAGCAGGCCTCCCTTTTTAATGGCTGATTAATTCACACACTTCTCAATGCGATTCACTTGTCTCTGCAGAGATGCAGCAGGGAAGCCTGAGGCTTCCATGGAAGGGAAGGGATTGACACCAGAAAAAAAGGTGACTTGTGATCCAGCTAAACCTAAACCAGCCAGCAGCTTCTCCTGGTAACCTCCCCACCACCACCACCTTGCCAACATTCGGGGAAATGAAGATATTCTGATTTGAGGCAATATGCAATGTTCATCAAGGAGATAGGGCTCATTTAGTTTTCAATTTTTCATTTACCTCCAGGTTAAATCCAGGCAGGGAGCCTGATGTTGAAAGGAATTGAAACAACTGTTTTAACACAATCCAGCTTCCTTCACAAAACTCTTCCATCTCCCAGTCTGCTGCCAAGAGAGAGTCCGAACTGGACAAGAATAGGGAGATTAGACAGAAACAAAAGCTGGAGTCAGCACAAGGCTGGGTTCACACAAGCACGGCTTTCACCCGCTGTCATTTTGCTGTTTGTTGTCTGCAATCCCTTTAAGGTGGCTGTAGCTCGCAGCCAGCATAATCCTGATTTTGTAAGGGTTTGGGGATTTTTTCCCCCCTCCCTTCCTTTTTCACATTGCCAGCAATTGATTTCATTTAACATTTTCATTCTTCTGCCCGCTGTAAATAACCACTTGGCAGTTGAATTTCTCAAGTAGAACAGGCAGCGGCTGCTTACTCCCTTCCTGGCAGCTGGGGGGGAATCTGGCAAGCGCTAAAGCAAGGAGCTGTTTCAAGTAGCTTTGAGATGTGCAGGAGACTACACGGGTAGTACTCGGAGGGGAAAAAGTCACAATACGGAAAGGCCGAGAACTTCTTTTTGAGACGCCTAGTGAACTTGGTGGCCGAGAGAATGAAGTCACAGGTTAGAGCCGAGCATTTCCCACCCAGCTGGTGGCCCTGCACAGCGAGGGATGCCAGCAGAGCAGGGCACTGGCTGCTGCAGTTGGTTGGTACCAGTAATCTGGCAGCACGTCACTGCACTTAAACCAGCACGCAAGGTGCAACCCAAAGAGAAGACAACCCACCCTGCCGCCTCCACACGCTCTGCAAACCCAACGTGCTCTGCAAACCCAACGTGCTCACTGCCACACTCTGGTGTGCACACCAGCAGGCTGAGACCCTGCATCAGTGCTTCTTGCACCAGCCCTGCTTTCCTCCCTGGGAGCCCAGCACCGATTCCCATCAAGTCCAGCCAGACAAGATACCCATGATCTGCAATAATCTCCCATCGTACCAGTGCCCTGTCCAATCCTGCCGGCTGGGCTGGGCAAAGCAGCTCCAACCTGCCAGGGGATTTCTAGACCTGAGATGCAAAGAACTCCGCTTTACTACCCAATTTAGCAGGCACAAATTTCTGTTCTGGCTCATAATCCTAAGAAATCCCTGACCTTGCTAGAGTCAGACAGACTTCGGGCCAGAGCAAACGTCACTGTAAGTCAGCCTTCACGTTGGAGTAACAGAGGAGTCACAAAATCAACGACAACTGGCACCAGATGAACTCCCTGGGTTCATCTTAGTCATGCCAGCACAGCATCCATGTAACTCCTTTAGGCTTCAAACGGTCTATGGGAGCTTACAGAGGGAGGAGAGGAAAGAGAGGAAAGGGAGAGGGGAGAGGAGAGAGAAGGGAGAGAAGAAAGAGGGCAGGAGAGAGGAAAGAGGGGAGAGAAAAGAGGGGAGAGAAGAAAGGGGAACTGCTGTCCCACACTTGCCAGGCTGCCCCCAAACAGAGGAGCTCCCCGTACAAGGCTTTGCTGCCATCCAGGAGAGGCCGAGCTAAGCACACCACAGCCACAACTATCAAGCAATGGAACGGGTATTTACCACCCTGAACGGCTGCGTGCATAGCTAAGCGAGCGCGAAGTATTAATAATGATTAATTTGTAAAGGCTGCTTTTTAGCTTTTGTTCGGAAGAAGTCAGCATATTCGGAGCAGAGCCATTAACAGCACCAACAAGGAGAGCTCATACCACAGGCTACATGGCCTAATTCCACCCTGTTTTTTCTGATGCTGCAAAAAAGCTGCAGTAAAAGACACCGGCAGCGCCAGGATGCTGGCACACCCCGGCCCCCACCTCGCATCTCAGCCCTGCAGTGCTCCTCAGCGAGAGCTGCTCGCTCCCCCGCAGCTCCCTGCCCCTCCAACCCGTGCTGGGAACCACAGCGAACGCCTTGGAAAATGCCCCTGCTGAACTCGCAGAGGCAGAGTGGAGCCGGGATGACAAAATCAGAGCTGGCAGCTCTCTGCAGAGCAAAGCCCAACAGTAGGTTCACCTCTCCCTTCCCCTCACCAACCTACCACGAGCAGGAGGGCTTGGCGAGGAGGACGGCGCAGATGCCAGGCAAAGGAGGGCAGGGGCACTGCTAATGCTGCGACACTGTCTCCTTGCTCCCAAAAAGCATTCACGAAAGGCACAGGCACTCAGCTGATGCAAGCAGAAGCTCTTCAAGAGCCCCTTGATTCGGTTTAATACACAGAATAAAACGCTTTGCTCTCCCTTCAGAAATACCCTGGGGACATGAAGGGGTGCAGAAGGAGCTCAGCCAGGGTCCTGGGCAGGTGCTTGAGGCAGCTTGGCCCTTGACATCCATCGCCCTCTCTCTGCTGCCCCCCACACCTGCTCGCTGAAGGGTAAATAGAAAAAGGCAACCTGGATCCCAGCACAACTCAGAGCCCACTGTGCTAAACAGGACTAAAGCTGATTTTCTATTCTTTTCTTTTATTATATTTATTTTAGCAACTTCGCTTCACCCCTTTTTGTCCCCCAGCAGACAAACAGTGGAGTAGAGCAAGCACGGATAATTCTCATCCCATTTTATTTTATTTCTCTGTGGCGTTTCTCTGTTTGCTTTGGAGAGGAGGGGGTTGTTGGAGCATGTGTATTGCTTTGCAATTACAAATTAGCTTTTTAAATGAAGTGTGCTGCAAGGGGCCTGATATGCCATGTGCGAGCGTGCTCCTCAGCCTCTGATGAGAAACAAAAGTGGAAAAAAACCCCACCCTACAAACAAGCACCTTGCTGCTGCGCACAGAACCCAGTCTGAGCAGGGAGCTCTGTGCCAGTGCTTGTGCAGGACAAGGAATGGGTACAGCCCCGGGCTCCTCCTGGGAGCTGGGTTCCTACAGCCAGCAAGGAAGGGGTTTTTGCACAGTAAATGGAAGCACTTGACAGCAAGAACCAGGTCAAAGCAGAGCTCTGCTCAGGCTTCAGGAAGGCTCTGAGCAGCGTGGAGGAGAGAGACAGGGAAAGAGCACTCTCCTCTCCCATCACAGAATCATGGAATGGATTGGGTCAGAAAGGACCTCAAAGTCCATCCAGTTCCACCCCTGCCATGGGCAGGGACACCTTCCACTGGATCAGGGGCTCATGCAACCTGGCCTTGAACACCTCCAGGGATGGGGCAGCCACCTTTATCCCATCAAGAGGGGCCAGTTTTCCCCTGACCTGTAAATCAAGAACCCTCCCGTCAGCAGGGGAGTTCCTGGAAAGCTGGATTTTACGTGTTCCAGAGTACAAAGGTAGGACGCTGATGATCACTTATTTCCCATCTCTCTTCCATGAAAATCCTCAGTGGCTGTAGCAGCAAAGCCAGGTCCCACACACATTTCCCAAGGGTTTTGGCACTGTGGGTCACCACCACGCTGAGAATGTGCAGGTTTGCTCTAGATCTGACACCTCTGAGGCAGCTGCTGATGGGAAACACACCCCTAAGAGCAGTTCTGAAAAGGCGATTTGATACGGTTTCAGCCTGCCCACGTATTCAGGAAACCAGTAATTGCATGTGAAGTCTGGAACCACCTTTCCTGATGGCTCTTCCTAGCGAGCTGAGTGAGTACCTTATCGTTGACAAATACTCAGTCGTAGATGTGCAGTAGCTATGTCCCAGCCTCTCTTCCTTCATCACCTGCAATTGTTCCAGTGGCAAGTCAAACGAGCTTCACCGGCACGGGTTTTCAGCAAATGCTATCAGATATTTAGCACAAAATGAAAAGATGACAAATGATCAAATGCGGTTGCATCTACAGTCTGCTGCTCCCAGACAACCGACAGAACACAAACAGCAACGTTCACCTCTCCAAGAGCAGCCATTCAGCTCAACAGCTGTAATTAAAAAAACACTCTTCAAATGAAACAAAACTAAAAAAACTCTTGCTCGTTACTCCCTGCGCTCAGCAAACATCAGTCCGGAAGCCAGTTCTCATGGCTGGGCGAACACAGAGAGCTTGGCTCAGATCACCACCATGAACCTTCTCATACCATTCTGAGGTTTCCCTACAGCTGAAGCTTTTTAGACATATCCAGGTATTTATGGTTTATTTTGGCTTAGGAGAAGGGTAAGAATCTACTTGAGGCATCTTACAAAGAGTTCCCAAATCCTCCTTTCCAGGTCCTGACTGCTTTGCCCTTTCACTTCACTGGTGTCTGCCCAACTCAGCCAACCATTAAGGAACATATTCTGTAGCACTAACCTGCCATCCGTGGCCTCCTGCTGCTGCTGTGCTCTCCTCTGTCCCTTATCTGTGAAGGACTTTGCCTGCTCAGAGCATTAGTGATGGGTATTTTCCACCAACCCCCTTCTTCTGCCTGGCAGAGCTGGATGTATTTTTAAGGCCTATATCAACCACTTTTGTCCTTTTAAAGGCTGCCAAGTTTTTCCTTAGCGCTGCTAAATTAGGACCCTCTGAACATCTAGACATTGTGATTTTGTGTTTAAGAAAACAGAATCATAAAATTATGGAATGGTTTGGGTTGGAAGGAAACTTAAAAGCCCATCCTATTCCAACCCCTCTGCCATGGGCAGGGACACCTCCCACCAGATCGGGGGCTCCAAGCCCCATCCAGCCTGGCCTTGAACACCTCCAGGGATGGGGCAGCCACCACTGCTCTGGGTGACCTGGGCCAGGGCCTGCCCACCCTCACAGCAAAACATTTCTTCCCAAGATATCATCTCAATCTCCCCTCTTTCAGCTGAAAACTGTTCCCCCTCATCCTGTCCCTGCACTCCTGATCAACAGCCCCTCTCCAGCTTTCCTGGAGCTCTTTTCAGTACTAGAAGATGCTCTAAGGTCTCCCTGGAGCCTTCTCTTCTCCAGGCTGAACAAGCCCACCTCTCTCATCCTGTCCCCATATGGGAGGTGCTCCAGCCCTCGGATCATCTCCATGGCCTCCTCTGGACTCACTCCAACAGCTCCGTGTCCTTCCAGTGCTGAGGCCTCCAGAACTGAATGCTGGGCTCCAGGTAAAACTAAAACTCATGCTTTGTAAAAAACTGTCCGAGTTCTTCTTCCTGCCCATCACTAAGCCTGCAGCAGCACGCAAGTTCAGTGTAGGAAGAATAAAAAGCTACCTCGAGATTCACAGCATATTAAAATTAACAGCCACTGCAGTCAAACGTTGTACCTCTCTCCAATCTCATTATGAACGGCTCGTAACATAAACCAGGATCCACTTCACAATATTTCATGGAAGGATCCACATGGAAATACAGAAAAGACAAATATATGACAAAGTTTGCTTGAGTAAAGAACAGGAACATGAGGGAAAGGAGAGGAGCCGGATGGCCAGGGAGACACTAGCCAGCGTGCTGCTTCTGTGCACGGAGCAGGCTGCACCCCACTCCCAGCTTCTGCCCCCGAGAACACCTCTCAGTCACAAGTGCAACACATGGAAAGCTCAGGTCCGGGTTTCCTGCTCCAGATCCAAGAATAAAATAGGGAACAATAACAGCAAAATAAATAAAGACACTCTAAGCCTGGGGCAAACCAAGCGGGCTACGGGCTCTCGTCTTTGCCAAACAGTCATGCAATTGGTGTCCTAGTTTGTCCCCATCATCTGTGGTTAATTGAGCTCCTGAGGGTTTCTTGACCTCGTTTCCCAAGACACAACCCACAGCTCTGCCCTTCCTGGGAGCCTCACTTCAACAAGCCCCCAGCAATCCCTCTGCATGTGGAACGCATACGCACCAGCCTCAGCTTCCCACACTGCACAGCCAGCCAAGCTAATCCCATCAGCCAAAAAGATGACTTATTCTCATGAAATGCAATAGGAGACAGCTCTAGAGGGGCTGTAGAGACCCTAGAGAAGAGCCACGGACATTGGGGCTACCCCACATCACAGTTCCCCTGCCTTTTGCCTATAAGCAGTTCCCAACCATGCTCTCCTTCCCACCCACGCGCGATCTAGCTCATCTCAGTCAACTCATATGAAGGAGAAGGGAGGTAACTGCTCCGGACCAAACTCCTCCACTTGCGCACCTTCTGAAGTCCAAATTCCCAAAGCTATCCTTCGAATCATAGAATCTGTAAGGTTGGAAATGAACTTTAGGATCATCCAGTCTGACCATCAGCCCAATGCCACCGTGCCGAGCAGCTAAGGTCCCTGGAGCTGTTTAGTCTGGAGAAGAGGAGGCTGAGGGGAGACCTCATTGCTCTCTGCGGCTCCACGAAAGGAGGTTGTGGTGAGTTGGGTGCTGGGCTCTTCTCCCAAGTAACAAGTGATAGGACGAGAGGAAGTTACACCAAGGAGGTTTAGATTGGATATTAGGAAAAATTTCTTTACCAAAAGAGTGGTGAAGCACTGGCAGAGGCTGCCCAGGGCAGTGGTGGAGTCTCCTTCCCTGGAGGAGTTCAAAGGGCACAACAAGTCTCCCCTAACGCCCCCTTTTTTCTTCAGTAGTGACTCCTTTGAGAAAGCAAGGGTGGTTTCTGCCTCAAAGCACACCCATCTGGCTCATCTCATCCATCCAGGCCAATTGAGTTCGCTAGACGTTCAGCAGCCCAATGTTTCTCAAAGAAAAAGTGGTGCTGTCAAGAATTGCAACAAGGGAAATTGCTCTGGTAGAAAAACCTGGCAGCACTTGTAGCCTGGGAGCACACAAAGCCAAGCTGAGAGTAAGAGGAAGCTAACTGAGAAACTGGTGAGCTCTGGGAAAAAGCTTCCAGCCCCATTTTGCCACTGGAAATCCCTTCCAGCAGGAAAGCTGTTCACAAGAGCTCCCTGGGACTCGGCTAAGAGGAGGATAGAAAGTGGGGGAAGAGATACAGGGGGAAGCATGGGCTATTTGGAATAGACTGAACCACAAAATCCTTTTTCAAAGCCAATTACAACCATGCACTGAGGGCAGAGACTTCATCCATGCAGAACCAGACTGGAGACACCAGCTCCCTGAACAGCCCCCTCATCGCACTGATCCTCTGCAGGCAGAGGCACCAAAGGGAACAGCCAGAAGTATGTTATTTCTCACAGTCATTCCCCCCAAAACCACCATCCCCTTTAGTCCTTGGCAGCCGTGCCTCCTCCCTGCAGCTGCTTGCTTTGAGAAACACACGGAGCTCCAGCGCAGCCTCCAGCATCACCAAGCGCTCCGCACAGGGAGAGGGCACGGCCAGAAGCAGCGCTCATCAGGCTGGCAGGCACAGCCCCAGCCCGCCGCGGAGCTGGATGCGGTTGACTTGGATTCGCCCTCTCCCAGGAAATGATTGTGATTGTCAGAGGAGATTGGGATATGATTATTAATAACACCACCACAAGGAAAAATAGAAGGCAATCAGCTGAGTGGGGCCAGGAGAGGAAGTAGGGAGGGTTTGCAGCGTTAGCGCTGGATTCTGCTCAAGGCTGCGAGTACCTTGCTACATGTGTGAGGCTGTGAGGCAACTCTATTTTGCTTTCCCAATGAACAAATTCCCTGGATGCCATGCAGAGCAAGTTAATAAACAACAGCAGAAGCTGAAAGGAATAAAGAAGCACAGGCAACAGAGCTGGGTTTGAACAGGCGATTTGCAGAGAGTGCAAACTGGGGAAAGTTGCTCAAGAGAAACATTCTTACACCAAAACTAGGCATAAGAGAGCATATAAAATGGACAAAAGGAGCTCAAAGTGAGATTTCAGGGCCCCATCTATTATTGCTTTCATAAAAAGAAAATACACAGGCAGCCTCATTAGGCCTCTAAAAGCCAGAAGAGCTGTGTTTTCAGAGCGACCGCAGGGGTTTCTCGTGCATGAGATGACACACGGTTCATGGTTTTGAGTGTAGAGACAGGAGATAGTGGTGCTCTGGCTTCTCTGCTCACTCGGCCACCCAAGCAGAGGGCCCTGGGTCAAAGCCATTCACTGCCTTCTTATCTCCCAAAGGCAGAGAGGACACTCTCTGTGGCGGGATCACAGCAGCAACCAGCCTGGAACATGCTCACCTTGGCACCTTCTCCTGGCCTCAAAGCCTTCCCTATCCTGCATGCAGAGGTCCCAGATTAAATCACTTGCTTCTCTGTCCCAGGCTGCCCAGAGCAGTGGTGGCTGCCCCATCCCTGGAGGTGCCCAAGGCCAGGCTGGATGGGGCTTGGAGCCCCTGATCCAGTGGGAGGTGTCCCTGCCCACGGCACGGGGTTGAAACAGGATGGGCTTTGAGGTCCCTTCCAAGGCAAACCATTCCGTGATTCTATGGCACTGGCACTAGAATTTTCGTTTTATGCTGTATTTGAGAGACAACGTGTTCTGGTAACAGCAGACAGAGCCCAAGACAACACAAATTAAGCCCTTGTCTGAATGGATGCGAACCTCTCCTCTCTGCTCCTCTTGTACTAGAGAGATGGCTGCAAGAGAGGAGGAGTAGGAGGAGGAAGGCTGCTCACTCTGCGCTGCCTTACAGCCTCCCTGGGGACAGGAGGCAGGCTGCCAGGTGAGGGGGTGTGCGGGTCTTTAGCCTGTAACTGTGCAAACACTAAAGCTGCAAAAGCTAATTTTACAGAGTTCCACTCTGCGAACTCCTCTTTGTCCCAGAATTCCTCAGCCTGGGAGATTAGCAGTTTAGAGATGGAGAAAAAGAAGTTATTTTAAAAATCAGCATAAACTCGCTCAGACTCAGTGAGCAAGTCAGTTTGGGAGGTGGGGATGGGTGCTGTGGGAGGGCTCAAAGAAATGAGAGATAACTGAAAGACGGGGAAGAAAGAAGAGCATATCGGCCACCCTAGAAAGCTCAATATTAGCTTGCATTTTAATTCTTGTCTTCATGTCTCTTCGCAGTTCGTTTTCTATCCTTTCCAAGCTTTCCCTGATCTCCAAACAATATTCCTGTCTCTAGCTGTGTTTTACCCCCTATCCAACACAAACTAACCACACAGGATATTTGCTATCATGCCACAAGCTCTCGGATAGTTCTCCTGAGGCCGTCACTGGGATGAGGCTACCCAGCCTCCACAAGAGACCCCTGCTGTGAGAGCATCATTTTTGGCAGCTACCTTCAATCCCCACCCCCAGTACCTAGCTGGACCTCACAGGCACTACATCCTCCCGTTTCCGTCTCCAGTGGATTTATCCTTGCAATACATTGGAGAGGGATGAATAAAGCAAGCACCAACAGCAGCTCCCCCCACCCAGCCTGCATGAGCGAGCCTGTGCCCACACGTGCACACGCTTGCAGTGAGGGAAAGACAACAGAGAAATGGCTTCAGCAGGAGTTCATTACACTTGTTTATCTTCATTTTGCCCGTAACAGATGAACAGCATAATGGCTTTGGCTTTCCTGGATGCCACAAACCCAGAAACATCCTAATGAAAAATAAATGTATTTACAGGGAGACGTCAAAACAGCCCAAGACAAGTCGAAGTAATGTGCCTGTATTGGGAATGAGAGCTTTTATTTCACTGCCCCTCCATGGCCTTCGAGCAGATCATGCAGCGGAGAGAGATAAATATTTTAAATAGCGACACTTCAGCGATGCACGGTTGTGCGAGACAGGGAATAATTAGAAAATAAATTACTTTCTTTTAGCACGGTAATTCCAAATGTTGAATGAATTGGATTACTTGACAAACTCCAGACCCATTTCAATATCGAGGGTCCTATCCAAGGGGATAGAGGGAACTATGCCTTCCAAAAGAAACCAGAATACATATAAAAGTGGCTTAAGTGTTTAAGACGTGCCTGGCAACCTCCATAAATCTAAAAGATGTAAGGTTTCTTCTGGCCTCAAACCAACGGTTTGGGCTAAAAATAGGTTAATCTTCTTGAGAGCAAAGGAGCCACTGTCAACACAACACCCTGTCTGCACACACGTACCTCCCGCAGCCTCACACTGCTGCCCTGGGCACACAAAGGCTGCCCAACTTATTAATTAACAGTCAAATCCCCTGCCATAATCCACCTCGTGGAAGTTCAAGGTGCCACCAGCTGACCTCCTGCACTGAGCAAGGAGAGCTGCTGTGATTACTTGGAACCGTCTCTCCTTGCTTCGTGTTTTAGAAGGCCATTTGCGTAGATGCAAATGTGTTTTCCCCCAATCCTCATTAATTATACAAATGTATGGCTATACAGGTTGTGATGAATATGCACACATGCACTTATTGTTGTTCTGACAGAGCATATTGCTTATTTGGGGAAAAGAGGGAGATTTTCACTTGTTCCAGCAAAGAAGATTCTATAATCATAGAATCATAGAACAGTTTGGGTTGAAAGGAAACTTAAAGCCCATCCAGTCCCGCTCCTGCCCTGGGCAGGGACACCTCCCACTGGATCAGGGGCTCCAAGCCCCATCCAACCTGGCCTTGAACCCCTCCAGGGATGGGGCAGCCACCCCTGCTCTGGGCAACCTGGGCCAGGGCCTCCTCACCCTCAGCATGAAGAATTTCTTCCTAAAGTCTAATCTAAATCTTCCCCCTTGTAATTTAAAGCCATTCTTCTGCGTCCTGTCACTGCATGCCCTTGGAAAAAGCCCCTCCCCAGCTTTCCTCTAGCCCCTTTCAGTGATGGAAGCTGCTCTAAGGTCTCCTTGGAGCATTCTCTTCTCCAGGTTGAACAACCCAAACTCTCTCAGCTTGTCCACTCTCTCTTCTGGTTGCTGAGTTAACTTGTTGGATGGGTTTACACCTGACTTAAGCAGATACATGGAGACAGGCATTTATAAACTTCTGAAAACCATGTCTAGGATGCTTCTAGGGAAAAGCCATTCAGATTCAGGAAAACAGTGCATTAGTCTGTGCAGGTTTGTGCCTTCTCGACATCAGTGTGTGGGCTACAGATCTCCAAACCCACCTTCCCCACAGCCCCAGCCCCCAGACACTGCTGGTTAATGCAAGTTAATTGTTGATGGACCTGCTAGAGAAGCTGGAGACGCAGGGGTGATTTTGCCTACCAGAAGCATTCAGTTACAATACCTGTAAGTTAAGACAGGGCTAAATGGGAAGAGTACTTTGCAATTCATGCATAACAAAATCCCTACAAACCCTAAGGAGTTGTCCTTAGTCCCCCAAAAAGCATTATAAAGCAGAGCAGGCATATCAGTAATTTTGGATGAAATATTTAAAAGCAGCTGTGCAAGAAAACACGTGGTGAAATTGGGAAATTCGATGTTTTAACACTATACTGGAAAGAAAAGCTAGCAATGCCTGTACAGAATCATAGAATCATTGAGGCTGGAAAAGAGCTCTGAGGCCGTCCAATCCAGCCATCAGCCCAGCACCCCCGTGCCTCCTGAACCACATCATGAAGTGCCACAGCCACACGCACTAAATTGCGTGGTAGTTATTCCATGTGAGACTTATTTTTCAATATATTGTTTTGAAATACGTTACTTAATTTGTGTTCTTAAACCTTAATCATCATTTTTATGTTTTTGCTTAATACTCTTGAAAGAAGAAGGGAGAGGAGGAACTTTCACAATGAAGAGAACGACGAAAGTATCAGAGTTAATTCTAAAAACAGTAAACCTCAACCTCTCACATGATTCAGTGAATCCTAACTGGTGAAACATCACTCACCTTAGCACAGAATTTCCCTGAAGAATAGCCTTTGTTTTCAAAATTATTAAAAAAAGAAGTAATCAAGCAGCCCATGGAGGAATTAGCAACGCAATATTTGTTAGCGCTTTGAAGTTAAGCATCAATCTCAAGCCATTTAAAAAATGCTTTTAAAGGCAAAGCTCCCAACACATAAAAGCTGGGGGAAGTAACACCAGCATAAAAGCTGAATTTGCAGCTGTTTCGTACCACTAGAGCAGCCAGAGTGAACTCATGAATCTGGCCTTTAATTTGTAATTGATTTTATGACTCCGCAGTCAGCTCGGGAACACAGGTCTCTATGTAGGAGGAGACCAGGGAGACATCAATCCTCCAGACTTTGTGCTCACAGAGCTCGCCACTCAGCCCGTTGGCCCCTGAGCAGCTCTGCTGCTGCAGCACGCAGTGGGGCACGGCAGCTGTATATTTAGGGACTGTGGAGGTGTCATCTTCCAGGACATGGGAAGGCACACACCTCACCTGCAGCGGCTGCGAGGCACCGAACATATGCACTGCACACCCGCTACCTGTGGGACCGCTCTAATGGACCATTGGTCGTATCCGAGAAATTAGATACAAAAACCTTTAATAATTTAACCAAACTATGACCTGGTTGCCTCAAACATAGCCTGTACCAAGCGTTCAGTTATATCTACAGAAAATTTGTCCTCATTATCTTGTTCTTCTTATCAGTTGGTACATAGAAAAAAAGTAGGACCTGAAAATGAATCATAAAATTATGGAATGGTTTGGGTTCATTAGGTTGGAAGGGACCTCAAAGCCCATCTAGTTCCACCCACTGCCATAAGCAGGGACACCTCCCACTGGATCAGGTTGCTCCAAGCCCCATCCAACCTGGCCCTGAACACCTCCACATAGATACTTGAGATCATGGCAAAATAGATGGAAAGAAAGTAAGAAATAAGGGCAATACTCCACAGCACATCCAAGAACAACCCTAGAGATGTATAAGAACAAATACAGAGAAAGAAATTATTACATACAGCCACGGAGATGCACATTAGGAATGGTATTGGAAAGATTACCTCCACCTAAGCCAGCCCCTGAAGACCTGCTCAGGTGAATGTTTGTCCTCACCAGCTACTCCTAAGGTCCTTATGAAATAGGGATGCCCTTTATTACAGCACCAATTTCACTCTTGCTTGCTCTTTCAGGAGAACAGTAGCTAAAAGTCCACAAAATGAGAAGCAGCTTGAGCTTTAAACCCCTTAGAAGCTTTGGGGAGGGTGGAGGTTTAAGTGAGTTCACGGGTGAGCTTTCCAAGGTTTGCTGGGTCTCCACGAAGAGGGTTACAATAGCACACAAAGAAGCTGAAACGAGAAATCTGCCAAAATGTACTTTTCTATGCATTCTAGCGAAGTAGCACAGGGCCTTGTTGTGCCCCACATTTCTCTTTACTTTGAGTTCAGGCTAATTTCTACCTATTAATTTGAAGTTTGAAACATGAATTAAAAACCACTGACAGTGTGCTTATTTTTCTCTTAGTTTCCTCTCCAAAAGAACCAACAGCGCACAATTTGTGCCTAGATTTTCCAGCGGCAAGAGTTACTAACATACACTGAATGTGATTTTGGATATCCTCAATCTATTACTACACTGGGATGATGCACAGAGATCAAGAACTGACCCAGGATCATAGGATAGGCTCAAAACAAAGACAGAAGCCAACCACAGATGTCCCAACCAACTCCCTTCTAAATGAACCACCAAAGTCTTTCCTTCCTTTTGCCAGCAAATCAGCTCAAGTTTGTGCCTTCTCTGGACCTACAAACCCAGAAATAGATTTTCTATTTGTAATAAAATCCTAAACCAAATGCCATGCTAGGAAATAAAAGGTCAAAAATCAAGTGGGATGTGTGACTCCTCCAGATGCCAGTGGCATGAGGGCAGGCTGAGAGAGTTGGCCTTGTTCCCCTGGAGAAGAGAAGGCTCTGGGGAGACCTTAGAGCAGCTTCCAGTACAGAAAGGGGCTCCAGGAATGCTGGGGAGGGGCTTTTTCCAAAGGCATGGAGTGATAGGACAACAGGGAATGGCTTTAAATTGGAAGGGGAAGATTATATTAGACATTAGGAAGAATTTCCTCACGATGAGGCTGGGGAGGCCCTGGCCCAGGCTGCCCAGCGCAGTGGTGGATGCCCCATCCCTGGAGGGGTTCAAGGCCAGGCTGGATGGGGCTTGGAGCAACCGGATGCAGTGGGAGGTGTCCCTGCTATGGCAGGTGGTGGAACTGGATGGGCTTTGTGTTCCCTTCCAACCCAAAACGTTCTACGTTTCTATGTTTCTGTGATTCCTTCTGATGAAATATGTAGGCATGTGGACTGCAACTGTCATTGGTTCCCCCCAAACCAGTAATCCAGCATGGAATATAGAATTTGCAAGTTAACAGGGACCTGCACTTTAAGTTTTTTGGTTTATTTTTCCTTTTTTAAACCAATGAGCCACTTCTAAATGAAAAAAATCTCGTAATGAGAAACTCATGTCAGAAAAAATATCATATTCTACTCTTCTGGATTTTAGCATGAATGCGCTTGTCTTTTGTGCACATCCCCCCAATTTTCTCTTGTCCATTTTCAAAGGATCCAGGCACATGCTTGCACTCTGGAAATGCTAAGAGCACATTCAAATGGAGGATGGACAGCTATTATCACCATCAATATCTATACAACCTGTAATTTTGGTAAATCAAACCGCCAGCCCCAAAGCATTGCTTTTTAATCACAGGGTACTTTTTAATCACCAAGTATTTTTATTCTGTTCATCACAGAGGTGCTGAATGACTTACCTGGTGGTTTGCTTTCTGCTGGAACACAGCGTGCAAAATAAACCAGTGGAGAGAGGACTTGGATTATCTGACCAAACTGCTGAAATTGTTACTTTTCCTTCTGCTTTCCCTTGAATCTGGTCAAGTGAGATGAGATTCTGCAGGCTGAGAGACTTGGGCTTGTTCAGCCTGGAGAAGAGAAGGCTCAAGGGACACCTTAGAGCAGCTTCCAGTGCTGAAAGGAGCTCCAGGAAAGCTGAGAGGGGCTCTTGATCAGGGAGGGCAGGAATAGGATGAGGGGGAGCAGTTTTCAGATGAAAGAAGGGACGTTGAGATGAGATCTTGGCGAGAAATGTTTTCCTGTGAGGATGATGAGGCCCTGGCCCAGGTTGCCCAGAGCAGTGGTGGCTGCCCCATCCCTGGAGGTGTTCAAGGCCAGGCTGGATGGGGCTTAGAGTGATCTTATGCAGGGAGGTGTCCCTGCCCATGGTAGGGGGTGGAACTGGATGGGCTTTGAGGTCCCTTCCAACCCAAACCATTCCATGAATCTATAATCCTAAGTGACTGCAGGAGATCCGTGCACAGAGTGCTTCAACTGAGGCACCAGAGAGAGGTTCCTGCATACCTGGCACTGCAGCACATCGCCAGAGCAAACCAGCTGCTGAAGAGAACAACTCAGCTTTGTCCCTACCACACCTCTGAATGTTCTTTGCAGATGGATTTTGACAGGTTTGTTATTGCAAAAGGTATGGTAAACTGCTTCTGCCAAACCTTCAGCTTGTCCCTAGTGCTGAGTACAGTTCCTGGCTGCTCTTGAACTGAGCGACAAGGCTTTGGAGGTGTCCTCTGCAGCATCACCATCTTTACAATCTGGCTGAAGAAATCAAACAACCAAAAACTGACACACTGGTCTTGCAAAAAAACTAAACGATCAACCAACCAAAAATAACCCAAAGAAACCAAACCAAAATCCCCCACAGGTCACATGAAGCAACCACAATTGGACTCTGATCAACCTGTAGCTCCAATCAGGCAGGTGGAGCTTGTTCAAATAATTGCCTAGAAAAACAAATTCAGTGTTAACTATGAAAATGTTGAAGCGCCACAATTCAAACACCTAACTTGTGCCACTTCCAGCACAGCGGTGGCACTCAGGAGAAAGCTGAGTCAAATAGAAATATAGTATCTGCAGTGAAATACATACAAAATTACCGGGAAAGTAATTGCTTTTGGTGTAAACGGTCTTCTTCAAAATTTTCTCTAGCACAGAAGTCCCTTCAAAAAGAATAAGAATAAATTTACTGCACGTGAATTTATTCAAAGCCAGTAATAGATTCGGTATAATGAAATCCTCCTAAGCAAATATCTGATAAAGAACCAAATGCTTAGCATTTGACCCCATGAGCTGGTATTTCTTGACATGCGGCTGTAATGCAAAGCAGGAACCTCAGGACTGCTGGCATGGAGGAGTCAAGCAAGGAAAATCCTGAGCAGAAGAAGGCTTGACTCCTGGGAGGCACAGAGGCAGATGGCGCCACACACGGAGCCACACGGGGGTTGGGACAGCCCACACCTTGGTTCTCAAGCTGACTGAAGCTCCTAGTGCTACCAGAAGATGTTTTATCTGCAGGTGAATCTGCAAAAGCCATCTAACTCACAATCCATTCTGTGTGCTTCCTCTGCCAAGAGCCACAAGAGAGCCTGCAAGCATCAAAAATGATGCTTTCTGCTGAGTTCTCTGTCCTGTTGCCCTAGACGTGAGTAGAAGCACGACTTGGTTTCCCCAACAGTCAAATGCTCTCTGTGAGAAGCATTGTATTTAACTGTAGTTAAATAAGAGAGGAAAAGAAGGTGCTAGTTGGTTGCATCAAAGGATCCTCTCTCCTCAGACACCTTGACCTTGTCCAGAGCGTTATCTCTCTGGTAACACATACCACTGGCTCAAGGGCTGAAGGACCTTGCTGCCTTAGCATGGGGTGATGCCTTAGGGTTCTCCCACATCCCAGCTGCATCACTGCTAACACAACAAGCACCACGGGAGTCCTGTTGGTTGTAGCGATAGCTGGGATGGCAAAGGCTGCTCCAGTAGAAGTAAGCGAGACCAACAGCTAAACCCAGGCCGATCACTTTCCTTGTATGTATGAGATGTCACAGAAGACAAAATGCAAAAGCTCTCTGGATTCACGTTATCTCTGCATACAGCATGCCACGAAATTGCCCAGAAAAGCCTCTTGGAGAAGCATATGGGAAGTTTTCCCGTGAAAAATGGCACCGCTCGAAGTCTTTTCTTAGCTAGGAACCACTCAACAGTATCTATCACTCATGACATCTGGGACATAAGCTTCAAAGCAGTTAATTTACAATTTTAGCTAGAGCCATTTTCTTATAGATATTGACACCCAAAGTAGATAATTGTTATTCCAGAAAGCAGAATCACTAGAAGAGGGAAAAGGTAAAGAAACCCATGCAGTAAATCCAGAGAGCACTGCTGCCACTCCGTGCAACAGCTCTGCCAGCACGCAGGTCACAGTCACTTCTAGCGCAAATCTTCAACCAGCCCCGTCCATATGAACTTCCAACCTTTCTTCCAAGTCCTGGCACCCATTTCTCTCATTCCATGGGATCCCATAGCAGGCAGTTGGGATGGTGCGGTCCTACAGCATGAAAGCACCACTGCCATGGACCACATATGCGAGTGTTCCTCCTGCAGTACCCAGACCTGCGATTCTTATCTCTGGTGATCCCCTCTTTGGCCTCCTGCATTACTGGAATTTTAAGGCAATGCTTCTACAAGATATTGCTATGCTTTTAAAAGCCAATCATGAACTACCAAGACAAGCCTCCAGCTAGGTACCAAGCCAGGAAAATAAAGCCTGCATGCATATCTGTTGGTACAACTGCAGATCACCTTTAGCACTGAGCTCAGCTTCTCAGCTGCACTAATTAATTGCTTAAGGAGTTCTCACCGTCTCACCATGACGCAGAGCGAGCAGCCATTCACCCTCCTCCGCTCGCTGCCGCAGTCATGTTACCTGCTCTGTCACAAGGATCTGCTAAGGCTGGTCTCCCATCTGTCCCTTTTACAAACACCACGCGCCCCTGCTCCGTCTCTGCGAGCGGTGACTGCACAGAGCCAGCTCACAGCAAGACTTCAGAAGCAAATGCTTCTCTGTCCTCATTGCTTCCCTGTCTCTGTCACCCAGCAAGCAGCAGGAGCCTCAATCTACTGGCAGGGTCTCTAACCACACCAACAATCTTGGGGCAAGGCTAGTTTCTTATCCTGGTGTTCCAGCTCCATGTGGCACTTGCAGCTGCTAAGAACACGCGCAAAGACCTTCTGCCTGACACGGAGCTTCCCCAGACACCGAGTGTGGAGTGCTCACCACTACCATATGCGTATTAATCTGTGGTGACAGACAACAGAAAAGAACCTGCTAAACCCCCAAAACTCTGTTGCAATAAGGTCTCTGGAGAGGCTGAATAACTCCATTAGATCTGTGAATCTTTCCCCAGTCGTTTCCAGTGGCTCCAGGAGTCATTCCAGTCCATGAGGCTAGGATCCACGATTAACACTAATCCTACAGGCCAAATATGATTTCCCCCTACTAACCCCATTCCTGGGAATGCCACAGAGAGGAAAACATCTGTAAAAAGATTCCACAGCCCTGTCAAGTGGGGCACGAAGCACATTGCACCTTACAGGCTGACAGGTGGACACCCCGTATGAAACTAAATCCAACCCTGTTTTGTGCCTGCACCAGGCAGTAACAACCTTTTGTTTAAAAACTCTATCCCCATGTCCCAGACTTGCCTTTAAAGTAGAATGAAGAACATTGCTGGTTACTTTTTAAAAGTAAATCAACCCTAATTCAAACGATGGTAACTTAATGACTCCCACCAATGACTGCGTGGAGCAGACCAGAGACCTCGAGCCAGCGTCTGAGTGAAGGGCACCCACATCGCTGTCACACGTCACATCTCAGGCTGTGCACCACAGCCACCCCTTCCACACACACAGGCATCTTCTGCTGACGGGAATGGCTGTAACCTGCACTGAATATCAGCATATGTTTTTCAAATGAATCACACCGTAGCCAATACGCTAGGATGACAGGCCAGACTCCTGGAAGATCCGGGCAGGAGATGGTTTCTGCTAGCACAGTGCTTTCAGTTTGAGGTTTGCATGGAAGTTGTTAGGTCTACAGCTGGGATGAAAAAATCCTTCCTTAGTAATGTTTTGCAATAGCAGGAGAAGCCTGATTCCTTATTGAGTTGTGTAAGCAGAGGCTGAGCCTAGAAACGCCGAAAAACTGCCATTCCCTGCCCTCCTTGGGGACGCTGCAGGTCAAGGTGGGAGTACAATGGCAAGTCCATTTGCCTTGATGCAGCGTTTGTTCTGTGGGTAAACAGAGACTGCCTGCTCCCTGGGCTGTCATTCTGGCATCATTCCTGACCACTAAATTCTCTTTTAAAAGAAAAAAGGTTTTATTAGAAAGTTACTGGACGATCCAAATGTCAGAGTGAAAAATCCAGGGGAAGGTTAAGGAATTTTTCATCTTTATTTTTTTGATGCAGCTGCACTGGAGGTGAATGAACACCAGAGCGGTTTGATTTCCTGCCTGGTTTCAATAAATGTTGCACTCCCAGGCACCCAAGGGACTGCTGTGGTTTGTCAAAACCAATTAATTTTCTTCCACAGAATGCTTCAGGCACCTCAAAATGTCGTTCGAGAGCTAGCACACGTTTAAGGAGGAGGGAAAGCTAGCAATCAGCTCCTGCTCGGGCTCTGCATCAGGAGCACAGCCATCCAAACACACACTCACCAACAGCGGAGGCAAAACAAGAGCGAAGGAGCGTCACCTAGTCAGGGAGGGAGCAGAGGGCAGAGCCAAAGAGAAAATATCACGATATACACCCTAGGAATATAAACAAGGAGCTGCCACTGGTGAAACATGCCAAAAATAAGTTTCCTAAGGGAAAATTCCAAGCTGAAAGTTTGTCTCTCTCACTTGTATTCCCTAGGATCCACTGCTCAGTGCTAACAGGCATCATAATGAGCCAGAAGTGACAAACTGCATAGTTGTTATTAAGGAAGATGTTTGGAAGATCAGCCTTGGAGGTAGGAATCACAGGTTCCCTCCCAGCCCTCCATCAGACTCACTCAGAGTAAGGTTTTCTCTTGCCTCAGCCTCAACTAACCTCCATACAGTGGACAGACTAGGATGTTTTCCTTCTGTTCTGTACTGAGCTGTGACAGCAAACTTGTTTGCAAGTAGTTTTAATAATCATCTGTGAAATGCACTAGGTGTAAGCACAGTATTATCATGCTATGATTTCTTTTCCAAGGAACATCAAGACACCAAGAGTTTAAGGGTATGTGGGAACTATCGTGTATACTCAGAATCAGACACACACTGCATAGATGCTGAATTTATGTAGATACCTCATGCCAAATCATTATCAGCCATCTTTTCTCTTCTACAAAAGGCAGGGATGGAGTAGAATGTTTTTTGTGCAGGCTAGCACTGTGCAAGAGGGGCAGAAGGTAAAAGACAGTTCAGAGTTTAAACATTTTGTCTTGAGCACCATAGGGTGATGGGCAAATCCCTGCTAGAGCAGGAAATAGAAGCTACAGCTGATGTTCCCAACACACGCTACCGTAAAACCCAGCCTCCTCAATGCCCAGGGGAACTGGGAAGCCAGGCTCCTTTGAAGATCCCAGGTCCCTAATCTCAGGTCCAGTGTCACCTTTGCTGGGCCACTGACAACAACAGAAACAAAGAACCTTCAAAATTAAAAATGACAGCATGCTGAGCATGAAGTGAGCTTTACAGACGAACAAATCTTTAGAAGAACAAGGAATAAATCTGCCTTCCTTTCTTTTTCTGTTCACTAACCACGGTATCTTCAATGACCTACTTGTTTTTAAAAGTAATCCAACATTTACCATCACAATCTTCTTTGCTCCTCAAGTCACACAAACCCCCTGCTGCCTCCTCCTTCTCTATTTACCTGGCCTCACAATCACAGCAGGGATCTGAAAATCTGCTCCCTGCCTCCTAGCTACAAGCAAATGCTTTGCTTGGGCATCCAACAGATGATAACTAATGCTACTGCTTAAACAATCCCTAGTGTGGCTCCTCTGACACACGTGAACATCTAGACTACTACTCTGAGACCCATCACCCAGGCATTTAGCGAAGTGCCCTGATACAAATAGCCGTGCCTCTCGTTGGCAGTGTCTCTTCACACAGGCAAACCTCATGTTTCATTCAGATAGAACTTTTCTCAGCACTCTAACTTGCTTTTTAATATTTATGCTATGGTCAGTGTCCAAAAAGCATGACAGTGTTGGTTACGGTAGGTGCTGAACAAACACAGACTAAACCTGTCTCGGATGCTCACAGGTGTGAAAGGTCAGTTAGAAAAGGGAAAAAAGTCAATAAAATCAGAACCCAGTGAATAACTGAATCACGAGCACCAGACAAAAATATAAATCCCACAAGGTAAAACAGACAAATCCTCCAACATACGTCAAAACAAAGAGGAGATGCTCCACGTATGTCAGTCGGCATTGATCAGCCCAAGAACAACAGAAAGGACAGAAGAATCCATAACCATTAGCATCATCTTCCTGCTACATTTCCTCTTTAGCCTGTTCATCTTTCTTTCTCCCTCTTTCTCTCTGCTCTGGATACAACCTCTCAAACTACAAGAGAGCCTGGCGTATCCCTAGGACATGAAAGATTATGGAGTTTTTCCTGCTCATTGTATGCAGCATCGTCAAAGTTAGTTCCGAAGGATACAAGTCTTGGAAAGGTACAGATCCCTGAAGTCTACCAAGGCCTGGAGTCTCCCAAGAGGCAGTTCCTCCCAAAAGCAGAGCCATCACTTTCAATGAAACAGCACACTACAGCCTGAACCATAGCACAGGTCCTCAAAGCTCTCCAATATAAGCAGATCATCTGGACTCCAATGAGGAAAGCAAGGCTGACCTTATACCAAACTCCACTCTCTGTCCCTCCCTTACAATAATAATTTAACTCTAAATAATTAAAAAGAAATAAGCACCTAGAAAACCAGCAGAATCATTGCGGGCCAACAGGTCAGCCTGGCTGGGCGTGTGAAATAAGGAGCCCATGCAAGTTATTCACGTCAGATGTCAAAGGTGATCTGCTGTAATGAGAAACGATAAATACGCTCACTTAACATGCAAGCTGGCAGCTGCAGTTTACCAGGTCAGAGCCACACTAGAACATAAAGCCCACAACAATGCCCTTGGAAGTCACCTCCATCATGTTCTCCCACCTTCCTGTCCTCCTGCATTTCTACATAGGGAATAAAGAAGGGACATATCTTATTGCTTCCTCTTCCTCCACACAGTAACCAACGACAGCTTCCTCCTTTAAACCTTTGAGTACAACTCCATAGTCCAGCAAGAGCAGCTGCAGCTCCTCCAGAGCCCAGAATCTGTAAAGTATGATCAGCAGCAAGAAAACCACGATTCAGTGGTGTCCAACACCAAACGTTTGCTTGACAAACCTACCAGGGAGAGAAATGCAAATATGTCTCAAGTTGAGGGGGCACTTACAGCCCATAAATAATACTTAAAATCTGAGATTTTCATCTACGGTGGAATATGTATCCATATTTTCTATTGTTTCATATCTTGATCAGTGATATAGTTGTATTTTTGGTTATCAGCTCTACTCACAGCAGACTGAATCCCAGGCTACATCAATTCCCCTGTGAAAGTAAAGTAAAGGAACCATCTGGAGAGAATAATAAAACAATTAACTTTCCATTAAAGAATAATCTATGTATGTTTTTTAGAAGGCAAACTTTAGCGATCTCCACCTAATTATTCATCTCACATTCTGGCAGGGTGGTTTGTTTTGCCTTGCTTTGTTTTTAAACATGGCTTGAAGGTAATGATTTAAGTGGGAATGGACCTGGGGACCACAGAGGCTCCTTCAGTTGGATCAGGACAGCCTGGCTGAGGGAGGGTTCCAGAAACATTCAGCAAGGTCTCACTGTTCCCATGGATTCATACGTCTGCGTAACAGCAACACCATCAACTTCAGAGTGTTGCTGAATATACATGAGGATCTTACCAGCATGGTTGTTGTCTGGCTTGGTGCATCAGCTGTGGTTTGGGATACAGAGAGCAGAGCGGCACGCTCAGGAGATGCATGCACCTGAGCATCAGTCTGTTGAATGCCAGGCTCATTGAACTTCTCACTGACAGCAATATAAATCAGAAATGACTCCATAAAACTCAAGAGCAGTCCCCTCTGATTTTGCTAACTCACTAGCTAGCTGCAAGTATTATCTTTACAAACTAATTTCATAAAGTGAAAAGGTTCAAAGCAAGGACTTAAGGAATCATAGACTCATAAAATGGTTTGGGTTGGAAGGGACCTTAAAGCCCATCCAGTTCCAACCCCTGCCATGGGCAAGGACACCTCCTACTGGATCAGGTTGCTCCAAGCACCATCCAGCCTGGCCTTGAATCCCTCCAGGGAGGCGGCAGCCACCGCTTCTCACCCCACCCTATCGTGAAGAATTTCTTCCTAATATCTAATCTAAGTCTTCCCCCTTCCAATGTGAAGCCATTCCCCCTTGTCTTACCACTCCATAACCTTGGAAATAATCCCTCCACAGATTTCCTGTAGCCCCTTCAGGTACTGGAAGTTGCTGTAAGGTCTCCCTGGAGCCTTCTCTTCTCTAGGCTGAACAACCCCAATTCTTTCACCCTGTCCTTGTCTGGGAGGTGCTCCAGCCCTCTGACCATCATCATGTCCTCCTCTGGGAGGCCTAATGCTGTTGCCCTACTAAGCACACACCTCTCTCTAAGGACCTGCTGCCTGTACACGTGACAGAGAACAGTCCAGACTGCATCATTATGCAGACTTGCTCAGCCTAACCACCTGCCTCAGTTTCCCAGTGGATAATGCTAATTAGCCAGTAAGTGTGCATGCCTGCGCTTCGTTCCAGTTTACACAGTGTTTTCCAGCCAAGGACCTCAAACATTTGGAAGAGACCAAATATAGTCTAAGCTAAAATTAACTGGAATGTAAATACCAGAACTCAACCACTCAGATCACTCCTTTTGAAAAGCCTACCTGGTCTCTGGGCTTTCCAGCATGAGAACTGGCACACTAAAGAGCTGGGAAACAGCGACAGAGTGCCCAGGAAATCCTTCACTACTATTATATATATATAAAATATATATATTTTTTATATATATATATTCAAGGCAAGGTTGGATGGGGTTTGGAGCAGCCAGGTCCAGCGGGAGGTGTTCCTGCCCATGGCAGGGGGTGGAATGGGATGGGCTTTGAGTTCCCTTCCAAACCAAACCATTCCATGATTCTATGAACTGAAAGAATCCGTCTTTCTCCACTAAATACACACACACCTACCTATAGGTGCACCCCCTGATCCCTCAAAGCAGGGCTCCTGCATCTGCCAACAGGCTGCACGCTGCACACTGCACCGGCACCACGGCTCTGGTGCAGAATCTGCACCACCCACTGGAAAGGATTTAGTGAGGGGTGCTAACATCGCACGCTGAGCAGCCACATACAGCTATAAATTATTCATACACATTACTCTAATTATGCAAATGTACTAAAAGCTGGAGCATATGTTTCCCTGACATCTCCCAGTACAGATACAATATGGTTCTAGTAGAGAGAAAGAGTGAGAAGTAAGATGATGGGTGTGAGGGGGCTAATGATAGGAAACACCGGCCAATGCAAAAGGTGACAGAGGATCTCCCTTCTCCCACCAAGCTGCTGTAAGGACAGGGACATTTATATGCTCCTCCTTGATAATATATTGTTGGCTTTGCACTCGGTGCTGAACAGAGTGCTGAGGCTGCTGAACGGCCCCGGCAGATTAAAATAAACCCAAGCAGTTTGGAACAGGAATGTGTTTATCTGGCATCGCACACTTCCTCTTATCAAACATGAGGAGCAGGGGAGGGCACAGCAATGGTGTGCGGAAGCAGGCTGTGTGCACACTGGTAGGAGAGGGGGAGGGAAAAGGGAGAGAGGAACAGCAAGGATCAGACAGATAATGGGAAGATAAAGGACCAGACAGTTTGTGAACCATGAGCTAGGAGCTCTTGGAAGCAGGAACGTGGACCCATCATCTCAATGGGATACAGAGCCCACGCTCTGGGTCAGCCCCCAGATGGGCACTTGCTGCTGGAAAACTCCATTAGGTCCTTTCTCCCTCGCAGCGCTGGGAAGAAGGCATGCGTTCAGCTCGCTGTGCGTGTGGCCCAGGCTTTGGGCTCAGACTCCTTCTCTCAACTCTGTCGAGCACAGTGCACCCCTGGGCATCGCTCAGCTCCCACTCTGGAGCCTGGGGCTGACTCCTTAGAAGGAGAAGGCCAGATGCACTCTGCCACAGTGGTTAGAAGTCCACTGTAGATTATGGTACTGGATTGACTATCTTATTCCAAACTCTGCTGTGTGTAAGGTCCCCATCACTGTCCTTCTGCAAGCGCTCAGTCTGCCTGACAGAGCCCTGCGCACTGTGCAGGGCGCTCCAATTCTCTAGCATCAGTCATTTAAAATCCCATAAACACTTCCCAAATTCTCCAGCCCTCCTGAATTGCCAGGTTAGAGTTTCTATACTCAGAGAAGACAAAAGAGCAAATTAAACATCACGTCACACCACAGCTACTCAGGAGATTTAGGCTATGTTACTATTATGCCAGTAGTTACCTAAGATCAAAAAAGTTGAACAGAAAACCTTGGCATCTGCTTTGATAGGAGCGTGTCTCACCTCCTAGTGCTGGCATTAAAGAGCCTCTCTAGCTCTGTACCAGCAGCCTTGTAAGGGATGCAATCACACAGCCACATGAAGCGCTCAGTACTGCAGAGACCCCATCACACAGGGGTGCTAGTGACTGCAGGAATATGCAGGGTGGATGCCACTTCAGCTCTTCAGATCCAAGCCAAAACCCTACAAGTATACTACTATTTTAAATCCAAGTTCTTATTTGTGCAGAGCTGAACTGCAGCTCCTCGTCTGTGGCTGCCTCTACTCGATGGCCACGCTTTGAAAACAAGAGATGATGTATCAGAGAAGGGACAGGCAGGCTGCGAGCGATGCTGTGAGACAGACAGAGGTGGGGATGCCTGCACAGATCCTGGTCACTCTGCCGCAAGCCCTGGACAGCAGGATTTGTCCTTCCCTTTCACAAAAGACCAGATGAATGAACAGCAGCACTTCTGCCAGGCAGAGATGCCAAACTGGCAAAACAAAGCTGAGAAAACAGCACAAGATAACAAGCAAGAATAAAGGACAGACATGAAAATGCACTAAAGTAAAATCAGATGTTGATGACAAGGTCCAAGTGTAGCCCCTTCTGCAGTGCCACATGCAGCAAACCCCTTGCGGGTGGCAGGCTGCATCCCAAAGGGCACGAGTGTCTCCTCTCCCCTGGCTCAACCTGCTTTCCGTGCAGTCACACACAATGAGGTCCAGGCACAGATCACGCAGAGGCTCTCTGCATGCCCAGCTCTGCCAGCAAACAGCTCTCCACAGCCCACCCTGGGCTTGGGTTTGGGGCTGGCTGGACCGTTATGGACTGGGTGCTTCCTCACCACCAAGGCCAGCAGTATCCACGTCCTCCAGTCAGACCCTGGTGAGGCAGACCGAGGCACTGTCTCTTGACTTCCCTCCGTAGCCCAGGGGAAAGGGGAGGAGGGTGCAAAGCCAGCTTGCCAGACTTGAAGCTCTGTTCATTCAACCACAGAACAGCACAGGTCATGGAATCATGGAACTGTTTGGGTTGGAAGGGACCTTAAAACCTATCCAGTTCCAATCCCCTTGTCATGGGCAGCAACGATCAGGTTGCTCCAAACCCCATCCAAGTTGGCCTTGAATACCTCCAGGGATCTCAAACCAATCTCCCCTTTGCTGCTGTCAGTCCCACCGTGAGTGCTGGCACAGCAGGACAGTGGCAGGTTGGGACAGGGCTGCACCAGCACAGGAAATCTCTCTCAACCAACCTGGAGCGGATTTTGCAACATGAAGAAATCATCTAGTCTGGAAACAACAGATTTATCCACTTCAGTCCGAAGCCAACAACTTTTATTTGTGCCAAAACACTGGAAGAACCAACAATTTAGTGCATGTAGCAGGAAATGTCAAAATCAAACATTTTCTTGCCCTGCAAAGTGATAGAGAGTCCACTGAAGCCACAAAGAAAGTTACCAACAGGAAAAGGGATTTTCAGTCTGATATTCCTCATTCTAGATGAAAATTACTTAAAGAATTTCTACCTATCAGCTAGCACTTTAGGATTCCACATATCAGAGTTAGATCAGCGTGATGTGTGCTCTCAGTTATCTCTGGCGAGCCGTGAGGGAGGTGAGGACAGAGGCAGAGGAACATGCCCTAATCTCCGAGTGATGGGATTTGTTTTGAGGCATGCCTGGAGAAACCAGCCAGCCAGCACAACGCTGCACCATGAGCACGCAGAGGGTTGAACACCAACTGCACTGGGCCGAGAATCAAGTCAGGAAGGCACAGTCCTCCATACAGCCCCAGGCCCACAACGTTCAGATATACATGAAGCTCTACCACAGCCAGGCTGACCAAGGGGGACATGTGGACCTCAGTGTTTTCAAGCTCTGGACTTCAGGAGAGAAGTGAGGTGGTGCCTCAAAGCTGAAAGGTGAGCCTCTGGCATGACATCCCTTTGCATCTCAGAGCTTCTCACCCTCCTCCAATTGCTACAGAAAAATGCTCCACTCAAACAAAGCAGCATTTGATGGATGTAAGCTTGGATCATCTGCCCAGGGGAAGCATGCGAGAGGTTGTCCAGAGAAGCTGTGGCTGCCCCACCCCTGGAGGTGTCGAAGGCCAGGTTGGATGGGGCTTGTAGCCCCTGATCCAGTGGGAGGGGTCCCTGCCCATGGCAGGGGGCTGGAACTGGATGGGCTTTGAAGTCTCTTCCAACCCAAACCATTCCAAGATTCTATGACTGCCTGGTCACCCCGCAGGAGAGGAGGGAAGCAGTGTCAGTGGCCATTAAGTACCTCAACTCTAGGAAATGACTGAGGAGTTAAAATAAAAATCATTCTTGGGTGGGCAGCACTCCAGCAAGATAAAATATTCAGCGCTGATATGTTCCTGGACACCATATTTCTGACAATAAATTTCATGGCTCATATGCCACAACCATTACACAATTGCAGTCAATAACCAAATAAGAGGTCCACATCCTTTCACAGCAACCCAAGAAAAAAAATATTAATAAGTAAAGCTGACAAGCCTCCGAGGAGGGTATTTTTGTTATTATTTACTGGTCTGCTGCTTTGACAGTCAGGCCTAAGCTGGAAAGGCAAGATCCATCTCTGGCACCGCACCACCCCCAGCGCTTGCTGGCTTCATGCTGGTTTGCAATAGCAAGGATGGGGTCTTCAAATGTCATTCACTTGATATTGCATTTACGAATCAAACCAATCTCCAAATCCCTTGCTGACCCCTGGGCATCCACGGACAGCACCTACTAGTCCTTTCTGGTGTCTTAACAGCTGCAGGTTGGAATTTTCAGGAGCTCATTTCTCGGCTTCAGGTGGTTTATGCATTCACTAGACACAATAATCATGCACAGCTCTCTCCCTTCACAAGTAAGTTCCAAAACAGATTTCAAAAACCCCCTTTAGCCCCTCTGTAGTCAGTTTATCTGGTATTAATCCATTAAAGCGATGCACTCTGTTCTATCAGAAGAATTAAACAGAAGAAGTGGGAAGCTCTCTTACCTGTAATTGACTGACTGGCCAATGGGAGTCAAGTGCTGGCAAATTGGAGGTATAATTTCTATTTAATTATGGCATTAAAAAAATTATATGATACACCTATTTAACATGCAAAGGAGCAAAATCAAAGCTAATAAGAATAAATTGTAAGAGAGGACATGTTCAAAATGTAGCAGCAGTGTTTTTTGTGAAATGTGCTCTGCTAAACAGAATGCTGGCCCTTGCATCTATTTATTGCCTGGAAAACTTAGAATCATAGAATCGTTTGGTTGGAAAAGATCTTTGAGATCACTGAGTCCAACCATCCCTGTCCACTACTGAACCATCCCTGAGCACTTCATCTGCCCAGCTTTTAAACCCCTCCAGGGATGGGGACTCCACCACCTCCCTGGGCAGCCTCTGCCAGGGCCTGAGAACCCTTTGGGTGAAGAAATTTTTCGTGATATCTAACCTGAACCTGCCCTGGCACAACTCCAGGCCATTCCCTCTCATCCTATCCCTTGTTACTTGGGAGAAGAGATCAACACACACCTCACCACAACCTCGTTATGGACAGTGATAAGGATATGGACAGTTTTCTCCAGACTAAACAAGCCCAGGTCCCTCAGCCACCTCTCACAAGGCTTATTCTCCAGACCCTTCCCCAGCTCTGTTCCCTCCTCCAGACGCGCACCAGCCCTTCAATGTCCTTCTTGTAGTGAGGGGCCCAAAACAGAACACAGGATTTGAGGTGCAGCTTCGCTGATACCAAGTACAGGGGCACGATCCCTTCCCTGCTCCTGCTGGCCACACTGGTTCTGATACAGGCCAAGATGCCAAGATGCCCCCAGCTTTGCTTCAAAGACCCTCCCAACATGCAAAACTGCACAAATGCGCCGACAAAATCCAAAATGTGTGTTAAAACCACAGTGATGTATATACTTTTCATGCTGCACATTGAGTTTCTATCAGTCCTGTCAAAGTTCAGTCGCGATGGATGCCAGCAAAGCCCAGACAGGCCGTTCTAGAGCTCAGATATGAATGCAAATGGATGGATGAACTATGGAGAGGTTCCCAAGCCTTCAGCGAAAACAATTGTAAAAAACATTTAAAAGAAAATAGTGACACTTCTGTGTTTAGCCAATGGGTTAAACCCAACAGTACAAACTGCTGAAGCCAGTACAGCTCCAGTGAAAGTCAGACCGTAAGTGGCCTATACATCATCGGTACCTGAGAAGAACATGCCACTGCCATAAGAAAACACAAATAAAAGGCATGGGTTTTTTTCTGGAGCAACAAATTTACTGTGCTAGAGAAATCCGATTTCTTTAGATTAACACCATAACCCTAAATTCAAATTATTCCATTCTGAAACAGCTAGCACAGCAGCCAGAGAAGGGGAAATGGAGAGGGGTAAAGACCCTTTGATCCACAAACCTAACAAAGCACAGTGATGCCGTTCTGTACCTGCCCTATCACGGTCCGGGCAGCGCTGCCGGGCAACAAGGAGAGCTGGTGGCTGCATCCACCCCAGCCCTGGCACCCAGGGAGCAGGAGGCAGACGCCAGCATCCATCACAGGGGTTTGTTTTGTGGCATTTGGAAACAGAGCCAAACAAGAAATAGAGCTTTACCTGCAACGTGTATTTAAAACCACAGAGCTTCCAATGGCCAGTCAAATTATCCTTCGAATATTCCCTGTGTTGTCAACAGTGGTTTAAAATCAAAACACAAATTAAACTACCTTCAGTGCCTGGAGGAAAGGTTAGTTGGAGTTAAGATGCATTTAGCGTGTCACATAGGAAAGAAAACCACAGGAACATGCTCAGATAGTGACATGCAGCCCAAGAGACAGACAAGATACAAAACAGACTCGCTCCCACACACTCAATAAATGCATCGAATTGACCAGCAACCAGCAGCACAGCCAGGCACGGCCCCGCACACGGGGTGAGCCAGGAGGGTGACTTATTGCAAGTATTCACGCAGGTGATTTCTGCAGATGAGAACATTCATTGCCACAAGGCAGGCAGCACAGGTAAAAGACAGACAGCTTACCCCTCTGAGCTGCTGGACTCCACCAAATATCCTCATCACTCCATCAATCTCCTGCTCCAGCCTCCTGGCCCAGTACTGCATACTGCAAGAGACAGAGAGAAAGGCAGGAAGAGGAAGGGAGAGAAAGAGAGAGAGAAAGAGTCAGAGCCCTGACACTCAGCAGATAAGCAAGGCTGTTGAAGGGAGAGGGAGGAATTCAGTGCTATAAGCTGAGTTACCCACTCTCTGCAGCACCGGGTGCAGGCAGAACACCGAGATCCTGCGGCTTTGAGAATTACGGCTGGGGCAGGTTATACATGTCAAGGCTTCAAAATTTACACACAGGCCCCACAGAGAGAAAGGGGGGAAAGGTACAACAAAAATTGCAAGGCGTGAGGGTTTTTTTAAACTCTTCTTACATAAACAGTTGCAGTAGATAATTATTTAAGCCCAGCGTGATCACCAGGGTCAAAGTGCTGTGGCATACAGAAACCACCAACTGCTTCAGAGCAAACACAGAGCCAGGTCAGGCCCAGAGGTGCCTGTCCTGCTGCAGCAATGGATTATCGCTGCGGCGCAACAGAGACCTGGGCAGAGCCAGGAGCTCAGCACGGTGCATCAAGTGTCCGAGGGCTCAGCTGCTTTGCACCTTCAGCTAAGCCCAAGCTGAGCCAGGGACTGAGCAGCCTCCTGGGGCAGCGGAAAGGGCCAGGAGCCACCACGGGGCATCTCCTTTGCCCCGATCCCTGCACGGCGAGGGGGCTGCCAGTCCTTCCAGCATGCGCAACACCCACCAAAACATTCAACCACAGAGATTTCCACTTACAGAAATAACACAAGTTAAAACAACAACAAAAAAACCCTCTTCTAAATCCACCAAACTCGATAACTTCCCTTCTTTTAATGAGATTTCCTGACTCCAGCTGCTGGCCACGCAAATGTCAAAGCTCCCATCTGACCTGGAAAAGCAACGCTCGGCTGCCTCTGCACCACTCCCCACTGCCATCGGTGCTTTCTCCCCAGCAACATTCATCCCTCAACGCTACAGCAGAGAAAGGAGGGAGGGAGCACGAGGAGTAGAAGGTGAGGGCAGAATCGTGGCTAAGTGCTGGTGGGAGGGAGCAGCTCGGGGGTTTTGCACTTGGCTTGGGTTCACAGAGCAATTTAATTCCTTATGCAAAGAGACATCCAGAGAATGGATTGAGAGCAGCCCCGAAGAGAAGGACTTGCGGTGCTGGGGGATGAGAAGCTCAACGTAAGGCAGCAATGTGCGCTTGCAGCCCAGAAAGCCAACAGTGTCCTGGGCTGCATCCAAAGCAGGGGAACCAGCAGGGCGAGGGAGGGTATTCTGCCCCTTGGCTCTGCTCTGGTGAGACCCCACTCGGAGCCCTGTGTCCAGTTCTGGAGTCCTCAGCACAGAAAGGACCTGGAGCTGTTGGAGCGAGTCCAGAGGAGGCCACGGAGATGATCTGAGGGCTGGAGCACCTCCCATACAAAGACAGGTTGAGAAGAGAAGGCTCCAGGGAGACCTTAGAGCAGCTTCCAGCACTGAAAGGGACTACAGGCAAGCTAGGGAGGGGCTCTTGATCAGAGAGTGCAGGCACAGGACGAGGGGAATGGTTTTCAGCTGAATGAGAGGAGATTGAGATGAGATCTTAGGAAGAAATGCTTTCCTGTGAGGGTGAGAAGACACTGGCTCAGGTCACCCAGAGAAATGGCTGCCCCATCCCTGGAGGTATTCCAGGCCAGGCTGGATGAGGCTTGGAGCAACCTGATCCAGTGGGAGGTGTCCCTGCCCATGGCAGGGGGTGAAACTGGATGGGCTTTGAGGTCCCATCCAACCCAAACCATTCCACAATTCTGTGATTCCCCAGACAGCCCACGCACGTTCCCCCACTGCCCATGGAAGAGACTGCCCTGGAGTTCAAGATGCAAAGAAACCCAGCTAAGAAGCAAGGCCATGAAGGATTCTGAATTACACAGCACAGCCCCAAACCAGCAAAAGCTGGGCAGAAATATCAAAGCAGAAAGAGGCCTGAGACAGGCGGCAGAACAGAGCTGCAGCATTGCTTGTGAGGGTGGGGGGAGATGGAGGAGGGACTGGCAGACAGGCGTGTGTTACTCACACAGGCAGAATTCATGCCAGTTAATAACATACAAGGCTGGGGATGGAAACAAGATTAAATTGTGCATGCCAAATCTTTTCCAGTGTAACGCATGCTATTTCCCACGTTCCTGCAGAGCTAATGCTGCGTCCTCTCCCCCGGGGAGCCTGGCTGGGGAGGAGGCAACATCCCGGGAAGGAGGAGACATCCAGGGAAGGAGATGGGTGAAGGCAGCTGCAAACCTGCCTTTCTGCCAAAGGAGGGGAAGCAAAGCGCTCAATGGGACTGCCAGGGTGAAGATAATGGGTCACAAACAGAGCTGAGGGAGGAGCTGGGGCTGGTTTCCTTTTCCTTTTCTGTTTCCTTTTCCTATTCCTATTCCTATTCCTATTCCTATTCCTATTCCTATTCCTATTCCTATTCCTCTCATTGTAGTTGCCATCAAGGATTTATTCAAGCTGTCCAAGTGATCCATAAATCTAAAGTATTTTCACCAAAAATAATTTATTTTTACACAAGGCATTCATTTAAAAAATTCATCAAAACAAAACCTATTTTTTTTTAAATTACTTTTTCCCCTCCTCCAGTTTGTCCAGTGAACTAAAAAATAAGATCAACCATGTGCTCATGCTCAGCCACAGGTAAGAGAAACCCCAACGAGGGCTTATGGAGCTGACACCTTTCCTTAACTTCCAGCTCTCTCAGATCCTTGATTTCAGTGACACCTGCCTGTGTCAGCTCCCTTCAGAACACCCACACCCCCATGGCAAGGGAAAATTCCTGTCCATCTTGAGCTGTATCCATCATCATCACCAACCACTCGTATCCACAAAAATGCCACCTAAGACCAAGCCTTCAGAGAGGATTAGCTCCATGGGAAGCCAGAGGCACCAGCATTATGCTGTTAGTATATGCAAAAGAGACGCTGAGTGCTCAGATGGGCTGGGATTTGAAATTAATTTCAATTTAGTCAGAAGATTTGTTTAAAAAAAATTGTTTTAAACTTATTCCACCCCCTGCCTCCGCCCCGAGAAGTATGAGTATTTTAGGGAAAAGCCTGTGGATTCTTCATTCATGAGAAAGACTGTGACTGCCTTTAATAGTGTGTCCTTATGATACCCAGCTCTCAGCCCTACGATACCCAGCTCTCAGCCTTACGATGCCTCCCTCTCAACCCCACAGACCAGCAATTTCACAGAAAGTCCAGCTAAGCCTTGTAGCACAAGCTTTAGACACCATTATTAAAACCAGAGTGCATTACGCTATCAGAAAAGAGGAGATTTCTGCACAGATGACACCAGGTTTCTAGACTAAAAACATAACAGCAGAAACAGCTTCTGGTTTTTTTGTGTAGTTTGCTGTACAAGAGCGTTTGCCAGCAGCAGTAAAAACTCTTTTGGCCAAGTAGCACATCCCTTACCCACACGACTGGCAAAAGCTCTTGTGTGTGTGTGACCCGTTACCACTCCCCAGTAACGTCCAGGACCAGAAGGCTTCAGAGCAGGCCACATCCCAGAATTCACAGGTTTCATCTCACTTGCCGTATGCCAGGCTGAAAGCTACCATTTGAAAAAATAAATTACATAAACCCCATTATTATTCCGTCTCAGCTGACCTTCTGCCTCTTGTTTCTCTGCCACAGCCACTGTGCTTCAAATTTTATGTAAGACGATGGCAGCAAGGATGAAGAGGGTAAAGAAGCTGGGAGCCCATTATGAACATGGAGATTTCTCTTTGAAGCGTGTCTCCTACGGAAGCTGTAAGCAATAAGACACGACAGTCATTGCATTGCTGAGCCATTACGGCACGGCTCAGGTGCATTACAGGGCTTGAGGAGCGATAACTCCTCCAAACACTCAGCCCCGAGTGCCCTCCTGCTCTTGTGAAATGACATTTACAAACACAGCATCAAGCAAAGAGCTGAGGCACAGGCTGGGAAGGCACAGGCTGGGAAGGCACAGGCACGGATGTGGAGCTTCTCAGAAAGCCACCAGGCACTGTCTCCCCCTAAACCAAGTACCACTTTGGCAATCTCTGCAGTGAATCAACATGAGTGAGGAGAAAGCCTTCCAGCTCAAGGATCTGGGATGGCATTCCATAGCTCTGTGCTCACAGGAACCACATGCAGGGCAGCCCAGGAGCACCACCATCTCCGTTCACTCTTCAGCAGAGGTGTGCGCAGCACATACTGGACAGGCTGGAGCGATGGGCTGAGGCCAACTCCATGAGACTCAATCACACCAAGGGCTGCATCCTGCCCTTGGGATAGAACAACCCCATGCAACGTTCCAGGCTTGGGGAAAAGTGTCTGGAGAGCTGTCTGGCAGAGAAGGACCTGGGGGTGCTGGTTGACAGCAGCTGAACATGAGCCTGCAGTGGTCCAGGTTACCAAGCCCTGACAGAGGCTGCCTACGGCAGGGATAGATTCTCCATTCCTCGAGGGGTTCAAAAAGCATGTGGCCATGGCCCTTGGGTACTTGGTGTTGGGCTTGTGGTTGGATTGGATGAACTTAGAGGTCTTTTCCAACCTTAATGATTCTATCATTCTATTCTATGATCCCAGCGACCTACCATCATCTCAGTTGGCTTTGCTTTCCTGGGGAGCCTGCATGGGACTCTTCTAATCCAACTACTCCTCCATCGCATGCACAACCTTGATCACACACACTCAGAATACACATTAAAAATCTCTCCCATTGAACAAAAGGGTTTTGTGTTCTTCTCCTGTATATCTTACAGTCTTCTGTGCACCATTTAGCAAGGGACATAAATGATTTTTGGAAACATAACACCATTTATCACTGCCTCTCCAAAGAAAACTACAAAAATGCTAATTGATTTCATAATTTGCATATTTGATTTTTCTTAAAGAGGAGATAAAGTAGGCTTAAAAAAACCCAAAAAACCAGCAGAGCTTCAAAAATATTTCCTGTGATGAGCAGCACATCAGGAGATAAATCACTGCTGTGGCAGTCGGGGCAGGAAGCAAAGCATCCCACCTGTCCCACTCCTGCTCAGTGGGCACCTGTGCCTGCCTGGCCACCACTCACAGCAACCCTGACTAAGGGTTAAAGCACGAAACATGCCCTTGGTGACCCATTCAGAGACCGCTGTGTGTGCCCACGTTGGTTTGTGAGGCTACACCACTGCTCCAGCTGCTTGGCTTCAGAAGAAACTGAGAATTGCCTGGAAAAAGGAGACAGGCTGTGCTTGGCCCACAGGCTCCCACACTCATGCACATAAGAGATGGCAGCTTGGAGCCCGGGTCTTCTCTACAGAAGCCAAAGATGTTTGCAGACAAGCCACCAGTGGAAGCCATGTGCTGGTGTGTGTGGGGTTTGGGTCCCTCGGCACAAGAAAAGGCATTGAGGGGCTGGAGAGCAACCAGAGGGGGGCAACAAAGTTGGGGAAGGGTTTAGAGCACAAGGGTTGTGGGGAGCAGCTGATGGAACTGGGAGTGTTTAGCTTGGAGAAGAGGAGGCTGAGGGGAGACCTCATTGCTCTCTGTAGCTCCTTAAAGGAGGTTGTGGTGAGGCGGTGCTGGGCTCTTCACCCAAGTAACAAGCAGTAGGATGACAGGAAACGGCCTCAAGTTATGCCGGGGAGGTTTGGATGGGATATTAGGAAAAATTTCTTTAATGAAAGAGTGGTAAAGGCATTGGTAGAGGCTGCCCAGGGCAGTGGTGGAGTCTGCAGCCCTGGAGGGGTTCAGAAAGTTTGTGGATGTGGCGCTTCAGGACACGGTTGGGTAGTCACGGTGGGGTTGGGCTGACAGTTGGACTGGATGAGCTGAGAGGGCTTTTCCAACCTCAACAACTCTGATTCTCTTCATGGATAACCCAGGGGTAGGCAAGGCAGTTCCACAAACTGCTAATGAACATAAGCCTCATTGCAAGTGGCTGCTTACAGAAGCATAGGGAAAGTAGTAGTAAGAGGAAAGGAAATTAGTTTTCTGCTTGAGGACACTTTATATTTTTAAAGCCACCTTAGAGTGCTTGGTTGGCTGCAAGCATAAGGGTGTTAAAAAAAATATAGGAGAGCTGGCCCTTTTGTCTTGCTGCCTTCCTGGCCCAAAAAATAAGATATTCACACAAACATGAAAGGACAAGAGGATAAACTACTTGCTAAGTATCTACACTGCCCCAAAGCTTATTGGGTTCCACACCAAGAGCGTTCTGTACACGTGTCTACACTTCACGCAGTGTGTTCAGCCAAGAACGCTTCACTCTGATTCATACACTTTGGTTCAGTGCCCAAATACTGCTATTTAATAAGGTTATTAATTAGTGTGTTGTCTAATTTTTGCTGTGCAGGAACTTCTTATAATTGGCTCATTCCTTCAAGATGCTTAATCCTTTAACTATAATAATGCATGTCAGTGTGCACATGTGAGTGTGTACGGGCACGCTCGTGCCCCTCTGAGTCTTCTCAGTTTCTTACCTCGGCTGTAAAACCCCGCATGGGCCAATATTGACCCATCAAGGGAATCAAGGTGCTTTTTCCTTCCTGAAGATACAACTTCCAGAGAGCACCCATTTCCTTCAAAATAACAAAATAACATAGTGCCCATGCTTTCAGAGTTTACCTACATCCCCAAAGGCTCACGCCAAAAAATGAGATCAGATTCTCCAGCAGAAGTCAAACCCAGTGCTGTGTGAGGAGGAAAACGTCAGCTCCCCAGTCTTGTCCAAGACCTGTACGCTGCAGAACTGAGCCCTTTCGCTCCAACAGTGCTTCACTGACTCAAAGTTTGTGTTCTACAGTGATTCTAAAGACCACTCCTGCCACGCTGCTATCCAGATACTCTTTATTCTGTATTTGTACATTTGATTTCTCTCTTAAGCGCAGTACTTTGCATTTGTTTCCACTGAACCTCGTTTTGCTGCTACCCAGCTTGCCGTTCAATTTTTCTAGATCGCTTTGAATTCTGATAATGCTTTCCAAAGCACATCCAACCCCTCCTCACTCAGTGTCGCCTGCAAATTTTATAAGCGTATTTCCCATCCGCTGACTAAGTTATTAATGAAACTATTGAATAAAAGTAGGTCCAGGGTAGATCCCTGCAGGACTTCACTTGAAACACGCTCTTGGTATGACATAGAGCCACGATAACTATTCTTAAAGAGCTATGTCTCCAATCAAAATATCTTGAATTTTCAACTTTACAAAAAGCTAATCTGGAGTATTTGATATGCAAAGGAGCTGTAGACCAAAGGATCACTTATTGAATAAGTTAAAGCCTAAAAGTAGGTTTGAGGAAAATCGCAATCTGTTGGTGGATGATTTGCCAGCAGAAAGAGGAAGGAGAAGTCAGTGAGTGTGTTAGCAGGTACATTTGCCTGGCAGTGCTGTGAAAGGCCTCCTTGCAGGCACTGCATCCTGCCGATCAAACGCATGCACACGCCTCTCATTGACACAGCAATGAAAAGAACAAATAGCAAAGGAACCACAGGAAACATCTTCTGCAGGTCGTATGGCAGAAGAGAACACTTTCCCAAAACGCAGTTCCAGCCATGAACACAATCATGGCGTTCCTCCCATCCTTACCAGCCCAGAGTGCTCTCCTAAACAATTAACTGCTTTGTTCAGAGCCAAAGCTAACCTAATGCCTTAGCCTCCCTGCTTTTCTGAAAGCTACACCTGTATTTTACATCTTGAAACTAGATTTCCATGGCACGCTTGCTGATGCGTCTTGGGAGCGAGAAGCCCACGGGTTCCACTACGTTTGCACTCTCATCATGCAGGATTAGGACTGGGCTCTGATCTCAATGCCTGTCACAAACCTGGACTTGAAACACAAGGAATTAATAAATAAGTGAATAGGTGTCAGTTTTATGAAGCACACTACCTGCATAAATTTCACCCAATGCAGCCACTTGTCATTTTGAGCACCCTTTAAGACCCCCAATGGCTGATAACTCTTCCACGTCGCTTTGCAACCCATTGCGCAGATGAAGTGTTATGATAAAACCTTCCTCTTCACTGACTCCTTCTGTTTTACAGACGCAATTTGAGAGGAGGCTGAAAAGATCCCATCCCCCACAGCAAAGATAAGGTTACAGAGGGTAGGTCTTAGTAAGGATTTTGAAAGCTGCATGAATTATTAAAGTCCTTTATGATATAATGACAGACATATCAGGTTATTTGTTTATTCTGTGTATAATTCATGATTCTCTTGGGAGTTAGACAGAAGTAGGCTAGCTTGTTGAGTCTTCTTGTTCATTCCAGTAAATCCTCATCACCAGATGGAAGGCTGAACCACCCCAGAAGACAAAACAGCCACAGCTTGCAGGTTCTGCACTTTCAGCTGGAGATGGGAGAGCTTTTTTCGCAGCCTGGAGAAACAGTGAAGCTGTCACTTGAGTACAGCAGGCTAGATGGCTAGAAGATGACAGTATGGGTAGTGTCTCTGTATCGTGCCACCAGAACATTGTCATTTAAAGCATATGCAAATGGCTATGTGATTAATCACAAAGTCATGGAATGGTTTGGAATGGAAGGCACCTTAAAGGCCAACCAGTTCCAAGCCCCTGCAATGGGCAGGGACACCTCCCATTGAATCAGGTTGCTCCAAGCCTCATCCACCCTGGCCTGGAACACCTCCAGGGATGGGGCAGCCACCACTGCTCTGGGCAGCCTGGGCCAGGGCCTCCCCACCCTCACAGGAAAACCTTTCTTCCTAATACCAAATCTCAATTCCCCTCTTTCAGCTTAAAACCGTTCCCCCTTGTCCTGTCCCAGCACTCCCTGATCAAGAGCCCCTCTCCAGCCTTCCTGGAGCCCCTTTCAGTACTGAAGCTTCTCTAAGGTCTCCCCAAAGCCCTCTCTTCTCTGGGCTGAACAACCCCAACTCCCTCATCCTGTCTTTGTATGGGAGGTGCTCCTGCCCTCGGATCATCTCCGTGGCCTCCTCTGGACTCACTCCCAACAGCTCGAGGTCCACAACCACCACCTCCTGGATATGCAAGTAGTAAGATACTGGACAAAGCAAAACAGTCCATCTTGCTTGGGTCATTTACACGAAGAATCTGTTCAAGATATGGGGCAAAGTGTGTCAGAGGAGTGCCATGTCCTGATGGCTGGAACAGAGTTTTGAATGCATACATGGTAGTTATCTCTCATTTCTGTAGTGTGCAGTTTGAAGGGTGAGAGACATTGCACCATAGTGGCAACCAGGGAATAAAGGACTGACTACAGCCCCCAAGAAGAGCTTCCCAACACACTTCTGTTCATGCACGTCCAACAATGCTCCTACATCAGGAAGAGTTATGCTGCCACCGAGAGCTGTTGCAAAACACAAACATGGCCAGGCTGAAGAGGCACACTGGGTAACTCTTCTGAGCCACAGGACACCAGAAGACTGCTTCCAGCATCCACCCTTCCTGCTGCAGGTTTCAGCTGATCAGAAACAGACTAGGCATATGACGATTAATCCAATCACTAAAATTCAAGCCACATTAAGGAGTCTGATCAAGGACTACCGACTAGTCAGACCTCTGCTGAATTTGTGTCTACAGCTTCTCTCCCTTCCAAGAAAATATATCATTAACTCCTGCCACAAAGACCTCCTGCTAGAGGAGCTATTTAGGAGCATCCATTGCCATTCTTCAGCTTCTAACCATATTAATCCATGTCTCCTGGGGTTTTTGGAGTAGCCTTTTGGGATGTCACTGTCACTAGATGTCTATCTAGTTAAATTTCCCATCTTAAACAACCCCTCTCCTCACCATCCCCCTACCTGAGAGATTCCTGGCTCCTAAGAGAGCAGTTGTAATCATTGTTATTATAAAGCACTTAGCGATGCTCACTCATTGCATCTCTCACCAGCCAAACACCCAGAACCCTGTTATTTCATATGCAGTCGCCTTCATCTCTAGCAGCTCTTCATTGTATTAGTGCCTTTCAGCAATGAAAGAAAAGAGGGGTGGGGGTGGAAAGCATTAAAAAAACCAAATAATAGTTTACTGCATTTTATGCCATTACCTCACTACTTTGTGACACACATCTAAAAGCTGTCTGCGAGACCTTTCCTGTTGTGAGGTGGCATCCAGACATGCTCCGAAGCAGGAGTAGTGGAGGCACGAAGCCCAGTTTGGTTTTGTCCCAGTGCTGCTGCATCACTCAGAGCAATGCAACAACAAGGCTGAAACCGTCAGCTTGCACAGGTCACCTCCTCTCTGCTTCTCCCTGTCCAGCTGGGACAAACGCGGCTCCCTCCACAGGGAAAACACCTACAGCCTTTCCTTGGAAAGGGATAGAAGCCTGTTGGAACAGAGGTGACTGAACCACACTGCAAATACTCTGAAAGTACTACAGGATTTGCTAAACACGCTCAGGACATTGGTCCATGAGGCTCAGTTTCCCCATCTCCAGCCAGAGCCAGCTTTTCACACTGGAAAGGATGTACCTCCTGTCCTGGAGGAGGATGCTGTGCTAGAGCATCTTTAGGAGCAAGGATGCTGTGCAAAGCACCTTAGCAGTTCCCCCTGCTGCAAGAAAAAAACACTCTGCAAACAACTTTCTTCCCTTCCAAAAGGGAAGAGTCACTAGGAAACTCTGCTGGAGCCTAAGCACAGATGTGTCCCTTCCCTCACCAGATGCCTCCAGCTAATAAGCCAACAGGGCACCCACAACCTGGCTTCACAGGTTCATAGTTACCATGCACACCTCCTCACCACTGCAATATCACAATTAAAGCACAGGTAGTGCAACAGCCCAAACATAACTTTGAAGGGACTAATCCACATTAAACAGTCAAATTCAGTAGCGGAGATTGTGATGAGATATCAGGAAGAAATTTTTCCTGTGAGGGCGCGGAGGCCCTGGCCCAGGTTGCCCAGAGCAGTGGTGGCTGTCCCATCCCTGGAGGTGTTCCGGGCAAGGTTGGATGAGGCTTGGAGCCCCTGATCCAATGGGAGGTGTCCCAGCCCACAGCAGTGGGGGGAACTGGATGGGCTTTGAGGTCCCTTCCAACCCAAACCACTCCAGGATTCTATGATTTGAAATCACAGAATCTTCCTGACAAAAATATTATCCATTTTTTTTCAAGAGGGGAGAATGGAGGTACAAAGGTGAAGCAGTCATTTCAAATCCAGACAGCCTTTTGGGAGCAGAGACTGAACTGCAACTCAACCTCCTGACACCACATGTGATGTTTGCCCTTGGAAGGCAGCACTCGAACACCAAAGCAAGAAACTCACACACCTATGGATATCCTGGAGCAGGTCTCCTCCTCACACACAACATGCTCACACACAACTTGAAATCTGAGATTACAAGATAACTCTCTCTTCTGCTTTTCTATATGAGTATCAACATTAAAACCAAACCCATCTGACATCCCAAACCCCTATGAATACAACGCCTCGGACTCTTTTCTGTAAGAGAAAAATCCCAGCCTCTAATATGGTCCCCTCAATGGGGCCCATGACACCACCATCCCCTTTCTATTTAGAATAATGACTTCTTCCACACGCCAAGAGACTTGAAATTACCTGTGAAATATATTTCCCTAGGCACAGGCTCAAGAAGCATGTAAATTACCCAGCTTAATGGCCTCTAGAATTTCCGAGGCACACAGAGGGAGTGGGAAATGTTCAGATGGTATCTCAGGTACCATCCAAGGAGATGAACGTCAAATGGAAGGCCAGGAGTGACTGTCCTACAGTAAGTGGTCCTACCGGTGAGTGCTTGCCGCAAGGAGGCAATGAGCACAAGGGATCCAATTCTAAATGAGTGCATCATCAGCACAAAAATGTAATTTTAAAGAGAGTATTTTTTGGGAAAGGTGCCTGACTGCAATTTACACGGCACAAGCCGCCAACGTAGGTCTTACACAGCAGAGGGCACCCATTTAATTTGCAAAAGCCCAGTGCTGAGTGCACTAAGCACTCGGCAGCGAGCCCTCTCACCCTCCGCCTAACTGTACTGAGAACAGCACTGCCCAGGCTTTGATGTCCAGGCATTTGCCAGAGAACTGCGTTCTTCAGAGAAGCTTTTTATCCACAAGGACAGTTCCCACTCTCCCAACAAGATGGACACTGTCCCTGGAGTCCAATTCCTCCTGGCCATGTTTCTCTTCTTGCAGTTGAATCTGATGTCTTCTGAGTACAGAGCAGAAGAAACATTTATCCCCAAACAAGGAGCATGGGCAGATTTGGAGGAATTACATGGCCTCCATTGCATTTCCCACTCCGCTGCTTACATATTGGAGTCTCCAAGGCCCTAGTTCCATCAGCAAAGCAAGCAATAGGGAAGTGCAAATGCTGCTACAAAGCATAATATGGAGAACCATTATAAGGAGAACCATTATAAGCAGTGTAAAATGGACAAGATGGTCACATGGCAGTGGGGAGGGCGTCAATCCCAAGGGCACCACGAAAGAATTACTTGTCTCCCCAGGGAACCAGCCTGGGGCACGCAAGCTCTGCTCCTGATGCCAGCCAACACTGACAGGTTGGTCATCTTTTAACATGTAGTGGACAGAAAGTAGGCCAGAAGATCAGCTGGGGATAAGAGAAACGAGGCCTGGCAATGGAAAAATGGGCCAAATTCCTCAGTGCAAATCTCTTCAAAGCAAAGGTGTAAGACAAGGTCTTTGCTAAGACTCTTCCAAAGTGAGAATCTGCCCTCATTCTCAACCACAAGCATCCCGCTAACCCACATACTGCCAGAAACTGTGGTACCACAGCGAGATGAACACAGTAGCAATTTTAACAACAGTTTCCAAGCTAACTTCCTCTCTTACAAGAGCTGAAGTCTGTCTGGACTCCTCGCAGCCCTCTGTGTGTAAGGTTAACCACACATCACTGCCGGTAATGCAAGCACTGCACTATTCAGAAACTATTAGAAGATAAATACTAAACCTGAACATTGTAGCAGCAGAAAGAATTGAGAATGACATTGTAGTAAGCGTTGTAGCCAAGCCAAATGAGGAAGCAAGGTTAGTTTCAAGTGGAAAGTTAGCCAAAATATACCATATACTTGGAATAGTCTTTGCTTTGGCCGTGGGATCTGGACTTTTCTGCAAAGAACTTCACAAACTCCAGAACATTTCAACAAACTGCAGTACCACCCGTTGGCTGCTCTGTTGCAGGATGAAACAGCACTCTCACCACCAACTTCCATTTGCCTACAGGAAAGGTAGGGAGAGGCTCTTGATCAGGGAGTGCAGGGACAGGATGAGGGGAACAGTTTTCAGCTGAAAGAGGGGAGATTGAGATGAGATCTCAAAAGGTACGAGCTAGCTCAGCAACCACAATGGTGAAGTGGGATCTTGCCCCACGATGCAGCTGTTGGAGCCCTTTTGTACCTGGCTGCTCCATCCCCACGGCTGGGCAGGGAGCAGAGGGAAGCAGGGGAAGCTGAGGGTCGAAGCTCAACTGTGGAAGGAGCCGCTTCTCACAAGAGCAACGGTAGGAGTGAGACAGAGCCGGGTAGATTTTTCTCTGAAGTAAAGACTAGATCAAAACAAACATAGCGAGGAGCAAGTGACACAGAAGGGCTCAATTTAGCCTTGAGATGATGGGTAAAAAGACAGTATTGATGTCAGAAATGCCAACACAACATTTTTGCTGCCAGGTCAAGCAGGCGGGCAGGTGCTAAATGGGGTTATTTTGAAACTGGGACCCAAGCACGAGCAGATAGCAGATGTGTTAGATGCATTTCTTTTCTCCATCTCACAGTAAAAATCACATCAGAAGCCACCACAGCCACCACGATGTTTAAAACTTAAAAGACAAAGGCCTGAAAGTTGTCCCCAGCATAACCCCACCACGTCATTACAGCAGGCATGAATTTGGCCAAGTATTTCAAAGCATTTTTTGAGGTTTGTCAGCATTTAAACCTAATGTAGCTGTAGCAGAGCACAGCAGGCAAGACTGACAACAGCAAATTCTTTTGCCTCGTACCAAACCCAGCATAGGGAAAAACGGCTCAATCACAAGGAGTCCCACAGCACAGAGGCAAGGAGGGGCAGGACAACACGCCTGCTTGTGCGTGGAATGGGGCCCTTTGGGGCTGGTGCTCTTCTGCTCTGTGCTCTTGGAAGTGCTGTCATCCTGTGGGAGGCAAAATAATGTCATCAGTTTGATCACTGATCGACAATCATTAAGACTTCCCAGCAAACAAAAACAGAATAAATAAAAGACAAGAGCTGCATGAAGAGAAAAATATTGATTTTGGTGTACTCTGCCCTCCTTCCCACAGCAGGCAGGGGAGGAGGGGAAAGCCAAGTGCCCACAAAGCTGCCACGCATGCCTAGCTCACCGTCCTGAAACTCTTTTCAGCTTGCAGGTCTTGAATAATTAAAAGCTGTTTCTTCCACCCTTTTTTCCCCTGGTGTGCATGACATGCTGCTGCAGAAGGTTTATTTTCACCTGAGCAACGGGCATCCCTCCCGCTGCAGAGGTCCTGGAAGCACATGAGCCCACATAATATATGACTTTCTCTCCCCTCCCGCTGATCCCAAGGATGTGACGCTACAGTGAAAGCTCAGAAGAGGCCTCTAATTTGCAAGACTACCTCTGACATAAGGAAACGGTTCTTTGGCTCCTCCTGAGTCTACTGCATACGTTACACAGCAACAACAAGATGCTCAACCACTCACAGCCCAGAAATCATCTTCAACACCTGATAAAGTTGGATATTAGGTGCTTCACTTGGCTTAAGCCTGTCTCTATTTTCGTGTCCATTTTGTGACAAAAATCTGACTGTGAAACCCACCAGAGGGTAGAAATGCAAACAAGGTGAAGCATTCCTAACCCTCACTATATCACACTGTACAGAAAGTGTTCACTGGCCACAATAAGGAGACGTTATTACACAGAATTCAATAGAGATGAGAATTCAGCTACAAGAGTAGGTTTGATTCAACAGAAATTAAATCACTGAGAGCTTTATACATTTTGGAAGCCTAAGTGGCTTTATATAAGGTCAGCTCTGAAAATTATTTAGAAATATGCCCCTTGTTTTCTTTTTTTTTTTTTATTTGGAGAATGAAGCAAATTCATACTCTAGATACAGGATTCTTCTGGACTGAAGAATATTAAGTAGCAGCTGGAGAAGATGCAGAGCCTGACAGCAAAGCACACTGGCAGCTTGCAACAGGAGAAAACTTTCAGGCCGCAGCTCTGTTATGAGATGAAAAGCACTGGTATTTACGTGGAGAATCGTATCCTCATTTGTCACTTCAATGGAGATGGATACAACACTTTCCCAATCCTTTCCACCAATTTAACAGTTTAAGGGGTAACTTTCTGCTTGGAAGGCAAAGAGGCTCGGAACCCTGAAGGGAAAGGCTCGATTTATCAACAAATAGGTATGTGGTGGCAGCTATGCTTGTAACGTGTAGTGTGCCTGCCGCATCACTGACTTCTAGCTCTGAAATGATGCTCCAAGGGGGACTGAGGCAAGCTGGCACGTTGCTGCCAGGACTCCAGCTCCTACTGCCCTTGCTCTCCCTGTTGGATAACACTGACAACGCTCCTGAGGGCCACACATCTTCCAGGTTTGCAAACCCCTCTGGTCCACAGCCACATGCTCTGCATGCCTGCAAGCCTTCCAGTCACCAAATGCCACACAGGAAAGCCTGGCCAGCTCTGCCTTGATCCTTCATTTAGTGCAATTCTGATGAGGAAACCTCACTGAAATCAGTACTGACTTTAAAGAAAACTCCCTCCTGCAAACAACATTCCTACAGATGGGAAGCTGCCAGTATTGTGGTCATGCGACTTTCACCCTTCTGTGTCCTTGTGTCCACACTCCCCATCCTTCCCCCTTCTGCCCTTCCCTGAAGTATAAGTTGCTTTCTAACACCACACAGGTTTTTGCTCGGATGCACAGCACGATCTAAGTAATTCGCACTTCATTGCTCTGCACACCTTATCATTTGCACATGAGAACAGCAGTCTCTATGCTTCCACTCGCTGCCTATTTCCTCCTCCTCCTTCATCCCCACCTCCTGCACCTCCTCAGCAGAACTCCACCACGAAGCTGCAGTGAAGAGGCTTACATTACCAGGACTCCATTGCTCTTACAAAATTTACTACTGTGCTGTGAATCCTCATAAATTATTCAAGGTAGACAACCTTCGTCAGGTAAATGAATGTGCCTTTTGTAAACCATCTCTCCGGGTTTGCTATCACAGCGCTCACTGTAGGCACAACCCGTATTGATTCATGAATTCCCCAAGCATCAGTGCAGGACAGGGTAGTACAAGTTTTCACACCAGGAGAAATCCAAAGTCTGCCCAGGGCTTTGGTAGCTTCACAACACATACCAGCTAGTGCAAAAGTAGCTCCAGCCGAGTCCGTGGAATGAGCAGCTCCATTCCCACCCTTCGTGGACAAAAAAAGAAGGCTCATGGTCAGGTGTGGGACTAGGAGACTCATTCATAGGGTCATAAAAATGGTTGGGGTTGAAGGGACATTTACAGATCATCCAGTGCAACCTCCCTGCAGGAACAAGGACACCTTTCACTGGATCAGGTTGCTCAAAGCCCCATCCAACCTGGCCTTGAACACCTCCAGTAACAGAGCAGTCATGACTGCTCTGGGCAACTTGGGCGAGTGCCTCAACACCCCTCCTTACATCCAGTCTAAATCTACCCTCCCTTAGTTTAAAACCATTACTCCTTGTCCTGTCACAGCAGGCATTGCTGAAGACCCTCCCCAGCTTTCCTGGAGCCCCTTTCAGCACTGGAAGCTGCTCTAAGGTCTCCCCAGAGCCTTCGTTTCTCCAGGCTGAACAACCCCAGCTCTCTCAGCCTTTTATTAAAGATCTCCTTTTCACTCCAAGAACTTCAGGGATTGTTTACATGAATCAGATCTAAAAACCATGTTGCATTCTTGGGCTTCACTCCACGCGCCTCGGTGGTGTCACTGCACAAAGGCACTTGGCTCATTAGAGATATGCAAACTCAACTTCTGTTTTGGCAACTACACCCAAGGCTTTATCATCATTAGAGCTATTGCACTAAATGCTTTATATTCCTACTTAGCACCCAATCTGATTGCTAACAGCAATTACCTCCTCTGGAGTTCTCAACCAGAAGAGAGGGGAGGAGGTTTGATCCTGGCTCTCCTGAAAGGCAACTGCACACAGTCCTGGGAGAACTGTGCCCACCACATCGAGAAGCAGCTTCGGAGGAACTGGCATGGTAGCCTGTTATCACAGGCAAGAACAACAACCTTGCACAGAGTTAATTAATAGGTACAGAAACCACAAACTGTGCAGCCTTGGTCTGGCCTGACGGCCACTCAGATCCTCATGTCTCTGACCCTGCAGCCCTTTCACCCATCACAAGCTGATCCGGCTGAATATCCTGATCACTCACACATCAGTCAGTGCGAGAAACACTTTGCTTTACAGTAGAATTAATCTGCTGCTCTGGGTAAACACCTTTTATTTCTTATTATATTTATGGCCAGAAGATAATGGCTGAGACAGAATTAGAAGGGTCATAGGACAACTGTCAAAATCCACGTGCATTCTCCGACAGCTCAAATGATTCAGCCTGAAGAAAACCACACCAATAGCTTGTTGATACAAACCAACTCTCTAGTAACAACAGTTTGTACAGTCCCATTCCCCACACAGCCCAGTGATAATAAACTTGAGGATGATGGCTGGATTAAGGAACAGCCCTAAAACAACAAACTGCTACCAACACCACAGGGAGGAAAAAACAATCTTGCTAACAAAACACATGTTGCTTTCAAGACACTCCTGGAAAAGGCAGTATCGAAACATTCAGATATTGTCCTTTCTTGCTGAATTTTTCACTCACGTATTTTGCTTGGTAATGACTTTTATTTCATCCCACTTGAGTAATCCACTGGCTGAAAAAAGCATTGCCTAAATCATACAGTTTGTGCACATGTACAATGTTACAGATGCCCCTTTCTTATGGCTTCTGAAGCCAAACAGCTGGTAGCTCATTCAAGGATAAATTTTCAGGTTACTTAGACCCTCCATAACCACCTTTAGCTTTTAAGGGGCTGTTGCACACAGGCATATAACACCCACAAACCTTCTTTACAACAAAGCTTCTGAACTATGCCTGCCAAACACCAAGCACCAACCTATTTCTATACTCAAGTCTTATCGATTTCAGTGGGAACCCACATGGTCTCCCAAAAGAATTCAAATCAATAATTTTCCAGTATATACAGTTGAAAAACTCGAACTTCTGAAACCATGGTCTTGAAGGGGGTCACTGCAGGCAGGTACAGGGCTGAGGTGTCACAAGGACAGGCAAGAAAGTGGTAATGCCCTGCCCTGTGATGCCTGCCCCTTCCCTATGCAACACCTGAGCAGGAAGAACTCAGGACCAGTAACAGAAATGGAGAAAAAAATGTTTAAATGCAAAAGAAATATTGCAAATTGCTTTTCAAAAACATCTCGCCCTCTCCATGGGGCTGTTCCTTTACCCCTGGGCAGCTCAGAGTGCCTCTGAGCAACACAGAGCGGATTCTGCCGCTGATGCACAGCTGACACGGGGCAGTTGCAGGGACACTGGATGTTTGTGCCTCCACGGGTACCAGCTCTCAGGGAGGCTGCTCAGCCCCCGCAGGGATGGAGCGACGCTATCTGTCAGTCACTCACCAGAGTAGATGGCCCTCCCAGGGAGCCGGCTCTCTGCTCAGCCGAGTGTGGCAGTAGACAAGCAGGGCCATCTCCCTACTTCCCTGCTCCTTTCCAGACCAGTTCCCTTCCCAAGCATCAAAACCATAATTGGACGAGATTTTCTGACTGCACAGTAGGTGGGCAGCAGAACAAGAGAAGGAGCATCCTCTACATGGCATCCCGCAAACCCTAAAACATCCAGTCCTAATAGAGTTATTTATTACAAGCCCTGCTAGCCCAGATGTGCCATCACTACCAGCATCATTAACCTCATCTGGGGTGAAATGACACAAGTACAAATCAAAACCTGCTAAAGGGAAGCAATTAATTTGGAAGAGGCAGCCTCAAGCCCACCTTCCAGCAGTGATGGGCACCTATTAGGCCTTATTGCTCTCAGCAGGAGCTTTCACTGCTCACTATCCGACAGGAACACCGATAACACTTCCAGCTTGCTGCCCCAAGCTACTGTCTGCAGCTGACAAGTGCTAAATCTCATGCTGGAGAGGCAGGACGGGACCCTGGTCCCCAGGCTGGCGCTTCCCCCTGCAGACATCCCTTTCTCCTCTGGCTGGCTGCGCAGAGATGCCCTGCAGAGCTGCGAGGAAGCCAAGCCTCACCGGCGGGCACACAGCGATCCTGCACACACCTGCTTCCTCGCAAGAAGCAAATGGCTCACCACCCTCTAGCAGATGGCAATTTTCTTTCAAGTTCAAGTGACAAAAAGACCTTTCCGCAAAGTGGGGAAGGGGTCTGTTCGACACCGGGGAGGCAGCGCTGGCAGCCACATTCTCCAGCACTTGCATCCCCACTAACGGGAAGCGACAGCGATACAGGTGCAGGGCTCCCCGGATTGTCTAGGCTTTCAATCACCTAACACCAAATCTCTCCAAAATTCAAGCAGAGGTTGTTGCCGTGCTGCCACAGGAATCCCTCTGCGTATCATTTAAAAGAAAAATTAACAGCAATGAACAGCCTTTCTTTTCACAGCCATTAATCCCGTTGACCACCCAGATGCACAGTCTTGTACGTGACCATTCCTAAAAGGAGCCTTGTCAGTCAGTGGACATCACCTACCGCGCCCACCCCAACGGGTCTGTTCCAATCTCGGATTTCGCTTTTTAAATCTCAATGAGAAATTCCCCTTTGGACAACTGGCTGAGCTGAGCCTTCCTTAGCTCAGCATAAGATGATTAAAACCATGCCACCCCGGGAGGAGAGAGATAATGTGGAACACCAGCGACTTATCAGGGACAGAACCAAGAATCAGGACTCAGAACCACTGATGATAATTAATACAATTGTAACCCAAAATGAATAAAATAAAAATCAAAGAGTTGTTCTTTATTTTCTTACACACACACAAACACCCCTTAGGCAAAATATCCTGATCACTCAGTCAGCTGCCTGTCAGAACACAACGGCTCTGGGGCTGCCTAAAAAAGCATCCTCACTTTTGAGACTAGTGGAAGATGACTTCAGTGACTTACAGAGAAAAACCTCCAAAGACAAACAAGGTTGGTAATCAATGCTCTGAATCCCTCACTGGCGTTACAAGGATGCCTTGTCCAAAGCAAGAAAAATCTGGCTCGTAACAGGAACAATTTAACAGCCCATCTCATCAGCCCAACTCAGCTTCTGACCGACAAACCTTCCAAAAAGATTTAAGTTATATCAGGTATCTTTAAAAACAAGAAGGGCGCAGACAGGGGGCTACTCAGGGGGAACAGTCTATTAAGTGTTGCTCAAGCCTTGGTGCTGGCTACCTTGCATGCTTTTACTCCCGTTAAACATTCCCTTCCCGAGGAACAATCACAGCAGCCCCAGGGCAGAGCTGGAGAGGCGGTTTCAGCCCCGTTTCACAGCCTTAACCTACTGCCCAGCAATTGTGCATCTTCATCAAATACCCATTCCGGCTCTTCTCTTCTCTGGCTTCACAAACCAGGTCATAAGGGGAAAGCAAAGAGCAAGAAGATACCAGGTCAGGCTGAGGTCTTGTGTTCTTTCTCTGTTTTTTCCCTGGGTGCAGCCAGACATCATTACTTCCCACCAGAGGCACACGCAGAATTAATGGCCTGCTCAGGATCATTCCTTCATATTTGCAAGAAATTATTTACCACTGGATTCATTTTTTTTAATCATCTTGCCTCTCTCAGCACAGGATCAGGCCCACTCTGATAAGACAGCATAGGGCTAAGGAAATCTATCCTAGTAAACACCATCAAATTATCTGCAACAAAATGCTTCGGCTAAAAGGCTGGCACAGTTTATTAGAACAATATAGACAATAATCAGTCTGGGTGAGGGAAGGCCAACGCATTATTTACAAATTATACGCCTCTCCTAAGTATGTTTCTTCTGGTATAGGATCCTTCCTATCAAACTTTCTGTAGTTGGAAAGAAAACACAGTTCTGGGAACCAGCTGACAAGTCAGAAGAGATTTATTCTATAATACGATTCTGCATTCCAAATTTAAGAGGAGAAAGCAACAACTTACAAGCCCTGAAAAAGCTGCTGAAATATCAGAAATACCCCACAAACTTTATCTGTGCTTCGCCACATCCATAATCCCCTTTACTTCTATAGCGATTCTCACGGAAGTAAAGATTATTCATGCAAGAGCAGCACTGGATCAGGCCATAAGGCTGTGTTCCTTGGGCAAGAACCAGCACGTTCCCTTTCCTCTCCTCCCCCTGTAGGTAGACATTTCTCAGGGTCTGATCCTGAAGAATTTCTGTATTCGTGTGACAGCAAGGAATGAGAACCCATCGGCTTCCAAAGGTCAAAGATATTTAGCCATATGGATACAAGGTGCAAAAGGATTCAGAAAGAATGTTTGAACAGGGGGTATTTCTGAATAAACGGGGAGTACAAACAACCATGCCTTTGGAGAAGCCAGATATTAACCCAGTAAGCTACAGCTCTCCCAAACAAACAACGCTGCTCCTTCTGCCGATAAGCCTTCTTTGCAGAAGGCCTGACAACATGCCTGGAAAAATGCACTTTGAGATCAAAGATGTTAAATCTAAAAGGCTTTCAAAAATACTTCCTATGACATATATAGCTATAACATATTTCTATTCTTAAGCAAATCAAGCACGACAGGAAAATTGTAACACAAAGCAGCACACATCCACTGGGGCAGCGCAAAGTTAAGGGCAACACTGCTATTATTAACTCCATGTCATTGAAATGTTTCCCCACCTTCGGAAACGCAAGCTGGAAGGACACAGTGTCAGCCTCTACTTTGAGTCGTCTGGCTTTTTTTTTTCTTCCAGTTTTGTGTCAACAAGACCTTAGCATTTCATAACGGAGATGACAGCCTCCTAAAATACATCTCGGGGAGGGTTTGCGTGGCTGTGCGGAGGGGGACAGGGCTTCGGGGTTATCGCGGTACGCGAGAGAAATGAATGCGTTCGCAAATATTTCCAAACATGAACTTCCAAAAAACCCCCTATTTATATCCTTCCTGCAGCGACTCTCAAGTCCCCCACCCCCTCACCCAAACGAGCTGTTTTCCGACTTGCTCTCTCCATAGATTACAGCCCATTCCTGGCGCTCCAGAGGGAAAGGAGCCCGCCAGCTCGGATCGCCTGTGGAGCTCCCCATCCGCTCTCGCTCCAGGTGCAAACTCCGGAGGGACCGGCGGGCCGTGAGGATGAGAAGTGGTGCTTAAAGCGGGGAGGGGAGGTAGAAAAAAGTCCTTTTTCTCCTCTTCCCGCTCTCGCCACATTAACCCCTCAGCAGCCGCCCTGCACACCGGCACCCGCTGGGGAAGTTTGTGCTTTCCAGCAACTTTAGGTCCTTCCTGGCAGCCCTCGCGCTCGATCGCATCCAGCGAGGATAACGGGGCAGAGCGGGGTCCCGGCATCACCAGCCGGAGGGTACCGGCATCCCTCCACTGCGGGCGCCGGCATCACTTGGGCAGCGGCATCACTTGGGTACCGGCATCACTTTGGGTACCGGCATCACTCTGGGTACCGCAGGTACCGGCATCACTTGGGTACCGGCATCACTTGGGTACCAGCATCACTTTAGGTACCGCGGACACCAGCATCACTTGGGTACCGGCACCGCTCGGGTACCGGCATCACTCTGGGTACCGCGGGCACCAGCATCACTTGGGTACCGGCATCACTTGGGTACCAGCATCACTCGGGTACCTGCATCACTCGGGTACCGCAGGCACCAGCATCACTTGGGTAACGGCACCGCTCGGGTACCAGCATCCCCGGGGTACCGGCAGCGCTCGGGAACCGGCACCGCTCGGGTACCGCGGGCACCGGCATCCCTTCGCCCGCGGGCAGCAGCATCCCTCGGCCGCCGCTCCCCCGCGCAGGCCCCGGGGCGGCCCCGCGCTGCGCCACGGCGCCGGTCCGAGCCGCGGGGTGCCGGCACTTACGTGTGCTGCTGGGGGAAGCTGTAGCCGTGGGCGGCGGGGGCGGCGAGGAGCAGCAGCAGCAGGGCGAGTTGGCCGCGGGGAGCCGGGGCGCCGGGCGCCGCGCTGCCGGTCGGAGCCGCCATCGCCATGTTTCCATGAACGGCGCGGCGGGGAAGGGGCAGAGGCGGCCCCGCGGGGGCTCCCCCCGTCGCCACTCGTGCGATGAGCGCGGCAAGTCCTCAGCGCGGGGGGGAGCGGCGCGGGGGGGGGCCGGGGGGGCCGGGGTTGGGGGGAAGGGGGAGGGGGGGGGCAGCGCCGCGCCGGCTGCGGGCACGGACCGGGGCCGCTCAGCCCCGCTGCCTCCGCGCGGCGCCCGGCTCTGAGCCCCGCCAAACGCTACTTTGGCTCAAATAGGCGGGCAGGCAGCCGGCCCGGCCCGGCCCTGCCTCCTCCCCGCCCGCCGGCCCCCCCGCCGCCCCGGGACCCGCGCATGCGCCACCCCCCGGCACCCCCCCACCCCACCCCCCACCATCCCCGACCCCGGTCCCGTCGCCCCCGGTCCCGCGTGGGGGAATGCGGGAGGGCACCGGGATGAGCATCCCATCCCCCGTGTGCCCCCCGGCACCGGTCCCGCGTGGGGGAATGCGGGAGGGCACCGGGATGAGCATCCCATCCCCCGTGTGCCCCCCGGCACCGGTCCCGCGTGGGGGGATGCGGGAGGGCACCGGGATGAGCATCCCATCCCCCGTGTGCCCCCCGGCACCGGTCCCGCGTGGGGGGATGCGGGAGGGCACCGGGATGAGCATCCCATCCCCCGTGTGCCCCCCGGCACCGGTCCCGCGTGGGGGGATGCGGGAGGGCACCGGGATGCTCTCCTGCCTCTTCTCCGCACCGCTCCCGCCGACCCCAGTCCCACGCGAGGGGATGCGGGAGGGCACCGGGATGGAGCATCCCGTCCCCCGTGTGCCCCCCGGCACCGGTCCCGCGTGGGGGGTTGCGGGAGGGCGCCGGGATGCTCTCCTCCCTCGCCCCGCACCGGTCGCGCTGCCCCCGGCCCCGCACGGGAGGGGCGGGAGAGCACCGGGATGGGGTTCCCCGCCCCCTTCCTTGCACCGGTCACCCCCTCCACCCCCACACCGGTCCCGCTGCCCGTGGCCTCGTACCGGGAGATGCGGGACAGCACCAGGATGTGGCATCCTGCCCCCCAGCTCCCAGGTCTGTGCCCCGACCTGGGAAAACACCGTTTGTGTTGGGGGGGGAATGCCGGGGCTCCCTGAACCCCCAGCAATGTGGGAACCCGCAGTTTCCTTCCCCTCTTCCAGGTGGGCACTGCCCCCACCGAGCTTCCAGTGCCATCCCTGTCTGTGCCATCCTGGTGGGACCACAGCTGGTCTCAGGGCCACCTTCCAGGATAGATCAGCACATGGGAATCACAGGGTAGGGTCAGCTGTAATGACAGCAGCTCTGGCTCTGGTTTTTTAGACATGCGATGGCTTTGGGGAGCGTTCGGGAGCGTGACAAGAGGGCAGGATAAACATGCAAAATAATGGAATTAATCAACACAGCCTAAAGTCACCAGGGTTCTTGAGCTTGACATCTGAGGGCCTGGATTTGCAGCACTGTCCTCTGGGAAACTGCAGTGTAATTTCAGCTTCTCTAAACCCAAACCCAAGCTGCTCAGCTTCATTGAAGCCGACCATTGGCAAGTCCAGAGAAGGACACAGAGATGATCCAAGGGCTGGAGCACCTCCTGTATGAGGACAGGTCAAGAGAGTTGGGGTTGTTTGGCCTGGAGAAGAGAAGGCTCCAGGAAGACCTCAGAGCAGCTTCCAGTGCTGGAAGGGGTTCCAAGAAAGCTGGGGAGGGGCTCTGGATCAGGGAGTGCAGGTGGTGGCTGCCCCATCCCTGGAGAGGTTCAAGGCCAGGCTGGATGGGGCTTGGAGCCCCTGATCCAGTGGGAGGTGTCCCTGCCCATGGCAGGGTGTTGGAACTGGATGGGCTTTGAGGACCTTCCGATCCAAACCACTCTGTAAGTCTACGATTCTATGTGTCATTGGGGCAGCTGGCAAAGGCAGAGGCAAGAACACTATTCACATGTTCTCAGATTCCCTCCCCAGACAGCCTAAACCCGGACAGTCACAGGCTGGGCAATCCATAGCTAGCACCGCTTTGTCCTCTTCAACTGCAGAAAAAAGTTTAACACAGGCAAGATTGCTGGTGTCTGGACAGGCTGCGTGCGGAAGCGCCTGACAAACCGTACATCAGAGCACTTTGAAGGCACAAGGGCTACTTGTTCTTACCCATTTGAACAGCAAGGTGCAGTGGCAGGACAGGAGACCCTGGCAGTTTGGATCCCAGCACAGAGGTTTAAGATGTCCCCAGCTTGGACAGGGTGTAGGATTATGATGGGGAGAAGTTGTTTCTCTGAAGTGCTCCATGCCCTGGTTTGTAGGAGGGTTTTTCTTCTGCTGATGGATGGAATTGCATCTCTTTTGTTTCTGATGGGATAAAAAAAACATTTTGCAGTGATGCAGACCTAGACTCAGATTCCCAGTACCCTGGGAGCAACCAAGAGTGCTGCTTAAACTCACGTGGGCACATCCAGACAGACTACAAATTTCATGCACTGACAAGCCCTGATATATAAATGGAAGTAATGAGGATCTGATGCGTCTACTCCAGCTCAAGCTGGTTCACAGAAAACACTGTTGTTAGTGAGGTAGAGAAGCACTATCGTGTTTCCAACTCATGTTGGACATTGGCAGTATACTCACATTCAAATCTGGAAAACTGGACTTGCAAAAGCATCACACTGACCTGATGTGTTCAACACAAAGACAGATGTATGCAGTAACCTAATGCTTCAATAAAATGCTAACAAATACCTCAGAATCTCCTCTCTAGCTCCTGTACCATGTCCAGACTATGACTATTCTCTGCACACCCTTCAACACACGGTCTGATTTTGCATCCTGTATGTCAGCCACCCCAACCACATGTAGTTTCAGCCAGGTCCACATGGGCTGTTACAGCTGAGATCCCAGTTCCTGACCTCTCATGCAGAAGTTTCCAATTTGCAATCTCCAAGTATGTTCCAGCAGCAGTAAGTGGATAATCTCTAGCGTACACATGGGAAACAGAGCAACAATATAATAAACAGCTTGTCCATCACTGGCAGAGTCAGCAGCAGATAGTAAATACTCTTCACTGTGCAGAATTTGGCTTTCCAAGCTCTTGAAAGACAAATTCTGTTGTCTGCTACAGCCATACTTTCTTTCCCAGAGGACCTGGGTTAGCATCTCTCTGACAGACAAAATTTAACCCAAGACATGGGCCCACAGGGCCTGGATTTCAGGTTCCTATTCTAACAGGATACCCAAGGTTTAGGAGGCAGCATTGCGACTGCCAGACATCCTTTATAATACAGGATTTTTCCGCGTTATGCGATCTGATCCTCTGTCCTGTAAGGAAAGCTCAGGGACACAACTGTGTGTGCCACGGCTATCAACTGCTTTTCCAGACGCCTGGCATCCAGCAGCTGGCTGGTCTACAATTGCAAATGCATCGCGTGTAAGCAGCAGCCCCAACAGTGGATGCTCCAGCCTGTTGTGCTTGGACTGCGCGTGTGTACAGAGCATCACTCCATTGCAGGCACAGTAACCTGACACATTCAGAGTGGAGAAGGTGATTTATTTCTTTGAGACATGGCTCTCCAAAATCCTTACAATTGTTTTGGTTTAATCCAGAGACCAATATCCTTCAGAGCAAAATTTGACCTTGTACTCTTATGGTATGAGCAGACCTCTAGATGTCAAGTAATTACTTTCAAATGTTGCTCTTTGGGTTTGTTAACAGTAAAGCCTTGCCTGATATGTCCTTGTTTTTAAAGAATAGCCCTGCACAGCTGAGATGGACATTCTGTTTTAGCTTTGTCTCAGCAACTTTTCTTTGTTATTTGGAATGCTTTTGACTATGTCATACTTGTACTCTTTGTTATTTCAAATGCTTTTGACGATGTCGTACTTGTTGCTGTGATCTCTGCAGTCGGTACATGGCTAGGTTGGTTAGCAGTGAGCTGCTTGGAAACAGTCTTAAATGGAGAAAAATCATGGAATTAGCCAAGATATATGGCAGCAAAAAGTGTTGATTCGCACCTGTGGGATGCTAGATTAACCCTGCCACCTCACAACCAAAGCCTATGTCTCAGGGCACAAATGTATATGAATTTATCAGGGGCTCCTTTTCCTACCACCCTTAAAAAAGCTGTAAGTTTATTTTCCAAGCTGTGCATCAAGACAGAAACATTCAGGACCTGCATAAAGCTATGCATTATAAAGATCTTCTGCCAACAATTTCAAAATCAACACTGCCCTGAAAGGGAGGGAAGCAAATCAGTGGAGTAATCTTCTATTTGATGCTCTGGAGAATGAAAGGCAAGACAGCATTGCTACATACATTATCCTTCCTATTTTCTGCAGCAGGCACTGCTACTCTGTGGCCTCTTTGAAACACTCTCTAACCTGCAGCACCAAGCACCACCAAGGCTCAGAAACGTGGGCTTGAACATGGAGCTGAAGCCATACCCTCTAGAGCAGCCTTTTTTATCAGTGTAGGTTCTCAGAGCAAGTGTGAATCAGTCTAAGGTTGCCGTGAAAGTACTGTAATCCATACAGGACCCTGTGAAATTCAGCACAGTACCTGAAATACTGACAGGGCTGCAGCAAAACAGGCAGCACCACTGCTGTTCTCCCACGTCTTTTGGTGGAGAAGCCATGTAGGAGGCGGCTACGTTGTTCTTATGGCTGATTTATTTGCAAATGCAGGTGAGCATTAGAGAAGGTGCGAGTTTAACCCTCCCTTGCCTGATGATTTCACAGCAAAAATGTGAGCCTTTGCAGTTAATTACTGCTGCATGGAAATGTTTGTTTCCTTACTCCTCCAGATAAAACAAGGTTGCCCAGAGCAGCGGGGGCTGCCCCATCCCTGGAGGTGTTCCAGGTCAGGTTGGATGGGGCTTGGAGCCCCTGATCCTGTGGGAGGTGTCCCTGCCCATGGCAGGGGGTGGAAATGGATGGGCTTGAGGTCTCTTCTGACCCAAACTGTTCTATGAAGGGAGAGTCGTTCACCCTGTCCTCCCCAAGCACATCCCCTTTGTGCAGACTGAGTGACTCTGAGAGGAATTAGGTGGCGAGGCTACTCCTTTCCCCCTCTAAGCAATACAGAGTGAAACACTGATGATGAGGCATTGCTGATGAGCAGATGTAGGGGAGATTTCAGCATGCCTCGGGGAGCACAGCTCTGCACAGGTTCCTGCATGAAGGGGAGTCACTGTCCCAGGACACAGTTTTCAACTTTAGGCAGTCTGGCACAAGCATCTGGCTTGGTACATGAAAGGTAGTTCAGCAGAACAAATACATCACTTCAAACCTGAAGCACTTCCATGGAATTAGCCCAGATCGACGCTTGTGTAATTGCTAGCACAGTTTTGCCCCCCACGGCTAAACACGCGCCTGTAACTGAAGAAATGTGTACCTATAGTCTTGACAAATCAGTTGCTGAGTGAGAGGTTAGAAAATGTTGTTGACATACCATTAAAGGGAGACAAATAAGGGGAAGAGGTAATTAAGAGTAAGCAAATGATAATAGCTAATATACATCCTGACTTGAGAGGTTTATTCTTACTCAGGGTTCTCAAACCAGAGCTCCTCAGCTAATGATGTATAGGGTTGCTTGGCACCAGATGTTAATGTTTCAGAAAGAGGAAAAAAGAATGCACTTAAGGTTGATAAAAACATAATAAGTAACTGTTGCACTTCCCGCAACTCATGGAAAGCCGCCTTTAAGAGCCCAACAGGAAAGGAAACAATATCATGGATGTTTGCAGAGTTCAGAGCCAATAAGAACCTGCAAGTAAGAGCAAAGAGGTGTCCTGAGGTTACCAGCATGGATGGGAAAGAGAAACAGCACAAGGATAAGACAAAAGCTATTCCAAAATCCTTCTCCATCAGTCCTCAAGGGGCACTTATCTGCCTGTTTGAGGGCCTTACATTATAGAGCCCATGGAGTGCATATTTAGAGAACCAAACTGATGCCATGTCAAGGCACGTCTGACTCCACAACTGGAGTTGATTCCTTCAACACTCTCATTTTGTGTTGTGTATGTTTTCTAAATGTCTATGAAGTAGATCCCTCTCAAACTGGCAAGTCTCAGGATCTTTCTGGGTGACATTCCCTTTTACAGAGGCTTTGGGGATGATAGGAAACTTATTCTGGAAGTGCAATTGAGATTTACCCATTGACTAAACAACTGGTTTGTTTTATTTTGCTTTCAGTACAGGGATACAAATCGCTATTAACGACTGTAACATTTAACAGCTCTGTAAAGACCTCGCCTCATTGCTATAGGGCTGATGGGCCAGTATGTAAAATTCGGTATAGTCCCAACATTGCTTTGGAGGCAGCTGGGACAGCTGAAGAAGGCCTTTTCCTCCAGCTTTTACCTGCACTTGTGCTCGAAGTACAATCTGGGGTGGCAAATAAATAAATAAATAAATGGGAGCAGTCAGTTAGTCAGGTTAGCTCAAGTCTAAGTCATCTGCCACCAAATCATTTATCTCTGGATCCAAGCAATATTTCTGCATGATGTGAGGGTGAAACAGCTGAGGTCAGCATCATATCAAGTCACAGAGCATTGCACTCAGTTACCTAATGTAGTCACGCCTCACTATTGCTTTAATTTAAAGCACGGTTACTTCACAACAGTAATCAGCATTTGTTTCAGAGTTCAGTACAGGAGATATTCAACCTTGACCCACATCTAACATGGAGATGGGTTTTTTTCGTTCAGTCGGACTATGATTTAGGATTGCCATCTTGTTAAATGCTTTTACTGTGCTCAGCACAGCGACTAATATTGTTCCCCCAGCATTTTACAGTTGTGAACATACATACTCTGTGAGGAATATACACTCCTGGTATATGTACTTGTGGTATCCCCATCCTGTGGGTGAGTCCCCAAGAGAAAAAGGAACTGAGAGATGTGCCTGAGGACATGCCAGGGATCTGTGACAGAGAAGTGAACTCCAGTTTCCTAAAAACTGAGCCCTAAAACTTGCCAGTTCCTCAGGGCCTCACTCTGGGACTTTGTCTGTAAGAGCTTCTACAAAATAAATAGATTCTTCATATTATTAAATTCAGAAGATGACCGTGAGGTGATTTGATTAGATCGTATAAGTACCTTTATCATGAGAACACAGGGCTTTTTAAAAGGCTTCTTAATCTAGTGGAAAAAGTCATATTACAAGAACCAATGGCTGGAATTTAAAGCCAGAAATTTCAAATTAGAAACAAGGTATAGAACTGAGGGGTTTCTTACTGTAAGGATGATTAAATACTGGAAGGACTATCCAGGAATTATTTGCCTTTTGAATTCCTCACATCAAGAGTAGATGTCTCTCCGGAAGATCCAATTTCATCAAACACAAGTTACTGGGCTCAGTACAGGGGAAACTGGATGAAATGTCTGGCCTGTGCTAAGCAGGAGGTGGGATTAGATTGTCTAATCGTCCTTTACAGTCTTCAGTTCTATGAATCTATGAATAGTAATGACCATCATTGTACGTTACAGTTTGTAAAACAGCAAAGAGCGTGCTACAACATTGCTGGGAGACAGAATAAAGAAGCACGTTATGAAAAAAAAGCACTTTGCTTTGGAACAAAACATGCGATGGATGATTATTTAAACTTCACCCATGTGTTTCCAAATCTTACCCCCAAACAGTATTTTAATTAGTTTTCAATTATAGGGAAAAAAAATAATAATCCAATAATCAGATAGGGACTACAGGATACAGAACAGCATTATTGACATCCCTGCATAATGTTTAAATGTCCAATTGATCAGAACTAGAGGATTTGCAGGAATTATAGATAAGAAAGCTGTAAAGAAGGGCTCTTGTATAAAAGATTTTATAGGCCCGAGCCTGGGATTCCTCTATTATATTTGAGTAGCTATAAAAACTTTTGTGCTAGATCATAACATTCTGCAGTTGTGAATGCAACAGATTTTACAGAAAATCTGTTTTAGAGATATCTCAGGGAGTTTTTCAAATAAAGATATTGGCACTGCCTTGGGCTTCTTTGCCTATAAAGCCAAATTCTGCTACAACCTTGATCCTAAACTTTCACGTTGGCTTAAAGACCCACCCAGAAAATCAGGACCTGTGTGTCCTCCCTTGGGGTTGCAAATGGGATTCTTGTTTGGCAGATTGGGGTCTGAAAAAAGGGAAAGGTATGTGTTAGGCCTTCTGTTTGCATATTTACCTAATGTTCATCTCCACATTGTAGCATCTGAGCACAGAGTTATGGAATGACCTGAGTTGAAAGGGACCACAACGGTCATCGAGTCCAACTCCTGTCCCTGCACAGGACACCCCAACATTCACACCACGTGTCTGAGGGTGTTGGCCAAATGCTTTTGGAATATCGTCAGGCTTGGGGCCATGACTGCTTCCCTGGGAGCTGTTCCAGTGCTCCACCACCCTCTGAATGAAGAACGTTTTCCTCATGTCCAACCTAACCCTCCCCTGGCACATCTTCTGCCGTTCCCTCAGGCCGTATCATTGGTTGCAAGAGAGAAGTGCTCAGTGCCTGCTCCTCCTCCCCATGTGAGGAAGCTGCAGAGCATGATAGTCTCCTCTCAGACTCCTCTTCCCCAGCCTGAACAGAACGAGTGACATTAGCCACAAGTGACTTTAGCATCTTACAGCCTTTAACAGATTGATCTTCCCACCCCTTCCAACACAAGAAGAAGTGTAATTCCCATATTACAGTTAGGAAACTGAGATATGGGGCGCACAAAGTGATTTTCATAACAGCAAACTAGACATTTGTAGCAGAGCAGGGGGCTGAACGAAGGACTTCCAGTTCTCAAGAGGTGGGCCTCATACTCTAGGTTGTCTTCCCCCTTCTGTATTTGGCTGGAATGCGAATGACAAAGTGACACAAAAAATCAAGTTACACAAGCAAATTTTCCCTCCCAGGTGCTGCCATTTTGATGGGGAGGAAGGAAAGAGGGATATTATGCTCTGCAAGCTTCTGAAAATCTCTACCAACCTCTTTCTTATGAATTTCAGTCATTGATTTCACGTGTGAGTTTTGGAAGAAAGCACGCACGCAGACACACACGCACACAGAGTCCTTCTCTTCGAACACGAGCTAAAACTATAAAAGCAAGAAAATGTGGAAAGCAGGCCTGCAGCAGTGAGGGTTGATATTCTGTCTTTAAATCATTCTGGCACTTGTTTTTTTCCCCTCGAGGTGGAAGTGGTAAGCATCAAGGCAGAACTGCAGTGGCCCTAAATCAGAACATGCCTTTGTTTCTGGGTTTACAAAGCAGTCTCTTTGCATTCCCAAGCAGAGATCTTGGTGGTTCTTCACAGTGCTGCAAAGACAGTTTCTGCACAACCATTCCCTATGGATTATTCAGCCTGCTTTCTTTCTCACTGTGACTACTTTATTACACTTGCCATGTTCTGATGTGACTGTCGCCTTCTTTTCTGGCCACATACCGGTGGCCCCTAAATGCCATGTATTGGAAGGATCTGATTCTATTGTGCCACTTTCTCCAGAGAAGTGAAACCTGTATAATCCTCCTGACTTTATGATATAACCTATACTGTGAATTCCTTGCTCTTTTAAGAGACTTTTCTCCCTCTTTTTTTTCCCTCTGAACCTGCATCCTACCCCACTGCATCCTCCCTCCCATTACTCATCTGTCCTTCCCTTTTCTTACCTGCCCTATTGAGCTCTTTAGTCTGAAGATGAGGTGACAGTGCTGTCTTCCTTCAAATCCCCCAATCTTTCTCTCAGTCTCCATGATCCTACCAAGCCCAATTCTCTTCTTTTTCCCTCTCTCCTCCCCAACATCACCTCTCTCTGCTTCTCTCCTTTCCTACATCTGAAATCCTCCTTTAAAGCAAGAGCCTCTGTCTTCTTGTGTCATTTTGATCTTCTCCGTGCTACTGATCAGGCTATTCCAAAATGACAGAAAAATATCTCTGCTCTGTTCACCCCGGTTAGCGTTACAGCAAAAGTAGGCAGCAACAGCTATTTCAGCAACACTGAAATAGCCAAAAGAGAAGGAAATGTGCAAGGGGCACCCCACTTCCAAGCTAAAGGATGGTGAACCACAGTGTGTGCAGCTCACTAGGCAGCAGCAACACATCGTCACGATGTTGCAGTGTTACATTCCACAGAAGGCTGAAAACTGGTCAGATGAACTCTGAAACACCCCTTATAATGTGGAGTAAACAAGGAGCCCACAAAGAGGTGCTTTCCAGAAGGTGTGTCCTCCCAAGGAAACGCTGGACATTATTACAGCACTCCATATGTCTCCAGTGCGTGCATCTCCCAAGGCTAAGTCTTCTCTGAGCTGTGGATGGCTGTGGCAGTTTTCCAGAAGACCGACATCTGCCACAGTTCCCTGAATTATGGCCAAGGTAGCTCATGGTTCATGTGTGCCCGTAGGCTTAATGGAGCAAGTGCTTGGCAGGGCGAAGTGTCAAGTGCGGCAAAAAGACCAGTGAGAACAGCAGTGGGTCAGGCCCTGTCTGTAGGTGGAAGAGGGGCAGAAAAGGGACATGAAAAGATAAAGCTGAACACAGGTCAACACACAATGGTTAAAGCATTCTGCCTTTAACCATCCCAGCCCCTTCTCTTGCCCACTAAACATATTCCAGCTTTCACTGGGTATCATCCTCTTGCTGCAAGCAAAGCGTGAAAGAAGTGATCTGCACTGAAAAAGGAACACAGCCCAATCACACCTTCCCTCCACAATGCTCACATTGCCCACTACCATGCTGGAACGTAGCCTACGCCTCAAACTGATGAGTGTGCCAGCATGCTGGACACAGGCAAAATTAAATAATGGTGCTAATAATGAGATAAAAAGTTGTGGCTGCAAAAAATTTGGAGCAACAAATAAGCATTCACTTGAGAATGTATTTGCTACTTTCCTTTAAATAGATAATTATTTTATTGTTTGAAATCTCCCACCTTGCCAAAGATAACCACTTCTTTTGTACAGTCCTTGAAGTTTACCACATTCATAGTTTAGTGAAAGTTGTGGAGTCTTCTGTGCTGGTGGGCACCTTTTGAAGAATGCAGACCCTCTGTGCCATGTGCCAAATCATTCCTACAGCAGGGAAGCAATGTCCTGTCCTACCTGGGGGTCAGGAAAGCAGAGTGGAATTTTCAGTGTGATTGATATAATTTTGCCTTCAAATCAGCCTGAGTTCCCTTTGGCTTGTAGTGCAATAGAGGGGAGAAAAGCAGGATTTGAAAAAGAGTAAGGATAACAACTTCCATTCTGTCCTCAGTCTTGCAGAGGAGGAACTGGGAGAAATAATTCAGATAGGCATAGAATGGGATAAGGCTCTGGCAGTGTTGTTTTAGGAAGAAAAGGTGCAGCAGTTCTGCCGTGATATTTTCTCTACACTAGGCTATGAGAGATAATAGGTCTAATGGTTAAGCTAAGAGTATCAGGAGACCTTATTTCTAGCCCTAATTATATCAGAAATTATCTGTGTTTCCTTAGGCAAATCCCTTGGTTACATGGTGCCACAATTTTCCAGTCAGTAAAATGTTCAGATACCTCCAAAGCCCCGAGATGCACAGATGAAAAACATTACTGTCATCACGTGGCACAATTCACTTGTGAAGATTCACGCTGTGAAACTTCTGACCGAAGCTGATGGCCGAAGCCTGCAATGCTTTATTACATTCTGAATTGCCTCTTTATTAGTTCAACAACAATATCTGTGAACACTCTATTTTATAAGCCCCGTGATACTCTCTGTTGGTATTGGCTTACAGTTTCTCAAGTCTATCCAAGTTTGTAAGTATGTTTATCGCAAAATGAAAATCAATAAGGAGGGCTTTTTTTAAAAAAATGGCAGTATTATATGCTTGGCTAGAAGGGCAAGGAATCCTGTGCATCTGTACTGATTTTAAACTACCTGACAATAAGGTCTCATATTTGAGTGATCTGTAGGTACATTGTTTGGGCTACACATGGTGTGAATCTGTTTCCCCAATCAACCCTCGCTCCAGGGCTCTTCACTGACTCTGTCTACCACCATAGTGTTGCAAAGAAAAGAGGTATCCAGATATCAACATGATTCAAGGGCCTGGGAGACCGCAAGGGAGAAAAAGGGTATTTTCCGAATCAGTTCCCCATGAAATCACTGGAACTAGCGTTGTCCTGGGGGATAATAGAATGGATCATTAGGTGCCTTAAAAAGTTCACATTGGATTTTGAAGCCACCCTGCAAGATGAAAAACCAGTAGTTTAGGAAAATAAATAAAAGTCAGTGAATCCTCTTTAAGCTGTGAACACAGGGGCAGAAAGGTTGTAAGAAGAAAGAGATTCCATTCTTCACAAATGATACGTTTTAAAACTCCCCCCTTCCATCTCAAATCCTTCTTTCTCTTCCCTGGTGATTTAATCACATAAGATACTGTAAATCAAATTGCTTCCTTTTCTCCTCAAGTATGAGTTAGCTCTTAATTAGGCTATTGGGCAAAAATGAAATGCATCCTATTAATAGCTTGGGATATCCTTTGTGTTAGTGTAAAGGTTAAAACGTTTCTCTTCAGCACTTGAGGAGCACGATTCTGCTCTCACAGACAGATGGTTTACCTATTGCTGAATTCAGTGGAATTCATTCTGAGTTACGTGCACATAAATGGAAGAGTAATCAGGTCCACGGTATTTCATTTTCCTATTTCAAGCTTCTGTTCAAATAAGAGAAGAGGATACATGGGAGTGAATGTCATTTGTGCTCAATTATTTTCATTCCGTGCTTCCCATATGTACATCACAGGGCATAATCTAACATCCATATTCAGGTGAATCTCCAGCCTGACAGGAGGATTCCATGTACATACGGAGGTAATTGGACGTTCTCCTGAGATAGTGCTCCATCACGATAAACAGCCACTGCTCCAGGACATGATGAATTAAAGTCATCATGCCATGACAGCACCGAGCGATGTGATGACATTACATCAGGTTGTGATGGCACCTGCTCACCAGGAGAAGCTACGCTGCTCATTCACTCAGGTCACCGGTCCGAGGAACGCAGCCCACTGCAGCGTCTGGCTGACATCGCGGCTCTGTTGGCTGCCTTAGCTACGCACAGTCTTGGATGAAACCCCTGGCACGCATCTAAGGCAGATGTGGAACTGACAGGAGCTGACTCGGTCTGACAAAGCCAGCATCTGTGTGGAACTTTTCCCAGGTTGGCCTGGGATAATGATAATCTATGTCTTCATTTTACAGCTGACGAAATAAATGCACAGAGTTATTGTCAGCATCCAGAAACAGAGCTAGGAATTCTGGAGTCTCTTGACAATGCTGACTACTATTTACTGCTAAACGTATTCTTTTCTGGGAGATAGTTACTAAGACTCACTTAAGTCTCAGTTATGAAAACTTCTTCCCAGTGAGGATTTTTCACAGGGTGATTGAAGATGTCCAAGGGAAAGGTGCAGGCGTCCTTCAGAACACCGATTTGGATTGCTTGGTCCCTTGTATCCTGTTTCAAATCCATCACTGCAGTTTAGGACAGCTCTTTGGAATGAAAAGCAAAGCCCTGTCCAAGACACTTTGCTACTCCAAATTCCCAACAGAGCAAAGCATACCTAACGTTTATGCTCAGAAATAGGTCCTTTTCCGCTGCTAGCTGTTTTTCCTGTGAGCAGTATAAAGCAAAATGGAAATGATTCCTGCACTCGCTAGCGTGACTCGGCTTATAACATCAAACAAGAACCCAGAGAACAAAACATTAGTTTCATGCTAGCTACAGTAAACAACATTAGACTGGCTGAAAACTGTAGTCGTGTCCCAGGCAAAACAAGGTCTTTGCTAAGCAACATCAACACAGTAACTAAAATGTGAATAACTAAATCATACACTGTGCAAACTGAACCACCGAATGAAAGTAAAGCGCTGAATTATTTGAACGCTCTTCAAACCCAATTTAAATTTCACCCACTACTGAGACCTCCATTTACTGGCATCATAACTAATAATGGGAATGCTGCTGAAACGTCAGTTTTAGCGAGAAGCCCATTAAGGGAATGAGAAAAAAAGAGACATCATACAAGAAAACCAGCCGTTTACAACATGGCATATAAGCTCCTTGCATAGAAACACAAAATAGCAGGAAATAAAAGCCAGGCAGTAAAATGTCCTTTTCCCAACATATTCAGTAATCACATCCATCCAGAGCTTCACACAGGAAGCCCTGAATATAAATAATCTACAGCAGATGCTGCACTGGCATTAAAGTTCCCTGTTGGGGGACTGGATGATTCAAAGGGTAGTAGAAAATCTGTACGCCTTTAAGATATTGGTCTGAAACCAGCCCAGGTTAATTTTTGGTATGAAAGTCATTTCCATCTGAGAGGATTTTTTAGCCAGCTGGAAATGATCTGGAGGTCTTCTATGTCCCAGTCCCAGCTGGCAGCTCTACAGAGATGCTGATATATCAGGGAGACTGATCTGTTCCTAAATCCTACCAAGGTTTGTGGCTTGTTGTAAGCGTGGAGCTGTTCAGGAGGCAGGCGTTTCTGTGCAACGTTGAGCATGCATGCCCTCACTCCAAATTAAAGATTGTGGAGACTGAACCAAGCCCTGCATGTGAGCTGAGCTGTGTGCACATTCCTATCCTCTGTTCCCAGCTGCAAGGTAAAATATACCAGCATAAGCCAGCAGCAAGGGGAAAGCTGGTACATGGGCTCAAGTGGCCCTCTGACCAAGGGCGAATCTCCCCTTTTGCTGTCTGTGTCCAAGATCGATCAATTATTGAACCAAAGTGAGTGTGAAAGGCTGCACACAGGGCTAAGATCGGGCTTCATAACGTCATGGTTGAACATACATAGAAATATGTTTTCTTCTTTCCTTGCTCTGCTCTGGTTCCTGCCAACAAGGATCCCAAAGCCTGAGAGAGTGCTAGAGCACTCTATGTCTTCTGTAAACACTGCCAGCTGTGTGATCTTGGGATTTTCAAGTGCTTCATTTAGCATTTTCCCACGTTACCTCCCATCAACCATTTTCTAGCCCATTCCCCTGACATATTTTGTGCTTTCCGAAGGAATTGTCTAACAGATTCTTTGAAGTTAACAGCATTTGTGATGTAACTGTCATAAAAAACCACTGTTACTCTGCATGCAGCCCTGCTCTTAGTCACTGGGGAGCTGGGAAACTGTGCTGAGGGTCTTTGCAAGCAGCCTACCCCTGTAAGAACCTGGTGGCCCCAAGAATGACCTCTTCATTGCTCATCTCTGTTGCAATGCATGGGACCTTCTTATGCACCTTCAGTAGCCAAAGAGTTCAGCCCTTTGATAGGAGACTTCTATCAATGGGTTTCAAAGATCTAAATAGATAGAGATGTCATGCACATTCATTTTATCAGCTCTCGCACCGACCTCACCATAGAGAGTAATTAGGTTAGTTTGGTATGGGCTGTTTTATGTACAGTTCTCTTGATCTTCTTTTATTTATAAATCTTGCTATTTCAGCCCATTCCATCAAACTGCCTTTTATAATAGGCTCCACAGGGCTCAGCTCTCCTCTCGCAGGAGGGTAAGTCAGGAATGTTTGTATTCAGTGAATGCTGTCACCCTGGTTTGAAACCATGGTTTTAATGATTAAAGTCAGTCCTCATAATTTTGTCAAATATTGAAGCTAAACTAAATGACTGATGCTTACATGGTTGATAACTTTTTTTTTCTTAAGCTGGGTTAACACGAGATCTTCTAACATGAACAAATTGCTAGCAACACGAAACATTACGCTCACACTGGCTGGTCTGTTGCCCCTCGTCTACTCTGTCCCTAAAATATCCCAAGGCAGATATGCCACATTGCACACAATATGCTTATTAGCACAGTTAAGAGCCATTAGGGAGAACTAGCAGAAGTGTTGTTAAAAGGCCTGATGATGAGGAAAAAAATCCTGGTGCCACTCAAGAAATGCAAATATTATATTGTAGATGGCATAAACAGACTGGGTCTATCCCCATTACTGATATAGCAGAAAGGGAGAATTTGGCGTCAGCATCCAGCAAGTTGGGAGCTCCCTCACCTTACTGGAATGCAAATTATTTGAACCTGGTAATTTATTAGGTCCACATTTTTTAAACACAGTCAGCATGAACCTGATTTCTCAGCTTGTAAACTCATCAGGGCAAGGGCAGCCTGCAGAGTGGAGTTCAGGGGATCCTGATCCCAACTGGTGTTGTCAAACAGCAACAATGAAAAGCCAATGACTCCTTCATCCAGTGCACGTGATTGCAGCTTGTTCATTTAGTCACCATCACCATCCTCCTTTTGATGACTTTACTCAGCTCCTGTCCCTCACAGTTCAATATCTCTTGCCACAGTGATCTGCATACCTACCCACAAACAACTTAATGAAAACTGTACTGTTCAGATGGTTTTGTGATGCAGTTTTATATGGCACATCTACTGTAGTTTGGTCTGCAGTGATTAGAATTCACACCAAAAAACTGTCTTTGATCTGGTATCTTTACTGGCCTTTTCTACAGGAATTTACAGCCCAAACTGGGCCTTGTGCTCTCTGAGTTGGTCTCTCCAACTTTATTTAAGCAGCACCAGCACAGTTTATGTTATTTATACCCATTCAATGGACCATGCAAACATGTAAACCGCACATCTTTCATCACTATAAAACTGATTAAGACTTCAGTCAAAACTTCCCCCCCCAGAGTATCACTGGCCTGGTGGCTTATATTCTGCTCCTGATAGCCAGCTTTTAATTCAATCCTTGTTCCTGCATTCCTAAGAAAAAGAGGCTTCAGGGAGCTTGGGAATCTGGCCCAGTATTTACATCAGTAGCTTGAGATGTTTGAAAGCTAGAATCTATGCTTTGCTTTGCTATTATCTTCTCGGTGATACTTCCTTTCCCTGGAACTGTTTCAGCTGTGTCCTATTTTTTGTCTGGTCACCAAGGCTCTAATGTAGTAGTCCTAATAAAAGCAACACAGCGGGTAGAGGGACTGCAGGCTCATCTTTGCTCAGCAGTGCAATAGCTTCTTGGAAGCAAGCAGAGGTGCAAAATAGAACTAACTACCTTTCCTATCAAAATCAGCAGGAGAAGCCAAAGCTATAGTGTCATCATGCTTAACACGAACGAGGCCTGGTGCATTACCCTTCTGCAGCAGTTTAATCAGTCCTGCTATCTCTGTCTTCAAAAACTGAAGAAGCTGAAGACATTGAAAGTAGGTGTTTAGTCCAGGATGCAGTGAGAGTCTGTTTCAGAGCTGGCTTAGAATAAGGGAGTTCCCAGATCCTGGTCCTGTGATCAGATCACATCTCATTTTTCCTGCCCCTTCACTACAAAATAGTGAAGTAAAAAATACCCTTGCAAAATCCCAGAACAGCAGTGACAAACGGAAAGGTCAGCTAGAAGCTGGAAGAAACCAAGTGATACCTGCATTTTCAGTAAGAAGGGGCCCAGAATATGGTTCTGTTGAGGGGTTTGGGTAGGACTGGCCAAGGGTGGCGTTCATGCTGCCTACCTCATGCTGTGGCTGGCTTATCGCCTTTGTTGTTTGTTTTTTTCCCCTAGAGCATTTACCTCTAATTCAATCTTTCTTCTATTTTCTTATCAGGCTAAATTATTTCGGCCATTTAATGTCCTATAATCTTTAGATCTAATTATTTTGAAATAATATTGTGTGCCTAAATGAAATATAAATATGTATTACTGGTAGCAATGCCTACAGTTAAGGCTGCTCAGGCCTTGCTCACATAAGACACTGGGAATGGGAATATATCTTTTGACATCTCTGGGAAAAAAATACTAGTAAGGTAATAGGAGCAACCAAAGTTAGAGAGCTAAAAAGATACAAACAGGATGGAAAAAAGAGCCCTGGGACTGGCTGGAAGAGTAGAGGGAAGAAGTCAGGTTATGGGTCAAGTAGATAGCAGAAGATGAGGTGTGTAGGATCAAAGAAAGCCCGGAGGGAAAGAAAGCACACAGCGACTACAAACTAAAAGGAAGGGAGATAGATTTCAGTATGGAAAGTGAGTTGGAACTGCTATAATTGTACGTGTTGATGGAATGAGTGAAAATGGGATCAGGAAAAAATCTGGGTAGACAGGAGGACTGAAGGGGAGAGAGAACTGGCTGAGAGCAAGGGAAATACAATGCAGATCTGAAACTGAACCCATTCCTCCTGCACCATATATTGTCAGCCAGGACCATGAAACTTCCTGACAGTGTGCATCCGATTATTTCTTTATCCTGCACCCTTTAGTGTCAGCATCATATGACATACAGCAGTACAACAATGTATCATGTTAGCTCAAGCGATACAAGTCAGTGCTACAGATCTGAAAAAGAGCACTGTTAAAACTCTTGATGAAAGACTTGATAAAAGCCTTGCTCTATCATGGATCTAAACGTGAAAATCTTGATGACAGGCAAAACCCATCTCTTTGCTTTAATAAAGAGGATTACACAGTAGAAGATTCTAAAGACTATAAATTTTGCAATATCAGCTATCATGCAGGCATGGGCCAACAGGTCCCAAAGATGAAGAAAGGGAAAAAGTTTGTTCAACAGACTTTGCAGCTTGTGCACGTGTCCACAAAACCAGAGACAGAAGGCATGGGTGCTATTCTCAGGTCTGCCAAAAGAACAGTATGACCTTGGGCAATCTATTAACCTCTCCACACCTCAACTTTTCTATCGATATAAAAGAGTGAGGATAACATATTTTGTACTTGACAGGTTTGTAGATCACTAAGACCTATGAGAGATACCCAGGGGTAGCTTACATTACCTAGCTTGTACTGCATCTCTAGGCAGGAGAGATGCTGTTTCCATTTTATGCACCACCCAATGCAGTCAGAATTATGGTCAGAAGTCAGCTCCTTCAGTCCATTAATACACACCCCAGCATCTCTCAATGCTGCATTTGAGAACTAATCTGCCTCTGGTCTCGGCTAATTGGAAAAGGTTTTTTCCTCTCTGTTATGTGAATTTCCAAAGTTAAATCTTGAGTGATAGACAGTGCTGTCACAGCAGCATTAAGTGTTTAGAGAGTGATTATTCTTGAAAGACTTTCATTTTTCAAACTTCTGCTTTCAGAAAAGGCTGTGGAAATAAATGAGAACACCAAAGGCTAAACAACACTTTGAGCTTTACAACAACCATCTCCAGAAAGGGGATGTGATAGGCCAAAGCCTTGCCTATTGCATTTACAGTTACAAGAATCTGCAGGTTTTCTCATATCCCTCTTGGCATTTAGGGGTTTGCATCACATAAAATCCTATTCATAACAGTCAATGCACTCCCGAGAGGAATCACTCTCAAAACGTCAATATATATTTTTTGTAACCTTTCTATTTAATAAAAAAGAGACAGCTTCAATTACTGAGGAATATTCCATATAAATTAGATTATTTTAAAAGTTCCAGCAAGATTAAAAGATATTTTTAGTAAATGAACAGCTGTCACTTCGGCAACATTTGTAGCCTTTTACTCTTTGTAATTTTAAAAATGTTGATACCTGGTCACTCATTCTTTAGGAGTCAAACCCACACTCATTTCTCAGTGCTGCTAACAGAAACTACACCTGCTGAGAAGATGAATAAGGAATATTCTGTATTTATGATCCCACTGCTGCCAGCAGCTAAATACCCAGCATTGTGGAAGCTGAAACTTGCCCTGTATAGTGTGTATGCTGATGATCCATGGGTGAGTGTAAGTGGGAGCAACCCCGTGGAAGGGCAGAGAAGGGCCCGGTTGAGGACAACAATCCACCTCGTTGTCTTGCCAGAGGAAACCAGCATGTTGTGCCCAGGGGATACAGGAACAGCCCAAGCCATAAGCACAGAACAGTCAGCCCCACCAACCTGCCTACTCAGATGAACATTCAGAACTGGCAGCAGTTCTCCAGCTGCTGAGAAGAACATGCTAGCTGTTAGGAGATTAAATTCCAAACCTCGCTATCAGCAGAGGTGGAAAAGGAGGTCCTTTCCTACCAGCACAGCTTTGACATATTTTCCTCTCCTCTTCTGTTCTCTTGGCCTCCCATCAGTAACATGGCTTGAGCACTTCCTTTCTTCTTATTCCCTAAAGGAATATTTCACTTGAATTTTAGCAAAAGAGCTTTTTATTATTAATATTATTATATACAGATTTATCAGTGAAACTCTTCAGGGGGAAAGCTTTTGTCATCCATGAAAGTGCAGCACAAAGAAACCTGGCCTTATCTTACTAATTACTCCAGTGCCTCCCCAAATCCTATCAAGCTGCTTGTTATTAATCAGTTAGAACAGTATTGCCTGTATGGCAATATAACATATGCTGGGATGAGATCTATTTACAGAACTCCAGCTTTGGAAGTGAGCAGGGAAATACAGATGCCAAGAGAAGCAGTCTCGCTGCAGTGTATCAGCTGGATCAGGGGACAGCAGGTAGGTGAGATTTCAGGCGTTGGACCCAGACAGCTGTGGACACTGTGCCCACATCTATTTTCCCCACATTGTCCCTAGAATAACATATATTGTGAGTTAGCCTGGAGCCTACAAGAAAAATTACTGGGATAGATGTGGATATAACCGTATGAAGAATATCAAACACTATGGTATCCCATGAAAAGATATCCCTTGAAAAGAAAGAGGTAAAGGTAAAAAGGGCTCTTTTACCCTTCTGCTGGCCTGCTGATTGTATATCTGCATCCCAGCAGCACGTAAGAACTGAGAAAAGTTTATCACAATGTTGTTTTACTGTCATCACCCTGAATTTTCTCTGTCACAATATATGCATTATGGATAGCGCAAAAGTTATTCTGTCAGTCCTATCCAACCAGCATCTTCTCTGGTAGAGAGCGAGAAATTCAATAGCAAACTAACATATCCAAATTCTGAGGCACTAAATCCTAATGCAGTGACCTGTGGCATGCTCTGTCTTCTTTGAGGAGTGTGTGCAAGCTCCTTTCATGTTGGTCAGTGCCAGGCTCTGACTTACCTCTTCAAGCAAATTCCTGCTTCAGCTGAGTGAGATTTTTGCCCCAAGAAAGGCTGCTACAATGAAGAAGACAACAAAGCAAATCTGCAGCATTCCTCTAAAGACAAGTGTCTACTCAGGAAAGAGATACACAGGTTGATGAAGGAAGTTGTACAATAAGGTTTCACTAGAAAGCAATTGCAGGTTTTGCCAAGCATAGAATGAAAGGTCTAGAACAGAACTGCTTCCTTGGGGCGAGGATAAGGAAATATGTAAGAATTATGGAATGGTTTGGGTTGGAAGGGACCTCAAAGCCCATCTAGTTCCAACCCCCTGCAATGGGCAGGGACACCTCCCATTGGATCTGGGGCTCCAAGCCTCATCCCTGGCCTTGAGTACCCCCAGGGATGGGGCAACCACCACTGCTCTGGGCAGCCTGGGCCAAGGCCTCCCCACCCTCACAGGAAAACATTTCTTCCTAAGATCTCATCTCAATGTCCCCTTTTTCAGGTTAAAACCATTCCCCCTCGTCATATCCCTGTATCCCCTGACCAAGAGCCCCTCCTCAGCCCTCCTGTAGGCAAGAGCACATAAGAAACAAGGGACATATCATGTGATCTCTCATTAAACATCCTTCTACTTTCTGGCAATTGGCAACTCAGAGTGAAGATGCAGCTGAACTCATTTGTCTTTCCACTTGAGAATGTCAAAACATTTTGTTAACAGTGGCAGGTCAAGTTTCACAGCCAGGCTGAAAACCAGCAAATTATTACTATTGCTATTTGTAGGTCATGAAATGGAGACACAGAGAGATGAAAGAACTTGCCTACAGTCCATTAGCAGCAACAGTGAGAAGAGAATCCAGGAAATCTTGTGGCTGGTCATCTGCTTTGTGTATCATCCCATTTTCCTTCCCCAAAAAGCAATGCACTGCTCCAGGTATACTACATTCAATAAACACTTTTCAAGCTGTAGCACACAGTAATCTCATCACAGTATTTTCCCGTTTTCTTCAATGACCAACACATAATACTGCCTCTTTCATTTTACACATTGTTTCTTTCCCTTTCCAAGTTCAATACTTTCAGTCTGGAAAGATCCTGCTTTTGCAAGACAACATAAAAGTCATTCTGATGATTTCAAATACAAACTGGTCTGAGCCTTCAGTCATGAAAGAAGAATGCTGGTCAGATATATAGGGTTACCTGCTATTCAAGATATGCTGAGAGATGTTAAATATCTCTGTGTCGAGAGCAGATGGACTTCAGTTTAGCATTTATCATAGTAGCAGCAGTCAGTAAGGCAGCATGTCTTTGAGACTGAGCCCCAGCCCCAGCTTCATAAAACCTAAGTTGACCTTCCAGCCAAGGAGTAAAAGCACTGTTGAGTCAGCTGTACAACAATGCAGAGGGAGATGGCAATGGCTCATAAATCTGTTTTGTATTTTAGCATGTCATTAATCTACTCATAATTAGGACAAAGCACAAGACGAAACCCTAGGCAGGCACTGTTGCTGCCCTTATTACCTGTGGATGGATTCTCCTCTCACTCATGCTGGGCTTACATCAGTAATTTGCCAGTGTTGCTTCAGTTTACTTTGCTGCAGTGAGGATATGAATCTGGCCCTGAGCTCTAATATCTGTTCTAATTTAATTCGTGTCTCTATCTCCACATGGAAACTCTCATCTAGACGCAGCCCCCTTTGGGCCCTGTGCTATTTCCAAATATAGGACCTTTTCCCATTTGTGCTGAATTTGGTGGGAAGCCCACCTTCCTCTACTACATCACATGACTCACACCACGTTTTAAGTTTAGATTTAAGATGTTTCTCTCCTCTGCCTACAGTCCACATTAAGTACTTTTCATGTTTTATTGTTTTGCTTTGTTTTCTTGCATATAAATCAATATATAATGAAGCTAAGCACTTTTACACTTGCCCAGGCACTGTGCAGACATTAACTCTCCTATACCCCTGAGAGGTGAGTAAAATAGTGAGCATTATTAGCCTCTCTATCTAGGTCTTTCCAGTGCATTCTGCAGCTGAGTAGGGACATGTCAGATTTTACAAACAGACAAAAGGAGGGTAGGAGATTAAGGAGTGAACTGTACTAGGACAAGGAAGAATATGATCCAAAGAAATCAGCATGTGCTTACTGCAGCTGAAATGTGCAGAGAACCCATAGCCCCATGAACTGTGAAGCTGTGCTCTCAACAGCAGACTTCAGATGTGAGTGAGACACTAAGAGAAGGCCAGTGGACCTTACAGCAGCCTCCCAGTACTGAAAGGGGCTCCAGGGAAGCTGGAGAGGTGGCTCTTCATCAGGGAGTGCAGGGATAGGATGAGTGAGAATGGTTTTAACATGAAAGAGGGGAGACTGAGATGAGATCTTAGGAAGAAATGTTTTCTTGTGACAGTGGGGAGCCCTGGATCAGGTTGCCCAGAGCAGTGGTGGTTGCCCCATCCCTGGAGGGGTTCAAGGCCAGGTTGGATGGGGCTTGGAGCAACCTGATCCAGTGGGAGGCATCTCTGCCCATGGCAAGGGGTTAGAACTGGATGGGCTTTGAGCTCCCTTCCAACCCAGACCATTCTATGAGTCTATGATTCTATGTAGACATGACAATCACTTCCCAATTTTAGCCCACAAGGGACATGACTTCAGAAATCAGATAGGTCCAAAGATTTATGGAGATGACTTCTTTCCTTTGGGGCCCAAGGCAAATGTTTTGGTGTGTTAGGCTAGAGATGTAGTTGTAGTGATTTGCCCAAGGTAACACAACAGAATGGGCCAAAGAATTGGAATCACAGAGGTTCTGGCTCTCAGCTCCAAGTGCAATTCAGCACAGCATTTCTATCTCAGCGGTATTCTCTTCCACCCTGACTGACAGATTCACATCTAATATATGTACGTCCATAAACTCCTGAAAGGACAAACCTGTGAAATGAAGCAATTCCCCATTCCAGCAAACCCAAATGTCACAGATGACACCCAGGACAACACCATCCATGAGTAAACACCTGGGAATGTCTAAGGAACAAACCTGCAGAGAAGGAGGAAACAAAGCGTCATAGTGTAACTTAGGGATAAGCATTTGTTAGGAGATCCCTCTGTGCCCAACCACAGAGATTACGGCCTTGCTAGAGCCTGCAGCTTGCACAACAGCAGCTCACAGTTGTTAATTCTAGAGAACCAAGCTCAAACCCTGCTGTGTTGGCCAGGATGGAGGCCAATCACAATACGAGGCAAATCCTTTTAATATATTGCATAATCCAAGACAAATCTCACAAAAGAATGTGCCTTTGAAAGAGTATTTTAGTCGCTGTGAAAATTATTCCAGTGAAGAAATGGTAAAATTATCTTAGCAGCATTCATGCCTGTCAGCCTTTGAATGGGAATCCCTGGGCAGGAGTCTGAGAGGCCACAGCATCCAAGAGGATGACAGGGAATGAGAACACAGCTACACCACACAGCACCAACACACAGTTTGCTCTTCTGGTCTGGGGATCAACTCCATTTGTTTTAAAATTGTTACACACACGTGTGTGCATACCACAGCTTCTTCATAGCCCTTTCTGACTTACAAGGTCCAATCACACATGCTCAACATGTCTGCAAGCTTCTTGTTTTGCTATCATCATGTTTAGAAACACACTCTCAAAAAAAACCAAACCACCACTTATGCCAATTTAGGAAAAAAAAATCAGTATTTCCAGAGATAATAAGGTTATGAGACGTGTCAATACCAATGACTATTTGTTAAATAACTTACCTCAAATCCTGCCTCAGTTGCCATGGAACTTCTACAGATCTAATCAGAAATTTCCACGTCTCTAGCGAATCCAGGAAAATCAGCCATGTTTCACCTGTGGTGATCCATACCATTCTCAGGGTTTCTCTATTGCCATTTCACAGGAGAGAGCTATTCAGATGGAACAGGTGGATTCTGCATCCTTTAAACCTGTTATAGGAGCATAAAAGTTGAAAAGCTGAAATAAATTATTTTTTTAAATACTAAATAAGATGCTGATTGTGAAAATCTTTGTATCAGAAGAATATCTTACACAACAGAAAGATGCAGAAGAAATCTATAATTAATAAAAAAGTAATTTAAGATAGCTCTCAAGGAAAACAAACCAAAGTGTATCTATCTCCTTAAAGCAGCAAAGAAACTGACAGAAAGAAAAATATCCCATTTTTCTGTTGGAAAACCACCCCCATTCACACACTACAGAGGTACCCTCAGAACAGTTTGCTTTGTAAGCCGTTTTGCAAAGCATAAAGCTGCTTAACACAGGATCTAAAGTTATCAGTACAGCTTTAATTTCTAAACTCACTATTTTTTAATTATAAATAAAAATCTTGAATGTTTTCCATAGTACCTAACACTTCTCCAATACTTGTCACCATTAAGTCCCCAAAAGCCATACAGAGGTTAGAGACCATTTTACAAAATAGGAAAGAAGCACAGGGAGCCGATTTGCCCAGACCCACCAAGCAGATCAGGAGCAGATACAGAGCTACTATCCCTCCTTGTGCGTGTTCTAGTCCTGAGGAAATTAGTGTTCCCTTTAACTGCATTTTATTTCCTTTTAGAAAGCACACAGGAATATCTGGGAATTTAGTAGCAATTTTTAAAAGTGCTTTTGGGGAAAAGGAATATTTTAGTCACTCATTATGCGACTAAATTAATGCACATAGAAAAACACTCTTATGAATATAAAACATGGCATACACTCCACTTTCTAGGCTATTTAATATTTGCTCTGAAACTCTGAATCAAATCAAATCCCTGAACTCAGTATTGTTTACAATTTATTTCAACTTCAACTGACAACACAGAGCTTCTCTTCAGTTTACAAGTGGCTGTGCTCAGCTGATGTCACCTTCAACAACACTTGATCAGGGCTTTTAGTCCCCTGCCATTTCCAGCTCTGAATACTTTATGAATATCAGTCCTACCAGGTCTCAGCTCTGAAGGAAAGTTTGAATCTGTTCCACCGCATGTTTCAAGATACGTTTTTAGCACAATAATAATTTCAGATCTTTTCCTTACCATCTTAATAGGAATGGTTGGACTCAATGGTCAGGGAGGTCTTTTCCAACCTGGTGATTCTGTGATTCTGTAATTCTGTCTGAGCCTCAATGCAATAACTTAACAGCATCCATTGATTATTTGGTTACAGACTCTCTTTCCACACATTCTTACATGCAGGCATTATTATAGACATAGAAAGAGAGCTACAAGGAAATTCCACTAATATTTCCATGTTTAGAACTGGAAGTTAGAAACAACTTTGAGCACCTTAATAAGAGGACACTGAAGCAGAATACTCATCATCATGCCAATTAAAGTTGCTAGCATCTAATACTTCCATTTTCCTTTGAGTCACAGATACGGGAAATGTGGTTCCCAAGACTTTCCCAGCTCAAGTACCGGCACATTTCAGACATGGGGAACAGCTAACTCACATATTTGTCTCTAGGGTAACAGAATCACAGAGTGGTTTGGGTTGGAAGGGACCTTAAAGATCATCTACTTCCACCCTCCTGCCACAGACAGGGACACCTCCCACTGGATCAGGGGCTCTGAGCCCCATCCAGCCTGACCTTGAACCCCTCCAGGGATGGGGCAGCCACCACTGCTCTGGGCAACCTGGGCCAGGGCCTCCCCACCCTCACAGGAGAACATTTCTTCCCAAGATCTCATCTCAATGTCCCCCGTTTCAGCTTAAAACTGTTTCCCTCATCCTATCCCTGCCCTCCCTGATCAAGAGCTCCTCCCCAGATTTCCCAAAGCCTCTTTCAGTACTGGAAGCTGCTCTAAGGTCTCCCTGGAGCCTTCTCCAGATTGAACAACCCCAACTCTCTCAGCCTTTACGGGAAATAACAGCAGATATTTAACACTGCATACCAGAAGGAAGCAGGAAAACACTTAACCAGGTAAAACCAGTGGGAGAGCTGTAGTAGGCAGAAGTGGTGGGATTATACTCACTGGAATTGGGCCAGAACACTGGATCAAACACACCTACCAGCCATGTTGAAGCAGTTGGGGATGCTTTAGTTTTTGGTCCGACCCAACAGACAGCATGGTGTCTGCATGTAAGGACACACCCATGCGGTCACAGCAGCTTGAGGGAGAGTTTTAAGTGTGTATTATATATATTAGCCCATACCTACCAATATCCAAACCCAGAGCGTCAGTAGAATCTACTTAACACACATTTGCATAAATATACATCAATTTGCATAAGATCACATAAACACATGGTCATTTTCTCCGCAACATCCACTCTGTGCATCCAGTGCTCAGGCTGCACAGCCCATCCATCCTGAGGGACCCCCCGCCTCGCTCCCCGGCTTCCCACCACCCGCTCCCAGCTCTCCTTCCTGGGGCATTTCACGGTTATCCATACACAACCTGTGACCCCCATTCCCAGCTCTCCTTCCTGGGGCATTTCACAGTTATCCATACACAACCTGTGACCCCCATTCCCAGCTCTCCCATCCTGGGATGTTTCACTGTTTTCCAGCCATGCAAACACATCCAGAGAACCCCGTACCTACCCACCTGCTCACAGAGAGGGGGAGAGAACTGGGAAAAGCCCCTCATGGAGAGGAGAGAGAAGAGGAAAAGCCCCTCACAGAAGGGAGTAAAAGCCCCAGGAAAAGCCCCTCACAGAGAGGGGAGACAGAACTGGGAAAAGCCCCTCACAGAAAGAGGAGAGAACTGAGAAAAGCCCCTCACAGAGAAGGGAGAGAACTGGGAAAAGCCCCTCACAGAGAATCATAGAATCATAGAATAACCAGGTTGGAAGAGACCCACCGGATCATCGAGTCCAACCATTCCTATCAAAAAGAAGGGAGAGAACCTGAAAAAGCCCCTCACAGAGCGGAAAGAGAACGCGGAAAAGCCCCCACAAAGAAGGGAGAGAGAACTGGGAAAAGCCCTTACAGAGAAGGAGGGAAAGCCGTGGCACTGGTGAGGGGAGCAGCCCCGCGGAGAGGGATCAGCCCTGAGGGGCACAGCCCCGTGAAGGTGTCAGCCCTGCTGGTGAGGAGAGCCCCGGGGCGGCACCTGGAGCAGTTTCACAGAGTTTCACAGAGGCACAGCCCTGAGGCGAGCAGGTCTGGGGGCTGTGAAGGAGGGCAGCTGCCCCCTGAAGACAAGATGGAGGGCACAGACAGAGGGCTTGTGTGAGCTTTGTGGTAGTGCTGGAGGAGGAAGAGCAGCCCTGTGTCCTCACCTGGCTTCGTGTGTCGGGCGGGAGGAGAGCCCCGTGTTTCATAGCATCACAGAATAGAATCACAGAACTATTAAGGTTGGAAAAGGCCTCTCAGCTCGTCCAGTCCAACCTTCAGCCCAACGCCACTGTGCCTGCTGAAACGTGTCCTGAAGTGCCACATCCACACATTTTTTGAACCCCTCCAGGGATGGAGACTCCTCCGCTGCCCAGGGCAGCCTCTGCCAGGGCCTCACCACTCTTTCAGTAAAGAAACTTTTCCTAATCTCCAATCTAAACCTCCCCTGGTGCGACTTGACGCCATTTTCTCTCATCCTATCACCTGGGAGAAGAGCCCAGCACCCACCTCACCACAACCTCCTCTCAGGTAGTTGTAAAGAACAACAAGGTCTCCCCATTGAAAGGAGAAGGGGCAGCAGTCTTCCTGAGGGAAGAAATGAGACCAGCCCGCCCCTCATCCCGGTTAGCTGCTTCTCCCTTGGAAATGGGGCAATATCCCCACTAGGCTTTCTGGTGAGGTTCCCCATTAGGTCTACAGGCAAGTCCTTTGCTCTGTGAACCCTGCTCTGTCTGAGGGTGTTTCTGTAGCTCGAATAGCCAAGGCCACCCTCTGTTCTGTACTGCAGAGGGTTTGAGTCTAACTCTTTCATTGTGAGGCAGGTGGAGGGTAAAGAGAAGCCTCGTTACGCACCTGGAGCTCGGGTCGGTTCCTGCTTGTGAGCACTGTTTTTGTTTGAAATGCAGGGGCAGTGGGGAATCCCAGCACTTCCCTCCTGTGAGAGCTGTTCTGGAGGTCAGCAGATGAGGAATACCATGACCAGGAGGAAAATGAGCAAGGTAAGGCTGTGGTCAGCAGGACAGTGGTCACTCTGAGTAAAATCTTAGTGGTATCTCTGGAGATACTGCACGGAGAAGCAAAGAAGTTCTGGGCTTGTTCCAGTGTGATTAATATCAAAGTTTCAGTAAAAACATTGGTTTTCTGGTGATGGCATCAAACGGTGGCTCAGCGACTGTGGCCACAGTCCCTTTTCCCTGATTGGCACTTGGGACAAACCAGAGTAAGGCTGTTTGTTTCTTTGTGTCTCACTTGGACATCTGCAAAATTTTTACTACACCAGTTAAATCCTCTGTAAATGTACAGCATCTACTGCAGTGATGATCTACTATTCCAAGTGGACTTCTGAGGGGGTACTACATATTTTGAGGAGAATAAGTCACTTGATCAAACAGGGCTTTAAGTGATGATGTTATTTGTTTATAAATGTTTATTCTATAAGAGATGAAGGGGAGAGAACATGGGAAAAAACATACATCTATAGAAATTCTTTAAATTGAAAGATTCCCTAAACCTAGGGAGCAGTGGATATTTAAAGGGCACTGTCGAGCGATATTAAAAATAGTTTCAGTACTTATTGCTTGTAGAAGTCTCTCACAACCCTGCAAATGATTTCTCTCTATACTGATTTTGTCCTTTTCCCATTCACTGAGCAATGATTATTTCCCATGCTTTTAAATGAAGCTGAAATTAGCTTGGTTATTTTTGTTTAACAACGACAACCTCAATGCATGTTGTGCTTTTTATCCTGCGAAAAGAGCTTTGTTTGTTCCCTGGCATTGGAGATGATGTCAGCAGAGCTCCCGGAAGAGCAACTGCTGTTAGCTAATTGTTGGCTGCTTCACAACCAGCAAAGGCAGAAATGAAACTAAGGTATCTTTGTAGGCCCTGCAGAATGTAATCTGTGCTTATATTCAGTGTACATTCTTCATTACAATACAGTACCACAAAGTAGGCGTGAAGTAGTTAATATATGACGCCTTTCTGTTAAGATAGTTTTCAGAATTGAAGTTATTCTCATGTTCAGTAACAATAATAGTAATATGTAGATAGTTCCTGCTTTTTTTGTGATGAGGGATGCAACTTTTGAATGAAACATACGAGATGGGCTTATTGTTTCAGATATTTCAATTTACAGTCTGGCAGGAGTTGGCACATGGGGTTGATTTTTGTCACTTCACATAAGAACACAGAACTGTATTTTTGTTTGTTTGTTTTGTTGGGAGCATCATCCATCCACCTAGGACATTAGCAATCTAACACAGCATCCTGTTCCCTCTAAAATCAGTGAGACAGACCCTGAGAAATGAGGACAGAAGATGAATACTGTGAAGATAGAAGAAAATGTCTTCCTTAATTCCTGCTGGCAGCAGTTCATTGTGTCACGCAGAGTGCTAAGGTCTAATTGCATAGAGATGGCCAGCCTCGTACAGGAGTTTATCTCTTTTGGCAGACTAGTAACTAGGAGAATGGTGACTCTTCAGCCCTGCAGTCTCATGAGCCAAAGGGTTAATTTTTATTCCTGCTGTGGTTTCTCAAACTCTCTCCTTTGATGGAATCCGCATTCAGATTCTCCAGCAGTGAAGAAGAGGGCAGGTTTTTCCCTTCCAGGCTTTCATTATGTTGCAGTTTTCATGATTTTCCAGGGCTGCTGGGTTCATGAAAATTAATGCAATTCTGCGAGACTGTTTCCTTTGCTTCTGATGTGCCCTGATGCATTATGAAACCATTCAAGGGACTGATATTTTCTTTCCACTGAGTTCAAACCAACAGGGTTTGATTCGTGCTGTTTCCGGAGGCTTCATTATGACTCTGGTATTGTTCTAAGTAGCCTATCTGAATAAATGGGAGGAGTCTTCTATGCTTGGGACCCTTCCCTTCAAAGCTTCTTCCCCTTTGATGGCATCAGCTCACTTTCCTAGGAAGCATTATGTCTACTCAATAGGCAGGTTTTGCAGATACGTCTGTTATGTAGAATTTTAAAAAAATTGTTGCCCTTTATGTTCCTTTAATTCCTGGGCAAGGAGAGGGGAAACAGCCAATGGACAGGGAATATTTTGCAGGCTGGAATTTTCAAAGGCAACCAGAGACTGATGCAGTTGGTGTTAATGATAACACCTTCTTCTCTGATGTATACTTTTAAGTCCTCCTGTGATGGCATCTGAGCTGATGGTAAGCTCAGTTTTAGCTGGAGGAATTTCCACTGCAGGCTTGGGTTTACTCTAGTGCTTTATTGATTGCTCTAAAGTAGTTCTGTAATTCAGAGAAAATCTTCTGTCAGGCTCTCATAGTTTGAATTTCTTGATTATGTCATGCTTGTGTCTCATGGCCTTGGAAAAGACAAAAGTTGATTTTGAATGTAAAGTAACGTAAGAAACTAGGACTGATCTTGACAGTGGGTGCTAAGGAGGAGGAAAAGGTTCACTATGAGTTATAATGTAAACGCACTTGAGATATTCAGCCTGAATGTAAGCATGACTGGGAGCTGTAAGCTTTGTTCAAAATGAGCCAGTATTGGGGTGCCACAATGGCACATCCGGGAAGGTCAAACAAGCATGAGGATAAGCTTTTATTTATATTTCTGTATTTTTCAGTTTATGCTGTGAATATATTGGCTCCATAAAGAATGTTTTCTGTGTCTTTTGACAGTGATGTACAGGCATAACCAACACACCTTCAACTAGAGGGCAGTCAAAATGGGGGCACGATGCAGGCTTTTCACAGGAGGCTCCCAACTTTAGTAAATAAGAGATGCAGCATAGGATAAAGCCATGCTGTGCTTTTGTGTTTGTGTTGCTTTTGCTATCTAAATTTGAACCAGCTGAAGGATGCCAGTATGTGCTGCAATCATGTTCCCAACTGCACCGTGGACATACCTGCAGAAACTAGCTCAGGCATGCCACAAAGCCGTCCTTCACATGGCAACATCAGATGGAGAAAGGGCCCTTCCAAGGAGTTCTCCCCTGCCTTACTTGCCTGCACTACTGGATTTCCATCTAGTGGTTCTGTAACCTGCAAAAAACGGCCAACGAGCAATTTCCCTCCCTTCTTCTCTCCTGTTCTCTCCTAATCAATTTGCTGAAAGAACACATAAAAATTCCAGTGAGTATCTCCTTATGAACTCATAGATAAAGATTAAAGTGGATAAGAGATTTCTTCCAGCTCCCCGTTCATTTCTTAGTGGTTTCCTCAGCAGCCCAAGAACACTCTTGTGACTTTTCAAGTATTTAAATGAGCCAATTCCTGCCTTTTCAGGTATTTCCAAGTAGGAGTCAGGTGAGTACTGCCTATTCCAATGATGATATGTCTATTCTGTACTGTGATCCCCTTCTCATTCCACTGGGACGCCTCTTACTGTTTAGCAGTGTGTGAATAGCAGGGTGCTTATGACTTGCTGACATCTTGCAGCTGAAAATCCTGGTTCTACAGAGAAAATTGCTGTAATTTCAGGTATAAATGCATGAAAATTCTTGATGTCAATACTGTACTGTCTTTATAATGGTGCCTGATGCTTTTTTTCTGGAGGAGTGGGGTAAAACTATGTAAATAGGAAGTTGGAGGGGCTATTTGGTGGTTGAGGAAGTGCCCATTGGGTAAACTGTAGATAAATCGTCTAGAACTTCAGCTGCACACGCAAATAAAAGTATCTCAGTACAGCTGGCAGAAAATGAATGGTTGGATAAAACTGCAGTTGTACTGGATAGCCTTGGCTTTTTCTCTGTTGTGGGACACAGAGACTGTATCAGAGCAGGCTGCTGTAACACTGAGCTGTGCTTCCAGCAGCGGCTCCGACAAGGACCTTGCCCATGGTAGGGCGTTATCCTGCTGTCACACTGCAGGCTGAGCACCAGCGAGCTGCAGCTGCCTGCTCTCTTGCCCAGCAACAGAATATTGGCATCTTGGTATGTTAGCACAACATAAAGTCTGAACTGAAACGCCAAAGCCCTTCAGCAGCGTTACTTGATTCCTCTTCCTCGCTGTTCCTGTTTCTTCACAAGCGTAACTGCTTCACATTTTTCACTTTCTTTGTGCTTGAAAGGATCAATAGGGAACCATCAAAGAAATGGTGTAAGGACTCATTCATTTCCAAAGTTTTTCTTTTTTTGTCATTGTTAATTGGATTGCTTATCGCCAGTGGGCTTTTGATCTCCTCAGCTGCCCCCATGGCAGAGGGATGGAAAGGAAAGGAGGGAGTATTTTAAGTGCTATAAATCAAGCAGAGACACAGAATGGTTTATAATGATCAATGAAACAAACAATTATCCTGTCATTACCCAATACACTGTCGTGATGGCTTCAAGCATGGGCAAGGAAAATATGAATAATAATAACATACATAAAAAGGAAAAAATCAGAAGCCTCATTGGTGGTGGCAAAATAAACAGCCCAGTAAAATGAGGACACCAGCTTAAAGCGTGCCTGAGACTGCAGGCAGAACTCACCTGCAATTGCTTAATACTAGTTTTACTTATGTTCTGGCAACACCTTTAGATTTTTAGTTGAGATCAGGGCTCTGAATGCACTCATTGCTGTCCAGAGTGAGAGCCAGCCCCTATTCTGGATTGTTTCAAGTTCAGCAGAAGCAACAACAGCCAATTTTCTTCCAGGGAGTAGGCTTGCTTCATTATGGGAGGCACTGAGGACTACAGCCACCTTCTGTTTCCCTTAAATGCACAAGCTCAGGCTGAGAGTTTCCTCTCTTGAGCGTGGATTGCTGTTGGACTTGAAGTGTCTTTCCCACATTTGAATTGGTGGCAAAACTTGTGTTGGTTTCAAATAGTGCATATTTACTTCATCATTTTATAGAATCATAGAATCATTAAAATTGGAAAAGACCTCTAAGCTCATCCAGTCCAACTGTCAGCCCAAGCCCACTGTGCCTACCCAACCATGTCCTGAAGTGCCATGTCTACATGGTTTTGAACCCCTCCAGGGAAGGAGATTCCACCTCTGCCCTGGGCAGCCTCTTCCAATGCTTCACCACTCTTTCAGTAAAGAAATTTTTCCTAATATCCAATCTAAACCTCCCTGGCGCCACATGAGGCAGTTTCCTCTTGTCTTATCACTTGTTACTTTGGAGAAGGGACCAGCACCCAAATAGCCCAAATAGACACTGCTTGAATGAACACACCCAAAACAGTCATCAAAGAGTTCTTTTACTACAAGCATCACTGAAAGCAGCAGGGTTGCCAGCGGATGAAGCTGACCCAAGGCAGGCTCTCCCCAGTCCCTGCCCATTCCTTACAGAAGACCTGGACCTGTGCCACTGTCCAGCCTCCACTTCTTCCCCTGCCCTTGCCTCCTGCTTCAGTGAAGCCTTGCCCCATCTACAGCTGCCCTAGCAATTGACTAAATGAAAGATTCCCACTGGGATTAAGTGCTTTGCTGAGAACTATAAAGTGGAGTTTTGCAGTCCCTTTGCCTGCAATTAGGAAGCAACTTTACCAGTGACTATATTGTGCCAGTGGCCCTGGATCCAACCAGATAACGTGCACCTGCCATGTTGGCAAACAAGCAGGATGCATCCTTTCAGTAAAAGTTCACCCCTGCTGGACATTTCTCATAGTAAAATAGCTGCTTTTGTACCAACAAACAGCCTGTATGCATCCTGAACGTTCCTCTGCTTTCCGTGGAAATCTGCCAGCCCAACAGTGGGTTGAGGAGACCAGCAGGGAAAAAGTTAATGCAATTGAATGCAGAGAAGAGAAAGCATTGAACTTTTCAGTGGTATTTTTCTGTTTCATTTTTTTTAATGCAAGCGCTTAAAACGATATATTTATAACAGCTGGAGGAGTTTTATACTGCTGTAAAATGCGGAGTTTTACAGACTTATAACCTGTTGTGTAAGGGGTGTGGGGGGATGTTGCTATGGAACAAAAATAATGATGTTACATTATTAGTACTTTTGCCTTCAGTGTACCTGGCTGCTGGAAAATTACAGTATTTGCAATAGACGTTACAAAGATAAACATCCAAAATTTGGAACAAGAGCTGCATGGTAACTTGTTAAAAAATTAAACCCACCCACAGGAGCCGTTTCTTTGTTCTTGCATCTCCTGTGGTAGAAGAATAGAAGTGGCTTGATGCTCATGATCAGCCTTGGTTCACACAGAGTGTGTTTCAGGCTTTCTTGCTTTCTTCATGCAGTGCATCTTTAGGAAATAGATAGGCCTAATCTCCCTGAATGCACTGTGCAGACGTTCCTCCTCGGTTCTATATGATCTTTAACATGAGGTCTGCTACCTCTTCCTGTCAGTCGGAAAGAGAGTCTCTTGGAGACAGAAAGGGAATGAGAATAGAATGTTTGGGTGATGTCTGTCTTCATGCTGCCATCAGACTGGGGTTAACCCTGCAGGGGGAGCTCTCTGTAGTCATTGTTACCTTTGATATTTCATGAACATTCTGGTTGGGCTCAGGGCTTGCATTCTGCCTATATGTAATCATGTCTCTCTCATCAGGAGCAAGAGAGAACTAGAATGCTCCAGACACTTGAAATTCCTAAATAACACAATTGCTTCCAGATACGAGCTGACTTTCAGAGAGCTGGCTCCAGCACTGCTGCACTGCCCTCTCAAGTACATCTGTATCAAACGGATCTCATTTAGCAGAGCACAGCTCTACACAAATATACAGGGACAATCTGCTGCTTAAGTGATCTGGCTTCCTTAATACAATGCTATGCTTCAACTATTGCGCCTGTGACAGGGTCCAGAAGAGCTTGTTGGCTGTGCTCAGTGAATGTGGCTATTCTGGACTCAGGCTAGACTGTTTACAAACAGGAGAGACATTCTGCATCTATAATACAGTTTCTCTGCAATTCAGAGAAACGCTTCATGGCTGATGTGGAGCTGTCAACAGTAAGTGGAAGCCTCAAACCCCAAGAGTTTACACTTTAAATAGAAAGCAAGGGCAAAGGAGTGATTATTCATCGTCGATTTGCAGATGAGTATCTGGTGCATACTGAAACTAAATGTCTCATCTAAGCGTATGCAGGAAATCCATGAATGAGCCGAGAATCCAACTCGCACCTCCCCTGCCCCAGCCTTTTATTGTCATTCTTCTATTTGCTGCTTGCAGCTTGTTATTTTGCTTTCTTGAAGTTCCAGGCTTGTGCCTCCAGCAGCCATAGCCTTCCAGCCTGCCTGGCTACCCCTTCCAGCAACTCTGCTTCACGACTGAGAGTTGCTGAGAGACAGCAGAGCAAGTAGCTATCCGGAGATGGAAGGGGGGACAACCTGTGGATATGGATGCTTGGATATGTTCTCTGGGATGTTTATAACCTGGCACAATCTAAAGCAGGAGTATATAGGTTTTGTGAAGGAAGGCAGGCGTTGGGCTTGTGCCCTGAGAACAGGCTAGCCACCTTTACAGCCTGTCAGTTCCTTTGCCTGCATACTCTGTAATTTATATTTTCCTTTGACTGCCTAAGAGATGTCACTTCTTATGAACTGTACGTGTTGGGTGATACTTGAATATGATCCATTTGACACATCACTGCATAATTTTGCCATTTGTGTAGTGTAGGTGTGACTTGTCACATATGTTATGTGGTAATTTTCCTGTGACACTGATTGTGACAGCTTGAGAATAGCTACCAAGAATTGGGAACAGCTTAAATGGTAAACAAGGCCAGGTCTGGGCCAGAAGTATCCTCCACTGGGATTCAGAAAGAGAAACTGAGAAAGGAGTCCATCAAGGTGAAGGAGACATTCTGAGAAGTCTATCCTACCCACTACATTTCACAGTGGATGTCTGTAATATCATAAAACAGGTTTTGAGTAAATCTTTGCTAGCTTGGGTACTTCAGAGCTATGAAGGTGCTCCATCCCAGGAATGGCAGTGAAGTTGTGGTCTCCTGTTGCAGCATCTTTGACACAGAGGTTATCTGTCTAGGGTTTATCCAGCAGAGAGGGGTGTTGTACACTCACCTGGAGGTGGTATTTGTTTCTAAGCAGTGTGATCATTGCACAGTACAAGTTTTTCTTGATTCTTGTGGTATTTAAAAGCAACTGATATTTTTTTGACAGGTCTCATGATCAGATTACTGTTTGCGTTATTTGCAAAGGAAACACGTTGTTGTCAGTGTTTTAACTAGTGCTGTTTGTAGTGATTGTATTCCTTTAAACTATAAATCCCAGGTGACCTTGCAGATGAGAAAGGTTTGGACAGTGGCATCCCAAGAGTGCAGGAGATAAAAAAGTACATTATGGTGGAACTGGGAGTGATAATGCAGGATTAGTCATAGGCTTGAGTGATTCTGTGTTGAATAGAAACCAAGCCAGGTCTGTTCAGGGTGATCTATTATCAGATAGATGTCTTATAGCTAAGAATTATAGCTGTCATCATTCTTCTAGTAGTGAATACCTGGGTGTGCTGTGAATATTTGTATTTATGTCTTTAGAGCTACACTTTGGTTTTGGTCAGGTGCCTTATTTCTTTTTCTTTATAGTCCTCAACTGTTGTCTGTTGCTGCTATTTACCACTAAACAGACTTCATGCAGGAAACAGAGCAAGTTTTCTATCAGTTCTAGGTAAAGTCCTTCTTGCATGCATATTAGGAGGAAGAACTGGAGACCATTTACTATCACCAAGCAAAAGATAAATGTATCATGACTTGTGCTCCAGAGAAGCCAGCAGGAATTACAGACACCCTTGGACTTACCATATGAATTGAGTCAAATTGGCTAAGGGAAGTTATATGTTTGAATCTAACAGCACAGCTCCCTCCACGTGACTGTATCTCAGGTCACTAGCTCTGTGGGAATGTCTCCAAACAGGACCTAATCAAATATACTTTTTACTGTCCATATTCTTGTCTTTTCTGGGATCTTTTTAATCTTGAAAGAATTCCCAAGAGAGGAACAGAATTCAGGATCAAAAAAAAGTGCTTTTTGTTCAAGTATTGACTAAACCCACAGGAACAGAATCTGTTTGGCTTGGCAAGCTACATCAGAATGAACTCACCTGAAGTAAAAGAAGTTGGACCAAACCACGCCTTTGGAGTCGAGTCCAAATGGACCCAGCACAGAGATGATGTGCTAGCAGCAGACAGTTCAGGTAGGATGATAATGCCCAACTTCAAGCCCAGTTTGGACACCTCATGAACGTACCTGGAGGAGAGTCAAAATATCACCCTCCTTGCTTTCATTTTGGTTCCTTTCCTAGAAGAAAGGTAAAGAAAAGTAAGAAAAACTACAACTTAAACCAAGTAAAACAGAGCAGTAGCAGCTGAAGAATCTCACTTGTTCCTGAGATTTGTGAGTTATTCCTTACAATTCAATTAAGAGGGCTTTGGGTTAAGTCTGTTGGTAGTGAACTTGGTGCTGATGCAGGCTGAGGCAGCTAGCAACCTGTCACACGTCCTTGGCCGTGCCAGTATATCTCGCTGTGCCTTGGCTTATCCAGATGCAAGATGTGGCTTGCACCGCCCAAGTGAGAAGGGCATAGAACAGTCCCCTTTGGTTCGTTAGTGTCTAAGACACCAAAAAAGATAGCAAAAAATGGGTAAATTTGACTCTTTGTAAGCGTGCAGGTCTGCTGAAGCAAACGGGAGTAACTGCTGTGGAGGATGCAGAACTGGAGCTCTAGGGCCAATATATTTTGGCAAATTGTTATCCTAAGAGGGGCTGCTTTTTGCCTGATAAATCCTTGGACCTATCCCTGAAGCTTTGTCATGAGATGAAATGCTCCTTTATAATACACAGCTGGAAATACTTTATCCCCTCACAGATTTCTTCTATTGGCTGATATTTCCTACAGCATCATGCACTATACTGTATAGTAAATCTCTCCTCCATCAGACGGACAGATACAAAACAGAAAGTGATTTATTATTCTGTCCCATTATGCCTGTTTTCATAGAAACTAATTATTCTGCATTGTTGTATTAGATACTTTAAGAAAGATTACATTTTCTTACTTTTGGCTGATAAAAAAAATTAAATCCATCAGTTTTCCTAAACACATTAGAGTAAAGACAGAATTTCTGGTTCTAATTATTAATCAGTCGGATTTGAGGACACAGAATATTTGACTTAAGCTCAATGTATGCACGAACAATGTCCCAATATCACATTTTGTATTGAAACAATTTTTCACTTTATTAAAGTCTTTAGGAGAGGAACCCAAGCTGCAGCTCTCGCTCAAGGTCATGGGAGCTTAACGCAGCCTCATTGGTGTAACAAAGCTTAAACGTTATCTTCAACTTTACAGGCACTACAGGCATCTTCTTCCCTCCCTTCCAAGCCCTTCGCTATGCCTTAGTGTTGTAGGGATGAGATAAGGGAGAGGGAAGCTCTCCATCGTTCCTGGAGCCTGGGTAGGAATGCTTCTGTAGAAGGAAGAGAGAACAGGGGCTTGGGGCAGAGTTAAAGTGGGTCCTGGAAATTTTGATGGAACTTTTCCTGATCATGTTTATAGACTTGTTCTGGAATTCAGTCATGAATTGGCTAACAGCATATGTGTGTGCTTGTACCCAAGCACCTGAATAATCACACTGCATGTACAGGAATGGGCAAGGTAAAGATTTTTCCTGCATTTGATCTACTGGCAAGGACAAACAGTAAGACTGGAGAATGGCTCCAATACTGTAAGCAAGTCACTACCTCCTGATGGAGCACAGGAGAGCTATTCAGCTTTGAGCTACCCTCTATGCACTGATGGAGCGTGAAGCACCCAGCCCACCAAGCTTCTACCCGTGGGATCCAGCAGCAAGGCCTCTTGCCTGGGAAGGTGCAGCTCTTGGTCCTCATAGTTGTATTTCTCCTTCAAGCAATAGTTGCAAATTGGGTGCAGATCTTGTACTGAGGAAAGGGGAAAAATGTCTGACTTTTGTTTTAGCTGTAGGCCAAACTGCCTTGCAGTCTTCTCAGTTTGTTCTTATTAAAAAAAAAAATCATCAGCAGTTTAAGAGTTGAAAGAGATGGTGATTTCAGGAAAAAGCATTTTCAGCTTCCCATTCTGGACTGTGGTTCTAAGGGAAGACCAAGGATACTTGACTTGCAGAGATAGGTCAGACACAGGCTCTAATGGAAGCCAGGCTGAGTTCTGGCTAGTCCAGCTGTGTAGTAGATGATAGATAACCTACTCACTAAAGTATTACTGAGCTTTTAAAACATCTGCCCCTCCCAGAAAGGGCATTAATGGTGCTATCCCAAGAAAGAGACTTTCAGCTGAACTCAGTAAGAAAGTAGATAAGAGAAGAGAGGATCTGTTCTTGGCCTGCCTTTGAGGCTTAGCTTTAAAGCAGCGGGTGGGCACTATTGAAATGAGGAGAAAGGGCTTGTGTCATTGCTGTGCTATTCCTTGGAGACCCCAGGATTTCTGATGTGAATTAACCCTTCCATAGTCTTGGAACAGTACTCTGTTTGATGCATACCTTTTTCTGAAGGTGAACTTCTCCGTTCAGCCACTCCACTCCAGTTAGGAAGAATCTCATCTCACAGGTCTCATTTTCTAATCAACCATGCTCCATTCATCTCCATTTGTGAACGTCACTTGGGTACACAATTACGGTACAGTCAGTAACAGCGTAAGGTAGTTATGTGATTTGCAGGCACCTGCATCAAATATTTGAATAAACTCATGCTAATGTCATATCAAATTTCCATTTTAGTGGCAGAAATTTAGTGTGCACACAGTCAGACAAGTCGTTTCTGCAGCTGGGCTCTCTGTCCGACAAGGATCAGTACAAAGATCTTGTCCTCTTTCTGAGATACCAAGAGGCTTGTAGTTCACTGTTTTATGCTCATATTCAGAACCACGTTTGCTTCTATATAATAACTGCAAAATAAAAAAACCCTACAACCATGTGTCTTTTCAGGCTCCCCCCGCAAAAGCCCACTGTCAACACAAAACGTAGGGCATCAAGATTAATGGCAGAGTAATGCACATAGATGTCATTTCCATTTTAATTCTAATCAGCGTTTAGCATGGCAAGTGTCACTGTAATACAGCATATGGAAGATGACACTCTTGTCACTGCTGTCATGTGCAAGGGATTGTGGGTAACAGTCCAAAAGCTAGGGCTTTGCTCTGTTATTTTCTTCTGGTTAAATATCATATTGCAGCAAATTAACTTTGGTTTTTATTCACATGCTCTTCTGTAACTGCTTTCTTAACACTGCTGACTCTGCAGGCTTGAGAGGGTGAGTGCTTATGGTTGGAAGGAAGCAGTTTCAGGTACCTTCAACTTGCGATGGCACTGAAACACGTCCCAGATGCGCATAGAAGGAAACAGAAAGAGCGGGGCTCGAATGGAGAAAGGTTTATTACCTCTCCTTGTCCAAGTTTGTGCAAAGATATTTTGCTGTCTCTTTCTTTAGCATTCCAGTGACTTGGAAATAATGCTGGGAAAGGGCAAGCCTCTGGCCTTTTCTCTCAGAGGCACTATAGGGAGTGCCTCAGCCTGAACCAGATTCATCAAAGGGCTGAATGTATCTGCCTCTTGTTTCTCTGCAACACCACATTACACAAATGTCAGTCACACACGTGTGTGTCACTCGTTTGGCCTTCTCGTGTGCTGCTGCCATTGAAACAGCATGGCCTGCATTTGCTGCATACCACCTTTGTGTATGTCCTGCTCTGTGGTAGGTTTGTGGCTTGCCAAATGTTTGAAATTCTTCACTGATGTCTCAGAGTAGAAGAGAGGACAGGAGGTTGTGCTGCTGTTGGGGTAGACAGTCTGGTGGGGTACCCCTCTTCCAGGAACTCTGCTGATCCCCCGTCTCACCTGAGGCTCCGGTAAAAACTTCTCCCTGGCTCTTTTTCTGGATCTTCCCATCCTTTAACATTCAGGAATTTGTTTACTCTTGTAAATACAAGCAACTGTAGAAGAGATAGCTGATTGTATCTGTAATTTTTCTTTCTTTCTGCAGGCTCCTGGTTTTGACTAACTATTCTTTTAAAAAGAATAAATAGCCCTTGGGAACATGTGAACTGGAAACTGAGATCGCATGGCAGTGAAATGTGCCTGTGTAGCTCATATATACTTCCTTGATAATCCTTTTCCTGACTGCTGCTCTCCAGGGCAGATAATGATTTTATCTGTGGATGTCACCCCTAGAATATCCACAAGTTGTATTCTTGAATGAATTTTCAAAATAATCCCATTGCTTCATTTGGCTCTGCAAAGTACTTGACCTTGGTGTGTCATTATGTGCCTTAGGACAGGCCTTCTGCACCCTTCTCAAAGTGGAAAGAGAAAGGGTAACTGCTGGTCTCTAGGGACGTTTGCCAAGGTAGGTGGAGGCTCCATAAGGACCTTTCTTATGTGGTCACACAGGACGTTCTGTCACATTTACACTGGGCCTGCTACAGCAAAGGCAACACTTCTCAGGCTCGCTCCATTCTCCACTGGGAGCCTGACCTAGGAGGACTAAAGCCTTTGCTGACAGTCATGATGAGTCCCCATCATGACATGCACTGTTGACTGCTGGCAGCACTCATGTGCCTGCCTCTCGCCACACTTACCACGCAAGTCCCGTGGTTCTCGTAGACCCAGAATAGAGGCAGGGATGTCAACTACTGTGTCTGGTTTGTGGACAGGGCTGACAAATAGAATTTGTCCTCTTTTTGTATTTTATTATTCAAGGAGAGCCTGTCTAATCTTTCTAGTTTGTTTTTTTTTTTAAAAAAACCCCAACCCTTACAACAGAATCCTCTCCCGGCCACAAAGCAGCATATCCAAGAGATTATAGTTTCCACTTTGTCATCTCTGTTGTAAAAAAGCTTATCAATTGGATGTTTGCACTACACTTAGATTACAGGCAATGTGTTCTAATGGATGGGACTGTGACTGAGGAAGCTTGAATTTTAACTCCATCTCTGCTATTGGTTTGTTCCGTGCCCTTGCAAAAATCTCTGCATGGCTGATTCCCTTCTACTGTTCAGTGTTGATTTTATCAGCCTTTCCAGAGAACAGCCCGCTTTTCTCATAGAGATGAAATCCAGTATGGTCGGGCTGCCCCACTCACTGCAAGAACTGTTCAGCAATTGCCCAACACGTGTTCTGTTGAGGCATCCCAGCTTCCTTCTGGCTGCTGAAGTTGTCTCAGGCTTGAAAGGGTCAACACAGGTTTTCCTGAAGGGTGTCACAGAATTGTGCTAGGTTGAGACCAGAGAGCTCTAAGCAGTGACCTGCCCTGTTTGTCTTCCCTTCTGCCCCAAGGCACAGGTGCCTGATCTGCCTTATGAACCAGCTCCTGGACCACCACAGTTTTCAGCCTGGCAGGTTAAGCCAGAACGACTCTGCAGCTGGGTGGGGATTATAACCATTTCAGTAGTCTGATTTTACCAGAAGCAATCATTTGATGAAGGAAGAGTTCCCAGAATGAATATGTCCTATATATTATGGCATCATATTTTAATTTTTCAGCACTGAAGCTGCCTCTAGTACTGCCGTTCCTCAAAGCTTTGGTGACTATGTGCAATGGGGTTGCATCGTTGTAGCTGTACTGGCAACAAACAAGTATCAGCAAGCTCAGACATCACTGAAATCTAAAAGTAAGAGCAGAAGTTCACAAAGATGAGCTGAAAAGCCCTGTGCCCTGCCACTTGTCAGTCCTTGTTGTTCAGACCAGATTGGAGGGATGACTTTTAAACAGACCTCCAGCTCCTTTACTGTGAGGCTTTGCAGAAGAAAACTTTGATTTCAGCTTGCTTGGAGAGCTGAAGCACCAATGTCAGATGGCACAAAAATACACAGTGCCACTGCATCTGTATGTCGACTTCTAACAGAAAGACACAGAGATTAATTTTAAGCTGGAAAGGGAGTCTTTTATATATGAGCTTTCAGACATATTCCTGTTTTTCCTGACAAGGATAGAAGATCACCGTCAAAAGCTTCTAAAACATTTCTACAGCACACATCTATCTGTCTATCTTTCTCCCCTTCTCTTACTCTCTTTCCCCCTATACATGCCTGCCTACTATATATAGACTCATTGCTCTCGTGATTTATATTGCTGCTTGACATCTTCAATAGAAGTGCTGGCTTGTACCTTGGGATGTGTTTTAGAAGGACCAAATCTAAAGGAAAAGTTTGAGCAGAGTCTTCCACCCTTGCAGCAATCCCTGAGCTCCTCGTCTTTCTTGTGTGCAAATATTTTACTGACCAGGTAGTAGGTTTCTGTCACCCAGTGCAAACGTACAGCTGAGTCTCCATCATATGCACAGGAGATAGAAGGAAGCTGAGCCATCATGGCTGAGGTGTCCGTTAGCATCCATGCTAAGGATGAGAGCAAAGAAACCATGCTGGTTTGGCTGAGACTGTTTTGAATTTTAAACTATGTCATTGGCAGACTGACACCTTGGTCAGTGTCCCAGACCTGCACGTTCGAGTCCTTCCCTCAGCTCCTTACTTGCCTGGTTGTCTCCACAGAGACTCCCCTTTTTCAGTAAATGGGCACAGTTCCATCTGCACGCTGGGAGTCAAGAACTAATAAAACTAAAGCCTGATAGAAGGGCAGCCGGAAAAGAGAGATGCAGCCTGCATGGAGGAGTGGACCTTGTCTCCAGAGAAAAGCCCAGATCTCTGTTCAGAGACGGTGCTGGGTAAAAAGAAGGGCTGCAGGGCTAGGAGTTAGGTAGGAAAGGGCTGAAACCAAGGAGCATAGGAATGGCTGAAGCAGGTAACTGGTGATGAGAGGACTCTCAGTAGGCAGGAGGCAGTAGGGGAGCTTGCGCTTGCTTACATCATGGAGATCAGAGGGCAAAGCACTGATTGCTCTCCCCCCTTACTGGCAACGCTGAACTAGTGAAATGACATTGCTTGCCCACAACAAGAAAGGAACTGAGCAGCAGCCTCATCAGTATACCGCACAAGACAACTAATATAAAGCATTCCCCAGTTAGTACTCTTCTAAAGAATCTTTAAAAGATACTTCTTTTCTATTTTACAGCTCTTGCTGATACCTATGGAAAAAAACCCCAACAGCGACCTAGCTCTGAAAACAAAAACAAAAAATAACCCCCAGCAGACATCACAGAACTGGGATCAAGAGATAACGGCAGAGAATTCCTCTCCTGCATGCAGGTTAATTAAATGACACAGATAACCTTGTGCATGCCCAAGAAAAGTGTGTTTTCTTTCTGAAATCATATCAATCATTTAATTATCCCACTTCTCACGCTGCCATTATCTAGAGCTAAAGGCTGCACAATTATTTCTTGATTTAATTTTTTAAACTCACCTTTCTTCTTTCAAAGTCTGAGTTATCGCTCAGTTAAAGATACATGTAGGCGCTTCAGCCCAGATCTGACCTCCCAGCTTATTTTTTCGCAGTTCTTGCATTTCATTTCTCATCTCAGTATATGCTAACAACTTCTTAGTGGCATATGCAGCAAGTTAATTGGTATTTGTCACGCATGGTAAAGTAAAATGCTCAAAGTCATAGAGTAGGTCAGTGTCAGAGAAGGGGTTCATTCCCAAGCTAATGAACTCTTTCTGCAGCCTGCTTCTGTCTCACCTTGTTGGCTTTAGGAATCAAAGATGGTCTTTCAAGCTTCGAATGCTCTCAATCTCTGTAAAAATAGGTTTAATTAGTAACTCAAATCAAAGAGAGAAAAAATTGCTCATCTGCTCTCGTAATAAATATGCTGTGAATGCATCAGTACAGGTGTACTGCAAACAACACACCACACAGTTTGGCCATAGCTGACTGATTTTGATCAAAATAAAACGACTTCCAGAACACTTGAGGGTGTTGCAGGGAAGAACTGGATTTACATCATCTGCATGGTGCAGGACTGAAAAACAGGGGAAGCTTTAGGGCAGAACTGAGTGAAACTAGCTGAGCTGCATTGGATTGCAAGACTGGAATGGCAGGTGGAGCTCTGAGTGTGTGAAATACATTTTCAGAGCTGGATGGGAGCCTGAGGCTGCCATAGCAGTGGGGGTCTGCAGAACAGGATCATGTATATATTTTCCCAGCTTCTGAGTCTCAAATCTTGCATGAACTACCAAGCCTGCAAACCTGCAGTGAGTGCCAGAGCCCACTCTCCGCTCCCCACCCCACGGCTGTATTCCAGGCCAAGGTGTGTATGGGCAGCATGTCTCCCGAGATTTTCAGTCCACAGGTATCTGCTTTTGCGCTACTGAAAGCAGAGTGGTAGGAGGCGAGGAAGGAGCGTGTGGGGAAGCAAGAGTGGTGGAGAGAACTTCCTGTGCATTAGGAGGAAATTCTTATTGGCTTTGACTGCAATTTGTGCCGTGACAGCCTGGGTCCCTCGCCAGCTGTTTTTCCTGCGCTGAGTGCTCTGCTTGCTCTTGTTCACATTGCATTCTCCAGGACTGTATTATTTCTTTTTCTTAACCAAAGAGCTGCCAGCTGGTGTTGTTGATGACACCCCTAGCAGCAGGCACAAAGGCCAGTGCACACTTTACACAACACTCCTTCTCTTTCCTATTCTATTTTAGCGCTAATAAAAACATTGCCATTTTAAACAAGCAGCTGGGAGTGTCACTAATTTCAGTCTTTCCATTAAGGTGGTTTGGCAGGGCATTTTTTCGCACAGCTTTTCTTGCCCCAGAGCTATGGCTGGGCAAGGGCTGGCCAGAGTCCAACCTGACTCCACATGCCAGGTGCCAAACTCTCAATCTGCAGCAGTTTGTAACCCTAACCTACCCACACTGCAGAAGCAGCCCTCGCCAGCTGCATGCTCCCTTTCTTCAACCCCTGCACAGCCTCCCCGTGTTATCCTCTGCTGAGAATTGTCCCTGGCCACATTATCCATTCTGTTGAGTTTCTGAGCCTTTCTTCCCTCCATTGACAGTCATTCCTGTCCCTCCAAAGGCACAAATCCCTAACCTACCCACTCTTCCTCATGCAGGGTTAGTCCAGCAGTCTCTATTGCAACAGCCTAACAACTTGGATTTTGAAAACAAAGGAATTTGATGGAAAATTACTGTGTGCCTTTTTTGGACGTGTATGGAGAATCGCTCCTGAGTTCAAGGAATGTGAAGGAACTTGTAAATACAATGAATGAGCAGTGGGCTTTGGCACTGTGGGGCTCCTCTTCTCTAGGCTAAACAGCCCTTGTTTCCTCAGCTGCTCCCAGAACCCCTGTGCTCTAGACCCTTCCCCAGCTCTGTTGCCATTCACTGGATGCACTCTAGCACCTTCTTGTAGAGGGGCCCAAAACTGAACCCAGGATTTGAGGTGTAGCCATACCAGTGCTGAGTCCAGGGGAATGATCCCTTCCCTGCTCCTGCTGGCCATATCATCACTGATCCAAGCCAGGATGCTTTTGGCCTTCTTGGCACTGCTGACTCATATTCAGCCACTGTTGATCAGCACCCCCAAGTCCTTTTGTGCCAGGTAGTTTTCCAGCCATTTGTCGCCAAGTCAATGGAAAACTAGAAGCTATCGAAGATCTGCTTCACACTCTGGAGGTGTTTCTTTCTCACCTGACTGTAGAGGGAGCCTAGCATGATAAGGTTTTCATCTTGGATGCTGAATTTAAATAGCTGTATTTGGATGTAATTAATCTGGGCTTTGGAAATCTGCTGGTTCTTATGGTGGCAGTCATGGTTCTCCAACATCTGTCTTACAGAAGGCATATATTTTTTCATCCAGTACCTGTGTAGTTACCTGTCTAATACAATGAAGTGGATCACATAACTTGTGCTTAGTGTGACCTCATGAAGTGCTGAGGTCTGGGTGTCCAAAATAAGCACACACACCGCTGGCTTTTTTGAGATACAACATTAAATTGAGTCACTGACTTTTCCTCTCGCTGATGGATATCCTTTCCATACCCTCTCCATTTCCATTATATCGATATCAGCATGCATGAGAGAGAGAAAGTGTAAATAGTGTCAGGGCACATGATAAAGAGCAGGGTAATACATTTTTTATTTCCACCAGTTAGGGATGACAGCATCACATATTTACTCTCAGTGAGTTGTGAATGTTTGCTTCCAACAAATGTAAATCAGGAGTGTGGTACTGCACCATCCATCAGTCAGTATTTTTAGACCATTCCAGAGTTGCTGAGGTTGTACCTGAAGTTGCTGATGTTATTAATAGGGGTGGCAGTGATAACAAGATGCTTTGATACCTTATTTCCCAGTGGGTTCAGTCCTGCACAGCGTGTATTCTGTATCTATATTTTGCCAGCCTTGACCTGTCTTCTTACCCCTCTGGTGTTTGAATGGCAGCCTTCACTGTAAGCCGTGATCATCGCCATCACCTGCACTTGCCCACCGCATCTCTCAGCCTTCCTAAGGATCCAGGTCGTGACATATCTCCTCCCTTTGAGTGGCTCTGAATGAGCAGACAGAGCAGCGCACCTGGTAACCTTCAGTAACACAGGAGGGGAAGGGCAGCATCTGAAGGTGCCTTGTCACAAACTGTGCTGGGCACTGCTGTGTGCTAGCAGGAGGTGGGAGGGGAAAGAGGAACAAGAAAGCAGGCGATTGATTTAGAGAGGTGGCTGTCTGCTGTCAGCAGCCTGTCACTGCAGAGCAGGTACAGGGTGATGAAAGCAGCCTGTAGGGCCACTCAGTCACCTTCTCTCTCTCTTTGCCTTCATTCCTCCCACTTGGAGGGCAGTGGTCATGCAGTCAGCCTGTCTTGGGGCTCACAGCTAATTGCACTTCATCAAGAGAAAAGAAGGCAGCATATCTCCATATTTGCTCACATTTTAAAACAACACTAGAAAAACTCCACCCTAAACAATTACCGGTCTCTCCACCTACTCTCCCACTCTCCATTGTTCCTGCACAGAACTTGTCAGCCTTCCATCCCTAAGAGAGACGAACTGCAGGCAGGGAGGAGGGGTGAGGGGAGGCTGGGGGCTGGAGCCGTTTAAGCTGTCACCAACTCTATCAGTGCCTTTAAATCACTGACACAAAATTACAATGCCACATATTGCAGTTCAAAAACAACCAGAACCAAAATTCCCATCAGTTGAGCATCCTTTCTCCGGGATGATGCATTTTCTAGCTTTGCTCTGCAAAGGGATCTGAACAGGCTGGACCGCTGGGCTGAGTCCAATGGCATGAGGTTTAACAAGGCCAAGTGCTGGGTCCTGCACTTGGGGCACAACAACCCTGAGCAGCTACAGACTAGGAGAAGCCTGGCTGGAAAGCTGCCTGGAGGAGAGGGCCCTGGGGGTGTTGGTTGACAGCAACTGAACATGAGCCAGCAGTGTGCCTAGGTGGCCAAGAAGGCCAATGGCATCTTGGCTTGGATCAGAAACGGTGTGACCAGCAGGTCCAGGGAGGTTATTCTCCCTCTGTACTTGGCACTGATGAGACCGCTCCTTGAATACTGTGTTCAGTTCTGGGCCCCTCACCACAAGAAGGACGTTGAGGCTCTGGAGCGAGTCCAGAGAAGAGCAACGAAGCTGGTGAGGGGGCTGGAGAACAGGCCTTATGAGGAGCGGCTGAGAGAGCTGGGGGTGTTTAGCCTGGAGAAGAGGAGGCTGAGGGGAGACCTCATTGCTCTCTACACCTACCTGAAAGGAGGTTGTGGAGAGGAGGGTGATGGCCTTTTCTCCCAAGTGACAGGGGACGGGACAAGAGGGAATGGCCTCAAGCTCCACCAGGGGAGGTTTAGGCTGGACATTAGGAAAATATTTTTCACAGAAAGGGTCATTGGTCCCTGCCAGAGGCTGCCCAGGGAGGTGGTTGATTCACCTTCCCTGGAGGGGTTTAAGGGATGGGGGGACGACGTGCTAAGGGACATGGTTTAGTATTTGATAGGAATGGTTGGACTTGATGATCTGGTGGGTCTCTTCCAACCTGGTTATTCTATGATTCTAAGAGCAGGGCATACTCACGGTCTGGATAGTGTAGCAAGGATCTGTACATGGAACTTTTTTCTGCTGCTGGGTAAATCAAATTCAAACAGCACAAGCCATTTAGCTCTCCTCTTTCTTTCTATTTAAATAGGTTACTGCTGGTAAGCGCCATAATAGTTAAGGATCTGTCAGCAATTCCAATACAAAGAAGAGCAATCACACCTTTAAGCAGACTCCCATGATGGGCTATAGACTATCAAAGTTAAATAGATTCTTAAAATCCTAGCTGTTAGGGCTGGGAAATCTTTCAGCACTAATAGTGCATGACTGTTCCCTGCAATGAAACCATCCTGATAAGTGCTTTAGCCCGTGCTTCTGGAGAACAGCTCATCGTGCCCCTGTGGACACCCCACTTCAGGTCAGATATCCCATTATCTGATCTGCATCAAGTTTAGAACTGGTCCAGTCAAGGCACCTTCAGTCAGGGCCCCTGCTTTTCTAGCGGCCTGTGGCCTTGGGGGTTAGTGCTGATGCTGGTCTGTCTCAGTACCTAGAATACCAATTGTCGCCCTGCCAGATCTCTGGCTGTGCCTGTGATAGCAGTGGCTGACCCTCAGAGAAGGTAAGGGACAGTGGTTAGCGCCAGCTAGTAGAGGTCTGCTTTAACTGAGATTTATGGAGTAATTGCCTGTCTGCAGCACATGGATACACTGTTGGCCATGCCTTTGTTCCCCTTCAGTTCCTCTTGAATGCACTATATACTAAGCATTATCTCTCTCCCTGGGTTGCCCTTCTCAGAGATACACTCTTCCATTCCCTGAAACTCATATCAAAGCCAGTAGCTCTGAATTTTTGCATCAACTCCGCTGCACCTTTTCTGGGTTCTCTGCAGTTTATTTCCATTTCCCTTGTGTTACCTAATGTGACTCCTGTGTGTGTTTGATACTGGTGCTTCTCTGACAGTAGTCTGTAGCAGGCTGCTAGGGAGTAATACAGGAAACAGGGCAAGTACTGTGTGATCTTCCTTGCGGTGCGTTCTCCCAGTTCTCAACAATTTGCGATGCAAACACTCCTGGAGACAGAGTTTGGGACAGGAGACTAAGACCGGGGGAAACAGCTAGTGCATCTTCATTGCTTGACAGCTTCTTCTGAGGTGGGACCCAGATGTTTTTCCTGACAGCATTTTAATGAGATGCGGGAGAACAGTCTGTTCTGATGTGTAGAACTTTATAAATTCCTATAAGAACATACAAAGGAAAATACAAGGAGCTGCTTGATTTTAGATCATATTATATTTGTTTAAAAACTGGTAGACAAGGTAAATAGACTTTGTTTTCTTGCCAGGACACTGATAAAGAGGCACAGTATCAAATGAAAATTCAAAAAAATGGGTTGCATTGAGAGAAGACTGATTGCAGCAAGAGAGTTCAGAATGTGGGAACAGAAACTCCTCCAAATGTGCTAATACCTCATTTTGACACAAGTTGACTTAGTAAATGAATGAAGCAAAATAAGATATTAAAGTTGTTCCAGCTTGTCTTTATAATTCCTTTTCCAAGGATTACTGCCACCGCAGCTTACAGGGTAAGCAGTTTTACAGGTTCCAGCAGTTTTGCCTATGAGCTGCCTAAAGTACGCAGAGTCAATGGCTTTGCTCTGACACAGGTTAAGCAGCTCCCACTAGTTCTGCTGCAGACCTTGCCTCCTCTGGCAGAGCAAGAGTGACAAATAGCTTGAGAGCAGACACCTCTCACAACACTCCAGCTGTTTGCCAAGTGAATGCGCATAAGCCCTCACAGGTTGAGCAAACCACCCTCTCATGTTTGTTCCATTAGGTCTCACCCTGTAAAAGGGTAAGATCACTGGTGCTCTCCACTCAGCGTTACAGTTGTTGCTGCAGCAGCAGATGAAATGTCTTTGTCTTCATGGAAAGTGAAGGATTGGACTGCCCCGTCTCTATACTCCTTTATTTTTGTGGCTGCTTTGGATATTGCTTTTTACTTGACCCTTAACACATTCTAGTAGTTTTCATTTAGTGAAGGTAATTGTCCTCCAACAAAGCCCTTGCAAGGAGGGCAAGATGGTGCTTAAGAGAGAATAATGCACAACAAAATGCATCAGTGCCATGAGGTACCCAGATTCCTTTCACCGAAACTGAGAGCTCAACATTCTCATCTTTCCAGCAGCAGAGACACTACCTGCCACCCACACCTGCCTGTGTGTTTTAGGGATGTCCTAAGACATGAGTTTGAAGATATGGGTTCTGTGCATCTAGGTCTTAGGGCATGGATTCCTCTCACATCTACCAAAGGTCACAGTGCTTGTTTACCCTTTATTTGAGCCCCGCAGAATCACCTCAAGCCAAAGTAGCCCTTATCTTTTTTCTCTTTTGTTTTTCATAACTCAGAGGTATATGTAGGACTCATCTCCTGACTGTCCAAAATAAAGCAGGATGTACATTTGGTACCACTACTCTGCTGGGTGTAATGATCACTCAAGCAGACTATGAGATGTGAATTTAGTCATCTCACATCAGTTCCTAGCAAGGCAGGGCTCCGCTGAAGTCACTACATAGCTGGTCTTTGTCACAAACCAATACTGAAAATGACCTTGCACACCTAAAGGTATCCTTTCTGAATACAAATGACATGCAAAAACACAGTATGGGCTATGCCATGCCCAGCCGGGGAATCTTCTTTTATCGTGGTGCCTTTCCCAAGATGCGGTTAGACTTTAAGTAGTCGTGGCCTTCTGAGAAAAGAAAGACATAGATTTTCCTCATTCAATATAACTTTAAAATACTAAGCTGCATGTGTTTCTGGGAATAGGTATTCGCTGTTCCTTGAGCAGGATTGTAATTCTTCTGTAGAGCATGAGAGCCATGATTAGGAAGCCAGGATTGCTCTGCTCACAGGAATCCTGCCATTGTCTTTGATTGCATGGTATTAACTGTAAATTATACCCTTTTGGAGACCGCATGTAAAAATAAAATAAAAAAAATTGTCAAAAGACAGAGAAAATATTGATTCCGGAGGTGGCAGAAACTATGGCTTGGTTAAATGAGAACCTTAAAAAAACAATAACAAATGAGCATTCGTGAGGGTGAAACAGGCACTGGGAGGAGGGGGCTGTGATTCTCCCCTAGCGTATGTGGATTTCCAGTAGCCCCATTGCAGGTGATTAAACATCACTGGTTTGAGTAAGGATCTGGCTCAAGGTATTTAGGAGGAGGTAGAGGGCATGGATAACAGGGTTGTAATTAAGGTGCTGGTGAACTGGAAGCCTATTTAATTAAAAGCACAATATATAGATTAAAATGGAAGAAGCTACAGCCTGAGACTGCTGTTAAGATCTCTCAGATTTCTGATGCCATTTCTAGCTATTCGTGACAAAGTTTCCACGTCAGCTTGTTCTCAGGAGTCAGCTCTGTCTGTTGTTCTGTGCTGATGACAGATACCATTGCAATCAGTCAGCCTACAATTTCACTGGTAAACTGGAATTGCAACTGGACTTTGTCTTGTTCCAGTCCCCAGAAGCCTCCCTGCAAAAGCTTTGGAGGTGCAAAATGGTGGTAGAATTATAATCACTACCTCTCTTCAGCCTGAGGCTGCTGAAAGCTGAATATAGATAGCCTGGAGAGGTAATGGGCTTGCAGAGAAAGCAAAGCATAGAACAGATGGCTTTTTTTTTTTTCATAGATTCATAGATTTTACAGCCAGATGTGTCTATTAGGTCATGGAGTACGGCTTGTTACATGGCACAGGCTAGAGAATTTCACCCCAAAATTCCTGTTTCAAGCCCATAACTTCTAGCTGAGTTAAAGTGTATATCGTTAGAGCACACATGCTGTGGATGCAATTCAGACATAACAATTCTATGAATCTACTTATCTTTACCAGTTACAGGATCTGTGCCTGGTTGTCCCAGTCCTGTCTGTTAAAAAGGCAAAATGAAGGTCACTAGGCAAAGACAGAAAAGAAGAAAAACAGCTTAGTAAACCTTTGAACGAATACCCAGGACAATGACTGGAATTTAATATCTACTGGTCAACTATTTTAACTCCTGTGCAGTGCAATGAGTAAGCATAGGACTCAGTCTGTAGATTTCTGCTCCTTCATCCTTCTTGGAGTCTGATTTTACTGGAAGCTCAGTGCACAAACACAACAAAAGCCTTCATCTTACTATTCTTCTTCCACACTTTGCTGTTCTTAGAGTTCATTTCTAAATCTCTAAGGTCCACACAGTTGTAAATCTCTGACCAAAACAATGTTCTTTTCACTCTTACAAAGTAGGTCAGAAGCCCTTTTCCACCACACCAACTTGCTTTGTCTCTGCAGTAATTACTGAGATGGTTTTATGTGGAGTTCTAGCAAGAGACTGCTCCTTTCTTCTGGGCAGCATCTGCCACCATGTTGGTCCAAGATGGATTGGCACTTGCATCCTCTTCCCTCAAGAATCCATGAGTAAATCTGTATGTCTCCCACTATCTTTTATGCCCCAAGCATATATTGGTTCCATAAAGATTCTTTTCTTTTTACCTTTCTGAGTTCTACAGTCCCAATATGAAGTGCAGGTTTAGCCATCCTATTGTCCTGAATTTTCCCTTCCAAATCCTCTTGGCTGCCTGCGTGTTGTTGGTATTTCCAGAAAGGAACACTACAAAGATCATTCAATGGGGAGAAATGCAGTGGTTTCTGGCGTTGTAGTCAAAGGATTTTAAGGAGATTTACATGACATGTAACGTATGACTCAAGGGAATGGATTTCATGACCTACGACTTTGTCTCTTCTCTGTCAGTGAGGCAGTGAGGTTCTCTCCTTTTCCAGAGTCTTCCTCATTGGAAATCATTACACATCTCTAGAAGGCAAACTGAGAATTCCTTTTGCACTTTACCCCAGTACTCCTTGAAAAGGAAGAGGGTCCCTGTAGAGGAGGGGAGCAACACCTTGAGAGATCTAAGGGACAAACCAAGTGTTACTCACTCCTTGCCATAGGAATAAAAAACATTTGTATGTGATAGTTCAGCCAAATCACATCACGATCAGTAGTTATCCACTGTATGTTTCTGTTAATAGATATTCTCATGGAAAGGTTGTGATAAAAGAGGAAGGAATTACATTGGATAGTGAGAATGAAAGAGACACAAGTAACCTGAGCATGACATGACAGGAAGCCTGTCTTTTATTTCCTATGTTTAGAGAAAACAGTTCTCAGTTTATGGCTTTTGTTCAATCAGAGAGAAAATGAGCTATAAAAGCAGAGACAGGAAGGAGTTAACCAATTTCCAATTCAGTCTGTTACAATTTGCTTTAGTAATAATAATAAAAAAAGAACAATACTGGGAAACATAATTTTTAAAATGAAGACTACTAAATCAATAGGCACTACATGACTAATCATTTTCTGGTTTCTTGGTGGAGGAAGGCAGAGCTGTGATCTGAAATCAAAAGCAGAAGTCTTCAGCTTCTCTGCATTTCTGACAAATTCTGCTCACTGTAATCCACAAGAATGGAGATTTTCACACGAGCATAAACTAATGCTGGTAAATGGGAACAGAATCCCTGCCTACCGTCATCATCTCATTTTTGTGGAGAGAGAATGAAATCCCTTTGGTTCTAGATGAGTTAATTCCCCAAATATCCACATTTGTTGCCGTTCGAGTGTTTCAGCCTCAAACACAGAGGTCAGGGGTGACTCCATCACTTACACAATCTTCAGTTGTGTTGGGACTTCACATAACAGCTTCTTCAGTGCACGTTTGACTTGAAGTGTGTGAGCAGTCCTGTCAGCTTCAGTGAGACTATCGGCTCTGAAAGGAAGGCAGGTGTTTCAGTGCTGCTTGAACCTGCCACTCCAGGAATAATTTGTAAAATCCTATTTGTACAAATAGTTCTCAAAGTAGCGAACAAAGGTGAGCAAATACTCTCTCTCTAGACAGTCAATATCCCAGAAGCACACAGCATCAGTAAAAGACTAGGAGGAGACACTCAAGAATTTCAGCGTGCATTGCAGTTCCTCAAATGACTTTGAAAATTTCAACCCAGACTTCATAACATTCACCACGAGCCTCTGCCCTCTGGCACTTACCCGCCCCTGTGCTCTTCTTGGGTTTGATAGCAGATGTCTTTGATACCATAGCTTCTTAGAAGTAAACCAAAGTGTGCTGGCTAATGGTTGTAAGCATTTTTCTGTATGGTATCTTACACCCTAAAGGGCTCAGCACAGCTGTCGTAGTTGAATGCATCCAAAGACAAGGTAGAGCACAATCGTAGTTTAACAGGATGAGCTAATATCCAATCTAAAATCTGTGGTGCAACTTGAGGCCATTTCCTCTCATCCTGTCACTTGTCACTTGGGAGAAGAGACTAGCATCCATCTCACCACAACCTCCTTTCAGGGAGCTGTAGAGAGCGATGAGATCTCTCCTCAGCCTCCTCTTCTCCAGACTAAACAGCCCTAGGTCCCTCAGCCACTCCCTGAACCCCTGTGTTCCAGCCCCTTTCCCAGCTTTGTTCCCCTTCTCTGGACACGCTACAGCTCCTCAATGTACTGAGGGGCCCAAAACTGAACTCAGCATTCAAGGTGTGGCCTCACCAGCGCTGAGTACAGGGGCACAATCACTGCCCTAACCGTATGCATGATGTCATCTAAGCAGATCAAACCCAACCGTTGCTTCTGAAGTGATGGAGCAACTGACATAAACAAAAGGCATTCTGATCTGACAGGAAGCCCAGGGGTGCATTTTTTAGCAGATACTCAAATACCAGCTGAAAGTTACTGAGCAATAGTCAAGGAAAAAGAAAACTTTGCTTTAGCAAAACTCCTTTTGCAACACAGCCTGTGTTTTGAAGGTGCCTGCGTTAGTATACAAGTGTTTGTGGGAGATTACTACTTATTAACTAATAACCTTTGATTATGTTTACTCCCACCACTGATTTGCTCAGGTGTTTGTCACAGAGAAGTAGCAATAAGCTTCAGTGACACAGCTTGTTCATGGTTCAGGCTGCAGAGTTTGGTAATTTCTTGGCAGCCAAGTGATGGATTACTATTTTCTGTAAAAAACTCCTCTTTCCTGAAAGGCCTTTTGTGCAAGGACTCTGGGGTAATTAGAAAAATAATAACCTTGCAATACCCTCTTGATCTGGTTTTAATGAAATGAAGTGTGGGAAGAGTGGGTGCTTTGTCCATAGTCAAATAGTGAGTAAGTGGCAGAATTGAAAATAGAGTCCAGGAGTCCTAATTTCTACTCCTCGCCTCTAAGAAGCACTTCTACTACGTGTTGGGTTATCAGATGTTTAAGGACTATCTGTCTTTTTTTTTATACACTGGAAAAATAAATGTAATGTACAGGGGAATCTTGCATTGGCAGGAGCTGGACCAGATTAATTAGCAGACGTATACTGGGCCCTCAGTCAGTTCTGTGTGACTCAATCACGGTTTATTGAGCATATCAGTCATTTCTGAATGTTACCTTTAACAGAGCCTAGTGAATTATCACCTTCATTTTGAAAACAGTGAGATAAAAGCACAGAGTATGTGAAGGTACTTGCCCAAATCCACGGAGGGAATCTTGGACACACCTGTGAGATTTACTTTTTCCTCAGAAAAGTCTCTTATCTATTAGACTGCATTGTTCCCGGAGTAAAGAATATGCATCCTTGGTAGGGCATTAAAAGCCAAATGGAGTTTCTGGACACATGAGTGAGTAGTTTCTCGGATCTCAGCCCTGAATTAAAAAAAAATCGAGTTTCTGAAACAATTGTACAAACCTAACAAATGCCAGAAGCTGCCAATCTGACACTAATCTCTTGAAAAGGTGACATTACCTCTTCACAGCTCGGTGGGGGCTATATGCAGTGCCGCTGTAGCCCTTGAAAAGTCGATACTGTGCTGTCCACTTACCTGTGCCTCAGCATTCATCAGGAGGGAGAGGTAATAAGGTCACAGAAGATAGTGCACCAACATGCTTCAGTTTCTAGAGGAGCCTGCAAGATTAGAGAGATGCTGCTAGAGAAGATTGTAGTATTTGCCCTGTAGAGGGCAAAATGTTCTGTGCAACGGAATGTGCAACCATTCAGTTGCCTTTGGCTTAGCTGCAGGGGTTTGCCTTTAAAGAAGAAGTGGGCGAAAAGCTGTAGCTCTTGAAAGAGAGCATTGGTTCTTTTTTCTTACCCTTCATTTCTAAATCCTCCAAACCTCTGATTTTTTATTTCCTGGGCTATAACTATAAGCTGCCCGAATTGCTGGTTTTCAATCCAATTTCCACTTGTCCTGTCACAAAATCTGATGGACAAAACACCCTTTTCTTAGTACAGTTGGCACCAGGTTGAAAGCAGTGAAGACTGGAGGCCTGCTTGTATGCTTTGAGCTGGCATTCCTTGGGTAACATCACTGCAAGCTTCCCAAACTTTACTGCACTGTATTGTCTCACTGTCCTAGAGGAGTCAGCCACCTTTAGGATTCACTCTTGGTGCACTATCTGTAGTGACATTGCCTGGCCATGTCATCATCCAAGGAGAATGAAACCAGAACTTCTGATTTAAAAACAAGCGACTTCATACAAGACTCTTCATCCCAGTTCCATCTTGTCCATCTCTAACAGGGTCGATGTGGGTAACATCACATCTTTACTGGAGGAGGAAAGAAAAAGTCTTCACAGACAGCTCAGATCCCCTTCCTCCCCTCTGGGAGCAGCTGCCTGCTGGAGAGAGCCAGGCAGTGCATTAGCATCACGTTGGAATTTGGTAGCAGTTCTGGACAACAGTGTTTCTTAATAAACTACTCGGAGCCACAAAACAGCCATTCCAGTGCTGGAAACAGAGCACTTGCTGAATGGTTTCCTTACTCATGGAGACTTGATAGAAGAGGAAGCAGCTGAGAGATTCTCTGTAGCTCTTGGAAGAAAAAGGACAGGGAGCTGTGTGCTAATTAGTTTGTGGGGAACATTAATTGCTCACAGGGAAAGGTAGAAAACAATCTTTCATATTTTATTTGACTCTGTTGCAGCTTCTGGGAAGATGGGAAGGACGCTGCTCACTTGCCAAGGTGTCTCCAAGCCTGTGATTCTTGTTGTATGGAAATTGATAGCACCCCTGTGGCACTTAGACTGTAGCTGTGTGCCCACTCGAACAAACCTTGTTTCTCACTGCCAGAGCCTGGCTCTTTCCACTTCAGAGAGCTTTGTCTGGCTTGGCCATAATGAGGACATCTTCATTGAAACCTCAAACCTTGGTTTAGGTTGGAAGGGACCTCAAAGCCCATCCAGTTCCAATCCTCCTGCCATGGGCAGGGACACCTTCCACTGCATCTCATTGCTCAAAGCCCCATCCAGCCTGGCCTTGAACCCCTCCAGGGATGGGGCAGCCACCACTGCTCTGGACAGCCTGGGCCAGGGCCTCCCCACCCTCACAGGAAAACATTTCTTCCTAAGAGGTCATCTCAATCTCCCCTCTTCCAGTTTCAAACCATTCCCCTTGTCCTATCCCTGCACTCCCTGATCAAGAGCCCTCCCCATCTCTCAGGGTCTAGTATTGAGCAAATAGAAGTTCAGATATGTTTTCAAGACAAAGAAATGGTAGAAAAGTATTGACAAAAATGTCATAGGCACTCTCCTGGCAAAGAAGAAATGGGTCTATTTCAAACCTTAGGAGAAGGAAAGAGAGTGGAAACGTTATTCAAGATAGCTCATGTGCCCAAAAGCTTTTCTATTCCCCCCGCCCCCCCCCCCCAGCCATACAGATTGATCTTTTAAAAACAGTAGCTTTACTGACGTCTTTAAAAGCTCCTAGCACAACAACTTAGCTGCCACAGTGTTCTCTCTAAATTTCAAGCAGCATGTTCGGCGTGCTCTGGCTGGAGTCTCTGCATTGGTGCCATGTCCTGGAGTGCCTGTTGGAGATCTGGAGCCTGGTCCTGTTTGTGCTGTAGTGCTCACACAGTCCAGGGGCAGCTCTTCCCAGGCACTGTGCACTCCCAACTCTTTCTCAGCCCTTTCTAGAGCCAACTTCTACATGCTGTTACTTTAGCACTTCTGCTGTGAGGAAAGAGCCTGCTGTCCTGGGTGAGAACATCAGAAACAGACAGGATGACTCTCCTGGGAAGAGACTTTCCTGCTCTCCCTCCTTCTGCATGCTCTGTGGCTGAGGATGCTCGGTCCTGAGACAGGCATTTGTTTGTATAAACGCTACATCTGGAGTAAGGCAAGTTGCTGTTGCTCTGCTCTCAGAATGCCCTGCTTGTGAGGACCTGATGCCTTCCTTGCGGTGTGGTGGGCCAACGGTGACATTTCTCGTGACCCTCAGAGTAAAACTTGGTTGATAACCAAATTTTATACAAAGAGATGCTAATTCCTGTTTAATTTTCTCCCTTTTATTACTAATCATATCACTGCAAAATGTAGTTTACAGCAATATAAATAGGATCCATTGCTGGAGGGAATTGTGCAGCTTCTGTCAATTTTTCAGCACCCAAATGTGAAACAGAAGCAATTAAACTCTGAGGGGAAAAAAGTAACAGTGTGGAACACATCAGAAATCGGGTCATGAATTCACACAGATGGGAAAGCCAGGAAGCAGTGGGAAAGCAGGATTTTGATTGACTCACCGTCAACAGTAAATGAGCCATTGGCAGTTTACTGTCAATTTTTTGCCTTTTAATCTGCAAGTTTCGGAGTTGATGGCACCGTCCTCGACCTGCTGCCTGGGGATGGGAGGGGAGAGGGTAGTGGGACAGAGAAAGCAATGGCAGGAGTTTGGGGGAGGGCAGGGGATGGGTCGGTGTCACAGAGGGAGGAAGGCAATTTTGTCCTTCTCTGCATCTGATGTGGGGAGCTAAAATTAAACAATATCCAGGCAAAAGTCATGGGTGTTAAAAATATGCCACCCAAAAGGAAGCATGAGGTCTCTGTAGATTAAATAATAATAGTGTTGCGATAGTAATTAGAGGCATTGACCAGATCCAAGTGCTGTTGTGGGAATTGCTATGCAAATATAGTTAGGGATAGTTCTTGCTCCAAAAATTTATAAAGCATAGGGGAGAGAGGATGGAGCAGAAGTCTCCCAGCTGAAGACAGAGGCAATGAGACCCTAACAGGGCTTTAGCTTTATTTAGGAACACACATAGTGCAGACAGGGATTGCTCTTTTGTTTCCTTTTATAGAGCCCCTGCCGAATATGCAGAGAGGAAAAAGAGATGTGATGTTCAAATCACTCCACTTCTATGCTAGTCCAGTTTTCTCCAGAGGAAATCCAAGACCCAGCCTCAAGGCTTTGGGGCACACCAGGATACTTCACAGACCTGTTTGGCCGTGCTAGCCAGGATGTGCCCATGGCTTGAGCTAAGCTCAGCGGGATCTGTGGGAATTTCACACCACCCAAGAAAACATGAGACCTTGGAAGCCATGGGGTATTTCAGCATGCAGATGCTCAGTATATATTTTCGTTTCAAGAAGCAGCACAGCACTTCTGAGAATGAAACAATCAGTTATAAAAGTAACCTTGCAGCAAAGCTTCAAGGGGGAGTTATATATGCCAGCAAATTTTCACTGTTTATTCATTCTAGACATACTTATAGACTAATTCTCCTCTTACCCTGATTTTATATCAATTATTCGCCATTGATTGAGTGGAGTTAATTTAAATTTACAGCAGTGTAAGTGAGGAAAAGCGGCCCGTAATCAGTAGCAAGTTGATTCTGCCACCTTTACTCACCATGAATAGTACCTTACTCATTGAATAATCCTATAAATTCCTCTTGGGGTTTCACACAGAATAGGGCAGTATGTGATCTGAGTAAGGATGGCAAGCCCTTTTCACATCAATTACTTCACTGGACTGGGATATGGAACTGTTGGAATGGCTCCAGGAGAATCCACAAAGATGATCCAAGGGCTGGAGCACCTCTGCTTTGAGGAACCTCATCCAGTGGGAGGTGTCCCTGCCCATGGCAGGGGTGTGGAACTGGATGAGCTTTGAGTTCCCTTATGACCCAAACCTTTCTGTGATTCTATGATTCTATGTAGCACCAGAATCTGTGTGTGCACTCATGATTCCAGAGAAAAATGACCTGGTATTGTGCGGTCTGTTAAAAAGTAGTAGGGCCATACCATGAGTCAGAGCTGACACAAAGAATTTGAACTCCATCTGAGAATTTCATGTGCTCAGCTGTACATGCTAAGTACTTTTCTAATGTGTCTCTTATGGTAATATTTTCTACCAACTGTGTTGTTTGGAGTTTGGGAGAAGTGTGATGTAAGGAAAGAGTAAAAATGCTGTAACAGCACTATATGGACAGGCACCACTGGTGAACTCTGTCCCATGAGAGACAGTCATCTGTTTAATTGCTTATTTACTTGTGCTTCTGAAGAGACTTTTTGATTTCCTCTTACCGGCCGATAATGACTTAGAAAGGGTATTAGAGCAGGGTAATAACATGCTAAATTTTTCACTAAGAAACCAAGTTTGCTATTTCAATCCTCGCTCAGCCTAAGCGTGTGCCAAAAATGTTTTTCTGAATCAGGACTGGCCTTGATAGGAGTGGCCTATTGGCATGCTGAACTACAACAAGAAATTAAACTTGGTGAGCACAGAGAGTGACTTTATTTAAAAGATTTCTGTTTCTTTGAAGTCCAAGCCAGTCAGTTATAACATGGCCAGAGATGGACTCAGGATTCCCCAGTGGCGGCTCAGCTCTGCATTCCCATTTTAGCAGAGCTGTTAAATGAAAGCTCAGAAATTTAAAATACAGTTTTAGAATAGTGCGGTTTCCTTTTTTTTTCTTACAAAAACCAACGGAATCTTGTTATCACTCGGAAGACACAGATAAAGTTATAAAATAATTAACTATGTGTTTATTAATCTTTTGAGAATGACTTATCTTGGAGATAAGCACTCAGTAAGCAAAAATGATATTAAATTGTTAAGCAAACAAGATACAGGCTTAGAATGGGAACCATTCCATGGGGTTGTCTGTTGTGGTCTACACTAGAAGACAGGATCCGTGCCACTGCAGTGGGATGTATATTCTTTCTGTTGAGCCAACCATTTTGCCAATGGATGGGCCTGGGCTTAAAATTACATGCTTTTCTCTTTTTTTTGCCAATTAAAAGGGACAAGAGAGGGAACAAAGGGGAGGAAGCAGCCGAGGAGATATGAAGGACAAGTTCAAGAGATGTGCATTTCCTTGGCATTAACAATCAAGACAGACCCCTCAAAAAGGATTCCTTAAGGCTGCAATAAAGTGTGGATATGGGTCCATGCACTTAGTTATATTCTTGCGGTGTTAAAGGAGCGAGCTCTCACTCATAGCTGCTTTGCCAGTTTTGCTAGAATGACTTGGGTGCGTGATAAGGAGGCAGAGAGGAAATCTCCCACTGCACGGATGGAAGGGGTGGTGGATGCCTGCCAGGCAGAAAGTACCCCTAACCTAGTCCTGGAGGGCAGAAAGTAGCTGAGTCTGCCTGGCAGGATTTCACAGCCTCTGCCTGGATCGAGATATCATGTGACAATCCAAAATTGCTTGTCTCTCCCTGACCGTGTGCATTTCCACTCGATGGAGTTTACATTTACATGTTTCCAATGGAGGAATGCGCAAGTATGGTAGTGCTAAAATTTTCAGGGTCTCTAAGTAACCTGGTGGGTTTTTTTTTTAACAAAAAAAGTTTGTGTTTCATTTTATGACAGCAAAAATACTTTTTTTTTCACCCAGGGAAAGACTCTTCATGAATAAGAAAGGTGCAAGAATGTTTCAGGAACAGAGATGACTGCATATTGATGAAACCACTGGAGCCTCATTAGTCTCAGAGGTGATCCTGATAACCGCACGTATTTGGCAATGAGATGCAGAGCCAGCCTTAATTCTGGATCAAACCCAGGCAGTGCTTGAAAACGGTAGGGCAAGTTTTGTGTGTGGAAGCCAAAGCACAGGTTTTGTTGGTGTGGAAAGACAGTGGATGTGATTGACACGTATATCTATGCATGTCTGTGTGGGTTTTGCTGGGTAAGTTGAGAAACTGCACAAAGGAATGTGTTTACGTTTGGCAGGAGTGTAAATGCAGTGGGTGTGGGGGACCTGCTGGAAACCCAGGAATTCCAGGCACTGCACTTCATTTGTTATATGGTCTGCAGTGTCATTCATTGTCTTAACAGCTTTGACTGTAAATCTTTCAGAAAAAGGGTTATTCCTAGCCTGGATCCTTGGTGTTCTTTGAATCTCTAGATGCTTCTCTGATAATGATAGGAAAGAAGGTAGGAACCCTGTTTTAAATACATGATGGTACCTGTAAGTGAAAAGCTGTGGGAGCACCAGAAGAAATGGGGTAACCTCACTATGGATGCTTCTAAGCTGGAAACGGAAAGATTTTGAGAAAAGAGTTAGGGGGCAGCTGTGTAAGTAACAGGGACAAACAACCTAACTACATTTCAGATTATCCTACTAAAAAGAAACATATGGAAGGGAGTTTCATTCTGGCTGTGGGCAACAGACGGACTACACTCAATGGCCAGTGAATTGCTGTCTTACGGTCTCATCCAGTGGACACAGGCAAGGACGCAAAGTAGTGAATTGAATGATAAGAGCATCCAGAATTACATTATCTAACTGTATTAATGCATTCAGACTTAGCTGAGAACCAAGGAGAGTGACTAAAGCAACAAATGAAAGCAGCATTATAAATTTTGTAGGGCAGAGCAGTTTGACAGACATGAAGCAACTTCACCATGCAAAGAGAAAATGTACTTCACAAACCAACATCATTTTTGTTTTCTTGTCTGCAAAAGTGAAGCAAGGGAAAACCAAACGATGTAATCTACTTTTATATTCAAAAATTTAAAGTGCAGAAAATGGAGGGGGTCAACATAAACACACTTAATTTTCAAGAGGTTTGCAGAAGCAAGGAGCTGCCAGGTTGTGTAATGGGAACAACAGTATTCTGTGTTTCTCGGTGAGCTGTGGGCCAGGTGATCAATAGAGAGCCCAGATTTGCTGGGAGCGGTGCAGCATTGAGAAGACCGCAGATGATAAAGAGTAATGTTAAAGTTGTGTAACCAAACAAATAAATAAGCAGCCCAATAGCAGCTGAAATTTCCCTGTGAGATGTTTCAGGGGATTGACTGATTAAAGCTGCTACCACATAGTTCTGTTTACAGTCCTATCTGGAACACAAATAACCTGTAAACCTGGATCATTACAAATTCAAGTCCCATTGAGTAAGAACTATGTTGCATATTACCGATACATAAGAGGTATAAACCTGTGTGCTTCAAAACACGAAGCATAGCTACTGGTTCAAGAGCAAGAGGAACTGGTAGCTTTACTTTGTACATGTTTTGTCGTAAATGTCTATTACAAGGAAATGCCATCTTTCTCTGAGCCAAGGAACGATTTTGGTCACCCTCCCAGTGTGTGTGTTATCCAGTCGTATAATCCATCTTGGTTTCCAGGGTGTAAGAAAAGAAACTCCTATGTAACTACAAAAAAGATGCTTAATTTCTTCATTCAGTTGTCCGGCTCTTTGGTTCTACTTCATTCAGAACTTCATTTTTATGACAATTCATTTGCTCTTTCTGATTGGCACTCCAGTCCAATTCAAGGGCCTCCCAGATCTTTTTTGTTCAGAACACTTCAGTTCCTCTGTTTTAAAGTCAGCATTTTATGTCTTGACAGAGAACACAGTCACTTCAGAACTGATTAACATTTTTTCACAGCAATGTTTTCCCACCAGACAATGTGGTTTCACCTAAATTGAAATTTGCAATGAGAAAATGTCAGTTCTGACAAAAAAAAAATGGCTTTCCTGCTGGGAGAAACATAACAAAATATTTTGTTGTGGTTGACATTTCAATATAAAATGACTTTTTTTTGTTGTTTCAAAAATGTTGATTCAAAATTAAAAATGCCATCAAAGAATGACATGTTGGATCATTGTGTTTCCATATGAAATGTCTAGATCTTAGCATTTATACTTTTCCCCAGGTTTTTGACTTTCTGTTCAAGTTTGAAGTGCAGAATTATTTTGAAATTCCCCGTGGGAGGAAAGTTCCATTTCCTCCTCTGCCCTCACATTAGGAGGAGACACTGCTCTAGAGCTGGAGGAGCAGGTAGGAGAGGTGGGCAGCCATCGTTTTCCATCCTGTTTCAGATGCCATAGCTTCGCTGCTTGCATCTGGCCAGACAGCTTCACTTCCTGAGACCCCTGAGTAGTTGGGTGGATTGTGGAGTTATTTTGCTAAAATGATGCAGAATGCTGTCTACATCCCCAGCAATGCTTTGGCAAATGCTCCAATCCATTTTGTAAACGTTTGGCAACCTCTTCCAACACTTCACCACTCTTTCAGTAAAGAAATTTTTCGTAATATCCAATCTAAACCTCCCCTGGCGCAGCTTGAGGCAGTTTCCTCTCATCTTGTTGCTTGGGAATGTCTGATACCATTTGTCTCCTTCTGTTTGGTGTCATCTCTCCAGTGACTAATTTCCTCTGGCTCTCTCGCACCCTCACCTTTACTTAGGAAGGCCAGAAACATTGATCTGTTTGTAGCACCCAGGCCTCTTGCACTGAGCACTTCCTTTGCACTGTAATATCTTTGTTTCCCCATCAAGAAGCATGATATCCTCCTTGCGTTCCGGCAAAGAAGAAAAGCAAAATTGGTAAACAGGCACAGTAATTAGATCTAATGCCGAAGCTCTGGAGAGGAAATTGGGAGATAAATTAAAAGTTGGTCCCATTGGAAGATTCCCCAATGGATATTGATCAGGCTCAGGTGAACTAGAAACGGTCTAAGGAGAATTTGTTAATTAGAAGCTGACAACCAATTGTTTCTTCCTCTTTCTGTTTCGAGGTTGTAGGTTTTGTTTGCCTGCCTCTCTGATAGAGGCAGCAGGTAAATTCCTTTAACTGTGCTCCTTTGTCTACGTCCAAGGGGCAGCGGAGTGGAAGCACAAAGGCTGGCAAAGCTCATTACAGTCAGGAGCACAGAAATGCAGCACAGGTCTTGCCACTCCCTTCCCCAGAGATGCTCAGGGTTGCTCTGCATTCCCTCCTGAGAACCTGACCTCTTGTCCTTCAGATTACACGGCTGATTAGCCAAAACCTTTGCTCTTGGATTTCTAACTCACTGGCACAGATAGGATTCCTGTGGAAAGCACATGCACCTGTTGTGGACGGGAGCAAAGAGACACAGATAACTATCAGGGGCATTTATCTGCCCTGTCAGCAGAGCTGGCTAGGATTCAGAGGAAGAAAGGGTACTTTTCCCTGACTGCAGAAGCCACCTGTGGTTTTAAGTAAGTTATTTTGCCTCTCACCGTTGTTTCAACAGTTTACTACTGTTAGATTCCAATACAGCTGAAATCTAAAGGAATTAGGGACCCAATTCTGAAAATAATCCTGCTCAGGGTAACACAGAAATGCTCCTGCACATAGATACATACTCTGCTATGAACATCTTAAAAACTGCAAAGGAAGCTTCAAATCCTAGGCTATGTCAAATGCAAAGTTAGCAATCAACCACAAGCTTGAGTCTTCTTTTGGTATACAATAAAATCTTTAAATACATCTCCTCATACTGCTTTTTACCCAGCAGTTCTGTTTCAGGACAGTGCACAAAATAGATGGAGCTTTATGAAGAAGCAGCTAGTCAATATTTTATTTCCTTCTCATTGTTTGGCATATGGCTCCAGGTTTTATTTGCTGGACACAATTCAAACCCTGCTCTGGAGAGAAAATTATTTGTTTTCTCACACACTTTTCTGTGGCATGCATTGCTATAATGGCTGGCTGCCGTACCAACATTAACCGACTTAGTACCACAGCATCTCTGGCTGGTAAGGGCATCTGTTTGTAGTGAGTTCCTGTTTCACAGAATCATTTGGTTGGAAAAGATCTTTGAGATTTTGAGATCATTGAGTCCAGTCGTACCTGTCCACTATTAAACCAGATTCCTAAGCGTTTCATCTACCCGTCTTTTAAACACCTCCAGGGATGGTGGCTCCACCACCTCCCTGGGCAGCCTCCGCCAGTGCCTGAGAACCCTTTCAGTGAAGAAAGTTTTCCTGATGTCTAATCTGAAGCTCCCCTGGTGCAACTTGAGGCAACTGGTTTGGGAAACTGAGGCAGAGAAACTGCAGCAAGGAGTTTTGAAGCACTTGCCACATTTAAACAAAAGCTCCTGTCTTTCTTTGTTATAGATAGGTACGTTGAAGATGTTTATAAACCACAGCTGAAGCCTCAAGTCAGGAATCAAGAAAGCAGGGCATAGTCAGTTAGTGAGTGACCTCTTCCGTGGTACTTGGTTTAAATGTTTTGCTTAAATCAAGAAATTTATAAAAATTACATTTGTATTAGTGGACAGGAGAAAATCCATCCCTCTAGACATTCGTCTACATTAATCTTGAGACCCACCTCTTCTTCCCTCTCAGTTCCTGTATGCCTTCCCATCCTGGCAACAAAGGAGTACAGATCCTAAAGGCAGCATCCTCTTTCAGCAGAACCTCCTGTTCTGCTGAGGAACAGGCCTGCCTTGTGCAATATGTAAGTCAGACTTCTACTGGCAAATGGTATGTGACAGGATAAGAAAGGACCAGATCACCTGAAATATGTTCAAAGGAACTGGATTTACTAGCTCTTCATGTTAAATTTGTACCTGCTCTTTCCTATCTTCTAAATACAGGACTTATCAGTACCAGCAGTGTTTTCAGTGCTTTGCTCCTCTTATGTGTGTGCCTGTGTTTGTGTTTGAAAAAAAGCAAATAGAAACTTAAGAACTGCCATCCTCTGAGTTCAGATTCATTCTTATGTGATTCATCAGGAACGTGGGAACGTTGATACGTGCTGTATTGACCACTACTACCCAGGCTGTGGGAGTAACTGATAGCAGGAGTACATAGTTATCTTCCTTGTAGGTCAGCATACAGAGGGGAACGAGGCGAACATTTTGCATCTGGGTTTTACAGATGCTTGCTAACAACAAGAGATAGTGAGGCTCTTGAATCTTGGATTATATTCTGGGCTCTGAAAGGAAATCTATGCTGCTGGGCACAGACTCTTCTGCCTTGTCTCCCCAGAGTGGTCCGAGGTGCCTTCTTCTCTACAGTTTATCTGCATACTCCATCTCCTCTAACTTCGCTAAGCTCATACCCTTAGGAGGTGTGAATGCAAACCTGGACCATATAAGATTGTTATTGAAATGTCAAAACAGCTTTACAGCTTAGCATAAGGGATATGATAATTTTTTGGTGGTCTACTGGTGTAGGGACAGGTGCATTGCATAGATAGTCCGATACTGACTGATATTTGCTGCTGAATTTAAAGGGAAAACAGCAAATAAGCTGTTTCCCTCTATTTCTTCTCTCTTAAAATAAAATCTGCAGAACTCCAGGAAGATTTTCCCTAGATTTATCTCCGATGGCTTAGTAGCCGCTAGGCCAAGATGTTTCCCTTTGTGATTTATATGGCTTTTTACTGGTTCTGGGAGTTAATGTTTCCCCCTGGGTGCTGGCCATTTGTAGCACAGCTTGAAAGAATTAAACAGTGTTTTAAACTCTCCTTTCCATCTCAAAGTTGCTCTTTCAACTTTAAAAATTGATTAACTTTGGGTGAAAGGTCCTGGCTTGAAGGGTTCTGGGGAATTAGGTTCTTTATTTAGTGACAGAATTTGTGCATCATGGACAGGAACAGGAGACTCTTCCCAATCCCCAGCTCTTCATCCAACGTGACTTGCTCCTGAACTAGAGGTATCTGCTGTAGGGGGGAACTGCTAGGTGTATTTTAAACACCTGCTCACACTCTCTGCTTTCTAGTTTTGATGGCGGCTTTCTGTGGTATCGATCCTTTCCTAGGAAGTGTTAGATGGGGATTGCTGGCACATAGAGCGTTCTGCCAACATTATATTTGATCTGAGGTCACATTGATGCATAGAACCTGGATGAAGTGGGCTTCTACCCCATCTCCAGCCTTTTGGTAGATTGATTCTCTTAGGAATTTGTTTTGCAGCTTGACAAAATATAAAGCTTGATGAAATGCAATTTTGAAATGTATGTATTTGGTAAATTAATGAACTGGCACTGACTAAATGAAATTATCAAGAGCAATCAAAACTCAGAAGACAATTTGTTTCAGGTGATTATAATGAGATTCTCTCTTCCCATGGACAGAAAGTTCTATGTGAAATCAGTGTTTCATAGCAGAAAGGTTCACTTTTAGCATCTATAATAAGAAAACACTGTATAAAAGAAGGAACATAAGAAAATCCAAGGTGTTCAGATCCATATCATCAGTTTCAAATTTCTTGAGTTCTGATTCATACTAGAACTGGATCAGACAGGGTTTTAGTGATGTCCCCTTGCTCCTTTTGCAGTTAGAAGGGACTGCTCCTAAGGATTCAACTTATCTGCAGCAATCTATTATTCAGGAAAAAGCTTCCCATTCTATGCAGCTTGACAGCAAATAACCGTGAAAAACGGAAACCAGGAGGGAGACCTGAAATTCTGGTTTAACTGGAACTAATACCAAAGCCTCCACTGGCTTCAGCAGTGACTAGATTTCTCTCTGGGAGTTTAGCTTAAGCCAAGGTATATTAGCAATTTAGTGTAGCAAAGGAGTTTATCCCACTGGTGACTGGGGCCTGAGTGAGTCTTAAGGAGGTGCTCAGGTTCAGTAAGCTGAGCTCTAACTTGTGGAAACTTGGTCCCTGCTTGAGGAAAGCAGTGATCTGGGGGCGTCTTTCTCGTGCAGATTTTGTTTTATCCTGTGTTTTTCCAAATTTCTTGTGCAAACATACAGTGAGAAAGAGGTGTCCTCATCCTCCCCTGCAGGCATTTCCGAATGTTCTCCATTCCCTTGAAAAGAGGACATGGGAAGGGCACGTCAGACAGATGGGCTGATCCAAAAGACAGTCATGAAATGGTGGCAGAATTTTGACTCCTCTCCTTATCGTGGCCTCACGCTTTCAGCAGGTTCAGTGGGAATACGTCTGAGAATGTGTCTGAATTTCTATTGTAAAGCTCAGTGAAAACAGAGTGCCAAATTCATCTCTGATGTAAGCCCTGTTTGACTTCAGCAAGCTGACTCTGGGGAGAGATTTGGTCCTGTGTACTCGATGTGTACTAAATGGAAAAGTGAGGGTTTCTGTTAAAGCTCTCTGCTATGGGCAGACTAGAAAAGATGCTGTAGTGCTGCTTTTCCAATGAATCAAGAATATATATTTATGTATGTATATCTCCACAGCTGTCTCTTTATCTGTTTGTAAAATTAAAATATTAGATAATAAAAGTGGTCTTAGGACTTGAGGTAATTAGTATGCAGGTTTTTTACTCATTAACAGCAGGCTTGCATTCAGATTTTGAGGCAGAAGCATGGGAAAGCTGGACAAAGACTTGCAGGACTGGAAGAGCAGGACAGTGCTGTGAGACTGCACAAACGTCCTCTCCTCAGGGAAGACGAAAGCAAAGAGGGATATGGTTCTGTCCCTTCCATTTGAGTTAGCGTGTTCCTGCTTCAGTGGAAGAAGGGTAGACAAACAAGGGGTTCAATCACTCACACCAGGGCTCCTGAGGAGTGACAGCGTTATGGCCCTCCTGGGCTGCTTCTCTGGAGAGCCAACCACCAGGAAAAAAAGAAGAAAGCAAAGAACATGGACAAGTTTACTCTCCTCTGTGTAGCATCCTGCAAGTCTGCATGATGACATTTACTAATGCTGCCCACATATTTCTGTCTCAAAGGAGTCTGGAATAGAGGTTAGACTTTGTAGGTCACCATTATAAAACCAAAGCCCTGCTTCAAAGCTTTCCACTGACTGACTGTGATCCTGGGCAAAAACCTTCCACCCTTCTGTGCCTCATTCTGCCCCAGGGATGCCAGATCTCCCCCAGGAAGTCTTGGATGACTGAGAGCCGTTGCGTTCCTACGGGAGAAAGGCGTCTTGTGTTCGTTCAGTAGCTGCTCTGAGTGAATCCAGCCTATCACAGATGAAAGTAGGCTGAGTTCTTACTCAGAAACCCTCTGTGCCCCTCACTGATGGATCTTTCTTGTGCTTCTGTGCTTCCTGGTAAAAACACAAGGTGGCACTGAGTCAGCAGGACCTTGGCTGACAGTTGCCTCGGCATTTCTTTCTATTTATACGCAATTATGGCAGTTTACAAGATCTCCTGTGGGTTGGCTGCAGTCTCCCGGTTCTCCCATCGTCTTGTGAGGTCAGTGCCAGTGACCATCCTGACTCATTCATTGCAGGAGTTACTGTATATGTGCTTTATGTGGGGTACTGACAATTAAATCAGGAAATGCAGTGCCAGGGTACCCTAGCAAAGTGACAGTCTCAAGGAATGCATTCCCACATCAGAAACTCTGTAGGAGAAAAATTACAGCATGGGAAAATTGAAGGAAACAAAAACCTGTCTGAGGATACTGGGGATCACCTGAATGGTGATCTACTATCAGGCCCAGTCTCCTGATCACTGATAATATTTCTGCTAGAGAGGCCAAAATTGCAAGACTCCATCTCAGCTCCCTGCAGGACGGATGTGCTTTGTGAGCTCTACTCAAGCAATTATCAAATGAGAAATAGCTGTGGCATGATTACAGGCTATATGAAAATATGGGCTTGCCCAGTCCCTACTGATGTCTTTGAACAGCAGTGAACACAGTGCCCCTTTCATCTTTACTGCCCAGCTGAAGCTACGTAACACCGTTCAAACTTGGATTTGCCTTCCTCTAGGATCTGATAAGTTATTGTTTACGATGGGAGAGTATCTGACACTTGGAGTGGAGAATTGGGCAGCAACTCCTCAGGTCCATTCCCATAGTAGATCATGGGCAATGTGCTTGTTCCCTCAGGAACTCGCTCCAATTCGATGTAAGGCAGATGAGCTGTCTGTCCTGTGGGCAGTGATAGTCCCCATCCATGATCCTGAGGGACGGAAGGTTCTAGTGGATGTGGCATGCAAGTAGGTGAAATACCTAAGGCTGCTGCTTTTGACTTGTTTGATTGAAAGGGTTCTTTTGCCTGCCTGCAGGGTAAACGGCATTTTGTGTGGCAAAGCTTGTGCAATATGGGACAGAGGAGACATCTCCTCATACAGAAATATCATACTTACGCTTTTTTTGGCATCTCCCTTAATTTACAAGCAGATGACTGAGATAACAGGACTAAAGGTTTTGGACTGGAAGATGCTATGAAAGTAAGAAAAATCTTTAATTTACCTTTCACTTATTGCAGTACTGCCCAGCCACAAGTCATATTCTGTTTTCCTTTACACAAAGCACGGTAGCAATGACAAAAAGCACTTTGTTAGTTGTGGATCAGCTCTCCCAGTCCTCTGTTTGCAGCATCATCCAGCAAACCTCTCTGGATTCAGGCAAGTGTTTGCATTTGCCTGTTCCCACTGCCTGTGCTCCACACCTAACTCCTAAGCTCTGTGGAGATCCCTTCCCAGTCCTCTGCCCACAGAACACTTTATTTAACCTTGAAATTCTCTTATCAGCTGCATCACCCTGCTGTAGCTGCAACACCTAAATTGTTTTCCATTGTCCGTGAGCTGAATGGGGCCAGGCCTTCAGAGAGCACAGGCTCAGAAGCACTTCGAGTTAGTCAGGCTGGGATGGAAATGCCACAGGTAATGGAGACGTAAACAAGCCCCATCCTTCTCCTGAGACCCTCTGCTCCTTAGGTGCCCGGTGGCTGTATGGGAGCCCTAGTACATGACTCTTAATTAAATACATTTCTTTGCAAAGTGAAATGAGAGAAGGAGGCTCTGAGCAGTCAGACCATTATAGATATGGAATCATGGAATGGTTTAGGCCTCGTGCCATGGGCAAGGACACCTCCCACTGGATCGAGTTGCTCCAAGGCTCATCCAACCTTGGACACCTCTAGGGATGGGAACTAGACAGAGACAGGAGAAATACAGCATGGCGTGCATGTATGTGCTGCATCTAGGGATGCTAGCAGTGAAATTACCATCAGCTTTGCTTCCCTGGAGCAGTCCAGGGCTCTGTTCCTGCACGTTCATAAATTGGTGCAATACACCTTATACAATCCAGGCTACACTTTTGGCGCAGATCTGCAGTGTGACTGTAAGGTGCAATTGCAGCATGTGCAAACATGTGCAAGCTTCCTTGTACGGCAGCAGTGCAGGCTACAAAGTAGGGCAGGTGCCCAAATTTGTATTTAGGACCTGTCCAGCAAATGTGCGCGGTCCGTGCCATCGCATCCACACCTGGCTTACTTCTAACCTGGGCATGAAGCTGTGCTGTACACAAAACCAGTTTATCTTGATGCTGGAAAAAGCACAAAGAGGAAAGGATTGCAGCTTGTCCTGAAAGTTTCCCTTAACTTTCTGACCTGTCCTCAGTTGCAGGAGCTCATACCTGTTCTGTCATGTGGAACTACATGCCTTTTCTCACACCTTTACTGCAGTCTTGCATGGTAATTACATGACTGGAGTCTCCTGGGACTGCAGATGGAATGCAAAGACAGATTATGTCTGTTACGTCTTTGATTACCTTTCTTCCAAGTTTCCATCTATTTTGCAAGTGGTTTTTGAGCACAACTGTGGTTTGGGTGTCAGTTATCCCCAAGTTCCATGTGGTCTGTAAGAAACCAAAATGACTTCTGCGAGAAGACTTCACCTGGCTGCTTTTGGACATCAGAAGAAGCTGCCCTCCACCTTCCCATGTGTTTATTCAATATGTGAGCCACAGATGTAAAACAATTATTTCATTAACATTGGAAAACATTAATTCCTCATAGCATATAAGAGGCCTCCGAAGGGACTGGTGGTGGAACTGTGCTTGCAGGAGCTCCCATGCGGAATGCTCCAAGCACAGCCCTGTCACAAGGGTCACAGGACTGGTAATGATGAGCAGTCTCTCCAATGGAGGGCACTTGGCTTAAAATGCCAGATCTTTATGGGAAGAAGGTGAATTTATTGGTTCTGTTGAAAACTGAAATTTTGGATTTGTCGAGCCAAACAACATTTTTCTTTAATTTTCAGCTTACTTGTCCATTTCTCCTGCCTTGCTTTTTTTGTTGGTTTTTTTTACCCTTTCTTTTTTTACTTCAAATCAATTTCTTAAGCAAAAAAAAAATATTTTAAAGCAATAAGGAAACATTTTTTACAAAAAGATATAAAAATGAACTGTTTCGATGTTTTGAAAACTCTCTCCTGATTCTCTGCAAATAGCGCTTAGCAAATTCAGTGCGGACTCGTCAATAGCTTTATTCTCTTCATCTTCCTCTAAAATACTATTTTGTGCAAATTTACTGTCTGACAGGCAAAACAGTGACATATTTCTTCTAGGAAGGCAGAAATCAGGACTTTTAGCACTAACTTGATACCTTGATCCCTTCCCCTGCCTGCCAATGGCATTTTGGGTGGTCCTAGAATGTTGCTGCACTGCTCTGCTTGTTTCCTCTTTCTCTGACAAGTTCTTAATCAAGCAATGCCACTCAGCATGTATCCATCCAGCGGAGATTAGCGAGGGGAGCTGATGCTGACTGTGATTCTGGGTGTTATTTTGATATTAGTTTCTATAACAACTTCTCTTCATACAGTGAACAGGTTGTGATGTGTGGTTCCAGGTTGAGGAAATGGATTTCATTTTACAAAACATAGCAGAACTTCATCTGCATGAAATCCTGACTGCATCCTTTGGCTTTACTTTAAGCAAGCAAAGCAAATTACAACCAGAGCAAACACTATATATATTTAGAAACTGCAAATACCTTTCTGTTGTAAGACAAACACTGGCAAATGTTTGTTCATCTTCTTTTATTACTGTGTCTCATCCTATATAAAGGGTACTATGTTTGACCTCCCACCTTCAAATCCAGCCCAGTCCAGACTGCCTCATCTTGCTCCTTCTGTCTCTTTGAGGGCAGACGGGCGGCTTGGACTCCTGGTCTTGCATTGGCTTAGCAAACTTTTCAGCGTTCAGTTCTGGAGTCCTCAACATGGGAAGGACAAGAAGTTGTTGGGACTAGTGTGGGGTTGTTCAGCCTGGAGAAGAGTAGGCTCCGGGGAGACCTTATGGCAGCTTCCAGCACTGAAAGGGGCTCCAGGAAAGCTGGGGATGGGCTCTTAAATGGGGAGTTCAGGGGTGGGGCAAGAGGAAACAGTTTTAAGCAGAAACAGGGGACATTGAGATGAGATCTTGGGAAGAAATGTTCTCCTGTGAGGGTGGGGAGGCCCTGGCCCAGGCTGCCCAGAGCAGTGGTGGATGCCCCATCCCTGAAGGGGTTCAAGGCCAGGTTGGATGGGGCTTGGAGCCGCTGATCTAGTGGGAGGTGTCCCTACCCATGGCAGGGGATTGGAACTGGATGGGTTTTGAAGTCCCTTCAACCCAAACCATTCTAAGATTCTAAGATACTATGATTCTGAGGACCTGTAAGCACTAGGGAATGAGGGGCAACACTGCCAACTTTTTCTCACAGAGTGCCTTGGCCCTGGAGGTGAGTGGTTTGCAGAAGGTCACACTGTGGAGCAGAGAAGGAACTGGACTCCTGGGCTCAGTCGGCTGTAGCACAGCTGCCCTTTATTGACAGCAACATGAGTCAGAAAGTGCCTGTGCATATGGTTCCTAAAATAACTAGTAATCAGCAAACTTCACAGCCCTTTTACTCAGTCAGTTCTCTTGAAAGACTTTTGTTAGGCCAAATTCCCTTTTTTCCCTCCATACCACAAGTGCTGTTCGTTGAATCTAATGAGTTTGGGTTTAACAGAGAACAAAATAACCAGTCTGATGGACAGGAGGCATTTTACTGGTGGAAGGATTTGGCCAAGTACTATTATTTAGTTACAGGCATGTTGATGTTTTGGAAGTAAATCTCTCTCATTAGGTCTAATCAACAAAAGAAGCTAGTTTAAGAGAGAGGTGAGAAGAAAACCAATTTCAAGCTGGAAATGCAGTATGGGGACCTTTGGCTATTTCTTGATGCAGCTCCACCGCGCCAGGACACAAAACGAGCTAGCTCTGCATAAAGCGTCTTACGGAGCAGGAGCAGGGCAGCTATGATGATTCCACTGGGACTCGTAGCCCTGCTGAGATGCTGTGCTTAGCCCAAGCAGACCATAACCTTCCAGTATTAACAGAGATTTCTGTTCTTTGTAATGCCCCAGCAAACCCAAATACTTACAAATGTAGTATTTTCACCTTTGTTTTTCCTCCTGCTGCTCACTAATAGTAAAACATTAAGTGTTTTGCTGGTGTTGTTTGACAAGCACAGTCATACGACTAAACCAACCAACGCTAAATTTACTAAATCTGGTTTATTTTAAAACACTTCTTTTAAGGTTCATGAGAACTTTCTCCGTTTATGGAAAGAAACCAAATCAAGCACAGAAGTTGCACCACAGCATGCACAAAGCAGTAGGTACTTGGCAGCAGCTAAGCCTGTCTTGGGCCGCTCCTTTACCCTGTACAAGCTGTTGATTCATGGAGTTGCTGCTTTGGTCTTTGTCATCTTGCCCCTGGTTTGACCTCTTGATTTAATCTGGGAGTTGTTTAAGGAGCTCTCTATCCAGCATTCTCACAACATGGCAGGGGAAACCTGCCTTCTATCTCGTGTTTGTGCAGCTCTGAGTAAATTGCTCCTGCTCCAGCACTTCACCTGTGCCACCACTTTGCTCTGAGTGTCACATGCATCACCCATTAGCTTGACTTGCTGTATCATGACTCTGTTCCTGCGGTTACACTAGAGATCCACAGTGCAGCACTGATGTGGAGAATATGTGACACTCAAGCAGCAACCCTTGCATAATTTTTTGTATCCTAGTTCAGTCTCTGACCTAAGAAACAACACTGCCTCAGGGAGGTCAGCGTGTTGACAGGTCATAGAATCATAGAATGTGGTTTTAGTACGGTCCATCGACTGGTCTGCTCTACCTGAGTCGTGTAAGCTATGAGTTGCCTTACAAAATGAGCAGAAGACCTAATATTTGAGCAATGCAGACCACATGTGCATCAGCCCAGGGAGCTCGGGCATTGCTAGCAAGGAGGGGTTAATCCAGTCTTCTTTTTTCCCTGCAATCTCTGCCGGGTGGATGAAAATGAATCACATTTCATTCTGCTCTCAGTCAGCCGATTGCTCTATAATTTTGTTTTTAGTCATTCGTGACTGAGACCTTCTCTGGCAAATTTAGTCACCGAATGTTTTTGCTGTTTAGCCCCAGTCGTTTGAGATCTCGGGGGAGAGTGGGTTTCGTATTGCGACAGCTGAGAGATGAGCAAGGGGAAAGCTGATGGATGTTGATGGTTCAGGCTGATGATATTCAGTATCGTTTCCATATCCCACATGGCCGGGCAGTGATACTCGATTCATTTATTCATGATCATATACAAAGGGTTTTACTCTTCAACATCATAATGGCTTGTGACCTTAAAGGGCCACAGTCAAGTACTTTTTAGGCCAGAATTAACCTACTGTAGAAACTGCTATCTGCTGAGAGTGATATATAATAATACCTGTGACCATTGCCAGTCATCCTGCTGTCTCTACATCCTGCACACACATTACTAGTAAAATTAATCTAACGGCAATTAGAAGAGATGGAAATACCATTTTACTTCTTTTAAGAAGGAGAAATGGAGGAATGAAGAGGCTAAGTCTATATTAAAATAAAATTATATAGAGGATTGAGGTATTTTTTTCCTGTTATGAATAGGCAAGCAATGTCGTATACACACTAAACAGTTCATTTGTATCATTAACCCAGCCTTAACTCTCAAAGGAAAGTTTTGGAAAGAATTTGAGAAGGAATAAAAAACAATTTCCTAAAAAGCAAATGCTCCTTTGCTGGCGGCGCATGAGCTGCAGTGAGTAAAGAACTGTTTCCCCCTTTTCCAATGTGTTCTCACTGGCATTATCAATGCTTCTGATGCACAAAGAGGAAACCAAATAAAACTGAGGCATGAAAGTATTCTTGCCCCATTCAGAGAAAGATGGATGGGGGGAGAGAGACTCTATTGGGATGAGCCGAGAAAGCAGAGGAGAAGGCAGAGGCATGTGCAACTGCCCATGAGCTTACGTGAGCTTAGACAATGGCAATCAGTCCCCATGTTCCGAGAGGAAGTTGTGAGCACCGCAGAGTCATGCAGCCTCTCCAAATGGGGTCCTGGACCCCTTGTCATGATCAGGAAATAAGTCCATAGCAGGATTGCAAAGGGCTGTGGCACAGCTGAGGCATCCAGTCGTGTCAGTGTGGTGAGACCCGTGGTTTCTGTGGAATGGTGCTGACTGTTGACAATAGGGGCTGATGGAGAAGGCATTTCCATGCAGTTAATGGCTGGCTGGTGGAGGTTAGGGCCTGAGGCCATTATTACCATTGTAAGTTCTGGAAATATAAAAATGCAGAGAGAAAAAAATAAAGAAAATTGCCTTTTTATATATCAGAGAGTTTAAAGTTGAGCTGCCTGTTGCCATGGCTACAATATTCCGTTTGCAGTCTTTAGTTATTTAAGACCAAGGGCTTGATCTTGCTGAATCAGTGAACTCAATGGAAACGTGTCCTCCAGCCTCAGCAGGGGAAGAACGAAACTGTGATAGCGTGGTAGGAAAGGAGAACCCTTAGAGACCACATCCCAAGGGCTCAAGGAGGCTTTTGGAGGTGCAGGAGTGGTGCCTCTGCAAGGAGGTGGGAATGGATGCAGGCAGTTCCTTCTGAGCTCATGGGCCAGGATGCTCCACATCAACTCTCAGTTCCTCATAGTACAGTATGGCCATCCTGGGAATGGAAATGATTGGGAGCAGGGCTGATAATCCCTGTTTGCAAACTACAAGCAACTACATAAATATATGGAGTATTTTAATAATGTTTAAGATGGAGATGTCTTAAAAGGAGACATTTTTTCTCTGGCAGTGAGGCATGTCTCAGATGGTCACCTTATTCCCAGAAAGTGCTTTTCATGTTTCATCTAGCAATTACATCATTTGTGTTTATGATGAAGAGCTGAAGTTTTCCCAGTGTGGGTATTCAAATTCCTGCTGTACTGGATCAAGACCTTTTAAAGATCCCTGTCTACTTGGCTTCATCTGTGAAATCAAATAAGACCATGGTGAAGTATCAAGAAAATGCAACCAGCTGGTTTTTCTTCCCCATCTTTGGTTCTCTTCCAGTGGATTCTGAGTGGGATAAGCTTCCAGACAACATCTTGTGTTGCAGAGTACTCTCTTACAGAATAGTGGGTCCCAACTGTGTGTCTTGATGCCGTTCTTCCGTGTCTCCACTCGCCAAAGAAGAACCAGAAGGATTTCACAATCTTTAGAGAAGGAAACAAGGACAGAAAAGAACAAAATCAAGTACTCCAGGTCAGAAGCAGCACAGCATGCTGTCCTCTGTAGCAGCCTGCCCTGGCCTCTCAAAGCAACTGCCTTTCTCTACAAAGTGTGTTACGGGTTTGGATGCAATACTAAGAAACACAAATACCTCGTAGTTGCAGAACTATCTACCACATCAGAAACTGAGGTGAAAAGGTTTGGATATGATTTTCTGAGTTGTGCCTGTCTCCTAAAGCATATCTATCTGTCCGTCTGTCTGTGCAAACACCTTATCTCAACAATGAACACAGTAGCTTAGTATTTACTGTAACGCTGCCAGATTCAAAGCTGCACTGCAATGCCCAGGATTTGCCTGTGGATCTCTGTCCCCAAAATTTATCTTATAGTCTGATCCTAGGATATTCAAAAGGTTTCCTACACCTCTAGGTTGGCTGTTTCCCTGCTTTTCTGATAGATTATATGCTTTCTTTATTGCCTGGAGAATAATGATGGACGTACATCCTCTATGAGACATCCAGAGGGGAGGCAGAGCGCTCCCTGGATCATCCTCAGAGCTCCTGCTGCCCCCAAGTGAGGCCAGATAAGAGTGCCCCATATTGAGAGAGAGGCAGGACAGTTTTATCAGGGAGGAACATGAACCAAATGAAAGCTTTGGGATTTCACTTCAAACGAAAGATGCCATTAGCAGCCCCCTTTGTGTTTGGCTGCATGGGTGGGCAGGCATTTCATTAATGTCCTGGGTAGGGGACAGGGAACAGCTGCCTGCATGTGGTTAGTAAACAGCACTGGGGGACCATGGTAGTGTGAGGTTAAAGGATTCCAGAGGGAAAAGGGAGGTTTCAGGGTAAATTAAACACACCCAGATTACAAAGGAGATATTTTGTCTCCTTATGGAAGGCAAGTGTCATCCAGAACTATGGAAGATGAGGAGGGAGGGGTCTCTTCAAGAGCTCAGACACATCCTATTCACCTACAGCATCACTCAGTGCTTCCTCCCAGCTACTCTCCCAACTACAGAGCCCTTACACACCTCTAACCTCTTTCCACAGTGAAAACTGTGCCATCTCGTCTTTGGTGATACATGGAATACAATTCAAGTTTCCAGTTTAGAATGGAAAGGGAGACTCAGATTACAAGCAGAGCACCTCACACCCCATGGAAGAACAGGGGTACAGAACTGCCTTTTTCTTCGTCCACCTGGGAGGATGCTTTCCAGGGTGTGAAGCAGAGTTCCTTGCATTTCTGTTAACATTCTTCTGTCAGCTTTTCAATGATGCAGGATCCATTTGAAGAAATAAGTGTGCTAGAAAGTAGGGAAGGGATTATTTCCCCATTCATTAAACCAAAGCCACTTGTATTGAGAAATATTGAATTTTTACTTAAGATGGATGATGCAATTGAACTTCCTTTTATAAATGAGTTATTTTTTGTTGACTCCTGCTGTCATTGTGTGTGAATCTTAAGACTTACAAACTGCTAGATAATATTGGTTAGACCTACATAAGGTAGTGACAAAGGTTGTCGAGGATCCCCAGAGAGGTCTTTTTCCGATGTCAGCTCTGCCTTACTCCTCGAGGCTTTCTCCCAGGCAAGATAAGTTTCAGTACAGATCGCTCTGCTGTGTGCTGTGTGGGCTCTGAACTGGTTTGTGGGTCAGAAGCATTAGCACAGTCATCACCATTGTTCACCCTGTGGAAATATGGGTTTGATACAGCAAAGTTATCCTGAACTCACCACTGAGCAGGATGAGGCCTGGGATACTGGCCCGCATAATTCCCTGGCCCTAATGCGTGACTTAATACATTGCCTTAATGCATCATGTCACATCTGCACAGGTATTTTATACAATTTACATGTTGATAGGTAATTTCTTTTCTCCTTGTGTCCCAGTCCTGAATTTTCTTCCCCTCTCTCTCACCCTTTTTCTCTCCTTCCTTCTCTTTCCCTGAGCTGTCAGGACTAATGAACACAGAAACCTATTTATCTAACCCCTTACAACATCTTCTGCATCTGAACTCCCCGCTAATGGCTTATGGGAGCCTTCCACTGATTGGGTTAATAGAGAATAAAATTGCCTCATAACTGTATTTCACTTTGATTTTAAGATTATGTCCCTATCCCCATCTCTGGGGAGGAGTTGTTAACCCTTCCATTATTCCGGTCCTGATGTGGCTACCAAAGCCTCCTCTGGTTGCTACCCAGTCTGGAGATGGTGAGGTTGGGTGGAAATAAATAAAATCCCAAAGTGAAATATGTGGGATTTCTGTGAAGATAGTAAAAATTACCTGAATAGAAGAATATCATGAAGGAAATGATGCATACATTGTACATGTTGCAGGCAAAGGGTGACAACATGGATCACCGGGCTGCTGTATTCAACCCCTCATGTTAAGAACTCCGCTCCATTTCCATCAGACTCATATTCTTCACCTGTATTAAAGCATATGGAGACCATTGTCTTCTCGTGACTTCTCTATTATCAAGGTTTTGTCAAAGTGTTGGAGAAATGTAAAACGTTGCCTGGCTTTGCTGCCACCCATTGGAATTATGCTTTTTGCTGTGTGTGGTTTATGCAGAATTTGCGTGGACAGAGATCTTGTTGTGAGCTTTTTTTCAAGATCTTTGTAAAATGTACAGTGAGGATTTCCTTCCTTCTCTCTACTGCCCATGGCCATTGCAACCATGGAGGAGTATGGACTTCTCCTGGTCACCTGAAAAACTAACAAAGAGCAAAATAGTCTGCAGCACCTGTAATAGTTTTAGATGTCTTTGAGATCTCTTTCTTCTATCTAACTTCATTACAGGTCAAGGAAGAGGATTCTGCCCCTCTACTCTGCTCTGGTGAGACACTTGCCCACATTGCCTAGAGCAGTGGTGGCTGACCCATCCCTGGAGGTATCCAAGGCCAGGTTGGATGGGGCTTTGAGCAACCTGGTCCAGTGGGAAGGGTTGCTTCCCATAGCAGAGGGCTTTGAGGTCCCTTCCAATCCAAACTGTTCCATGGTTCTGTGATTTCTGTTCTTTAACAACTTGTCACACTGGTAGATGATAACAATGACATCATTTCTTATAGTAAATGGATGTGCTTTTATCCCAAAGGGTCCAAGGGTGCTTTGCCACTATGTGTTGCAATAACCATGAGTCCCTGGCTGTGGAACAGTGATTTGAAAGCACTGGGAAGTCTATGTGGAATTAGGAAGAAAGGAACAGCAAGGTGCTCCTTTGAAATTGTTGTAGAGATGAGATGAAGGAGGGATGTTTCATAGCAGTGGGAAGTAATTCTCAAGTATCGATTTGATCGGGGCAAACAAGATAAATACCCCATTGCGGCACAAAAGTCTTTAGTGGCAACAGTAATTCAGGAGACCAGCTCCCTTTAATTCCATTGAGGGATTGGTTCAGCACCAACTCTGAGAGAAAAGGAACTTTCCCTCAGAATAATAAACACTACTTTCTGAGCTCTCTGCCTCATTGGCAGGTCTCTTTTCCATGGTCCAACAAGGCCTGCTACTAATTAGGTGATGAGATTTGACAAGATCACAACACAGACGGATATGGCTGCAGGTTTCTGCCTCAGTTTTCAATTATTATTTATCTGAGCAAAACAGCTCTTCTGGTACATTGTAGTGGTTCACAGGATAATTTTTCAAATGAGCATTTTAGCTAATATCACATAATGGCCCAGATACACAGACTGAATCTCCTATAAGATTTAGATGTTTATGGTATTCACCTGTAGCAGCTCCAGCTCTTGGACTGATTCCGCAGTAATGGCTCTTTCCAGAGTGGTTCAGGGTTGGCTGTGACAACCATCACAGCACTCATTCTTCCTCTCTCAGGAAAGGGTTCCTACAGCTGATACAGATGCTTTGCCTGTCTGTGTTTAGTTTGCTGCAGATCCCTTCTTAGATCAGAGAGAACCTGCTCTAGTGACAGCATTCCCACCCTTTCCCTGTGCCCATCTTTAGTAATTATTGATTGTACCCAGGCTTACTCAAAAACATGGCTTGAAATCAGCCTCCAGCCTTTTCTCTGCAGGTGAGTAGCTTGCAGGTTGGGACATTCCCACCCAGTGCTGTGTGAGAGAACAGATTCTGGGATCAGCTCACTGTTCTTCTGTGAAAGCTTGGCATAGACATCAATACAAGCACTAAAGAACATACCATTACAGTCCTGATTGGGGCTACACTACTCATGATTTTCTCCTGCATGTCATTTACACTCTTCGTACCCATTGCTGGAGGTGATGGGGGGATGAATCACGTTACTGCAGCTGGTAATTTTAGAAACACTGCCTGGGAATGCTGCTAAATATAGAGAGGGGCAAGTAAAAGGTCTTCCTCTTGATCAGACATCAGTGTAAGTTCTTGGCATCTCATAGATATAGGTTGTATGGTTCCTGATTTAAGGCTCTGGAGAACCTTTGATGAGGCCATGCCTGTCTGTCATGGAGCAGAAAGCTGCCTGGAGCCAGCAGTACATTAAACAGAATGAGAGGTCTCCCAGGGCCAGCAGCACATTGGCACTTCGTCAGGTGGGGCTCTGCTGATGAGCCCTGCCACTGAAGGTTTAATTTGGGATCGGCTCCATGTTATTTAGAGGATCTTGAGGATAAGTAAGGAAGAAGGAAGAAGGAAGAAGGAAGAAACACTTGTGTTCGTATCCACAAGATGAGGGGTAAAGTATACAAGCTACAGTGGGCGGAGGAGAAGAAGTAGAGACAGTGTAGACCTCCAGGCAGGACGCAAGAGTACAAGCCTCCCTGGAAGGAAGAATTAAAAATACCATTAAAGGCCGTATGAATAAAACTATCACGTAGCTCACGCCTGATGGCTTGGCTATGAGGCCTTTGATTGCCATACAAGAAATGCTGATGCACAGATCCTTCCAGATGTCAACAGTTGTAACTCCTGATCATAGTGACGCTGTTCCTCTCAAATGATGGAGAGCAAGGAGGGGTTCTACTTCTGTGAAGAAAGCCAAGACTCTCTAATTTACTAAGATAAGGGTGGGAAGGCCCTGGCCCAGGTTGCCCAGAGCAGTGGTGGCTGCCCCATGCCTGGAGGTGTTCAAAGCCAGGTTGGATGGGGCTTGGAGCCCCTGATCCAGTGCAAGGGGTTGCTGCTCATGGCAGAGGGTGGAACTGGGTGGGCTTTGAGGTCCCTTCCAAACCAAACCATTCCATGACTCTAAGATGGTCTCTTTCCAAGTGAAGAGTTTCCTGCCTGGTCAGCACGCTGAAACGGCTTCCTGACCAGTCAGTGTGAACTAATGCCAGAAGAGAGGTGAAGACAGGACCTCGTGGTCAGTAGGACTGAACTGGGTGGTCGGGGTGAGAGTGAGAATAAACTTCCAAGTGTCTTTGAAGTGCCAGAGTAACAAGGTGCAAAGCCACAGTCCACTTTTGCTGGTAATGGGAAAGACATTACGAAGTTCCCATGTTTACAAGCTTTGGTTTCCTCCAGGAGCAAGAAGTGAAGGTGGTTGGAGAATGACTGTTTCCTCACAAATTGTGTTTTTGCCTAGATTTTTTTGGTTTTGTCTTTCAGAGTTTTCCCCCTAAGACCCGAAGCACGTTCCTTTACTCAATAAAATGAAGCAAGTGTCAGCATTTCCCTAAAAAATGGTCATTCCCAAAATGGTTTTCTGCCCTCAAAATGTCAATGAAATTACTTCAACAATTTCCATTTATACTGGCAGAAAAAAACCCAACAGGATGCCAATGTACATCTCCATGCAAATGACATCTTGCAGTCCTGTGATAACCAGACTTGGAACATTCTTGTTCATGGGAAGGGAAAAGAAATGGTGTGTGTGTTTGTGTTCGGTGGGTGGCAGGAAGGAGAGCCCAGGCGGAAAAGGCCTTGCAAGCCAGAGTAGAAGAGAGCTTTCATCTTCTTCCAAATAGAAAAGAGTTTGCATATCAACTGTAGAACAGAGGCCCAATTTCCATGCCAATGCCAAAGGAATCCTGCCTGCCAGTGCAGAAGGGAATTTACAGGTCAATACAAGAGAGCTTTTCTGTGAATCACAGTATAAAAAAGGTGCTCATACTAAGCTAAAAGGAAGCCCTTTTTTGCCCAAATTAGCCCAAAAGAGAGCTTGACTACCAATTAAAAAGAGCCTGCCTTAAAAATCCCTTCTGGCTGCCTTAGGAGAAAAAGAATGACAGAACCAGTCCTTTCAAACCCAGACCAATTACCAAGGTAAAAGAAAAAGTGCTATGATAATTAAAAATTAAAACCAACAAGACAACAGTGTAAAAAATGAAAGGAATGAACAAAAACAATTAGCAGAGATGAAAAAGCAGGGATGGGAATGATATAAATTGAACCTATTATAAGGCACTAATGACATTCGAAAACCTAATTTTTACATTGTCAAACCATTTTGATTAAGTGTTAAACGCTGCTCTTAGGAACTTGGCGTATATTGTGCAAGAGCAGTAATTTCTGCCTTTATCTTTCTCGCGTTCTCTGGAAAGGTGCTGGTGCTCTGCAAGGCAGCAAGCCTCCTGAGTTATCAGGCCGCTTTTCCCTTCCGTGGTACATGCCAGGAAGACTCAGTCCTGCCTGAGAATGGCTATTTCAATCTTCACAGGGAGTGGGACCCGAGTGGGGTTGGGGGGCAATGAGGAGAGAGAGGTGAGAAATGATGAGGTCATTGGGTGCTGCTGAGAAAAACAAGACGACTTCATAACTAAGAAACTTTTCTCCTTTCCCCCCTTTTCCCTCGTTTATTTTTTCCCCCAAAATGGAGTAAGCAAAATAATTGAAAGAAAGAAAATTGACTTTTTTATTGCTTTTTAAGTGCTTAACATGAAGTTTCATCTAGTAAAATTATTGTTATTTTTATCTTTAGCTGCGTCGTTCATGCTTCTCCTTAAAGAAGATATTTCTCCAGTTCAGGATGCCAGCTGCAAGGAGCCGCGCAGAGAATGACAATGGCCTATGCAAATACAATGCATCAGCTATAAAGCCTGTTCCAGAGCAGCCGCCCCTGCTGAAGCAGAGCTGCCAGAGACACGGAATGCGGCAGGCCAGGCTTGGCCTTGGCATGTGCCCGCTGGCTGAGGCTCCTGTGGCTGCAGCTGGGAGGTGAGAACGCCCCACACCTTGCACAAGTCCCTTAGTACCACACAGCAGGGAGTGATAGCAAGGGAAGAGGGTGCTGGATCCACTTAGACATCAGGAAGGCTCAGGGAGGCCAAATGAGGTTATTAATTTGGAATTTGTGACTCCAGATCATGTCAATCTTGGCTTTCTAGAGAGTCACCTTACTACGCCAGGTCCCCATTGCATTCACCCTCAAGAAGCTAAATGTCTCCATAATTGCCATTTGCCTTATTTCAGAGCATTAGGGTTGTCTCGTCTGTCCAGGTCTCCTCTGCAAACTCTTACTGGTCAAGATTTGGCAAGATAACACACCAGACACCAGCAGACTTGTGCAAGGACTTGCTACTCCAGAGTTTGTCAGAAAGGTGAGAATGGAAAGAATTGCCGTTGGGACATTAGGGATTTTCAGCAATAAAAATAATAAGAAAACAGAATAATTTTGATCAACAGAAAAGACCAGAAAAGCATTTTGCAGGTAGGAATGACTATATGGCAGTTTGGACTGTTCCTGGGTCCTGTGCACTCCTCAGCTCTGTCCATAAGATAGTGACAGACTTGTAAATGATAGAGCAGGTGGCAGAGCAGAAGAACCCTAAGCGTGGTGGTCCACTTGCAGCAGAAGGGACAAGCACGCTCCTCCCCAGCACCTGTAGGTCATCAAGTCACAGCAGCCACGACAGGGACCTGTAGGTATGGGGACCAAGGGCAACAATTGTATGAAAGGTGATAATGCAGAAACTAAATTGGTCTCAAGAGCATGGCACGACTGGAAATTATGGTTTAGAGAGAATCTTTCTGCTTTGGCAGGGCATAAAGTCTTTTCACAGAGACATTGCATCCCTCAGGGTAAAAGATTTGATCGCATCTCAGTTGGTGCCAACCTGACATAGAAGAAAAATTATACATTACAAAATGCTAAAAGACAGCTAAAGGGAAAGAGTCAGAAGAGGGGATGGAGAAACAAAAATAAATCAGAATCACCATAGAGAAAAGGGACTGAAGGTAGAGTGAAAATATAGAAGAACTTTTGGAAAGTAAAGATTTTAGTAAGAAACAAATATTGAAGGAAAAAGGGGAGGAAATAAAAAGCCAGGACATAAAGCCAGGCAGTGTGGTCAGTGTCCTTTATATCAATTTTTAGTGCTCCTTTTCGGCTGTCCTCAGAATAGTTCATAAAGCACAGCATTTATTACAGGGGTGGTGTCACACACTGCCAGCCTATTTTGCGAATGTCACCACTGGGGGATCACATGTTGGCCTGGCCTCCGTTTCAGGTGACAGGCTCAATACATTCACAAAGATCAAGAAGAACAGAGGTGACAGAATGTATTTGGAATGTGAGTGTTCTCCTCTCTTGTTGTTCCACAAAGAAAGGAACGTGAATCCCCCATGCTACCAGCCACCACATTTTTATTGGAAGCTGTGTAAAATCTTATGTTAAAGCCTAAGCTCTCAGGTCGTACAATTATGTGAGTCTCCGCTTTCATTTTTTAAAATGCCAGTCTCTAACCTGCCTACCTGCAGAGAAAGACTTGGAAGCACAAACACGTACAGACTCAAAGCCAACTAATTATTGATTTGTTGTTAATGCCTTGTTGCTGGGATTCCTGGTTTTGAATTTCTGGAATACAGACAATGAGCACAATTGTTTTCTTGCAGCCAGCACCAAGGCAGACGGGCAGTTCTTACCATGTTTCTCTAGTTTACAGCTCTAGTATCTCAGCAAATTGCAGTTTGAAAACCTGCAGATCCTGTTATGTGTTGTACAGCCTTGACCAACTTCAAATTCGTAGCAAGTGTCTCATAGAAGTAAGCTAGTACAACTAACGTCTACAAAGCTCAGCCAGCTTTAATTACATGGAGATACTTTCCTCACATTTAATATTTATCATGTTTATCTGCTCTGCTTATTTAATGTGGCAGATTTCTGAAGCAAGCAATAAATCCTGTCAAAACTGGGTACAGCTCTGTGGTGCTAAGAAGACCCATGATGTCAAATTCTGGACTGAAAAAGCCATATTGGGGGTTCAATCCAAGAATTCATTTAATGGTCTAAGTGAAAGAAGAAGCAGCAATTCAGGAAGTCAGAAAGAGGGAATGCAGGCAGTGGGATCCTACATTGCACAAAAAGAAAGGGTATCAAGATAGTTTAAAACCCTTTTGCATATGTTTCTAGTGCTTCAGCCACCCCAATGACAGTGTAGACATGGTAAAATGTATGATATGAGAAAAGAGGAGAACTCATATCAGAAACTGGTGATTGCTTTGAACAAGACAAGCATAGCTAGGATTCCTCTGTCAGCCATCGTCTCAGCAGGTACCAGGTAGTCTTGTTGGTTCATGACAAAGAAGAGTGGAAGTGAGGATTCACTGAGAGTTAGGAAGACTGAATCTCCCCTTTCTAGCTACCTCCGGTTCCTGTACTTCTGCCTTGCTGCAGGAACTTGCTGCTCGTTTCTCCAGTGCTGCGCTACAGCTTGTCTCCAGCTGTGCACTAGGAATACAAATCATGCCAGTGCCGCAGCAGGGCAGAAGAGATGGGAGCATTCAGCTTGCTAGGGCTCCTTCAGGCGCTTGTGCAGATTCTCTGCTCCAGCCCTGGGAGAAGCTTCCCTCTGCAACTGCAGCTGCTGAAGCCATCACGCTGCTCCCTTCAGGGCTGTGACACAGAGCTATGTAGCAACAAAACCACTATGTGATATGGTCTCTATGGAACATGCAGTATCTAATCCACACATGGTTTCTGTTTGGGGAGAGAGAGGGAACTGAGGTTGTAGAAACTGCCAATGTGCCCTTTCCCCTTTTACAGTGTAAGTACTGTGGAAAATTTAAGACAGACAAGCAGAGGCTGAAAGGGTGAGTTGTTTACAGAGTCAGACCTTGGGAAGAGGCAGATTTAAGGCAGTTATTCAGGTCTGTGCTATCTACATAAGGACTCAATGTGTTTGCAGGATCTGGAAGCCAAAGAACCGATACCGAGGAGGGCTGTAGAGTTAGCTGCAGGAGCTACTAGAAGTCTAGATGCCCAGATTCAGCAGACAGGATGAGTATGTGTACATGGCCACATCTGCCTGTGTAGGTGTCCACATCTGCCCATGTACGTTTGCTTGCAGGACAGAGAACAAGCCAGCTGACCAGATATTCCATCTTTTACCGCCCTCCTGTTTCTTGTTAACTTCTTTCAATTTTCCTGCTTTCTTCCCTCTCCACCCTCCCAGCTGTGTGGTTACCTCCCTCCCACCTGCAGTGCAGGCTGTCGCATTCAGTGTTTTGGAAATGGAGATCATTGCCTTGAGGTTAGTGAGGGTGAAGTGGCTGCTGGCTGGTAATCTCATCCTCAGCTCCTCGGTGGCAGCTCCCTGTGGGCCCTGACAGTGCTGGTCATCGCTGTTGTGCTTCAGAGAGCACAGTGTGGACCTCACAGCCTGAAGAACATCTGTCAGAAATGAGATGGACTGAAAGAACTTGTCACTGCAGGGACAATGCAAGTTGTAGAGGTGGGCTGCAAGAGAGAGAGGGAACAAGGTTTAGGAAAGGGAGAAAGAAAACTGAATGAAGAGCATGGTCTGATTCCAGGACAAACTGGTGCTAGGCTTTCTGGCAAGGCAGAAATCAAAGATAGCAGGACAAAAAGCATTTCTAATCTGCTGAGCTGGAGATGTGAAGCAGTTAGGCCTAGGATTTTCCAACTGGTTACCCATTGCCTGGCCATCCCTAATGCTGGATTTAATGTTCTTGGCTCCTCTGCCTAAGCAGAAACTGAAATGTTAACTCCTCATAAAATTATTCTTCAGAATCCATCATTGGACAGTTGAAGGGAGCGGGAGAAAGGCAGTGTTGTCTAACTTATAAGAAGAAAGAGGCAGTAAGGAGCCTGGGTTTAGTAGCATTTTTGCCGCTGACTCATTGCATGGTTTGGTATGGTTTTGTCTTTTGTTTCTTCACAGCACTCTTGTAAATATGGTGGGTGTATGTAAATAGCCTCGATATGCTTGGATGGAAGCCATGCAAGAAAGGAATTTATAGGAGCATAGCATGATACTACAGTGCCTTAGCTGAAAAACTGGAAAGACATGGCTTCCCTAGAGCCACTAGGGGATATATCCATTTGTCCTTTGTCACAGCAACTTCAAGCCCTGGCCCTGACATTTAGAAGTCCTGGCTGTGGCTGGCTCCTGCTGTGCTGTAGGACAAATGTGAGAAGTGCACCCCTAGGATGGGGCAGAGTCTCGCAGAGCTGGCAGAAGTGGCTTTGGGAGCAGAGATATAGATCTTTGCAACTGAGGGGGCAGTGCAAAGAAGGACACTGTGAGAGGTCACTTCTTTCAAAGGGGGGTCTGACAAGGTGAAGGTCACACAGGGGAAGGTCCCTTTGTGTTGCTGACTCTCAGACTTTCTCAGGGTCCCCTAATTATCATGTTCTCCCTCTCCCAAAATCAGGTTACAATTGTGATGTTCATTTTTCTTTTTAAAATGTAACTGCATTGCTAGTACCTCTGTTGCACACAAAAAACCTGAAAAACTAAATCCCTGAGCTTAACTTTTTGTATTTTATTTTCTAAATGAAGTGGGAAGTAGGAATTGAGACTTTCTAAAAGAAAAGGCTCTCAGATTTTTGGTACGTTCCTCGTGACTCTCAAAGGCCTGAGACTAGCATTACTAAGTGGGTTAGTACTACCACTATCTCAGATTACTGAAGATAGAAACTGAAATGTAATTACAAGTTCGTGTTGGTTTTTGCTCTAATGTTCCACTCAGCTGGTCAGAGCGATACCAGCCTGTTTAATTTCCTTTCCTCCTGCTTGTCAGTGCCATTGTCTGTTTTTTTTCATATTGGTGGCAGAAAGCTCCTGGGTTCATGACATATTTCAGGGAGGTAAGTCCTCTGCCAATACCCAGTGATTCTCCACCTTAGTTTAAATTATGTGAGTAGGATATTGCAAATATATTTTTGATGATGGTTCCAAATTTATAAAGCTTACATTTTTGCAGGCATGTTAACGTTTACTGGAGCCCCATTGTGCTTGGGTCCAGGTAGCCAGTTAGGGCTGTTTTCTTCAGTTGCTATATTCATTATCCCATGCTTTACAGTATCGTTTTTCTCCATTTTGCTCTCGCTTTCCCTTAGACATGCTCTCTCTTTCCTACGTCTTTCATGTAACGTTGTCTTTCTCATGCTGCCTCTACCAGCCGTGCCCTTTCCCTCTGAATGCCTCCTCCCCTGCAGTTGTGGCTTCACACCACCTTGTGTGTGCCTCTTTCTGTCTGCTGTGTTTCCATCCAGCACCTCTCAATTTTTCTCTCTGCCTTTGTCTCCTGCTGCCTCATTCTTCTGTCTCCCAAGGGCTGCATTCCCAAGAGAAGCTAAGTTGAATTGATCTGCCATTTAATTACCTGATGTGTTCGTTGCCTGCGCTTGCTGTTTGCAAATAGGCCTGCCTGAAATTCCCGGGGGGAGGCGAGGTTGTGTGGCGATGAGGGAGGCGGATAGATGGGCTGGCAGCAGCTCAGCCAGAAGGCAGCTTCCTCGGAATCGAAACACCTGCCACTAACACCTGTGCTCATAAATGTTTGCTGCCATCCTTGGTCGGGCCTCAACACTCGGAGAATGAACATGTCTATTCCATGGCATCAAAGCAAGGCAGCTTTCTGGAACGTGTGAAAGCTTCTAACTAGCGCTTATGCTGAGCACACTACATTCAAGTGGACAAATTCAAGCACGCTCCTCTGTAATTATTGATAGGGGCACACTGTGAGTCCTCCTTCCAGCCCAGTGGTTTCTGCTCCAATGAGCCATGTCATTGCACCTCACTATGGGATGGGTGGATGGCACAGAGGGATGGACGAGGGAGGGCCAGGACTTTGTCTTGTTCTGAAACCCTTCACTCCAGAATTTCAAAGGACTTAGTCAGAATGCCTAGCTTCAGCCCTCATGGTCTCCCATGCAGGCAAATAAGGTTCCCTCTTCTCTATCAGGCACCAGACTCATCCAAGGTCATTGCAATGATTTCTAGTTGCAGTTAACGTGAAATCCATGTCTTCTGTTTCTAGACTGCAGCTTCAGCCTTCTTTTCCCAAAGGGATTTAAAAACGGGCTATGGTATGAATAGTAGCAGACCCATTTAAGGGATGTCTCTGCAGAAATCCTGCCTGTGAATTGAGCTGGTTTGGATTTAACACCACTGAGTTGATGAAAGAATATGAAAAGATTAAACATCAAGACAATGGGTCTTGCCAGGGAGGCATAAGTAAGGATTTTCACACTGAGCATGAAGAGGATGTCCTTCCCTTTGCACATTTACCTAACTTGTTTGCCACAGAAGGAAAATTGTAAGCTACATCCCTCTACAAACACCCCAGAGGCTTTGCGTCACCTCAGTGTAACAGCTGGATGAAAGCCTCAGGCTTGGAAGGCTTTGCCAATTAATAGACATTTTCTCCTCTCTTTAAACACCCCATGTGACTTCTTAAGCTTTAGGCAGCAAAGCATTCACGGAGAGAGCGGGCTATTCATGAGCACCAGACACACTGATTGTTGCTGCTTTTCCCACCACTGTCCACACTGACCCTTGCTGTGAGCAGAACGACATAAATTGTTGTTAAGGGACTAGAAGCAGATTATAGTGTGTTTGTGGAAGAGAGTATTATGTCTGCTTCACCCTACCAGCCATAAGAAATAAAGGAATAAGTTAAAACTGAATAATAATACTACCTAAGAAACACAGAGCCAGTCTGAGTTAGCCCTAGATAGAGCTGCCCAGTTGTCTTCATTACTTTTGTGAGGCAATGCCATTATTGTCTCTGCAGCACCTAGCTAATGGCATTGCAGATGCACTCAATTAATATGGGTACGGGCCCTTCTGGTGTGCAGGGCTGCACACACAAGTTCATACCCTTGCATTGTTTCTGCTGGGGTTTAGGTGCAAGTATTCAACAGAAGAAATACTATCTGGTTTTTACTATCTCCCTTTCTCAGACTCCCTTCCTGTCCTTAAAGGCCTTGAGCTTTCTCTGTTTTATTCCTCTGTTCTCTTTCTCTCAGCATTCATTAAGTCAGCAAGCTCGTTGAGAAAGCAGCTAGTTTTTCCTCCTACATGGGGAGCATGGCCCTGGTCCTGTTTGGATCCTGGAACCACTACCAATCATCAGCAACTGCGCACGTGCTGTGCAGCTCAGAGCACAAAGTGGCTGTACAGGCAACACATCTGGATGTTTGCTTGGTACTGCACAAAGGCTGAGGACCCCTTCTCATTTTTCTCCTTGTACTGAGGATTACATTAGAAAATAATAGTGTGTGGTGTCAACAAAGGCTGACTTAGGATATGCATCTTAGGGAAGGTCCTTAGGCTGCAGATTAAATCTGCCCATCAGTGCAGAGCTGGCAGACCTGTCCTCCCAGCCCTTCTTGCTTCTGTCTGAACTTTATGTAGAGAATATTCTTCAGTTCAATAAATCACCTTGATTCAAAAGAACACTTAAACTTGTACCTCAGTCTTGCTGAAATCAATGGGATTTAAGCACATTCTTAATCTTAATTGTGTTCTTGAGTACTTTTCTGAACCGGACCTTTTACAGGGGTATGAGTCCCTGGGAACTTGCATGAATTTTACCTTCTTCCATGCTGCTCCTCGTAGACTATTGATGGAACAATCTGTTCCTCATTAATGCTGCGGATAAGCCATTTTGCCTGAATCTGTTTTTTCAGTAGACATTTTAACTGCTCGTCTTATATGATATATTTATTTGATTTCCAGTGCCTAGTTACAATATGACAGCAAACCTAGAGTAGGTTTAATAACTATCTATTCTGTCTCCTCAGGCATGTGTCGGCTGCAGGAGGTGACATGAACTCAGCGCTGGCGTTAAGCTACGGCAGCGATGGCCGTCTTGCAAAATGAAACACAGAGACAGAGAATGAGAAATCTCCAGTTGCAAATTGTTGTCACATAGACACAAAAGGTATGAATGCCTTCCACCGGAGTTTCAAGGAGAAATTCCGCAGAAATCTGTCAGGAAGGTTCAAGGTCTGGTAAGTGGACTATTCTTTGTATCTTTCTGGAGGAGAAGGAGGTCTCATGATTCAGGTAACAGCTTATCTTTGAGAACTGCTGAATGGGACCCCAAGCTGTAAAACACACAATCATAGAATGACCTGAGTTGGAAGGGATCCACAGGGATCATTGAGTCCAACTCCTGTCCCTGCACAGGACACCCCAATATGCACACCGTGTGTCCGACTGCATTGTCCAAATGCTTTTAGAATATTGTCAGGCTTGGCACTGTGCCTGCTTCCCTGGGGAGCTGTTCCAGAGCTCCACCACCCTCTGAGTGAAGAACCTTTTCCTAACATCCAACATAACTCTCCCCTGGCAGATACACCTCAGTGAGCTCAAACGATGTTGGTGTATACACCACTACCCCAGAGTTACCAGCTTGCCTGCCTGAGATATGGCTTTGTGATTGATGAATATGTGGAAAGGATATTGGACACCCTGGAGGAGATGGCTTTGGTGGAGCCTGTTTGTGCTTCCTCCTCCTTGAGGGGCTTAGGGCTTTTCTGAACATTACAAACAGATTGGTCCCTCTTGTGAGGCACTCCACACTCATCACTCCACACTCGTCACTCCACACTTGTCACTCCTTGTTTGTCACCCTGTCTGTCATGGTGTTATTCCTTTTCACCCCCTGGCAGGAGGCTGGGAGGGTTTCCTTTGGCAGCTGCTTTCCATGCTGACACCCTGGAGAGCAGTGATCCTTCTGTGCGTCTGCAAACGGCTCACCTCCCACTGCCCAGGGTCTGTCTGTCCTCTCGCAGGCTGGAGTCCTGTGAGCTCAGGACACTGGGTGTGCACTGGGGTACATGTCAAGTGACCTACTAAAAACTGTGTTATTCACATTAGTGCAAAGTCTGGGGATTACTGGCTACCAAAAAACCCTTCACTGAACCAACAGAGAGAGATATGTCTGTACAGTTGGTCCAGCAGCAGAAGACAGGAATGCTTTCAAAACAGGTTTGCTGAGAAATCACAATAAAAACTGAACAACATAAACAAATTCACTGTGGGAGCATGTCCCAGTATTAGTTTTTCTTGGAGTCTGGTTTAGCAAATTGCTGTGGAAACATAATATTCCTTGGTCCTTCCACTGGTCTGTGCATTCAGAGCCCGGTGCATGCGAGCTTAGGAGCTCTGCCAGTCCCGTTGCAATGTCTGCCCTTTCCAGAAAACCTCTCCTGTGAGGTATTTAAAAGCAGCCATACAGTTGTTAATCCAAGTGTAAATCCCTTGGTGCACCGCATGCCAAGCAGGCCTCTTCTGAGGCAGTTGTCTCCCTGATTATAATCAGCAGAGAGGATACAGGGTGGCTGAGAGCAGCAAAGGATACAACCTTTCCCTCCAATCACAGATGGCAAGGACTGCCTTTCACCATTGCAGTTTAGGCAAAAAACAGCCCTCTGGATGCTCAGGAACAGTTTTAGGAACAGCTGCACTGGGTACCATGTGAGAGGAATGGCCAGGGCCGTTCCGTGGTTTATCAGGTTCTCACCGTGCCTGGCCCCTCATGGAGGCAGAGCGCTGACGGGTTTTGTATTCAATGTCTTGTAGAAAGAAGGTTAACAACAGGAGGGGGGCTGTTTGCAAGGGCTCAGGGATCAATGAGTGGTTTGCTTAGCACTATTATAACACTGAAAGAAATCAAGTTTAGGGCAAGAGCTGCCTTGTGAAAGGATCGTTACCTATTTCAGTAGGCAGTGGCACTATGTATTCTCAATATTCTTTCTCTACCAAGCAGTGGTAAGGTACAGGAGGGAATAAAGAATCCAAACACCATCAGTGATTTCTTGACTGCATTGTAAGACACAAAATAAAGCTGGCCCATGGCAATCTCATGTTCACTTTGGTTTAGTCATGGTGTTGATTTTACTTCGCCTAGCTCTGAGGCTGGCTGGGACACTCAGCACCGAATGCTGATGTCCTAGTAGTTATGGTGTGGAAGATCTTAGGAGAGAGGCACCATTAAAATTCCCATTCTCTTTCATTTGGATTGCATTAGTGAAGGCCACAAAATATCCAGTGGCATTTGATCCTGAACAATGGTGCCACTTTGCTCTGTGTCTTAAGATATCCCAAATTCCAGTGCTGTGAGCTCTGATTTAGATTTCTGGCAGCACAACACATCAATTAGATAACTTGTTCTTTTCCTAATACAATTAGATAATTTAGTGCTGTTTCACCAACCTCTTCTTGTGTGACTTAGGTGATGAGTCTGTGTGTCTGGGACAGGTTTAATGCCTGCCCGCCCACAGGTTCCTCTTAAGCTGTCATTCTACACTGTCATTTTATCAGAGTTCCCACCTGAGACTCTGACTGCACTGGTGTGCACTTAGTCTGCCTTTCAGCCTAAACCACTGCCAGCAGTGCTGCCTTCCCTGATTTTTTATGATAACTTAGAGAAGATCTCAGAAGTGTTAGGGGAGACTAAAAGGAGGCCCTAAGAGTAGCTGGCCCTGACTGATTTGTTTAACCTTAAGGGAATCTGTCTGTGTTAAACTTGCTTTTACAGTGGGGGAGGGATGTTTTACCAAAGACGAGAGCTGTTTCCATGCTGTCAGCTCCCAAACAGCTGAAGCCTAGCACTGCAGAGAGGAAGGGGAGGATATTTCCTTTGGCCTGCTTGTGTTGCCATTTCAACAGACCCAAAAGTCCCACCAAATCCTCACTGTGTAAAATTTAGAAGTGATAATTCACTAAGCTTTGTTTCCCATGTGGTTATCAAAGCAGAAGCATCACTGGGAGACACGGTACTAAGTGTACATGAGGGTGCTCTGATTAATAGAATTTAAGAGGTTTCTAAAAAGCACAGATAGTCACTCTTAGACTCAGCTCCTTTTCTCCACACACTGCCGGTTTGCCTCAATCCTGAAGCAGATCGACCTCTTCCAAGAGGGCAAGACACGTTAAGCCTTTAAGGTCAATTTAAATTGCTAGCCCAAACACCCACAAACTTGGCAATATAAGTTGATTGCCTGTTTCCTTAGTGGTGTACGCGGCTGTCCAGTAGAAGGTGGACTGAGACCAGCAGTCAGTTTTGGGCAATAAAAGCCCACCAGATGTGTTGTCCAACACAGACCTCTGTCAGCTTAAAAATCAGGGGCATCCATGCAAAGGCTTTATATCACCATCCTCCGAGACTTGTCTTACAGTCAGCCTTGAGGCTTTACAGAACTCCCTAATCGTCTTTTGCTGTCCTGGAAATCTGGGTTTCTACTAATTAGCCAACTATTGAAAAACATGGCTGGACACTGTTATTGGCACAATTAGGCTGGCTTTCACCCATTTGTTATTGTCCTGCATGGCTCTAGAGATGGCAATTTGCTGTTGGTAGCAAGGCACTGAGGAACTTACAGCTCATCTTTTATATACTTAGAAAGGACTGTCAAGATGATGCAGTGTTGTCTCTCACTCCCCCTTTTCTTAATTTATGTAGAATTAGAGCCCACGAATGTGAGGAAAGACAACCATGGCTGCAGTCAAGGCATTGTGCAAGTTTTCCTCCCACGGTTGTGCTGGTGCCACTCAGTCTAAGGATTTTTTCCAAATGTGGGCTCCCACACTTTGTGCTAAAGACCCTTTTCCAAACTGGTTTTCAAGCACCTCCTAGGTTCTGACATGTAACAGCACCTGAGTTGTGCTCTCTCAGGCACTCCCAGCTAATACTGCAGCAGTTCAGGTTAGTATTCATCTTTGTGAATGCACCTATGCACCTCCCCATTCCTAGACCTGGATCTTTGCTAAGACAGCTATAACTCTAGCAGAGTGTGTAACAGCAACTCTCAGCTTGGTTTATTGATCTAGGATGGCGGGTTGAACTAATCAGCTTGGTTTATGCTTGTGGGGAAGGCAGGAGAAACAATTAGCTCAGGACAGACCTGGCAGCTTTTGACCTTGGCCTGTCTTGTTGATGACTGACCTGGTCTTGTCCTTTGGTCCTTTCTTTCTGCTTACTTGGGAAGCCATCCTGCAGACACTGTACCTGCAGGAAGAGACCATGGGGAGCTAATCTGACTAAAGTCATTTTGTGTGCTTCTAGAAACAAATCTGAAAGCATCAAGTATTTCAGAACTGGTTATTGAAGTGACCTTGCTGCATATTAAGATGTACTGACAGAGACAGACTAAAGCAATAGCATGGGTTCAGGTCTCTCATTGCTCTTTGGCTAGACAAGCCTTGCACTTCTTCTCTGTTAACTAACTATAACCAGATAAAATATAAGAACCTCTGTAAAAAGCAGTTCCTGTAGCAGACAGGATGACTTATGAGGGGACAGTTTCAGCAGCATTATTAAAGACATACTTTTTTGCGTTGTTCTGAAGTGAAAACATGAAAGCTACAACATAATTCTTTTGGTTTGATGAAGCTGCAGGCATGGTGACAGCTGCATGTAATAACGATCATTAACACCTTGTTAGTCGTCAGAGACCCGTGCAGAATTAAAGCTGTGTTTTACCAGGCAATGCGCACACAGGCAGTGGTGTGAACAACTTACAAGATAATAGTTGTGCTGCTACTACTGGCTTTAAATGTTAAGGGAATCGTGTATCTCTATTTAGGTATATATTGAGTATCTATCACTATGGCATTTCTGGAATTGCAGCCTGTTAATCAGGAGGCCATTATTAAACAGCTACAAATCACAGGCAGGAGAGAGCAACCTTTCATTCAGCTTTGTTTCCAGTTTAGTTTCCTGTATCTACCAAGGCTTACGCTCTGTCTGAAACCACACAGACGCACAGAGGTATCTAACACAGAATCGCAAACAGAAACTAAACATGTAATTTCAATATCTAAGGACTTTTGCTTCCTAAGCAGCAAGCTAAGAGATTGAGACAGCAAGCAGCAAAAGGGAGAGAGAAAGATGAAAGGATGGGAAAGAGAAAAAACTAAAGAGGGGTACCAGTTAAAAGAGAATAGATAATCGCATAGAGGAAGAAGCAAAACAGAAGCATGAATGTTTAAATGAGGCAGGGAGAGAAGGATGGATGAAGAAAGATTAGAAGGTGGAAAATGGGAATGAAAAATTTCCAGAGTTAAAATTGAAATAGAAAAGCATCTAACCATAGGAAAGTGTCATTAAAAAGAAAGAAAGGAATTATTACAAGGCAGGCACAGAAATGAACATCTGCTGTAAAGAAAGCCCTTGACTGGAATACTGGAAAGAGAACAATGAGGTGACCCACGACCAACAATTTGCACTGTTTCTCACTAATGCTGAGATGCTAATGGCTACCTTCCCCGAATCTCCTCTTCCCTGGGGTACCCTTTCTTTTTGAAACATTCAACTTCAAATGCAAAATTGAGGCAGTTTCCCCAACAGGGGCTACAGCCCTGCTGTGTTGAGCTTTCAGGTTGAGTTGGCTGTTCCAATGAAGTCTGAGTCTTTATCAGTCAACACCAGGCTCTTCCTTTAATGTATGTTGCCTGCTTTCCTATTCTTGTTGCTGTTATTATTATTACTACTATGGCTTTGTTCTAGAAGCTCACTCAGACCTTGATCATGGTCAAATTCAACTGTGATAATCATTGTCCAAAAGCCTTCATGTAGTAATAAGCAAGGGAAATAATGTTACTCCTCAGGCCAACCAAAAAATTATTTGCAAAATGTATTTCTCATCAGGAAACTTCCATTTACCGAAGCTGTTCCTGGAAATTTTTTAATCGACCAAGGAGACAAGATGGACACGGAGTAGTTCACTAAAACTGGGCTTTATCTGGAAGGCTCTGCTGTTGAGCTCACCAAAGTGTGAGACAACCATGCAGTCTGAGGGCTACAGACAAAGAAGAAATTTAGGGTTGTTTCCCTTGCAACAGATCGTCTCTGCTAGCACAGGGCTTCCTAATACATCTCTGAGGCATTAAAGGAGGAGTGCTTCCTACACACTTACCGCCTCCGCCGCTGTAGGGGATTTTTGAGCATCCGGGCTTAGAGGACTGCCTCACACAGGCCTGAGACCTACAGCCTCTGAGGATCGCAGTCGTTGTTACACGCTGCAGTCCACGAACAGAGCGATGTTAGCAGACGGAGAGCCCGGACCCTACAAAAATACACTTGTGCACCTAATTTAGAAGGAACATGCTCTCTTGGAGTATACGTTGTCTGTCCCTCATTAACTTTCTTTCTTTTGCTGCTATATTTTCTAGTTAAGTCTTCATGGTTGTTAGGCCTCTGCTCTTTTCAGTTCTTATTGTTCCCCCCCCCCGACAGAGCCAAACAAGGCCTCCGGTTCGGTTTTCCAAATCAGCCTCTGCAAATTTGACTGGCCAGATCTCCACGGGGAACAGTCACATAGATTTCTGTGACAAAACCCATTGATCTGACAGGGACTGAGATAAATCTGCCTCAAAAAGTTAAAGCAATAGAAATCCGGATCCGCAGTGCAAGATTTCAGTGACAAAAACAGGGAGCTGACAGGGACTCAGACAAATCCATCCATGCTGAGTGACTATGCATCCGTTCCACACACAACTGCCTGCTTAAAGAGATAGTGATGAGAGATCCCCACACAGCATCTAGCCCGGCATCGGCATTTGTTAGGAGATTAGTGTCGGGAGGGAGAAATACCCAATTAAAGAGGTATTACACTGCCATTGGGGGATTGGGAGTAAGTAGCAATAATCATGCCAGCCCCTGCCACAATAGCAGTGCTGTGAAGGAAAAAAATGGAATGCAAAAGAGTCTGAAGAAGAAAGAGAAAGTCGAGCATATTCACGGGGTTGGAACTGTGGCAATGCAATAGCTCAAAAGAAGATAACCAGCTCAGACTCCAATTTAAAAATGTATGGGATCAGGACAAAGAGCAGTCTACATAGCAAAATGTCAACAGCGTCATTCAAGGTCCCTGTGTTCCTGTCCAAGTAGGAGAGGGGCAGCAGGAGCAGTGGCTGCAGAGCATAGGAGCTGGTGCTCCGTACTGGCTGTCAGCGCATTTACACTGCCATGAAGCACTGGCTGCTTAAGACATAAGAAATCAGAGAAATGCCTTCCTGGAGCAGACCTGTGGTCAAGCGTTTTGCCTCCCACACACCAAAAGAACATGCTTTTCAGGGGAGCCAATGAGCATTGGCACTTCCTGCTGTTTTCCCCCAACATGTAGAAATCGAGGGTTGGTAGAGGATACGTCCCCACCCAGTTTTCAGTATCCACTTGTAGATCCGTTCTTGGATTTGACTGGTAACTTTTGAACCTGATGGTAACATGTGCCTCCTTCACAGGCTGGATGGCAACTTCCATTAAGAAGAAAAGAAGGAAGGACCTGAGGCTAGACTAGTAGTCTCATGCTTGAAAAACTCTGACTCTATTTCCTGCCACGTTGTAGACAAGATGTTGGGAGTGAAGCTTTTAGCTACTTAAAGATGACAATTTTCAGAAACAAACAGTGTCTAATTCCCACTGAAATCAATCAAAAGGAAATAAGACTCCTCAGGGCTTTTCAGTTCAGCAATTTGAATTGCAGTTCTGCATTTCATGTGTTTGGAAAGTGTATCAGTCAACTCTGTTCCTGTAGGTTTCTTAAGGACCTTTAAAAACTTGCCTTTAGTCTCTCTGCCCTAACTTCCAAGTTCTAAAGAGAGGAATGATTAGCACTGCCCCTCTGGGGAGGTGTGACAAGGAGACATACATTAGAGACCACAAAGGGTTCATCAGCTAAGGCTAAGGAAGGACACGTAAGGGCCAGAACCATCTAATGAAGATAGAGGAGGATTGTCAGAGGTTCACATTCGCCAGAGGCACTCAGCTGAAGATGAGCCAGTGAAATGGGCAACTGACCTTTCCACACACTCACAGAGAAGCCCTGCACACACAACAGTGTAACCATGGTATGGCTCCAGGGAATGGAGGCATGGAGGTGAGCAGTGAAATGTAGCCCCAAGGATGCTGCAGAGAACTCTTTCTCTCTGCATCTGAAACGTGCCAGCTATGCTGAATCCATCAAATGACCACTGCCTGACGTGCAGTCAGCTGAATCACCTCACCATGCTCCCCAACTAAATGGAGTGCATGAGTCCTATGGGGTCTTTACAAACTTTTGCCAGACTTTCATCAGCTTCTGTGTTAGTGCTGGCTGACCTGAGACTCCCGAGGCCAGTGGCAGAAGGCTGCCACGTTAGTCAAGGTGCAGACTCCACATCCTCCAATGATAAAGCAAAAAATTGTCACTAACCAGAAAATCCTTGTTTGCACATGCTTGCTGTGGAACATGCCAGGGAGAAGCTGTCTGCGTGGTTGCAGGAGAAGCCACACTTGGATTTCCCTCTGACTGCCCCTACCCGAAGAAAAGGGATTCACCTTGCTTGCTTGCTTTCTCACTTTCTGTTCCACCTGCTCACCATTCCAACCGCCTGTCTGGTTTCCGGTTCCTCATCAGTTTTCTTGCCTAGGAATGTGAAACAACGAAAGCACTTTGTGCACTGAAGTAGTTTTTCTGGAAGGAATAAATCACTGCTCCAGCCAGGTACTCAATATTTACAGTTTCGAGCTTAGCATCCCGTTGTTACTGTAAGCACCGATCTTTGCAGTTGTAATGCACGATGGCAAAATAAGAATGGGTTTGATGAAGTGATTTGCCTTTAGGGAGCATGCGGTGTCAGTTAAGGCAGCACAACCCACAGACCAGAACATTCTTACGGGACAAGTGTTACACTTCAGGCTTGCCAGGTGCTGGCTGAGTCCAGGCCAAGCTGCTGAACGAGCGATAGTTTTTCACTTTTGCTTTCCTGACTGTTGGAAGCAACTTGGTGACCACAGACTCGAACTGATCCAGTGACTGCATGGAAACGTAATCGATGCACATGCAACCGAGAGGTCGTGGCATCACAAGTCAGAAAAGGACCTTCTGCAAGTACTGGCTGCAGGTGGTTGTCCCTTTGGCCTAGAGGACTGGCACTCTGGTTTGGTGTCTGCTGGAGGTGGGTGTGATTTAACAGTTAACAGTATCCATCTCTAGTACATTTCCCTGCAGTGTCATTTAATGCTTCGAAAAGGCAATCTCATCACGGAGTCATTCTGCTGCTGCAGCCCATCAAATAAAATGACTGTGGATTCAGAGAATTAATATAATGGGTGAACAACACTCAGGGAAACTCATGCGCCGAGAGCAAGTTGTAAGACCTAGCATGTACTGCAGCTGTGTGATGCATTGCTTGGGGACAACAGACAAAAGTGGAGTCTCCTTTGGGATTGCCTTCCCTACACAAAGCTGGGCTATGGAAGGCTGTGCCTTTCCCTGCTGGCCCTTTAAATTTGGCAGAGCAAAGCAGCTGGAGGCCTTAAGTAGCCATGTGGCAACTGGCTCCTGTTTGCTCTGGGCCCTCTCCTCTGCTGGTAAGTGGTTTTAGCTGCTTTGCTACTCCCCTCTGCTTGCTCTGAAAGAGGTGGTGCTTTGGTTTTATGCTGGGTTTTTTTGTGTTCTATTAGGTTTTTATGGCTTGCCTCTAGAACAAAAAATGATGCAGAGAGTGGGGCTCTGAAGTTCCTAAGCCTGTAGGTTCCTGCCTTGTGGTGTGCGGTCTGCTAATGGGGGGAATGTGTTTTAATGTAATGTGTCCCCTGGAATTATAGGGGTCTAATTGACATTAAAAGTGTTTTCCTGGCAATATCTGCCCCTTACCCAGGTTAAAGTGAAAAAAAACTTTCTATAATATCCTGGTGCTTGCCATGTTTGTAATGCTCTTTGTTAATTAAGAATGTGCTTCACAGTTGTTCCATGTTTGTCTCATACCACTGAGCTTCTTAATTTGTGATAGCCAGCACTTCTGTACTGATAAGAAAATAACTCATTTCAGAAGGTTGGGTAGCCCAAAGCTAAGTTTTCCTCTTAATTCTAACAAATGCTTTTCATCTTCTACTTACTGCCTAATTTGTGGAGATGCTAGAACTGCTCTCTAAGAGAGAGGTGTTGAGTGTCTTGAGAGGGCGGTGAGGTTCTAGAGCTCCAAAAGCATCGTTATTATTGCTAGTTTTATAGAGGAAAAAGTGCTTTTGCAGCAAACAGCAAAAAAGTATTTCCTGGCTTTGAATGTGATGTATAGAAAGAGCAGTATGGCTCGGCTGTTACGGTACCTCGTAACGGTGAAATATAGGGCATTCTTCAGGTTGTATTACAGCTGCAGAATGTGTCTCCTGAAATATTAGGCGTGCCAGCCCGTTTGGATGTAAATAATAAGCATGTGCATAGTTAGCATTTCAGAAACACACGAAATGCATTTGTTCAAGCGCCACCTTGAGCCTTCGCTTCCTAGGAGTGACTGCTGGGTTGTCTCTCTGGGTGCCGGTAACAGGTTTCTTTTGCGCTGCTTCAGACTGCTTCTCAAGAGAGATGAAGCAGGACTTCAGGGAGCAATGTGCCCCAAGAGCAGAAAACAATTTATTGAGGCCTCATAGCAATATTAATCTGGAGCGAGTGCTTGCATCCAAACATCATAAGCTTGGCCTCCTAAAATCAAGATACCGCTTCAAAATCTCTGATATTTGCAACCATACATGTAGAAACCACAGAACTGTGTCTGGGTTTGTTCATGCTTTCCTTTTCGAAGAAATATTGTGGAAATGTTCTTTTAAAACTGGATCACTGTTCCATTCTGCAATCCAGGCCCTGGAGCTTTAGTGAGAAGCTCCGATGTGTTTAGGTCCCTATTAAAATAAGTGGGATTTTATGCTGCCATTTTAGGGAATTCGCTTGCATTGTTGTCTCATGCTCCTTTCTTCCCCAATGAATGAACTGCAATTAAGAACCAGCGTGATGCACGCACAGTCCGTTCGATGGGTATCACTAGTTTATCTGTACCCTAAAAATAAACCCATGCAGACACGTGTTTTTCTGACCAGAAGGCTCTTTGGCCCAAGGCAGGGAGCGGACTTCTGGGGACAGCAGAACAGCCGTGTTATTTTAATGGAGTTGTTTTTGCTGAGGATCTGTTCTAGGACTCCGGAGGCCACTGTCAGAGCCTCTGTGCTCCAGAGGGATGGGGTTTTATGCAAGGAACTGTGCCTTTTTCAACAAGCAAAGGGAACTGTTCTTGCCTTGTTACAGATGGGTCTGGATGTAGATGACCTACAGCAAGAAAAGGCATGAGTGCATACGTGAGAAGACACTTTTCTCATTCCACGTGCAAGACCTGCACTCAGGAACCTGAGCTAATTGCACAGCAGTCAAGAAATAAAGCAAATACAGAAATGTATTGCACTGTGCAATCTGCAGTCTTCTCACTTCTTCCACCTCCTTCCCTCTAGTCTGAGCACTGATCACAGCAAAGTACTTCTTTCTTTTTTTTTTTTCTTTTCCTTTTGCTTATCCTGTCAAACCTTCTCCATCCCAACCCCTGTGTGTGCAAAGCAGCACCCTGCTGGAGCTGGTGAAAAGCATCACTGCACACGGTCACAGGAGACGCTCGGCAACATCTCCATTCTGAGCTCCCTTATGCTGAATGAAGAGACAAAAGTAAAAACTCGGGGGAGGAAAAGTATTGGATTTATTTTAGTATCATGATGCTGGTGTGGCTGTAAGTGTTTCTTCGAATTTGTACCCATTAGAGAATGTGATCTTTGTAACATTTTATTGATCTTGTCTCAGTGACAATGATTAATAGGATTTTCACCCCAAAATGTCAGATCTCCTAACAAGCCTGCATTTCTCCCTTTCCACACTCCTGTTCTTCCAGTCCCTGGAGAGGACTGACATGAGAGGGAACTGGAGTGGAGGGGGAACAGTCTCAAGGACCACACCACCACTGTGTGTGACTCCCTTAACCCAATCATGCTTCTTTATTTTTACCTTGTATTATGGTACCATTTTGCAGCTGCTGAGCGGGGGACATCGGTGCGAGATTTTTGTGTGGATGATAGAAAGGGGTTTCTTATTCCAAAGAATTTAGGGCCTAATGAGCTGTGAGGATAAGTATGAAACCGTACTCGGAAGCTATTAGGCCTCCAGTGCTTGGCGGCAGAGGTAGGACATGGCTGTTAGAGGGGCGTATGTAAATGCTGTGTTTATTTCAGGAGGACTCTGCTGGACTCCATTGCTTGGGCAGGGAGGTGATTACTCTCTCATCACTAATCAAACAGAAGTTGATGCAGCAGCATTAATACATCATTTGTATAGCTAGAACTTGCCCCTACTCCTTCGTGTGTTGCAATATACTCTGGTCTGTCCCTTAGCGGTAAAGCTGGGGGAAGCTGTGGTTCAGCAGTGGGGTTTAGTTTGAAGCAGATTGTTCATCAGAACTAGAAGACTTGTTTTGCTATTGCTTGTCAAAACTGGAAAAACATTCTTTAAGTTCAAGTGTTTAGCTAGCTGCTGCCCGCTTAGACCTCAAGATAAACTGAGGTACCTAAATATTGTTGTGGGCTGTCTTAAACCCCCACTGGAGAGGAAAAATAAGCATAGTGTGCATTCCTGCTTTGTCTGTGAGCAGACGGAGGTCTGGCAGCCAAATTGCTGTAAAAGCTGAATAATGTGAAGGGTTTGGCTGGATCAGGAGAGAGGGGTTCTCCAAACACCGGGTGGGGATACCAGGAAAGGGAAACCAGCTGTTAGCAAATGAAATTATCTCCCACCCATTTCTCCCTTTGGTCAGGAACAAACTTGTAGGAGAGGAGAAAGGGAATTTGGGATTTTTTTACCTCTGAAGCAGAGCAAATTTCTGGGATGCAGGCTGAGAGAACCAGTCAATAAGTGACTGAAGATGAAATTAAATGCTTTTTGCCTTTGCTCATCAGAAAATGGGAATGTTCTGTGGCTCAGTGTGCCTGCTGCTGACACAGTTACTGCTGTCTGCCAGCAAGTCCGGAGCGCTGGATACTGTTAATATGTTGACAGGATAATATGTATATCCGTCTCCCCGCAGTCACATGCGGATACAGGCCTTTTAAGTACAGCCTACTATTTTATCGCTCGTTTGCCTGTGGGTCCAAGCGAGCAATCTTAAGGTGCTGAGGTCGGAATTAACAGTCTGCATGGAAGACTGTGTCCTCAGCAGAGATTTTTCTCATTAACTGGTGATGAACTTAGGCTTCCTGCTAGGCTTGCATGTGCTAGTGTGGATTTGCACGAGTGATTATATTCTGTGTGTATCCCCAAAGGATGTATGTGTGGTGATTGGCAGTAGGTGTGTAAAACTGCTGTCAACTTCACACACAAATATTTACTTTAGACACATCTTCAGAGAGCAGAGAGGCAACCCTGGAAATGTTTGTGCAGTAATTACTCATGGCAGGCCAGTATCTGAACATGTTGGAAATTAATTTGGTGGAATGTGTGTGTGATTAGTCTGGATGCTGATGCTATCTCAATGAGTGCTTTCTTCACTCTTACTGGTTTAGTTTTTTATTTTTTATTCATGCAGAATATACAACAACTGCAATGTTGAGCTAATAGAGGCTGGGGTTTGTTTTTGATGGCATATATATAATTGCAGGGAAATAAAACATCTGTGCAACGTATATTACATATCTATATCTGTCCTTAATTGTTCCAGTTCTTCCTTTTGGATTTTCAGAACTGGAGACGTTAGAGTGTTATTGAATCTTTATTGCTTCTGAGATGCTAGATTGATGTTTGGAAATAGTGGGCTGTGTAACATCACTGATCCTATTTAGCTTTCTGTGAACTGCAGCTTGAAATGCCTAAAAAGTCAAGGCAGCATCTTAAATGAAGTGAGTGCAGTCCCCACTTCCTGGAGCCTTTGCTTGTGTTCTTTGCTGGTTTTGGGCTAAAATAAGTGATTCAGAATAAAAGCCTATTTTTGTTCTTTGTGGGTGGAAAAAACTTCCCTCCCTCGGTTCTCATACTGAGCACATCACGGTGATCTATGTACACCCAGCGTTAGTGTCTGGGAGATAGCAGATAGAGCTCTCAGTTCCTTTGATCCATTAGTCGTGTTAAAAGTAGGAATAAAAGTTCCTCTTTAAAGTATGGAGATTTTGAGATATTTTCAGCATTGTGCTTTCCATCCTTCAGCATTTTGTAAATGCAGGGAACTGATTTGAAGGGATCATTTGAACCATTGCATGAAGAAGGCAACAGAATGTAGCATGGACACAGACTGACATGAAGTGCGAGGGCTTTGGAGGTTCTGTGGTCAGGTCAGGGGGCAAGCGGAATTTCTGGAGTCCACAGAGGAAGCATCTAAATTGCAGAAATAGAAAAGAGAGCTTATGAGGTCATTTATTCCTTTCCCTCTGCTCCCCAAGGCAGGATTTTTAATACTCAAACAGTTTTTGACAGATGACTGTTTAGCCTGTTCAGAAAAATTCAAATGATGGAGACTCCAGAACTTCCCAGGGCGATCTATTCCAGTGTTCAACTGTCCTAACCATTATCCACATTTAATTTGTTGAGGACACAAAGGCTGACATGGCTTCCATACTAAAGGGAAGGGACTTTTAGAAAATACAGGATCTTTAATTTCAGTGGGCTGGTTCTCCCATGATGGGAGATCTTTACTTTCCAGTGCACAGTGCTTTGTGGCACAGTTTGGGTGCCTGGAAGAATGCACCTGCTAAATCCCCATTTCCAGAGCCTGAGGACTCTAACTTGCCCCTCCTTGGGGTGCGAGACCAGAGCATCCATGCCAACAGAGCCCTTGTTCTCGCAGAAATTTTGTATTGCTAGAGCTTAAATTTTGTCCGTATTCCTGGGATTTCTAAACACGTGCAGGACATGCAGCAAATAAACACGAGAGACCTACCGCAGGGTGGGACAGCAGCACATAAAGAGCAGCCACCACTGCAGGGATATTTAGTGCTTGCCTGTGATAGACACAGGGAGGGAAGGGAGAAAGAGGAAGGAATAAAAAACTGTGCTAGAAGGGCTGAGGGATATTGGGAACATTCACATCAGGAAGAGTGGCAAAGATGCGTAGGAAGGGATTTAGAGTGCTGGTAGCTGTATGCTGTTGTCAAAGGGGAAATGCAGCAGCTCAGTACATTGTGCTTGTGTTGGTTCCCTTCTGCAGAAGGGATTTGGTCAGCTGGCACGCAGGGCACATTATGATTCCTGTGACATTTGTGTAGGGTTCTCAAAAAGCAGTCCAACGTGGTTCTTCTGGACCAGCACCTGAATGCTTGTTCTGCAGGGCAGGAATGGTCTCTGACTTTGTGCCATACCTTATCCACACTCTGTGCTGGCAACTGTAAGAGGAATTACATGTTTTTTTCCTAGCAAAATGGGTTCTGAGAGGAAAATCTACAGGCCTGGGAAGATTTGCTGGTAGGGGCTGCACTGCTACAGTTGCAGCTGAGGGGTGGTCAAAGCTGGGATGAAGAAAGCACCAGCCGCACTGCCCCACTCCTATGCCAGTTGGGTGTCTCAAAGAGCAGTTGAGCTTTTTGGGTGGGCAGTGGCCGTCTGGATTTACTCACCTGCTGGGCCAGAGGGAATTCCTTATCTTGTGCTGTACAGCAAGTCACCACTGGAGATGCAGAATCTGAAGCAGGCAAAGCCACCCAAAACACCCTGGTTGTGGTATTTTCCTTAGATGCATAGGTAGCTGAGGGTGCTCCCGCTGGAACTTGTGCCTTTTGTGTTCCCAAAACATCCTTTGATGGCCTGAGCGCTCTCCCTAGCCAGTACCTTTATTTCTCTTGCTGGAGAAATAGCCTATGTGGACATTCTTGCCTCCTGCCCCTCTTGTAGCTGTTGAACTGGGAGGAGCTCAGAGCTACGTGACAGCTCTGACAGGCAGTTCTTTCTGCTGATGTTTTCCTGGCACAGTGGATGAGCAAGCCATTCTCAGCCCTGAAAACTTTATTGTCAAAATTTTAATTGATGACTGTTAAATTTTACTGTTGCATTTGGTTTGGATCTGCTGCAAATAAAATCTGACTTCCTCAACTGGTCTTTCCAATGCCATCTGCTGGAAGGGATCTGAGAGCACTGCCTCAACCAGCCTCCAGATCTGGGAGCTTTTCCTGAGCTCGCTTTGTGGCTGAAGCAGATAAGATCTTACTTCAGCTCTCGTCCTGTCAGGTATTTCAGAGCGTCAGTAATAATTTAATTAAAACGGCAAAGTGGAGTAAATATAAGACACCTGTAGGTTATAAAATACTTTAGACCTGAGTGTGTTTTGAGGTACAGAAGGGTTAACTGCACATGGTTTCATACTTGTGATCAAAAAGAATGACACCTTTTTCTTTATCAGCCATTTTGGTGCTGCCTTTTTAATCGTTTTAGCCTTTGAACTCCCGTTCTGAAAGAGAGTCTCTGTCTCTTCATCTTCAGTGGCTGCCAGGTCTGGAGGCCTAATCAATGCAGGTTATTGATAGCAAATCAATTAATGCAGACAAAGGATCAAAATTAAGGAGCTTTCACTAAATTAATAAGTGATTCCAAGTCTTTTAACAGAGTGCCTCAGATAAGGACAGCTCAGTCTTCTGGGACAGCAGCCTCTAGTCCTGTGTTTCCAGAGACAATCGGCTGCAAAGAGAGAGCTCTGCTTTTACATTTGCTTCCTTTTCAAATAACCTGTTTTGTTCAATGGGAAGTGCTTAAAATCTGAGCCTGGAAAGGCTGCCAGAAAGCAGGTCCTAACTGAAAAGAGCAGATTTATCTGCATAAGGATGTCATGGTCTTGTTCAGCTGATTCAGGGAGGACTAGTTATGTCAAAAGCCAGTTTTGTAGAAGGTACCAGCCAACACCAGAGCTAAGGTTCACTTTGGTGGCATATATATATATGACATTGGACCAGAGAAATCCTCAGGAACAACGCACAGGAGAGCCTGGAATGATTTGGAGCTCCTGGCAGACCCAGCCCTCCTGCCCTTGGCATACCTTCCTGGGATGCAGTGGGCCAGGCTCAATCCAAACTCCTTGCAGTTAGTTCCTCTGCCAGGAAGGGTCAGACAGGGCGCCTGATGCTCCCAGTACAGCCACCATCCCTGCCCTGTGTCCCTCAGCCTGTCCTAGGCAGCTGGCTGGAGACCTGAAGGCTGGCAGCTCCTCACCTGTCACAGCAGCTTTTTAGACCCTCCCTCCTGCTTCGACCAAGGGAAACCCACCAACAGCGCTGTGCAGGAAGAAGAGAGCATCCCTGGCAGTTTCTCCTCCTATTTTCCTGCCTAATAAGAAGGGTTATTCTTTGAAAAGGCAGAATCTTTCCTGCTGTGACAGTAATTAACAGGGATGGAGCTGGAGCTGGGAGCTGGAGCTGGAGCTGGAGCTGGGAAGTAGACGAGAGTGAATACAGCGTGGAACGGGCTGAAGTGGGGAATGGTGCAGGTCACTCCATGAGTCCCCCTCGCAGTGTGGTGGAGACACTGCCTCCCTGTTTGTACCTACCTGGGTCACATCGGGTGCTGGTGCCACTGGTATTCGGTGCAGGCTGCATGGGGCTGGATTCTGTCCCTGGGTGCCAGCGCAGGGCAGGGGAGAGTAGCCTGCTGGCACCTGCCAAGGGACCACGAGAAGGGGTCCGGTGGCCTGGCCATGTTTGCACACTTGATCCTGTGGTGCCAGGGCACATTTGGAATGAAATACCTGTAGGTTTTGATTGTAAGCCCAATTGTAAGTAATTTGGTTCTAAAGAATAATATTTATATGCTGCGTGAAAGATTCCTCATGACTAAAATGGCTGCAGCTTCCAAAACCTCTGCCTGGAGGCTTATTGCCAGAGGTGCTAATATTTAGATGATGTTACCGAGACTTACAGTTGTAGCCCCTGTCATTGATGATAGCAGAATTGTACCTGAATTCCAAGCTTATTGGGTCAAATTTCATGTAATACAAGGATCTTTTCTTTCTGCTATGTTGCCTGCTGATCTCTGCCTGGCTGGCTGCTGCCACTCATTGCCTGTTTTATTGCTGGCACCGAATTCCAGTCTGTTATCTTCATCTGCCTGCCTCTGGACTTAAAACAGCAACACAGCTGATGTTTGCTGATCTAATCCACTGGTGATGATCTGCTCCTGCCAGAGAGTTAGAGCTGGACCCGCAGCACGGAGGCCAGTGGACAATGCTGTCAGCATTGCAGCCGAAGCTGGGGTCGCAGCTGAGAGAAGGGCAAGGGTAACTTATGACCCTGAATTGGACAGAGGAGCTGTAACATGGTGAAAAGTGGATCTCTGAGGATGCAGTGCTGCTGTTCTATCTGTGCCTGTTGGGTGTGACTGTCATTGCTCTACTGCATCTTGCTTACTTGAGGCAGGGTTTGCAGCCCTTGGATGTGCTCTGCTTTGCCTTTCTTCCACCGCTTTCAGCTTCCTCCTACAAACGCCTGCGCTGACTGCAGTTCTCTGCAGCCGTGTGTCTCAGTAACTGCTTAACCTAGAAATCCATTGCTAAAAAGATCTGACATCATAACACCCTGGAAAAGACTCCTCTCTCCTCCTTCCCCCTCCCTGTCCCTCCTCTTTTCTTTTCCCAGGATATATGAAAATCTGTAACTACCAAATCAAAATCTATTTGATTTTTGTACTCCCTTGATAACCGGGCAGCTGATCTCTATCACCCGGCTAAGGCTTATCTGCTGCCTCCAGCCTCCCTGCTGTAGCGATTGGTTCCTGCGGGGACAGCGCTGGGTTATAAAGTGAGACTGATATCATGGTCAGGGCCTTTTGCTTTCTAACTGTGGCCATTGTTGGCGAAATGTTCCTGAGGAAGCAGCTTGGTTTTCTAGGGGGACTAGAAGGAAGAACCAGGCCTCTGAAATTTAGAGGTTCAAGGATATATTTTTAATCCCCTTTATTTTTTTCTTTAGTTGTGATGTCGGGAACGTACAGGGTCAAAAGCACAGGCTGGAGCCAAGGTAATGGCTCGGTGGTTTTGCTTTAGCTCTGAAAGTTCCCAGGTGAGATCCTGCCCTTGTTAGGCAGGCACTGACCCACATCCCTGTCGTTCATTTCAGCCTGTTCTAAAAACAGGTTGTGTAGAAGAACAAAATAGCAGCTGCTGTGCTTAGTAGATTACTGGCTAATTTTTAATAGCAATGGTAATTTCTCTGTAGCTCTGAATGAGTAGCAGGGCGCTGCAGAGGCTGTGGGTCCATCTCTGCACAGCTGGCTGTAGGTAGCGCGCTCCCAGCTACGTAACAGCAGTAGGATGTGGGAATATGAGCATTCCCACCCCATCCCTTCTGGCTCGAGCGTGTCCTAACTGTAGTGATTCAGCGATCTGGAGCCACTGGTGAAGGCTGTGCTCACGTTGGTGCTTAATCAGAATGTGAGCTGAGGAAGCAGGGAATGCCACAAATACAGCCGTGCTGCTATTATTTACCGTGTTCAGCCATCGCGTGCAATTAGATCTGTTAGTCTCATTGAGCGCTGGCTTGGTGTGAGAAGGAATAGAGTTAAACCAAGTTGTCTTTCCTCCCTGGAACCGAGCAGTTTGGACAGCACATGCAGCTTTTTTTTGGCAATTTGGTTCATGATTATTCAGCTGCATGGATAAAATGGCGTTTTGCTGTCCCAGGAGCAAGGTAGTGCAGGGTAGTCCTTGCAATGGGTGGTGGTAGAAAAAAGCTGAGCTAAGTGAAGGGAGGCAGCTGAATAGACTCAGCCAAGTGACAGATCAGCTGCAAGAAGTATGAAAATAAATAAAAAAAACTGAGATAGTAATTATAGCAGCTTCTGGGAAAGGGCCTTGTCTGCACACGCCCATTCCCAGCAGAAGTCATTGGCCTATTTATCCTGTCTCTACCCCAGCAGCAGCTGCTCGTGTTGTGCAGGGCTCCAGCGGAATACAGTCCCCAGCCGTCCCGCTTGTCAGCTCTCCTGTACAGCTGCTGCCTTGCTGAAGTGTAAAGCCACCCCCCTACCCTTTTTATTCTGCAATGCTATTCTTAAAGCTGGCACAGCCAGGCTGGTGGTGTTAAGTGTGGTTCTGCTAGTGGAGGAAGGTGAGGTGGAGACTTAACTCCTCGCTTTTCAGTTTCTTGTTCTCTAGATCTGTTGTGATGCTCTTGCCCATCAGTAACAAAACTTCTTGGCACAGCAACAGTCGGGCACTGGCGCACTGCCTCGAGTTAATGGTGGGTTCCTCTCTTTGCTAGTTTGGTCTGCAGTGAACACACAAGCAGATCTCTTCAGTTCACAAGTTAGCTTATTTCCAAACTATCTTACAAGTGCCTAATAACTAACACAAATGAGGTAGTGTTAGAGTTGGCATGTTGAGGGGCTGCTTGGTGTGTTGGGGTGTTCTCCCTGATGGGATCTTACACAGCTGAGTTATAATCACTTCAGCCATGCTGATAAATATTATTTTGGCATTGCTTCCAAGCGCTCACGTTGACCAGTGAGATGCACTCTTGAGGACTCGCAATTATGTGATCCTAAGATACCAAAGCTCAGTTCAGACAGTGAATGACCACGTGTGCTGTTGTCCTCACTGAGCAGTGGAGTGCCTTTGCTTAAACCACCAGAACGAAGAGCTGCCGTGCATTAAACCAAAATGTTGTGTTCTGCATTAGAGCTGAATTAAGAGGGTGTACGAGATATGTTGCTTTAGTCTGGTGGACACACAGTAATTTGCTGAGCTAAGGAAACTTCACTGTTTGCAATCACATGGCCACGCCATGCTTCTCCTCTGGTTGAATTAAAGTGACTTGATTACAGCTGCATAAACACTTTAATTTTTAAAATGCCTTTAAAATGTGTGCATTTGTATCTGTCTGCGTGTATCTGACCTCAACAGCTAAATGCAGGGAGTGGCTGTGCAGGCACATTGGCTTTACATGCACAAAATGACCCGTGTCTGTTCCAATGTCACGCATGTACCAGGAGGATGCTCTTTACCAATGGATCTCTGCAGCGGAAGTAGGATCATAGACCAGGAATTCCTGCTATTTGTGCCTTTCTGAATGGTACGGTAGTGACAATGAGAGTCTTTTTTCCTGTAAGAAATGTTATGTACATACCTGCTTTGTCCTGTCACCCAGTGCCCTCGGTGTCTGCTCAAAATCCAGAGAGCACCATGTGGTATTACAGTTTTTCAGGGCTATTAAAGGGCAGAGCCTTCTGTGTTACCACTGTGATGGAGCTTTCCCTTTGTTGTACTTTTTCCCTTCATTACTGGCACAGGTGTCCTTGTGTTCATCATCCAAAAGCTTGTGGAGAGTGGTGACTGCCTTATAGCCCTGAATAGGGCTATATATAAATAGGTCCTTATAGCCCTAGAATGAAAGATCTGAAATTCCACCTGTGTTTGGAAGTGAACATGCATAGTCCAGCTACCAGAAGTGAGTCCTTGCTGGTGCTTGGGTTTCATATCACAAATGGCAACAATAAACTCTCCTGAGACTTTGTTCTGGGCATGTTCCCTGGTGGGCAAAGGGCCAGCTGGTGGTGGATGTGCCAGGCATCTCATAGCCTGTTTCTGCAAAATGCATTTAGAGCCAAATCTGGAGAGATACAAATCATTGCATTATTCTGCTCCTGGAAAGAGCACAAGCTCGAACAAGTGTGTTACAGAATTCGGATGCATCCCACTATCATTTGCTTTCTGTTGTGGATACCCCGAACAGTGTCGTCTTCCCATTAAGGCAATGAACTGAAGTCTGCAAAAGGCATTAAAATGATTTCAGGATTGCTGAGATTTCTGTAGCGTGGCAGCAAGCCGTGGTGTAGCAGTTGACAGAGGTAAAACCATTTGTCCTTACAGCATGGCAGCGTTTACTGTCTCCAACCAAAATGCAAACTCTCATTAAATAGATGTGTTGGGTGAAACCTGGGAGGGGAAGGGATGGCACGGAGCCAGGGCAGAGCCAAGAGGAGGCTGACCTTGCTGGGCTGCTGCCTGTTAGAGCCCTGCCCACTGGAAGGTAAGTTTTTAGCAATGAGCATTTAGTAGGCAGCAGGGCATTATTTTATATCTAGTGTAGTGTGAAAGTAGTCAGGATCTAAAAAGCTCTCAAGAGCCATGATACCAAGCAACTGGCACTACTGCCAGCATTGATAGAAACACAGATTTGAGCTGGCACTGAGGAACAGAAACCATGCTTTAAAGAAACTTTTGACATCAGAAAAACAGGGGTTTACTACTGTTGTCTTACTGGGTCAGGTAAGAACTCATCAGGGAAAGCTGAACACAGGTGACTGCTACAGTCCACCTGCTGGACACCAGTGTTGTTAATGGAAGCAGTTCTGGTTTTAGTTGTTTAACAGTGCTCAATTTTGCTTGCAGGAAAACAAGCAAAATCCCTTCCCCACCCCTTGCAGTGAGCAATTCCACCTGCATCTGTCAAAAAAGAAGTGTGTAGCAAGGGATTGAACTGGGTTTGCATGTGTTCCTTAGGCCACGGATAGTGTTGTTGAAATTCCCAGCATTGAAAGCTCTTTGACCTCATTTGCTAAGAGAGTGTCTTTTCTGTTCACAGTCAGCAATGGGGGAGGGAGCTGCTGGGTAGGAGATGGTACCAGTGCAATTAATAAAATAAAAGCAGGGACAGAATTGCTTCTTTCCGTATGAGTATTTTATAGTGCCCAAGATGAGCAAGGTACTCTTACAGCTCTGAGGCACACGGAACTCCCCATTATAAATCCTGCTTTTCTATGCACTACTGCTTTTTAAAACACCACTTTCCTCTTCTGAGTCCTCGCAGAAACAGTGTCCCTTTATTCCTTGTAGAATGCACACAATTCTTTTTGCAAAGTGCACAGTCTCTCCTTCCTCTCACTAAATTGAAATTCAAAATTTCAGGCTGACTTCCCAGAAAAGGTGGTAATGCTCAATGTAAGGCGGTTTATTCCATCTGATGGCTTATTATCATCACTCACTTCACTTGCTTCCTTTATCTCAAAGCAGTTGTTAAAGGGACCAGTGCACCCTCACCACCACTAGTTAGCGAGAAAACTCAGATCTCTGTTTAGCAGCACAGGCTTTGCTAAGGCCCTCATTGTAGGGCTGCATTTGGAAGAACTGGCTTTTCATCCTGATTGGAATGCTATTTATGGTCAGTATAGCCTGAATAGGGGCGAAAGGTGTGTAGTACGTGTGCTCAGAACAGTTCTGCAGGGTTGTCTGGGTGTAGTAGAAAAGACTGGAGTGGAAATGAAAGACCCTAAATGTAGACCTACCCTGTTGTGGGTACAGACCCCACTCCAGACAGACAGAGAAGGGAGCTAAAACCTGGGAGATGGGAAGCTCTGTTTCTGGTCTGGATGAAAACACCCAGAACACTATTGTTTTGTTCGCGTGCTTTTTTCCTGTCTCCTCCAGCAGGATGAAAGACTCCAATGGTTTCCTAGATAGAAGCTTTCTGTTGGTTTGCGCGCGTATAAATGTGATATCTTCCTTCCAGTGCTTACGAAATAAGAAGTTACTTTGTGGTACCAATGATGGATTCCAGCGTGTATGAATGAAGCTCAGTAGAGCCTGGTGGAGTAGAACCTCCTCCCTCTGCAGGGGGGGAAGCTGAGCAACAAAGATGAGCTGACTTGACTAAGACAATGTGAGACAGAATTAGGAGCAGGAATTGGGAATTTGTACTTAAGTCTTTGGCTTTGTGACAAGATCACTCGTCTGTCATCAACAGACTGGAAACATATGAGTCGTGGCTTTGTTTTTAGGAAGAGGAGATTAAATCCAAGTGGGTTATTTCAGTTTGGTCTGAAAGGCTCAGTGGCAGGTGCGAACTTTCTGCTTCCCGTCATCCAGCTTTTAATTGCAGTTTCTTTGCTGTTTGGTGTAGTGTTCTGAATTGCAATGACGTTACGCTACAGCAAGACTGTTTAAACATTGCTCTGCTGCTGTCGGGTACGAGATTCTTCTTTCAGGATGAGTCTGTTGCAGTGAGAGCTGCCGTGACCAAGCACCAGGGCTTGGCTGCAAGTGCTTGGGAACTTAGTGTAGCTAGAGGTGTGATAGGACCTGGGTGCCCCAGGAGAGTCTGTCCTTGCTGGCTGCTCAGGATCCAAACCTTGAGAACCATAGTGAGACTGGCCTGATCTCCATGTGAAATGGGGTTTTAGCAGCAACGCAGCTTGTTTCAAGGGAAAGGGAGGTACCATAATCACCACCGGGGAGTCCTGACTCCTTCCCTGCTCCAGTGGAAACAGCTGAAATTTGCTGTGGCTTCAGGAGAGCTTTGGACTGGCTGGCCTGAAGGGTCTGTCAGGATGTTGCTTTAGCCTTGGGCTGTGGCTACAGAGGAAGGGAGACAAAAGCTGTGATAGAATGAATGAGAGGAAAGGGGCAGGAATAGGGACTGAATCCAGCTCCATATTCTACAGGGGAAAATTAACATTTCTTTCAAGCCAGCACGATGGCAGAGCCTGGCTGCACAGAGATAAGTGTGTACAGCAGCTGCCCAGTGGGATTTTACAGGCTGACAGCAGTTAGCATGCTGTATTTAACAGTTTCATGGCCAGCTTTTCTCGGTGATGTGACACAAGGTGAAAAAGAAACAACGGGAAGGTGAGGTGGATGCGCTGAATCCTACAAGAAATGGTTTCTCTGCTGTGTGGCCTAATGAATGCCTGGATGAAAGAAGAGGTGAAGCAAGCATGTGTGAAGGACAGGTAGCTCATATCACCTCTGTCTGGGGAAGTGACAGGGAGTTTAATGAGGATACCCTGGCAACAGACTGTGTCTGTCCTGTCTGTCCAGGCAGATCGGTGCTGCCGTGAGTCAGCTGCTTGGTGTTTGTACGTCTCTGACAGCCAGCTCTGTGGAGGTGGATGTGCCCCATCGTTCACAGTGGTGAAACCTGCCTGCATGTTTCTGCCTTCTTGGCAGTTTGTCACCACACAGTAAACTGAGACACCTGAGTGGTCTGGCTTCAAGTGAAGTTTTTGGTCTTGTGGGGGCGAAGGGGAGAGTTGTTGTCAGTGGTCTCTGTAACATCTGGAAACAGCGTTTTGCCTTAGTACACCTGAGCTGGTCCTAAACTTGTGCACAGAGGTGGGAATGAGAAGCCAGAGGGTGATTGAGGAGGAGCTTTTCTTTTCCCTCTTCTTGGAACGTGACCTCCTTGGGGATAAGGGAGAATGTTTCTGGGTTTAAGAACTTACTTCTCCATCTCCCGTTCTGATTTTGGTTTGGGAGATGAGGACAGCTGAGATGACTGGGGAGGAGATGCCCTGTCTGGTAAGAGAGTGCTGAAGACTAAGTGCAAGTAGCACTAAAAGGCTGATGGGTGTGAGAGCTGTCTACTAACACATCCTAGAAAAAGCTTCTGGGGAAGGAGAGGCATTTAAGCTGAAGGGAAATGCCAGTATAGAAGACTGTATAATGCAGTCCTCAAGAAACTGAAGCAGCAGATGAGAAGAACGCTTCCAACCATCCAAGCGAAGTATCCTTCCGATGGGAACAGTGGAGAAAAAAACTACTTGTCTAAGATGATGCTGATGAATTACAGGGGATGAGTGCCAGTAGTAGCAAAGGCTGGACTGGGAAATGCAGATCTCTTCCAAGCCAGCTCACAGATCCTACTTCATTTTCCATGCTAAGCTCCCAGCCTTGTGAAAAGCAGTGAGAAGTAAGCTTCACTTCTACACTTTGATTCTTCACCAAGGAATGGGGAGAGACTTTGTCTTCAGGGCCTGACATCTTCAGGAAACGACCAAGAATTTAGCATGGAAGAAGAGGAAGAGATGTTTAATGTTAAGCTGTGGTTCAAACCTGTTTTATCATCACTGCCTTGCTGTGTAAGGAAGTTGTGAAGTGAGGAACTATCTGCTCGAAGTGCAAAGCAGTGTATTTTGCATGCACTTCTTTCTACAGAACTGCAGGGCAATATTGACAACCTGAAGTCAATCTGGGTGGAGGAAATGAACCATCAAATCTCAGCAGAGAGGATGAAGACTATAATGCTGGCTGCTGAGAGCAGTACAAGATCCTTCTTGAATATCGGTGGAAAACCACAATGAGGTATTTTCACACAGTGGATGTGCAAAACAAAATAGATACACGGTTCACAGTGAAACAGTGGCAGGAATGCCTTGGCTTCAGGAAATGATCTTTGTATGTTCTGGGGTTTTCCTGAATGAAATGGCTGATGTTGTAGAAAAATGGCATGAGTTATGTTGGGGTTGTATCCCCCAAGTTCTTATTCCATGCTGTTAAGAGAATGTCCTGATTTTCTGCAGTTAAAAAAGATAGGTAAGCGTTTAACATCTCTGACTGGAGCCAGTAGCTGTATTACATTACTGTATGTGCAGAGACAGATCTCATCCATAGGAATGGAGTTGGACAAAATGGAATAATTAAGAGGAATGGAGTGACTTACTGCCTCCTCTGGATTAGCAGCCGAGCTGTTTGAGAAAGGAAAAGACCAAATGACAGGTTTTGCTATGATGTTTTTGTTAGCAGTGCTTTTTCTCAGTACTTTTTCAGTCTCAATTCTTCGGATTCTTCTTTTAAATTACTGTGGACAATCTTTACATGTAAAAACACCTTGTAAGGTTGACAACTGTGTTGCTCTTTAACAATGGGTACCATATAAAAGGGATTTGTCGGGCTGGTGCTCGCTGGTGCAGTTATTGGTGCTGAAAATGTTGAATTGTGCTTGTAGTTTGCAGCCAGCCTGGATGTTTCCCTGAGTCAAAGGCTCCTCCTGTGTTGTTTCTTGTTGCCTTTCTGCTAAAAACAGATCTTAGCAAAATTTAGTAGTGTTCTTCCATCGTTGGGCCTGCCTGCGTATGTGATCACCAATAATCAGCTGCACAGTAGCAGCTTGTTTTCTGCTCTCTGGCTTGTTGGAGATGATATATGAAGTATGAAGAATAGCCTGAGATGTTTTTCTTAAGCTACGTTAAGCCCACTGTGCTGACAGCAGCAAAACAGAGCTTGTTTTGACAAGGAGTTGAGCTAACATGACATAAAAGAGAAGCACAGGCAAGATGAGGATCTCTGTCGGACCCTGGTGAATTTTCTTTTGTGGGTCATTTTAAAAGCATTTGCCTGCACTTCCTAGGTTCCCAGAGTTTTTTTGAGCTGTCACTTTCTCCAGTGTGAGAGACTCCTTGTTTTTTTCCACTGATCTTTGTTGCTTCCAGCAAAAGGCTCATGATTTTTGGGACTTGTAGATCATTTCAGTATTGGGAGTGTTGCATCTGTGTGTGGTTGAGATGTCACCGTGAGTTGTTGCTTCCAAGGAGGCTGATGCAGTTTGACAGGAGGAAGGGAGTGTCGTGTCTCATGACATGTTTCTTCTGCACCATGGGGCATATCTGAGGAGCAAGGACCCCCATGCAGATGGCTTAAGCCTGTAATGACTCTACTTCTCTCAGGCAAGCACAGGGAATTCAAATCATCTTCAGGGCATGGATCAGACTGGACTTTCTTTTGCTCTAACCATCAAGGGGCAATTGCTGTTCCAACAGGTCATTGAACCAGCTCAGTATGCCACAGCCTGAAAGATGGATTGCTTTAGGTCTGGTGTTTATTTGTGCTGAGATGGGTATGAATAAATTCTGTGCTCCGGTGTGCAGGCTATTTGCATAGCAGACATTGGAAAGGAGCCATTCTCCACCCCCTGCAGTGCTGCATGAACACTTTGCTTTTCTGTGAGGGCTGAAATATTTGAGGTTATGAGAATCTGGGTGCTGAAGGTTAAGGAGCCCTGAGAGTCTGTCATAAATAGCATTAATGCTTTTCCATTGATCACCTGTACTGGGGGATCCTGTTGGTGTAAACTGGGGCTCCCTCTGGGCCTGCCCAAGTTCTCTGGCTAAAGGAAAGGTGTGTACGTCCAGGTGTCTTCCCAGCAGTAGCCAGGGTTGCAGAGCCAATTGCAAGGCTTGCCTAGTCCATAGCTTAGATCGAGTGGGTGTATTTCGGCCAGGATTTCATCCTGTCACTGGTTTGTGGAGTTTGAGGGGTTTTGTTGTTGTTGTTTTGGGCTGGTTTTTTTGGCTATGAATATTTTCTGCTGGGTTCTCTCCTCTGTGAGGACTCTTTCCTCAGTGAGCCTTACTGTTAGCAGAAAAGCCAGTCTCCTGCGCAAAGCAGGCTCTTTGTGTGCCTTCTTCAGTTGGAGTTGGTCTGTTATTTCTCTCTTTGTACCACTTACTCTGCAGTCATTTTTTTTTTTTCAATAAGATTTTTCCCAGAACGGTGTGTTAGGGTATAGGAAGTGCAGACCCTCTTTTATCTACTTCTCCCTGTCTCCAGCTGAGATAGTGCAGGCAGAGATGTTTCTCACGTGTGCAGAAGCTGTGGGGTCAGCTTTGCTGTCTTTTGCAGGACTGGGACTAAGGACCGTGGCGGTGTTGCCTGAGGCTTTGCATGAGTATGTGTTTATGCCTCAATGAAAGCAACTTCAGTAAAATAGATTGCACTAGTAGCCTCTTTGGGGTGTGAGAGGAGCAGCTAATATTGTCACAGTGGCTAAAGTCACTGAAAGATCTCTTCTCAAGCTGAAGATGTTGTGGGAGACAGAATCAGGCAACAGAGGTAACAGACCTAAATCATCTGAGGTGGCTCATTTGTTAAATGTACTTCTCTGTGTATTTGAGGAGTTAGATCTACTCCATAGTTTTCTAAAGGACTCTTGTACCCTTCCAGTGTTGTCCTGCATGGTACATGGTTTATATGAGTATCAAAGACTTATTTCTAACCCTTGCTTTCCACTGTGTTAAGGGAGTGTTTGAGATTCAGAGCATTGGGTCTCCCCATCAGATCCTCGTATATGGTTCAGTGAAGGACCTCAAACCTCGGCCAGAGCTGGGTTATTCCTCCTCTGCAGGTATAATAAACCTCCTGTCAGTGGCCAGCATAGTCTCATGTTTGTTAGTTGCTGCAGTATCACACGTAGGCTCAATGCCCCATCCAGCCGAAAGCCGAGTGATAAGATAAGATTCTCTCAGCCCTGCTTTCAAAGAGGCTTTTGCCCCTGTCAGAATCACTCCAGTCTCCCTAGGCGTTTTCTAATAGCATCTGTGTGCAAGAATGCAGGTGCTGAGTTGCATCTCCAGTCTTGCTGAGAGCTACAAGCTGCACACCGGAGTTTGATACTGTAATAATAGATTTCTTTTGTCAGATGAAATTAATCTTGGATTATCTGCTTCACCAATCCAAACACAGGCTCTTACATTAGCATCTACTTTCCTTAGGCTCGAATCTTTCAGGAAATAGGTGCAAATTGGAAAACTTACATAAGTTAACAGAGGTTGTAAATCCTAGCCACATCACACGTGAGCCTGGGAGGTACAGAAGAGCTTTCAAACCACTTCCCCCAAATTGAGAGCGAGCACTGCACGCACTCTCATGCGTCTCACTAGAGCTGCAGGGAGAAACAGGCTTGCTAATTCAGGGCCCCTGTGCTTGAAGCAAGCCCTCCCACTTATGGAACAAAAAATGCTCTCATCCACCTCCAGCCAGCAGAAACCAGATTAATTTCTGCCCTCTGAATTAACACACCAAAACTTTGTAATGAGCCGCTTGGGGCTGCACTCAACAGATCAGACACAATCCTGCTGTGTCAGGAACTCTACAGTGAATCAGAGGAGCACCTTGCTGTCTCTCCTTGCTGCCCACATCACCTGCAATGTTTGAGTTTTAATTTTGGACAGTAGGTGATTCTGAGAGGAAAAAGTGTGAGAGGCTGCGTAATGAGGGGTGTTAGCACTGCACATGGCAGAGCAGAAGTGCCTGAGCTAGTGAAGAACCATTTGGAACTGGAAGCAGGATTGCTCTGGGGAGATAACTTTGTGCCTGGACCACTGAGATGCAGGAGGCTCTGGCACAGCTTTCTGGGTCAAGCCAGGATATTCTGTCCCTTGCTGCGCTGTGTGGATATTAACCCCCTTGTCTTTGTGCTGCATTATCGATAATTGCCTGAGATTTAATTTCAGGAAACACCTAGGTTTTCCTGGCTGGGTTCCCTTCTCTCCCTTTTCTCTGCAGTTCAGACTACATTCTTCCAACTGAAGCCTTAGAAACTTTGGAATTGTAGTCCAAGCATGATTTAAAAACACGCTAGGAGTAGAAATGCAATTAAGGTACTTTAACCGCAGTTACGGTGCCCTGCAGCAATGCAAAGGAAAACAATTTGTTTTTAAAGGTTATTGTAATCTAGAGCTTTATACTCTAACATGCCTTAATCATTACTGAGTGGTTGTTGAAGTTTACCTTCCTCACAGTCATAAACAATGGCTAAGTAAAATGTGCCATTTAAATATGTTTTAGACAAACAGCACAATAACACTGGTCACTGACCATTTTAAAAAAGGCTGAAATGAATGTCAGTTGGCAAACGAAATAATGTCAAGTCTCAGCTGACACTATTAGTGATAAGCTATACTGAACCTAGTAACGATGCTCCTTACCTTTCTAGGCTTCATCTGAAGAAGGAAGAAAGTCAGTGTATCGTAAGGTACATTTCAGTACAAATGGCATGTTTCAATCTGGTCCTGCAGTCACCCACTCATGTGCTGAGCTTGATCTTCCTGGGCACTACACACACATTTAATGTGGAGAGTGACATGGATGGCTCTTCTAGCATGAGGGCCAGATCAGTCTTCTCAAACCTTCACTTTCCTTACATTTTGAAGCAGGAGGAGAAAGGCAAAAGAAAGGTCTGTGAGCGTGCAGCGGGGCTGGTGTCCTTGGACTGCCTGGGTAACTAAGATGGAGGGATTATAAGAAACACAGGGAAAAACTTTTTAGCAGGACTGCAGCCATAGGACAAGGGGTAATGATTTTAAACTAAGAGGAGAGCTTTAGATATCGGGAAGGACTTTTTTCACTGAGGATGGGGAGGCCCTGGCCCAGGTTGCCCAGAGCAGGGGTGGCTGCCCCATCCCTGGAGGGGTTCAAGGCCAGGTTGGATGGGGCTTGGAGCCCCTGATCCAGTGGGAGGTGTCCCTGCCCATGGCAGGCGTGGAACTGGATGGGCTTTGAGGTCCTTTCCAACCCAAACCATTCTGTGTTTCTATGATAATTCTTGCTGGCCTGGCCTGATCTCCCACTGTTTTGCTAATGTGATTCAGTAGGTGTACGGGAGCATGCAAGAGAAATCCACCTCTTAAGTTTGTTTATCTTAACGAGCTGGTGAGCTTGGAGTGCATGTTTTTCCATTATTTTAAGATCTTTCAAGACAAAGGAAAGCCCCATGTCTTTCTCAAAGGACAAGGTTTTAAATATTTGGTTGAGTAAAGTGCAATTCTTCGTACTGTGTCAAAGCTTTTATCTCTCTGTGCCTTCACTATTCTCTGCCTTCCTGAGAGCCATAGGGTGAGGATTTCAAAGCCTGTCACTGTTGGTCTTGACTGTTGCCTGTGGTGTGAGGAAAGCTGAGCCAATCGCATACTTGGGAATTTTCCACTTTTGTAGGAAGGGAAGGACAGAGCCTGGTGTGGATCAGTGCTGCTGCAAACCCTTCTGCTGGCTGTGCTTGAGATCGTTGAACACCTGCAGCTCATCTGTGCTGGGCGAGGGTGTTCGGTTCACATTGCCCTGCGATCAGGTGTCTGTTTTGTTAGTGCCTGGGCTGCCGTAATCTGAAACTTCATTTGGAAAGCATTCCCTGTCCTCTCCTGACAGCGTTCTGTGATCCATATTTTTTACGGCTGGTATAATCGGAAAATCAAGTACTTCTGGCAGTTTTTGTAGCCCCATATAGTACATTATATTCATCTGAGCAACTGCCGTTTGCCTTGAATCTGTCCAGATCCAATTATTTTAAGTATCCACAGGCGAAGCATTAGAGACCACGTGTCCTTTCCTTGTAAAAAAGGGAACTGTTTTGTCTGTCATGGCTGGAGGTGGGAGCTCAGTTCCTGGCCATCCACCGGCATTTGATGTGACAAGCTCTTCTCTGTGCCTCAGTTCTCTCTTATCTGCAGTAAGACTGTACACATCCTCCACTTACGACATGGTTGGAAGTCTACAATGTGCTTAATGTGACTAGGAGAGACTCGTACATCTGGCTTCTTTCATTTGCTCAGTTCAGTTTCATTGGAGAACAGGTTTTTTCAGTGATATCTTCCTTTTGAAAGTAAAAGCAGTGATGCTAGTCTTCTGTAGCAGCCACGGGCTGGGCTGGGACAGGTAATGAAAGAGGAAAGCGATGGGATCAGTTTTGCTTGTTAGCTCTGTTTTTCAAATCTTTCACGTTGGCAACGCCATCAGAAGTGATAATAATAAAGTCTAAACTCACTGTAAGAGCAGAGCTGTGCAACTGCACTGAGGTACAGTGGTAACGGTGTCGTCCCAGTGTAATTGCTTTATATTTTTGTTTTTAAGGTGCTGGCAAAGAGCTCTTGCCTATGAAGGGTTAGGGTGTGCAAGGATTGGAACAGCACGATATCTTTTTCCTGAGCTCATAGCTACGTGTTCAGCATCTCTCTAATCCACTTTTCCTCCCAGAACCGTTTTTTCACGTCCTAGGGGGAGCGTCCCCTCAGTTGCTGCCAGTCGCCTCATGGCCAGAGAGCTGAACTGGGCCTGTGGACGCGGAATGGTCTCCTTGCACTGAGACGTTCTGGGAACTCACTGGCAGCATGATGGGATTGCTTGGGCTGTCTCTCTTCTGGTGCCAGCAGAGCTCTTGGCCAAACACCCTTCACCTGCCTTGGCTTGTAAGGAAATGGCCTCAATTTATGCCAGGGGAGGTTCAGACTGGATATTAGAAAAAAATATCTTTACCAAAAGAGTGGGGAAACACTGGCAGATGCTGCCCAGGGCAGTGGTGGAGTCTTCTTCCCTGGAGGGGTTAAAAAAAACCCTTGTGGCTGCCACATTAGGGCATGGTTTAGTAGGTATGGGTGGGATTGGACTGATGGTTGGACTGGATGATCTTAGAGGTCTTTTCCAACCTCAATGACTATGATACCTTTAAAGAGGAAGAGCCTATGGCTTTGCCTGCCTGCCTGCTGTGCGAAGGAGTCTGAAGAACCAGACTGTGTTTGATACGCCACCACCTCTGCTGGCTGCCTGTGAGGAGACCAAGTAAGTCCTGGATGTGCTCCATCAACTCTGTGTGTGGGAGGCACCCACCTGCTCGGAACAGACAAAGCCCATTAAGAGTTAATGCCTGCAAGTAGAAATGAGCTGCAGGAGTTGAAGGTTTCAGAAAGATGACAGTGGGTGTGAAACACTGTAACATTCCCATTAATTCCAAATGTCTCCTCTCTGGCCAGAAAGAAGTATCCAGATTTTTTAGTCAATATTAATTTTACACTTGGCACCACAGGCAAGTGTGAACTGCTGAGTTCACAAAGGGTCCATCTAATAAACAGACAATGCAGAATCAGAAAAGCTAAGATTGAGTTCACTTGCCCAGGCGATGAGAGTATAATAACCATGAGCACTGCAGAGGGCAGTGGAAAATTCTGAGCTGTAATGAGGAGTCACACAAGTGCTTGTGCCGTGGCCCTGATGGGCACAGGTAGGAGCAGTGGGAAGGTGGGACGGAGCAGCAGCGGGTGGGAGGGAGGAGGTCTTGGATCTGCAATGAGAGACAGATGAGGAGGAGGATACCCTGTCACAGGTGTGCTATAGGAATGCAAGGCCAGATAAGAAAAGCCAATTGTTCCACTGCAAACAAATCCCAAGCCTGAGCTCCATCCGATTTCCTCTAGAAGAGAGTGTGATATTTTAGATGGGCTCCCACATGCATGCCTGCTGCGCGTCAGGTTTCCTCTACCCTTTCCTCTTTTGATCACCTCTCTGGCTGGGTTACTGGAAGCAAGCTGTTCCTGTCTCCTGGTGGCCTGCAGAACACCAGGCATCAGGCTTTGAGCTGCACAGATCAGTTAAGCGCAAACTGCAGGACTAAGGCATGGACTTGGTTCCAGAGAACCAGGTGCTGCTGACTCTCTCATAAACCCAGAGGAAACTCTCTGGGAACAGGAGATGATTATGAGAAAATCAGATTGCTTGAGGGATGTTTCAAAATAGAGATATTTTTGAAAATAGATTGATATTTCTGCAGAGTTGTTCTTTTAGTTCATTCTGAAAGACCACACCAGGGCTCTGCTGTCTGACAGGGTTTTGGTCAGGCTGGAAGGCTTAACCTGGTTGATATGCACCTGTTCCAAGGTAACACTCCATTTAGTAAAATACTTCATTTTGCCACCTGGGTGGAAACCTTGGCCTCAACCATTGCTCTTATGTTCTAGGGTGAATTTTTACATATGACGGACTTGCCTCTCCAAAGGAATGCTGCTCTCCTCTCCGAGTTTCTTCCCTGAAAAGGGAAGACAAAGTTCCCTTAGGTAAAATCCTGTGTGATAACTGATGGATTCACTGTTCTGGCCCAGACTCTGAACAGAGGTTTGGCTGTGGAGGGAGTTTCTTCACCCAGATGAATCACTGTCACTGGCGTTCATGCCATACTTGTGTGATAATCCTTTTGATCTCTGTAGGCATCTGGGATTCTTCTGCTTGGGTAACTGGCAGCTAGCTTAGCTCATCTGAACTACCAGCTGCAAAGGTGGAGACTGATCCAGAATAGCTAGGAATTGATAGGACCCTTTCTGCAAACCCCTCTTCCCTTTGTACATTGAACGTTCATGCTTCATTGCCATGTGTCCCACATTACTTATAGACTCACCTTTGTCATCTCAGTCATCATGGCACAAGACCTTTCATTATGAGCTGGGTAAGTGGGAGACTAAGGAGGTGGAAGGAGGAAGGTGCAGGATGTAGTTCGGAGCACCTGCTAGAGATGTAGTCTGTCTTCTTGGAGGCTAAATACACCCAAGTTGCTATCTGCAAATCCCAAGAAATGTCTGTGGCTTAAAGAACTTGGGGAAGGCATTGGCATGGATGGGTATTTTGTCCCCAGCAGGCCAGCTCCCACCCACAGTAGCACACGGCCCGTCCAAAGGTCAGTTAGGAGAGCTGAGCGAGACTCTTCACATCATGTAGGCTTCCTCTCTCATGTATGTCATTGGACATCAGCTCTGATACATTGCCCCTGTGCAAGGTGTGGTTTAGGTCATAAAGATCAAGGCTTGTGTTTGTTCCTGGATGTTTAGCATGGAAGAAAAAAAAATCAACGCTTATCAGGAAAGCCTCTCTTCCAACTTACCCCTATTTTTCCATTGCTTCCCCTGACCTAGTTCTGTTTCTCTGCCATAGTCCTATCAGTACACCGGTGTTTTCACCTTGAATAAATCCACCTGTGATGTGTGTGCAGCACAAGGCTGTTTGGTGGATGTGTGTTTCCTTGGGAGTCCTTGGGGCTCTTCCTCTGGTGAGGCCATAGAGAATAAGTGATTTGTCAGAGCTGTGGAAGACAGATGTGGTACAAAGTACCCGAGATCTTAAAATGGTGAAGCCAGAATGTTGAAGTACAAGGGAGGGAAGTGCAAATGAAGTGTACAGAGAAGGGTGTGAGATCCAAGAATAGATATTCCAGCAAGTTTAAATCCAGATTTTTCCCAGTGTTTGATTTCTAACAACTTGTGTTCAGCTTGTGCTGTCAAAGCAGGTGTTTGACCATCTCTGCTGGTTCCAAGTTGTGAGTGTTTCAGATACTGGTGGTTGCTGAAGCCCTTATCAGCCCAGCGGCATTTACCCTCAGAGGTACCTCGGTAAAGGGGAAAAAGCCCAGCCGGGTTAACTCCGGGAAATGTGTGGGGAGAGCACCGCTGTGTGGTGACACAGAAAAGGTCCTCCTTGTCCCGGCAGGTTTAGAAGAGCATCTCTTTGAAGTTGATGGAGGCATTCCCGATTTCTCCCCAGCATTTCAGTTGTGCCTGGTCGTGCAGCAGGAGCAACACTTCAGGCATGTATATTTTGCTTATATGCTTTTTCCTTCTCTTCTGTCTCCTGACAGCCTCTTGGCACAGATAAGGCAAAATGTGGGATTTTTTCCAGTCATATGTTAACATGGTGCCTTTCCTCAAGGGACAGTGAAATAAAAGGGTAAGGACAGGGCTCACACAGATAATATACTGTGCCCTGCCATTTTCTCCAAACTATCTGTTGTAGCGTGTCTCAAGTTTTGTTGTGTTCAGGTTCTGTGCTTTCTCGTACCTGTGCCAGTGATGCTGGGGCTGTACTGTGACCATTCCTCTATTACGGCTTGCATTCTGCACCCCACAGTGCTAATACTGAGACTAAAGTATTCTTAGTCCCCTGTCCTGGCATCCTCATAACCTGCTCATTTGGCTTTTCTAGGTAGGTCTCACACCTTACTGCTTGCTTTTCAGTGCCCTTTAGCTCTAGATCCTCAAATACAAAGTTTGTGGCTGATCTGCATTGGTTCTGCTCTGGGGAAGGGAGCGTTTCCCTCTGAAGCTCAGTTGTGTGTTGTAATACTGAATGTAAAAGAGCAACAGTAAGCACAGCTACCTTGCCTGGGGCATAGCCTTTAGGCTGTCCCTGTGCTGTGAGCCTGGCACTGCCTCAGCAGCTGATCCATCACGATGTTTACTGGTTCTTTGTAGACATCTTTCCATCATAGCCAAGCTTTGTGAGCTGTTCAGCCTAATTGTAAGAAATTCAGCAGTATTTAGAAGTATTTGTAAGTGTCCCCTTTTCACTTTTCCTTTAACTCTTTTAAGACCAAGAAGGGTTCAAGTAATGTTATCTTGAAGCTGCAAATGAGATGTGCATCGCAAAATTGGAGAAGGGAGCAGGGTGGGCACTGCTGTTGTTGCTCCTTTAGTATGAATCTGCTGTCTGGGACACACTGGATTCTCTTGCTGGGATGCACCAGCCTATGGTCTACCTGGTAGCTGTCTACAGGAACACTGGAAGCAGGACAATATTGCTACAGGCACAGGTTGCCCAGAGGAGCCGTGGCTGCTCTGTGCCTGGAGGGGTTCAAGGCCAGGTTGGATGGGGCCTTGAGCACCCTGATCCGGTGGGAGGTGTCCCTGCCCATGGCAGGGGGTGGAACTGGATGGGCTTTGAGGTCCCTTCAACCCAACCCACTCTGATTCTATGAAATCCGCTACGCTATTCCAGTGCTTTGCTGTCCTGACCATTAAGTCATTAGACTTTCCTTAACATTCAACTTAACTTCCCCTTCTGCACTGAAACAGATTTGTTTTATCCGAGCTGTCCATTAGTACTTTCCCAGAGGCAGCGCTCTTCTGTGTATTTGAAAGCCATTATCATGTACTTTCGTTTCCCCATGTCTAGATTTAACAACCCAGATCCTCAATATTTCCTCACAGGCCCTAGTTTTGAAGCCTCTGATTTTTGGAGGGCTTCCAGCAAGTCTACAACTTTCTCAAAGTGAGCTTTTGTAACCCTGTGGTATCCAGAGAGTTCCAATTGCTGTTGAGCATAATAGGAAAGAATTAAGAAATACAATATTATGGAGCACACTTTCATTACAATGGTAAAATAGAGCATGGCAAATCTATTTCTTATCTTGTGGAAATCACACCTCAGCCTAATCTCCAGTTGAAATATTCATTAATACAGCCTAAATAATAAGCATGTGTAGAACAATTACTGTGAAACTAGCTTTCACTACACTTACGAGATGCAGGTCTGTGCGCATGAGAGGTTCTGACAAGATCAGGAGAGTGGTGAATGAAGCCCTTTATGTGCACCTGTCTAACAGAAAGGGATTATACACAAATGAATCTGCAGTTGCTGTTAGCCTACGTGTATCGGGCTGTACCACAGTGACCAGTCTGGTTTCTGGAAGAGTGCAGATAAGGAATAGGAATGCAGGCAGAGCCTTGCACCGCGTTGTGGTAAAATCTGGATCTTTCCTAAAGGAGACTCAGAACTCTCTTGCAGGCACAAGCCAGCCCTTGTATAGGGCATTTCTCATGCAAACACACGAAGCCCTCTCAGGACAAAGTCACTCGAGTGGAAACCTTGCTAATATGATTATTTATTTCTTTATAATAACTAGTCTAAGGAGAGGGAATTTGAAGGACTCCTGGCCACTGGACTTGGCTGCTGCTGTTTGGTCCAGCTCATGCTTGTTCCCCTTTTGTGGGAGCTCAGAAAGAGAATCTTCATCAGAAGATGCAGTTGTGAATAGGCTTCAGCCCTTGGCCAGAAGCTGCTCCTCTCCGTAAAGCTGCTCTGAGGACAGAAGCACGATTGCCCATGTTGAGGGGCACCTGACAGCCAGGTGGTTTGTATGCTGCAAGCAGGCAGCTCAAATCTTTGTCTGTCAGAGCTCACCTCCTGGCATCGAGGCTGCCCAGGGGAAGAAAGCCTGACATTTGAATCCAGGGGGAGAGGGACCAGGGACCAGATCTGCCCAAGGAAGGCTTTGATGGCATCATCACGTACCTTGATGGATGGAATCACCATGTGGTAAAACTATTTTGCTGGCAACTTCTTACCTGGATATTGCTATCCAAGGTATGATCTTAATTCCCTGCCTCGCAAAATACGCAACAGCTATCGTGCCATAAAGCGGCAACGCACATGTTGGTTCATCTGTGTTTGTGAAGCGGTTAGATGGTGCGGGAAGGCCTAGTGGTGTGAAGTCCCAGAGGGAACAGATAATTTTGCCTTCTGAGAAAGGATTGCACAGGGCAGTAAAGAAGCAGGCAAAAGGGTAAACAGAAACAGCAATGTTGACTGGATGGAAGGAACAGTTTGTGGAATGAATGGGAGTGCTGCACAAAATATCACTTTGTGTTCTTAAAGGGCTTCTATCATCCTTAGCTGTGAAACCACAGGAGTGGAAAAGAGGAATTAATTTTACTTCTGGTTTAATGGGGGTCAAGGCAGCTACTGAAGTTGGGTGTGCTGCTTTGGTGCCCCTCAGCTTAAAAGGCATTAAAAATTGAAGATGAGGAGAGGGGCACAAAAATGATCTTTTTTTCCCCCCTTTTAAAGCTTTATGATGTGAGACTAAAGGAGCTCAGGCTATTTAATTTTTTAGAAGAATAGTGTGAGTGGACTTGATAACGGTGCAGAAGTATCGCTGAGCAGGGGAGGGAGGGAATAGGTGGGTGCTTATCTGAGAAATAAGATAAGAACCAGCACCTGCAATCTGAAAGCACACAAATCAAATTGCAAATGAGGCACCCTTTTAACGGGGATTAACTGCTGGAACACATGTCCAAGGGTGGCAGTACATTCACCATCCCATGATGTCTTTAAACCAAGAACACATGATTTTCTCGGACCAATGCTTCAGCCGAGTATGAAAGTTTTGGGCTCAGTCCAAGCATAACAATGAAATGACAGTCGTTTATATACAGAATGATGGAATCATTTCTCTCGGCCTTAAGCGCTAATGAAATTATGAAGTGTGGATATGACATTAAAATGCTATCCCCTGGTATATGCCCAGGAAGGATTAAATAGGACTCAATGTGCCAATTTTATATGACATTTCTTAACTAGAAGTTTAATTTCTACAATATTAATAATGTCCTTTAGCGCTTGTGGACAGTCAACCACGGGGTTAGTGCTGTAGAATCGAGCTTAATGCTCCCTTGCCAGGACGTATTTGTATGAAATGAAGAAATCTGCATTTTGAGTGGCCTCAAGCTGCACCAGGGGGGTTTCAGATTGGACATTAGGAAAAACATCTTCACTGAAAGGGTTCTCAGGCACTGGCAGAGGCTGCCTGGGGAAGTGGTGGAGTCCCCATCCCTGGAGGGGTTTAAAAGACAATTAGATGTCATACCTGAGGCCACGGTCCAGTGGCGGACTTAATGGGGCTGGATCGATGGTTGGACTCAATGACCTTAAAGGTGTTTTCCAACTAAAACCCTTCTGTGATTCGATAACAGAGCTTTTGCCAGATCTAATGGTCATTCACATAATTGATATAAAATTTGCAACTCTAGAGCCACGCAACATCTCCTTTCAAAATACATTTATGCTCAGCTGAAGTCAGCTTCCCATTTTTTTCTGTGGCTTATAGTAAATGCCCCAAGCGTGTTTTGCACTGATTAATAACCACGTTGTCATCACAAGCCTTCCTGGGACTCCCCATCTGGGGTTTGGATTTCTGTTGGTTTTGCCTCATAAAACAGGGTCAACGTGATTCTTTCTGGCACTTGCAGAGAGGGAAGGCTGTGAAGCAATCTGTCCCCTTTATTCAGATCATTCATTTCAGGTTTGGAAACTGGCTTTCTTTTCAGCAAGCGGGGCAGCGGTACAGGCTGCCTGGCATAAGTTGTCTGCTTGGGGATTTCTTTTACTTTTTACTGGTGCAGTGTGAGATTCCAGGCGGGTTGAAGCAAGCAGGGTTTCACTTGCTGTCACTACTCAGGGCTGCCATCAGAAGGAGATCGCTGGCAGTGCTCATGCTGCTTTCCATATCACTAACTGGGAGTGCAATAAATAGCGTTCAGCTCGCTGTAAGGTTCCAGAAATGAATGTGTGCGGAGCCTTCGGTTAGCGGTTCCCCTCCAGAGCAGAGGGGGTGTCACCTGCTGGATACCTCTGCCTTTCTCTCCTGCCTTCGCTGCCAGGTCTGCTGGGGCTGGGTCAAGTGGTGCTACCCAACTTCTCACCAGGTAATCTTGTTCCTTTCTTACCACATTTGCAAGCCCACATTTGAAATGTGTGTGTAGAGCTTGTCTGCAAGACATTGGGGATTGTTTACAGCACAGGGATTAATAAATTGCATCACAGTAATTAAGTGAGACCGTTTGGAAGCAGGTTAAGGCACAAAACTTGCTGCCTGCTGTGTCCTGGTGCCAGAACTCCAGTGGCACCAGGAAACGTGCAGTGCCAGTTTCCTGGCTTTGCACAAGTGGACAGCTCTTTGCAGATGTCAGTACTTGGGCTGAACAAGACAGTAACTCAACTGAGGAGCGAGGCTTGATGCTATCTGAAATAAGAGATGGCCGTGATTTTTAATTTTTATTTAGTAACCACAGGTTTCTCCTTATCCTTTTATTTCACAGTAGATACTGTTGGTTTTCTCCACTGATTTAACTCAGCAGTGTTTGGGGAGCTCACTTGATGGTGGAAGGGTCTGGACAGAGGTTTTAAGAGAAAACATTTATGTCTTTGGATAAATTCCCTATGGGAGAATCTTAAAAGACTCCTTATGTGTCATGCCAAAGGGTCTGTGATACACAGAGAGGCATTAAGTGTCACTGGTCTAGCTTGATCCTTGGGGAAAGAAGTGCAGGAAGGGTGTCCGAGACCTTGGGTGGTGGCCTCAAGACTTGGGTTCCTGGGTTAGGTGGATAAGTTCCCTCAGATAGAGACAGTGAGTGGGGCCCTCTATCCCGTACCTGTTCTCGATTGGGAGTGGGTGAGAAGTGCCGTGCAGTTCAGCAGTGTCCAGCAGCTCTGGAGAACGCTCGCCCACATTCTAATGCTGCTCCGTGCCGGGTTCCCAGGGCAGGGAACTCCACTTTGGGCCAAATGGGTCTCATGAGCCTTCGGCTTCTTGGGGGAAGAGGGTGAGGGTGTGTTTTGCTGCTCAGCAGGATGTGGCTAATCCTGGGCTGCATTTCTTTAGTTGCAACAGCTTCTTCTTCGCACTTGTAAACGCAACGATGCGGGGAGGCTGCTGGTGTGGTCTGCTAAAAATGCTTTGCTCTGTTCTCTTCTGCTGGGGGTTCTTAGTGCTGCTGTACAAACAGGAATGACTTAGTCCTCAGTCCCTCCACCCCAGGTTGGAGGCAAGTGTTAATCCTTCCAGTGTTATTCCATAATCATATAGACAGAAAAAGTCACGTGCAGAAAGATGATGTGACTTGCCCAAGATCAGTGTCAGGAACAGATTCCAGGTCTCTTCCTCTCTGGCCTTGGTATCCAGCATCTTCCCTGGCATCTTCACTGCCTCCTTGCTGTGTTCGGAAGCGTTGTGCTCAGAATGGAAAGGATGTAAAGGACAATCAAAACAACTGGAAGATGTGGTCGGATCCCAAGAAACTGAAACACACTGGTTTGTTCAGCTGAGTAAGGTGGGAAAGATCTCAGATTAATGTGTCTATCTGGTTTAAAAAGGAGAGAGAAATATCACTGCTGAAGGCCTCTGGTGCAAGCACAAATGACAAAAAATTGCCCATTAATAAAGCAGCAAGCGAGGAACTGGGAGGCTTTTAAGCATCAGACCAAAGAAGGCTTACACTTAATCACTCGAGGTATTTTCTCTATCTACTTTGAGAGGTTATTTATGTTTTTCAGATGTGATTTATCACTCTCTGGCAGTTACCTGCTGTTGCCACAAGCTTGATTTAGTTGCCCTTAAGTTCCTCATTTCGCTGAAAAATCTGGCAGCAAAGGTTCCTTTGCCAGAGCGCTACCACCACTGTTCTTTCCTAGGGAAGATGTTCCAGTGCTTGGCTGGCCTTCTTTCCTAGATGCAGAGTCCCAGGGGAACCACGACAAGCTGAGGTATTTCTTGATCTGCTGTGAGGTCTGCAGAGATGTGAGCATTTGATTTCTCAGAAGGTGAAAGCAGTTTCTCATAATGCAAGTGTGGGTCATTATTGCTATGATTATTGGAATGAAAGGTTTCTTTCTGCCTGGCTTTCTTATCCCCATCTTTAGATATCTTGACTATTAAGGTTTTCTATCTTCCTCTGCTTGGTGCAAGGCTTGGGCCAACTTCTTCCCTCCCTCTTTTAGCAGAGGGGCTGCAGAGGGACCGTGTTCACGCTGGCCAAGTGACCCTGGGTTGGGTTTATGTTGTCACATGTGACAGTAGGACAACAGTGCTGCTACGAAGTGGGAGTTGTGCTTGGTGGATATTTTTTCCTATTATTACAGAGACAGCAGAGGAGTTAAGGCTATAATGAAGGGTCTCTTATAATCACACTCCCATTATGCTTTGAAAAAGGCTTTGTGAGCTTTGTATTCTCTATGTGGGCACTGCAGCTTGATAGTCATTTTCTGGCAGCACTTGCTGTTAATCATGCACACGGTTTGGGGAGTTCAGCACGATGTCTCAAGCATCTCTGTGTCAGACTGTATTTCTCCCAAGGATGTAACCTAAAATTTAACCTCCCCAAGGAAATGAATAGGAAGGGGTTCTGCCATTTAATTTACCTGTCCAAAGCAGTAGGCTCATCCCCAAGGCTGTCTCTGCAGTCTGTGGAATGGACCATTGGGAAGAGGCACTAAGGTTTCCCTGCTCCTAGGGCTGTCTGGGATCCGTGTATCTTAGTAACTTTTTCCTGCCTTATCCAGCCGCAAATGGCAGGACCATTTGAGCCCAAATTCTGGCCAGTTAATGCAGGCAAATCGGGAAATGGTAGCAGGACCAGAGAGCAAAATATTTGCTCTCATCTTCCATTAAGTCCCTCTCATCTTTGTAATGTGAACATCTGATCGAACTACAAAGCTCTGGTAACGATATCTAAAAGCACAGCTCCTGTCTGAGAGAGACTGCAAAACTGTTTCATGCTTGTCTCTCAGGGCTCGGTGGCAACTGCGCGTGGCTCACAAGTACAAAGAAACATTTTTTTTCCTAACTGTCTCCCCTCCAGATGCAGCTTGAACTCAGAACTGAGCTTTCAGTCTTTCCATCGCACTCTGATCAGAGGTTTTGATAGAACAGCCAAGTGTGCGGCTGCGAGCTGGGTCCCAGCAGCGTGCGCAGCAGCGCATCCAGGGAGTTCACTGGATGGGGTTGCTCATGCGTGGACTGGAACTGAACCCAGCTCTACCCTCCAGCATTATTGTAGCAGTCGTGCTCTGCAGAGTGGTGCAGCTGTGCCCTTACTTGCAGCACGGCCTTTATTGCCTCAGGCAGCACCTGCCGAGGGATCTGGGGACCCAGCAGCACTGGAGGCCAATGGGACAAATTGCTTTTTAAGCACCAAGTTGTTACCTCTCATTTTAACAAGTGACAAAGGAGAAACAAATCAGAGCAAAGAGCTGCAAAAAACATTTCTCAGGTGGAGGTAGAAGAGCTTCTTTAAGGCAGGATTAGCTTTGGTATCTGATGATACAGGAGCTCCAGTTGAAGCTTTACCTTCAAATGAGGCATTTATAACTCACTACTCCCACTTTTTGTCCCACCTCCTTCCTCCGCAGGTGAAGGGAGCCTACAAAGAGCGGAGTTCAGAGAGCTGAAAATGTCTTTGTTGGCTCAGATGAAACCGGCCCGTAAGGGGGGAAGGCAGATGCAGGTACCAACACGCTCTGCCACCTGAAGCAATTGGTTCCTTTGGCCAAAAACCTCAGAAAGCTGAGCAGTGGGACATGTTAGGAACAGTTCATTAATGTCTGTAAAACACAGTTGTGCTTCTAAATGTCTGCTGTGTCTCAAGCTCTTCCAGCTGATGAAAAACATAGCAAGCTGTCATGTCTGATTCTTTCTCACCATTTCAGCCTTACAGGTAGACGAGAATCTGTAGCAAAGTAGGAAGAAGGGACAAGTTTTCTTCCCTAGTCCATAGAAAAATAACTTCTTGGGTTATCATCTGGAACCTGTGGGAAGTACCAACATGAGCAACGAGAGGCCTGTGACCCCTGGCTCATCTGCAGTGACTGAAGGCATGAAGAGAAAGAGGGGAAGACCAAAGAAGCAGCTGCAGGTGAGGCCACATCGTCATAAGGAGCTGCCTGAGGGTGCTTGGGCATTAGCCTGGTGGGGTGTGCAGGTAGCCCTGGGAAGGGGCTCACGAACTAAAAGCAAGGGAAGCTGAGGTATTCTGTGGTAAATATTGCTCTTCAGTAAATTAATAGCATGTGCGCCCTGGGGCATCTCACCCACTGGCTTCAGAGGTGCCTTTAACGTGGCAGGCTGTGACTGTTCAGGCCGTAAAATGGTATGAGGGGAGGTATCCAGAGCTCTGTTCCAGACTTTCAGGTGTTACCACCCACTGTTTTCGTACCAGTTGTCAGAGTGAGCAGAGAAGGCCAAAGCCTTTCCTCTCCCCATTCTGGGCATTATGGTCAGAGTCCTGTGAGCCTATTTATTTCTCCAACCTAGAAGATAAAGGGGTATGGGTATTGCTGGCCATCTTCTGACACACTTCACAGCTAGAAAAGCAGAGACAGCCAGGTATTTAGTGATCTGGGTGCTATTATTGGTGTAAAACATTCTAAGGCATGTTAGAATAGAAGCTGGAAGTTGTCGCAGGGACCATCCTGCTTAAATGATTTTCTCTTTTTATCCCAGGAGGAGGCTGTGGGACCATTGCCAGTGAAGAAACCACGAGGAAGGCCAAAAGGAAGCAAGAAAGTGACTACTGTATCTGGAGAGATGGTAAGAGTAAATGGCTTGTATTCTTTGATAGAGGAGAAACATTGAAGCATTGCTGGAGGGCCAAGCAGGGATGTTTCTTTTAGCTTGATGGACAGTGAAAGTTGCTCTTGATTCAACTCCACATTAATTGCCACTGTTGTCTTAGTCCTAATTTACCTCCCAGCCACTATGTTGCCATTGCCTGCTCAGCAGCTTCCTTCTAGCATTTCTCCTCTAGTGTTGCCAAATAATCACAACTAGCATAGTCTGGCAGGTGTTTCCTCCTCAATTGTCTTCTCTTCCCAGCTTGTCTTTTTTGCTGCTTCTTTCTCAAGAATGTTATGCGGAGGTCGCCTTGGCCAGGCTCAGTGTATTAGTAGTCACAGGGCCCAGCAAATACAAGAGCTGAAAATGGTTTTCTTTGCCTTTGGTTTGCAATAAAGGTAGAACCTTCTGCTGGGAAAAGGCCAAGAGGGAGGCCTCGCAAGTGGGTGAGTGCAATGTTTAGTCCTTTTCCTATTCTCTAGTCACAGATCCTTTCAGTTGTTTGTGCTTTCAGGACAGGCTGAGAGTTGGAGATGTTTTCCCAGTCTATAGACATCTATACCATGCTAGAAATAATTTATAGCCATCTCTCATCTATAATGAGCTGTAAATGAGCTTGGAAAAGACTCTTCCAGCCCTCCTCTTCTGTAACCACTTGTAATAGCTGCAGTTTTGGGGTTAGGCTTGGGGTTTTGTGGTTAAATCAAGTTATAAGTTTGGGTGTTCATTACTATAAACAATGAGCTGCATAGTAAGTTGTCAAAAAATATTCTTGCCTTTACTACGTGACAGTTTGTTGAAGTTCAAACTTGGTGTACACTGGCTCCTTTTTACTCTTTCACAATGTGTTATTCTGACTTTGGTTAGCAAAGCATTCTGATGTTTCAGTTAATTTTTAACTTGTTTTAACAGCTGAGGAGTTCTTGGGGCACAAAACCAAAGCAGAAATAAAAACCCAACCATTTGTGTTGTAATTTTCAATGGGCAAAATGCTCAGCTGTTCAGGACAGGAAAATCTGTAATATAGAAACTGTAATGGGGAGATTTATTCAGAATGGAGCAGTGTCTCTCATGACTGGTGATGTGGTGGCTTAGCAGGAGTTCTGATGACCATTCAGAAGCTTGTGAATGTGTGTGAGCGCCATATGCAGTGGTGCTTGCTCTTGCATGTGGTTGGATATAGGCCATGGTAGTAAAGAGATTGGGCATTCAGGGATACACAGTCTTATTTAAATAGCATTGGTCAAAGGCTTTTTGCTTTCCATCTGTTTTGCCTATTTGCAGTTTTGCCTCCTGAAACCTAACTTTGTGTATGTGTGTGTATTTCGTTTTGGTTTTTTTCTTCGTAGCCTCAACTATTGGCCCAAGAAGCAGCATCTCAGGAAGGAAATCCTCAGGGAAGCAGTGAATTGAAGTCTGCACCGGCCATGCAAGGTTTGAAATTAGATAATCATAATTACATGAGACTAAACTGTGCAGCCACACTCTTGGCAAACCATACATGTACCCCAAAGCTCTAGCACTGACTGCAATAATTCTGGTGAATCCTACAAACAAAAGAGGATTTGGAAGGTTTCCAGGCACATTGCAGCAGGAGGGATAGCATGTTCCTTCCATCCAATTCACTTTTGACTGCTTCAGCAGAAGTGGAGGCAAAAAAGAGGGATGGGAAAAGAATCTATATCTGTGTCTTTCCAAGAAGCCGTGTATTGTGCTTCTGATCACTGCTACAGGAATGGCTCAGTGAAATTGTTTGGCTGTGTTAGGTAGAAAGTGAAAGTAGTCAGTCCTGAATGTCCTGCTTTACTTGAAAAAAACACTGACTTGAAGATTGCTTCATGCTTGGGACATCCTAGTGTTCTGGATTAAGCCCAGCCTGCCTCTGTGACAGCCTTGCTGTCCCCTTGCTGGCCTGTACTCCCAGGCAGTGCTCTGTTAGTGCCTGGCACACGGGCAGAGATGCTTGGGCATCAGCTGCAAACAGAAGGACAACACTGGCGAGTTTCTATACAGGGCTGCAAAGGTATTGAAGCTTCTCTGAAGTGAGATGCCAGATAACTGTTATCACTGTCATAGGCATGTACAGAAGCACCACCCAAAGCCCCAGCCTTGCTACAGCTGTGGGAAAGTGTGAATCCCGGTCTAGCTTGTACCATTTGAGGTCACTTCTGATGAGGATGCCAGGAGAACTTGCGTGAGCTTGAGCCCTACCTTTAGGGAGCATCATAGGAAGTGATTCATTAAATGTTTTCCCTTGAGCGGGAGACAGAAAGGCCAGTGACCCGGGAGAGGCAGATGTTGCCGTGTTTTGCCATGTGGTCAGTGCAGCTGCTCCCTCATCCTGCTGCCGTTGGATCTGTTGAGCGTGGCATGCAAAGCAAGCAAACTGACACCAGGCAGCCAAACCTGGCCTGGGGTTCTTAGAAAGTCCCTGGAAATGCCACATGATAAACCGCCGGAGTAGTTAACCTCAGTTGCTCAATTCAGTTTCCTCTCGCGCTCCTGCTCCCGTATCACTTCCTGCCACCAAGTTGTGTGATGACATCAGCAGAGCCGCAGGCTCATGGATGATGAGCTCACCTCCGGCCCAGTCGCTGCGTTTTCGTAGTACTCTCAAGCATCGCCCAAACCCACAGCCGATGTGGGTACTTTCTTCTTCCTTTCAGTTTGAGCGGGTCCGAGGGCAGTGACAGGAGGAATGCATTTCCCTCCTGTCGCAGCACCAGATGTGACAGGATAAGCTGATGCTGCGGTCAGTTGGAGACAGCAGCGCAGCACACGATATTGCAGCACAAACCGCTCTGTGTCTGCTTGTTTAGTGCCTGTCAGTCAGTCTGTCCTGAGGAGAATCGAGAAATAGGAAGAGCCAAACTAGAAACACGCAAGACTTGCAAGCCTGCCGTGGGCAGAGAGGTGCTTTAAAGCCAGCTGGTGTCTTTCCGTGGCCTTTGTCGCTGGGGATCCAGCTCTGGTTTTCCGAAGGCACTGATTACAGGTGACTCTAGGTTATCCAAGAGCACTGAAGGGGGTTGTTTAATGGTTCAGACTTTGTGTTGCTACCTGTGGGTGCTTGGAATCACAATTCAATTGTTTAAGTTTTCTGTTTATCTGAGCCAACAAGCAGTTGTCATCTTTTTCATGAGCACCCCTACTGAGTGATTGATGATGCTGATTTCAAAGCCTCTTGAGCCACAAAAACAGTCTAGGTTTGTTCCCATAACCTTGCTTGGCTAATGGGGTATAGGCGTGAGAGGAAAAGTTTGCTTTATGGCAACATTTCCAAGACCCAGTCCAAAGCCAGAAGCAGCCTTGGGTTCTTGCACCTTTTTGTCCATCTTTCCTTCCCTGTGTTCTCAGTACATTGAGGTGGAGCAGCTGCAGACTCTATCTCTGTGTGCCTTTTGCTGCCCCAGTGGTCACCTCCACTTCCCTGAAACCAAGAGGTTAGTCATGGATCAGAGCAGGCTCTGCAGCCAGAAACATTCCCTGCTCTGAGGCAATTTTCAGACCTGGGCTTCTACTTCCCTGATGTCTGTGCCATTGGGTAAGGTCCTTCTGGTGCTTTGTCTCATGAGGATCCAGGGTAGCAGTTGGGAATAGAGACAACTGCTCCCAGGAGAGGTTGATCGTGTGTGTTTTGCATAGCAGAAGCCAGAAAATTTCGCACAGGCTATGACTTCTCGTCTCTCAATGGCATCATGCTGAGACGTGCTGCCAGGGAGGCCGTTGGTGTCAGACTTGAGCCTGGAGCTGGTACAAGAACAATGGGAATGTGGTTGTTAAGACCTTTGGTTGTTTGGGAGTGGATCCTTGCCACCCTTTAACCACGCAGTGACTCTGTAACGGGGCATGTGGAAGCATTCTTGACCCAGAGCTCTAACTCTGTCTCCCATGATCTTTCCCCTTAGGCATCACTGGAAAAGACAGTTCCAGGCCTGGCAAAACTACTGGTCTCAGGAGATCTCTTGGTAACATCCCTGCCCCAGCGCAGTAGCACGCCTCCTGTTCATCTCTTGCTGAAGCCAGGAGATTGGACAGCAAACAGGACTTCTAATATCATATTTCGCGTTCTTCTTCTGTGATAAATTTGGCCAAGCTTTCTCTCCTATTGTCTGCTGGCTTACCCCAAACATCCAACCAGGGACTTAGGAGAAGAAATGGCAAACAACTTGTTGGGGAGATGCTTTCCGTTTGTAGTGTATCTTTTGTGAGGATATTAATCTTGCTTAAAAATCCTTAGATAATGTGGTACCTTGCCCTGCCATAAGCAGCAGCAGTTCCAACAGAAAAATTGGCTCAGTAATGCAGATCCAGTGAAAGAAATCTATTTACACAGCTAATTGCTGAGCTTGTATATTGTACCCCCTCTGGCACATTGATGGAGCAGTCCCAAGAGTTAAGTTGTTGCTCAGTTCCCTATAGGGATTGCATCTGAAAGACAGTCTTCAAGTCCTTTTTTGGCTATATCAGAAAGAAAAGCCTTCGTGGCATTTCCAGCTTAACCACTGCTGTTGCTCCAGTGGTCAATAACTTGGATGCTTTAGAGGAAAGCTCTCGCCTTGATGTCTTGGGGATTGACTCTGAAATTCCTAGCCTTGTGTTATCACCTCAGGGCCGTCTCCTATAACCAGCTTTTGGCCTTCTGGCACTGCCCCTGAATCTGAGAGCAACTTTGAGTGAACAGTGTTTACAAGCTTAGTCACAGCGACTGGATTTCTTGACTTCAAAGGAGTGCCTGTAGACCCAGTTACAAATGCTGCTTCCTTGCAGAGCCTCAGGATTCAGTTTAAATTACTGCTGTCTTCAGTCCATAATGTGCGTGTGTGGGGTCCTCTAGTGTTGCAGCTATGCGAATAAAAACTTGCTGGTACCGTTTAGTTTTGGGAGACAGCAGTAGTCAGCTGGTCTGAGATGTGTTGTTGGATGCTCCTGGTCTCATGTTGTATGTGGATTTGTGCTTTCTGTGTCCGAGCTGCTCTGGCTAAACTCTGAGGAACTGGGAGTATTTCCAATATCCAGTTGCAAACGGTGAGATCCCAGGGGTATTTTCCATCCTGTGGATGCTCTGCCTGCCTATTAAAGGGACAAAGTGGGTATTGCAATTATCTTTGACAAGATGTAAAATGGGCTAGCTTACAGTGTTAAATATTTAAACAGAACATAATTGGCTTTAAATTTATGGCAGTGCATAGCAGAAACCCATGAAACGGCAGTATCTGTTGAGCTCATTTATTATCCTTTCATCAGGGGTCTATTCCCTTAGCAGGTATTTATTTAACACAAGAAAACGTATGTAGCATTAAGAGGAAGGGCTGACTGGAGAAAGATAGTAGGAAAGGTTTTTCCTTCTAGGTCATCTGCCCAGTTTAGTAGTGATCAGAATCCTGATCCTGTTGGTTCTGTGTGTTGTCTGATATGCCCTAACAGTAGTTTCTTGTGTATGGAGTTTAGCAGAAACTTGGATGATGGCAACCTTTGTGCCTTCTCCACCACAGAGCAGTGAAATCGAGGACTGAATGGATTAGATCACAGGGATTGACCTAAATCTGATGCTGTAGGATGAGGCGTGCTGCCAGGCATGGGCAGAGTTGGACCTTCTTCTGCTGTGTGGATGGATCCAGGTGGGACACCACACCTGCAGAGCTGTAACTGGTGATTGTGACATGAGACGATCCAACTGGTGTTCCTCTGAATTCCAGCTTGGGAGCTGCTGCTCTTCAGTGGGCACAAACACTCAGCTGCAGTTCTTGTCTGTATTCAAGGGCCACCCCAGTGGCACACTAAGGTATCTGCCAACTTCTTTTACCTCATTTTTGGCTGGACTGGCAGATTTAGGAGTCCACTTGCAAGGCTGTACTGCCTGTTTCATGAACCTGTATTAGCTGAGAGTAATAGCTGTTACAATTTGAGACTGGAACTACAGCTTCTCCCAAATGGATTTGGGATTGCATCGGTAGGAGACTCCAGCTTTTCTTATGACATCAGTCAGACATTTCTGAGCTGGCAACGTGGAGTAAGGATGAGAACCACCTCAGCTAGACAGTAAATCCAGTTGCTTTAGGCCAGCAGTATTCCTCTGGGACAGGGACACAAAATGTTGCTTCTCTTTTAAATATAAATCAAGTCACTTCAACCTCTTAATGCTTTATTGGGAAGCCAAGGTAGAAAATGTGTCTCAAAATACAAGTGCTCGGGGAGAACAAGCAGAATCCCACACTATTAGGAGTTACTCTGAGTGTAGCTCAAATCCCAGTCCATAGTTTCAACTTTCCTTTTAATGCAGAGACTTGGAATAAAAGTCAGCGCCTATTAAAGGTGGGCAGGATTCCAGCTGTCTGCAGAGAGCTAGCATCTCATGCTGGATTACTTGGGTTTTCTTTTCTGGAATGATAAGTGCTTCCTATTTTCTATATGGTTACATTTTCTGCATAGCCAAATCCTACCTCTAAGCAAATGCATTTTCAGTGTTTCTAAGCTAGGACAGGTTTTGTCTGGCTCAGTTAAAAATAAGATATAATTACAGTCAGATCTAAACACAGGAGATGAACGAGGTTTGTTATCTAGCAGAGTTTGGAAGATTCTTGCAAATGGTTCTGGTTTTGGTGAAGGCGTAGTGTTGGCAATTTGCGAATTAGCCTTGGAGTTCCTTCTGAATAAAGGCATAAAATGTAGCACCTCTGGCTTCTGCTTTGCATCCTCCATGTGCACCAACCTGGGCACACGTGGACATCACCAGAGGTGAGCTTCTCGCTCTTTATCCAAATGGGAGGTTTGGAATTTATAAAACAAGATTGGGTCATTTGGAGGGCCCATGGATCTATATGAAAACAAGGGATAAGCATGAGGAATTACACATGGAGGAAAACAGATGGGCCCTTAAGTCTAACTGTGGGTATCTAATTCCATGCTTTTGTGTATCTCACAGTACCTCATAACTGGCTTGATGAGAACGCAGCCCTGCTGTGTGTCAGGTGCACATCCAGAAGTCTCCACAGCTGAGTGTTTGTGTCCCACATTACTCTGTGTGCTGTGTGTACCTGTACCTTAATCCTGTTCCTGTGCACAGCCTCTTCGGGTATCTGACACCTTTCCTAACTAGTCCCAAGTTCTGTGTCTGTGAGTCAGAACCTGAGGCAGAGAGCAAATCTGAAATATGCTGACAGATGCACCATGGAGCTGCCAGTTTTGGTCACCGTGGTTGCCCCAGCCTGGGCAGAGCTGCAGGTGAGCTGATGAACCCCTGGCTTGTCCAGGAATTCAGCTGGTTAAAGAATAATTCAGAAAACGGACACATTTGAATTTGTCTGTCTGCACTCTGCATGCCCAGCATCTGCTAGGCTGGAAGCTCCTGCCTTCCCAGCTTCTCCACCAAGCACCAAGCCTCCCTGCAAAGCTCTGAGTTTTTGTGCCCTGGAACACTAAACCTTTGCCCTGCAGAGCTTGTCCTTCCAGGTTTTTTCCCCACTTAGTTTGGTCTTTGAAAGAGCAGGGGAATTCACTGCCTAAAAATTACCAACAGGTACTGAGGAGACGCTCCAGTGGTTTTCTGTGGAAAATGAAAATGCTGGATGAGAAAGGAGACAATCATGTTAGATTTCATGTAAATAGTTTAATTATATTTCAATGCTTAAAACACAGAAACACTTGAATTAAATTACATCATAATGCTTCTGCTAATTTGTACATACATGTCCAAGAACAGTGAGAGGAGGCACTGCTGAACTAAAAGAACACTCCAGTACAAGCCCAGCAAATACCTGTAATGCTCTCATTATCTGTATTTCGTTAATCTAAGGGCAGTCATCACAGGACAAAGCCTACCATCTCGGGGAGAAGGTTAAAGAGAATCCCTCTGCAGGGGGGTGCGTTACACAAGAGATCTTGGCGTTAATGTGGGACACGGTGCATGGGTTTGCACCTGAGCTGGCAGATGTGCTGCTCAGCAGCTGCCTGGGCATCGCGTGGAGCTGGGGAAAGAGCACAAAGGAGGCTGCTGGTTTTGGCACAAAGCTCAGCTCCCACTTGCCTTTTATGCAGTTTAAAACTACAAATGAAGTTCCAATCTAAAGAGTTCTGGGGGAAATATCATGATTTAGGACTGCCACGCGCCCCTACTGCCACTTGCATCCCGGCTGTGCTGCAGTGTTGGGAGTGTGACAGCAACGTGCCAGCTGCTGCAGGGAGAAACCTGCTGTCCCGGTGGTGGTGGGGTGTGCCCCAGGAGCACCTACAGGAGATGGTAAGTGTGTGTGTGTGTGTGTGAGGTGCGATGGATTTCCTTCTCAGCTGGCCATGCAGCTGTAACCTCTGGGAAAACCCACGGGTACCGTCCAGATTCTAAGGATTTGAGTCTTCGTACCCACATGCCTTTCTTCTAACAGTATCTCTGGAATGCAAACACCCGCACCAACCAGCCGCCTGGGAGTGCCTCCTGCATGGAGATGGGCTGTTTTCCACAAACAATGACACTCCTAGCCCTAGGATGTTCCCAGAACTACATAGATTTAAAAAGATAGAGGGATACTGAAAATTAAAGCAACTTAGGCCTGTAAAACTGCCATGAGGGAAGCTGTGCCAGCGAAGAAGGCAGGGAGCTGTGTGCTGCAGGGGTCAGTGGCACAGGCCCAGGAAGGAGCCTGCATTAAATGAGCATGAGAAAAAAATCACAGTGGGGAAGGAAAAAGAAAAGGTTTGGGAGAACAAAAACTAAATGGCAAGCCCAAACTTGCAACAAAGCATGTGCTACCTGAACTGCTGCTCAGTGAAACATCTCTGTGTACAGCCTGCCTCTAGGTCTGCATTCGAATTCTGGCTTGCCCCAATTCCCTTTTAACTTGTGCTGGGGGTGGAATAGGATCTGACTGACAAATGCATGTACTGCAGAAACAAAGGAGGCGATCAGTGCACGCTGGTCCCTGGCTGCTGTGCCCCCCCAGGCTCTGCAGCATGGCAGGGTGGCCAGAGAGCCCTCGCACGCTTCCCCCCTAAGGACACATGGGCAGAGCGGTCAGGGTCACAGGGGAACTCCTGGCTTACCTGTCCCTTCTGTGTTAGCAGGTAACGGGAGCAGAGGCTAACAGAGCACCCCCTTCCCTTCAGCAGAAAGAAGAGAAGGCTCTGACTGCAGGTCCTGGGAGGTAAGGGTGAGCCAGCTGGGGGCAGGCGTGGGGCTGTTGTAATGTTCAGCCAATACATCTTTTTCCTTATTTAAAAGAAAAGTGTTCAAGGCTTAATTTTTTTTTTCTGGATAACGCTCTGTGCTGCAGGAGCTTCCCTGAACCAAAGCAAGAGGAGGATACATGGTATTGGAACTGTAGTTCTACTCCACAGAGACAATCTCTGTGGCCCAAGCAAAATTATTCCTAGCTCCCTAGCAGGGAGTCTTAGCCAGATACTGACACTCCCTGTCTCGGTCCGTGTGGATTCTTCTCTGTCAATTGCAGCCCTGAATGGGGATATTCAGCCACCTCTTCAGTTAAGGTGTAATTGGCCAAATGTTCACCCTTTCACTTTCTCAAGCTAGTGAACTCCCCATGTTTCATCACCCTGGGCTCAAACAGCAGCAGCCCGCGTGCCACAGGGGGGACAAGCCCCTAAGCACGCAGCTTGGCAGAGGATATCAGTCAGCACCCAACGACAACCTGGAGCTCAGAACCTTTTAGTGGTAACAGATGCACCAAAAAATCATTACTGCCATCACAAAGGATTTGCTTCCCAAGGTAACCACAGCTCCCAGTGCTTGTGCCAATCCGTGATGCAAACCAGCAGGTGACCAGTGGGGCTCAGTGGATCGGCCGTGCTTGCGGGAAGTCACTGATTTATTGGCTTCGTCCTCGCCAGGCTCAGCCCGATCCCAGAGCAGCGGCAGGTGCTGTTCATGCGTTGATGGCATTGGCAACGTCTGTGAACACAAGGCGGCTGGGTCTCTGGAGGGCTCCTTGACTTGTCAGCAGAATCTGTGTTGAAGCAGTGAAAGATGAGACCCAGCAAGTCCTGCCTCTGCTCAGGTGTGTGTGCCTGGGCACAGACTGCACCGTCCTGTAACCGGATTCCCCCCGGACTAAGGGGAGGGCGGCTGACATGGCATTAACGAGGCTGTGACAGAAAAACACACCAGGCCAGAGAGCCAGTCATCCATTCCAGTTTAAAATCCCCACGTCACTGGATTACTGGGTCTCACTATTTATATATACAAGGCAGCATGAAAAGACTTGAAAGATGAAGAAGGCCTGGAAACGTGCCACACACTGAACTTTGGCTGCTGTTTAAACTCCCCCTCTCTCATTATGTTAAGCCTTTAAACTCGTGTGCTTTTAAGGCACAGGTATGAGTGCGTTAGCAGGCTCTGAAGGGATTTGAGGTCTCCTGCTGGCCAGTGCCTATAGATAGCAAGGATCTGCTTTTATGCGCTAAGTTTAACTCTGTCCTTGTCATTCCCTCTACTCCTACCTGAAGGGAAGTCCTCGATGTGCACTAATAGAGGGATCTGATGTTTTCCCAGTGTGTGCTACTTAGAGGAAAAGGTCTTTGTTTTTATACAACAGAATTTCTTGCTTTCCCAAACCAGCGTATGGAATGTGTTGACAGTCTCTCATATTCCAACACACACATCTCTTGTGTGCTCTTTAGCAGGTTGGGAAGCATGGCTCAAGGTAAATATTTTATAATTACAGTTATACTTATTGTCTCCTTTTCTTGCTACAGATTACCTAAAGGTGTAAACTGTGTGGAAACTGAGAATTGTTTGGGAGAGCTCCTGCTCATGGAACTGGAAAAGCAAGGGAAGACATGGGCAACACAGAGTAGCTGGAGAGGATTTCAAGAAGGGAGAGATGTCTACACTACGGGGAGGCTGTATCACTGACTAAGAGACATACCTGTTCCAGCCATCCCTGCAGTCTCTGTCTTTCAGAAAGGCTTTTTGCGTGATGGTGGTGACAAAGGAAACAGAAAACACTGTGAAGCTGGCTGCAAACATTGGTGGGAAGCCCTTCTTCCCTGTTTCTACCTCTCAATCCACTGGGGAAGGAGACAGCCTCAAGGACCCACCTAGCCCATTAACCAAAACCAACTGTCAGAGGTCTCTGAGAACCCTATCATTTCTCAGCACACCACATGCCTTTAAACACCCAGAAGTGGTCAAAACCAAGCCTTTTCCCCCCCTCTCCTCAAACTCAGATAGAGAACTCTCCTCCTTTTTCTCTTTCTGTGTCCTGCAGGATTGGCTTGGAGGTGCTGACAAGACTAGATGCACAGTGTCACAACACCCTGCAGGCTTTCTGCCTGGGTTCTTCAGGGCTTGCAGCACAGTTAAATGTTATGATTACAATCTCTCCCTCAGCAAGGCCTTTTCCCACGCTTGCATCCTTAGGCAAAGCAGGGAAACTTTAAAACCGCATGGAAATCATTTGCTTTTCAGGGCAAAGGAGCCTAAGTGCTTTGTGAGCATTGAAGCCTCCTCTCCCAGAACAATGCCATTCATCCTACTGCTCCCTTGTGGTGCACCTCAGCTTTGTGGTGCCCTGCGAACTGTGGTGAACTGTGGCAAACTCACCCTTCCTTGGTAAAGTCACCCTTTTCTCTCTCCTAGCTGAGTAGAGGCAGCACTTTGCATCCCCAGGATCTTCATCCTAGTTGCCTGACTCTTCAGTCCATCCTAAGCATTCCAAAATACTCAAGCTCTCTATCTTCAAGGCTGGCAGAGACAGGGGAAGTCCTCCTCAGGTCTTACATTGTTTCCTCAGCCTACAACACCTCCTTGATTCCAGTGCAGGTGCCAGCGATGGTGGTAACAGACTGGGTGGCCCCTGCTGCCTACCTTGCTCTGTGATGCCTGGGACGATGCTGCATCTCGCCCATGTTCCAGCAGCTCCTGCTCTAGTTCATCCTGTTCCTCTGTGGGATCGAAGTTGTACATGGGCATGAGCTGGTGCCGGAGTTTCTCCAACCTGCCCACAGGAGGGAAGGGTTGGTTGAAAAACTCAGTAGACAGAAGGACAGATGTTCAGGCTGCCTCCCCCACCCCCTGGCGAGGTTCCCTGCAGGCTGCTTTCTCCTGCTGCACAGGGATTCTGCTCTTGTTGCTCCTGCTGGATAAGGCTCATGTCCTGTGCTGCAGGGATGAGGATAAGAACCTGCTACATGCAGCTGGCAGGAACGGAAGATACCCAGAGTGCAGTTACAGGGATTAATTTGCATCGCTAATCTATGTTGGCAGGCATTGCGCACAGAGGAATCGGGAATTTAAGTTCCTGCAGCCCTTACAAGATCAAGCTTTATGTGGTGGGACAAAAGCAAGGGTGGAATGCTGGCTCGGCATTTTGTGACTTCTCCCCTTGTCCCTCTGCCCATGAGAGCTAGTCCTGCCGTGTCACAGTGTCTGCCAGTAAAGTCTGCTGTTACCTCCAGTGGCATAAGAGCAGTACATTAACTCTAGAGTTGAAGTACATAAAATAACAATAAATAGGAAAAAGAGTCTGAAATGTGAGATTCACGCCTCTCGTGATGCAAGTTCCCAGCTTCTTTATACATTCATAACCTTCTCCTCTGTTTTAGTGCATCGCATCAATGAAGCTTGAAGAGTCTGCAGGCTCCCCATTCTCCTCAACCGTGTTTTCCTTCCCAAAGCTATGGAGGACCCTTTGAAGCTCTGGTGTTAGAAGCTAGGCCAATACCAGGAGTGCAGTGTCCCTACCCCTGCCTGATTGCCCACGCGCTTGTTCTCAGCCAGCCACCCTTTAACACTCTCCCCGTCTCCTTCCTAGCTCTGTCTGGATTTTGAAGCACCCTTTGGCCAACAACAGATGCTACTTACCTCTTCCTCTTCCTGATATACAAAACCTGAAGGAGAAAGAAAACCTCCATTACAACAGCCCTAGTAGGATGGGGAAGAGCTGAGGAGGTAAATCTTGGGCACAGTTAAAAGTTAATTTGGATGAACTGTCTTGTGGGGGCCCAGTGTTGACAAGGTTTAAATCAATGCAGCTGTTCCAGTTAATAGGTCTGATCAGAATCTGCTCTGTGTTCTTTTAACTGAACTTCCCTTGGGTATTAAAAATAACTACTGATACCATGCCTGACTTCCTCTAAGCCTGCTGAGCACACCGCTTGGATCAGACCTCAGGGAGGCTACAGGAATACTGGCACACTGGATAAAGGCCTTAAAAAGAAAGGGGCTTGGGGGACTATCAGTTCCCAGCAGCTCTGGGTGAGCTTTTAGTAGAATATAAATAATTCAACTCACATCAGTTCTAGAGCCCCTTTGCCACAGAGAAATAGTTAGCAGGGCTCTCTTACCATAGCTACAGCCAACCCAATCACAGTAATGATCCCAAAGGACAGCAGCATCGTGCTCACGCCGGGCCCAGGGCTGGACACATCTGGGATTTTGGTGCTGTTGAAACTGGTAGTCTCAGGGCTTGCAGTAGGTGTTTCTGGTGCAGTCACATCCAGGGTTGTCCCTGGGTCTGGCTTGGCCGTGGTGTTGTGGTACAATTCATGTATGGAGAGTGAGCTGTAACTCATCCTGCCAGCGCCTGGGAGCTCCTTTTACCAAGCTGTTGTCCTCACCCATCAGCTACAGAAGTAGAGAGCTGCCCTTCAAGTCAAGGACCCTCGTGTGAGACCTATCCTCTAGCATCATCACTGATGGTTTCTCTTCACAGGAACCACGCTGGTTTCTACCTAGGAAAGAAGAGCAAATGAACAGCGCAGAGCTCTTGGAGACAGACACAACCTTTTCCAAAGCTTCCCAGTTCACTAGGACAGTTTTTGAGAACAGCTCACCAATGGCTACTCAAGCAAAAGATTTTTCAGGAGTACTGAGAGTCCCTTAACTTGAAGTCAGTGAAATGCCCTCTGCTTGCTGCTTCAGCTTTGCCTCATTGCAGGCAGATCTGTGTGGGGACAACCTGAGAACCCTGGTCTTTGGTCTGCTCTGGGCTGAGCCAGGTGAGCTCTGTCAGCATTTTCCTGCTTCTAAGTTTTAAAAAGTCACATGGGAAGTTCATCAGTGGAAACACGTTTGATAAATGGCCCTCAGCCTTGAGGCAGCCAGGGTGTTCTCTATGGAATCCAAAGCAGGACTTCCCTGTTGTGGTGGGGACTGGTGACTGGTAAGTCACCGCAGTATCCACCGCCCCCCTGCCCTGCGTTCCATGCCCTCTGAACGGCAGCTCCCTTCAAGCAGTGGGTTGCACAGGTCTCCCAGCTGGTGCTAAAGACACTATTTCTCAAGTCCCCCCATGAAAGCACCCACTCAAGCTTAGTCACGGCCTGCTAATTATCAATATTATTTTAAAAGGAGTCCAATTTTAGAATGGAGTTGTGAAATCAGATAGATCTATTCATGCTGAAAACATGAATGGCTTTAATTGCTTCGTGCTTCTGTTGTGCAAACGGGAGTTGCAAAACACCATGGGATGATCCTATGGGAAGTACTTGCACAACTTTGTTTATAAAGTGACTGTATAGAATGCGAGCTCAGCAATCGCTTCTGTGACAATGCAGCTACCTTGAGACCAGAGCATTGCCGACCCCAAAAACTACTGTCACAGCCCTCAGGGAGTTTCTCTGCAGCTCCCAGACTGACATATCTGGCCTGGAATGCAGCTGGGATGCAGGGGTTAATGGGTTCTGAATAGAAAAAGATGTGCCTGCATAGAGAAATGAGCCATTGTTCTGCTCTCTGTTCTATTCTAGGCACAACTCTTGTTACTGGGATGCCTTCCTGCTGTCCATAAGTGCATTGAGCAGAGTGATTAACATCTGGCACTAATGACTGAAGCAGAGAAATCACACCAGGCTGCTCTGTGGTCAGTCAGCAGCTCCACCAGCCAGCTCAACTTGAACAGCACTTGTCCTGCATCTCCCCAAGCAGGTAAACCCTCATCACCCATGCAGGAACTGTCTGACAGCTCCCTGCAAACAACCTTGGGGAACAGGAGTCGCTGAGGGATTCTGAAGTGCCTGGGAGACTGTGGGAGCTTTCAAACTCCCGCGAGTTTCTCAAGCAACGTGAAGATGGTGCTGCTTGTCTGGGCCCATCTAACATCACGCCAAGACACGAGTTCATTGCAGCTGGAAGGGAGTATCCTTTGCTGACCACCAATGCCTGTGTGCCTGGTTCAAACTGGGTGGCAGTGGGATTTCCCTGGCCATCGCTGACCACAGCGGAGTTCCACGGGGAGTGGATAGTCAGGCACAGAGATGGCAAATCTGAAATCCAAGTGCCCCAACAGCAGCAGCAGTTACAGCCCAGCAGACAACGTGAGGGAATGTTGAGCAGGTACTGGGCAGAACGAGCAGCTGCTCAGGGAGAATCACTGATCTGTGCTATTCAAGGAAACTCTCCGTGATGATAAATCACGTTTTAAAAAAAGCCACTGCCAAGGAAACATAAAGTGGAAAAAAAAAAGTTAAGTGAAAGGAGGGAAGCAGGCCCAAGGGCTTTACAAAGCATGGCTCTAGATCTCAAACAGCTTCCAAACTTTGGAAGCAAAATGGGTCAGGCCTTCATCTCAATGCAGCGTCAGTTCTGGAAAACCACTGGAACTTGGATGCTGAAGCTGAGACCAAACATTTGGGTAACAGCCCTTTTGTATGGGCCAGACGCTGTGCTGCTGTGCACTGCTTCTCTGCAAAGAGTCAGGCTGGATGCAAACTATCCAGCTGAAAATATGGTCAGATGGGGATGGGGGCTTTTGTTCGTGCTGTCAAGGTCCCGTCTGGGCTGCAGGATTGCGCTAAGCCCAGAGACCTCACTCTGAAAGCGGTCCTGCATGAAAGGTTTCTGACATGGCTCAGACGTCCAGGTCCAGATGAGAGGATTTCTGTTCCTAAGCCCCTTCTGGTCCAGGTTGCAGAGGGCCCAATGAGGAGCCTGAGTACCAGCGTGCCCAGGGCCTTCTGCTCACAACAGCAGACCTGGGGGTGGATGATCTTTCCCACCTTTCCCAGTTGTCATCCCGGTGCTGGAGGTTTGATCTGCAGGCTGGGCACGCTCCAGGTCTCTGATGGCTGCTCTGGGGACAGGGATAGCTACTACCTATCGCTGGCAGGTTCCAGCATAGTCCATGCACAAACATTAGAGGAACCAGATCCTCGGCTGCTGTGAGCTGGCATTCATCCATTGCCTGCGCCAACAGAGCTGCTCTTACAGCCAGGACTGCTCTGTGCTGGGCTCTGCTGGTTTGGGAATGAGGAGAACACGTTTGTTTCTCTCCTAAGCCAGCATTTCCCAACTGGTCTGACAGGTGCTGGGCTGGCCAGCACCTTCGAGCTGCAGAACATCGTGCCAGGCACCAGCTGGAGGCCACTGGGTTCTCTCAGTCTCAGTTCTAATCCCTCTGTGCTGCCGGTTCCTCTCGGGCACGGTGGGAATAGAAGGTTGTGTCTCGGGGACGAAGGTGGGTCGCGGGGTCTCTGGGTGAAGAAGGCAAACAATAACTGCTATTTCCCCTGCACGAATGAACCATCTCTGGCCACCCAGCAACGCCAGCGGCACCGGGCGCCACCGGCTACGGGGTGTAGCTCCCAGGCCTCCTCTTCCCTGCTGGAGGGTTGTGCTGGAGCCCTGAAACGGGGGGAACCCTGAAACTGGGAGCCCTGAAACGGGGGGAGCCCTGAAACGGGGGAAGCCCTGAAACAGGGAGCCCTGAAACAGGGGGAGCCCTAAAACAGGGATGAGGAGCATGAGGAGCCCCGACCGCCTGTGCCCGCCGTCCCGGCTCCCGCTGGCGGAGCCTCCCGTGTCCCACCCGAGCCAGGGGCCTGCGGGGCGGGACGGGGAGGGAACCGGGCACCGTGCGGGGCGGGATGGGGAGGGAACCGGGCACAGGGTAGCATGAGAAGGGGGACGGGCATCGCGTGGGACGGGGATGGAGCCGGGCACGGTGTGGGACGGGGATGGGGACGGGGACAGCGATGGAGCAGGGGATGGAGAAGGGTGCGATGAGGGATGGGGCCGGGGATGGAGCCGGGCACCGTGCGGTGTGGGGATGGGATGGGGCCGGGGCCGGCTCTGAGCGCGGCCGCACTCACCGCGCTCCGCGGAGGCTGCGCTGCCCCGGGCGGCGCGCGCCGCCTGCCCGCCCCCCGCGCGCCTCGCGATTGGGCGGCAAGGGGTGAGCCCGGCCCCGCCGGCACCACGCGACCCTGAGCGAGCCTCTCGGACCCTTCCCGAGCTCCCGCGCCCCCTCGGGAACCCCTCAGACCCTTCCCGAGCTCCCGCGCCCCTTCGGGAACCCCTCAGACCCTTCCCGAGCTCCCGCGCCCCTTCGGGAACCCCTCAGACCCTTCCCGAGCTCTCACACGCCCTCAGGAACGCCTCAGACGCTTCTCAAGCTCCCACGCCCCTTCTCAAGCCCCTCAGACCCCTCGCACCTGTTCCCAAGCCCCTTCCTGAGCCCCAGACCCTTCCCAAGCTCCCACACCCCTTCGGGAACCCCTCAGACCCTTCCCAAGCTCCCGAGCCCCTTAGACCTTTCCCAAACCCCTTAGAGCCCTCACACCAGTTCCGAAGCCCCTTCCCAAGCCCCTCAGATCCCCTCACACCGGTTTCCAAACCCCTTCCCAAGATCCTACACCCATTCCCCAGCCCCTCAGACCTCACACCGGTTCCCACACCCCTTCCCGAGCCCGTTACGCCCCTTCTCAAGCTCCCATATCCCTTCCCGAGCCCCTCAGATCCCTCGTATCCCTTCTCAGATCTCTTCCCGAGCCCTCACGTCAGTTCCCAAGCCGCTCACATCCCTGAGAGCGAGACGGGGAGCGTGGGGCAGGGCCCAGGAGCCTTTGGACGGCCACCAGCGCACGTGTTGGGCTGCAGTGAGTGGGGGACTGGGGGCTGAATGGGCCAAACCACACAGCTGCAGGGGAAAAAGTCTGTTCCCAAGCTGTCTGCAAGCAAATATTTGCACCAAGAAGTAGCATTCAGGGATAAGGATGAGAAGGAAGGGTTTGAAGCTGAAAGAGGGGGAGATTGAGATGAGACCTTAGGCAGAAATGTTTTGCTGTGAGGGTGAGGAGGCCCTGGCCCAGGCTGCCCAGAGCAGGGGTGGCTGCCCCATCCCTGGAGGGGTTCAAGGCCAGGCTGGATGGGGCTTGGAGCCCCTGATCCAGGGGGAGGTGTCCCTGCCCATGGCAGGGGTGGGACTGGATGGGCTTTGAGGTCCTTTCCGACCCAAACCAGTCTGTGATTCTCTGACTGTTCTTTGGCAGGGACCTGGCGTCAGTAGCTGGCCTTTATAAATAATGGCAGTAGTGGCAGCTTTGTGCCAGTCATGGCTAATTGAAGTCTTATCTGTCTCCCTAACAGCACTAATGGGTAGTGATTTATTCCTTTAGTGTTCCTCTTGTGTCAGTAGCTCCAAAACAGGGCCTAGGTGTGGGGAGCTGCTCTGGTGAGGGCTGTAGCTGTTGGTCTGGGTCCTGCTGGCTGCTCAGCAGAGCTATTTAGTTGTTTGTGTGCTGGTTTTCTGGAGGAATTGCAGGAGGGGAGGCTGTGGCCTTTCCGAGACAGCGATGATAAGCAACACTCAGGAGAGGAATGGGAGTGGGCGCTCAGGGAAACCCACAGTGCCTCCAGGGACTGTGAGTCAGAACTGGAGGGTGGCCCTCATTTCTGATGGATCACAGCAGGAAAGTAGGTTGTTGTTCTGTTTGTCTCACACAGTTCCAAGTGTGGTGCACAGCAGCTGTTTGGTAAAGTTTCATCTCCTTTGTCTCCTGCAGTAATCTCATTTGTTTTTCTTCTCTCTCTGACTGGTTCTGCCAGAGGCAGACTTCCTGCTGGCAGGTTTTGCCTTTTCTGGCCATTGCCTGTTTCAAGTATTTCTCTTCCCCCTAGATGTTCCTTGTGAGATTTTTGCCTTCTTATAGTCTTAGCAGCTGAGGCCTTGTTCTGCAGCTCCCTCTCTGCCCTCTGGGGATGGTGACGGTGTGGAAAACCCTTGACCCATGGCTTCAAGGTCTTCTGCGAGCACGCCTGCTAACCTGGGACTTGTGGTTTATGAACAAAGAGAGGGATAAAAGAAAGAATCTAGGAGAGACTGAAGGTCTTCCTGCACAGGGCGTGTTTGTGGCTTGCTGGGAACAAGGACAGTCAGAAATGTTGTACCTGTGTGTAGACACGGTCCCTTCTGCCCTGCCATGGGCACAGGCTGGGCTCGTAGCAGCTCTGGCCTGTGGAGATGGGCAGCTCTGCAAAGAAGTGCATTGCAGCGGCAGAGCTCCTTAGCTGTCACCCGAGGCTCTTCTTGGGATAATCCTTTGCTCCTCTTGGGGTGTGAGTAATTGGGATTGTACCTATGGGCTGGGATTAGGGCAAGCAGTTTACATTCTGTCAGAGGGGAACCTGTGGTTTCCTAGCCTGAGAGATTCAGGCTGTATTCTTGCCTCCTTTTCTAGGCTTGAAGAGCTGCAAGCGTGTTCTGCTTTCATGTTGCCCTGAGGGAGAATCCACAGACTATGGTCAAGCTGGTGCTCGTCCACAGTGGCTTGTGGTAGCACCAAGTGTACTGCGAGTCTCAGCATGGACCAGATCAGCTGATGGCATCAAGGAACACATGTGGAAGCCAGGAACTGACTTCGCAACAATGAGAAGCCTCACCCGCCCACTGCTCAGGAGGCTATTAGGTCTCTCATCTAAATGTGTGATGGGGAGATTGAATCAAACTAAAGGTCCTGTCCTCAGTCCCAAGCAGTCACCTCTGAGGCAGAGCTGCAGTGCAAGACCAAGGCCTGTGACTGCCACCGATGTGGCCAACTACTGGCAGACGATGTTTGAGACAAATGGGGTCCCTGAAGCACGAGAATCCAGTGAATATATTGTGTCATTTGTCCTGGGAGCCAAAACAGTTAAGTAATAGGAAAACAGTAAGGTCTGTATGTTTTTTTCACTTTGTTGCTTTGGTTGAATCTCTTACCTTTCTTTTTATCTCACAGTAGAACACCTTTTCCCTGCCTTAGATGGCAGAGAGGGTGAGGCATAGTTTATTAATGCCAGTAGCACACCTGAGGTCTGTCAAATGCCTTCTTATGCTGTGACTGAAATGTAACCCATGACACGTGCACCCACGCTGTACCCTACCTTGCTTGGTGGAATGGTTCTTAGTTTTACCTGCTCTTCTGAGCCCTTTCTTTCTTCTGAGCTACTTTTCAGTAGCAGAAGAACAGGTTTGTGTTTCAACATGCAAATGGGTTCTCCTAATCATTTGTGGTTTCCAACAGTCCAGACATATATTTTTGTCACTGAGCTGTGTCTCTCTGGAGGATGCCCTCAGGAGGCGCAGAGGACACTCAAGTGGCACAAGTGTGCAGGTTTTAAAGTGATCTCCTCTTCAGTTTCAGAGCTTGAACTCCGAAAGCTTCCACACTCCTCTTACAACAGTGCAGCAGGAGCAGATCCAGCAGCTGAGCAGCAAGCGACTGGAAAGGTAGGAGCATCCTCTTATAGTAGTTCATTTGGAGGGTTTTCCTTCAGTCGTGGTGCAGCCAGAATGGTAGCAGAGAGAAGGCAGAAGGCCGTTAGGAGCTGAGGTGTCAAGTGACGGTGCTGCATCAGCTTCTCATGCTGACTCAGGTGATGGGAATTTGCTGTTGTCAGGTAGCAAATCATCTGTGTGGGAGCATAGGGCGTTTAAGGGATGCTGTAGAGGAGCAGGAAACTGGCAATACTGACTCTGAGCTGGATACATTGTTCTTAAGCCTCCGTTAAATTGTCCTGCTGCTCTTAGGTCATCTGCCGGATCCCCAGGGCCCTTTCTGCAAGGCCTCCTTCCAGCTGTTGGCCCCCAGCCTGTACTGGTGCATGGCATTATTCCTCCCCAGAGGAGACATTCTCAAAACCCCTAGGAAAGTCAAGATAAACAGTATGGATTACTGTCTCCTCATGCACTGAGCTAGTCTTTGTGTCATAGGTGGCTATCGGGTGGATCAGGAATGATTTTGTGAACCCATGCTGACTGCTCCCAGTCACCTTCCTTAGTAGATCTGGAAAGAATCTCTGACTATTTGTTCTACCGTTTTCTGCAGTATTGAAGTGAGGCTGACTGGGCTGTAGTTCCCTGGGCCCAATGCTCGACAATAAACTCTTCTGTGAGAATGGAGCTTCCACAGCTGCCTCAGAGTGGATATACACATGGCACATGTAGCTGAGAGTCTTAGGGGTGTCTAAAAGTGCTCATCCTCAAAAGGGTTATGTGGTTAGTAGCGAGGTGGGCACAGTATTGAGAGCTTTTCTGTATTATGGAGCGTGGTCCTAAAGTGTTCCCACTTGCTTTTTCCTGCCACAGAATGCCAGTGCAGTATGTGCTTGGTGAGTGGGACTTCCAGGACCTGACTCTGAAGATGAGACCTCCAGTGTTTATTCCTCGGCCTGAAACAGAGGTATGAATGTGGGGAACGAGGCTGGGATGGGCTCAAATCTGAATTGCATACATGATAAAACCATGCACTGGGCTCTCTGTAAGCAAGGTGTCTGTAAGTAGGGGCCTGTGCTGTAAAAGGAATACAGAGGCTCATTCAGACAGAACATTCCCTGCTGACAATGCCAGAAGATGCTGAGAACTGAGTGAGCTTTGGAAATGGGAAGACCACCTTTGCCTTTTCTGGGGAAGGGATACTATTGGGAATGTATGAAGAAACCAGCAGCTTGCTAAAGAGAGGGTGCACTCTGCAGAACCCTTCATCTGACACCTTTTATTACTCAGAGTTAAAAGGCAAAGACAGACTGTGCTTATGTTTTGTCGTTTGAAGAAGAGAGTGCTACTGAAATCCAGACAACTCAGTGGGAATCGGCACAACTGCCACTTAAACAACCTCTCGTCTCAGTTTATAAAGAACATTCAGAACCAGAGTCTTGGTTTGATGTTGGTCATTAGCAGCATCACATTGAGAGCCTGCTGGGCTCCAAATCCTAGTGATGACACTTGTGTCCAGTGAAGGTGTGAGCTCTCTTGTGTCTGGATTGGATCACTGTGGTGATTTAGTTTGGAGATAGGGCTCTAAGGAGTGGTTGTGTCAGTTGGAGCCCAAATGGTTAGCTTTTTTATTGTCAACAGTATTTCTGCTCCAGTTGATTCAAGAGATTATTTCCAGCCTCTAACTCCCCATTAATTCGTGATGCAACGTGAGCATTAAAACCAGGGAGAAATTACATGTTCTGCAAGTCAAAACATCTGCTGGCAAGGCTTCGTCTGGTGCTATGCTCTATCTCCCCAAGCAGTGCCAGGCTTCAAACAAAGGCCTGTTGTGTGGAGTGGCAGCCAGGGTGGCTAATGCCCGAGAACGCTGCTAATTGCGCCCGCATGTGTGATTTTGGGAAAAGCTTCTCCACTGGCCCAAACCGAGATGCAGAGCTGTGTTTGAAACCACTTAACATACCCTGGCTCAAAAATGTAGCATAAACAACTGAACACAAACCCTGTCTCTGTGGGAAAGCAGTGTTTGATGTGTCACGATACTTACTGCAAAGGCATGGGGTTTGGCATCAGAAATCTGTGATGATAGCTCAGGAATGGAGCTCTGTTGGCAACTGAGAGTTTTCTTGTGACACGATGCTGGGGGATGACTTGGACAGGAAGAGTGTAGTGACAAGATTCAGCTATTCAGCAGCACCTGGCAGGACATTGCTTCAGGCACCTGCTGCTTCCAGGAACATGCACGGTGCGTAACCTGTTGCACAAAGTGAGCTGGTGTCTAGATGCTTTCTTTCTGCCCAGAAGTAAAGGCTAGTCATTTCTGACTCCAACCTCTGTGTGTGTGTTTGCCTATGTTTTGTTTCATGGGAGTGGTTTTTCCAGACCCCACTGGACTTCAAAACTGCAGTGGAACTATATCCTCTCAAAAATATTGAATTTAGTTGCATCTGTTGCTTTCTTTCTGTTTAGGATTTCTCTGCAGCATTCTTAAAACCAATAGTGCTGAAACTTTTCACCAAATAATATCTGTAAATAATCCTTGTTCTTTAGGAAGCAGTTTATTATCAGCATTGATATCCCAGGCTCAAGTTGCTTATCTGTGAGTGTACACGCAAACCATGTGGTGTATCTCATCCTTGGCAGTTTAAATGTAACTCCCTAAATTGACTTCTAGGTACAGATACACAATCTGCTTCCTAGTTTTATTTATGTATTCTCTACAAATGCTCCTACTTGTCGAGAAGAAGAGCTGGCTTTATCATGCACTTTTTATTCTCTGGTTGCCACGGAAGGGTTCCAGCTCTTGTTCCCAGACTCACTGGTAAGGGTATGAAAGCAAAGCACAGTGTGACATAAACCACCAGCATTGTTTCAGTCCTGGGGACAGAGACACACATGCAAAGAGAGAAAAGCTCAGTTTTCTGCTTCAGTTTTGCCCTGTGTGAAATTTGCTCTTTTGTAGTCTGTTTTCCTCTCTGGTAGCTGAGCCCTCTCCCATTTGCTCCCTCCGGGAATATTTTTTTCAGCACATGTGGCTTCGTTCTTCTGTTCCATGGGAAGCGGGGTTGGGTGGGACAGGCAGCCATAATTCAGCAACTAGCAGGTCTGAGAGTGGGATAACAAAGGGGATGCACCCAGTCATAGCTCCTTGGTGTCTGGGGATGGTAGATATGGACATATTGTGTGGGAGGAGGGTTTTCTTAAGTAGTCCTGAATTTCACCTTCCTCCAGTCACCTGGCCCTCGGGGAGCAAAGCTTTGGACTCCCAGCTGCAAGCACTGGGTGGCTTGCAAGGGCCTGTGGAACCACTATGTTACCGTTGCAGCAGCCTTGTGGATCAGAGGGAGAGCAGGACAAAGAGAAGGAGAACTCAGCTAATCTTGGATACATAATTCCTAGTTTGTTTTTTTTTTGTACAGGCAGATATGGGCTAAATGAAGCCTCCCCATCTCATCATTAACGAGAGGTTGGTTGGTCCAGCACATCTCCAAAAGTAGTGTGGGGTATGCGGCTTACTTGTCTGTTACCCCTAGAGGGCACTCCAGGCTTAGGCTCGCCTGCTCATGATGGGTCTGTTTCTTACTAATTGTTTTAGGAATTCGGGTGTTTTCTGCTCCTCTGCTTTCAGGTGCTGTGTTTGAAAGCAAATGAAGGCTTATATGTCCAGTGTAAACAGAAATGGTCATATTTTATCCCTTGCAACTACTGTGTGAGTAGAGTCAGGTTCTTGGAGTCTGACTTTTTGTTTCTGCTGGAGGAAAGCTGCTGGGAGGAGAGCTCCAGCTCTGCTTGGGAGGATTGTCACCAGTCCCGCCATCCTCTCAGACCACCCAGGGGTCCCCTGGTGACACCTCCTTGACCTGTTGGGACCTCAGCACAAGCTCAGCCCCTGCGTATGTGTTTTCTGTCTTGGCTGTGTCATGAGAACAGTGTGTTGCCCTGTAAGGCAGGGACACCGTAGAGTGAGGATGTGGTTTTAGCCTAGGAGACATCTTAGGGAAAGAGATTCCACGTCTGTGCCACGCTGAGCACTTTTTAATAGTCATGCAGAAAAGATCCTGGCTGCAAACTCCTGTGAGAGGTCATATAAAAACCAGAAGGAAGACTTAGTGGGTCAGGTGTTATTGGTCTGCCTAGTTCAATACTCTCTATCTGATCAGGGCTCATAGCAGATGGGGGTCAAAATTAAAAGGGAAAAGATTGATATGGAAGGATCCTCCCTTTTGACAGCCAGCAGTTAGGGGCTGCTCTTAGCCAGAGTGGGATTTGGGGCCATTCTGCTTCATAATCACTAATGGATGTGTCCTCCATTCATTTATTTAATCCTTTTTTTGATCTTGACTGTGTCTGGTGTCCATGACCTCATCTGACAGTGAGTCCTTCTAATTCTGTATTGTAAGTGGGGAAAAAGTATTTTCTTTGCTTCCGGATTTAACAAGTAATTCTTTACTTCTTACTGCGTAACACACAAACTGCTCATGCTCTCTACAGCATTTGTAATTTTCAGTCCTGTCACTGTCTAATTGATCCTTATCCCACTGGTGATTTTTAAGCTTTTGTTTCCCAAGCTGGACTGTTTCTTTCTCAGAATAACATGCTTAACACACAGGACCCACTGCTGTTTGCTCGTGTAACGACGCTTATTGTGCTGGGGTGTTTTGCAAAAGCTTTTTAGGCAAAGGTTTGCTCAGAGAAACCTTTCATGAAGTTTAACCTTACTTCTAGCTAAACATAATCATTAACCTTTGAAGATGGTCAGGCACAAAAGGAAGGGAGGATTTCTGCTTCCCGGCTTGTATATGCAAATACACAGACTGCAAGGTGAGGCCTTTCTCCAGCGCTTTACGTCAGAGTAATGTATGCATTTTCTATTTCAATCAGGGCTAAAAGGAAGGTTCTGATGCAGAATGGCCTTTCCTTTCCCTAATTTCATTGCCACAGAGTTTCTTTTTGGCAAGGCCACAAGGTCACGCTGCCTGGTGGAGTACCGCCATGGGTCTGGAGTCCCAAGATTGGCTGGTTTTCTCATGGTTTTGCCTCTGAACGATTGTCTCTTAAAGGGAGGCAGACAGGCTGCTTCTCCTTTCTGCATCACTGGCTTCCCAGTATGGGAAATGAAAAGGATGATGGTGCCCTATCTTGGGGTCCTTTTTTGGAATATATAAAGACCCATGTGAAGTTTCTTGAACATAAACGCAGTAGGGTGTTATTTAATGGATGACAAGTTAACTGCTTTCTGTCAAAACGTAGCTGTAAACAAATGTGCTGAAGTTGGAGCATTGCTGTTGTGGCCTCACCTAGATCAGATTTTGCCCATATCATAGGTAAGATTTTATCAGTAGCTTGGGGGAAAACAAGCTTTTGTGAAAGCAGGCTGTGCCGCAGGGGCTGGGGAATGGGAATTAGGAAGGGAGCCTGTTGCTGCTGCAGAGCAAATAGGATTGCCCTCAGACCTAGGCACAAGTGTTTAACAGGATCATACGTGCAGGGACAAATAATGCAGCCTGTGCCTTGTGGCTGAGGGGCTTCCCCTGCCAGAAGAATTTGGAGAAAGATTTTGGGGCTCTTCTGGATGTTGGCTGACAATGAGCACATGTTGTCAGAGGGCTGTCAGCAGGCTAAAGCGATCCTTCCGTGTGTTAACAGGGGATCACCAAGTACAAGTCTCAGGATTAAATAATCTGCATACTGCAGTAGTGGAATAGTTGCAAAAGTATTGTTGCTTTGTGCAACTCCATTTCCTCTTTTCTACCGCAGTCCCTGGCAGGAGAGCCCTGGAGACAAGTGCCATAGCCTGCCTGCTCTCCTAACCCTGGGCTGGCCTGGTATGGAAAGAGGGCACGTGGCAGTGATCTTCTGTGGCCATTGCCATGGAGTTAGGTTTCCAACTTGGCTTCCTGGTGTTTTGTCATGTGCTGATTGGCAGCCAAGAGGACAAACAGGAGAGGGGGAGTGATTTGGTTAATATCAGATTGGGCTCAATGGAAAGGCCTGGATTCTGAGAACAGAAGTTTCTGGAAAGCACACAAATAAGTAAAACATTCCCAGGAATGTGCAAAAGCAGAGAGAAGGTGACTCAGGTTTTCAGGTATCTTCTGCTTTCCTCATCCTGTTTGCTAGCTTGGGAAGTTAGAGCCTCTTGCTGCTCAGGCTTGTGCCTCTGGAACTTTGTATTCCCTGCTTTCCCCAAAGCATGCAGGGCATGAAAAAAAAGGGGTGTTTCTAGGGAACACATTGTGTGTTTGTGACCTTCACCCTTGCCTTTCCCATTTGTCTCCTCTTGGTGGTCTTAGCCTTGTCCTTTTAATCACAGAGCCTTCGCTGCTGTTGGACTGTAGCCCATGATTGCATCGCCTCTGAACTTCCACACAGCCCTATAGCCACCGTTGAGCAGTGAGAATCTCTGCTGTTTCCTCCCAGCTCTCTTGGTGCTGAAAGCTGCCTGACCCTGCTGCTTGGAGCCGTGCAGCTGCGGAGCTTGTGGTTTGGGTGCTGGCAGACGCTGGCCTCGCGCTTGGTTTGTGCAGCTGCAGTTCCAAGAAATACAGTGAACTAGAGACCTGGCCACAGAGAGGGGGAGGTAATACCAAGAACCTGCCAGAACACGCGTGTGTGCTGGGGAACCAGAGCTGTGGGTGGAAGGGTGAAGCAGAGGCGCATGGGAAGCTGGAGGTGTTCGCGAAAGTTTGCATTTATTTTGCTGAACAGAGAAGATGGGGGAAAAAAAAATAAATGACAGCGTAAACTTCGGGTGAATTTGGCAGTGAAGCAAGACTTCCTGGAATCGCAAGGTGACAGCAGGCTGCGAGTGGCTCAGCCAAGAGTCAAAAGCTTGAGAACCTCTGGGTGCTGGAGATCAAGTAGGACGAGAAACAAATATTTGTGTCCCCTGTGTATGGAACTGCAGGGAATAGGTCTTGTAGTCTTTGAAAGCTCTTCCATTGCTAGTCAGGACCAGATATCCTTCCCCCAGTAAGAATGTCCTATGTTTTTCCCTGCAGATGTTTAAATTCACTTTTGGCAAAGACATGGAGGGTCTAGATGCTGCCACTTTCTCTCCGCTCCATTTTGTGCTAAGCAACAGAATGTAGGTCCCTGAAAACCCATCACTTGATTCCTGCATCACTTGTAGCCCAGTGCTATGTAAAACCTTTCCAGCTACTTTGCTTTGTGCCTAGCTCATCACCTTCAGGAATGTGCAGGTTTGACGTGGTTGGTGCTCTTGACATCATCTTGAGTGTTTATTTGTGCAAAATCCTGTAAAATGGGGGACATGCAGTTGAGTCCACAATCTGAGATCCACACAGGGAGTTGTTCATTTGGGTCATTCAGTAATTCATTGCCTTTGCTTTCCATCTGCAGGTTGGATTATTGGTTTAGGTGCTGTTAGGAGCAGTGCCTCTGCCTCCAGATGACTTACCCTACTGGAAAAAGTGTGGAAATCTTAGATTTTGATGCTTACGAATTCCAAAAGCTGGGATTAGGGAGTAAATAAAATGGTGTTGCAGCAGATAATGTGCTACAGCTGTTTGGTTATTGTTTTTCCCAACAGTGCTAGAAGATTTCAGAGGGTCTGTGGGAAATGGTATCCTGAGGATTTGGTTACAAATCAAAGTACCCCATGGGAAAGATTGAGCTGAAGTGACTTCTGGCATGTTGCTTCCATTGCTGCCATCTGTATTTTAAAAACTAGGAACAAAATTACATTTCATTGGGATCCAGAATCAAGAAATTTAAACTCCAGTCCTCACAGCACAAAAGTATGTGTCAAAACAGCTCCCTTAGAAGTTTGGGTTTTTGTTTGTTTTTGCTTTGTTAGGATCTTGTCTCTTTAGTTGTGGAGGAAGAATCTCAGAAGCATGAGAAGAATTCGGGCCTCTGCTTCCCAGTTCATGCCCCTCATCCTGTGATCCTGGAGGTTGGCTGTGGCTCTGGGGCAATCGCTCTGAGTCTGTTGAGCAAACTGCCACAGGTAAGCTCTTCTGAGTGCTCGTGGCACTATAGAAGCCTGTGTTACAGGTTTGTCTCGCTCTTGTAGTCTTCATGGAGACTTCACAAACCAACTGATTTGCTTTGGTGGGACTCGAGCAGCTAAAGTCCCTCACAGTCAGGCCTTGGGAGTTCATGGTATGTAGAAGGGGGCTATTTAGAGGAATCACTCTCCCCAGCTGTCTGCAGGAGTAGCAGAGATAGTCAGAATGAAAGAAGCGAATGTGGTGCTCATTCTTCAGCTGCCACAGCTCACTATTAATCACCTTGGCTTGAAGCAGGGGTGGGTGTTGGTTTAAGCCAATACCTGGGCTGTGGACAGGGGGGACAGAGGCATCGGCACACACTGTGTTGGTCAAATTAGTGGGGCAGTCATCTCTCAAAATCACCTTGTTGTGAATCAAAAGACCTTGTCTCTAGGAGACTGAAAACTAAATGAATACAGGAAAGGGGTTACCACAGGAGTCTCAGTACTTGGGATCAATGTGACAAGTGTATGTCACACTGCCACAACTGCCAAACCACTGGTTTTGAAGTCTTTTGTTTCCTAATAACAACCCATAACTGTTGAATAGAGTGAAAAGAGCAGGAAGGGGTCTGAGATCTGGGTGACCAAAGCCCTTCTTGCCACTGATTGTTATGGCATGTAACATACTTGCTGAGATACTGGTGGTAAACAGAAAGAGAAATAAATCCAGGATCTCACCTCGTGTGTTTAAGGGAAAAGTATTCTCCTTTTCTCAGAATTGCAGACCTTCTAGTTCTTTCTCGTGAACGAGAATTGTTGTGGCCAGCCCCTTCTCTTGTAGAAGTGTAAGATGTGGTGTGTAAGAATTAGAGGTTGATGCCTGTGTGCCTCACAGTGACCTGATAAGGTTAATACTTGAGCTTTATGACTTCAGAGTGTAATTACTCTGATTTCCTGAGCATACTTCATGTTCCTTTCCTTGCCTGTTAAGTTAAAGAGCTGTGTCTGTCTGTCCCTGTAACTGTCCTGTCCCGGCTGACTAACACGAACTGCTGGGCCTAGAGAAGTAAGGAGCTATGACCGATTAGAGTCTCTGGTAGCCACACTGACAGTAAAGTGGAGCTTACACTCTGTGTGGCCTCTTTACTGTTTGAGGCAGAATCTGGCACTAGGGTACTGAGAAAACAACTTCTCACTTTGGGGTTCAGCTGTGTCCTTCACCTTAAGGGCCAGCTTCGTGTGTAGGTGCCAGTCTCAGGCTGTGAAATCAGGAATTGTGGCTGATTACACTGACATGTCCAAGTGCAAAGTAGTTTCTCTGAGCATGCTTTCTCTGTGTAAATGCTAACCAACATCTGTGTTTAAAAGACATTAAGCAAAACAAAACTGAGTCAGGCCTTTGCCTGCGGTTTTCTCAAGGTGGAATGGAAAGTCAAGCAGTGTTATGTGTTGTCCTGTCTCTGTGTTATGCTGAAGGACTCTCACATACTTGACATGCAGACAAGTGCGCACGGTCAGTACATGTAGTGAATGCAGTGTGAGGGCTGTGGTGGAGTAACGAGGGGAAGGGTGCCTGCATAACACAGAAAATAACAGAACCTCTGTCCAAGAGGGGGATATTCTGCCTGTGTTAGAGAGGAGAAGCTGAGCACATGAGCCTCGTGCTGCTAGGAGCTATGAGAGTACTGGGTGATGCGAGTCTGTGTGACTCCGTTGTTGTCAGCTGAGTTGGTTCAGTCAGAAGCCGGCCTATTTTGGAAGGCTGCTGGCAGTGTTGCAGAGTGCCTTCTGTCACATTAGTGGCCTTGCTAAAAGTGACTTGTGATCCCATCAGTGCCCTGAGATGCATTCTTCGTGAACTATTCCTTTCAGGAGCCAAGAGTGAACAGTGCATTGTCAGTTCTTATCTTGTATGTCCCTTTTGGCTGAGCATGGCTACTCAGGAACCTTGGTTTTGCAATACTCGTGTGTCATTGTTGTTTCTGTCCCAGAGCCGGGTGATCGCCGTGGATAAAGAGAAGGCTGCTGTGGACCTCACCAGGGAGAACGCACATAGGTACAAGCCCACATATTAGCTATTTTTTTGTAAATTGTTGTTTGAAAAAGCCCTCAGTATTTGGACATGTGGTTCATGTTTATTGTCACTGCAAACCAGGGAAGGTTCCCCTGTTTCCCTGGGTTCAGCTCCTAAAGGGTCTAAGAATTCAGAAAAGAAATGCATATATTGTTCAGTGTATTTTTTTCCTTTGACTTGTGAACGTGCTTTGGAAAGACAGCAGCCTAAATAAAACAATAGTACTTAAATGCTTTCTGTCCTTCAAGGGTTTTCGAAGTGTTTCCTGGTAACTGCTCTTGTCACTTTCTGTGAACCTGGGGAGCTTGAGGCAGCAGGTAGTGAGGACTTACGTGTCACTGAAGAGATTAAGGACAAGTGTAGCCCCAACCTTTCTCTCTCTAGCTCTCTGTGTTATTGCTGCTGTGCTTCTTTCTGTCATTGCCACTGTAGATCTAAGCTTGCACTCTCGGGTAGCACCTTCACTCTGATGTGCGAGGGTGTTGTCCCTCAGCATCCTCCCTGCAGCCTTGGGCTTGGGGAGAAGGGTGCTGCTGTTTGCACAACAAACACAGGGGGTGGGGAGCAGACATTTCTTCTGGATGTCAGTGTCAAACCAAGTTCTGTTGCAGTTTTTCATGGCTATAATAAAAGCAGGCCAGATCTTTGTCTCCTTGGTGGATTATTGCTCTGGCATCTGGAAAAATTAGTCTTGTTATTAACATTGCCTGTTGGCTCAGGAGTGGCCAAGGGAGCGTAAATGCAGTGCCAGAGAACCTCATATTTCTCCATGGGTATTTTCATTGCACGGTGCCCTGTAGCTCTTGGGAGAGAAGCCAGCAGGATAAGCTGTGTTACTGCTTGAGTGAAGCCAGCTTGCTTCTGGCTTTCTTTTCAGAGCTCCCTTCTCCCAGCTGTGTTCTCTAGATGCTTAGGTGAGTTTTGCTCTTGCTGAATCAATCCCAGTGCCAAATGGCCCATCTGGGCACATTGCAGATGGATGCAGGAATCCCTCCCTTTCTGAATGCCTGTGTGCTGCCAGGGCAGTGCCATTGGCCCTTGGCAAAGGCACCAGGAGTTGGCTGGAAAGCCTCTGTCACAGTGTGCTCTGTGAACTCTGTTGGGTAGCCCTGAGGAGCTAGGAGGAACTCTGCCGCTGTGGTGGGTCTCTAGTGGGAGGAGAGAGCATGCTGGGAAGAGCTGAGCAGGTTTGTTACCTCTAGATGTTGACTACACCGAGGACAGGAGTTAGGGGACAGCGCAGACTGTCTCAATGTGCTGTTGCTGGTCACGGAATGGCATCTCCTGTGGGAGGCTTGGAGTTTTCTCCACCATCAGATCTTGATCAACTTTGTCTTTCTGACTTTGCAGAGTGTTTCTTCTCTTTGAAGCAGGTGATTTTGTTGTACAGTTGTCTTATTTGTTTGTTTCAGGGATGGTGAGTGAGCTTACCTGGGGGCGGCCTTGGAGATGTAGTTGATATGCAGCAGGGCGAGGGAATAGTGCTGTGTATATGGCAAGGGTTGAGGAACCCAGCTGCAGTCGGTGGGGTAGAACATGCACATATCAGATAAGAGGTGTGATATTTAATGATCTGTTTATAGAATGTGCTGCTTATGCATCTACACAAACGTGCCTCCTCATTTTTCTTCTTTCTGTTCTTGCACCTGGAATTTTACAGGCTGCAACTCCAGGACCGGATCCACATCCTCCAACATGAAGTTTCATACGGTAACTCCTTTCATTGTTATAATCCCCTTTGTCTTTCTCCCTTTTTACTTTGATGGAGGGAGGCAGGCATGAGAGGCAGCCAAGGGACCCCTTTGGGATACAGGGGTCAGGAGGGTGTGGAAGTAGAGAAAAAGGTCAGTCAGAATTGAGCTGGCAAAGCTTTTCCCGTTAGAGCCTGGCTCTTTTGCTCATTAGAGTTCCTTCTGCAGCTCTGATAAAGAGGAAGGACATACATCCTGAGAGCGAGCACTTAGGTCTTTGTGGGCTCTTTCTAGCCCTGTGCTTTGTAATATGTTCTGCTAAGTGAAAAAAATGATACTTAGCCTGTGCTTGGCTTTGCATCGCTCTTGCATTCAAGGGAGGGTGAGCAGGTGACGCTGTCCCAAAAAGAAATGGGATACAGTTTTAACAGAGAAAAGTGGAGCCAAACACACATGGACATGTGTTGGGAGAGACACTTTCCTGGATAGGATTCTGACCCTGAGCTTACAGAGACGACTGCTGTGGTTGAGAGCTGGTTGTGATTCTTCTGTTTTCTAGGTTCTGCCAAGCAGCTGCTGCGCTGGGGCCCCGTCGACTTCATTGTCAGTAACCCCCCTTATGTCTTCCATGAAGACATGGCTTCCTTGGATGCAGAAATTCTCCGGTAATCAGATTTTTCTTTTCCTTGCAGCAAGGTTTTCTGTCTGCTTCCTTATACTACACCCAACCATGCACAAAACATGCAAATGTAGTACACACGTGCATAGTGCAGGTGTGTTTGTATCATATGTAATAATACAGAGTTACTTTGATAACTGCTTAAAGATCTAAAGCAATACCAAAATATTTTAAGTATTTATAAAAATGGAAAAAGCATATCCTTTGAAATTAACAACTTTCCAGGCCAAAACTGTTTCAGAACATTTATCCTGTTAGACATTTTTTGTTTTGGTTTGTTTTTTTTTTATTTTCATAATTTGTGTGAGTTTGTGAAAGGCAGTGCAAGCAATCAGAGCAGCTTCTGTGATGGAAAATAAACAAAGGCCTGCTCCCATCCCTGTGCAAGATGTGCACCAGAGGGGCAGAACTTTAAACATGTTTGTTTGATCTGCTAGGTGGGAAGGCAGTCCAGCCTGGCTGTTGGCATGGTAGAAATCAAGAAAGTGATTCCTTGCTGTGTAACCTGGAGCACCTCCCATCCGAGGGCAGGCTGTGAGAGCTGGGGGTGTTCAGCCTGGCGAAGAGAAGGCTCCAAGGACACCTTAGAGCAGCTTCCAGTACTGAAAGGGGCTTCCAACTCAAACCATTCTATGATTCTGTGACTAACCACTCTCTCCCAGTTCAGCTAGTGCAGAGAGAACAGATCCATGTGTTGTAACTGTGTGAATGACTCAATCTTCAGAAGGAGTTTAGGGGACGTTTTCTGCTTGTGCTCAACATGTTGTTTCTCAGCCTAGAGCTCAGTGCCAGCTGTCTTCTTTACATAAACACTATGAGTGCTCTCACCCACTGTAGGATCACTGGAGCTTAGGTGTGTCAGGTGCACCTTTCTCTGTGCATCCTCAAGGATGTGGTTCATGCCACATGAATTGCTGTTCATGTTGTCTTATTCCCACACTCCAGCTATGAGGACCTCGATGCACTGGATGGGGGAGATGATGGTATGCGGGTCATCAAAGCCATTCTGGCTCTGGCTCCTTCTCTTCTGAAGGATTCTGGGTAAGCACTGTTCTCTAAATTTCATGTCTTTTGTCCATTAACTCTATAAATTCTGTTTTGTTTTCATGCAGGAAGGTATAGAGGGAAGATAGTTGCAAGAATGTTCTACCACGCACCCCATCTAGTAATAGCAGTTTAAAAAACGTCATGTCTAAGCAAAATTAGTTTGAAATGAGTTAACAAAGGAATATGGGTCTTCCTTGACCAATGGTGGTGTTTCATGATCATGAGTGAAGCAAGAATCTTTAAAGGTCAAAGCAACAACAGAAAGAACACAAAAAAGAGCAGCGTAGTACAAAAAAAAAAAAAAAAGAATGCTTTCTAAGCAAAAGAACTGACCGAAGGAGTAGCAATACAGAACTCCGAGAATGTCCTCAATCTCTACTTCTTTCCCACCCTTTAATTAGGGGAAACTTGTTCACTGTGCCAGGATACAGTGCTGGATCTCCCAGGAGAAAGAAGACTCACCAGGGATAGTTTCTTAAATGTTAAATTTCTCCATGGTTAATGCTCAAGAGCAATTGCTCTTATTCCCTGTAACATGGGATCCACTTTGTGCTTAAAGATCAACATGCTGCTACCCAGAAGTTCTTGTGCGAGGGCATTCAAACATCCTGTTGAAAATTCCTGGCGTTTTACTAGCATAAGAGAGATCATTGAAAATCTGCTGCTTTGAGAAAAGGAACAAGAATACTGGGAGGCACAGGGTACACGGAAAAATTCATTCCTTATGCTTTGCATGACCACAAGAGCAGATGATGTTCTTCAAAACTTCCCAGCCACAGAGATTGGTCCCTTGGGTTTGGTTGTTAGGATTATAGTTTTTTCCCTTCCCTGTGTTTGTTTTATAAGATGGAGCTCTCGTTGAGGGGTGGAAGTTTCTTAAGGACAGGAATGAGATTGTGCCCAGCTTGTAGTTAGTTTGGCAAATTTATAGGGAGCGTTCAGTGTGAGACATTTTAGGAACTCTCAGGAGAGCGTACGGTTGGAGCTTGGCCTCTGTTCTTTGTCTGTGAAACTTGTATTTTGCTGTGCCATTGCAGGCTGGAACTAGTTCCATGTCTCCACGTGCCTGTAAGCTGGGGTGGTTCTGCCTCATCTTAGGAGTGGAGATTCGAAAGTGAGCTGGTGACGTAAAGCCTGGCTGCAGCAGAGATGGAAATAGCCCTGCAGTGCCCAGGGCTGGTCCTGTTGCACTGAGGTTGCCCCTTTAGCTCCCTTATCTCTGCTGCTCTCTCCTTTGCCCAGTCCTCTACGTAGATCTAGGTGCTGGTGGTGTTTTCATAACTGATTTATGGAGACATATACTGTAGGAAAATATGTGTACAATCTTACACTTTGACTCTTGCTACTGGAACTTAATGTCACCCTGCTTATACAAAGAGGAACTTCATGCTGCCAGTCTAGTTCGTGCATTTGTATCATAAAACTTCAAAATCTTTGGGGGCCTCAGAAAAACAGAGCTGGTGATACCATTGCATGGGGTTCAAAAAGGATCCTTACATCTTGATACAAGGGCTTAACTGGCTTAACTGCTCACACAGAGCAGTGCCATGAGAATTCCCCCCAAGATCAACACTTTCTCTCCTGGAGGAGGCAGCTGGGATCTGTTTTAGGATTGTTGGACTGCAGTGTGTTTGCTGACCTTCTCATTCCCTGCACTGGTAGGAGTCATCCAGAAAGACCAATCTTAATTTTTATGACCATGGCAGTCTAAACGTGTGCATCTCCTTCCTCTTACTCCCCAATGTGTTCTTTCAGGAGTGTGTTTCTGGAAGTTGATCCCAGACACCCAGCTATGGTGGAGAACTGGCTACAGGCACACCCCAACTTATCACTCGTCCTTCGTGCCATTCACAAGGACTTCTGTGGCAAGTAAGTCTTTTCTACCTTCAGGTTTTTGCTTCAAATGTCCTTTGTAGATTATGTCCCTGCACTCTGATGTATTGAACAAACTCGGCCAGTGAAAGACCGCGCTGAGGCCAATCTTTAACAAAACAGGGGCTCCCTTCAAGCATCTCGACCTTCTTACACCCTGAGGTAGCCTGGCAGATGTTTCTGAGTCAGAAATTGTGGTGCAGGTCAGCATTTCTGATGGGGTGACCAGCTCTGGTGAGATTACCACCACTGGAACATGGCTGCTTTTGTACGATGGCGGTACAGGCATGTTCTCCCTAGCAGGACTTACAGCTCTGGTTGTGCTTTTTCCCACAGGCCTAGGTTTCTGCATATCCAACACCAAAGCAGATGACAACTGTCCCAGATAAAACTCTTCTTGCAGCTGAACGGCTTATTGAAAACTGTGTGGCAAAAGGCACTTCCACTTCATTCCCCAGCGCACTGGACGGTCCAGGCAGTGGCAGAGCCCTTCATTTCCTGATAGAGACTTAAGCCAGAGATGCAGAAGTTCAGCAGAGCACATAGAAGTGTTCCACCTTCCTCAAGGAAGTGCATTGAACTCTTTAGTTTGTTCTGCTAAAGTGACTCAATATCTGAGCCCAATATGGAAGAGTCCACAGCTCCAGATACTTCGTCAATGATAGGTCCAAACTCTGGCTTATATTGGCATGTGAACTTGCAGGTGCCACCTGCACGGTTCAAATTCAGTTCCCTTCAGGATCCTGACGCTCTGGAGTAAACGTCCAACAGCAACACAGCCTTCGTTCCCCAGCCCTGCCGAGTGACGTGTCACTGAAGGATTAGTGCACGTTACACTGTCTGAATCTAGAGCACCTGACGCTTTGTGGGAGCTGTCAGAAACAATCAGAACGTTGTAATAAAGATAGAGTTTCAGAGCAGTATCCTCACAAGAACTGCTGTGCAATTATGTTTTCAAATATGCTAGCAGGCCTGAATAAACATCTGGCACCCACACAGTGCTTCTAATAGTGATAGAAACGCCTGACTTCCCTGCCAGGCATTTAAATGCAAGACTTTACGAAGAAGCCCTGCATCGCTACTCGGGTTTTGCAGATGGAGAAGTTGAGAAACTGGAGGTGAAATGACTTGGACAAAATTTGGAAACAAGCTAAGTTTGGAGTAGGACTCAGCCTTGTGACAGCCGTGGGAATAGCTGAGGTCTGTTTCTTCGGGAAGGATGACTCAGAGTAGGGCTGCCTGAAACAGCGCGGAGAGATGCCCCTGAAATGGACAGTCAACATCATGACATTATAAATAACAGAAGGATTAAATGCAAGCTGCTGCTGCTGCTTGTTGCTGCTGTTTCTGGCATTGCAAGTTCCCCTCCTGACCATAGCTAGCCAGGGAAGCAAGGAAAGAAAGGAAACCAAAGAATCTGGACCTACCAGTCTCAGTGGAAGCCCTCGTTGGGCCTGTGGAGGTGAGCACTCAGTGGGGTCTGGAAGTGTCCAGATGGTGAGAGGCGCTGTCAGGCTCTGTCCAGGCTGAACTGGACTGCGTAGCCAGAAACATTAGGTAGGAGCTGCATTAGCAAACTGCGTCTGTTTGGAAGACTGCAGCAGAGCACATGAGCACTAACACATCTAGTGCTTTGCCCCTCTACCTCTCCCATGCTCACACTCCCCACTCCTTCATTTGTTTGTTAGCTCGTGAACATTGGCCCCCTTTTTCCACAGATACCCAAGCTCCCTCTGATGTACCAGCTTTTGGGTCCCAGCTGGATCCTTTCCCCCTCCAGGATTTTACAGCTCTGTTCGCAGCCTGGCCTTTCACCCCACTGTACCACTCAGCCCTGCATTTCTCCTCCCCGCCGCTCTCCACACCCTGGTAGTTTGCCATGTCCCGTACACTCTTTACTTGAGGTTGTAAGCCTTCTCTGAACTGCAGTACCTGCCCTGATTAAATACAGTAGAGGAAATCTAGAGAACTAAAACTGTTCAGTTAAAGTGCACTTAATCCTTGGTTTGGCATCAAGGATCCAGCACAGCTCATTTTTGGCAGCTTTGCCTGTACAAATTGGAGTCATGACATGATAAAAAAGAGGTGTTGTTTTGTTTGGTTTGGGGTTTTTTTATGATAGTTAGGGTAATTTTTACAGTTGAGTTTGTCAGATTTCTTTAAATTTAACTTTTAAACAGAGTTCACAGATTCCATCTGGGTGATGGCAACGTTTATGTATGAACCAGAGCAGCATGCACTGCTTAGTTCTGCGGGATACTTTAAGAGCTGGATGGTTTACTGGGTTACGAGGGTGTTAAACAGCATCACATTGCATTCTCCGAGGGGTAGGCTGGCTCCCTGTGGCAGGCTGGAATTAGCTGTCCCTCCGAGGGTGCTGGTGGCTGGGCTGCAGACAGCAGAGTGCCTCTTCTCGGAAGCATCAATCACTTGTCACTGCTTTGAACAGGACACGCTCTGTTAGCCAGACTCTTGGTCTAATCTGAGAGGATGAGCGTTAAATTCCTATATTTGTAGTTGAAGGAATAATAAAAACGCATTTCTGTGGGTTTGCGTGGTTGTACATCTCGGAAAATCACATGGTGCTGCTGATCTCAGAAAGACAAGAATGGAGAGAAATCATTCTTCTTCCCAAGAGGGTGGGTTTATTTGTCAGACTCGCATCTGAGGGAATGTGCTGGTGCAGAACAAAGTGTTCTTCGGTGCAGAACGCATATTGGCCAAGGCTTGTTCTGGTACAGAAGCAATGCAAAGCTTTTTGGAGATGGTGGTTCTAAGAAACCACATGCACTCCCAGCACCCACGCTGAAGCTCTGGACCATGTCCGTGTTGTCTTTGTGCCTGTGTGCAGGAGGCTGGGCTGGTGCCAGCAGCGCCCAGTGCACATGAGCTCGGCGGAGGCAGAGCCGCTCCCTGAAGCCACAGAGGGCTGGTGCTTCAGTCAGTTTTTGCGTAATCCAGTGTGTGACATACATTGAATTTTCTGGGAACTTACTGAGTCTTTGAAACTGTATCCGAGCGGTGATTTGTGCCCTGAAGCAGTGCTTTCAGAGAGGGTCTCTGTTTTCCTCCAGGACTCTGAAGAGTGTGTGTGTGTGTGCAAGCTCACGTCTGTGGTTTGGAGAGTTACCAGGTGCAAAGTATCAACTGGGATCGCGCTGGCCTTTCCAGGAGGAGGCGATGAAGGCTCGGCCTTTGGCACAGCCCTGCAGGTGGTGCTGTGGTCCCAGCTTAGCGGTGTCTGCTGGAGAGCAGTCCTCGCTGTGTGGCGAGGGGCAGTCCCCCAGAGGCAGAACCTGGGGCAGCAGAGGGGCTCCGTGGAGATGCTGCTGCAAAGTGGGACTTTAACCTTTATTCCTGGGCTGGTAAAAGAAAGCTTTGGTGAGGGATCACATTGGGAAGCTGGGAGGGAACCTCACGGCTGTGGTACAGGACTAGGGTTGTACCTTGTGCTGTGAATGGGAAGCCTGAAGCTGCCCTAGCACTGCGTTGGTCCCTGGGTTTGGGGAATCTCAAGTATTGTGGAGGACAGAGCTAGAGCACCGTCCTTGTTCTGGTGCAGTTTTCATGTGAGCACCCTGAAGCACAGCTACTGTCGTGTTTTCAGTCTTCCACCCAAGATGTGGGGTGAAAAGGGCTTTCTCAGGGACTTTAGGGAGTCAAAGCAGCATGTTTACCTTCACAGTGCCCTCAGCTGAGCCTGTGCTCGTGTAGGGATGAGCCTCCTGTCCGGGTGAGGATCTGACTGAGTGTGACTCCGTGCAGGACATCTCTGGGGACCGGGGTGACGGGGTGTGTGGGGATTACTGGCCAGCACTCAGTTCCTCGATGCAGGGCCACGCGTCAGCCTGGGCTGGGAGAGTGCTTGGCAGTCATCGAGCCCAGTTGCCCCGTGCAGGTCAGGACTAGGCTTACATCATTCCCAACAAATGTTTGCCCAGCCTGATCCAAAAGGCTTCCAGAGCTGATAAGGACTTATGTATGCAATCAGTTCTGGTGCTTTGTTGTTCTTCCTGCTAGGAAGTTATACTTCGTACCTAGTATTCCTTGCTGCCATTGAAGCAGACTACGTCTTCTCCTGTCCTGACGTGGGAACAGTTGGTTCTCCTCGGAGCAGCTTCCACGTGGTGGTCTGTTTCTGTGTTTCCTCACAGTCTTCATTTCCAAGGGAAGGAACACCAACATTGTGTGGGTTCTGTAGGCTGCTCACACATCCCTCCTCCCTGCTTGTGAGATGTGAAGTGGGTGCTGGAGGGTGATGGGCTTCAGACATGCGATACTTGTGCCTGTGATGACTGGAATAACAGAGCTGCTCCAGCACAAGGGAGGAGTCATTTCTCAAACAGTGAAGACCAAGCCAAAACTTGCATTAATGTCTTGTTTGTCTGGGAAAGTTTTCAAAAGATGTATTTAAGTTTTAATAAACCACTATTTCTACTCCAGATGGCATTCAGAGGGACAAATATCCAGTGAGAGAAGGCTTCTCTCTCACAGTTCAGAAGATGATGAGATACCAAGAGAGATTTTATCTACTTGCCAGCCTATTTCCTCTTCCATGGATGGTTTGATATGCTTTAAATGTCATTAGTTTTGGGTGTTCCTCCCTATGGGGGGGTCATGACACAATCTTTTAATGTCTCTTTTTCTGGCAGCTACTTATGAGTCTCAGCATGTTCCCTCAAGCCCTCGGTGAGCGAAGAGGTGATTTACGTGCTGCCATCCTGCAGCCCTGGGGTTAGGGCAAAGCATGCTCTGCATTCAGCTGTTGCAACTGGGACAAGTAGCAGAAGTTACTCTGCCTCAAGGATGTTCTAAAACATGTCCTGCTGCAGAATCAGACCTGTACCCAGCTTTCTCCTGCCTTGCAGTCGCTGCTTTGGTTGTGCCAGAGGGGCTTAGGCTGATGTGCCTGGTGTTCAGAGTCTGCAGGTGAAGTGTTCTGAGCTTTGCCCTGTGGCCTGGGGGAGTCTTTTGTAGGTGTGCTGGCCAGCCGGAGGTGGTGCCTTGGGGAATACTGGTGGCTATGGTCTCTCTGCCCCAGGACTCTGGTCCATGCCACAGTGGGTCTGGCAGAACAGCCTTCTGAGGGCAGGATAAAGGTACATGTAATTTGCTAAATCGCCAGCTCGTGTTCCTTGGGGTTTTGGATCCCCTCCAGAGGAGGGTACGTACGGGTTATGTTACCCTCGACATAAAAGGAATGAAGCAGACCAAGGAACGTGCTAGCAGTAAGAGTCGTGCTAACCTGAATGAATGCCATCGTGGTTTTCCTCCAGGGCTGGATCCTGGGACCAGGCCTTTGGGGAATGTGGTGTGTGCAGATGCACTGGAGATTTTGCGAAATCAGCTGGTTTTCAAGGTGTGTGCTCTCACACAAACTGCTTTAGATTTCTTTCTCTCATGCCTGAGGAAAGAAACCCACGTGCCTGTGGATTTCTCTGTGTGTGGGGATGACAAAGAAGGGGGAACCTATTTGCAGCAGTTCTGTCCACAGCGAGGCCTCCGTAATTCCAGCTGTGCCCAGCAGCAGGTGGGACTTGCACTGTCTTCCCCATCTGTTGTTGATAGGTTGGAGGCAAATAAGCTGTCATTCGTTTGCTCCCTTTGGGAAGTGTAATGCTGCATTTGCTGGAAACTTGCCAGCGGTTCCGTCCTGTACTGGGATTCACCAAATCTGGATTCAGATCCCTGCTGTGCGACAAACAGCAGGCGTGACCCTGGGCTTGTTATTGCTTACTCTGTTCCCTGCTGTTACGGTTGGAATAACATCCCTTTGGTTGGAATAATATCCCTTTGCTGTCTTGCAGACCATTGTAAGAGTACCTTATATAGAGGATGTTCAGTCACTTCAGAAGGGACTGTGACTCTCCTATGGTAACCTCTTCCTCAATTACATCCAAACAGAGCAAAGAATGGGACAGCTTTTATGAAATCCACCTCATCTGCTGCCCGGTGACAGGGAATGCCGCCCTGCCGCAGCATCATCGATCACATTTGCGCTGCTGATTTCCAGTGCTGCCAGTGCCAAACCCCAAAGGATGTGGGAGGAAGCCAAAGTTTCAGTAGTTTTTCTGCAGCAAATGCATCTCTGAGTGCGATGAGAGCACGATGCACAGATAAACCAGGCGGCTGCAGAGGGCTGAGCAAGGGCATCCTGTTCGCAGCAGCAGCTGCTGCTTTTACAGTGCATGAGCGTCAAAGATGTTGCTGTTGCGGACAGGTGGAGAGAAGAGCTGCCACATGTTGTGGTCTCCATGGTTTTTCTCCTTTACGTGGTTGATGTCAAAAATGTCACTTTGTTTTTGTGGCAATGTCTAGCTCTATGAAGATCTGCTTCATCTCCCTTCACGGTCAGTCTTCCATGTCTTGCATGCTCATCCTAGCATCTGCATGGCATTGCAGTTGCCGCTCCCCATCAGCATTACAACGATAACTGTGGCTGCATGAGCAAGGTTACCACAGGATAGAAAGCCTTAGAACAACTGCATCTGAACAAACCGCTGCCTGGGGAGGAAGAGGCTGTGGCCCCATTCAATATCTGCTCTGGGTTCAGCTTGCTTCAAAGGGCTACTTGAGTAGGCTCACGCTTCATCCGTCCTTTGTGACAGCCAGGGGGTTCTGAGATCATCCTGTCTATGCATCAGGAGACGTTGCAGGGATTCTCAGCTCCCAGGCTGGAATTCACAGCATGTCAAAGAAGAGTTTGCCATCTAAATAGACAAGGCTAACAGGTGTGGTGGGAAACTGAGGCACAGCAGAGGAGGAGCCACGGTAGAGTCACAGGAAAAGCTTGAATGCTCTTTCTGGCAGTTCTGTACTTGTTTCTCCCATTCCTGAGTCTTTGAATAGTGTAGCCATCCCAGCTGTCGCTTGGGAGGATGGCAGTTCCTCAGGAGCAGGAAGTAGTTACAGTTATTCCTTCCTATTGGTATGAAGAAAAGATGGGTGAATGTGACCAGAGAAATGGTCAGCTTGGAGAGTCTTGAATGTGGCATGAGGGTAGGTTTCATAGTTTGTGTGACTGGCCCAGCCATTACTGAACGCTGCAGGACTGGTATGTACACAGATGTCGGATGTGATGGGGGAAGAAGGGAGTGGTGAAGAAACCGTTACAGGAGATTCCTCTAGAAAAGATGAGATTGTGGAGAAAGGGTGTATTAAAGTGAAGCTGAGGTTTTAGGAGGGATGGCCTGTGCAGCCACATTCTGAAAAAGCTAAGTACAAGAGTGGGGCTCAGTCTCCATACGGTACAAATTGTACACAGAAGGCAAACTGAGCATCTCTGTTTAATGTCTGTACTTCAGAGAGTGACTGGAGCCTCTTCTCCAGTGTTCACAGCTTTCTGGTGGACCACGAGGACCAGGCAAGCAGCAGTGGACCAAGCACAGCGCTCTGAAGAGTGTTGGTCCACGGAGAGCAGAGCACTGCTCAAAGGCTGTCACAAAGATGCTACTTGCCCAAAGGTATGAGAGGGAGAGCTCTGCTTCCAGGCGGATGTCTTCAGCAGTTCTTAGATAAAATAGTCTGATTTCCACTTTCTGCTCACTGCTGCCTATAATTTTAGCTCCCCACCTGCCTTTTCCTCTTGCGATGATTAGTTTGTCTCCTCTGTTTTGCATCTATGCTACAGCATGGGTGCAGCAGGGCATGCCCATCGACTTGATAGTGCAGTGCAGGCTGCAGTGGAGTCCGTACTTGGCAACCTGAGCTGCTGCGAGAGCTGCAGGACCCAGTGATGCTGGTAGAAGAGTGGCTTCTGCCATCAAAATCCTTGTTGTTTATCTGAAATATTCATCCAAGGCTGTCTAGAACATGAATGCAATTGCTTGGGTTGTTGAAAAAGGCATGAATTACAAAATTCGTGGCCTGGCATTTGGCTTATGATTAATTACTTAGGTTTGCATAGTACTTTGATGTTCCAGCTCTAAATCCACAGTAAGCAGCTGCAACTCTGTTGACCTCGGTGGAGTCACCCCACTCACTCTAGCTGGATTGGAGTTGGCTCACTTGGTGGTATGTGGTATTTCTATTCTGTGAAACAAGTGTTCAGTCATTGAATTAAGCCTTTCCAGGGACTGGAGGCTGTTAAGCTGATAAATCTTTTTCTCCTTTTCCATATTGCTCTGCCAGTTCTCTGGGAGTGACCTTCTCACCATCCTGCTTGAGCTTGCTGCTTCTCTGGAGTCCCTCCCTGAGCCTTTGCGTTTCGTGGTGTGCTTGTGTTGCCAGGGTGCTCAGAAGCTTTGCTCACAGGTTGCTCCATTTCTCTCTAAGCTTTCATGACTTCATTCCTCTTACAGTATCTTGTTGTGTAACTCTCCCCCTGCCAATATGGTTGTCTTCCTTGCATAAATTTCTTTATGCTGGATAATGTGCTGTAAGCTACTGACAGAAACATCTTGATCTGAAAGGCAGTTTAGTCTTGCTTTGTCCTTCACGTGATTCTGCTGCTGCTGGGATGGGAGTCATGGTGCTAGCACGTTCTGCCTTGGTTTGAGAAGAGTAGATTAAGATCATACTTCACTCAAACAAGGCTTCTTCATTTAACATGTACGGGTAGTGGGTGCTCTGTCTGAAAGCAGATTTTGTACTTTAACTTCCAGGTCAGTGAGCCTTCTGTCTCATTTGTGTCAGCAGGCAGTGGCCCTTTGTTCAGCATCATGATTTTTTTCCACTTCAGCAATGTGCACATACACACTGCAGATCCTGAGTTGTGTGATAAACTCCATGCTCAGTTCCGTAAGCCCAGCAAATAGATCAACTCTTCTGTGTCGGGGCTTGATCGTGGGTCCTATTGACCAGTAATAAAGCCAAAAGTATGGAGGGAGGCAGCTTCTCGTTTAGTTTGGCTTTTCCGTCCCTCCTTGCCCATGGGGGAAAGAAAGAAAAGGGGCATAAATACTTGGAGAGTGAAAATTTTCTTTGCAGAGATGGCCTTTGTAGCCGTAAGCTGGAGAATAGAATGAAATCAGTCAAATATTAAATACATTAAGTATTTAATTTAGTAATTAAGTTACTTCGTTACTAAGTAGGGCCAGGTTTGATGCCAGGGTAAGTCATGAGCATAGAAATTAAACATCTGGATGAATAGCCTGTAGCCCGAATCATGTCTGTGCAGCGGTGGGTGCTTGCTAGCACTCTCCCCTGCTCCTCGGGAGCCTGGAAGAGCAAGAGGAGAGGCCCTCCCCGCTGCTGATGGGTGGCCTTTTCCTGAGCACCACTCTGGAAGGTGCAGGTGCTCATCAGTAGAGCCTTGAGTGTCCGTTGATGGATAGTGGTGTATGTCATCCACCTTGGACTCAGTGATCTCAAAGGTCTTTTCCAACCTAGCAATGCTATCTCTGCCAGGAGTGGGGCACTTCTCTCTCTCAAGGTGTGACCTGCTGTGTTTCCGCGGGCAGATGAGTGAAGGCAAATGCCTTTTTCCTTGCTCTCCTCATCTGGCAGTGCCTCCTCCAGCTCTGCTCAGCCCTGGAGCACTCTCACACCCAGCTGTGCCTGACCTCCAGTAACCTCGCTGTTTGTGCTGTGGATCCCTGCAGAATTCCCTCCGTCCTGATCCTCTTGGACTTTGTCCCTAGCAAAATATCCTGCTCAGGCTTCTTGGAATTAATGCGCATTAGCCTAACTCAGAATTGCTGTTTCCTGGGAAGCTCTGGCACTGTAAAACTTGTTTGTTTCTCCCTGCTCCTCCTTTTAATCAGAATTAAGTAATTTATTTTAAAAATTTCCTATAAGGACTGTGTGTCCTGGATTCTGAGCCTTTAGAAATGTTTTGCTCTGGGATTCCTGAGTTATATCCATTTTAAGTTGTTGTACGGCTTACGCCAACCGCCGATTTGCTAAGTACAGCCTGGGAGCAGGTCACGGTGTGTGTTACATGAGAAAACACAGGCGTTAGTCACCTCTTTTTTTTCTTTGATAAGAACAGCTGCTACTTAATATGACTGAAACGTCTTATCTCATTCTCTAGAACAAGAAGTCCCTTGTTTGCAGTGTAATGAAAGTCTGGCACTGCCATTACAACCCTCAGCTTCTCATCTAGAAAAGCAGGTAATGATTTGTTCTGTAGTAAGGAGCAATTCATCTTAATGATCTAAAAAGTAATGAAGTGTTTCACTGCTTCTGTCATGGTGGGGTGAGGTAGTAATGATGCAGGGGGGATAAAAACCTCTAAGATAAAATATGTCCAATTTGGGAGTTCTGAAATAGAGTTTCTGAACAACGCTGTTCCAAGTAGCTTTGACGGGAACTTCTATCAACATCAGTGATAAAAGAAAGCTCTTCCCAAGAGAGGCTGGTTTGATGGTGCCTTTTTACCAGCTGTTTCAGTGCCGCAGCGAAAGCCACTCTTTGTTGTGCTCCTGAGCATGGCGAGTAGAGAAGACCAAGCCGTTTCATGCTAGGACTTAACCCAAGTCTCCATAGTGCAAGTCCTGAAAATCCCTTCACGGCACAAGCTGCCTGTCTCTGGCTCCCACACAGCTTTGGTGCTGCCTGTACGCAGCACGTCAGGTGGGAGCTAATTCTCCTTATGCTGAGGCAGGAGCATGCTGTTCAAACAGCCGCTGCCTCTCCTGGCCCTCGTGTCTGCTCACTGCTGGGCCTCTTCCATGGAGGCCACCTTCCCAGCGGAGGAAATGGCAACTGTTGTCATGCCTGTCTCTCTTTTCCAAGGTGCTGACCAGACAAGCAACACAAATGTGTTCCAAAGAAACCCAGGATGGCCTGAGCAGGGAATAGTGTGCGTGGCTGGGAGATTGCAGACCTGATAGTTCCCAAGTTTCCCTTCTTGTCAGGCTTTGTGTTGGGACAGGAGGACTCGTGCGTGGCATTTGCTGCTGCTCAGCACCGTGATCCAGTGGGAGGTGTCCCTGCCCATGGGGGTTGGAACTGGATGGGCTTTGAGGCCCCTTCCAACTCAAACCATTCTGTGCTGCTGTTTCCTTGTGGAGGAGCGTGTTTCTGTGGTTACCCTTCAGCAGTCATCACTGCAGCGCACGACGTGCTGGCAGGTGGGAGCAGAGAAAGGAACGAGCTGAGCGCTGAGGAGGCTGCTGGAGGCAGCAGGAGAACATCGATAGCGATAGGAACGTATGGTGGAGAAGTGTCAGGGCTGATAGGGCTGTAGGACAGTTCCAAGGAGACGGTCCTGCTACAAATAGGGAGGTTTAAAATCAAGAGGTAAGAGTGTGGCAAGAACACTGTGTACAGTTCTGTCAGAAAAGTGTCCTCGTGCAGGAGCAGGTGCAGAGCAGGGCCAGGAGGATGAGAGAGGGACGGAGAGCGGAGCAGATGAGAAAGAACCAAAAGAGATGAGTTTGTTTTGCCCAGCAAAACAAAGACTGGGAGAGGAATGCAATGTCTCTCTGCAAACACTTCATTGCAAAGTAAATACAAGAGGGGAAGAAAAGGTCTTTATAATAAAGATCAATACTGGCACAAGGACAAATTGGTACAAATTCGCTATTAATAAACTTAGCCTGGAAATTAGATTTTCAACCACTAGAGGAGTGAGATTCTGGAGGAGTCTCTCAAAGGGGGAAATGGAAACCAAAGGAGCTTTGTAGAGAAGCCTGCAGAGCCTGCAGTAGCAAAGGGAGAGTAAATTAAATCTTTGACATGACCTCATTTAATTTTATGCATGTCAATGCTATAGACAGTCTGACAACAGTCAGGGAGGAGGGCAAGTGGCAGTACAAGCGGGAAGCAGCAGTGAGCAGTCGTAATTAGGAATCAAGAGCTGAGTTATAAGTCAGCTGCAGGAGAAGGGGAGTTTTGGGATAGCTGAGCATGATGGGTTGGCTCAGGCTGATGCCAGGTGCCCACCAAAGCCACTCTGTCCCTCCCCATCAGGTGGACAGGGGAGAGGAAATATAACAAAGGGCTCATGGGTCGAGATAAGGACATGGAAATCACTCAGCAACTGTCAGCACAGGCAAAACAGGTTCCACGTGAGGAATTAGTTTAATTTATTACCAATCAAATCAGAGTAGGATAATGAGAAATAAAAACAGATCTTAAAAACACTTTTCTCCTCCCCCTCCCTTTTTCCCAGGCTTAGCTTCACTCCTGATATTCTCTATGTCCTCCTCCTCCCGAGTGGTGCAGGGGGGCAGGGGTCCCCCATGGAGCTACAGGTCCTGCCAGCAAACTTGCTCCAGTGTGGGCTTCCCACGGGGTCAGAGCCTTCTTCAAGAACATTTCCCTGCTCTGGCATGTGGTCCTCCCTTGGGCTGCAGGTAGATCTCTGCTCCACCATGCACCTCCATGGGCTGCAAGAGGATAGTTTGCCTCAGCATGGTCTTCACCATGTGCCATAGGGGAATCTCTACTGGAGCACCTCCTCCTCATTCACTGACCTTGGGGTCTGCAGAGCTGTTTCTCTCTTATATTCTCACTCCTTTCTTTGGCTGCAGTTTCTGTTGTGTGGGTTTTTTTCCCCTTCTTAAATATGTTGTCCCAGAGGAGCTACCACCATTGCTGACAGACTTGATGATCTTAGATTAGGATCCTCAGTTGTCCTTCATGGTTAGACTTCATGATCTTAGATGTCCTTTCCAGCCTTAATGATTCTATGTATCTATGATTCTGTGATGGGCTCGGCCTTGACCAGTGGCAGGTCCATCTGGGAGCCATCTGGCACTGGCTTTTTCAGACATGAGAGAAGCTTCTAGCAGCTTCTCACAGGAGCTTCTACTTGTACTTCCCCCGCTCCCAAAACCTTGCCACACAAACCCAATACACTGAGCTGAGCTGCGCAGAGCCCCACCTCTGGCTGGCTTTAGTGTTAAAGAGCAGAGACTTCGCCAGACTGACTAGGTTTAGCACCTTTTCACAGCATCCATTAGAACCCAAACGTGCATGGTAGGACACCGTGCTACGTCTTCCCTCTCCGCTTCCCAGCTGCTGCTGTTTTCTGCTCCAGTCTGGCCCAGTTCTGTGCTGTAGCTGTTGTTGGGTAGCTTTGTCTCTGTGCCCCTAATTCCTTGTTCAGAAAAGATTAGGATGTGGTTTAGGATAGATTTTGGGAATGCCTCCAGTTTTGCTGGAAAATTCCCAAAAGACCCTTTTGGCATGGAATTGGAGGAGGAGGAGGGCTAAGAAAGTTTCAGGGAGCTGCCTTTGTCAGGGGAGGTTGGTTTGCTGCAGGCTTGAAATGGTGTCAGTAAATTTTTGGATTAAGAGAAAATGAAGTGATTTCTTGAAAGTGTTTTGAAAATTACAGTGTTATCCTGGGTCAGAACTGAGGAACAGTCAGGTACAGAACAAGCTGAACTTTCCAGGCTAGAAAATGAGAGGAAAATGCAAATAGATAAGCAAAAAATCCGAGAATTTCAGCCCTTAATGGTTGAACACAGAAAGGTATTCCTGGAAACAGCAGTTCTTTGGAATTGGGATGAAGAATGCAAGAAGCAAGCTATAAATAGAAGATGCATCTGGACAGAAAAAAGAGGAATGAAAGAGGAAATAGTAGGGCAGAGCAAGTGTCTTTTTTTCAGCTCCTAATCAGACATGAGCATTCTTACTTCCCATTCCTTCTGGCTGCAGACCCAGAGAGCATCAGAGAGACACGGGAGAAAGCTGGAGGAGAGTTAGGGTCGATCTGAAATAAAAAATCTCATGCTGCTTTGAATTTTGCCTCAATATCCATGGGGTAGCTTGGCTGAGTTTGGGTTTCTGTGCAGCATTTTTCTCTTAGTAAAAGACTTTATTTGTCCCCCTGCATGATCCTGACTTGGCAGAAAAACTAAACAGAGCATTGGAAGTTACCATTAAGCTAAGGAGTCGTCATTCAGACTGAAGAAATCTGGTTGAGTGTATTACACAAGGTGTCTTGAAAAACGCAGCCACTGTTTCCCTGTAATTGCGTGCCCCTATCCATGACGGTCAAGGTTTTTCCAATAAGAGGATGAATTCCCTGCACTGAGCAATGGAAGGCCTTTATCCTAGGAATGACAGTCCCCGCTTGTGGCTCGCTTTCTATCAGAGCTGCACTGGTGTCCTAAGGATGCCCTGTCTCCTGTCCTGTCCTCCTACCGTTCCCGTCTCCACAATTAGCTTGGCAGCTGCTGTTGGTCTTTGTGCCGGTGCAGCGTGTTCGCTCGCGCCGAGATGGTTTCCTGCTGCCATGAAGGAAAAGGTTAGGAACTAAAAAGAATTCTGCTGTCATCTGTAAGGCATTGGGAGCCCAGCGCTGCTTCTGCTTTGTGGAATTCCAGAACCCGAGGGACTGGACCTTGCCACCTTCTCTGAAAGACAAGCCAGGTACAGGCATTTATAAATACCCTTCCGTACGGCAGACGGGAAGCGTGGCAGGATGGAACTCAGCACGTGCCTGAGGCAAAGGATGTGAGCCTGCTCTTGAAATGTGTCAGTCATAACAAGTGTCACAGCATCATATTGGGCTTGTTCAGCCTGGAGAAGAGAAGGCTCCAGGGAGGTGTTAGAGCAGCTTCCAGCACTGAAAGGGGCTCCAGGGAAGCTGGGAGGGGCTTTCGATCAGGGAGGGCAGGGATAGGACCAGGGGAATGGTTTTCAGCTGAAAGAGGAGAGATAGAGATGAGATCTTGGGAAGAAATGTTTTCCTGTGAGGGTGGGGAGGCCCTGGCCCAGATTGCCCAGAGCAGGGGTGGCTGCCCCATCCCTGGAGGGGTTCAAGGCCAGGTTGGACGGGGAGGTGTCCCTGCCCAGGGATGGGCTTTGAGGTCCCTTCCAACCCAAGCCATTCCGTGATTCTATGAACATATTTTGTACAACTTTGTCTAGAAATAACTGAGGGGGGCAATCTTGGTCCTTTGGGATGTGGAGGGCCTCTCATGGTCAGTTCCATCACTGCTTGCAGTGTCTTTGGGAGGGTGCAGCAGATCAAAACAAGGAGCAGGTGGCACTAGAAGATGGATTCATAAAATGAGGAAGAAGGGTACAGGCAGTGGGGGTTGCCCTCATCCTTCCCTTCTCCTGTCTAAGAGTGGGCGTCTACAGCCTTTAATGCAGAGCTCAGTGCCTGGCTGAAGAGTGTGGTCCAGCTGCTCAGCTGGATGCAGTGTTTAATGTCCACTTTTCTATCTAAGGTTCTGGAACATTCCTTTTTAATATCTGACTGTAAGGGATCTGCATTCTGCACTGTCTGCTGCCCGAAGGTTGGGTTTAAGTGTAGCTGAAGAGTCAGGAAGGAGGAGGAAGGGGTGTTTGTGTGATGCTGAAGTCTGTACTCAAGGCTGTAGCACTGGGCTCTGGAGAGAAAATCCACTTGAGGAAGCGAGCTAACATGATGTAATGCTCTGAGAAAAACCTATACAAATTAGGAACTACACTCACCTGACCGTTGTGCCTTTCGGTCTGACTCTCCTGTGCTGCTTCTGACCGGGATCCTCATCCCTGCAGGTGATGTCACTGTGCCAGGGTCAAGGATATCAGGCAGAGGAAGGACAGCACCGAAGGAGGGTGAAGTTCAGCTGCCAATATCATGCATAATGCAGTGAGATTTGTGTGAGGTGCTTCTCTTCTAACCTGTTGCTGTCAAGGTGTAGTGCTTCTTATTTTAAGCACTTTACTGAAGTGCTTGCACCTTCTCCATGCTTGATCCATTCACATGGACCTATTGGAAGTATCTGAAATGCAGCCACGTAGACTGACGTATTACTCAGCCTTGGCCTACACCACACCTGTAATTTTCCACCTGGGATCCTGACGCTGCTGGGAGGGGCTGATGCTGCCAAGTGACTCACGACCTGCCTGTTGCCCACCCAGCTCTGATAAAATCTCTGCAAGGAAGGCTGGAGGATCGATTGCTCTGATCGCACCAGCTCATGTGGGTACTTGTCTCCAAGCTCCTCTCTCTGCTGGCAGGCGTCTCATTTAGAGATTTGAAGTTGGCAGTTGACACTAAGCTCCTGGGCCTCTCAGGGACTTTAACAAGATATCCTAGAGCTGTATTTGTGATGTAACATATTGTGTGAGTTGAGGAGCATCAAATAGTTGGGGGGGTTTTGTCCTCTTTGAAATGACAACAAAAACAATGACCAGAGTATTTGAAAATATTCTTGTTCTTGAATCATAGAATTGTTTGGTTGGAAAAGATGTTTGAGATCATTGAGTCCATCCATCCCTGTCCTCTACTGAACCATCATTGAGCACTTCCTCCGCCAGTCTTTTAAACCCCTCCAGGGATGGGGACTCCACCACCTCCCTGGGCAGCCTCTACCCGTGCTTGATAACCCTTTAGTTGAAGAAATGTTTCCTGACGTCCAATCTGAGCCTGCCCTGGCACAACTTGAGGCCGTTTCCTCTTGTCCTATCACTTGTTACTTGGGAGAAGAGCCCAGCACCCACCTCACCACAACCTCCTTTCAGTCACTGTAGACAGTGATGAGGTCTCCCTTCAGCCTCCTTTTCTCCAGGCTGAAGAACCCCAGTGCGCGTTGGGTTCTGCCTCCGTGCTGAGCTTGGTCGATCGTGGGGGTGGATGAGCTCTGTGAAGCGTTTGGGTGAGTGGTAACTGGGGACACCTGTGAGAAACGGCCTTTTTACCCGGCCCCAGGGCTGCTAAATGCTTGCCCTTTGTGCAGGTGTTGTTTGGAACCAGCTGGGTGTGAGGTGTAAATCAGAAGTTTGTCTCCTGATGAGAGCACAGGGGAACAGTTCTCCTTTGCAGCAGGACTTCTTTCCCCCTCTCTGGTGGAGTGAAGGTGTCTCAAAGTAGGTATGAATTCATCTTTTGTCTGCTTGACCTCTTTTCCTTGCTGCCAGAGCAGTCGAGAGGTGCTATAACGTGAGGGCACAGCAAATAGGTCAGTTCTGGTCAGCAGGGTGGTGGTGCTGAGGCTGTAACAGCCTGTGGACAAAGGGCGCTGGGTTAACCTCGTGGGGACTTGTTCCAAATGTGAGCACTGCTTGTTTCAGTGTGAGGAAGGAAGAAGTGGAGAATTGCGCTTAATGCTTATTTTCAGTGTTGTGGTTAATTGTAGAGGTCTTTGAAAAGTAGATGTATTCCTTTTCCTGGTGTTCCTCCTCTGCTAAACCAAGCACAGGTGAAAGAGCTGGTTTCCCAAGGTCTGTGTGGACACAAGGTCATTTTTGTTTTGTGTCACTGTTGCGTGTGTATTAAAAGGAAACAAACCCAGTCTCACTTGTGTGCCTCAAAGATGAGGAAAACATAGTCTCACTTCTCTCTTCAGGAAGGAGAATCGCACCAACCCCGATAGCCTTTGAAAATGGAGATGTTCAGGGTTTAATATATGGGAAAAAGAAAAGGTTTTATGTAGGCCTGTACAAGAAGTGGAAAAATAACCATTGTCCTTAAAATGCTGGGAGAGAAAATTGCTATTCTCAGAATGGAAAACATTTGATTTGATTAAAAAGGCCGTTCTTTAAGGAGAAGTTCTGATTTATTTTTTACTTGAATTGATTCCATGTTATTGCTAATTTGTGGTTTGAACAGCACGCTGTGCGTTACCCTTAGCTGCGAAATGGTTATTGCAGCTCAAATCACAGATAGCTCTGCTATCTGTGTGTAATATCTGTGTCTCAGCCTGGTTCAGACTTGCAGCAGGCACTGTGTTTATTTGATACTGAGATCAACTGTTTTCTATGTAATGTAATAAAGAGATATAGAAAAGCTAGCGTGTGAAATAATAATATAGTCAGCACAGCTTTTGTGTAACAAAACTTGTTCAAGGTGCACAGTGCCTGGCACTGCCAGCTGAGTGTCAGTCAGGGGGAGGTGGAACCCATCATCCTGTCCCCACTGACCCTCAAACAAGCTCCTGTTCTAGGCATTTCAGTGAGATGTTTTCATTTAGCTGGGTCAGTGTCAGCAGCAAGATGAGGGGGAGCAGTTTGAGGCTGAAAGAGGGGAGACTGAGATGAGATCTTAGGCAGAAATGTTTTCCTGGGAGGGCGAGGAGGCCCTGGCCCAGGTTGCCCAGAGCAGGGGTGGCTGCCCCATCCCTGGAGGGGTTCAAGGCCAGGTTGGATGGGGCTTGGAGCCCCTGATCCAGGGGGAGGTGTCCCTGCCCATGGCAAGGGTGGAACTGGATGGGCTTGGAAGTCACTTCCAACCCAAACCATTCCTATGGTTCTATGGTGCTACAATCCTGGTCTTTGCTGAATTAGTTTAAAACAAAAGAAGTCTGATGTGTTGTTTAGAGAATCAGTTTTTCCTGGAAGAAGATATTCCCTGAAAGTGAGGTTACCTATTTTTTGTTTTCTTTAAACCAGTTACAACAGTGTGAATGGAGTTGCAGCAACGCACGAGACTGAACAGAGTCTTCTATCAGCTGAGATTTTCACTCAAGGTAAGTCACTGCTCTGCCTTGAGGCCCTTACGCGATCAGTGTCGAGCTTTGTTCCCTGTGGTAACTGAAACCTGCAGTGCTGGGGAGTGAGGATGGCACTCTTTTATGGCTTTTCTACTCTGATGTTGGTATCTTGGGGTGCCACCAAGTGAAAAACAGTGCTTGGGGTGTGCTCAGGCAGGTGGACATTGCTGAGGCTGTTTCTGATGTGACATGTGGTGGCTACGCAGCTCCTGCTCTGCCCTCTGGGCTGGCCCTGCTGGAATGGGACTCCTTGCAGGGACTTGAGAACAAAGAGGTGTCATGCAGGGAAGGAGGGCAGCAATGCCCGAGGCTCTGCTGTCCCCTTGTGCAGTGGGCCAGAGGCGATGCCTTTGGCTGTGGTCTCTTGCTTTGCTGCATGTCTGTGTTTTTCACAATGGGTTTAGTGAACACTCGTCCCTCAGAGTTTTTCATATGACAGTGAAGAGGTGTGGTTAAAGTACAGGCGTTCCTCCCAAAGGCACCATTTTTGCGCAGAAGAGAATTTAAGGCAGCAAAGCATCACAAACCCCACAAGATGCTGCCACTACATTATAGTATCGGTCGCACAGCAGTTGTGTTCGGTTGGCTGAGGAGCCCAGAGTCAGGGACAAGCAGGAAAAGCCAATCTGACCAAAGGCAAATTGCCTTTGAAAATGAAATTCAGAGCACTTAATTGTGACTGGCTGGGATTAGGTTGACTGAAAAAAAACTACACTTTGATTAATAAATCTGTTTCCCAGTTTCTCAAAGAGCTATTTAATTGTTAGATTCCATGTGCACAGGTAAAAAATACCATTCCCTTTGTCGTTGCTGGGGTCCCCCGAGGGCAGTGGGGTCTCGGGCCCCGGCCACCAACCTGCATTACGATCAGCACTGTGTCTAATTTAGGCTCGCTCTTTTCCAGCTTACTTCTCTTTCAATCACATCCATTTCAGCAGCACTTTTTTGAGGTCCAACTCTGAAGTCCAACACCCAGTCAAAGCAGCGGGAGGGTGCTCTGCACACCAAGGAGAGCAGAGACATCCTTGCTTGGTGGGAGGGGTGGAGGTGAGTCTTAGTTGACCCAGTGGCTGTTGTGCAACCAGAGTCCTGGAATCTGCATCCTGAGAAGATAAGTGGTTGCACAAATCAGCAGGTGCAGCCTCTCTGAGTGGAAAGATTTGTGTTGCCTGGCATTCAAGAAATCATTGAGAAATCTCTGGGAGCAGAGGATTTCAGAGCTGGATTAGAAGTTGGTTGTATCTGCATGACTGTGATCTCGTTAAAAATCAATCTAAGTAAAAAGAAGATTTTCCCAACTAGTGATGTAACATAATTTACCCAAAGTTAAAAGACTTTTTGAGTTAGACTTGGGGAGTAGTACTTGGAAAAGTAGAATTGGGTATTCTTTAAGAACAGTGCTTACATGGCAAAGAACTGTGATTCTGCCCTCAGGAAAGAGGCATCTTCATAAAAGCTGATCATTGTTCAGTGAGGACAGCATGAGGAACAAAAAGCAAAAGCAATGTGGAAGGGGAGGGAGTTAAAATAAATTAGAAATGAAGTGCAGAAAACTGGAAATGAAAAGGATAATGTAAAATGATCCTTGGCTGCTATCTTCAAGGACGATAAAGAATTTAAACATTGTGCTTGAAACAGAAGAATTGTGTAAGGGCTCTTTGAAATGGAAATGGTGCAATTGTTAGTGATGATGAAAAAAGTAGAAGCATTTATTAAGTATTTCTGATCTGTGTTTGGTGACAGCAGAATAATATGCTGGAATCACAGGAGGATAATGAATTAATTTCTAAATTATTAAGCCTCAAGAAGGAAGTATTCTAAAACACTGACTAGTAATAAGCAGTTTAGAAAGTACATATTCAGATAACTGTCAGGCAAGAGCCCTGGTGGAGATGCCAGGATGATGGGTGGTTTGCAGATGGTAGTTTTTAATACTGGGGGAATCCAGGACACTGGATTTTTTTGCTGGGGTTTCAATATGCCAAAAGGGAAACTGGATTAGTCAAGCAAAACAGTCTGTGGGGAGTCCAGAGGGAAGGACTTCTTCCTTGGCTGCTTCTTTGTGTGTGGGCTTGGGGACAAGCCCCTGGGGAGATGATCCCTTTATGTACCTGTGGGGTGTCTGGCCTCTCTTGTGACTCTTACAGCACAGAATGACACTTCAGCTTCTTTAGGAACAGGTTGTTCAGAGTCATCTAATCAAAAGAAAAAGGCTCTGGGTCAAAAAAGGTTTGAGAGGGAAGTGAGGAGCCTGAGATTCAAAGCCATCCTCCCCCAAAGCAGTGTCAGGTTTGGATTAGTGCTCAGTGGGAGGTAGTAGCGTGCTGGTTATTCCTGGATATCCTCTCCACCACTGAGCTCCTGCCTACTTAGCAGTTCATTTCCTTTGGAACGGTTCTGAAGGATGGTGCAGATGCTGAATCGGTAGCTCCTCTTTTGCTGGGCTAGGAAGGGAGCATGGAGTGTGCGCAGCATCGAGCCTCCCTGCTAAAGAAAAGGCCTGCTCACCGTTCAGCTTCCGTGCTTGCTGTGACACTGTCCCGCTGCAGGGCTCGGCCCACTCTGTAGACAGCACGCCTGGGACCTTTGCACCCGCTCCCAAGAAGGATTTATAGGATTAACTCTGTGAAGGTCTTTTCTGCGTGCTGGCTGTGCCTCCACTGGGCTGCTAACCAGAGCTTGCCTGCTGTGGGATCAAGGCCTGGATGAGATGCAAAAGCGCAGGCTGCTCCTTTGTCACAAACTGGAGCATGAAGGTGTGAGGTGTTGCCCAAGGGAGCTCTTCAAGGACACGTGAAAGGCACCCTGAGTGCCGCTTACCTGCCAGTGCCTTCAAGCTCCTCGTGCAAAAGCTTGCAGCTTTCAGAAAAGCCGATCCAAAGGAACAAGAAGGCGAGGCTGAGGGTGAAGCGTTAAACTAGTTCATGTGCCGATTCTGCTTGTCTCTCGGTCTGCGCAGTCTCTGCCTCCCCACCAGCTGCTCAGCCTCTATCACTGCTCTGCTGCCCTCAGCCCCAGTGGGTTCTCCACAATGGCAGAGGCAGTGATTCCCCTGCAGTTTCCTAAACCTTGCCTTGCAGGAAGGTAGCTCTGCTTTCCCTAAAACCCTAGAGTGCATTTCCCTGAATTGTAGTTGACATGCAGTTTTCAAACGTGCTTGTGTCTCCAGTGAGTGTTTCGTAATTTAAGAGTAAATGATTCCTTCTCGGTTTTCTTCTAGGAACTGCTTCTCCCCATGCATATTGGAGAGGCTGGTGCGTTGCTAGGTGAACTCCAAGGTCAGAGCAGTTTCTGCACTCACGCTTTGTAGTTTGCACCTCATGTTATTCGTCACCGTTCATTACAACTAAGATTCTCAGCCTAATCTTTTTTCTGTCCTATCAAGCTGGTAACTGTAATGATGATGCGAAAGCAATATTAATTATTAGATGAGTGGAAAGAACAGAACTAGAAATGGAATGACAAATGGAATTATTAATATTCATGGAAGCTTAGTTATGCTGTGATGTTTTGTAGGCCTGCATTGAAAAATATCTGCACCACGCAAGAAACAATTTCCCTGCTGCATCTTTGCATAATCAGTTCTTGGTATCTGGAGCTGTGAGTGACTAGATTTTGGATTCAGCTTTAGAGCCCAGCGCTGCGTTTCTGCCGCAGGGTGACAGCAGGGAGGGGAGCTGGGCCCTTCCTTCTCGGCTGGCAGGCCTCTGGGTAAATCAGAGGCACAGTGGCTGGATTAAATTTGTGCTACTGTTGTCTGGTTCCCAGATGCTTTTCCTCTTCCTTACGTTCTCACTTTCTCAGCTCTGTCCTCACCTCCTGCCTCCCGCAGCAGCCAGGAGTGGGAATGCAGTGCATGAAACCAGTGCAGGGGAACTCATCATCTTTTTATCTTATCTGTCTCGGTGCTGTAGAGATCCTATGTTATTCAGGAATAATTTGCCAAGAGAAGTCAGTAGTTTTGGCATGTGGGAACCTAAAACTTCTTTGGCAAAAGCCATTTGGAGGCTTTTATTGGGGCAGACAGCACGTGCCGGGCTGCTCCATCTGCATGCAGCACAGTTCCAGACAGCAAGAGCAGGAGGTGGGGAGGCACGACTGACCTCTTCAAGGGCACTGCCAAAGCTAGACAACACTGCTCCCACATGTATTTAAAAACTAATCGGAAGCTCTGCATCGATGTCTTTGCCTGTCCTGACCTGCACCGGGAGGCCTGAGTGATGATGTTGTAGAAATACATAAAAGTGGAGCTCCCTTTCCCTAGCTGCCAGCTGATGGCTTTGACAGTTTCTGAAGCATTTCAGCACTTTTTAAATGCCTGACTGTCTGCTCACAGGATGTTCTCTTTGTCTTATTCTTCTGGCTGTTAGGTTAGAATACAAAGAGGAGGTTTTTCTAATAATATGAAACCTGGTGCCAGAAAATAAAAGATATTTTTCAATGTAATTCTCCTATTCAGCCCCTCAGTAAAAACTAGAAGATGGTGGAGGATGGAAAATGGAGTCTTCTAGTTCACCTTGTAAGACCTATTAATAGAGAATTCGAACAAGAGTGGTGCCACTAGCTCCTGCCCTGGTTCCTTGCTCTGTTGTTCCGTGCTGCTGCAGCTGATTGCTGCCTGCTTTGCGCAGCTTGTGGGCTGGATTTCTTTCAGTCCCTCCTTTCTCTACCTGTGTTTCTGTGTTGGTGTTCACAAAAGCCACTGACACACACAAACCAGCATTATTGCAGAGATACCTCAGACCTGTCATTTTCTCCATCCGTTAAGGATGGGATCCGAGGCTGTTCTTATTACACAGTGAATCGCCAGACGGTGAGAGCTGCATCTGCTCAGTAATTCCTTGTACATGGGCTGCACACTCCAAAGTGTTTCATGCAATCCCTAGCCCAGGTCACTGCAAAGCCACATTTAATTTAAACAAGGGTACATTCAGCTGGTCAACAAGTGTTTGGAGTTTAAAGTCTTAGCGGTTTCCTCCTGCCTCCATGGGGCTGATTACCACACATTCCTTTCTTTTAATTTCAGCCCTCTGCAGTTCTAGGAAAAGGCCCTTGATTAAGTACTGAGAAACCAGTCTATTTGCGGGTCTAATTCTGTTGCTTCAGTTACATTACTGTATGCTAAATATAGGAAGGCACCAAGCAAATCCCAGTTCCTGGACTGAACAGGGTGTTCAAGAGGACTGTTCAAATTTAAATGGTGTGACTTGGGCCTCTTGAATTCTAGCTAATGAACCTATTTCTCACCAAGAATAAATCAGCACATCTCCATTGATTTCCAGGCGAGTAACTGGGTCATCACAGTTTTGCACAGCTAAAAATGAGCCTAGTGCCCGACTCTTCGCTTCCCGTTTCTAATTGAAGGTAGCAGAGATAAATGGTGTGTCATGCTGGTGGGGGCAGCAGTCCCGGGAGGACAGCAGAGTGCTTCATTTTGTAACTGGTGTCAGAGAAGCTAGAAATCCACAAGTGGAAGATGTTCAGCATCCTGTAAACGGGTCTCGTACCTTGCTGCTGACTCTATATTGTGTTTGGTGCTGTTCCCTGGGTTTGGGGGCTTTTCTATATAGCCCTGAAACCCGTGAAAGATAACGAGGAAGTCTGCTTGTCTTCTAAATGTTTGTGTGGCCTTGGCATTGCAGGGAACTTCAGTCTCATAGAATCATGGAATGGTTTGGGGTGGAAAAAACCTCAAAGCCCATGCAGTTCCAACCCCCCGCCATGGGCAGAGACACCTCCCACTGGATCAGGCTGCTCAAAGCCTGTGTAACCATGCAGGTTTGCATTTTTCTTCTGTCCAGCTAGTGAAAAAACCCACCCTACTGAAAAAGCCGCAGCATTTTAAGTGCATGGGACCCTTGTAATAGGCAAGAGACTGATTGTGCTGGAGACAGGAGCCTTATCTGCCAAGCAGCTACCGTGTATCTCAGGGAGCAGCTTCTTCTGCAGCGCCTGGGTGGCAGCACGCCACGGCCCTGTCCCGGAGTGACCACTCGTTGGGCTGAGCCCCCGTGAGGCCCATTCATTCCTGCCTTGTTGGCTGAGACTCTTGACATGGGAGTTGGTCTGCTGGGTACCAACACGTGTCACAGGCTGGCTCTTGTTCTTCTGCAGGGCCAGGCTTGATTCTGTACAAAAGACAGTGTGAATTCTCATCCAGCTGTGCTGCTGACAGCAAACGCTGCAGTAGAGTTTCTCCCTCTGTTCACAACTCGGTGCAGCTGCCTTGAATTTCTAGGGCAGCTTGTGGGGAAGAGTGAAACAAACTGGGTCTGATTCCTGTTTTCCTTTGCCGTGTGCCTTAAGGCCGTCCTCATTCCTCCCTGCTGGTGACTGCTCTGTTTCCCCGAATCTTGTTCAGAGTTCTATACCTACAAGCTAGACGCTTGTCATTTCTAAAAGATGGTTTGTTTCCACTGTAAAATAGCAGTGAGCTTACTGTCTGCTCCCTTCGCAGTCAGCCAGGCTGGGAGAAATCCAAGTATCCAACCATCCCTTGGAATTTGTGTTGCATGAAGATAAAGCAGCCAAAAATAGTTTCCACAAGCTGAATGGTTCTATAGCTTTCTGTGTTTTTCTGATAGGAAAATGTTAAGAAGTACAGTAGGTCATGCCCTGAGCTGAGCAAAATCACGAGGCGTGTGGGGGCTCACGGAGAGGAGCTTATCATTTATTTATTTGATTAACTTAACCTCTCTCAGTTTGAGAATCGCCTGCAGTTTTCTTGCGTTGCTCTTATGTTTATTTGATAAAAGGAAAAAAAACCAACCCAGCTGTACCCTGAGGAGTTAGAGATGCTGAAAGAGGCTTTTGGGGAGGGGAGGAGGGAGAGAGGAGAGTTTGCACAGCTCTGCCAGAGCCTTATTTTTTCCTGCCTTCCAAGAACAGGGCTGTGTTCCATCCCCTGCCGCCCCCTCAGCTGGTGCTGGGAAGAGCAGCTGAGTTTAGCTCACTGTTCCTGGAAGTCACTGAGCATCGAGAAACCAGCATTTTCTGTAGCAGCCTCTGCTTGAATGGAAAAGATGAGCTGATCTGCATCCCTGGTTCGCTAGCTTGGGTTAACCCTTGCTGCACCAAGAGAGGCCACAAAGGCTTTAATGGAATCTTTTAGAAAGCAACAAAGGCTTTCTTCATTCTGTGTCTGGAAGCCCCTCTGAAATACCATGTCACGTCATCATCTAAATGTACCCCTGATGTAATTCAGGTTCTCTAGACTCGTGCTAGGAGCACATTTTACCTTTTTACCCTGCCTAGCAGAACTGAAGCACGAGCAGCAATTCAGCCAGGCAGGCTGCTCCGGTGGTGTCCGTGTTCTCCCTGGGGTAAGGAGCATGCAAAGAACTTCGCAGCCACAGGCTCCTCCAGAATGGTCCTGGTTAAGGTAGATCTTGAGAGGGTAATCACAGCATGGTGCTGTGCACTGATGCACAGACTGTTTGAGAATGTGCTTGTAGAGCTGTATAGACTGTGCCATAGGGTGAATTCCAGTCAGTTAAATGAAATTCCTGACATAGGGGGCTGCATTCCTGTTACTGATAGAGAGGAGAGTTTGTACTTCATAATCTTATGATTTGGATTCTACTTCTTGAAGCATGAGTGGGGCCAAACACTGCTCTCTGATGCCTCAGTTTCCCCTGTGTGTTGTGTAGGATGTTGTGACCCTGTGGTTCACCTGGGGGCCGTGAGGTTTGGTGATGCCTGTGGGTCTCTAGGCAGAGTTCTCTCTGGAAACACAAACCATTACTGGGTCACTGGAAATGCACCGGCTCATTTGCTTCTCTCTTCAGGCTGACTCAAAGCTTATTATTCCACAGCTATGACTGTCGCAGCCATAGCCTCGGTGCCAAATGTATCCGAGTCTGATGGCTGTGATTAATCTGATGAGATCCAGGAAACAGCTTAAGGTGGCCAGAACAGAGCAGTAGCAGGCATTTCTATTGCTATTTCTGTGGATGCAGTTGGCCAAAGACGAGCAGTCGAAAGGCTTTTCTCTTCCAATGTTTTGGGATTTCTACATTCAGCTGAGAAAGAAAATCCCCCTTTTTCCTCTCTGTACCTGAAACTGGCTTAGACTTCTCACTTGACACAGGTCATCAGGTTGATTTGGGTCAGCCTGGGGGCTTTGTTTCCTCAGTCAGGCTCTGATGAGGACTGGCCTCTGATTTCAGCTGCTCGGTGCATTCATCTGGGAAAGCAAACAAACCCACCGGGAAGGCCACCCTGGGCATCTGTCAGAGCGCACACAAAGGAGGGGTTGATGAGAAGGGGTCGAGGTAACCTCTGATGTCAAAATCACTCTTTCTAAGCTGGCACTGGTAACTGCTTGCAACAAGATGACTTTTAAAAATGGGTTTTGTGCCTGTGCAGGGTTTGTCGAAGCGGCTGATTGTTTTGCTGGCATAAAGGGCTGAGGCACTGGGGTCTCATGACTCTGCTTTGCCCTATCCTCTACGCTGAAGGGATTTACTGCTGTTCAAGTTCCAGGTCACATAGCCAGCAACCTGTAGTGTTACAAGGCAGAGAAGAGACTGTGCTAAGTGAATCCTGTCTGAAAGCATGGCCTCTTGGGTGGGAAGGCTCCACAGAGACCTTAGAGCAGCTTCCAGCATAGAAAGGGGCTCCAGGAAAGCTGGGGAGGGACTTTTTTCCAAGGGTATGGAGTGATAGGATGAGGGGGAATAGCTTTAAATTGGAAGGGGAAAGATTTAGAATAGACTTTAGGCAGAAATGCTTCACAATGATGGTGGGGAGGCCCTGGCCCAGCTGCCCAGAGCAGGGGTGGCTGCCCCATCCCTGGAGGGGTTCAAGGCCAGGTTGGATGGGGCTTGGAGCCCCTGATCCAGTGGGAGGTGTCCCTGCCCGTGGCAGGGGTGGGACTGGATGGGCTTTGAGGTCCCTTTCAGCCCAATCCTTCCCCCTGGCAGTGCCATGGAAGTGCTGTGGTTTGGTTAGCTGCCTGGATAGACAGTGGCAGGGAGGTTTTTTCTACTCAACCACGTGTTTCTGCGAAGTGTAAAGGCAGGGTGCAGGCTGCCCACTGCTGCTGGTGTCTGCAGAGGTGCTGAAGGTGCTGCCATGAGCGGTTCCCTGCATGTGCTGTTCAGCCCTTCTGCTGCGTGTGGTCTCATCTTGGTTTGTGCTGATTCTTGCTAAAGCGTGGGAAGTTGCCAGAACAGCGATGCTCATGCTGCTGATGAGCCTGCAAAAGTTTATTTCAGCTGTCTCATTTCTTGGAATTGATCTGGGCCAGGCAGCATCTTGAAAAACATTAACTAGAAAAATAAGCTTTTCAACCTGATGCTTTCCTATTAGCACAGGTTCAAAGGATAAAACAGAGGCACTGCAAAAGAGTGCAGGCATCTCATGTGGTGTGGAAGTGTCAGCAGCTGAGTCAGGCTCACAAAACATCATTTAAACAGAAACTGGAGAGTACCTGCTTGGCTGGATATAGCATTATCACTGTCCTGTGCCCATGAGATGTGTGAGTGTCTGCAGGGGCTGAAGAGCTAACACACTTATAAGTAATGACAATGGAATAAGAAGGATACAGAACTGGTGGAATGAGTCCAGAGAAGGCCACGAAGATTAACTGAGTGCTGGAGCACCTCTGCTATAAGGTCAAGCTGAAAGAGTTGGGGCTGCTTAGCCTGGAGAAGAGAAGGCTTCAGGGAGACCTTAGAGCAGCTTCTGGTACTAAAAGGAGCTCCAGGAAGGCTTGTGAGGAACTTTTTCCAAGGGCATGGAGTGAGAGGATGAGGAGAGAATGTCTTTAAACTGGGAGGGACCTCAAATCCCATGCAGTTCCAATCCCCTGCCATGGGCAGAGACATCTCCCGCTGGATCAGGGGCTCCAAGCCCCATCCAGCCTGGCCTTGAATGCTTTGAGGAATGGGGCAGCCACCACTGCTCTGGGCATCCTGGGCCAGGGCCTATCCACTGTCATCATGGAGAATTTCTTCCTAATGTCTAATTTACATCTTCACCCTTCCAATTTAAAGCTATTCCCCTTTGTCCTATACTCCATGCCCCTGGAAAAAGTCCCTCCCCAGCTTTCCTGGAGTCTCTTTCCCTACTGGAAGCTGCTCTAAGGTCACCCTGAAGCCTTCTCTTCTCCAGACTGAATAACGGGTTCCTCTGTGGCTTTTAAGCAGTTATGTCCCTTCACACTCTGTGCACGAAGAACAAATAGACTAAACAAGAGGTTTGCCAGGTCTTTGCTGTGCCCTTGATAAATTCAGTGCTTCTGTAGCTCCTCGTTCTTCTGACAGCACAGGCAGGGAGCTCAGCATCCCCCTTCCCATGCGATGAGCTCACAGGGAGCTGCCTCAGTTTATTCTAAGAAATCAGCTAATGTACAGTACTCAGCAGCAGCACCCCTCCCTCCCCTGGGAGGATCAGCAGAATTAGGATGTGCAGTGAGTTATCTTGGGGATTACACAATCTTATCACCTCCTCCAGGGCACTGGGGAGCAGCCAGCACCGGGCGCCCTGAGTCACGCTTCCCCCTGCGACGTGGTGCAGGTTTCCTGACTCACTTCCTCCCAGGACTTCTGTTTCCTTAGTTCTCTGCACCAATATCACAAGCCATAAAATGTGACAAGTGACAGGGAAGTCGAGGCAGCCGTGCCCTCCAAGCCGGCATAGCGCCTGCCCTGTCCCTGTCTGTCCCAGCTGTGGGTGGGAGGGCAGTGATGCTCGCGGGTGGCGTTGGGAAGAGCTCCTCTCTGCTCAGTGCTGGGAGTGGGCAGAGCTGCTGTGGCACAAATCCTGCCCCGGGAGCTCGCTGGTTGCTAGAAGCAGATCTTCAGGCAGTGGTGATGGGCTTGCCTTGCTGCTGGCTCCTTGACAGCTTCCACAGCCTGACTGCTCTCCAGCATCGGGGATGTTCTGGTAGTTGTTAGCTCTCTGCATACTTAGTGTCTTTCTTTGTGCCTCTGGCATTGGATTCATAATTCTCTCTTGTGATGAGACAGTCCATGATTTTCTTTTTTTTTTTTTAAGATGATTTTCAGCCCCTGTAGTGACAGGGAGAGCTTGGGAAATGTGCCTCTTTAAAAGGTCAGCAGTCTGAAGGCCAGGAACCGGCCACACGCAGCCATTCCACCCTGACACCCTCACTGCCAACATTTCAGTCTATTGGTTTCTTGGCTTCTGGGTTCGGAGCGCTTGGAATAAGCCTCGTGTCACTCGCTCACCTACTCAGTGGAGTGGGAGGGGAGCGTGGAGTTACTGGAATAGCTGTCTCTTCAATACCTGGAAAAACTCTTTCTCTCTGCATCACAGCCCAGTTTTAGAGAGCAAATTAAGTTCAAGTTGCCAGTCATTCCCAGGACTCAATTTTGTCAAGGCTTTCTATGAGAGAAAGGATCTGCATGGGGCCTGAAAGGTCCTGCTTATCTCCACAGTGGCCTGACCAGCAACACGCGTTTCCAGGACGTGCTGATAGGAAGCCCAAGCCTGGTTTGGGGAGCACTCCCACGCCGAGCTCTAGATCAGGCTGCAGCAGCCGGCGGGCTTCCTGACATCGGCCCTGATACCGCCTGTCTGGGCCTTTACCTCGGTAGCACCAAGTCATCCCAGTGACCCGCTAGCTTGTGCCTCCTTGCCTCAGAGAACAAGCCGAAGTGAAAAGCCCTTTCCATTTTGTTCAGGGTGTCTGCTCTGGAAACCCTAGGAGGAGCTTAAAAGAGAGTGGATGTGCACCCCTGGTCCCATGTTTATTTCTGTGCTGGTAGATTGGCCGAAAGACAGGAGGGGGAAGCGTGACTGTATGAGATGCCGTGTAGGGCTCCTTCCTGCTGCCCAGGATGGGTGTTGTTAAGTGAAGATTTATTCATGCTGGTTAGTGAATACCTTGTCACAGGGAACTGGATATGGATTAATTCTTTGGGAAGTTCGGCTTTCTGTACAGGTCAATAGGATGCATTCTGCTTCACAAGTTCTCCCTTTACAAGGGATGAAATGCTTTAACCTGGGTTTAGCAGTTAGTTTTCTGTTACTCAGACAGCAAAGGTCACAGAAAGGGCTTTTGTTCCCTTTCTTCCTTTCCTAGCAGGAGCATACACTGCTCATCTTATCTCCGAATAGCCCAGGAATGCCATATCCCAGTGGCGAGGGCCCTGCGCCTCAGCCAGGAGAGAACAGGCATGTTTTTCCACTCAATTACAGGTGTACAAAGCCAGGAGTACTCATGCAAGAATCACAAAGTCAAGTACTAGTTGGACAGTCTTACAAGAAGGCACAATACCAAACGTTCCCCAGCTTTATGCTTTCAGAAGGGGAAAGAAAGAGAGCCTGCAGCACAGCTGTGTTTGGAGAACAGGAGTAGCAGCATTGGCCTCTGCTTTGGGCAGAGGAAGATGGGCTTGGGAGTCTCAGTGGCTGAGGTAAAGGAGGGCTCTATTGTGGAGCATCCCAGCGAGTGTTGGGTTTCTTGTGGTCCAAAGGAGGGATTACAGATGTGGTCAGGTCTTAATTCTGAGCGTGTGAGAAGCCTGGCATCTCCTCTCGGAAATACGTAGTGGCTGATTACTGTGCCCAATCTTGTGTGCATGATGTGACTGTGTTTTTCTGTTTATTTTCACCCTCCACTTACTGACCTACAGTCTTTGGCCTTTAAACTAAACAGCTATAGAGTTATGGAATGGTTTGAGTTGGAAGGGACCTCAAAGCCCATCCAGTTCCAACTCTCCTGCTGTAGGCAGGGACACCTCCCACTGGATCAGGGGCTCCAAGCCCCATCCAACCTGGCCTTGAACACCTCCAGGGATGGGGCAGCCACCCCTGCTCTGGGCAACCTGGGCCAGGGCCTCCCCACCATCATTGTGAAGAATTTCTGCCTAAAGTCTATTCTAAGTCTTTCCCCTTCCAATTTAAAGCTATTCCCCCTCATCCTATCACTCCATACCCTTGGGAAAAAAGTCCCTCCCCAGCTTTCCTGGAGCCCCTTTCAGTGCTGGAAGCTGCTCTAAGGTCTCTGTGGAGCCTTCTCTTCTCCAGGCTGAACAACCCCAACTCTCTCAGCCTGACCCCATAGCAGAGGTGCTCCAGCCCTTGGATTATCTTTGTAGCCCTCCTCTGGACCTGTTCCAACAGAAAGAGTCCTTACTTGGTGACTCATGCAATCTAAATAATGTGAGATAAAACCACAACAGATAAAACGCGGGGCACGAATGGAAGGAAAGGTTAGAGAGAGGACAATTGAGACGTAAACCCATTTCTTGAACTAATTTAATTTTTTTTTCACTGGAAGAGGAAGTGGGGAGAGGACATTCCTTGGAGGCTTGCACACAGTTTGTGGATCTGGCCAGAATGGAGCCCTTTGCCCAGCTGCTCCAGTGCCTCGGGCTGCTCAACCTGCAACAGGGGAAAGTCTGCGCAGCAAACAAAAGGCGGCTTTGACGTCAGGCACTGGGAGCGTTGCCCTGACACTGGGAGGTGGAGCGCAGGAAGGAATCCACAGCTAATAGGCTCTGGACTGGAGTGCACTTTGGCAGAGGGACAGCTACTACCCCTTCTTTCCAGGAATAATATTGTTTATTTCTACCTCTCTCTCTGGCCAAAGTTACCCCGATCAAGTTTCGCTTCACCTGTCTCAGCCATAAATTCATCAGAGCCCAGGAAAAATCTAATCCACAGACCCCTGTTCTCCATATCCTCTTCCCCGAAGAGCTACGCTGCGTATTTGTTTTGTGTCTTTGCTTTGATGAGTTCATGGCCGCAGCTTTCTCTCCTGAAGCTTTTGCTGGAGCCGTGGAATAAACACACACGGTTTGCTGGGTTTGGTGTGGCTGCAGGCGTGGGGGTAGGTGTTGAAGCACCATCCCTGCCTGCGGAGGAGGGATGGCCCCGCAGCTGCGTGCACCTACATAGAATCGACTGTGGGCTTCTAAGAGCAGGTATTTCTGGTTTGCGCAAAGGGCTCTGTCCTGCAGACAAAAGTGTAGTTCTGGGAAGTTCTAAAGTGTCGCAATGCAATGCAGTAACAACCTGAGGTTCGGTGGATTTGTTGCACTGACTGGCTCTGGATTCCTTTAAAAAGACACTATTTTTACATCTGTTTCAGGTTGCCAGTCTTTCCTGGGCAGACTTGAAAAACTGTTGAGTCACAGACCAAACCTTTAGTAAACTGTCCCGTATTTTCCATTTTATTCATCCTTCCAAGTGCTGCAGTTCAGATCAGTGTGTATTTGCTCCCTGGATATTTAGGAAAGTTGTGGAGCTGAATCCCAGCCTCTGGAGGGGATGCAAATGCACTCTCAAGGGTAGCTGCATTTGGCTGTGGATGAGCTGGGAGGAGATGGAGGAGAACTTTATGACCAGCTCTTTTTGTTTTGGTATTTTTGGAGTTAAATTCATCCCTTTTAAAATACATGAGTTCATTTTTCCACTTGTGGGCAGCTATTCCAGATTGCCTCTGGTGAGATGGGAGTTGCTTTACGATGTTGGTGGTCATTTGCTTCCCCCTCCTGCCTCCAATTTGAGTTCTAAAATCATGGACATTATCTATGCCCAAAAAGAAAAAAGTTTAAACTGAGTGTTTGGCAATTCCTCAGATAGGAAGATGTAAGAGGGGTTGTTTTTTCCTCCTAGTTCCTAGTACAAGCCTGTTGCTCTCATCTTACAACACACATGTGAGGCTCGGTGAGCTTTCAAGCTTGGTTAAGAGCTGTCTGTCATTCTCTCTGTACTTCCCTAATCCGCATTCCTCACTGCGTATGTGTTGCAAGAGTTTCTTTGTGTGTCATTCTACACAGAAGCCAGATCCCAAGAAGCAGCAGAAAGCTTCTTTTGAAAAAAGAGTTTCCTTTTACAATCTCTCGCCCCTGCTGTGCGATCGGGTAGTTGGCAGATGAGCGATTCTGCTCTTGTCTTGTCTGATTTCCTGGAAGAGCCCGGCTGCTGGCTGGAGTGACCGTAGGAAGGAGGATGGGAGGGACTGTCTTGCAAAAAGAGTGGTGGCAGATGAGTGTTAAGAGAGAAGAGAGAGTTCTTGGAGCTAGTTTGGTTTCCCCAGCCTTCCTAAGAAAAGGAGGAGAATGAATGCAGCTCTCCAGTGCTGTTCTGTTCCAGCTGCTTCCTGCCCTTCCAGCTCAATGTTTCCATGTTGAGCAACAGAGAAGATGCTCCTGTCTGGAACGAAAGCATCTTAACACTTTCAATTATACCATGGTTTCTCACTCTGTTTTCCACTGCATTTTAATTAGAGCTTATATTATGTTGTTCCTTAGAGCCTTTGTCATCTCTTTCAACTGTATTGTGAGAAGAGAAGGGGCCACCCAGATGTTTCAGCAGTGGAGGAGGGCAAGGTGGGGGCACTTGGAGACACAGGGGAGGACTTGAAAGATGAGCACGCTGGCAGGGTGCTGCTGATAAACTGATTGGCAGTGAAATAATTAGCCCTGGCACACCACCGTGCCTGGGTATTGATGCAATTTGCTTGGATCAAACTTTCAAGGTTTTTTTCCCAAGTCCTGGTCCAGGCAGCCCCGCTGGCAAACTGCAGTTTGTCACAGAAGAGGGGAAACTGGTGTGATAAATCCTAGGGCTGTTCAGCTGTGGGAGTTGTAGTGGGGGATGAAAACAGGCAAGTGGAGAAGTTCCACTTGATAAATGCAAACCTTGACAATCAAAGCCCTGTTTGGAAACCAGCTCTGTGGGAAATGGCTTTGCATTTTATGTGAGCTGGGCAGAAATAGTTGTTGGTGCTGGGTAGAGAATCAGTCCCTGAGCAGGGAGCCTGTGACACAAGGGGTTTGCTGGAAAAACGCAGTCATACAAGGTCAGGCAAATGTCTGACTGCACGGGCAGCGGCTGCTCCTTTCAATTCAGAACGTGTTTGTGCATTTATGTTGGGAGCGGGACAAAACAGGGGCAAATGGTTTGGAGAAATAAAGGATATTGCAAGTCCTCTGTGGAAAATGGAGAAGGCGGCGAGGGAACGTGTGCTAAAAGACTTGAGAAGCTGGGGGAATCTGAAGTCTAGAAATCAACTGAGGAGCTAATTTTTTTAAAGAAAAGAAAGAATGGAAACAATGAGGGGAGTGAACAGAGTGAAAACAGCAACTGTGAAAGGAGAGAATGAGTGGAGTATGGCCTGAATAAAAGAGAGGGAAAGCAAGCAACAAAAGTGTGGGATTGGTGTGGTTTCTGCGTTTGGTTGTGGACTCAGTTTGTGCAGGTCTACATCACCTGGAGGGTGGAATCACAGCTGCTTTGAGTTTCTTATATTTTGCTCCTGATTCAAAATGTCTCTGTTTTGGCTGGTGGAATGGTGGGAAGAGTGAGGATAAAAAACAGCTGGTTTTCTAAACAAAAAGAAAAAATTGTTTTCCTGGAGTGCTTCCTGCATCTTTTTTCTCTCGTATCAGTGAAATCACCTAACCTGCTTTGCCTGGACGAGAGTTCAGTTAGCTGTGTCGTCTGTAACTGAGCAGCAGTTTGAGTTGCAGCAACTGTAATTTAAAGAGCAGATTTAAGACTTTGTGTAGTAATGTAGTAATGTGCTTATTACAAATCCTCTATATTTATACCTCATATAGCATACTTAGTAGGTAGGATTCTATTAGGCTTTTCATGGCAGAGCAGAGGAAACCTAGCTGCCACCTTCTGCAAAGAATTGTCCTTCAAGCTGTTGCCCAGCTCATCTGATGCTGTTCTCCTGTCCTTTGAAATAGAATTTCTGCTTACAGAGTGTTGGTGTGCAGCCAGAGCAGGGAAGGAACACAGTCCGCGCCATCTGGGAAGGGTTTAGGAGCTGTTGTATTGTAGTCTTGGTTTTAGAGCTGATTACTCTAGGGAGCTGCTTGGATTTTAACAGGAGGAGCTAAATTAGGAAGGAGTGAACAACTCAGTATGCAGGTGGGAGGAGGAGCAGCATCGCCTGTCAGTCCCAACCAAGAGCATTCAAGGACTTGGAGAAACTGTTTGCAGCTCATCACCTAGGATACTGATTGTCAACACTTCCAGCATGAGCAACTCAAAACTTCCCATCAGGAAGTCCTCCTGACAGTAAGCTTCCTCTAATTACTCATCTTTCATGGATGTCAGCAGTAATCCATGGAAACCCCCGACTTCTGAGCATTGCGGCTTGAAAACCACTGGTGTAGGACAGCTTGGTGATGCCTGCGGTGATATCAGTGTGTATTTTATCACGTCTCCTGTCCTTTCTGTGTCAGAAAGGTTGTTGGATCTGAGGGAAGTTGGACTCTTTGTTCCTATGTAGTGACTGGTTGTTGTGCTGCTGGGTCAAAGCCAGTGCAGGTTTGTCCAGAGATAGTGTTGGTGATACTTTAGGCATCAGCTCATGTCCTTCCCCTCCTGACATTTTCTGATCTCCAGAAGCATCTTTGGAGTGTGAATTTTTGCCTGTTGTTCTCCGCCTGTGTAAGAAGGGATGATTTCCTTTGCAGTTGCTCCCTCTGGAAAAGTGAGACTGAGTCGTGAACCAGTGTCAAGCTCCCAATCCTCTTGATTTCTGGCTGTTTCCATGGCCACTAGGAACAGAAAAAGGCCTGTCACCAAATGGACCATGGTGTCTGGGGGTGTGGAGAGTAGGACAGGGTCCTTTTGGGTAGCGTGCATGCTTGATGGCCTGTTTTTACAAACCACAGCACAGGGTGTGTGAGTACATGAAGTTCCAGCATGTGGAGCTGCCAGATAAAGTACGCTGATAAGCCATGCTGGCGGTTCTTTGGCTCCCATGGAAGAGGCAGCATTGCACATGACTCACTGCAGCTTCTGCCCACCTATTTAAAGTAGAATGTGTGCACAGGAGCCCCAGGTGTGCGATCCACACAGATCAGTGCAAGTAACTCCCTGGATGTGCCTGGCTTGCCTGTGGTTGACAACAGAAGGGCTCTGCTAGGATAACTTCATGGGCTGGAGAGGATCAGCAGCGTGTTCTGGGAACGTTGTAAAGCCTAGATCTTGGCATTTGCTTCTTCACAGAAAACGGGTTTCCTCTTGTGCGTAATAAATAACTTTTTAAGAAGCTGCTGAGAAGGATGTGGAGTGAGACTGAAAGCCTTCTCTCTTCCAAAAGCCCTGCTAATGTATGCAAGCAGCAGTAAATATTTTTCATTGCAAACTGTCACGCTTGGTTTAAGATCCCGCAGGTGAAAGTCCGTAGCAAACTCTGTGTTACCCAAATGTGCTTCTTTGACCTTATGAAAACCAAATAAATGCACCATATTGTGGCCTTGGGGACAGGCCAGAAAAAACTCTGCAAATGGAGCAATATCATCACCTTGCATCGCAGTGTGGATGATTTAAGGAAAGCCATGTGCTGCCAGAGCAGGGAAACCCAGTTAATTTATTTACCTTCCTTCGGCTCCTAATTTTCATCCCCATCATCTGGGGTTTTCTTACTGGTATTTTTCAGCCAGGTGCTTGCAGAGCTTCCTTCTGAAACCCCTGCAGCTAAATGCTGTGCTGGGGAGAAGTGGAATGTGGGCCAAACCCTTTCTCCATCACCTTGGCACAGTTTTCTCAAATCAAGACAAATTGCATGTGATGAGCTGAGAAGAGAACTCGGTCCCAGATGAGTCTGGCTCACCCTAGAGCCATCTATTCCCTAGAAACAGGTTTTATAGGGAGGTGTGGGACGGGCTGCACACAAAGCTGCTGAGAGTGGAGTTGGGAGCCATGGTAGCTCCGTGTGAAGCCTTGAGAAAGCCGTGATGTAGGAATGCTGTTGTTGTACACAGCCACTGGATGGGGAGCTGGTAATGGAGATCATTCCCAGCACAGACTGCCCGTGCCAGGCTCAGCCTGGGTTAAACCTCACTGGCCCGTGGCAGGTTTCCTTCTCGATGGTATTTGTTGTTGCCAATGTTGACTTCGTACTGGTATTTGCTTCCTGCTGACGTACAGCGTGTGCTGATGCTGGGGAAGGAGTTTTGGTGGGATACCTGGGCATGGCTGCTGCCCCTCGTGGAGGTGTTTTTGAAGCCAGGAGCAAGCAACCTTGAGGTATGGCAGGAGCAGGGAGACAGTGCCGGGCAGGGGAGCCGGGGGAGAAGTGGCCGTGGCTGCTGCCTGTCCCAACGGGCTCCAGCTGGTCTCATCCCCACACTTTCCAGCTCTTCAAAAAGGAGATAAAAATAATCCTCCCGGGATTCACATGAAAAAAGGAGAAGGGAATGTCGGGAGTGGTGGAGGGTCTATGCAACGTGGCATCATTCCTCCCCCTCTTCTCCCCGTCCCCCCCAGCCCTGGGGCTGAGCGAAGGCCCAGCGGTTCTAGGAAGAGCTCGAGCCCAGTCAGCAGCCACCAGTTCTGGGAACTGCGGCCCCGGGCCCCACGGGACGCTTCAGGGAATTCTTGCTGCCATTCCAAGGATGGCAAAAGGGCTTGTCCAGTGACCTGAGGCTCCCCAGCGGCAGGGGGCAAAAGTTTGGAGTCCTGCCATGCGACTGGGAAGATTACCAGAGCCACAAGGGCCTGGAGATTTATGCCCTGCTCAGAACTGTACTACAGTGAGTTGTTTGGCTTCTTGGGGGAGAGAGAGAAAGAATTTGCTATACAGGAGATACCAGTAGTGACCACAGGAATTTAGAAAAGGGATATGGAGTTAAAAGGTCAAAATTTCCTGCCATCAGTCATCATCTCCTTGGTAGGAGTCGGCGAGGGTGCCAGAAGCCCAAGCAGTAATTTCAAGACCCTGAAACCTCCCACAACCACATGACTTTGAATAAATGAAACAAGAAGCAGCAAACTGAGATTGAGCCTGGTTTGTGCTGCTGTCCTGCGCTTTCTGCTTCCCGCTGCCATGGCTCCCGCTGGTTGTTTGCCTGTTCTGGGTGGGTGCCCCCTCCTTCGAAAGCAGGAGGCAATGGGAACTTTCCTCCCAAACCCTGCAGAGCCTCAAAGGAAAACACTCAGTGTTACCCACTGATAAATAAATGTTGTTCTCTCTGCCCGTTTACAAGGTAAAATTATGTTATGTGCTGCTGGCAGCCTGGGAGGAGTAAATTTCTCACAGCCCTGGACTTGAAATACATCCTACGTATAGGCACTGAGTTGCTGTTGGTCAACTTCAAATTAGCAGAGATTTGAGGAGAGGGAATGTTGGAGTTGAATTAAGAGAAGCCCTGAAAAGTAGGATTTAGGGTGCTGGGGGATGCGAAGTTCAACATGAGCTGGCAATGTGCACTCACAGTCCAGAAACCAACCATGGGACCAGCAGGGCACGGGAGGGGATTCTGCCCCTCCAGTCTGCTCTCATGAGAGCTCATGTGGAGCCCTGTGTTCGGTGCTGGAGTCCTCAGCACAGAAAGGACATGGAGCTGTTGGAGCGAGTCCAGAGGAGGCCAAGGAGATGATCCAAGGGCTGGAGCACCTCCCATACAAGGACAGCCTGAGAGAGTTGGGGTTGTTCAGCCTGGAGAAGAGAAGGCTCTGGGGAGACCTTAGAGCAGCTTCCAGTACTGAAAGGAACTGCAGGAAAGCTGGGGAGGGGCTTTTGGTCAGGGAGTGCAGGGGAGATGGTTTTAAGCTGTAAGAGGGGAAACTGAGATGAGATTTTAGGCAGAAATGTTTTCCTGTGAGGGCGAGAAGGCCCTGGCCCAGGCTGCCCAGAGCAGGGGTGGCTGCCCCATCCCTGGAGGGGTTCAAGGCCAGGTTGGATGGGGCTTGGAGCCCCTGATCCAGTGGGAGGTGTCCCTGCCCACGGCAGGGGTGGAACTGGATGGGGTTGGAGGTCCCTTCCAACCCGAACTATGCTATGATTCCATTCTATGATTCTATCAGTCAGCCCCCAAACCTCTTTCTTCCCACAGATTTATCGTGGTGCTGCTTCCAGCGTTTGATCTGACTTTCTGGTGCTGCTTTTAAGCCTTTCCTCTTCTCTGTTTCTTGGTTTTTTCCTGTGTATTTTTCCACTGTGGAGAAACTTGCATGAAATGAGAGCTAGCAAAATCATTTCAGCTCACATATGGTTTGGGACGAAGCATGTGCTCACATTCTGGGAGGAGGCGGCTGCTCTTGCTCTTCATGTAAAGGTCCTTAATGGATTCACAGGATTATGCTGCCGGAGTAGCTGTTCCATCAAAGCCATAGCAACTCCCTTCTTGCCTCTCATTTTCTTAGCCTATTAGATGTGTTTGGTTTCCATGAACCATTAAAATGCAGAAGAATAGCCCTTTATTAAGGTTTTATTAGCATTTAATTGGCTTTGTAGTTTTTGGTAGGAGATGAAACGGCTTCGGTCTTTCCTAGAAAGAGAACAGAAGGGTTGCAGCGCTGTGCTGGGGTAACTGCGTGGGCTCTGGGGTGACGCGGGCAGAGGCCGCTGCCATGGGGGTATGTGGAAGGCCAGGCACACTCCCTTCCAGGCAATAAATACATTGTTTTCTGCCCGAGCAAGTTTCCCTTCAAGTGAGGAGCAATGCCTGGGATTGAGAATGGAGCATGGCTGCATCCTCTGCGACTTGGACTGCCTCTGTGGCACTTTGGCTCACTGAATTGTGCCACGTGCTGGTTTGGCTCCTAAAGTAAAGCAGCTTTTGCCTTTTCTCTGCTTGGGTGTTCTCTGTGCCGTGTTGTTATGCCAGGAGTTACAGTGGAAAATTTTGCTTGCTGGACTCCACAGAACCTCCAGGCTGGCACAGCAGGGAGTTTGGAGCAACTGGAATGAAGTGGGAAAAACTGATAAATAACTGTGGAATGTTGCTGTGTATCTATTTATCTTGCCATTGCAGTGAGAGCCACGGCATGTAGGAGGTTGCAAAGCTCATCTCCTATCTGCTTCATCTTTAGATCTGTACCCATGTCCTACAACAGTGAGTGACCTGTTCTTTTTTTAGATTCCAGAGAAAGGTTCACATACTGCAGCACATCGTGCTGCTGAGAGGCTCAAACCAGAGCTAATCCGAGCTTCTGTGCCCGTTCAGTATGTGGCCATGGTGCTACCAGCTTGGGTCCAAGAGCAGCGTAGCTCTCTGTGTCCCCAACCTCGTAAAGCTGTGGCCAGTGCCTGATGAGCACCTTCCCACTCCGCCCCGTGGGCGCCCCAGGCTCTGCTGAGGAGCCTTTCACTTGTGAGTGGGACTGAGAAGAGTATGGGTGGGTTGAAAAGGGTCATCGTGCATATCCTGGACAGGCTTCTGAGGAATTCAAGTACGCCTCTCCCAGCCTTGCAGTGCTTAGTGTCCTTGTAACATCAGGATTCATTTCAGAGCCACGATACAGCAGGTTGCTTTCTGAGTTATTACAGTACAGAGAGGGCAACTGGAACTCTAGGAATAAAAAGCGTGTGTGCGGTGTCCTTGGCCTTACTGCTGCCACTTTGCTGTGCCAGTCCCTGCTAATGGGTTTGCAAATAGCCATTCTTGTCATGTGCTGAATTCTGAGTCATCTTTTGCCCCACAGCTCATGCTGAAAAGCGTCTGTAAAACTGCCAACTCGCCCCTTTTCCAGGCAGTTCTCCCCAGCCTCAGACACCCCTGTGACAAGGTGCAAGGTGCCGGCCTGGTGGGGTGTTGATGTCCCTTCCAGCCACCAGGGAAAGGTCATCATCAGCTTTGTGTGTTTCTCTAAAAAAACATTTCCAGCCGATCCTGTGCCTAGCGTCTCGTCCTCTGGGTTTCCTGTGGCTGATAGGATTTGCCTGTAGAACAAACCGGTGGCTGTTGGTTGGGTTGGGTTTATTTTCTTAATTTTTAATAAAACATGCAATTAGCTTCCTTAGAAAAGCCTGCCTCGGTGCTGTGATTGAGCGTCTGGCAGAGGAGGGACTGCTGCCAGCATGTCTGAGTTCCTGGAAGAGCTGAAGTGCAATGAAAATGACCCCAGGGAGCAATGGGCTTTCTGCAGAAACCCGGCAGTCTGGGGGAGGGCTGGCTCCCACTGCCTGGTTTTAAAAGCTCGTTTAGTTTCTTTTCTGCAGCCTGAGAGAAATGGAGGGAGCGACGGCGCTGCACACAGCTTCGCTCACATCCTCCGTGGGTAGGGTCGTAATGCTTCCTGCAGCATCGTGCGCATAAAGGCACCGGCCGTCCTGCAGTTTTTGTGTGTGTGACAGGGCACCCAGTGGGTACCACCAGCATCCTTCCTGTTCCCAGAGACACAAAAGCTCAGCACATAACTTACCCACTCCTTATTTACACTATAGACTTTTAATTTGAGATCAGATTGCCATTAGTATGATGTTTTCCTTCACCTTTCTCTGTTTTATTTGCTCTGTACTTGCCTCTCTGCTTTTATAGGAACAAACAGGAATTGCAGATTCCTTATCTGTGGTTTGATCTTTCCCTTGCCGGGCTGATCTGGCGATAGAGTCTGTTCTCATCTTTTTGGATCATTGTACTCCCACAGATGTTCTGATATTTACAGAATCGCTTCAAGCTTGTATACTTGTTATCTGGACCAAATGTTTCTGCCTGATGTTTGAGGGCGTTCAGGAAAGAAGGGGAAAACACCGCCTCAGTCCTTGCAGCAGAGGCCAAAAGGAATTGACGTGAAATGGAAGATCTGCCTATGTTACGATCTGGAAATAAGACCACGATGGATAGGAAGGATGTGGAAGTTGCATTCCACCCTACCTTGCTTGGCTTTCAGCATTCTCTGGGTGCAGCCTGAGACGTGAGCAGGCAGGGGAAGGTGCTCCTGCTTTGGGGCTGACTGGCTGGACCTGCTGCGTAGGAAACGCGTGTGCCCGCTTTGCAGGAGAGCGGGCTGGGCTGCTGTGCTGCACAGCGGGGAGAGAGCGAACCTTTGGAGCCTACGGCTTCAACTGCCTTGAGGTCAGGAGCCTGCCTTTATCAAGAAGCCAGCATGCACTAAGCCAGTGCGTGGATTTAGTGTGCTCTCTGCTCCCTGTGTACACACAGTGTCTTCCAAGAGGCTGATTTTATCAAACCTTCTGACTCACTGAAATAATTTAATGACCCTGTGTTTCAAACTGAGACAGAACCATGAGGGACTTGGTACTGATGGGGCAGGATTATGTCGTTCTCCTGCGGGCTCCGAGTGTGACAGATCATTGCCCGGAACACAAACCCCTCGTGACTCATCCCACTCCTGGCGTGTAGGGCGAGCATGGGCCCAGGCTGCAGGCCCTGCTGGCACTGAGCTCCAAGTAGTTTTCTTGTCTGCACAAGTGGGTTTTAGAGGTTAAGCAGAAAGGCATGTTGCTCTTGGTGTTACATTTGATTCGTGGATGGGTCTTGCTCAACCAATAGTCAATACAACTCTGTTTCTTGGCTAGTGAAAAGTCAGAAAGGGCTCTGCTTTTGTTTCCCACCCAAATGCAGCCCAGTTAATGCTCGTTTCTCCCCCTCCCCCAGCTCCTCCGTTCCCACATCAAAGCCTTAGGCTCTCTGTGGTCCCTGTGTGACTGCCCTTTCACACATCCTTCCATAGCTTGGGTGATTTAACTGCACCACATTTACCACAATACAGGAGGAAAATCAAGCCCAAAGTGTGGTGCATAGGTTACAAAATAATAGTGCATGGAATGGAAGAAGCAAAAAGTACTTTTCCGAGAAGGGGAGGTTGAGTACAATATCAAAATTACCTTTCCAAGCTCCTTTGGTCTGCCTTGGAGACTAAGAAAAATAGATATACACATAACAAAAGGGCTTGACATTTACCAGCAGAGGGAATTGAAACGAATCAGATGTGGTGTGTGAAGACAGCAGGAGGGAAATGCTCTTTCGTAGTTGGTTTCTTTCCAAGCAAATCATCTTAGTCATCTTCCGTCAGGCAAACACTGGGCGGAATGGTTGTTTGTCATGAGAAGGGTGTAGCCAGATGTAACAGCATCCAGCTTCCCAGGAAAAGCTAATTAGCTGATTGAGGAGTGAGACCTGCTCAGGTATGCTGGCGTTACACCACTCCTGCTAAATCCAAGCGAGTTTCCAAAGAGCGACTATGATTCATCGCAGCCAGCAGTGAGCCACAATGGGAAGGGTTGGCCGCCTTTAGTGCTCCGGTGAGCAAGGCATTTGTGTTTGTGCAAGAGCAATAAACACAGGGTGCAGGCTGTCAGACGAGAGGTCAAATCAGAGTGTATTCTGTTTGAGAGGGAAAGGACCAAGAGAAGACCTTGGTCAGGAACCCAAGAGGCAGGTTTACTTCCTGAGCTTATGAAGCCAGGCGTGGAAATGGGGAGGGGGGATTCTCCGCATGAAGATGCGTGGTCGATTGCCCTGGGGAAGGGGAAGCATTTAGTTAAGTCTCCTCTGCTTTCCTTCATTGTCCTACCAATCTGGTGGACTTGTCCCTTCTCTGGCAGTGCTGGAAGAAGGGAGGTTTGGCCACTGACAAATAGTTCTCGCTCGCAGTTAAGGCAGCATTGCAGAAGGCAAGAAAAAGCCACCTTTGTACAGAATGGCTTTGGGCCCAACTTTGTTTTTTGTGAAGGTTACTTGTTCCGCTGTGACCTCAGCAGAGGCGGTAGCGCGGAGAACCAACCCCTTTGTGCGCTGGCCCTAATTATTTCTCCAGAGCTGTTGCTGAGATTGTTTCTACATCGCGCAGCGGGTGCCTCTTCAGGCTTGGGTAGAGCCATGTTAGTTTTGGTGATGGGCTTTTTGCCCAGTGTTCAGAAAGGGCAATCCCGTTGCAGCGGTTCCCAGCCAGGCGTGTGGCCCGGGGCTCTGCGCGACGATTTGAGCTGAGGTTTTAGGTCAGAGAAGGAAGTTTGGGGAACCTGAGCTCAGTTTGATCCTCCCCAGGCCACCCATGGGCAGCCCTGTCTGTGCCCTGCAGTGGCTAAACCCACTGCCTGAATGTGGAGGTTGGGGTAGTCCTGTGTCATCCCCGGGGATAAAGGAACAACTTGAACACATCCTCTGTTCTTGAGTTTTCAGTAAGGTGCACAGGATGACTTTTAGCTTAAGAAAGCACAGGAACTGTCTGATCGCCAGAATAACTGGTTTAAGTGAGCACAGCTATGGGCTGCTTGGAATTTGATGTTGAAGAAATGACCTTCTTTCTGCAAGGAGAGCAATAATTTTAAAGCAGACCTTGAATTGTTACTTGGAAACTATGTAGGGTTTGAATCATCATTAATAGTCACACTTTGTCCTCAGCTTCTGGATTTTGTAGCTGCCTTTGCGTGTCTCAAGGTCTGGTTGGTCACCACAGGTAATCTGGTATTGCTCAGAGATTTTCTTATGCCAGGGAAGCAGAGGAGCAGAGAGGAGGAATGACAGAAAACTGCACTCATCCAGGCTCTGCTATCAAGTAGGGTGTAGGAGCTGTACGTCCAGGCCTTGTGTCCTCAGCCTTGCAGTCCCTGCCTCCCTTCTGGAGGCCACGAAAAGGACACACAAAGTCCCAACATTGCTCTGCCTCAGGAACAGAAGAGGAGGCTTCCTTTATCTGCCGCTTTTCCTTATGTTCCCTGAATACGCATATTGTTCAGCTGGGAAAGGAGGAGAAAAAGGAGGAGTTAAAAAATGTTGCTGGAGTTCATAGATTTAAATAATCAAATTTAAAAACAAATATCCAGGGACTTTTTTCTGTGGATATTTGATGTCTGTGCTGCTTGGCTGTGCTCACTGCACTGCTTTATCTGTGTGTAGGTTTGCTGGTGTCCGTGTACCTCCATCCTTTTCCCTGTTGCTGTTAATGCCACAGCCACGATTCTTTCAGGATAGCAGGCAAGTCGAGAGCTTTGCATCCATGGAGGAAGACTGTGGTCTGTGTTGATTTGTAACAGAATCGTTTTGGCATGTATACTGATCCCAAGGTTTAGGAACTTCCAATGAAGCTGCAGAAAACAATGTTTGATCGCTTGCATTCTTCACACAAACACACACAGAAACTCATGTGTATGGGTTTGGGGTGTCCTCACAGTACTGACCTGGGCAGGTTCCACCTGGCATGAATGACTCAATGACAGAGACCCTTCCCCCCTCCCTTTTCCTTTAGTTCAATAACATATAAATTTCATTTGACTTCATCTCCTATTGCATCAAAAAGCCATCTCTGCAAGGCAAAAGGATACATGAAAACTCAGTGTTCCCTGCCATAATTTGAAGTGCTTCCTTTGGTAGGTTTTAGTCCTCAGTTTTCTGCAAAGCAGCACTCCTGTACTGATCCTATCAGCCATGGGAAGGCTTGAGGGCAAGAGTGAAAAAATAATTCCTTTAGGCTTTGGTTTCCTGTGATATCATCTTCTGAAGTGCTTGTATTAGAAAGCAAACATACTGGAACAGCAAGGCATAGGGAGTATTTGTATCTCTGGTCAAGGTAAACCCTACAAGCAGTGTTGACCTCAGCTAGCTACGTCATCCTGTATTTGTTGGGTCATTCCACGAGATAGCTGCTACCTAGAATTCACCGGGGTCCCTGACATGTTCTCTTTCCATTCAGTCATTTGTTTTGTCAATAACTGCAGAGAGAACTTTGAGAGCTTTCCTTTCCACTCCAGGAAGGATTAATGATGCTGGGGGTAGGATATACAGCATTTGCTGGAAGCTTTGGGGTTTCATTCCACCTGAGAATTAAGCTGAAGAGGGATGCTGGCTGCTGCTGGGGAAATGGGGACAGAACATAAAGAAACAACTGCTTTGATAGTTACCTATTCCCTGTAACCCAAGCGTAAGAAGAGAATGTTTCTTCTGGCTCAGGGGAAAGGATTCTCCACAGTTTAAGCAGCTCTTTGACAGAAGTACTGCTCTTCCATCAGCAGATTCCAATAAGAAGAGCTGAGATAAAGGAGATGATTAATAGAGTGTTAATAGGCCAAATGAAAAGCACAAAGTCCTGCCCGTTGCCTCCTGCAAGTGGGGTTAGAAGGAGAAGCAAGAGAATACATTTATATTTATTGTCTGTTAGCAAATAGGACTGATTGTAACGTGCGGCAGGGGTAATCTGATTGTGTTATGGAGCAGACTGTCTCTTTCTGAGCTCACCCCTCTTCCCATCCAAGACCGAGAGGAGAATTCCCTCTTCCAGTAGTTGTGCTGGACCCTTCCTTCAAAACCATCTAATTTATGTGAAGAGATAGTATCAACATGATGTTCAGTGTGTATTTTCTATCGAAATCTGCTAATACCCTTCTGGTTTTGGAAACCAAAGAAGCCAGCCCATGCTGTTTCCACTTACTGCACAAGCTTTTGTCACGCTGACTTGACATTAACACGAGTCATTTTGTTTCCAGCTGATCTGTAGTGCTTTGTGTAAGAAAGGCTCATCTGTTCAGGTATGGCAGGCTGTGTTAGACAGCTAGGCAGGAAGGACCTAAGGGATGTAAAACATAATAGCCTTCGGCTACCTCCTTCACACGGCACTTCCAAACAAGAGGGAACCGCAAGCGAGGGAGCGTGTGGGTCTGGCCTCCTCCCTGCCTTGCCCATGGCTGGCGAGGCGCAGCGGAATTCTTCTCTCACCCTAGAGCCAATCAACAACTTCTGCAGCAAAGTGTTTCCCCACTACCTGAATGACCAAACTCTTCCTCGTGACCGGTTTTCAGTGTCCTGAGGAGCTGAGGTTATCGTGACATTTGCACGCTCTTGCTGGATCCGCTGTTGGTGAATCCCCAGTGTCAGCGGCCTGGCAGGTCACGCTTGCCCCGCTCCGCACTCCAAATTATTTGATCAGCAAGAAAAGGCTTTGCATGTGCAGGGAAGCCTTCAATCTTCTACATTCTTGGAAAGAAAAGAGCACTACATACTCCCTGTTCAGCCCCTGGCTCATTCTAGCAGTCTGGCAGTGCTGTTTTGTAAGTGTTCTTGCTGAACTGGTGCCCAGCGCTTCTCAGCCAAGATGGCTTTTGTAGCCCAGGAATGGAGGGGAGGAAATTAGAGGGGTGAACTGCAAGGAGTCCTTAAAGAATGTAAGAAGTATTCCAAAACCAAAAGCTTAGAAAAGAAGGGAGCAATTTTCAAAGAGTTACAGAGACTTTTCCCTGGAAATAGTGCTAGGTCACGTTTGAGGCTTATTCACGTTTACATTTAATCATAACAACACCTTTTATTACTACTTAACACTTCTGAACATGTGCAAACACAGCGTGTGCAGCATGTTTCTTCAGTGTATTTGCAGGCTCGGGGGTGGTGTTTGAACTTGGTCTCTGCAGCGCTTGGCAATGGCTGCGGTGACACTTGCATGATGGGAAGCGTCACTGCCAAGTTGGGTAACTTCTGACAAGTACCTACACAGCTCTGCCTTCTGGAAACGAGAATTCAAAGCCTGTTGCTGTTCTATGGAAGAGGCAGCCCTGACATTGAAGTGTACTCTGAACAGCTATTAAATCTCTGCCGGTTTGTGCTGAGTGAGCCTATAAATAACAAGCAGCAAGGGATGGTTGGATGAGGTGAGCATCCCAGGAGCTCAGCACTGGGTCTTCTCACAAATATAAGTTCTTTGTCACAACTATAACCCGGATGTGTTGCTTTTAGGAGTTGTCGTCACTGAAAGTTTTGTCTTAGCCAATGTGAAATGAGTTTGCTGAGATCAATACACGTTTGTCTGCTTGGTTTTTCATGGACTGATGTTTACATCCCGAAGTGGCACTGGGGATGTTCTCATTGGGTTATTTGTAGATGAATTCAAGTGAAGCCAGATCTTAACTGTGCAATACATGATGAACTTTCACTTTTAAAAATGAAACATCTAGTCCATTCCAAACATCCAGCGAGGCAGTGTGCGAAGGAAGGTTCTTCTGTGTTGAGTAAGCTGCGTTTCAGTGTTACAGTTTCCTTTAATGACAAGTTCATGTAAGAATTAGAGCAGGGATGGTATCCTTGTCTGTAAAACTAGGAATATTAAGTGGACCAAATTCAGCCCTGAAGTAAATTAATTCCCTCACACCCAGTGGGAAACCAAGCAGGATTGAGCCTGTTTTGTTTCACAGGTTTCATAGGCAGAGCTGTTTTGGTAAGAGCAGTGCTTCTCTGACAGCTGCAGTCGGAAACGTTGCAGCAGATCTTCTAGATGAAGACCATCACATGATGGAGTTACGCAGTCTGCCAGGCTGGAGTCCAAGAAACTCGAGTCCTGGCTGAGCTCTGCCACTTATTTTTGGTTGACCAGCTCTTCCTTTGTCCCTCCATATTTATATCCTAGGCTTTTGAGAAACACAAAGTCTCTGATTATACATTGGGACAGTCTAACGCTGCAGTAGCCAGCATTGCTTCAAGCTTTTCTTGTCACTGTAGCTGCATGGGGGTGCGTTAGAGCAAAAGCCTTTCCTGCGCAGATACAACAGCCTCTTAAAATAGCTATTTTTACAAAAACTGACCCATCCAGTTTCACCTCCTGCCATGGGCAGGGACACCTCCCACTGGGTCAAGGGCTCCAAGCCTCATCCCACCTGGCCTTGAACCCCTCCAGGGATGGGGCAGCCACCCCTGCTCTGGGCAACTTGGGCCAGGTCCTTCCCACCCTCATTGTGAAGAATTTCTTCCTAATGTCCAATCTAAATCTTCCCCCTTCCAATTTAAAGCCATTTCCCCTTGTCCTGTCACTGTAGGCCCTTGGGAAACGTCCCTCCCCTGCTTTCCTGGAGCCCCTTTTAGTACTGGAGCTGCTTTAAGGTCTCCCTGGAGCCTTGTCTTCTTCAGGCTGAACAGCTCCAACTCTCTCAGCCTGTCCTCGTATGGGAGGTGCTCCAGCCCTCAGATCATCTTCGTGGTCTCTTCTGGATCCTTTCCAACAGTTCCATATTCTTCTTGTGTTGGGGATTCCAGAACTGGACAAGGACTCTAGGCAGGGAATCCTTTTCATAGTTTCTTCTTGAAGTTTATTGCTTCGGCTACTAGTCAGATGCCTTTTTTCTGCCTGCTCTGTTTTGCCTACCAGTAGCCTTTTCCTTTGAACAAGATAATCTTTTTTAAGTAAAAAAAAAAACCCCACGTTCTTACTAGAATTTGGATATTTGTGTACACTCACCATTTATGTGATGTTAATATAGAAAACCTTTAATCTGATTTTATTCCTAGGCCCACTTTGTCCTTTTTCTTTAACCTTTTCTGATATATGGCAGAGGCGATGAAGGAAGTCTGCCTGATGTTGCAAGCTTGATGCCTTCTCCTGAAGGCCACTTGCCTCACTTGTTTGTGCAGCAGAAGCCAGGCCATCATTGTGTTTCTCAGGAAGCATAACTGGAAGATCAAAATGAGGTTCACATGAGGCAGCCTTAGCCTCCAGATAAAGCCGTGCCCCCACGCGTTCCTGTTCCCTGACACTCTGGCACCCGTGATTATAAAAAAATAAATAGGCAGGGCTGGGTGTGGGCAGAAAAGAGGCATGGCTCAAAAGAAATCAGCTGGAGTATGAACGTGTTATCAAGGCACTTAGCAACTGCATCGCCCTCTCTGTGTTATCACACCGTTAGGCAACACTGGCAGGTCTGGGTTCCCCTGATCTCTCTCTTCAAAATTCAGTGCTGGGTTGCTGTGAACAGAAAAAGGCAGAAGGGTGAATGCTTCTGCCCAAGGACAGGGCATCTCTCTTTAAATAATACCACATTTGTACCTTTGGCTGGTTTGTTTTGTAAGGAGCCACCTAGTCTGATGGGGTTTAATTCCATTTTCTCCTGCAAATGATAGGTGGGGTTCACTGGAAATGAAGGTGGATGTGTGGCAATGCTGATGGGGACTGAGCGAACTGGAAGGTGTCACTTGGCACCCACAGTTGGCACATCTTCACTGGATATGGATCTACCTCGTGTTCCGTGCCTCTGGACTGCTGTGGAGTTCTGGCCTGGGGAAGAGGACATTGCATTTCCAAGAGGGCTGCAAGAGTTCAGCAGTTGTTGGGGAGAGCCAGGAGGGAGCTGGGATAATTTGATTTAGACAGGTTGGAACAAGAAAGCATGATTCAGCAGGGCAGAACAGCCAAGAATACAGCGTCCAGTTAATTTGATTTTCATTTTCTTAATATCATCGATAGCCTCCCAGTACCAAAAGGGACTCCAGGAAAGCTGGGGAGGGACTTTTTCCAAGGGCATGGAGGGATAGGATGAGAGGGAATGGTGTTAAATTGGAAGGGGGAAGATTTAGATCAGACATTAAGAAGAAATTCTTCATGCTGAGGGTGGGGAGGCCCTGGAACAGGTTGCCCAGAGGAGTGGTGGCTGCCCCATCCCTGGAGGGGTTCAGGGCCAGGTTGGATGAGGCTTTGAGCCCCTGATCCAGTGGGAGGTGTCCCTGCCCATGGCAGAGGTGGAACTGGATGGGCTTTGAGGACCCTTCCAACCTAAACCGTTCTATGATTCTATTCCTGAACCTAATACTCTGCTTTTCAGACCCTCAGTGTGTATGTCTGTGGTCAGAAACGGCAAAGCAAGTGAGAGGCTGGCCAAATCATCCTGCACTGGTACAGCAGACTGCGCAGGTCTCGCCGGGAGAGGTGTTGCAGCCGTATTGCAGTGATTATAAAGATCAGTCTGCATTTGCATGAATGCTCCTGTTTCCAGAGGTGTGGAATTCCATCATAAAAATCAGTTGAGTTTGGCACAGGAATTCGCAGAACGTGAACCTGTTTACTTTAACAAAATATGCTGAAGATGCAGGAGTGGGAGTTTTTCAGATAACAGCGATGCAGTAAAACCACCTGTGCCTGCAGTTGTGGGTTGGCTCGACTCATGCCAAATGTGTCTGTGGAAAGGGAGCAGCAGGTTTCTTATCTGGGGCAGAGAGTAGCCCAGCTAAGGGATTAAGAAATTTCTTCATGATGTGCCAGAAACGCTGCATCTTTCTGTTCAGTGTTCCAGGCTTTTCAGTGTTCCCCTTTAAAGATGGATGCAGCTTTTCCTCCCTTTTGTTTTCATTTTTCCACTTACATTGATCATGATTTGTTTCTACCCTGCCTAGCTTGCTTTCCACCTTTCCTGTAAAGCTAAGAGGGACGTGAATAGTTTTGTTTAACGACTTCAGCTTGAGTGGATGATTCCATTGGCAGGATTTCCCGGTTGGTGGGCGATGGAAATCTACCCGTGGACTCATCAATGAGGTTGTGGAAACATTTGCTAGTGAATGCCAGCCCCTGGCTGGCATGGAAAGGACAGCACGTGCTTTGGGAGTACTTCAAAGCACTATTTTGAACATTGGAGCCAGTGGATTCAGACAGGAATAGCAATGGAGAGGAACTGGTTGAGCTCCTGGCTTTTCTGAGCATGTTTTATGCTCCCAGTGATTGAAAGGTTGCCGTGCTTTGTGTCAAGCAGGGTAGGGGGACTGTGGCATGAATGCTTCCTGTGCCAGCAGAGGGGTTGCCCAGTGTATTCCCTTCATTTGATAGAGGTAGGACAGATGGAGTGGCCTCTGTGTCCTGCTGTCACCCCAGGGCAGATCCAGCTCCCCGCTGGCTCCCTGCCTGATGGGGCTGGTGCGTGAGCTGATGGGAAGGGGAAAGGGTGCAAATACAGGGAAACTGAGGCCCAGCAGCAGCAGAACGTGGGGAAGAAGGTGCTGCTGTGAGGCTCCCACCCAGAGCATGGTCTGCCTTCTATGGACTCGTCTTTCCACACTTGCCATGTGCAGAGTTTTAATTTGGAGGCAAATTGAAGCCTGCTCTAAACCAGCTGCCAACCTCCCAGTTATGTTCCGTCTCCCTCCCCCAAGACTGTAATGGTTTTCTGTGGCACACAGAAGCAACACAAAAATCATTCCTGTGCCTTTCTACATCATGAAAGAACGTTCCTTTAGCCCTCATTGACCTTGGACACAGGGTCAGCCGCTGCTTGGCTGGGTGCGGTAGGAACCAGGCCCACGCTGCGGGTGAGTCTGGTGTTCGCTCTCCCAGAACCTGAAGGGCTTTTTTTTTGTTAAAGGTTTATGTGTCTTGTTTGGAAAAATCAGTCAAGTTTGCCCAGTCTTCTTGGGGAGGATTTCTGAGAGTAGGAAATGAATTTGTCCCTTTGGATTTTACCAAAGACTTTTACATGGAGTGGCTTGAAAATATATTTAAAACGTTTATTTAAAATCCAAGTCAAATGATTTTTAACAAACTGCCTCAAGACAGAAGAAACTGACTTTCTGGAGTAACTGTATTGTTTATTCTTTGTATTGCGGTAGCACCTAAAGAACCCTATTGTGCTAGATGCGAACAAACGTATAACAGAGATGGTCCCTGCCCATACGGGCTCCCAGCCCTCAGCTCAGCCTCCGCACCGTCCCACTGGGACATCACCCACATGTTCATTCTCATTATGTGCTGCTATTTCAGCTGGAGGGGCAATGAGGTCAAACCTGACAGTTTGATTCCCTCCTTACCCCCAACAGAGAAAAAACTGAGTAGGAGGCAAGTTTCAGTGAGCTGAACAGCTTGCCCTTCCCCGCTGTACGGTTTGTCATGCGCTGTAGAGACCGAGCCTGGGGCCGAGCCGTGTGGGCTTCCTGAGATCACTGCTGCTCCTCAAAGAGCCCTAGTTTCCTTGTTCCCAGTGTCCTCAGGCTGATAGAGGTGTTTGGATAAAAGGAAGCCTTTTCAGTGGTTTATGTTTTATATATTATTTTAAAAAAAAAGGTTTGTTTTGCCTTCTAAGTTGTCATTCTCCTTCAGTGCCTTCCCAGGGCTGCTGCCATATGGGGAAAGGGGGAAGGATGTGTTAAAAAGCAAACCTGACATCACACATGCATGCTGTCAATCATCAAAGTATCAAAAACAAAGCTTGCAAGAGCACAAACTTGTATAAATGTGGAGAAAAAAAGAAAAAAGGACTCCGACTGAGCACCTCGGGCTGCCCTGTCCCTCTGGGCATTTTTAAGGGACAGTGGAAGAAACCCATTTTTTTGAGCTTGTGTCCTGGGTCACCATCCCATCCTTTCCCACCTCCTCTCTCACCCCTCAGGTATAGCTGGGATTTGTCTCTTGTAATTTATGGAGCCTGAGAGAGAATCCCAGGGAGGGATGATCATTGGGTCATGCTTGATTAAGTTACGGGGACTCAGGGGCAAAAGAGGCCAAAAAAGAATTTCTTTAGACCATTCTGTTCCATCCTCTGCTCTCGGGGGCACGGACTGGCTCCTGCAGGCTGGGAAGGCGATGGGATCACGTACGTGAAGAAGAAGGGGCGACTTCTCTGTCTCTGCTCGGTCTTGGGCAGATCCCATCTGCCTTTTATCCCCCCTATCTGCAAAAAAGCAAGGGAGAGCCATCGTGCTTCCCTTGCAGGGGTGGGAAGGGGATGGGCAGCGAGGAGTAAACCCCAAAAATCTAATTAAGGAAAATAAGGTGGAGAAAGGGAGAGGAGAGGTCTGGACCTGGGAAAACAGAGAAGTGGAATTGTGGTCTCCCATGTGTGCTAGAGCCTGGCTCTGAGTGAAGCCGCGTGGCTCGTGGATGGTGCTGGCAGAAGCCAAGCAACTGGCAGCTCAGCATCACGTTAGCAGAGAGGAAGGACAGCTCTTTCTACCGAGGTGCTTCTAACTGGTTACCCCTACAAAATAAATAAATAAATAAATACCCCGATGCTCGGTGTGTCCCTGGCACAGCTCAGCAGAGCCACCTCTGAACGCCGGTCTTGCCCCGCGCCTCCCAAGGCAAGAACAGTGCCACAGAACAGCAAAATGCAAGCCAAAGGCAGAGTGCTCCGAAACCAAATCCCTCTGCCTGCAAGTAACAAAGCTGGGGTTTTGATTACATGTTTCTAAGTGTTTTGTCACTCCTTTGGAGATGGATAAGATGAAAAAGAATGGGATGAATGCTCCCTGGCCCAAGCTCAATGTCCAGAATATCTACTTGGAGCTCTCAAGGAAGAAGGGCTTCCTCTAAGAAGTCTCCTGTCTACAAACTAAGGCGCAGCGTGTGCCTTTGGGAGGGGCACAGGCTGCTGCCAATGTGCTTTGAGGTTATGATAACCAGCTCCCTGTAGCTCAGGAAGGGAAAACCCATTCTTTGCCTCTGCTGAAGTGGGTCCAGATGCAGTCATCCAAGTCCCACATACCCCAGAAGTCTGGGGGAGCTTGGATGTGGACTCCTGCGGCCTGTTACAGGGACAAGCTCAAACAGGTACTCTTTGGATGTGAATCCAAATCCAAATTCCCACAGAGTTTTGGCTGGGAGCCTTTATCCTATCTCTAATTCCACAAAAAAAACCAAACTAAACAAAAAAAACCCCAATAAAGTAAAAGGTGCTTTTAAAATACCACGAGGAGAGAAACTGCCATGGAAATAAATAGTGAAAATAACAATGTCAACATTTCGGTGTCACAGCAACTCTGAAATTCAAGTAGTGTGCGCACACCTACAGCACCTTCTGACAGCTACTGTTGGTGCGGCCTGAGGTTCAGAGCTCCGGTTGCGTCCCGTTGATCACCAAAACCACCAACTCCTCCCTGGCGCTGGAATGGATTTAGAGAGAAGGGGAGAGGAAAGATGGATGCAGTCTCTGCTGATCTTTGCTGTGCCCACCTGATGCCGCGCTTCAGTGCCACGGAGACACAGAGTTCTCCTATGTCCGCCCCGTCTGTCACGCCTGAGACAGAACGGCCACGCTTCAGAGCTGGAAGGGGTATTGCTTCAAATAGTCCCCCATCCGCCGAGGGAGTGGGAGCTGGTCCACGTCGGCCGCGGACTTGTTAATCCGTAGCCGGCAGAGGTGCTGTAGGCTGGGGATGTTGTCCTTGCGGCTGAGCGGTCGGATGAGTTTCAAGTGGACTGCAGCTGCTGCCATCTCTTTTTGCATGGGAGGTAGAGGAGACGGAGGCGGGTAAGGAGCTTCGTTCTTGCTGTCCGTTGTGCAGGACGTGACATAGTGCTGGATGAGACTGACCACATCTGGGAAAGCCAGGATGCGAGGCTTGGACAAGTAGTTTGAGTCCAGCCGGAACTTGCTGTCGGCGTATTCAATGCGCACGTTGGTCGGACCCCGGTTCGTCTTGACAGAAAGCGTGAACAGGTAGCTGGGGTGGGTGCTGTCCCGTACCAGGAAGGTGCCTTCAGGCATCTTTTGGAGATGCTGCTTGGCCTCACTGGCAGTGATGGATCCCCAGTACCAACCTGGAAAAGCATCCCAGGAAGAACTTGTTAGAGGGATTAAAGGACTGGCAGCATATTTCAAGATGCCTCAAAGACAACCGAGTGCAGGGTTTGGGAAGTAACCAGGCCCAGAGTTGAGAAGAGTTTCAGATATTAAGGCTGTGTCAAGCTGTGAGGGATTTCTACCTGTGCCTGACGTTGCCATGCCGGGGCTTGGGATGGGGAGGGCTACTTTGGCAGCTACTGCAGTTTACAGAGAAAGAGGGGCCTTCTTGCATCTCTTTCTCCTGATTCAGTTATAAAAGATGAAGCTTTTGCTTATGCTTATAAATTACTTCATGACACGAGTTTGCAGAGACTGCAAAGACACGTGCTGCATCCACCAGAGCCAGGTTCCCAGCCAAGCTGGGATCGGGAGAGCCTGCCTGGGGTGCGGGTTGCAGTTGGCTTTCCGTAGCCAACTGACTTTGAGCTGAGCCTTACCAGATTCTCGCAGGTAGGAGAAGGTTTTTGCAATGCAGAGAAGGTCTTCCTCGGGGTCTCGCGTCTGAGGGGGGTTGCTGTCTGGAACCGGGGCCGCAAAGGGAGGCGCAGACTCCTCCTGGAAGGCCACAACTGGGAGCGGCTGCATGATGGGCTCTGACAAATCCGCCGCGATGCCCCTGAGCGACAGCCTCTGGATCTTCTCCTCCGCCAGCAAAGGATGAGGTCTGAAATGAAGGGCACGCTCTGCTATATTTCCTCGCCTTGAAATAGGTTGCAGCGTCTGCTCAGCGCATGCTACCTCCTACTACAACATGTTATGTTTTATAAACAGATGCTCGGTATGATTATGTTTCAAACAGAGAGAGGCAAGAGAGAAAAATCACACAGCTAAAGATGAGCCCTTAGAAACAGGGAGAGCGACTTGGCCTCTTTCACCTCGGAAAAAGGTGGTCTATCTTGCCATTTAGGTTGATTTGAAACCTGATATTTTTAGATGTTGCCTTTTAGTTTCGGAGCCAGTGACTTTCATAGCAGCAATATAGCTTCACTTACATGATTACAATGTTGGAGCATTTCTTTTTCTGCCAACTGATTTGTTAGTCATTTACTGCAATATAATTAGAAGCAGAATGGGGAATAGCTTGGGTTGCGTCCTACCCGCTTTCTTCTCAAGGTTGACCTGCTCCTAAATGTGTCTGGTAGAACTCAGGGCGAGCTGATCTTGTAGTAGAACAAAGAAAATCCTTGTTTTAGCCAAGCCTGTGCTTTCTGACAACCCTAGTGTTCAATGGTACGACAGAGATCTCCGTGCGACTGTAATCCCTTCAGGATTACCACAGCAGGAGGTTCTGCCATGCTGGGCCGCTAGGAACATTAATCCCTCTGTGCCTAGAGAGCCTTAGTGCCGTTTCCCAAAGGCAGCAGCTCTCCTGGGCCATGGGTGCTCCTGCTGTGCAACATAGAGATTCCTAAAGGAAGGCAGCGCTCCAGGGGGAGGATGGATGTTGAGGGTCAGGTAAGGCTTCATCGCAGGGAATAGAAGCAGAAGGAGATTCGGAAGTCATGAACCCTTCCCTTCCAATCTTCATCCTTCCCTGTGCTTTGTCTGAACAGTGGCACGTGAGGTGCAGACGTGAATGTGCTGTGAACTGCTCTGCCCCTCATCACGGCTTCACTCCACCTCCCAAACTGCTGAGCCACAGGTACGGGATGGGGAGCAGGAAGGAGGCATTGCGGGGAAAAGTAGCTTAGAGAGAACCTGGAAAGGACGTTGCAGTGATTCGTGAGCGAGAGCCACGATCAGTCCCATGACTCTGCATTTCTAATAAAACCACATAGATTTGCAGTAAGGTTTTCATAAAACCACTGAGTCTGCAGAGACACTTCTTGCCCATGTGGTACACAGCCCCCCTCGCTTCTGCTGGCGTTCAGAAAAGGACATTCTCCCTTTTCCCACATGTCAAAACACAATTTGGAAGCAGGACGCTTCCTTGGCATTTGTGGCATTTGATCCTCTTTAATTTATCTCCATGGGTAGGAAGCCAAACCTAATCAAAGTGATCGCTGGCCTTTATCTCCACCAGGCACCCTTGATCCCAGGGACTATGTTTTCCCAGAACAGTAGATCTGAATGTACTTTTACACTGGCAGATCACTGCTGGGAGACAGCCAAGTTCTCTTTTAAGTCCCACCTGAGCTACATTTATAGGTGGCGAGGGCTGCATTTTTAAAGAGATTTGGATGTCTCCCTCTTCACGTTATGGTCTTCTCAATTCTCTAGCTACCTGCCTTCTCGGGGAAAGGAGATTCCTGATTTTCCACCTCCCTGCAATTTGAGCAAGAAGGGCTATTAAAAAGGTCCGTCTCCATATGAACTCAATCTAATGGCTGGTGCTGTGCGCAGCGGGTGTTCCACAGCACTGCGGGCAGAGCGTTCCCTCTCAGACTGTTCAGTGAGCTGAACGGCCTGGGACCAGCGTTAAGTAAAACAGGCCTGCACCGCTCACTGCCCTCTCGTTCCCCAGAACCTTCTCCAACCTTAATGTTTCTATGATTCTATTCTGTGATTCTATGAAATCTCTCTGAACTTATTTTCTCCTGGAACTTTTTTCTGGCCTTCCCATTGGGAAAGGTTTTGAACGTTAGGAAAACTTTTCTCGTCCCTAGCATGGAACTACTAAAAAGTAGTAGTTTTCTTTTTCTATCCTTACTTTGGAGAGGAAATGAGGAATTGGCTAAGAGACCAGGAAAGATGGGAGAGACAGCAAAGCCAGCTTGGGAAATGCAGGAAGCTGTGGATTTCAAGGGCTGGAGCAGTTCACAGTTCCATCTTTGACCGTGCATATCTGTGAGTAGGTCTTTCTGACAGAGAGTCACCCCGGGGCTCTCTCAAGCCAAACCTATGGACTTAAGATGAAGTTTCCCACTGCGCTCGCTCCCTGCTGCCTTACACTTTCTGCCACCTGAAGCTGAAGGAGCCCAGACCTCACATGGTCACTGTGGAGATTCTTCCACTGCACCCAGAGAAGGGCTAAGCTTATCCCCTTCCTATTTTCCCTCTGTATTTCTCTTTATGCTGCCCTCTCTCCCCCTACAAAGTCCTAGTGTAGGTAGTCTCAAAGGAGCATGGTGGGATTAGGAATTCTCATAGACTGGGAGGTACTGGTGTCCTAAACAATTTTGTTGAAGAAAAAAGAGCTGCTGCTGTGTCCAGAGCAGCTCCAAGCTCAGGAAAGGGAGAGCAGAGGGATCAGTGAGGAATGGCAGGCTGCAGCTCTTAATGGAAGTACATTCGCAAGAGAGGCAAGAAGAGTTTGCTGGGATAAGGACGTGTTGAGAAAGGTGCACTGACATGAAAAAGTCAGCCCTTTAATGGGAAAGTATTTGAAAACGATTGGTGTTTGTAAGAAAGGAGGTAGAGGAGAGGTGTGGAGGATCAGGACTGAAGACAGTAAAGTGTCAGCACAAGCGTTAGCAGTTTGTGTGGAGTCTGGAGAGACAGAGCAATGAGCTTCCCTGGGCTTGGGCAGTTAGCACTTCAGAAAGCCTCGGGAGGCCAAGGAAGTTCAAGAGCATTGGGTACCTCTAGTATCATTTAGTGTCAGCTTTGCTGATAAGGTAAAACTTTGTAACACAGGGCAAATGGTACAAGAAAAAGTGTGTGGAGCTTGGTGTGAACAGGAGGCAGAGTGTAGAGTCCAGGGTGTCTGAAACCCAAGAGCATTATAAAAAATCAGCAGTCATAGAAGGAGATATTAAGAGCCAACCGTGTACCCATCTGGCTAAGTAACAAGTTCTCAGTGGGCAAAGGAAGCAGTAGCTCTGGTACATTAACCCAGGAGAAAAGCCTCAGAGGAGGGTTTCACAAAGCCTAAGCTGAAAAACGAAGTCCCTTTGCGTGGCTCCAGGAGCAGCAGCAGTAGACTGAAAATGAGAGTGGAAACAAACCCACTCGAGTAGTAGGAAAGTATTGGCAAGCGTGAACTCTGCTTGTCTGTGGAACAGACTCTGAGGGGAAATGGCAGAGAAATCCCCAAGCTGTGGTCATTTAAAGCAGAAAAGGCAGAGGAATCGTGTCTGAGGGAATCCATGGAGGGCAGGAGGGATGGGGAACCCTGGCATTACGGCTCGGGCTGAAGCGAATGCTGATACTTCCCAAATACACAGCATGTGTGAAAATGCCAGATGGTTCTGCAGAGCAAGAATTTATGGGTGTTGGTGGCCTGAGCAGATTCTACAGGCACTGAAGTGGTGCCAGAGAAGGAACCAGCATGTACCTGTTTCCCCAAAGAAGGGTGCTGGGACTGTGTATGCCCCACAGGTTTTGTGCTACAGATCACTGTGTGTTCATACATGGAGGTAATCTTACCCCAGAAACAGAAAGCTAAAATTAAGTGTTTAGCATGAATATTTAGTTAGAAATAGACAAAACCATGTGAAGCCTGGGGAAGTGTTTCTGTGTAAGCGGCTCGTCTCCAGTGGGACTTTTGAGAACCCCTTTGGGTTGCTCACACACAGCTCTGAGCAACGCGCCCCAAGTTCTCCCTCATTTTCACTTCCCCGACGACTCTGAATTCCGTGCAGCTTTTCAGCAATAGAAATCGGGAATCATAGAATGGTTTGGGTTGGAAGGGACCGTAAAGCCCATCCAGTTGCAATCCTGCCGTGGTCCCCTGGTTTCTGGGCACGGACTGTACAGAGCAGACACGGAGACACCCAGGCACAACCCGGCGCTGGGGCAGTACAAGCCATTCCCGGTCTGCTGTGCTCACACACGGCGGCTCACACGAGCGTAAAACCCGTCCCAGAGACTCCCGCTAATCCCGATTCCCGAACCACGGCTTCGAAAAGAAGGCTGCGGCGCGGCTTACCCCTGAACACACAGGATCATGTCACTCCTGGACCAAGGGAGGAGCATTAAGTCTTCAGGAAGGTGGGGAACGCGCTCTCCTCTCCTCCTCTCTTCTCGTCTCCTCGTCCTTCGCTTCCAGGAGGAGCAGGCTTGTCCCAGCCTCAGCTCGGGGGCAGCGGGCAGAGGAGGCTGCGGAGCCCCGGGGCTTGGGGCCGAGGGCACCCCGGCTGGCAGGGGGAGCCTTGGATCCTTGAGCAACTGGAGCCGGGAGAAGGCTGCGGGAAACGAGGCGTCCTGGTTCTGCTTTGCAGAACGCGGCAGCAAAAAGAGTTTAAAAAAAAACCCCACCTAGAAAAAAAAAGGGGGGAAATCGCGTGGATTTAAAAAGGAACCGAGCTTCCCTTAGAGCGGTGGCTTAGGAAGTGTTGGGAGCTCTGGGATCTCAAGAAGAGGCAGCGCTAATGGGAGCGGCGGGGCAGCTCCTGCCCTTCCCTGCGTCGCTCTGAGGAAAAACCCGGCTCGGTAAATCCTTTGTTTGCCCTTTCAGCCTGTTCCAGGAAGCGAGGGATTCCTGGAATCGCCTGGGGCGCGCATCGCTCCGCCGATACCGGCCCCGGGGCGGGGGGGAGGCAGAGGGGAGGGGAAAGAGAAGAGCAGGCGAGGGTATAAATAGCGTGTCCGGCTCGCTGCGCCGGGAGGGGCAGGGCCGGCCCCGCTCCTTCGCGGAAACGGCTTTCATCCCGTTCCAAGAACTTTCCAGGAACGTGGGGCGGGGAGCGGCCAATGGGAGCCGCCGGCGCCGCCCTCCATCAATGGGCTCCGCCCGCCGGCCAATGGGAGCCGAGGGCACCGCCCTCTTATGAATGGGACCCGCCTACTTATGAATGGGACACGCCTACTTATGAATGGGACCCGCCCATTTATGAATGGGCCGCGCCATGACCATAAAAGGGCATCGCCTGCTTATCAATGAGCGCCGCCTCCACTATCCGCCTATGGGAGACGCCGGTACCGCCCTGACCGCCAATGGGAGCCCAAGGCTCCCATTGGCGGTCAGGGCGGTACCGGCGTCTCCCATAGGCGGCTGGTTCCCTCTGGGGTGCTGTAGGGTTTGAGCCTTAGGGAGCTATCATCACGTCTTTTTTTTGCTTAGAATTGGGCTCCATCTAGTGATCTTCTTGTGCAAAAGGCTCTGAGCTGCTGTTTGAGGAGCCGTCTCAGCCAGCTGGTGAGAGTGATGCTCCCAGCACTCGCTTTTTCCTTCACCTGCAGCTTGGCGACAGCTAGAATTTGTGATTCCTGCGTGAAAATAGGTTGTAATCTCAAGACAGAGTGGCGGGTGTTGGAATAAGAGAGGATTTGTTCTGATTTGGAGGTCACAAAGCACTGGGTTAAATATAGAATCCTAGAATGGTTTGAGCTGGAGGGGACGTTAAGGGTCATCCAGTTCCCACCCCACTGCAATGGGCAGGGACACCTCACATAAAACATCATTGCCTATGGAAAAACTCTATAAATCTGTTTTTATCTCCACCATGGGGAGCAAAGAGCTGTTTGCTGATGAGCTTTCCTACTTGCGTGGGTAATAGAAACTTGAGTTTGTGGCTGTTGTTGAGCTTTTCTTATTTTCTTCCTCCCCCCCTTTCTTTTATTTCATTTTTTTGCTGTGTCTGAGACAGCTCCAGAGCCAAACAGAAGGACAGGAGAAACCCTGTGGGTATAATCTCTTTCAAAGCACCAAGTACATGACAGACTAAACCAAAGATTTTACAAGAAGCTGCTTTTCTTCTAATTCTTGCCACAATACTGTTCATTAGAGCTGTCCTTTCTTTCTTTTATCATCACAGACACAGTTTCTGAAGAACTTCCAGGGAGATTTAATAAGGTTGTTGCAACCTCCCAGTCAGACAAAGCTGTGTCCTTGCTTCAGCCTGGCAATACAGGGGATTTTCTCCTTGATGACATTTCTATAATGCACTCCAGAGAGTAGCTTTCTCATAACACCAGAGGAAATACACAGCTGTTCCTCAGAGGAAGCAGTGGTTCAGAAAAACAGGTCACTGTACTTTCCGCTGATGGGGATATTTAGTGTAGCTGATGCTGATTTCCACCAGACATTGCTGTGCGAAGACAAACCTCTGGGCACATCCCTGCTGTATATAAATAAACTCAGGTAAGTGCAGCAGTCAGGTATCTCTCCTCTCCTCCAAATGATGCCTTCCCTCGAAGAACACTTGATGAGAGCAAACTCAGACATTTCAATTTCTGTTAAGAAGTGAGATATTTGAAAGCCTGAGATGCCTTTGAGCCCAAATATTACTGCTAGTGAATTGCTACAGCAGCAAAGAGGCAGGGGAAACACCCAGTGGGGCAGCCAACATTCGCCCTCTGTATTTTAACAGCTGTGTTCTCTGTGTGGTGTCCAGGTGCCTGGGGGATCCTTGGTAAAATCAGGAAGCCAGGCTGCGTGCTGGCTAAAAGATGAAGCTCCCCAGGGTTAACACACCAGATGAGAAAAGCTGGTGCTGCCCAAAAGCTTATTGCAAGATCAGGGCCTTGCTGTTGGGTTATTTTTTTCCTCTATGCTGCTCTTCTATTGAGACTACGCAGGCACAGCTGAGCTACTGAATTCTCTCTTGAAATAAATTGTTTTGTGTTGTTGCTGTTGGGGATTTTTGGTAAAAATGGGATTAATATTTAATTTACAGTTTTATGGATTTTTGTGAGGATGAAAGGATTTTTGCCGCAGTGGACTCTTATCCTGTGATAGTGCTGGTTTTTTACAACTTCAAAAAGCAAACATCAATAAATGAATTAAAACTTCTTTTTGAATGAAGAACATCCCCTGGCACCATCAGCTGCAGCGGGGCTGTCGGTGTGTCCTCTGCCAGCATCTCCAAAGCTTGCTGACGTGGCTCGACCTGCCATGAGCACAAAGAGGAGCTGCAGGATATGAGATATGATTCCCAAGGAGGTCTAAAACTGGCATTTGAAAGCAGACATTTTCCAGAGAAATCAGGCATTGGCAGAGCAACGGTGGCTGCCCCATCCCTGGGGCCCCAGGTTGGATGCGATTCGGAGCAACTTGATCCAGTGGGAGGTGTCGCCGCCCGTGGCTGGGGGGGAACTGGATGGGCTTTGAGATCCCTTCCAACCCCAACCATTCTGTGATTCTCTGACACTGTGGGAAGACACATGCCCGGACCCAGTGTGCTTGCACTCACCCAGAGCTTGTCAGAGAAATTCTAAAGCCTCAAGCAGCTTAAGAGAAGGATATTGCACAGCTGAGCGCTCTCGGCTCTCTACAAACTGCCTGTGGGTTGCAGAGGTTGGGGGTTCCACGGGCGGGAGCTTCAGGGCGGTACCCACGGGTCTGCAGTGGCACCACAGCCGTGTGTGACAGCAGAGCCTGTGTTCAGCTTTGGGCCCCTCACTGCAAGGACATTGAGGGACCCAAGGACATTGGGATTCGATGGGCGCAGGCTAGGCGAGCGGAGCTGGGGCAGCGGCCACCCAGCAGCTGAACCGGGGCCACTAACTTGCACCTGGGGCACAACAACCCTGAGCAGCTACAGACTAGGAGAAGTCTGGCTGGAAAGCTGCCCGGAGGAGAAAGACCTGGGGGTGTTGGTTGACAGCGACTGAACATGAGCCAGCAGTGGCCCAGGTGGCCAAGAAGGCCAATGGCATCTTGGCTTGGATCAGAAACGGTGTGACCAGCAGGGCCAGGGAGGTTCTTCTCCCTCTGGACTCGGCACTGGTGAGACCGCTCCTCGAATGCTGTGTTCAGTTCTGGGCCCCTCACCACAAGAAGGATGTTGAGGCTCTGGAGTGAGTCCAGAGAAGAGCAATGAAACTGGTGAAGGGGCTGGAGAGCAAGAGGAGCGGCTGAGAGAGCTGGGCGGGTTTAGCCTGGAGAAGAGGAGGCTGAGGGGAGACCTCATTGCTCTCTGCAACTCCCTGAAAGGAGGTTGTGGAGAGGAGGGAGCTGGGCTCTTCTCCCGGGTGACAGGGGACAGGACGAGAGGGAATGGCCTCAAGCTCCACCAGGGGAGGGTCAGACTGGGCATTAGGAAGAAATATTTCATAGAAAAGGTCACTGGGCATTGGAACAGGCTGCTCAGGGAGGGGGTTGAGTCCCCTTCCCTGGAGGGGTTTAAGGCACAGGTGGCCGAGGCGCTGAGGGACCTGGTTTAGCGATTGATGGGAACGCTTGGCCTCGATGATGCGATGGGTCTTTTCCAACCTGGTGGTTCTAGGAGTCGATGACCGCGTGGCCACGCCCCCTTTCCCACGGCCCCGCCCCCCTCCCATTCATTCCGCGCCGCCGCCGCGCGGGCGCGCTGCGCTCCCTCCCGTTTCCACCGAGGCGGCTTCGCCTCCCCGCTAACCTCCTAACGCGCCCGGTGCCTTTCCAAGCGGGGCATGTCCCCCTGCGCCCCGCAGCCCCTTCAAACCCCACGCGGGACCCGCACCGGCCAGATCCCCGGGGGAACCTCCCGGTTCCCCCGGGGATCTGGCCGGTGCGGGTCCCGCTGCGGGCGGGGCGGGCTCAGTCAAACCCCGCCTACCGGGACTCCGCACCGGGAAGCGTCGGCTGGGGCCTCACCGCGCCGCCGCAGGCAGGTAACCGTGATCCAGTGCTGTGAGCCCCTCCGGGGACCCCTTGGATTCGCTCCCTGGAGCCCCCCGCCCCGTGCGCCCGGCTGGGGGGCCCCGGCACCGGTTGCTCCTTCCTGGGGTCCCCGGGGGAGGGTTTTGGGAGCCACGCTCCGTTGGGGTGGGTTGGGGGTCTTCAAAGCAACGTCGCCTCTGCTCCTCATCCTAGGGGATGGGGCGGTGCTGAGGCTTCCCAGGCGTTGGGGTCGAATCCAGGCTAGTGACCTTCTCAGGTAGGACCCCATCCTGTTGCCCCTTGTGGAGTGGGACCCCATCCCGCTGCCCCACTGTGAGGTGGTGGGATCCAGGCATTTTCCCCTGAGGGATTGAGTCCAGGTGTGGCTCTCGATGGGCTGGGAACCAGGTATTTGTGGGTCTCTTGCCGAATTTGGAGTGTTGAGGGGGTGCGTTCTGGAGATCTCTACGTAAAAAGCTGAGGCGCCAGCTGTTGATGCAGGTTTATCAGCTTCTTGAAGCAGAGATGATCTCTACTCCGTTGTAGAGCTTGGATAGCACTCTAGTCCGCACAGGCACTTGTTGCAGGACACGCAGTTGTTCTTAACCACGACCAATAGGTGTGTGTACGGGAACTGGAGTGACCGCTAAACAGTGTGTTTGCTGGGGTGAACCTCCGCTTCGAGTGTCTCCAGCTCCTGGTCATCTTGTTAAGAAAGGAAGGTAGCATCGTGATTAGGTTTGAGAACATTAGTCAACACCAGTTCCTAATTCTCGTTTACGTTTTTACTCAGGAGTAAACGGTGAGCAGATGGACTGTGTGAAGGCCCGGGGTTTGATCGTCTGATAGGAGAGACTCTGCTGAGGGTACCACACAGGGAGCCTGTTGGGTATCCCTGTCGTCTCGGGCTCTTCCCTGATATGGAACAAAATGAAAGTGAACAGGAATCCCAGCCAGAGAGCCACGTGGATAACAAGAGCAGCGTGAAATCCCTGCCTGGAGGAGCAGCCCATGTCAAGCTAGAGATAAAAAAACATGCAGTTACGGATGACTACAAACTCTCCAAACGGGTATTAGGGTTGGGAATCAACGGCAAAGTCCTGGAGTGTTTCAACAAGGAGACAGGTCAGAAATGTGCTTTGAAGGTAAGTAGGCTTTTCTTCTTTCCCTTATTTATGGTTTGGAGGCCAGAGTTCACAAGTAGCCAGAGCTACTGGTTCTGTTTCTTGTCTTGTTTCTGTGGCTCACCCTTCACAGAGCGCGCTGCACGAAGCGTTTGAATACAGAGACGTTTACTGTTATTTACAACATTGTGGTCCAAACTTGAGTCTTTTCCAGAATATTCTGCCTGATTTTCCAGAAGAATGTTACCAGCTGTGAAGTTCTTGCGTTCATATTTAAAAGGCAAAAAAGCAGAGGAGAGAACACTGTCTTGATGTGTCCTGTGATAAAGCTTGCTAGATTTTATATGAACGTACTATGCAATACTTGGGGAAGAAACTGTTTTGGATCTTGTTCAATGGAACAGGCCTGAACTGAGAAGTATTTCAGTGTTCATCAGTCTTTCCTTCCTTTCAAGAGGTTTTTTTAAAGAGGCATTTCCAGTTGTTTACTCATTTATTCTCCTCTTTATTTTTGTGATCCATTTACAGAAGGGAATTCCCTGGGAAAGCACTGATTGCACCAGCATTAGCAAGTAAGTTTAGTGGATACTTAGGTGATAAGTACCACTTAAATAAGTGGAGCAATAACTATTCATTAAAGAACACGAAGCTTGCTTGCCTTTTGCTCTGCAGCTTTTAAACTTGAAGATTTCCTTGATGCTCTGCAAGCACATTGTCAGAAAAAAAAGCAGCTCAAAGGAGAAGGAGGGTGGTTCTAAGAGGTAGAACCGAAAACCAGCTGAAGGAATTGTCCCAATTAAGAATGTTACCGAGTCCTTGCTGGTGTTAATCTGATTAGTTGGGATGTCTAGGAGGCTTTCAGGTAGGCTTCCTTTTCTTAAACCTCGTGCTCCATGTTTACTGAGCATAGGACAAATCTGCTAGCGGTCATCTAGAAGCTCTGCTGAGGTCTCCCCCTGACCGGGGCAGAGCTGCCGTCCCTGGCAAATCCGTTGCGCTTTGGTAGAGCAGACTGGAAATGCCTGGTAGCTTTGGGTATTGCAAAGTTTCTTTAACAGAGGAACTAGAAAAGTTTATAATACAATAACTTGCTGATTAATTCACACATTTCTGACACTCTTGTTTTCTTTATTGCACTGTTTTATTTAATGAGCTTTGTGTAGCTGACTCACCCCTTGGGGAAACTGGAGGTTTTGGTGAACAAACTGGTAGTACTGGAGTTCTGCACCTGCGTAGGGGAGTGTCAGGTTTTTACAGCTCTGAGGTGATCCATTAATCAGATCCTTCTGAAGTGCTATCAACATTAATTTCCATACTTAGCATATGGTGACGAAGGGTAACAGTTAAGACGGAAGCTGTTCTGCTGTTCCTGAGGAGTTCAGCGGCTTTCCTGCTGATCATATACCGCTGGTACTTCCAAGGCTTTGCATTCGCAGCACGTTAAAATCCAAGATGCCATCCCACAGCGCAATCCAATGGAAACAAATGTGCTCTAGAGCAAATTCTGTAGCTCTGGAATCGAACAGGACGTACATTCCTAGGGATAATAGCATCTGTAAAATAAGCTTTTAATTCAGCGCTCACCGTTGGGGAATGGGAGCCAAGAGGTAAAGCTGCTGTGCCCAACAGCGTGTCCTCTGCCTGAGGAGGAACCTGTGGTAGATCATCTAGTACCAGTTTCTGTTTAGCACGGTTTGAATTGTCTGATTTTTCTGAGTTCTTAAAGTATATTCAGGACCAAAGCACCGCCGCTTCCCAAGCTGGAGTTTTGTCAGTAATGGCTAATACATCCCTGAAATGGCATTATTTGTGTTTGTCATCCCTCCCCAGCTGTGGAAGGTGTGCACTTCTGCAAGGGACAGAAGTATTAAGAGGTTTATGAGTACTCTAGGGAGTTTAAAAGATGGATAACAGTTTGCTGCTTGTGTGTAGGTATTTCTCATCTTTATGAGTTTAACTGCTGAATAAAAAGTTAAATATGCAATTAAGTAAAACTGCCAGCAGCCCAGAGAGAATCTGCTGTGCTCGCCAAAGATGGTCTAATGAGAAGATTACCCAAAAAGGAAGGATAAAAACTGTGCTTGGTTAACGGGTGAGAAGAGATAGATCTTTTCCCACCTCCGAGATATTTGCAAGGCTGAAAATATTCAGAGGCTGTTTTTCCTGTTGTTTCTCATGAAACTTGAACTGGGCCACACAAATCCCTGACTTCAGAGTGAGCCATCTGGTCAAAACAGTTATGGAAGAGGGATAAGAAACTTGGGAAAAGAGTGCTCAGAAACACCTTTAGTGCAGAATTCTCTGTGTAGGGACAGCAGGGCCTCGGCGTTGCTGCCTCACTGCTGCTCATCCTCCCTAGGTGTGGTGGCAAGGTTGTCATTCACTGACAGGAATAGAAAGTGGAGGCTGATGGAGCCGTCACAGAAACAAACAACTGGCCTGACAGGTAAAGAGCAATGTAAAGAGTGAATTGCAAGTTGAACAGGAAAAAAAAGAGGTCTTGGGTGGATTTTTTTTTTCCAGAGGCTGCTTGTGCAGCGTGCACTGAGATCGATGTATATTTGTGGATGAATACTTCAGGCGCTGAGTGTGTAACCTGCTCCTGGGTAAGGAAAAACATCTCTCCCACTGCTGAAGATAAAGTGTGATAGTCTGTTTCTCTGTGCACTGAACTTGCCCATCAAAGCAGCTTCTGACTTGGCAGCTGGCGTTGCTTTGTGCCTGCAGGTTTTCTTTCGTCTGGGGGCACAGCCAGGATCTGCATGGAAATTATGCAATGGAAGGAATTCTGACTGAGGGACTCGAGAGGAAAGGACTCGCGCAGGCAGAAACCTTCATCCCCGGAGCCACGTATCAGTCAAGCACGACCTACTGCAACAGGGAGGTCCCCTGTGTCATCTTTAGCCCGTGTCCGTGGTTGGAATGTCACTAATCATTTCAGAGTGGGAAAATACAAGACATCCTCTCGGAGATACTGCGGGGCTTTAGGTTGTTTTCTGAAAGCATTATGTGGCTTCGTTTACTCTGCTTGACATTGTGATTTGCTACACGCTTTTACAATGTGCTGTCGGCTTTGTTCCTGTTAGATTGAAATGCCACCCTCATTGCTGCCCTGCTCCAGAAAGTCTGATACGGTTACTCACTTAGACGCATAATGACATTTTTGGCTGGACAGCACTGTTTCCAAACAGTGAGAGCGCAGGGATTTAGAAAAGTAGAAGCATCAACGAAATTGCTGTGCAGGGCTGGGGCCTTCTGGAAGGGAACCGGGTTATAGTCTCTCTCTTTCCCTTGCAAATGGAAAACCTTCTCGGATCTTGTTCTGTGGCTGATCCAGAAATAGCAGTCAAGTGAAGTCTAATCACTCTTCTATTTTTACTCTTCTTTGCCAGCCTGCCCCCTTTCGTTCACTTTACCTCTTGGGGCTAAAATTTAACCTCTGCTCCTGTAACGCTGTTGTCGGTGTGAGCGTTCTCTGCTCTTTCACACTCCTCTCTCTTTTTAGGGAGAGGAGGGGACCGAAATAGTTCACTACCTGTGAGGATAAATGTGGACTCCTGGGACTTGCCTCCCATTACAAAGACCCCACCTACAGTTCCTCATTTATTCTTTCTTTTTCCTTCCCTTCTTTTTGGGTTTTTTTTTGGTACAAAAGCTTGCTAAGTGGCATCAAAATAGTATTTCAATGCGTGTGATGACCTACTTTATTTTTGTGAAAGGCAGTAGAAAGGTCTCAGAGCTGGGATCAAAAAAAGAGAGCTAGAGAGCGCTCCTCTGGGGCATTGGGGTTTCTTTGCATCTGCAGCTTCAGGATTTGGGTGGATATTTCAGGATCCAAGAACTGTGTTGTGGGTCACTGGAATACCATTCTCCTTCAGTCCACAGATGTGGCTTCTTTTCCGGAGAAGAGAAGGAAGGACAATTCAGGCATAGCAGCAAAACAAGGACCCCCGGAACTTCAGTAAAACAAAGGACATCGTCGGTTATGGGTGCATCGGTACTTTTGATATGAACGCTCCTGAGTAACAGTACAGCAGTTGTGAAACGCTTCTGCCCCCGAACGCTGTGCTTGTGCGTCGTGTGCTGTGGCTGCCTCACAGCCACCCGAGGCTCCCAGGTTGGGTACATGACTCATGGAATCATTGAGGTTGGAAAAGGCTTCTAAGTTCATCCAGACCAACCCCACCGTGACTACTAAACTGTGTCCCCAGGCACCATGTCTGCACGTTTTCTGAACCCCTCCAGGGATGGAGACTCCACCACTGCCCTGGGCAGCCTCTTGTAATGCTTGACCGGATGGACCCGCTGGTTCCTAGGCCTCATCCTCTAGAATAAACAGTGAGTTCAGCCATGAACTGCATCATGGAAAATTCCTTGTGCCGCTAATGCCAACAACAGAGCGTACATGACTTGCTGATTTGAAGACAAACAGATGAAGCTGAAATATAAATAAAGCAAAAAGTAAACACAAAAATGAACAAACTCCTTGCCCTTTAGATTTAAAAAACTTTTGGTGAATGATATAAATGATAATGACAGAGTAGGTGGCTCTGCTGTTACCTGTAAGAGTATTAGTGTGACCTTGTGCTCAGAAGGAAGGAAAGCAGGTAATGGAGAAAGAAATTCTGAAAAAAAAAAAAAAAAAGTCATTCCCAAAATGGTTCTTGGAAACCACACACAGGTTTATATGAAGAATGTTATTTTGCTTTCCAAAGAGGAGTCGCTGTGGAGAAAGATGGGCATTCTGCATCACCTTCATTTAGTCTTGAGCTGCGTTCCTAACTCTCGCTCAATTTTAATTATTCTGCTTATGTCAAATAACTCTACGCCACGCAAGCCAGCTGCTGGGTAGTCTGGCTTTGGTTCACATGCCTGGACGTTGCGTCGTGGCTGCTCACAAACAGGAGACAGTACAGCCCAAAGTATTTGTGTTGTGAGTTATCTCAATTGCCTGAAATAAGATGATGATCAAGGCGGAGAAGGCCATGCGTGTGGGGAAAGTGCAGGTTATTTTAGGCTGATGATGGATTGTGGGATAGGAAATGTTGACAATCATCTTAGATGCTGTAGATTGCATTTTTAGAAGAGAAGAAAATGATGCCAGATGAGGAATTAAACATTTTTAGAGCAAGGAAGAATAACATTATACTGAGCTGGAACTGTGGTGGGAATTCAGGAGACTAAGTGTAGTTGTTGGTTTGAGTTGTGCAGGATGAAGGAGCTCTTGCTTTACTGGAGGGATTGGAGGTGTCTGGAGGAAAGCAGCACTTTTTAGTGAAGGATTTTGTAGTTTCCTCTCACCTACCACGTTTCCTGCAGCCTATTTATACTGATTGATCTCATGCTACAGTAAATTCAGTGTCGGTAACACAGCTGAGTATGAGTAATCAACTCCAGCAGCTCCATGTTGTAGATCAAAGCCTTGAACAAATGTGAGTTCATAAAAGTTCCAGTTAAATGGCAGCCCCCAGTGTATGGAGGAGTACCTAAAATACGGAGAGCATGAGTCTGGGTCTTGAGTTCTATCCTTCGGTGACTGTCTTGGTAAGTATTATGTAATATGCATAAAATACCTAAAATAACATTCAGTCGATCAAAAAGTGGGTCGCTTCTACTGCTGCAAGAATTGTTTTTAAACCAGTGAGTCATCCAGGACCCGAGTCTTTGAGCACTTTGTTTGTATTTGGGCCAGGATGGCACCTTCCAGAGTAGAAAAAGAGGGACTTTATCAGTTTACTTTGAAGATCTGACATTCTTGACTGGTCTGCTTCTTGTTTGAGATACAGCAAATAATTAAAAAATTAAAAAGGGCTTGGTCGGCACCCAAATGCAGTAAGTTCTGACGAGGTTCAGTGGCAGCGCATTATGCTTGTAAAGTGCAAAGAGAAAGGCAAATTCTATAAACCATAAAGTTGTCTTGAAAAAACAAAACTATATTGATGCAATTTGGCACCTTCTGTGTTCTCTCCCAGCCTGCTCACAGGCTGGCACAGGTTAAACCCTGACTGGTGTGGCAGCAAAGCAGATTGTGGGGAGATCAAGGTGTGTCACCCAGGCTCAAAGATCTGAGAAAGTGTTATTGATGTGAGCCTGACGTGAGCTGCGAGGGAGGTGGTTGGAGGGAGAGCACGTGCGCATTAGCCACTTGACACCCTCTTTGGGTGGGAAGACCCCTCTCTCCATCTCTCCTTCCACTTTTTAGAGTCTAAATCCTACTTTACTAAAAATCCTTACTTTACTGAAGTAAAACCTCACTGATTCATGCTAGCTGGATGTCTCATTATGGACAACTGGGTTTTCCTTTAGCATGAGGGAACATTAAGCAAGAATTCTACAGTCCATTTACCAGACAGGTGTACTTCAGCCTCATTTACTTGTGCCAATAGCATCTAGAGAGATACCCAGACTGGAAAAACCTGAAAACTTCTTCTATAAGTTGTGAAGATTCAGGGCCACACCTGAATGTCATGGCTTGCATGCGTCTTTTTTTACCTTGGGCAGCCTGATCTAGTGGGAGGTGGCCCTGCCTGTCACAGAGGGGTTGGAACTGGATCATCTTTAAGGTCCCTTCCAACCTGAACTATTCTGTGGTTCTATGTTTTTGCAGTTAATATTTGCCTGACTCTGAAAATGGTCCCATTTCATTATGGTGTGCATGCATTCCCTTGCTATGGAATTTTTCCATGTTAAATAGGACTTGAGAACGCCAGACTTTAGGATTGTGTGGAATATCCTCATTTCTCTGGGCACGGGGGAGTTGTTTGAACTGGTTGCGTTGTGGCTCTCGCACTGTAAGAAACGGTGGCGACCTCCATGGAAAGGAATGTGGCAGAGCTGTGGTTGGTTTGGAGGGGGAGAGCAGATGCCCAATTACTTAATTGGGAAACCGTGAGAACCGCTTCCCATCGCCACCAGTGAGAGCCGATGGTGTGCTTGGTCTGGATTAGAGTCTATAAACTGCGTGGATTGTGGTATTTTACACAGACTTCTTACGGATTTAAGATGATTCAAAGCTCCGTAAATGGGATTAAGCTATAATGTTCCAGGCATTGAAAAGAGAGAGAAGTCTTGCTCAGCATGTAAATCACGCATGACTCCTGGTTCCTGTATCTTTGGAATACAGGGTACTGTGCCCTGGAGCTTCCCTGGCCTGTTTTGAGGAAAAAAGCAATTATTAAATGTGTATAAAACTAATTTTTCCTCTGGAAAAGTTTGCTTGCTGGACTTCCTTAGAACAGCCCAGACAAACCCCCCTGAATGTGCCACCTTTATGAGTGATCTCAGATACTGTGGCTAAGGAGCCAATCTTATTAAACTTGCCCCGTTCACAGATCTTAAGTCTTGCCAATTCCAACTCTGGCTCTTCTCCATGGGCTTTTTCCCAGGATTATTTCTTTTTTCTTGGATACTCTTAAGTACGCTGGCGTTCCAAGCCTCGGGCCCTACGGCAGCTCCTGAGCTCCGTGTCAGCCAGGGTTGAGGACAGATTTATTAAACCTGTTGTAAGGGGAGAGCTCAGAAAACCCTTTTTTCCTTTTGTTTGTGTTTTTGGATGGCGCTTTGGGAATACAGGAACTGTTTGGAAGCGGCAGGGAGTGACTCATGCTCTTCATCCACTGAACTGCCTCGTGCGGTGAGATTTTGGCCGGGGCGAGCGCTTTGCCTAGGTGTGAATCAGCTGTGAGCCTTGTGAAAGCACCGAGCCGTAACCGCAGCTGGATTCTGTTGCACTGGGGGGAATTGGGGTTTATTTTTGTTTTCAAAGGAGAGCAATTAAGAACTGGATGGGGAGCAGCCGTCTCGCACAGCTGTGTTCTATGTAGGACACCTGTGTCCTCCTTAGCACCTGCTCTACCATGTATTTCAGGGACAAAGAGTCCTTAAAACCTCATTTGGGGTTTACCAAGGCCTGGGCTTCGGTGCTGCCTGGGGTTCTCCTCACCTGGAGGTCTAATGATGAGGAATACTGCCCTCTATTTGCTTCATTTTTAACCAAAAACGTATATAGGTATTTTTCTTGTAAAGGAGTCATTTCTCCCAAGGCCTTATTCCGTTTTCCCACATGTTGCTTTTAGTCAATGTGGCTTTGTGGGAAGCGGTGTGGTTTCCACAGCAACGGAGCCGTTAGCACCAGAGATGTCAGCGCTGGAAGGTAGGGAGGGGAGGGGGCTGTGTCTTCTGGCCAAGGCCCTTGCCACAGCCACGCTACGGTACAACATCTCCATTGTCTTTGTGGAGAGGAAAAGCCTTTCGTTTTGTTCTGCTCTTCCCTTTCCAATCAATTTACAGTCAAAATTTGACACTTGGGAGGGTGATGAGGCTCAATGGGTCCTTGGTGCTCAGACTCTTCCTGCTCTCTCAAGCCGCTGTTCGCGAGGGTGCTGCTCTGGTGTCTGCTTTTACATTCTTCTGTGAACAAAACAGCCCTTGCGTACGCACAGAACCTGTAGGGGAACGTTGGTGAAGAAGGAGAGTCGAGCACTACTCTCTTTGACCCACATTCGGTGTCTGCTGATGAATGATAACATGAAGAACGATCAGTCCTTTCACGTCTCCTGGTAATGTGAAACCTGCTCCCATCAAACCTGCTGGGATGGGTTTTCTGACGCACTCATCTACTGAGGTGGGAATGAAGCCTCGCTGCTATTGACCTGGGAGAAGGGCATTGTTTGAAAGTATTTTCTAATGCATTATTAACCTGTGAACTTCATCGCCTCAGGAGCTGGGTGGTAGCAATGCCGTGAGGATCTCAAGAGACAAAATGCACGTCTCTGAGTATTGCAAATGTGAAGAAAAACCCTGTAGTTCCCATACAGTGCGCAAATTTAGCCGTGGTCTTCTAGGTCGTGCGGTTACAACTTATAATTACAAAGCTGTCAGGGTAAGTAATGAAATTTTGAGCTGCAAAAGGCATCTTATTGCTTGGTCTGGGTTAGGTGTGTGGCTGCTGCAGGTGTAGGATGCCCCCCTGTCCAAGGAGAGGGAGTTGCAGCTTCACTCTCGCTTCCCAGCTGCCTGTAGCACCCATCGCTTGCGCAAGAGTTTCAGGGAAGGGTGTGTCTTCCTGGGTGAGTTGTTCTTGTTTGAACTAAGGTGTAAATAAAAGGAAAATAGACTTTTCGCAGAGGCCATTTGTATTTAGATCCTTTTTTTAACCCTCCTGTGAAGGGCAGGGCAGGAAAGCACTTTTACCAGACTTGGCCCATGGAAGTGCAAACAGTGTAATGTTGGTGAAACTTCCTCTTGTAGAATCGTTGAGGCTGGAAAAGCCCTCCCAGCTCATCCAGTCCAACCATCAGCCCAACCCCACTGTGCCTACTAGACCATGTCCCCAGGTGCCATGTCTACATGCTTTCTGAACCCCTCCAGGGATGGAGGCTCCACCACTGCCCTGGGCAGCCTCTGCCAGGGCTTCACCACTCTTTCAGTGAAGAAATTTTCCTAATGTCCAACCTAAACCTCTGCTGGCATAACTTGAGGCCATTTCCTCTTGTTCTGTTACTTGGGAGAAGAGACCAGCATCCACCTCACTCCAAACTCCTTTCAGGAGCTACAGAGAGTGATGAGATCTCCTCTCAGCTTCCTTTCCTCAAGCTAAAAAAAAAAAACCCATGTCCCTCACTGCACCTCACAAGATTTGTGCTCCAGACTTACTGTTTATTTCTGTCACTTTCTTAATAAGCAGCTGGCTCTGCATTGGAGTTGATGGTACAGAAGTCATGCTTATGGAGAGCAAAATCTCTGGATAGCTGTTCTGTCTTCTGGAATTAGGTCTGTTTCCAGATTTATCAGATTTAGTTGATGGTTTTTTGAGTTGATTTTCTTTGTTTGGAAACCTAAAGTAGCATCGCACAGGATTTCCGGCACCAGATTGCTGGGAAGCAGGCGGACAAAGCGAGAGTGGTGGATGAGGCAAGGTCGATGAAATTAGAAACAGTCTCGGTTCTGGTGGATGGGGATCAAGTGGAATTTTCCTCCAGTCTCTCAGCTCTGTAATAGCTTTTTCCTGTTGCTGAGATGCTGTGATTAAAAGCCTCTTGGAGGCGGAGAGAGTGTGAGAGTGACTTTCAGTTGCAGTCGCATTTCGGAAGCCCTGATTGCCAGACACGCCTCTGTTCTGGCCGGTGAGTGCCACTGCCCAGCCTGGCCTGGGCTGACACGCCTGTCACCACTGACACTTGAGAGCTACAGAAACTCACCTCTCGCTGCAGCAGGGGGGAGGAGAAAACAGCAATATGCATTATTGATCAAAGACTTTATACACGAGCAATTAATTCTGAGTCTTTCCCACCTCTCTGCTGTCTGAGTCACCGCTGGGGAGGTGGGAGGGAGGGAGCAGGACTGCAGTGTTGTGTGTTTGTGCCCCAAAGCCAAGTCTCACGGGGGAAATAGGGAGAAAGTTCTCACAAGTGCTGGTTCAATAAAACATCCAACACAGCGATAATAATTTTTTGTTAAATCAAAATACCCCGAACCAATTCTTGGTATCTGTGGCAGTCTTGATTTTTGACAGTATGAGCTAATAACTGTGTAGGACTTGAATTTAAAAATGAAAGCAGGAGTTTGCCGGTATCCTGCAAGGAAAGGAGCGTGTTTCACAGGAGGGCAGGTTTGGAAAAGGTTTGAGCTTGGGTAGAGTCAGCGTGAGAAAGGGCTGGGTGGCAGTCACTTAAGGACAGGGTGGGGAAGCACCCATGATACTGCTGGGTGAGGAGTTTCTCATTTGTCGTCTTTCCCATCTATCCCAAGCATCAGAGGTCCTGAGGAGATTGGATTCTCTGTGTTTGTTCATGTAAAACTTCTAAATACGAGTTATCTGAGCCTGTTCAGCATGTTGTGACTTTGGACTGTGTGCTGAACAGCCCCAGCCACACGTGTTCCAGGGCTGATTTCTTCACCTTTGTTTCTTGTGGATGTGCTGACTCGGCAGACCAAAATGGTTGTTTCTGACTTCTAAAATTGATCCGCTGCCCTGTGTTTGAGCAAATCAAAACAGGCATGACTTGGCAGGGGAAGGTGATGTTAATAAGACTGCTAGTCACCAGCTTTTCATGTGCATAGCACACCGACATCACAGAATCACAGAATGGTTTTGGTTGGAAAAGACCTTTAAGATCATTGGATCCAACCATCAATCCAGCCCTGCTAAGTCCATTGCTGGACCATGTCCCCAAGTATGACATCTACCCATGTTTTAAACACCACCAGGGCTGGTTTTCATCACTGAGGAACGCTGCACTGGTTTATATTAAGAATGATTTGCACTGATGTGTTCATCTTCACTTGGTTTCTTGCTGCATAGGGCATTGCTGGTAGATGACTGCATTACTCCCCACTTTATGTGCACAAGAGCATTAAATGCTCGTCAGTTGAGTTTAGCACCGTTAATACCTTGTTAATATGAATTAAGGTTCTGTTTTATGATTGCTTCTTGTTACCCAAAGGTCCCTCACCTTCTCTGAAGGATGGTGCCTTTCAAAGCTCCCTGGTCTATCAGGAGTTTTTGTAAGAGTTCACCAGGGTGAAGCTTCCTCATTTTCAACTGCTTAACCTGAAACGGTTCAAAGGAGGAGTGACTTTTCCAGGGTGGAGACCCCACTGAGAAATCGAGCTGCGTTGAGTTGTCTTAAACGGCCTGTTCAAGCCTTCAAATAATACTTAAACTGTAATTAAAAAATAAATTAACTTTAATCAAGATAATTGACACTTTCATACCACATTTAATCTAAATCTGCAAGTTCTTCATCTAAATACCTTTGGGCCGTAGTCAATCTTTAGATCCCTCTGCACATTTTGTTGCATGATCATGCAGGAATGTTGGCTGATGTTTTGTATTTCAGCTCACATCTACATAGAGTGAAACTTGTGGGGCTTTTCCTCTTTGCTTTTTTAAATGGGTTAATTAAGTTTATAAAGTGTTTTCCTAAAGAGTCAATAGAGTCCTCTGCGGACGGAGCCGTGTGGGCATTGGCGACAAATGACTGGCACCCAGCAGACAGCAGGGGTGATGGTCTCTCTTTCCAGGTCAGTGCCACTGATCACCAGCCAGCGTTTGTAGCTGGCTGCTTGTTTTGTAGGGAATATTTCTGGGGAGCCCCAAATCACTATTCCTGGGACCTCTGACATCCTTCTCCATGCCTGGGAAAACTTCGTCTGCAAATACTCATGGGTTTGTGCTCTTGTTCAGTTTATTCAATGCTATTTAACATTTTTTCTTCCCTGTAATTAGGGCAGAAGTTGATTCCCTTCTCTTCCACCCCCACCTTTTCCTGCTATTCATTCTCTGGAAGGATTACATTTTAACTGCTAAATGTCAGTAAATGTCAATTTTTCCTTCGATATAAAAACTTCCATTTTATTATTAAAAATTATACAAGGGGAAAATAATCTGCGAGACATCAGTCTTTGTATTTCTTCCCTTTCACTTCTCTTGGATCCATTCAGCATTTAATAAATAGAAACTATACTTATGAAGTGTGATTAAACTGGATGTTAATCTTCTCCTAAACTATTAAATTTGGAGATTTCAGTAGCTTATTTTTCGTTTAATAAGGCAGACACTGAAGAGGAAAAAGGTAAGAGTGCTTTAAAAATCAAACAAGTATTTAAATTTGAAGATAGATGTGTATTCTCTCTTTCCTCTGCTTTTTCTTTACAGTTGATATACTCCTCAATTAGTTAATTTTTCATGATTCCTAACATTTTTTTACTAGTTACATAGAAATTGAAGCTCTGTTATATTATTTGCGTGTCTCCTCTTTACTGAAATCATAGAGCTCGTTAGCTCAAAATGAAATACTTCTTATTGCCCTTTTGCATGTTTGGATTTATCTTTGTGTGAGAACACGAGAGCCAAAATTTATATTATTTAGGAAAAGAAGAACAAATAAACATTAATTACTGGGAACTGCAGCCCGCTGGAGGCTTGTTAGTAACCACAAATATAGAACAAAATGAAACGTGTAGCATGAGTAACCGAAACAAAAATGTTAAGTTCCTTTCTGCCTTTTTTTCTGCAAAGTCTGTTGGAGTTTGGCTTGAATTAGGGATTCAGGTTTGCCCTTGGATTTGTTTTCTCACTGACTGTGAGCAATCATTGCCATTCTCAGGAAATCCTCGGGCTTCCACATGTAATATAAATCGTGGATGTAGGGAAAAGTGGTCCCAGAATAGATGACGTGCTGCTTGCGCAGCTCCACCTAACCACGCTGCGTCTGGGGTTGTGGTGACCCACGGGACTGAGAGTTAACACCCGGCCCATGAGATCTGCATTCCAAGTTCGACTTGACATTTTCCTGTAGATCTACACAGGTTTATACTTTGCAGCTTAAAACCTGCCAAATTTGTGAGGAGGAAAACTTGATTTTACCTGGCAGAACGTGCTGAAGTTTGTCTGCTTCTTGTGTTTGATTTGATTGCTCCAGTGAGAGGCTTGGAGAAGGACGTGGATCAGCTGGAGTGAGGCCAGAGGAGGCCATGGAGATGATCCCAGGGGCTGGAGAACCTCCAGTACAAGGCCAGGCTGAGAGAGTTGAGGTTGTTCAGCCTGGAGAAGAGAAGGCTCCAGGGAGACTTTAGAGCAGCTCCAGTACTGAAAGGGGCTCCAGGAAAGACAAGGAGGGACTTTTTTCCAAAGGGCCTGGAGTGATAGGACGAGGGGGGGTGGCTTTAAATTGTAAGGGTTTAGGTTAGATTTAGGTTAGACATTAGAATTTAGATTTTAGGTTAGGAATTAGGAAGAAATCCTTAACGCTGAGGGTGGCGATGCCCTGGCCCAGGTTGCCCAGGGAAGTTGTAGCTGCCCCATCCCTGTTTTTAAAAACAGTGTAGTGGCACAATTTTGTGTAATAAAGATAATGCCCAGATTTGATTGTCGAATTGGGTGGGCATTAAGTTAGAATGTCTTTTATTCAATTCTTTTATTCCTTACTACTTCCAGTCCTCTTAGAAAATGAGGCTGAATTGGAGCAAAGCAAATGATGAAGCTACAGTAAAGGATGGTGAGGGTTGTGCGAGGTTGTTGGGTCCCCTGTTTCTGTAAATGATTTTCAAGTAGAAGTGAAAGATGCAGAATAATAAGAGCAAAGTAGTCAATACGATGTTACAAAGTCAAACCAGAGTGGGAGACACGCAGCTCTCCAGCAGAGGGGAGAAACAGGCAGAAGTGGAATATGAGAATTATGCAGCTCTCATTTCTTTTTCTTCACTTTGTTTTACACAACTTTCCTCATTGCTCAGCCTGGATCAGAACTTTGGGTGTTTAAACTGCTGCAGGGTTTCTTCTACAGGTGCTTCAAGGTGAGGGCAGTGGTTGCAGCAAGTGCTGCAAATGGTCCTGGTCGGAAAATAACCCATAGAGGCTTTGTTTGCTGTTGTCAGTTTTAAGTGGCAGGGCTTTGACAGCTCAGCTGTGTAAAAGAATATTAATGTATCTGGAAAAATCCAAACATCGCCTGGTGTGGTTAAACCCGTGTCCCGAGCGGCACAGAGTCCATATTAGGGTATCGCGGGAGAGACAGGAGGCTCGGGTTGGGGCACGGGCTTGTGCGTGTCCTGTCTGGTTTTTTTCATGTGTTGGAATTCTGCGCAAACCTTACCCAGCTAATAAAACCCTGGAGATGGGATGTCTGAGCTAAAGGTACAGTAAATAATAAACACACACTGAACACAACAGCTTATCAATAATAAGGGAATCTATGGCAACCGTGTTTGCCGGCTGACAGCACGGAGGGCGGCAAAGGGGAGTGTCCCTGGTCTAGTGGGACATGTCAGGGGGTTGGAACTAGATGATCTTTAAGGTTCCTTCCAACCCAAGCTATTCTGTGATTCTATGACTGTTGGTCAGATGACCCGAACTTTGCAGCAGGCAATGACAAATGCCTTTTTGGAAGGTTTGGTTAGCCAAAGGGGATGCTGTTATCAAATGTGGCTTGGATGAGCTCTGAAGTGAATCCTCAACCCTATGGTGTTTATAATATGGATCTCGGTGATCTTTAAGTCTGATGGTTTTGCAGAATGAAACCTTCCTAGTTCGTCTTTGAAGCGCCAGAGAGCACTGCTGGATCCTGGGATTGAAATCTCTGTCTCATTGTCTTATGCTGGGTATTTGTTGGGGTTTGTACCTGTAGCGCAGTATGTCCAGCAGCTGGGCGGCTGTCGACGAGAGAACAAAGCTATGGGATGGGCTCTGCCACGCGGTGGTGGATCGGCTCTGCTGCAAGGCCAGCAGCTGCACGGCTCACACAATCTGCTTCCCTGCTAACATGGCTTTTTGTGGGTGTGTTCTCCTGAGTCCCTGATGTGTCATGTCTAGGAGAACGGTACTGGATGGCACACTGCTTCTGTGAAATCATCACCTCGGAAGTCATTAATGCTTCCATGGGGCAGCTGTTTCCATGGTGCTAATGTTACTTGGAATTGGGCAGGTGACTTTAGGCCAGAAAGGTCTTCCGAGTTCCTTTTCTGTATTGCCCCAGCTTTCTTGCTCCCTCCTCCCCCTTTCTCCAGCCCAGACTTCTCTCTTCCAGGCACGCTGACTTGTGGAAGCGAGCCAACAGTGCAGTGTAGCACAAGCAGACACCGCTGCAGGGAGCGGGAGGGAAAAGACAGTGTCTTGAGAGAGGGAAACGGATGGATGTTTCAGCTTGGAAGGATGAAAAGGATTGAAATTCCTGGTGTGATTTTCGTTCAGCGGTGCTTTTGCTACATCTCATTTTTACAACCCCCGTGTGGTCCTCAGCATGGGGCTGCTTTAGCCAAGACATTAGACTCCCAAATGTTCTTGGGATCATCCTCCTCTTCCTTTTCCATGTGTAGTCATGAGGCAGCCAACACAGTGCAGGAATGGAGAGGAAAGCTCTTTAGGAATGCGAAGGAAATACTCTTCATTTTATTATAACACCCTTCCATTTCAGCTGCTCTGTTCTGCCTTTGTGGCGCTGGCACCCTGGGCGGCTGAGCTACGGCACAGAGCAGAATGAATCTGTGAGAACTGCAACACCAATTGCAGTTCTGCTGCACTGACACTTGCTTGTGTAGCCTCCATCTGTTGAATTCCCCCTTCCCGCAGTTTATTTCTTTCCTTTCCTATGTAATAGTTTACTTGGCATTAGAATATGCTTTCAGACAAAATAAGCACAAAAAGTCTAGAGAGAGCAACTTACTTTTCTCTTTCTCTTAATAGTTTCCTTTGCGTTTCCAGCCTCTGGTGAATGCTGCGTGGTTTTGTTTCCATTCACTCACACCATTCTCTGTCACATCTGTGCTGTACACAGTAAGGAATTCCAAGGATCTTCATGCCTAACGCACCGTAAACCATCAGCCACTGAGCAATCTACTGACTTGTGACTTAGAAATATAGATCCTTGCTTGAAAATGCCAGCGGCAGAGCTTGCACAAACATGAGTGTGAAAACATGTATAGCAGTGATTGGAAGCACTAGAGAAATCATACGGACGTGGTTCCTGAAGGTTTTAGAGGTTTGTTTGATTTTTGAAGATGAGTCAAGTTCCTACAGGTGGCGGATTCCAGGAATGAGCGTTTGATATGACACTGGCCAGAGTCACTCCAGTTAGATTCCCAAGAGCTAGGTGAAACCTCCTGAAAGGAGGTTGTGGCAAGGTGGGTGCTGGTCTCTTCTCCTGTGTCACAAGAGATGGGGCGAGAGGAAATGGCCTCACGTTGTAGTGGGGAGGTTTAGACTGGATAGTAGGGAAAAAAATGGCTTTACCGAAAGCTTGGTGAAGTACTGGAAGAAGCTGCCCAGGGTGGAGCCTTTTGTGCAAACCTCGTGTGTGCAAGGGGACACCTTTGGATGAAAAGTGTGCTGCCGACTGCTCTGCTGTTTCAGTTGTTTGCTGTATCTCCACTAACATTTATGAGCAAAGACAGTTGACCTTTGCAGAGCACGTGGCAAGGTGCATGTCTAATTAGAGAATTAATAGTGGTATGTCTTGTTTATTGACCTCAGGTTGTAGGGTCGTAGAGTGCCAGCCTCCCAAGTCGCTCTCTTCAGGGTTGCTCTCAATCCGTTCTCTGCCCAGCCTGGAGTTGTGCTTGGCTGAAAGGATTAGGTGCCACAGGCAGGAGTGTTAGAAACCCGTGCTCCGTGGCTGTGCTCCGGTATTACCTTGGAGCCATGCGCCCCTGGGCCTGGCTGGCCACCCGGGCACTGGTGGAGACACCGATTGGTGGTGGGAGCAGCTAGGACAGCGCTGCAGGAACTGGGAAAGCTGTTCCAATGAAGCCTCCAAGCAGGTTTAATGTCTAACAGCCTAGACTGGATTTGAAGTAAAAGCAGAGAAGACAAGTGATGATTTAGCAGTGACCTGCCTGTGCCTGCCCTGGTTTTATCCCTTGCCTGTAGACTGATGCTTCAGTGCTAAATAATTCGTGTGGGAATTTGCTCTATTTTTTATTTTAAGAACAAGTTCGATGCTTTCTTTGAGATTCATATGTGGATTTCCCTGCTTGCCGGGCTGCCACGGCAAAAAGGCACAGCCCTGCCTCTTGCTGCAGCCTGTGTGCCTGGCGCTGCTGCTGCGGGGAGACGAAAACCTTGGTAATTTCAATTCCTCGAGCGTTCTACCACAAAGGGTGGCTTTATCCCTTAGGAAGAGATCTGGAAGCAGATAAAGATTGTTAACATTGCATTAATCGATGTAGTGCAAATAATCAGGATGTAATGAAAGACAGAACGTCCAAAGCCGTAGTGACAGCTCTTTTTTCTACCCCTTCTTATTTTGTAGCGTAGGGGAGGGAGGAGATGAAAAAAGCATTATCAAAGGCTCCTTTTGCCATCAACCCCGCTTGAATCAAGAATGGCTGGAAGAGCTGCTCTGCAGCAAATGGTGTTAGTTTGTGCATTAGCGTGAATTTGGATTCCAGGGCTTATTTGTAGGATTCAGCATTTTTGTCAGTCCCCTGGTTGGACTCGATGATCCTGGAGGTCTTTTCCAACCTAGTGATTCTGTGATTCTAACAGTTACGTGCAAAGGGGAAAAAAAGCCAAAGAAGTTCAACATTTACCCGCTTATGTCTGAACAGAAAATCTTTCCCAGCTAGAAAAATAACTAAAGCTGTGTTTAAGTGCCTGTATATCAGTATTATGCATTGAGGACTCCTAGGACTGGAAGTTTCTCCTGGTCCCATTTCTGATTGAAGAATGGAAAGCCTTCCTGTGGGGAAAATAGCATAGATGTTATAAAACTGATCTTCTGTTGAGAGTTCTGCGTGAGTAACTCTCTTAGCCTGTCCTCATATGGGAAGTGCTCCAGCCCTTGGATCATCTCCATGGCCTCCTCTGGACTTGCTCCAACAGCTCCGTGTCCTTCCCATGCTGAGGACTCCAGAACAGAGCACAGGACTCCATCCAGGTGAGGTCTTGCAAGATTGGAGTAGAGGGGCAGAATCCCCTCCCTTGCCCTGCTGGTCCCACTGCTTTGGGTTCAGTTGGTCCCTGATCCTGCCCCAGCCCATTGTGAGAAGCTGTGACTCAGCTGAACCGTTTGGGAACTCGGGGGGTGACTGGGGGCTCCTTGAGCTGGTGCTGTTTGTCAGAGATGTTCTTCTTTCAAACCAGCACTGCTGGAAAACTTACACAAAACTCTGCGTTTGTTCACGACTCCCTTTGCACGGTTGTAGAGTGTCGGGGGATCCTGGTTGTAGTCTCCTCAAAGCTACTGCAGCAAGAGGAGCACAGGCTGTCTTCAGGCTCAGGAAGATGCCAGAATGTCCATTTGTGTCTTTTACAAGTTTAAATTTAACCACAGGGCTCGAATTCCAGTCTGTCTTTCTAAATTGCCACCTAAATTTTGTAGAAATTGGTGCTTTCAGCCCTGCCTGCCTTTCATTTTGCAGGTGTCTGTGTCCTGAAGGTGTCTTGAAAGGTACAGTTACAGCTTCCAGTTTTAGACATAAGGAAAAGATTTAATTTATTTTTTGAGGCTCAGAAGGAGAAATCCAAAGGTTAATGGTTGGTTGACGTAGCGGATGCTGCTTGGGATGTGTGTCTGCTCTTTATTTTTGCATTTCCTTTTCTCTGCTTCTCCAGGTGTCATCTTGACATGAGTAGATTTGGGTTTGGCACTGAGGAGTGCCTGAAACTTACTTGTAGGGGTGGAGAAAAGAGACTGCAGCATCCTTGTGTCTATCAAAACGCCCTGTAAAAGCTCTTTTGAGAGTGAGAAGTCAATTCTGCGAAACCATTTTCATAAGCAGTCGGTACAAACATGAAAAACAAAGCTTCTGGAAACGCAAGGCTCACAGATTATAATGAGGTTCACATTAGTAAAGAGAAAGGTTGTGCCTAATTAGTAGCACAGGAGAGATGAGAAGGTTTTTGGAGCGTCCTGCTCAGAAGTGGCATTAATCCAGTGATATCTTAGCGGTAAACCCTGTAACACTTTTCTAAACAACCCAGTTAGTCCTGAGGGTGTTCGGGCTTCACTGATGCACATGTAATTTAATGAACTCTTAAGGAGCCCTCTAGGCAGCTGCCCAAACTGAGACGGGCAGAGGGGAAAATGCTGATGGACAGTCCTGCTGAGCTGGGCCACAGGGGCTGGGAAGGGAAAGCTGCTGAATGGGCTGATGGCTGAAAGGAGCAAAGCGACTGCGCTTGGACTCGCTAATGGGCTTTTTGTCCAAATTGGAGCCATCTCTTTCTTTAGGGAGTCATTTGTGTTGGAAATGAGGCTGTAGCCAGGCTGGAGCAGGAAGGAAGAGGCGGATGATCTCTAACGGGTGTGCTCTGGGTGCAGAACGGCAGCTGTAGAAGAAGTAGGTTGGCTGTGAGGGCATTGAACTCGGCATGAAAGCTTCTTCAGCTCCTCGCACCACTGAAAATCTGGTGTCTTGCTGGAGCCTTTGGAGCAGAGCTGAGGGGTGGTCACAGAGGCGAGGCTCGCTGCCCATCTGGCTAAGGAGCCAGCAGCCCTCCTGAGGCCGCTTGTCCCCTTCTGCAGCCTCTCTGTGCTCACAGAAATACAGAAACGTGAGCCTGGTGAGCCTGGCAGGGGAGCAGTTGTCACCCTTTTCCTGTTCCCAGCCTGGAAAAGAAGTGAAGCCCCTTAACTTCTGCCCAGTCGCTCCCGAGCTCTTCTCTGGCACTTCATAAAGTGTTACGAGCCTTTCCTACCATGTTACTGTGTCTGCTTTGCTGAAAGGGATGGTGAAGCATCCAAGTGTAAGCTTTTTTTTCCCAGTGATGCAAATTGTCTGTGTTGGAGTCAATAGAAACCAGGATTTGTCACTTCCTTCTTGTGTTGTGCCCTTTAAGCCCGTGTTTCCCTGCATTGAGAGGTGTCTGTGACACTACTGGTGCCTTCGTTTGGCAGCTGGATGGAAAAGCAATCTCGTTTTCCTGGGCTGATTCTCAGGTCCCTAATGACAGGTTACGTGTTAATACTTGTTTTCAGCCATTGCCCTGCAGTTGTTTTGCCTGGTGCCTGACAGCAAACCTGAGCAAGAGGAGCTTCACTTCTTGTTCGCCTGCTTGAAAACAGTTCCTCCCCTGCTGCTGTAGTCGTCCTTTTCTACGGTGAATAGGTCAGAGATGATGCTTGCTTCTTATTCTGTTCCAATGCATTTGACAATGCTTTCTGTAGCATCAGTTTTGTTGCTGCTCCATCATTACAATGATTACTATACAGCATAAAGTATCAAACTCGGATCACAGTCGTATTATGTAGGAACTGTCTAAAAGTGCAATAAAGAGAGTGTCTCTGTCACAAGGTGTTAGTGGTGTCTAGAGAGAGGAGGCAGAGAAGAGAAGGGATGATTCAGCACTGTGCTCCTGTTGCAGAGCCTGACACAGAGCTGTTCTTCAGGAGGGAAGGGACACATTTCTGGTGTGCGGGGTTGCAGGATCAGGAAAGATGAGCTCTTGCCTCCCTTCTAGAGATTAGCGCCTTTGAAATAAACCAGCCTTGCATGTGACAGAAAGAAGGTCATCTCGATAGCCAAAGGTCCCTTTCTGGGGTCAGGAATATGTGTCGTGTTTAAGCAGCACATTTGGAGTTAGTGAGAAGGTCTTATTGGTTTACATCTCACCGAGCTTCAAGGGTTTGCATTGCACCTATAGGTCTTTCCTGCCAGCAGCTGAGGGGCAGGCAGGAGCATGGTTGTCCTTAGCAGAGGGCTTCTCCCCTGTCTGCAAGTACTGCAATCAAGTAGGAAAAAGAATTTGCTGTTTCCCATGCTGAGGTGGGTGCGATAGGTCTGCCTGCATCTCTGATACCGAATCTCTTGTTGCTGCCACTCGAGGTCCTTCAGTTCCAAAGGACCAGGTGTTTCTGTAGCCCTCAATCTAGGAACCTGGACAGGCCAGAGATGGGGAAAGTCTTGTGATGGTCTGGGATCCTGTGGCTGGAGAAAGCGCCAAGAGTAGCCTTTGTCACCATCTTTGAGCTCAAACGCATGGAGGTGCCAGTTGAAAGCAGAATGGTGCTGCCTCACTGACGTTGCTCTCCTATTTCTTCACAGCTCCTCTATGACAACCCCAAAGCCCGTCAGGAAGTGGAATATCACTGGCGAGCATCAGGATGTCCCCACATTGTCCATGTCCTGGATGTTTATGAGAACATACATCATGGGAAGAGATGCCTCCTCATTGTCATGGAATGGTAGGGACCGGTGGCAGCACACCCAGCCCAGCCTGGCTCTTTGAGGGGGAGGGAGTGGGAGGAGGTCTTGGCGCAAGGGAGAGGTGGGGGAGCTTCTTCAGCAGCACCGTTTTTATTTGCACAGCAAGCCTTTTGCTGTCTTTGTGGAGCTGGCAGGGGAGTGTAGAGCTGCTCCAGGATCTCGTGCGATGGGAAAACGAGGAGCCTTAAACAGACAATACATTTTCCTTGTACTCCACGACAATTGTCTTCATTAAAGCATTGACTAATTAATACAATCTCGAAAGATATGTCTCTACAAATATGATGCGTTGTGCTGGTAATTGGCTTCCAATTTGAGATGTAAATCCTCTTATCTGACATGATTCTTTGTGCTACTATTTTGACTCTAACTTCTCCTCTCCTTGATCTGTAACACCACAGTTACTGTCTTCTTCTCTGGGGATAAATTAATAATCCTTTTCAGTATCTTTGCTTCCTTCCTTCTTTTTCTCTTCATTTCCAGCCCTTAGATAAACCAAGATTACTGTCAGCCCCCAGTGCCAGGCTGACTTCTCAGCTCTGTGTGCTGTGTTCCTTGTGTCAGGGTACGTTAAACTGAAAGCATTGGAATTCTGTGGTCTTGTTTAGTTTTCTGTTAATTCCATATCAGAGCACCTTTGAGCATTGATTCAAATGCATGTGATGTTTAGGAAGCATTGGCATAGGAGACCTGTGATGTCTTCTAATCCATTCCTGCCGTGGTTCTGTGGGATTATGTGGATGCACAGTCAGGTGTTAAATTGATCTTTTCTGCTCACATAACATGTTTTTTTCTGTGTTGTTTCAGCATGGAGGGAGGAGAGCTGTTCAGCAGGATCCAGGAGAGAGGAGATCAAGCTTTCACTGAGAGAGGTGAAAAACCATAAGTTGAATTTTAAACTTTGTAAAAGATTGCTTATCCCTTCCTCTGTCCCTTTGCTTCGTTCCCATATAGGAAGTTTTCTTTGATTTGACTTTTGTCTGTTATTTTGTTTTATTTTAATTTAATTTTCTGTCCAACTCTGTATTAAACAATTATTTGTAGGAGTTCCTGAAAATCAGAAATTACCAGAATTGGCCAAATTTAGGCACAGCTTGGAAGGTTTAGAGGAAAACTCTTCTTACAAGTCTGCTTGGCTTCTTCATTCCTGAGCCACCTCAGCCTCTGTTGCTCCAGTCCCTGGTCTGCCAGGCCAGCTCTAACCCGATCAATGCAGCTCCTGCTGGGACTTCTCTTCTGGCTGTCCCTCAGGCAGCGTCACTGTGCCCAGCTGGACTGTTAGGTGATGAATATAGCGAGCAAATCGCATTTGATGAAACAGCTCTTATTCAAGAGTTTTAAAATACTACTTGAAAGTCAATGTCATTAGCCACGCTGCAACCAGGCCTGCTCATCCCTAACAGGGACTGTGTGCGGGCTTAAAGACCCGCAATGAGTCAGTGACGGGGCTTGCGATGGAACAGCCTTGCCGTTTTTATTGCTTTTGCTGTTTATTTGCAGCGTTCTGCAGGTGAGCTTCACTCTGGTTCCCCTCGCCCGTTCCCAGCAGAAAAGAGCTTGTTTCCGCTCAGGAGTGGGAAGACTGTGTTTGTAACTGGCAAGGAAGCAAAATGGGTAGAAGAAGTAACCCAAGACTGTAAATTATCTGACTGTTTTAATTGTAAATTATTGTAAATTACACCCAAGATGGTAAATAATCTGACTGTTTTGCCAGTCTGTCACAGAGGACAGGTTTCTTCTGGTCCTATGTTTCCTCACCTGGGGTGAATCCTTTAAGTGGTTTGAGGCTCACGTAGGGGAAAAAAAGCATTTTCAGCAACTTCGTTAGTTCCTCTCTAAAATACAAGATTCCAGGGGGAAACTGCTTCTGTGATCATTAGTGACTCCACTCTGCTGAAAACATGATTTCTCAACATTAAATACCATCGTACCACACTCTAAATGCTTTCTCAGAATCATCTGGGAGCGTTAAACAAGAAAATCACCTTCATCCTTTCCTGAGATAAACGAGCCCTGCGCCTCTGGATTCCCCCATGTCACTGGCTGTTTATGGATCAGCCACAACTTCCCACTCGGAGCCAGGGGCTTGGGCTGGGCCGGGGCGGAGGAGGTTGTGCACGGTTTGATGAGTGTTTCTGCCTTCTGATCGTCCTTGCCTGCAGTTGTGTAACTTCAGTCTCAAGCCATGTGAGAAAGGATTGCAGGTCGCAGTACCAGATTTTCTGCCTTCTCTCTCACAACTACAGCTGAGGTTTCTACCTCTGCAGGAAACAGAGGATCAGGCTGAAGGTGCTGATCCCGTTTCCCTGTCGATGTAATAGAATGCTCACTCGGACCGATGGAAATGTTGCTCCTTCCTGCTCCAAAATCTTCCCCAGTGTAATTGGGCCCTTCCAGACTCACTGCTCTTGCAGGGCAGCTCACCCACAGCTAGAATTTCCCGCTGGGATTATGTCAAATTTCATAAATGTATTATTTCACAGGTGAGCTTTGCAGAGTGGAGATGTTGATTTTGTTTCTTGTGAGGAAAAACTTCTACAGGCAGTGAGGAATGAAGATGTGACCTGTCCTAAAATGACTATATAGTTATGTTGCTCTGTTTTCATAAAATCTTCTGTTCCCCCTGAACTAGTAGCTGAAAGTTGAAATTCTGTCTCAGGCAACCAAGGTTGTGTCCTGGACAATCGGGGGATCTGTCATGGTTGAGGCCCCTTTCTTCAGTCTTGCATGTTGCTTCTGTACCTGCTCTGCTCTTGCTGCTTTTCTGGTGAGGAAATGAGAGCACGAATTTACAAGCTCATATAAAGCTCTGAGTCTGAACGGTTCCGTTGCGGTGCCTGCTCAGGACGGGGGCTGAGCAGCCAGGGAATCGGGGGGTATGGTTGCCTGCAAAGCCAAAACGCAGCTGGTGGGGCTAATTTTAGGTTTTCTAGTCTTGCCGCTAGCCCTGTATTCCAGCAAGCTGTTTGTAAGTCATAAGCATTCCCAAGCATGTCCCTGAGTTACAGTGGGAATGTTAATGTGACCTTTCTCTAAAATTGTATTTGTAGAGGCCGCGGAGATAATGAGAGACATCGGAACAGCCATCCAGTATCTGCATTCAATGAACATTGCCCATAGAGATGTCAAGGTGAGGCCTAAAGGTGTCTGGGCAGTGAGAAAAGAGCATAAGGCAGACAAATAAATGGGCAGTGGTGGTTTAAATAGAACTGGGAGAACAATCAAGTGGTCAAAGTGTTTCTCTGCCACTGTGAGAAGGGATCTGTTCACATCTAGTTTCCAACTAGTTGAAGGTCAGAATATTCATGTGTGCTGACGCCTTCCAGTTGTGCACAGAATGCAGAAGAATCTGGTGACAGTCAGATGGTTAATTAAAGAGGTGCTGCCAAACTGCAATCCAGCTAATTAGCAAGAAAATAACGCTGCCTGAAGTGAACTTACGCTGCATGCTATACTTCTATAGGCAGTTTTTAGGCAGTTATTAGTGCTTTTCAGGATCATATGTGCCTAAAAAATCCCAAGTAAACCTCAAAGCCTCCTTCAGAAGCAGGAGAAGGACGGTGATCCTTAGTCTGAGTGAAAATGCTTCATGCTGGGAGGGAGCTTTCTGGCTGGTGTGCTGGGGCTGTGGGAGAAGTAAGACCCAGATGCTGGTGGTGATCCACATAAGGGGGAAGGATCTGACCTTTTATCTCCTTAGAGGATCTCTTCATTGCTCAGTTTATTCTTTCTCCTGATGATCTTACAGCCTGAAAACTTGCTTTACACGTCTAAAGAGAAGGACACTGTACTCAAACTCACAGACTTCGGCTTTGCCAAAGAAACCACTGTACAAAACGCGCTGCAGACCCCCTGTTACACTCCTTATTATGTGGGTAAGCAATTCAAGATGCATTTCTTTAGTGTTTGCCTGTTATCCCTCCCCTTGCAGCGTGCCCTGGACTGTAGGAATGGATGGGAATTCTGTTGTGGATGTAACGCAAAGAGGCAGCCTGCAGATTTAACCTGGCATCCAACCCAAACCTCATCTGCTTCCAGTATAGCTCAGTGCTCTCCTTTCTTCCTTGGTTGCAGAGGGAAGAGCCTTAGCAAGGGACGCAAATGAGGATCAAGGAGAGAGAACATGTTGCTTTTGATTACACTTGAATTAATCGTGATGTTTTCCCCAAATGATGCAATAACAGCCATCATTTGAACTCAGTTTCATGATTATTTGAATGTTTCCTTACAAAACTTCCTTTAGCTTAACCAATGCAATAACAACCCCAGGGAGAGTATTGCCTCGGTTGTAAAGCTTCTTAGGGCCGGCAAGGGGAGGAATTAGTAATAAAACACCAATGTGATCTAATCACAGCTGAATTTTGGCCTGCGTTTTGTCCAAAGCCAGAGCTGAGTGTAGTGGCTGCGCCAGCAGAGTGTCCTTTCTGCGCTGATTTTAGAGTATGTCCCCTTTGGTCTCTGGGTTCAGAGCCTTTCACCGTATGGGATGGCTGGAATTCCTTTGGAGGAAAAATGGCTTAATTTATTTGAAGAATTACTTCTTTTCTACGATGTAAGTTTTTATAGTTTTTTGTATTGGAAGATACTGTTGTTAATTGCTGGCAGAAAATTACAGTAGCGGTCTTTTTTCAGATGCGTTTTTCTGTATTTTTGTAGGCTGGGATTAGTGATAAAATGTTAAGGAATTTATACTTGTATATAACCAGGCTGACATTCCCCTTCTCAACACCCTCTTACAAACCAGCACGTATGTTTAGAGAATAATTTTCCCTACAAAATCAAGCTCCCTGCCAGTTCACCTGCCCCAGGGGAAAGCAATCCCCTCTAAATGGATCTCTCTATAATTTTATTGCTTACTGAAAAAATGTAATGCTCTGGAGGCCAAAGGAAAATGCATTGCTCTGTAGCTGCTGGAGCTAAACACATCCTGACCAGGTACCGATCAAATTTTATCACAGCTCAAGTAGGTCCTTTCTGTTCTGATTTCAGAACATATGCTCCTGCCTCGCTCAGCGCAGTGTCTCCCTGCACACATTTAGCTACAGCTCCTTCTGCTCCTCTGTAATCTTAGCACTCTCTTGAGCAGACACTAAGGTGAAGAGTAGGGCACTTTGCCAGCTCCATTCCTCCTTTTTAAAGCTACATTAGATGTGCTTAGGAGCTTGTCAATAGAAAACACTACCCAGTTCTTCCAGTGAGCTGCATTTTTTCCATTCCTCCCGTATTTGTTGAAGTGTGCTGCTGCTTATAAGGTGATGAAAGGATGTATCTGGTGCTCTGTTAATTTCTGGTTTTCATCTTCTTCAGCCCCAGAAGTCCTTGGTCCGGAGAAGTATGACAAATCGTGTGACATGTGGTCGTTGGGTGTCATCACATACATTCTGTAAGTGTTTGGGAAGAGGCCTGATGAATATTAAATCTACACTTAGAATTAATTAGTCATTGGGATCATGTAACCTGCAGGAGAACAGAAATTTATAGGGGAGTTTTTAAGAGGTGAATGGGCTTTCCTAGTTATAAGAGTTCTTTTGTCTGCTCTTGCAGCCTGTGTGGGTTTCCCCCATTCTACTCAAACACTGGTCAAGCCATTTCTCCAGGGATGAAGAGAAGAATTCGGATGGGACAATATGGGTTTCCCAATCCAGAGTGGGCAGAAGTCTCAGAGGAAGGTAACAGTGCTCAGTGCTGCTGATGAGTGTGTGCATGGGGTGCAGTGGTAGAGTGCTGACAAGAGACTGTTTCTAAACCCCATCTTAGATTTATTTCCCTTTTTTGTATGAATTAATTCTTTATAAGGTGATACAGAGAATAACTGGGAATTCCGACACTAGCCAGCAACCTAAGAACTACCGAAAGCAAATGACTACTGAAAACTTTCTTTCAAAATTCAGCTAGTGTTTGTGAATGCCGAGATTAAGGAAACAAAAGTCTTTAATCCTGAGAAAGGAGGCTGCCAGGACAGCGGCAATGGAAACTGAGTTGGAAGAAAGGCAAACTGTCTTAAGTACTCGTTCAGTCGTTGCCTTCCTTGGATGGGAAGTTTTCATGCTAGCTTTTTTGATGTGGGAATTTGCCAGCCACCACTTAAATCAAGGTCAACAATTTATTTGGTATTAGTCGTCGACCAGAAGCTGCTGCTGTTCAGCTGTGACCTGGATGGGCTCAAACCAGTGTCTGAAAGGTGGATGGGTTTGATTCCCCCTTATTCTGACAGTCTCATAAGCTGGAAGTCTTACCTGCCCATCATATTAGACAGAAAAGTGAGCAGCCTCTGGGCACAGCTTCTTCTAATCAGCCCTTTATATTGGCATTGTTAGCATCCTGTTATTATCTGCTGTTTAGCAGCATCAAATTATCATTGGATAATGCTGTGATCTTGTGACACTTTAATCCCCCCTTGGATCTCATGGTTGTGTGTGCAGCATGGGCTACTGAACATGAACATGGAAGATGTTCTACCTGTGGGTTGCCGATGCAATCCTTTTCTTTGACTGCGTTGTCCTTTTAGTTGTCCTTTTAGCAGGCTCTTACTTGTCAAAGAGAAATTTATTGTCTTCTGTTACCCCACAGCCTGTGCCCGTTCTTTTCTTCCATCATTTCTCAAAACTTACGCATTCGTGCAGCCCATAATACCAAGCTTCTCACTGTCTTTCAGCACCTGGCAGCTTTCTGTTCCTATGTTTCTCTTTGTCCCAAGTTCATGCTCTCACAACAGTTGGTTTGGTGATGTAGGCAGGTTAGGTGGAATCCTGATCCTTTGTCTTTCCTTCCTACCCCTCGTTTTGAATGTTTTCATGTTCTGCCTCTCTAAACTCAATAACACACACTGGCCTGAACACGGTAACAGCAGAAGGAAGGTGTTCGGAGTTACCTGTCTTCATTCACCGTGTTTTGTGTTCTTGAGGTTGTAATAGATACAGTAGTAGACTAAATCATGCCACATTGGTCCTGTTTTTCAGCCAAACAATTGATTCGCCAGTTACTGAAGACAGATCCGACAGAGAGGATGACAATTTCTCAGTTCATGAATCACCCTTGGATTAACGTGAGTTTCACATCTCTTTTACAAGGGAGCAGGATGAATTTTTACATGCAATACTTACGTGTAGCTCTGCACAGCACAGCAGGAGAAGGATGATGATTACTGTTAATAACTTAATTAGCCTACTGTGCCCTCTGCAGAGGGTCATCTGCCTGTAGAGCCACAGTTCTCGGTGTTAACAGGGGACACAAACACCCACGCTAGAGTCCTTGGAAGCAAAAGCTGAACGTATCTGCATCCTCGATGAGCAGGCAGCCACTGTTGCGCTGCAGCAGATGCATGTGTTGCTCTTTTCAAAAACAGAGAAATAAACTGTATGTACTTAATTCATTCGTGCAAGATTTAGAGAGCTATTATGAGTGGTCTTGGACACCGTTGTGCAGAGCTGGGTTAGTGTGAACACGGTCCTGTGCTTAGAGGGAATTCTCACTCCTGGCAGAGTTTGGAAATGCGGGAGGAGCAAGGGTCTTGGCTTCGTGCCCTGTAAGAGATTGCCAGATGGGGTGGTACTCAGAGCTATTAATGGTCCCAGTTCAGGTTTCATTCTATGACTTGATTGAATTCACTTTTCCTTAAAAAATACTTTTTGGGGGAAAAGGCAAAAAAGAGACTCTAATAATACAGTGGTGATTATTTCAAAGAAGAGACAAGAATCCCAGGAGTTCTCAGGCTCAGTTTCAGGATACCATCTCTGCTCTGCAGGTGTCGCTTAAAATAACAGATTATTCTTCTCACATTTGTGCCTAAGAGGACGCACTGGTCTTGTTCTTGCTGCCCAAAAATTCTCATCTGGGAACAGAATCAGTTGTAGAAGGCCATGTTCTGTCCTGGTGCTTTCTCCATCTGTGCTGATCCTCAGAAGAAGGGGCAGAAACTAATAGTCAGCATTTCTCTGCTGACTATTTGAAGGTCTGAAATTAGAATCACATAGAACTGATGAAGCAGATAGATGTCTTCATTTAGAGTTGCAAAAGCTGAGAAATTAGGGTTATGAAGGCTCTGCAGAACTGGAACAGAAAGTAGACGATGTTTCCATGTCTTAATCAACTAAAAATGTAGTCACTGATCAGAATAAATACCTGCAGCTTTTAGAAGGCCCAAGGAGGAGGTATTCCAGAAGTCAGCAGGTGACGTGGTTCACAGAACAAGTGCCTAATAGCTAAGGAAGAGTCCACCTACAGCGACACAAATTGCTTGAAATATGCATATAACCAATTAAAAAGGAGGAAATTAGAGACAAGGTCTATAGCCACTGCCGTGCCAGAGAGCTGTGCTAGGATCTTGCTCCTGGAAGAACGCTCTAGGAATGGCAGATCAGCATTTGATCTGCTGAAACTATTGTTCCCTTGAGGCAGAAGGAGAGAGAGGGAAAGACCCTCATGGTGAATGTCTGTCTTCTTCCTTCTCTTCTCCTAAATCCTGAAGTGGGAATGTGCATGGGGAGGTGCCTCACACGAGCAGTGGAGGAGGGGGTTTCTCTCTCCTCTGTCTTCCTTCTCTTACAACAAATCCTAAATGATAAAGGTCACATTAACCACTTTAAACCATTGGCTAATGAATAGTGAAATGATAGTTAAAATCTAAAATGTACATAAAAAAAATCCAACACAGGATCACTGGTTGGACTGGAGGGGAGCACAGGGAAAGGAACTCAGCACTGATTAATCTCTCCTTTTGTTCTTCAAAGACGTTCATGTGGGGACTGTAGTTCTTTCCTACCACACACGTGGATTAGCTTCTGGAGTGATTGGAAGCATGAATAATAAGGGCCACCAAAGGACGTTAGATAATGTTTTATGCCCTCCATACAGATAGGAAAGCAAGGACTCTCTTCCCAAATGTGGTGTTGCAGAACACTTCTGGTATTTTTCTCTTTTCTCAGAGGTCAATGGCGGTGCCACCAACTCCTCTTCATACCGCACGGGTCCTGCAAGAGGATAAAGACCACTGGGATGAAGTTAAAGTGAGTCAATCATAGTTCAGATTTCCTGAAGTCAAGTCAGCTAAGAGATTTACTGGGCTGTCTCTCTGCATGTGCTTATTTCCTTGGAAATTAGGGCTATTTTGAATACAACCAGTTTAAACAGAGGAGGCACAAACAGTCCTGGTTTGAACAGTAGGGTGTATGATAACTCTTTAAAAAAGAACGCTGTCTGAGCTTCATCTGACAGCCTTATGACTGTGCCAGGTATCAACAGAGATGATGTTCATGATCAAAGTTACTGTTGATGCTACCTGCTGAACCCCTGCGTGTAACTGCAGAGGGGAAGGGTCGAGGTTGAGGGAGCTTGAAGTTCATTGTAGTGAAGTGAAGAATATGATGAAAAGGGAGGGGGACATGGTGGGAGAGCTGGGCTGCATATTCTGGTTTTCAACTCCATTCTTCTGCTGTAAAACAACATTAAATAACCTGAGCCTTGTCTTGTTGTGACATTTGGCAGGCGGAGATAAAAGTGTTTCTGTCTCTTAAGGTAGCCAGGTGCCTCACCTACTGTTTGTGCTGATGACAGTTGAATTCTTCCTGCAAAGAGGAACTGTAGGGCGGGCTGAAAGTCGTTTGCAAGCTTTAACTCTTTCCTGCTGGCCTTTATCAGGCTGGCACGCCTTTACACTTAATTCTGAAAGTTTTGCATTTACAATGCTTGGCATTTTGGTAACTGCAAGGTGCTTGTGGTGTATGTCACTGATTACTGGTTTTATTTCGGCCACTGATGTGCAGTCTCAGTTGCTGAACTTTGAAATTATAGTGAAATTTCATAGGACCGAGGCAGCATTGGCCTCTTGAGTCAGAGAGCTCAGATATTTTCACTTAGCATTCTTCTTTTCCACGTTCCTGAGAACTACTTATGCTGTGCTTTGTGTAGGTCCCAGAGGTTTTCCCTTGGGCCACCAGCATTCCTGTAGTATTTAATCAGTTTTCCTTTCCTGAACTAAATGCCCAGACGCTCATTTGCTTAAGCAGATTTTTGCTCACAGCCTTATTAAAAAGTTTAAAATTTACCTGCTCTTAAATATTAATTCGAACTAAGAAGGTGTGTGAATTTGAAGCACAAACAACTTGGTGTGGGCTTTTCCGGTGGCTTGCTGCCTGCGTTTGGTAACGGAGCGAGGGGAGCAGCACTGAGACTGAGGTATAAGCAGCCAGGGCTCAGTAGCTGGTGAAGACCAGAGAGAAATGCTGGGCATGGGGACATGATGGGATTCAGCCAGCGGAGCGCGGTCCCGTGCGCTCACATGTGAAACACTGTGACTAGTTCCTCCTGGATGAGTCCACGAGCAGAACGAAGCCTTTAGTCATAGTCCAGTGCAGCAGGAAGAGCTCAGCGATAACTGGCTGCAGTGTGACAGAGGGTTCCTTTCTCATCTCGTGGCAGTAGCGAGGGGTGGCTGAGAGCTCTCTGCCTCTGGGCTTTCCATGAATTGATTTCTTTGTTTCAGGAGGAGATGACCAGCGCTTTGGCTACCATGAGGGTGGACTATGATCAGGTGAAAATCAAAGACTTGAAAACATCCAACAACCGCCTCCTGAACAAACGCCGTAAGAAGCAGAAGCAGGCAGGCACCTCTTCTGCAGCTCCGGGGTGCAATAACCAATGAGGAGGGAAGCTGCGGACATGTGGGTGGAGGGTAAAAATGCAAAGGAACAATTATAAATCAGTATGATCAACATAAACTGTACCACAAGGGCAACGAGACCATGGAGAAGCTGCCCTGCGAGGAGGGGGCAATGTCACTCACTGCTCTCTATACAAGTGGCATGGGTGCAGTTCTATTAGGAACACATCTGGGCCACATTTCATGTTAGAATTGGTAATAATATTTCCAAACTTACTTCCTATAATTACAGAATATCACCCAAACTGTAAACAGTTATTCCTCTTACAGGAAAAAGCATCCAGACATTTCTGTTTTCCTAAAATCTTCATATAGTCTCATGAAGAGTTGAGTTTGTCACAGGTTTTCATTTGATAACGATGTACCCATCGTGTTGTGTCTGTGCCACTGTCTGATCCCTCTCTCTCGATATTTTTAATTTAAATGGTACCTTATGTGAAGAGTTATAATAAGGATTTAATTAGTTGAAAGTATCCTGCAGAGAATATTGCTGTTCCTCTTGGATCCACAACCTCTAGGGCGTGCGGCCGGACGTGCAATCGTGTACAAGAAACTGCTCTGGAAGAGAGACTCCTGAAATCTGGGAAGAAGTGGCAAATGCACGTTCTCTGATTGGACCCCGGTGCCTGCCAGCATCATTTTGGTAACCAAATCCTGTCCCTAAGGTGTACTGGTCAGATTTTGGGCTGCTGGGGTTGGTTTGTTTCCTGGGGTCAGGCAGGAGGAGGATGCTCCTTTATTTGCAGTGTTTTGACAGTGCTTCTGGATCCAAAGATTTTCGCTACCCAACGGAGATTCACTTATAAGTACATCCACCCATTGTTTTTTTCCTATTCCAATTCTTGCTTTATGGGGTCCTGGCTTTGGTTTGCTCATTCGTTTTACTTCGTGATCAACCTTTTTCCTCTCACTGTGTTTTGGGTTTTTTTTAGTTGAGGTGAAGCAAATATTTGTGAAAGTATTATCAGGGTCTAGGATGAAAATGATGTGCTTCCAGTGGTGCAGGCAGAAGTTGCTTTGTGGTCGGCCCACAGACTGGTGTGTTAATAGGTTTGGAAGAAGCCAAAAAGGAAAACAAGGCTCCAGAGAGGGTCTGAATTGCCAAATCTGACTGCCATGTAGGTCTTGTTTTCACCAACAAAGATCACCTCGAGGCTTTGAACTTTGTCTGGGAAGCCCTGTGCCCATCTTCAGAGGGCTGGGTGACACCTCCGTTCTTCTTTGTGAACTGGTCCTAGGGTTTTATAAACTGATTTTAATAAATTGTGTGACAACATTCCTTCCTCCTGTCATCCCTGCTTGTGTGGAGATGTTCCAGAGTTTGCATTGCTTTGCGAGGTCCGTCTGTGCTGGCGGTGATGGGAAAAGGGAGAAGGAAAGTGTTTGATGATGCCCACATTCAAAAGCTACCCAACTTAAAGCACTTTTTAAGGTTACAAAGGTTTGGTTTTAAATATCAGTCTCTGCAAAGATGTGTTTTAAAATTGTTTTGTGTATGTCTGGGTATCTCTATGATTATAGTATGTCCTGTATATATTTATTTTATCCTATTACTCCTATGAAATATGCAGGTATTATTCCCTACCTGTAAATGCCCCATCCCTGGAGGGGTTCAAGGCCAAGTTGGACGGGGCTTTGAATCAACCTGATCCAGTGGGAGGTGTCCTTGCCCACGGCAGGGGTGGAACTGGTTGGGCTTTGAGGTCCCTTCCAGCCCAAACCGTTCTGTGATTCTGTGATACAAGGAATGAAGAGTTGTGATATGTTCAGGGTGCAGTGGTTGGGATTGGAGCCAGGTCCCGGTTTCTGTCCCTTCATGCAAATTTTTGAGGGTGCTATGTACATTGCTCCTACCTTCCCATCTCTGGTGCCTCATCAGGGTGACACATGCTCATGCTGCCCCCGTTAATGCAGTGACCTGTGGGTGTCATGGTGATGTCCTGGCTGCCTTGGGGACAGCAGTGGCGAAACTGTTGCAACCCATGTCTGTGCTTCCGTCTGGAGCCTGAGGACACCTCTCTGTTCCCAAGCAGTTTTCCATGAGGTTCTGTCAGGCACAGCTGGACCAGATTCCTTCCCATGGGATCCTGCTCTTTGCCGTACTGCAGTTTGGAAGCTGGAGGGATGGAGCTGATGCACGTGGGCACAGCATCTTCAGCTCTGGATCTGTGTGGCAGGACAAAGCCGTGTTGTTACAATTTGACTAACACTTCTTGCCTTCTGCCCTGCAGTGACAACCTCCAGGAATGCCGTAAGGCCCGGTGGGATCCTGAGGAATGCAGGCACGGAAGCGTGTGCAAGTATCGTACAGAGGGATTGCGTTTTTTATGCAAGAAAGGAGCTCCTTGGGAGCTGGGGAGCCGCTGGCATGCGGCATATGGACCCCCAGACTGTTTATGTGATGTGCAGCGTCCTGCTGGGGTGGCTCTCCCGGACTGAGTCCAGTGGGGGTGTGGGACTATGCTGGGGCTGAGGCTGCTGGCTGTCCCCTACTTAGCAGTGTCTGTGTGTCCGGCTGGCCCCACTGGGCAGTGGGGATGCCTGGGCAGTGTCTGCATGTCTGTCCAGCCCCAGCCATGCAGGGCAGGGGCTGCCCAGGCAGTGTCCGTGTGCTTGCCTGGGGCAGGGGGTGCCCAGGGTGTCCATTTGTCCGTCTGGCTGGCTGGCTCTGCAGCGCCGCCCGACGCCGCGTGCCCAGCTGCATCCCCGTGCTCCCCATCAGAGGTGCTGGGATCCAGCATCTCCTGAGCCCCTGCCCACTGGCATCCCGGGCTCCGTGTTCTGGTCCTGCTTTTGCCACAGCCTGTGGGTAGCACATGTGGTGCCCCTGTAGGAGTTTGGGATGAGATTCCCGATGTGGTTTGCAGGAGAGCTGATTTCCTGGCCGCCGCCTCTGCGATGCGCTCAGAGCGCCATAAAGGCCTCTGGGGTGGCAGTGGCCGAGCCTTGCCTCTCTCTCTCCAGCCGTACAGTACAATAGTCTCTTTAGAACCCGCTGCTTCGGATCCAGTTTTATGGGCTGGTTTGAGAAAGGACGGGCTATTATAGGGCTGGTTATGCATTTGCATATTCATCAGCCATATAGAGGAGGTAAAGAGCCGGGAAGGGAAAGAAGACATGAATGGGCAATACAGAAATGCTCAAAGGAGCACATAGATTAAAAGGTCTATTTGTATTTTACAGCAGAGGCTAAAAAAGAGCCGTGCACCATTCCCCACCCCCACTCCCTTTCACAGCGATCGCTTATGGGCCGCTGCCTCCCCTTGTCTCTCCGCACCGTTCTGCTCTTGCACACACGCTCTCCTCTCGCTGACTCACACGCGCTCTCTCCATCCGCTCTCTCCATCCGCCCTCTCCGTCCACGCACAAGTGTAGCAGCAGAATCCTCCTTGCCCGAGCCTGTGCTGCGTGCTCCCGCGCCTCTTTGACCACGTGCCGTGTGATCAACCTTTTTTTTGACGTGGTGCAGTTAAAAACTAACATTTCTGGTAAGCTCTTGCTCTGCTTGTGTGTGTTGCTGTTTGTCAGGGCCCAGCGTGCAGTCCTGGGGTTGCTTTTCCCTTAACACTTCACTGCCCGGAGTCAGGAGGCCCAATTAGGCAACTGCTGCTGACATGAGGGATAATGAGAATGCCTCAGACTCTGTTTGAGCTGATTTCCCGTCCTCTTTTCACTTCAGACTTCACTTCACCCATGGTTCAGACAAAGGCGCTTTTGAGAAAGGGAAGATTTAGTGAGGAGGAGAGAACTGAAGCTTTTAATTACTTGCACGTCATCTGAAGCACTTGTGCTGTTCTAAACCTGGGTTAAAGTTAGGGAAAGGGTGTTAATCTGTGCCCAGCTGCTTTGATAAGTTTGTATGCTCAGCTTAAGGCTGGAGCCGGCTTTGCTGTGCTTAAGGGAGGAAAATTTGTCCTTGAGGATGCGCCCCAGCCCTTTGACGCTCACTAAACAACCGCAGAGAAAGGGAGTGAAAATGGACAGGGGATGATTTTCCATGTGGGAGAACTCCTTTCTCCCACAGTACCTGTTTTGGAGGGGTTTTTGTGGAAACACCAGAGTTGTCTTTCTCCTAGGTTCCACTATTTCCCCTTCGCCTGGCTGCTCTCGGCAGTGGAGCTGCCATGGGGGAGCATGAGCTGACCTAATTCCCTTTCAGAGAGCCCAAACAAGATGAAGACAAGGAAGCAAACCTCGAAGACAGAGAACACATACTCAAAACCTCAAAGAAAGATATTGTTAAAAAATTCGTCCAAGCTTACAAGCAAGTTTACTTCAGGTACAAGTTTAAACACATCTAACACCTGGAAAATTGAGGTTAGAGCAATCCTAGATAATAATATTTACTGAAGAAATGTTTCCCTGAAATCTTTGTACTGAGTAAGAAAATGCTTTTTGAATATTAAATGTAGCTTTAAACTACAGTTGTTTTTTTAGTGTGTGCGGTTAGAAGAATTTAACAGAGCAGAGGGAGTAGAGATGGGGAATGAGATGCCCTGTTGAAGAGTAGGATAAGAAATGTCTGATGTATTCTACTCCAACTTACTTTTTTACTGCAAGTGCTACCACTGTAGAGACAAAGAAGGGTAGATCCAGCTGTGGATTGGTCTGTCTCACCACTGGAGCAGGAGCGGGTGGTCCTGCACTCTAGGGAAATAGGGAAGGTAGCCCTGTGGCTGTAGATGAACATCTCTATTGGGAAACCTGTAAGTGATGCCTAGTATTAAATGTATTTCAAAGTTTCCTGCCTGTGAATCTACCAGGTGCCAAGATCTCGTAGGTCTGCTCCAACTGCATAAAGGCACCATTGGGTGGATCTCCTTCATCGTCAGTGGGTCTCCTCATGCTAGCTGAGACTGCGAAAAGAAGCAATCACTGAGATGCACTGTAGCATTTTTAGCTTCCAGGAGCAAAAAAGAGAAAAAATTCAGCTTCCAAATAGCTGGAGGTGACAGGAAGGGCCAGCCTGTCTTTAATCTGGGGATGGATGGTGCTTGAAGATAGTGTTCGAGTATCTTGACCTTACTTCAATTCTGCTTCAAGGTCCAATGATAAAGATGTTTTAGCTGTGTGACTGGTAAGGTCCCTGTGGCTTTGACAGTGGGAGGTGTCCCTGCTCGTGGCAGGAGTTGGAACTGGATGAGCTTTAAGGTCCCTTTCAACCCAAACCAAACCATTCCATGACGCTATGGCCGTGGGCTGGGTTTTTTCCACTGTTAGCTGCTGAAAGGGACTTACTTGGTGTGTGCTTGCAAACCATTTAGCATTCTTGGTCCTGGGGCTGCAATGAAGCTGAATAATTCAAAAAAATGAAGAGTTACATCATTTTCTTCCATGTTAAGCTTCTAAATTTATTTCTGTTGAATTTTACCGCATTCGAGTTAATTACTGGCATTGCTAGTGTAACAACTGTTTCTTACTGCACCTTCTTTGTTAACAGCACACAGAAGTGCTCCTTTTTGGGAGCATGTCTTGTCTTTTTCTGTCTTAGGAGTTGTATTCTAGTTCTGAAATTAACTGGCATAGTTATTTTGCCTAATATTGTTCTCCTAAAACTTCCATGCTGATCCGTTTGGGAAACATGGAAGCTGTTCTCAAGAGCTTTCTTATTGCTTAGCTACTGAAACACCTGCTAAAGCTGAGCTCTTTAAAAAAAAACCTGAAAATTATTTAAATGCGAAAAAGAGTGGGCTGATCTGGAAAGAAACTTCTCAAAAGTCTAAAATTAGAATGGAATGTGTTAGAGGAGAAGTGCTGGTGGGGGAGGAGGACTAAGGGGTTTTTAAAATAAGAATGCTACGACTTGAGGAATGATGAAGGAAATTCTGGTTAGGATATTAACTGCTGCCCCAACCTAGAGCAGTCCCTGAGTTTGGAAGTAATTGTGTTTCCCTAAAGACAGATACTTATAGAATCATAGAATCACTTGGTTGGAAAAGACCTTAGAGATCATTGAGTCCAACCATCCCTGTCCACTCCTGAACCATCCCTGAGCACTTCATCTGCCTGGCTTTTAAATCTTCCCAGGGATGGGGACCCCACCACGGCCCTGGGCAGCCTCTGCCAGGGCCTGAGAACCCTTTCAGTGAGGAAAATTTTCTTGATGTCCAATCTGAACCTGCCCTGGTGCAACTTAAGACCATTCCCTCTCATCCTGTCACCTGTCACTTGAGAGAAGAGCCCAGCACCCACCTCACCACCAACAGAGACAGTTGTAGACAGTGATAAGATCTCCCCTCAGCCTCCTCCAGACTAAACAACCCCAGGTCCCTCAGCTGCCTCTCACAAGGCTTGTTCTCCAGCTCTGGAAAGCGTCATGCCACTGTCCTGGGTCATGGAACTGTTATTCCAGAATCTCTCGGTGCTGATTGCGCATTGCCTTGCTGAGAAATAACTGCTTAGAGCAGAGATGGTCTGATTCTCTTCCATTTAAATCTTTTGATTTTCTTCTCATTAATTTTGTTCAATTGATGATTGATTTTTGAAAGTCATGAGTACTTCCTTCAGAGAGACTTGACTGCAGTATTGCAGGTTCTTCTCTAAATATAAAAAGAAAAATTCCTATTGCAGTTTTTGCTGTAGGATATTTAAAATCTGAGGAGTAGGATGGAATTGAGTTTCCTGATTTAAAGTGACTCAGCTGAGTCTGCCTCCTTGTTTCGTAATAGGTTCTCTGCATCCAGCTCCAGCCTTGGCTGGCACTCATAGAACTATCACATGTTTTCTCCATTAATTTGTCATTCTGCACACAGTTAGGTTCTGAGCTGGTTCTCGAGGAGCCTGGAACAACTGTCTAGGAAGCATAAGTAGTTCCAGAAGTACACGGCTCTGTGTCATAAGGCAGCTGGTGCTATTGCTTGAAGGTTCTGTCATCTCAGCTTACAATAACCCTGTGCCTGGCTAACAGGAGCTCAGTAATAATAAGTGATTACTTTAGTTTGTTACTGTTGTTTGGTTTCGTAGCACATCTACAATCATACATTCACGCAAACATACGCATCAAGCCTTCTTCTCATAGCTTCGGTCTAATATAAAATGTTGTTTCATTTCTGTGTGAAACCTAAATGATGGTGGTAATCTGTACTAAGCAAATTCATTTTAAAGCATTTCTTTTAAGAAAAACTTTTCCTGAGATCGTGTGTTTGCCTTTGGAGCAGGGTTTGTTCCCAACTTCAGGCAATTATTTCCATTGACAATTTAAAAAGAAAGTTCCTATTTATTAAAAAGAAAGTTGATATTTCTGTGCTGTGTGACTGCATGTGTTGAAGTAATAATGTGGAAGGATTTAATTAGTCCAATCCAGGCACATGAAAACCTTGAGCTTGCTTGATTAGAGTTAACTGCTGCATATGTGAAAGGAGAAATCTAATTCAAAATTCTCTTAATCAGAATCATAGAATCATTTGGTTGGAAAAGACGTTTGAGATCATCGAGTCCACCTGTCCCTGTCCTCTACTGAACCATTCCTGAGCATCTCATCTGCCCGGCAGTGATGTCCAGGCTTTCTGTTCAGCCCAGGCAGCATGGACAACATGTTCTCATCTGGAAGGGCACAGCAGTTTCCACAAGTGCTTGAACACATTTTAGGCAGGCGCCTCTGTGTGACGACTGGCAGGGACAGCACCTCATGCGACCAGTTGTCTCCAAAGCAGAAATACAGCACTCGCATGATGGAGCCGTGTACAAGGTTCTGTCCCATTACACAGTGGAAGAAGGGAAAGAAATAATGAGGGACTGGCCAAGTGTTGAATTTCATGTTCCTTTGGACTGTATGTTTAGCTCAGGGGTTGAACATCAGCCCTCCTTGATATAGAAATTAATAGATTCTCTTTGAAAGCAGATCAGAGAGGAGCCTGCTTAGCCGTGCACCGGAGTGCAGAAGTGTAAATGTTAGACTAAATTCCAAAATCTGAGCGTATGTAGCAACAAAAGGGAAAGAGGTATAGAAAGCGCAGAAGCAGACATAGTGTCATCCTATATTTTGAAAATCATTTGTAGTAATCTGAAGGTTATTTAAATAATCTCTGTGGGCATTCGATAGTGGCTTTATTAAGAAACTGCAAAAATCCTGACCTTGAAAGTTGAAAGGGACTTATTAAACACCTTATGGTGTTGGAAGTAATAGTCATAAGGTTTAACTCTGTGTATACTTTTGAGAGAGGCCAGAAAACGTTGGTTCTGTGAATCCAAAAGGTGTTGGGACGAAGCGTGGGCTGCCCTGAGCGTTGGTTCAGCTGTGTCTGTCTCTGCAGCTGTAGGACTGCAAGGGAGAGTAAAACCCTTGATGGCACAAGTTAGACTTTGAATTCCAGTAATTCCTGCATCGGAGGGCAAAACTGAGGCGACGGTAATTTGTTTCTCATTTAGTCCTTCATCCTCTATCTTTATTCATGTCACTAGAGATAGGCTCACCCTGACAGCTCAGGGGCAGTAGGACGTTTCAGGCAGGCTGCCTGCCACGTTCATGATAAACGCTGAGCCCGATCCATGCGCTCAGGGTGAACTGTGGGGCTGGGAACATGTGCTGAGCTCCAGCGCAGTGCGTATAAGAGATCTCACCTTGTGCTGCTGGAGGTGGCTCTTGTGTCTGGCATCACAGCTCTTCCATGTTTCTCACACCCTTTAAAATGTTTCTTTAATAAGAAGGGTGTGCACAGACTCCCATGCTCTTCATTTTAACTCACATCTAAGTTCCTTTCCACTGTTTTCCTGCACTTTCTGTCCTGTTTGCGCTGTCATTGGGAGTGGACGCTCGAGATCACCCTCTGACCATGTCGTGTCATCACCACAGACCAGCAGCTATTGACAGAGAGGAGATAATGGCCCTTTGAACATCCCCAGTTAGGATAATTCTGGTTTTGAGCTCTTCATTCATTAGCAGAGCAGTAAACAGTGCAGGCGGAAGGCTGTGAAGCAGGGTATTTATTCACTTGTTTTCTAGCCTCCTCTCCGGATTAATGAAATGACTCAGAGGCAGTAATAACATGCTTGGAGGGGGAAAAAGAGGAATAACTGGAGGTGGGACATGTGAGGCCAAATCTTTCTGACAGGACACCCACATCTCACCGTACCTGCACATGTGATTTGATTCTCTGTTAATGTGAAGCAGGGATCGGTTTTAAAGATAGCCAAACCCCCCAGGGCGAAAGAATCATACGGGCATTTAAGAAGTGGAGGTTGATTTGGATCTGCGGGAAGGAAAAGACACTGCAATTGCTTGTAAAAGTCTTTGTGCAAAATTAGTTTTAAGTACTTTCCTGCCTTGTCCTCTCTGCCTCTTTGATAAAGAGATGTTCCTCACACAGATGTGTGATACCTGCTCTGTCTCTGCCTCTCTGTGCTGCCAAAGATGCTCTCTGTGCTTTTTCTGAGTTGCCCAGCCCATAATTGCGCTCAAGCCTTGACCAGTCTTATGGAATGGAGAAGGTAGAATGGTGAGACAACTCTGATTTCAGAGATACTGAATGACTTGGAAAGGTTACATGAATTTGGGGCAGAGAAGGAACATGAACGCAAGGCTGAATGTCACAGAGGCACTTTCAGTGCCAGACCGCCTTGGCCCTCTCTACTCTAACCTATCAAGGACCACTCAGAGACAGCTTGGTGAACATTTAGATAACATATCAGGAAGAAATGTTTTCCTGTGAGGGTGGGGAGGCCCTGGCCCAGGCTGCCCAGAGCAGCAGTGGTGGCTGCCCAATCCTTGGAGGGGTTCAAGGCCAGGCTGGATGGGGCTTGGAGCCCCTGATCCAGTGGGAGGTGTCCCTGCCCATGGCAGGGGTGGGACTGGATGGGCTTGGAGGTCCCTTCCAACCTAAACCACTCTATGATTCTATGATAATTCCTAGCTGTGTTATCTAAGGGAAATAATCTGTAGAATGCTGTCATAAAGGCCTGTTAGAGTATGGCTGGACATTAACACATGGAAACCTAAACCCCTTGGCCAGCTGCTGCTCTGAAAACTGCTTAGTTTATAAATGCTCCAATAACTGGTGTGTAGCCAACATGTTTTTCTGTTTATCGTTAATTTATTTAAGACTGTTTATTGGTAGCTTCTGTGTTACTTCATTTTGAAGAGCCAGTACATCTAGGATGGGGGTTTCAGCCACACAAGGTAAAACATGGGGATGAAGCTGGATGGGGGTTTCAGCCACACAAGGTAAAACATGGGGATGAAGCTGGAGAAGGCAGAGGAACTTGTCAAAGCCTGTAGAGAAGAAGTGAGGATAATTAATCAGACAAATGGAGATAGAGAGCAGGTGTGCAGAGGGAATAGTCTGATGGAACAAAAGGCAGGGGAATGAAAATGAATGTCAGAAGAGGTGAGTTTTTCTCTATTTTGTAAATTATAAACTGTTGCAACAGCATTTTTCCTTGTCAACGAGTGTTTTTATCTTTTTAAAAATAGCCTTACAAACATTAATCAAAGCAGGAGGATTTTAAATGTTTTTTTAATAGCAAAACGTTTATTTAGTATAAATGCATTGGTTCAATACTGGCTGTTTAAGCAGTAGGATGTGAAGCCCATGAATTCCAGCAAATGACCAAAATATTTTATGTGGAAAAATAGTTTCTGTAATATTAGAGATGCTAAACTGGGGAGAGAAGGGGAAATGTAGGGCAAGGGCAAAATCAGTTTTCCCTTGACATGTTTGTAAACCAAACATTGAAGTATTTAGGTCAGTACAACACACAAAAAATACAGTTTATAAAGGCAAAGTGAGCAGTTAAGGTTTGTATCGAAGAGGTCTAAGGTCAATCCTCCCATTTCTCTGTGTAACAAAGTAGTGTCACCTGTTTCTCCAGGGAGCGAGAGTGGCTGATGGCCCCAGAGACCATCAACATGGAAGTGTGTTCACTGCTTTTGCAAAGTGAAGCAGCCGGTATCGCTCGCTGCTTTGAGATGGAAGGGAGATGCTCTGTGATTCCCTGTTTACTTTGCAGTTCCAACACAGAGCTGTGGAGGAGCCTGTTGCTGCACTGAGGCTTCTCAGGTCTTTCTGCCTCTTTTCTCTTCCCGGAGCTGAGTTATTTTCCTCACTGAACCCTTTTGCAGTTCCCTGGAGGCGGGAAGGCTGGGAAACACAGAAGGTTTGCAGAGCAGATCAAAAGGGCTGGCTTGCTTAGACGATGGAAAGTTAAAAATTGGAGGAGTACTATGGAATGAATAAAAAGGAACAGGAAGGAAGGAAACTTTCGGGATACAAAGACCATGATCCTGCAGCTTTGTATCATCTCCTGTGGTAACACACCTGAGCTGCTTACCTGTGGTTGGACTAACGTGAACGCCTGCTTCTTTCCTTGCAGCTGGTCCTTCTGACCGAAGGGACCAGGAAATGCAGATTGCAGCGATGTCACAGCTCAGCTGGAGAATCCAGTTGTTGCCAAAGGAATAAGGTTCTTTAGTAATAACTGTCAGAAATACCATCTGGGTCTGCCCGGCGCTTGTAGAGTAAGTAGAAACAGAGCAGCGTGGTCTGGGCTCTCCTCGCTTCCTGTCTTCACTCTTCCCTCCGTCCCTGTGGGATGATATAATTATATTATTATTATGCACTTACTCTAAATCTCTTTTTCCCGTATTCGTAGTTAAACCTACAAATGGAGTTTACGTTCCAGTTCCATTAAAAAAGTAAGTTGTATTAATAGCTTTTAGATTAGCACTTCTATGTTGACTTTATTATCAGTACCTAGGTGGTGGTGTTTAAAAATCTGTCTGGATCATTATTTCTGCTTTACTCATAGAACGTACGCAAAAACCCCAAACCAGCTTCTACAACTCCTAAAGCCTCTATGTGGATCCTGGTGGATCACCTTTTTTCTACTTTCCCAAAGGAAGTTATGAATTCCTCAATGCTGATCCAGTAAGTTAATAGCACAAATGTTAAAAGCAGTTATGATTCATTAATTTAAGAGGAACCCACAGAAAGATCAGAATAAGAAAAAGGATTCCCATAGAGTAACCTACTGTGTATCTCTTCTCATACATGGTATTTACTTTAATCCAAGGTGAATTTTGTTTCATCCTTTAGAGATTTAAAAACTAAGAGTGGTCTTTTATCTGTATGCTAAGGATAAAAATGGGTCTAGAATCCTGCAGGGCTGCCGTGTTCCATAGGTCCCTGTTGTGCTCTGTGTGATGCGCTCATCGCTCATCGGGGCCGTTCTTCATTTTTGGTGAAGCCACCTTATTTTTAGAATAAGCCTGTGCTCTCCTGCTGGGTCCCAAATTTTCAGGGATATGCAGATGGAAGAAAATTGCTGCCATAAATCAGTCTTAAAAGAAAGACATTGCAAAAGTAGGAGAAGGTACCATCTTCAGATGTTAGAAGGGGAAAAAGCAACAAAGGAGTATTTGGAATTAAGATTGGAAGATTTAGGCTGAACATTAGGAAAATTTTTTTCACAGAAAGGGACATTGGGCACTGGAAGGGCGTTTATAAACCCAGGGAGGTGGTTGAGTCACCTTCCCTGGAGGGGTTTAAGGGGCGGGTGGACAAGGTGCTGAGGGACACGGGTTAGTGATTGATGGGAATGGTTGGACTCCATGATCCGGTGGGTGTCTTCCAACCTGGTGATTCTATGATTCTATGATATATCTATGTACTATATCTATAATATATAATAAAATCTATAATATCTATTATAGATAACTATGTATTATAGATTTATAATATATATCATTGTATATATTACATATTATATATTGTTATATATCAAATATAAACCATCACAGGACAGGCAGCAGTAGCACACAAATCTTGTAAGTAATATCTAATAAATCTGAGGGAGCCAACCAAACTTGCTGAGTTTGTCTTGCAGACCTGTGGAACTGAAAGGCTTCTCGGTGCCTGGTTCTCTTTTTCCTCTGTGTCAGAGCGAGGAGATTTGTCTGCCTACCAGCATGAGCACAGATCTTACCGAATCACCTAGAAACGGAGGAGATTGCCAGCTCCTCTCTCTCAGGCGTGTTTAACCACTGACTCAAGTGGTGAGTTGCTTGACAGTCTGGTAGGTTGTGTTCCCACTGCAGGAAAGAAAACGCAGTGACGAATGAGAACCGTGAGAAAGGTAGCATCTCAAGTCGTGTAAACTCTCTGGGACTTAATGGGCTTTGAGGTCCCTTCCAACCCAAACCATTCTGTGTTTCTGTGAGTGAGAGGATACCCACTGAAGGTGCATACATTTGGATAAGGTCCAGTATATTTCTGTGGTGTTTGTCACAGATCTCGGGTGTTTCTTTGTGTAAAGCGGGCAGTGTGTTTGCTCTTAACGTCTCTTGCTTTTTAACTTCCTCGGATGCTATAAGTTAAAATATTTGCCAAGTTTTCCTTTTGATTTAAATTTACATTGCTAAGAGTGTGAATTATAGATGGGGATTTATCTTTCTCGGTAAAACAGAGGGAACTGTGTGTTTGTATGTATGTATGCAGATCTGTGTGCACATCCTGACATCTGGGGGCTCGAGACCTTGCCGTGCCCATCGGGGTTTGGCAGGAACAGAGCTGACAGCCCCAGCAGGTGAGTGTTGTGTGTGCAGTGCTTGGCAAAAGAAGGAGACTTCTAGAGCTTAAGCAAATCTGAAAAGTAGTCATGAAACACAGCAGAGCTTAATTCAGGGGCCCCGTTACTGAGAATTCAGTAAGTCTCGTACTTTTAACTTAGTTCTCTCTAAGTGAATTAAAGACTCCTGAAATAAGTGTGTGTGGGAACAGTGCTGCTTAAAATTCATCCAGTAGTTTAATCTAATTCAACTTGCTGGATAGACAACCAATAATTTTCTCTTATCTTGAATAATTCTGTATGTGCATAACATTGTAGGGTAAAATAAATAAGATTACTTCTTTATTTGACTGGTTTTATTTTCGCATTAAAAACAGTAGTTATGAATATACAGCAGCATTCTAGCACCTTTCTGTGTTAGTTTTCTGCATGTTCCCCATCAACAGCATTCAAAGGAAATGATTATGGTTCCTTTTATGCTCCTCTTTCACTGATTATTTAGAGCTAGGAAAGATTATTATCTGAAGACTCAGCTTGATAGCAATCCCTTCTTGTTAATCTGCTGGTCTTGAAAATGAATTAGGATTAGGAAAGCAGCCCTTTATCATGAGTAATCAAAGACTCACAAGTAGGTTACCTACGCGCCTCTTTGTGGTCATTTCTTGTCAACAGTTTTGGCTGGAAGGATTTTGCTGTTACATTTTTCCAAATCTATTTTGTTTGGCTTTTCTCTTATTCCTGCCCCACAGCTCCAATCAGCCGATAATCTTTTCCACATTATTCTAATTATTCTTCTAAGTTTCTCTTCTCTTGTTCTTTTCTGCCCTCCGTTATATCTGGTCTAATCTTTATTAATAAACATTTTGTAGCTTCAAAGTGCTTTCAGGAACAGTAAGTTGTGTATAGAGTTCTGTTAGGCAAGTTGGGCACTGCTGAGGAAGATAGAATTAATGGATTTGCCTCAGGGGACGGTTGGTGTGCAGACCAGGGCTAGAAATCCATCCCTAACTTTCCGTTTTGTGATTCAGGTGGCACTTCCATCTTTCTTTCCTGCCTTCTCAGCTTTATTTCTCTGACCCGTGTTCCTTTTTCTTTCCTCCCTGCATAAATTCCTCTCGCATTCATTCACAGAGCAGAACCTCTGACCAGGACCTTTGCCAGGCGGCTTTATATCCCAATCACAAAGCTGGTCTGGCAGTGCTGACTCAGCACAGAAAGTGGTGGCAATCACAATATTCAGTGAAAACTGTCAGAAAAGATGCTGGGGTGGGACATGGACACGGCTCAGAGCTGGCTGAGGAGCCTGTGCAGAAGTTTTGCTTAATGAGGACGTTGCCCTTAGCTGGGGACGTTCCCCGCGGCTGCGGTTGCGCGGTTACGAGGAACTCGCATCCTGCAGTTTTCCTCTCCCTGCTGTGAAGAGTTTGCAAAAACAGGATCTGAAGGACTAAAAACCCAATTAGGCTGCGCTTAACTTTGAGTTCGGTCGTGTGTCCAGTGACAAAGCTTCGGTCCCCGTGCTCCCACTGTGCGCTGCAGGGAGATGGTGCAGCCGGGTTCAGGATTTTCTTTTTAACTTCAGCAGGTTACAATTTTACTGGAACTTAATGATTCTGCTCCCTGTTGCAATCAGCCAGTGACACTGGTACCTGCTTATCCTTGCTTTGCCATAAGAAATTCAGATTGTGCTTAAAGAGGTCCCCTCTGGTGTAATTTTCTCTTCAAACCTAACATTTTTTACTTACGCCAAGGGAAGCAAGGGCTTGGGATATTCAGAATTCCTTTGTTCATGTTGGCTTTGCGGCAAGTTCACAAATCCAAAATAGAGGTTCCTGTAGTTTCTCCCAAGTATTTACTGGAAGTAGAATAGAAAAAGAAAAGAATTCAAGTACGGTTGAATTTTTTTCTTTGTTTCTTATCCATATAGGCAGCAACTTCCATTCCTGTAAATTAGAGAGGAGAGGGCAAACTTCTCAATACGTTTTGTGGTCCAAATTCTGTGTTATTAACTGAAGTTCATGTGGCAAGACAAAAAACAAGTAAGAACCATGTAGTCTGTCTCTTCTACTGTAAGGCAAAAAGCATGAGAAATTGTTTTTATGAACGTAGACCGCGCTCTCCAGCTGCAAGGGACAGGTCGTAGATCTTAACCAGCTGAAAGATGGTTTAAAAAAGGGAATGCAATTGTTGGACGGCAACAGATACTGCGCCGCTCTGCGTGTGATCTGCTGTGAAACCTGCTTTGAGGTGCCTGGCTGGCTGTGCAGGCAGCTGCGTCCCAGCTGCGAGCTCCAAGGTTCCAAGCGGGAGGCAGGTGCGATGCCCTCTGCTTCCCCCGCAGCTCCAGTCCTTTATTAGAGTCTCTCCTGTTAGAGCTGGTGAATTATTTCTGCAGGAACTAACTTGTGGCTGCATCATATCCAACACAAATGCCTGGAGTGTGCTGGGGGTGGGGATTTGCAATTAGCTAAGTGTACATATAACTAATATTTTACTGAAAAACTAATTTATACTAAGACATCAGGGCAGTAGTTCGGTAAGCACTAGTATTAATAAAAACATTATCTTCCTATGCATTCAGGTCTCACTCGAGTGACTGCAGTATCTAATATGATGCAGGTTCAAAACATCATTTTTCTGTTCCGTGTGGCGTTTCTCTGTTCATCAGGACTCGCTCTGCTGTTGCTAAGAAGGCAGGTACGGTGCTGCGTTCCCCTCTAACTGCCTGGTCTGTAGATTTATAAGATCTAGATGACTTCTCAAATCAACCAACAGGTTGTGGGTGGAACAAAAGGAAAAGGCAGGAGATAGCAATGCTGTTTCAAACAAAATCTGTTTCCATGGTTGGTTGTTTTGATGGGAAAACAGACTGAAAATGCCTGTTCGTTATGTTTCCATAACTTGAGATTTGAATGGAGTTTGGGGGTTTTTGTGTGCCTTTGTTGCTCTGTTTCAAGAAAACCACAGAAAAGCAGTTTTGTTGTTCTTGTGCTTAAGAGGCTCTGAACTTAGGACAAGGAAACCATGCCTGGCAGGAAACGACGTGAGGTTTTTCTTTCCAAAACCTGCATTTGGGATTCTGTTTTTTAAGCTCAGAAATGTGGTTTTATCTCTGTAATGATATTGGTAATCATCTGACTTCTTTATCTCCCCTGGAAATTGCTTTATTGTCTGAATGAATGTGAATAAACACCACCAGCGAGGGTCCTAAGCTGCAGACACAGAAAGTGGCTTTGGGGGGTTTGATGCAGCCTGCTGAGCGTGGGGCTGCCCGATGGTTTGTTTGCTCTGTGCAGTTCCTCAGAGTACAGACATCAATGATGACTAGAGTTTATTAGGTGTCATTTTCTTTCATAAAGTTCTTTATTTCACAAGATACACATCATTTTTCTTACAGTTGCCATGAGAAGTCAACTCCAAATCAAACTGCTGGGGAGTTGTAACCCAGTAAGTCCCTTGTAAGCAGAAATAATGTAAGTGGAATATTCAATCCTACTTCAAGCACAAACACCTATAAGGTGAATTGCTGTTTGTCAGGCCAGTACTGGATTGGCATAAAGCTGCAAGTGAATCTGATGAGTTGGGATGTAACCATTGCTTAAGCGAAACCCAAAATGCCAGAAAATCTTCACTGGATGTGCCAACTAACAGGCATGAAAGCGATCTTACACTTAAAACTAAAGAATTCTGAGTAATCAGTTATTTTGAGATCTTTCATTTCTGACAAACCACTCTCCGATCTGGTTTAAAACCTGCAGCCTGACTTTTGAAAGGAGTTTAAGAGCCTTCTAAAACTGCAGCATGTCATTTAAATTCCAGCCACGTGTCACCAGATTTGAAGTAGCACATTGTCTTCTGCCTGATAGCGTGCACTGATACTGTGTGAGCCCCGAGGAAATCCACTCTCTGTTAAATCTCCCAGGAAATAAAGACAAGAGGGACCTCCTGGGTCAGGAATCCAAGCCACCGTGTATCATATCGTATCATAAGCACTAGTATCAGTATAAATCTCTCTGGGACATGGATGAGGCTTAGTCTCAGAAATTTAAGTTGGCTCTAAAGCTTGGAAGGCTGTAGCACAATCTTATTCCAGCTTTCATTTTACTACAACCAGTTTCTGTCTGTGGATTCATGATGCGAATATTATTTAGCCTGGATCATTGTTTTCTCCTTATCTGAGCAATCATTCTCTTCTCAGCCTGTGTTTAGAAAAGTGAGCCTTTCTGTTCTCCTTAAAAAAGGGAGGCTTTCAATTCCTAATATTGCTATAGTAATCTCTCAAAGTGGGATTGCAGAAAATATTACTCATAAAAACTCACTACCAGAGCTCTAAAAGAGGTGACGTGCCCAGCAGTATTGATACTTGACCTCTCTCTCCAAGTCCTGGCACTGCACTGCTGCGTTGCTGGCCACGTTAAACAGGTGAGTTGGGGTCAGCTTTACGTTTAGTACTGAAGAGAAGGGTTTTCTCCTCTGTCACTTGCCACAGGTAAGGCTAAGCCATAGTAATATTTTATTTTATTACTTGTAGCTTTGTATTGTCAAATTTTATTCTCTTACACAAGATCGTCCACAAATAAAACTCCCGTGTAAAGCATAGCCTCTGCGGATGCTGCCTGTGCCTCCCCTATGTTGTCAGGAGCTCCCCTGAGTGCTCACCTACTTTTTGTACCAGCACTATTAATTAAAATACTAAATAAATATGATCCCAAATGCAAGCTGAGCGATCATCTTCGCACACGGCATTTTCCCCTTCAGAACAGCCTGCTGTCAGGTTTTTAGCCTTTTTTTTTTTTTTCTAAACCAGTTTAAGATTTTTTATACTGGTCTTTTCTCCATTTTCTTTATTCCATTATTTTTCATCTGGTTCTATATTGTGTGTTTTACAAAGGCACAGGCTGTTGCATACAGGTCATAACTTTCCTTAGATGCAGATAAATTTTGCCTTGGAGATTTCTTATCTGAGACTGCCTATGCCAATGTGTCCACAGCCCATCAAAAAAATCTAGGAAATTGAATGTTTTCTATGCTTTTAATAGTTTTTATTGAAAATAGAATAAGAATAAAGTTACTCAAAGATGAAAAATGCATTGGCTGAACTGATTCAACTAAGACTGAAACAGTGCAGCAGTTCAAGTGAGGAACTCGAGTATTTCACTGTTTTCTTCTGGATGGCCTATGATGAGAAGAAAGAAATATATGTGGCCTCCAAAACTGTTGGGTCACTCTAGATGTATTTTGCCTCCATGCGCCCTTTGTGGTTCACAGCTGGGATTTGCTTCGGGGCTTTTGCTCATGACTTTAACATCTACTGGAGCCCAGGTGTGAATCATTGTCGGTCTGGTCTGCTTCTCAGCCAGCAACTCCTCAAGGCAAATGAGGGAAGATTTAATTCCAGAAATGTGAAGAACAGGGTATGTGAGTGGTTTCTGCTGGTAATGTTACAGTACCTGGCTTTTGAAAGGAATACCTGTAATCAGTAACTATAATTTCTTGGAGTTGTCTAATAATCTAATCCCTGTATCCTTCCCATGAGGCCGTTCTTGTCATTGCGGTTATTTCTGCGTGCTCTCCCTTTCTCTCTCTGAAGCAGTTCCCCAAGACCCCTTGCTTAATAAAAACCTGGGAGCTGCCTTATCTTAATGCACAAGGTCCTTCTCCACTTTATGCAAAACCATGTAAAGAATATGCAAAATAATTTATGCAAAAAGAGACTGTGCATGTGTGATTACAGATTGAAGAGGGCCAGCTCAAATCAAACCTTGTGGTTCTCATCTGCTGAGTCCCCTTTACCGTTGCTTGCTCCCTGGTATTTGAATTCTTGCTGTGAGTTAGAGCTTGCCCCGGCACGGCCACCCTTGTGAGAACTGGCAGGACCCAGGCAAGGTGATAGGCTCCTCGGCTCTAATTACCCATCCTTTCTGTGAATATTCTCATTGAGATTTACATTTTGTCTATCTATTAATCTGTAAATTAATTTTCTATAATGCAATAATAAACCCATTCCTATCACTAAACAGCGAAGAACGGTGACTTCAAAGACTCAGGCAGCTGTACTAAGCCTGAAACCCGCACACTTGAAGGACTCATCCTGTCTTTAAGCACGGGCCGTCTGAATGGAATCCTTCTACCTGGGAGAAAAACAGTCTGCGCTTTTCTCAGGACGCGTGTGGTTCCTGTCAGCATTAGTTGGAGCACTGAGTGATATTCATAAGGAAAATAGACCCTGAATTTGTGTTTTCAGAACCAGTGGTGCAGCAGATTCTACAGTGGTATATTTGTAATTGTGCCGTGGTGGAACAAGCCCTGGAGCAAGCACAGAGACTTGGAGATTTCCCACCTCCCTGGCAGCTTTCCTGACTAATTCAGCTGTGTGCCAGGCCCTGCCAGGTAGCTGCATGATATTCTCAGAATAAAGTGTATCCAGCAGCAAGCAAGAGGCGACAACGGTGAGATTCCCCCTTTCCTTCATCTTTCAGAGGTATATTTAACCCTTCTGCTGTGGGGAAAGGCCATTATGTGGGCGGGATACGACATCAAAGAACCTTTTAAGTATTAACGACTCCTTGGCTCTTAGCTGCACAATTGCAATGTCTGACTGCAGGAGTTTAAAATACAAATACCTAAAGGCCTTTTTAGTAGCAGTTCTTCCCTTTCTGTAAACCTGTCTGAGAATCCTGCTAGCCTGGGCAAACGGCCTGGTTTGGTGTATTAAGAAACAAACTGCTTTTCCTGGAAGTTCTGTCTTCTCTGTCAGAGATTCCACTTTAGCTCCACCCCACTTGCCCCAACCTACCCCACTTCTGCCTCTTGAGGTGCTTCTTCTCAACGGTGTCTTCCTCCAAGGATCTAGGGTGACTTTCCATGGGAACCACTCTTCCTCTTAGGTCTCCTCGTGGAGTGTAGTCCCTGTTCTCCAACCCACTGGCACGGGCTCTGCAGTCGCTAACTCGGCAGACCAAACATAGTTGTGATGTCCCGCTGACGTCCTGCCTTCCACTTGGCTCAAACTGGCACCTTCTTGCCATGACGAGGAGTTGAGATCTTCCCTTCCTTTGACAAGACTCCAGAGCAAGTCCTGCTTCTGCTCTGTATTTTCCCCCCTCTGGCTTTGTTGTCACAGCCAGCTAAACCAGCTGTTGATATGAGAAGAAAAATACCCCACAGGTGACTTCAGCATCAAAATGTTCAGACTAAATAGATAAAGTTTAGCAAAATTATAACTAACTGAAAACGGAGTCTCCTGATGTTAAGTATCAGGACAGTTTTAGTGAATAGTGTGTGGTCTGCTTTTGCACATCTATAGCAGGATCCTCAGTGAGTCAGAGAAGGAAATAGGGGCTGTTTAATGTTTGGGAAAGTAAAAACTGAGGGTTTTTTTTCTTTTGCTGTTTCAATTCTCATTGTGCTGTGCAGCATGAAAGTCTGAATGGATTTCCTCAGCTAGCAGAGTAGAGCAGTGCCCAGCATCCCGCAGCCCCTGCAGCCAGCGATGCTGCCATGAGGAAGGGGAGCACCTCCAGGAATAACTGGAATTCAGTTGAATTGGAAATACAAACTGGGAAAAATACACTGCTTTTTGGGAGGTGAAAATAGACCAGCAATATTGACCCTAATACCATGTGATGGTCTTGCTGAATTCAATTGCAACATGGCAGAACAGCTAAAAATGAAGAGCTCACTGCCTGTAGCGTGATTCCGCAACCTCGCAGGGCAGGGATGTTGCTTTGTGTTACTCCTACCCATTCCTCTCCCTCTTTCTGGTTGGCAAGAGGTGAAAAGGAGAGCGTCCTGGGTTTCTAGCTGTTTGCTGTGCCGGCAGAAGTTTTGGACTTGTTTGTTTTGAATAAAAAGCTGTTCCTCGGGGCTAGGAGATGAAAGAGGCTTGACAGTGAAAGAGCTTGCTACTTACAGTGGGTAATTCTTCTCTAAAAATGTGATTCTTTTGAAAGCTGTGCAGGACCCAGACTCTCTCTCTCCCAGAAATTTTTACTTTCTCTTTTTTTCTTTAGGAACAAGTGCATTTTCATCCTCTTATGCTGAGGATGAGGCTTGGACTCAATGCTGACTGTACCAAAAAGTGATGAAACCTTAAGGGTAGCTATTTATGAAGATTCTTGTCTACTAGGGGAAAATATATAAACAATTAATTACTGAATATTGAATCCTTCTCAACCAAACACATCCCTAAACATTATTTTGTAAGTTTTGGGCAGAATTTTACAAGAAAAATTAATCCCTCTCTTCAGCTAAAGACACACCTAAACCTTCCTTTCAATGCAGAAACTGTAACTGGAAGTGATTAAGCGTGCTCTAATTTATTGTAGTTTACAAGCCAGCAGTAATTTATATATATATATACTACAAATCCATATGGTGATACGCAAGCGTTTCTCTCCAGTAGTGTATGTTTAGAAAATGCCTTTCTGTGCCAGTGCTTTAAGCAGTTTCAGAGTAAGCCCCTAACTAGTGTCATAAAGATCTTATGTTCTTCTCTGTTAAAGCCTTCTGAGAGCAGCTGCAGACCTGGAGCGGGGTCTGTGCAACAGACTCTCTAAGATCTTTTCTAGGACAGAGGCCCAGGTGTCTCAGTTTGGTTAGACAGAAATATCAGCGTTTCTTGCAGTTGTTTGCAGTGGAGTCTCATTTATTTATTTCAGCAGTTGGAATATACGTAGTTTTGCCTCTGCTTATGAATCCAGATCAGGAGAGCTTCGTGGCTGGTTGGATGATGTGCCATTTGCAGTTTTGGACCCGCTTGTTCTACCATTTACTATGAAGTTGGAATTACGACAGCACAGAAGCTGAAAAGGCAGTTCTGTGCTGAAAGGAACACACAACGGCAGGTATTTTCCTCTGTAGGCCTTTTGCCATGTTCTGGTGAGTCTTTAAGCTGTTGTAGCTCTTTCAGCAGCAGCAGAAATATATCTTCCCATTCCTGCTGTGTTTGTGTCATAGTCCAAATGGCACAACATTTCCTTGGTTATCACTGTTGTGTTGTCATGGGCCATGGAGATGATCTGAGGGCTGGAGCACCTCCCGTACAAGGCCAGGCTGGGAGCTGGGGTTGTTCAGCCTGGAGAAGAGAAGGCCACAGGGAGACCTTAGAGCAGCTTCCAGTACGGAAAAGGGCTCCAGGAGAGCTAGGGAGGGGCTCTTGATCAGGGAGTGCAGGGACGGGAGATGGGGGAATGGCTTTAAATTGGAAGGGGAAAGACTTAGAATAGACTTGAGGCAGAAATGTTTTGCTGTGAGGGCGGGGAGGCCCTGGCCCAGTTTTCCCAGAGCAGGGGTGGCTGCCCCATCCCTGGAGGGGTTCCAGGCCAGGTTCGATTGGGCTTGGAGCAACTGGATCTGGTGAGAGGCATCCCTGCCCACGGCAGGAGGTGGAACTGGATGGGCTTTGAGGTCCCTTCCGTCCCAAAATATCCAATGATTCTCTGTTTCCACTTGAACTCTGCATAGAAGAGTTTTCTGTTAGAGAGGATTAGAAACCCTGATACTTTATTTCCCCCATTACTAGGGTAAGATTGTGTGAAATATCTTTCACAGTTCTGGCTACCAAGCTGTCGTCATCTCCTTCAGTCGTGTTTGTGTCTGAGGACACGCTGCTGGCACCATTTTGTTTTCTCTGTGCTAGAAGGCAGCCTCTTCTCCTTCTGTTCTTGTGCTGATCGAAGTCCCAGATTTTCCCTTAACAGGAAAGCGTGTGTTATGTTTCTGTCATCGCAAATTCTCATTTTAGTTGAATAATCCTGTTTTTAACTTTCCAATCCATCATTGTGAGGTAACATAACAAGACGTTGGTGTGAACGCGGTGGCAGCGTGATCCGTGTTTCCTCGCGTCTCTGGAGAACGTGTGCAGCCACCCAGCCCCGCTGGCTGCCTGGCTCAAAGTGGGCCACTTGGGAGAAGAGGAGAAAGCACGGCACTCGCATTTGGGGCGAGGAGCACTGGGGGCTGATCCTGGCTGTATTTCAGTTTATTTTCATTTTTGTATACGAAACAGAAGAGGGACAAATAGTGGTGGTAGGTGTGGCATGCGGGAGGGTTTCGGTGCAGGCAGGTGGCTGTATTTGGCAGATGACAGTGCCAGCCTAAAGATTCTTGTCTGTATTTAAATTTCCTTAATGAAGGACTGATTTGTATTCAAAACTGTCTTCATGTTACACAAAAATGGCAGGAGAAGAAATACTGCTTTGAGAAAAATTCAATAATCCATGGTGAAAGTTCTAAGATTCATCTGTTCAATATGGACTCGTTGTTTTCCATCCCTGGAGGTGTCCAAGGCCAGGTTGGACGGGGCCTCAGGCAGCCTGATCTAGCGGAATGTCCCTGCCTGTGGCCGGGGCGTTGGAACTGGATGATCATTAAGGTCCATTCCAACTGAAACCATTCTATGATTATTTTCCATGTGTGATTCCCAGGAATTTTGTCCAACAGTCAATCTCTTGAGTAAATAATTTGTGGCCTTTTCTAACAATTCTGAAATTTCGATCTTACATTTTTCTTCTCTCATTGCTTCAGTTCTGCAATGAAACAGAGCAGTATCCCACACGTGCCATGTGAAGTCTTCCGTGAGTCTTTAATTTTCTGTACAGCAAGGGAAAGTGAGATGTTTGTTCTTTTTTTTTTGGTTGGGGATGGGATTCTTTGGTAAAAAGTATCTTAGACCTAAGTAAGCTTAATTTCATCTCGGACTCAATGTAACGAGGCTCTTATCGTGTACTGAAGAATATGCAGATGAAGTACAGCTTTGAAGATCTTGTAGTCTGATAGACAACAATTTATCTACTGAATATATTAGGTCAGATCCTCTGCTGGTAATTATTTGGGTGGAGCTGAGCTAATTTACACCACAATTGGATGTGGTGCTGCTGTCTGGAGGACCCTGATGAGCAGGGAAGGCGCTGATTGAGGCCTTGGTAGAACATGAACGAGATGTGCAAGGGAAGACTTGTTCAGAAATGCAATGAGGCTGGGTTTACATGTTTCCATATGGAAAGGATTTCTCAGGACAGGAGAATCAAGATTTGTGAATAACAACTTAAGCAATTCAAGGGAAGTGTCCCGCAGCATGGACCTGTCATGCTGCACGTACAGTTCAAAGAAAACCCCTTGGGAATAATTGCAGTTCATAGCAAAGTGGTCTGGTTTTTCCCTAAAAAGGAAGAGAATCTGTAGAGTTTTTTTCCATTTCCTTTATGCCTCTCTGAATGTTTTCTTGTTTTATTGCCGATATGCATGGAGTGAAACTTTAAAGAACTTTATTCATCAAGAAACGTGTACAGGAGTGAAACACATGCAAAAGGATGTTGCTTGTGAAATGTTTCTGTTCTTCCTCAACAAAGCAGTGGGGTGAGGACTGAACAGAAAGAACCACCATGCTTATACTTTTGAAGTTTTCTGGGGTTGAGGACCTTGGGTCCTTGTTTACGTATCATGGCTGTTTTCAAACATGGAGTTCTGTGAAACTTCTTGGATCAAATCCCTTGCTGCATGCGCATCAAATTAAGTCCTGTGCTGCCTCTTCTGAAGTTTTTGTGGCCCCTGTTTGTAAACCAGAGCATCTGACAGCTACCAGTGTTTGGGCCAGTCTTCAAGGACTGACTTCGGGATCTCTAACTCTCTTAAACCTCTCTGGCTTCGTGAGCGGCTGAGAGAGCTGGGGGTGTTTAGCCTGGAGAAGAGGAGGCTGAGGGGAGACCTCATTGCTCTCTACAACTACCTGAAAGGAGGTTGTGGAGAGGAGGGAGCTGGGCTCTTCTCCCAAGTGACAGGGGACAGGACGAGAGGGAATGGCCTCAAGCTCCACCAGGGGAGATTTAGGCTGGACATTAGGAAAAAATTCTTCACAGAAAGGGTGATTGGTCCCTGGCAGAGGCTGCCCAGGGAGGGGGTTGAGTCACCTTCCCTCAAGGTGTTTAAGGGACGGGTGGACAAGGCGCTGAGGGACATGGTTTAGTGTTTGATAGGAATGGTTGGACTTGATGATCCGGTGGGTCTCTTCCAACCTGGTGATTCTATGATTCTATGATTCTAACTACAAGATATTCAGCTCCTTTCCTGCTCCTTCTCACAGTACAGCTCCAGGGCCTACAGAGGCGTTTCTAAATGTAGAGGAAAAGGTCTCAGTAATGTGTGCAGAGTGGTTACCTGGGGAAATGGAGGGAGTTTTCATCCTCAGCATGGAAATCAAGGCACCAGGGGAAGATGATGGACCTTTTGTTTCCAAACGCTGGACATAGCTCAGCCTTTCTGGCAGTGGCCCTGGGAATATATTCATTTTTTCTGAAGCTGCAAGTTGATTAAATTAGCTCAGTGACAGGCCACTAATGACATGTTTTGGGTTTTGTTTTAGTGCAGCAGCATGTTAATCTCCCAGTTGGAGTTTGAATCACATGGTAGCTGGCTGCTCAAAAGAGCAGTTGGTCAGGGTCTTGGCATACACAGTCCAGTGGTGCTCCTGACCACAGCTATTAAAGACAACGCAAAGGAGGGAAGCCCTACAGTCCTGTCTCAGACAGACATCTATAGTGATAGGATAAAACTGCTTTGTTTCAGTCATTTCTCATGGTTATATGGAATTTCAGGGTTGTTCTCCAGGTGTAGTGCTGCAGCATCTCTTCCAAAGAAACGGCTCTATATGCTTCTGAAAGCTCCTAAACCTGTGTGTCTGTCACTGGACTCTGGGTTTGTGCAAGGTGAAGCATCAATACCAGTGGATGAAGCCATAGATTTCTTTTTCCTCTCCATGTGCAAATACACCTGGATTGCTCTGGCTCCCTGGGACAGTGCAGAGACTCCTGTCACGAGCTTTCAATGGAATCTCAGCTGGTTCTATCCCATCAATTATCATCAGCTAAAGTTCATATCATAAACTCGGGGCCTTGAGCAGCCTGATCCAGTGGGAGGTTTCCCTGCCCTGGATGGGCTCTAAGGTCCCTCCCAACCCAAACCATTCTGTGATTCTATGATCATAATGGCTCTTTTTCCTCCCTTCTCACTCCCTCTCTTTCCTGAGCTAACGTGAGGCTTTGTGACACGTCAGAGCCGCTCTCCATGTCTTGAGTCCTGCCCTTTCCTGGTGTCCCTCTGTCATGACACTGCTTCTCATTACAGCTGAATAAAGGTCTGAGAGAGTTGGGGTTGCCGTTTAATTAAATTAATTCTTCTGACAGCCCCAGGTAACAGAGCAGATACGCCTCACTTCTGAAATGCCTTCACTGATTTAATCAGTTGACGTAGTCCCAGCCCGGGTTTTCTGACAAGCTTGTTTGCTGTGCCAGCACTGGAGATGCTCATTTCTCTCAGCATTCGGTGTAGTGGATGTTCAGCAGAGTAGCTGAGCATTCTGGAAAACTTGGCCGTAGCTGCTGGTGCCGAGCCATGCAGTCTGTCTTGGAAAACTCTAGGGGCTGATTTTCTCAAATTCTCTCTAAGTTAGGGGCTGCGGAATCCCTTTGAGACATGTAGCCAGGCTCTAGATAGTTCAGAAGTGAAGGGAGAGTGTCTGCAGTTCTGCTGGGGGTGCCTGACTGGTGTGGATTGCAAGTGGTGGCAAAGGTAGAATTGGAATAGCAAGAGAAAACCAGAAATTGCCTTTGAAACAAATATTGAGATTCAATTACAAAAATTAGGCTTCTTTAAATCTGCTGAGGTTAAATATCATGTCGGTTTGCTGGTCAGCTACATGCTTGTGTATGTATTTTGAAATGCAATTATACAAGTCCAGTATTTGAGAGATATATGTGTTTTTAATATCAATTTGCACAGCAGGAGTAAACTTGAGAGAGCAGAACCACAGCCCCTGAAAACTGCCTTTTCATCGGAGCTCCATACTGAAATTTCCTTTCTTATTAGCTGGCCTGGAAACACAAAGAGTCATCCTTAAATCAACTGCGCTTCTTTTTTCGCCATGTGAATGATTGTCCCTGTAGTATTAAAGCTGTACTTTTTTCCTTGAGGAATTCCTTTGTAGCTGTTCCTTCTTTTGAGGTTCTCGAAGGCCGTTTTTCATCTAAACCAGCTTTACTCTGTCAAGCAACAGAGTAATGGGAAACCAAGGCTCCAGAAATCCTGTAGGGTCCTCCCACTCGATATTGCCTGGCAGGCCACTTAGCTTGGTATTTTTATCTCTAACCTGATTTGGAACTAACTGTAAATTACTATTTTACCATTCTGTTTTCTGTGATAAATGCCCTACTCGATTATTATTAGATCTGCTCCTAGGACAGCTAAATCTCCTTGTGGCTCTGCTGTACCCTTGTGGCTTTGCGTCTGAGGAGGGGACAGGACCAACCTCTCATGCTACTTCACTGATTCTTGAACTCGGCCCAGAGAACAAGGGGATGCGTTCACTCTTCAAGACAAAGCAGGATTTTCTAGCACACCCTTCTTGGTGGTAAAAGTACCTTTCTGTAAGAAGGTTCATAGAATCATAGAAGAGTTAGGGTTGGAAGGGACCTTAATGATCATCCAGTTCCAAGCCCCAGATCATCTAGTTCCAACCCCCGAGCTCAGGTCAGTTGTTTAGGAGCTGTCAAGTTGCCTTTAAAGCGAAGCCTAATTCTCTATACTAAATTAAGGGAGATGGAGCCAATTCACATTTTACTCTGTGTTCTGTGCTTTTTTACTTGATTGTTTTTTTAAATCTCATGGCCTACTGTGAGGTAACATTGACTCTAAATTTTGAGGTGCAGTTTGCACCACAGAGTACATCTCCCTTTGATGCAATTAGGAGTAAATCTCTCAGTCGTTCCCATTTACTGCACTTTGCCTCCCATCCCTGAGTAGTGTCAGAGCACATGAATTGGATTCCTTCTGATGGAAACTAAACTAGGATACGCACCCCAGGAGCACCCTGGAATGTCCATTAAGCAGTTGGAGAATGTCAGTTCCTGGGTCTGCAGCAGAGCTTATCCAAAGTGACACATCTTGTAGGTGCTGGGTTCTCGGCCCCAGTGGCTTCGCTGTGCGGGTGTTCTCCTGTCTCACCTCGCGCTGCAGGAACACCGAGGTGACAGTGTCCCTGTGAATCCTGAAAGGGAAGCAGTGCTGTGCTCTGGGAGGGCTCCTGCTTGCCCTACTTTTGGGAAGTTCATTGGAGGTAGAGAAGTAGGATCCAAGAAGTAAATAGCTCTGCTCATTATTGTCTTTCTCTTCTCCATTGCTGTTCCTGCTCCCTGCTCAGGGAGCTGATCTTTCCAGCTATTTCAGTTAAGGTGACTGAGCAGGCACGCTCCTCTTACCGTGTCTTAGATAAATTACCTGGATCCCAAGAGTATGGTGTACAGGCCACTGGCAGAAGGAGCAGAAGAGGAGTTTGCAGTCTTTTTGTGGTATCTGTCTAACTACGGCTAACAGGAGTCATTAGACTCACACTCTACTGGAAAGCCCCCTGGGGAAGGATGAAGCAATCACAGGTACTTCCCAAGCCTGCTGCTTCCTTACAAATCTTGGCTACCTCTCTCCGTAGAACTAATGAAAGAAAATGCAAGATTCATCTCTCCAGATTTGATTATCTGGAGCTGAGCTTTTCATTTAACTCCAGTGCGGTCATTCAAGCAAGCAATTCTCTTCCACAGGCAGCTGAGTTCATGGAATCATGTACAGGAGAGTCTCACGCAAACATGAACTTTGCGTTCCACGTCACTGAGATGATGCCTTTTCCGTTAGCACTTTAATCAAGGCCTTGCTACAGTAAATGTTTAGCACTGTGAGTAATTGGCAAAGCCTGCTGACCTGAGAATACTGCACTAGGCTCAGCCTAATCTCAAAAATACCCTAAAACATTGACTGTGTGAGCTGACCCAGTGAGTCATCAAAAAAGCAAAGCATAATCTAAATGCTGTGAACATTAGAAATACGCCTGGAATATTTCAGAAGGGCAACACTGAGACAAAACAAAGAAGGCTGCTGGAAGTGGAGCATTTCCCATACGCTGCTTCATGAGAGCTGTCGCGCAGAAACCCTCTCAGTCTGCTTTTGAGTATCCCTTTGGCTACAGGAGCCAGTACGCAGGTGTGAAAAGACCCTGACTGCTTCTAGCGTTGCAAATGCTTTTGGTTTTGTTGGAAAGAGTGCACAAAGTCATGATTTATTGGAAATTCATTGTCTACCTTATGAACATTGAAGCCTTAACTACCTGATAGGTGATTCAAGGACCATGTGATTCAAAAGCAGTAGGGGGTTAGGAAAACTGCTAGTGGTTAGACAGTATTAATCATAGAATCATTAAGGTTAGAAAAGACCTCTAAGCTCATCTAGTCCAGCCATCAGCACAACACCACAGTGCCTGCTAAACCATGTCCCTAAGTGCCACGGCCACATGCACTTTGTGAACTCCTCCAGGGGTGGAGACTCCACCGCTGCCCTGGGCAGCCTCTGCCAGGGCTTCACTACTCTTTCAGTAAAGAATTTTTCTCTAATATCCAATCTGAACCTCTCCTGGAACAACTTGAGGCCATTCCCTCTTGTCCCGTTGCTTGTTACTTGGGAGAAGAGCCCAGCACACCCCCTCACCGCAACCTTGTAGCATCTAGTGATGTAATTATAAAATAAGATTTATATGTGCTCATATATTAATATAAATACATTATAAATATATTTTCATTTTCAATAATATCAATAAATTTGCATTGGGATCACATACTTAATGATCTGTTCTATAGAAAGTGGTAACAAAGACCTACCCTGAGTCCAAGAACTTTATCTAAGACACCTCAACATTTTCCTTTTTCCTTTCTGGTTGAGGTAGTGAACAATTCTCCCAGTGATCATCAACCTGGAGTAAAAAGCTGAAGCAACAAAGAATCTTTTACATCTCCTGGCAAGTTTTGCCAATTTACTCTCTTGATTAAAAATCTGCACCTCTTCCAGTCTGAATAGGCCATCAGCATTGAGGCTTTTGATTCTGTAATACCTTTATCTGCTAGATTTAAAGAGCTATCAGAGATCTGCTTGTGGATATGCTTACAGAGGCTGATCACCACAACTTACACTTCTCTCTGAAGAGTTTGATCTCTAAATCTCCGTATTAGGAAGATTTTATTTCTCCAGACCTCAAATTATTCTTTTCGCTTTTTTCCCTGAACCTTTCCTGGGTTTTTTTTAGGGGCGAGGTGTGGATATCAGAAGTCGTTGCAGTATGTTCCAGTATGAAAAGGATGCAAAACTTCATGGTAAGATTAGATTCGTGCAAATTAGCTAGAAATAATTGTTTCCCTCTTCATCTGAATCTACCTGAGCTCCGTGTTGCTTTCACGGAGACTTGTAACAGCATGGGGGTTGTTATGATTAGTTCTGGAGCTGATTATGGTCTGATCGCTTCATTCAAGTTGTCTGGACTGCTACTGCTAGTAACAGTAGTGAAATCTGCAGAGGCTTGTATTAATCTTTAATGGCTCCGTAATGCCCAGGACGCGCATCAATGGTATTTTAGGAATGACAATTGCAATTATATTTTTCAATATTATAGTACGTCTGTCCCCAAAGCATTTTAGCTAACACATTTATATGACATTAAGTGGGAAACTTCCTCTGATTCACCTTCGTTTTAAAGAGAAAACTTTTTTTAATATTTCAGCAAATAATCCTAGAGAAATTAGGCATCTGTGGACTGTAAAGATCTGAATTAGTGAAAGTCATTTCTGAAAGTATATCGGACGTCTTAGAGCTTCAGAATGCAAAATTCCCTGGGTAGGGTTCATCACTATTTTATAGCTTATTTGAGTAAATCACATGGCCTTGGTTGGCCTCTGCAATTCCTTTAACCATGTATTTAGAATGAAGTGTAAAAATGTGATTTCTTTATTTCAGGTAGGTGAACCGGCCCGTCTGTCTGTGCTGTAAAGCGAGCTAAGTTACTCTGTATGTATGTCTTGTAGGTCACTGTGTTTTATAGGAGCACTTCTAGGATAATATTTATGAGAAGTTCATAGCTGCTCTTGGCGTCCCTGGAGGTGTTCAAGGCCAGGTTGGATGGGGCTTGGAGCCCCTGATCCAGAGGGAGGTGTCCCTGCCCAGGGCAGGGGTGGGACTGGATGGATTTGAGGTCCCTTCCAACCCAAACCATTCCATGGTTCTATGAACCTAACTGGGAACTATGCAGCGTAGAGCTCCAAATCCTAAAATATCTTGGTACCTTTGTGTCCTGCTCTGAAATGAGAAATTTGTAATATATTTCTTCTTTTGATTCTGGTCTTAAAATGAGATGGATTCATTACTTGCATTTAGAAGGCAGAACAGGAGATATGAGCAACTATTTCCCTATTAGTCAAGGATCCTCAGCATGCAAAATTCTCAAGCATTTTGAATGAAACGCTAAAGGGAAAACAGAAAATGTGACAAAACATGTATTATTTAAATATAAACCAGCTGCTTTTCTATATATGTAGGATAATCTGCAGGAAACCTCTCCAGGATAAAGCCCTTGTAGGTTTTTCAGTTGCACTCTTCACCTTCTTTGGGGTGGTTATTCCTTTGGAGCCCATTTTTACTGATGTCTCTTTGCTTGGTATTCAAGTTTTAGAAATAGAAATCTATTTACAAAACAAATAAGTTTGAGAGCTTCGTGTTCAAGTTCATAAGTTTTTCAGCCCAATTATTTTCAGTAAATAGTTACCATAGTTACTCAAAGATTCTTCATCTAAAATCAAGATTGAGCCCAATGTTTGTTTACCGTTCCATTTAATTTAAATTGAATCATCTTATGTGAGTTCACTTAGAGGTTGTTTGATCAACTCTTTTGCAATGTCCTTGTTGCAAAACAAAACAGCGCTCGCAATAGTGTCACTTCATGGGAGCTCGTGAAACATTTGGGGGAGAAATCTGTCAGCTCTCGTGCTAATGAGAGCATGAACGCTAACGGGAACATCTATTTTCCCATCTCAGTCTGGAAACTTAGTTCCTATATTGATACTATTTCTAGAAGCAACACAATTGATAGGTTGAGGAGGAATGGCTGTTAATTTGGAGAGGGGCAGATTTAGACTAGACATAAGGAAGAATTTCTTAACACTGAGGGTGGGGAGGCCCTGGCCCAGGTTGCCCAGAGCAGGGGTGGCTGCCCCATCCCTGGAGGGGTTCAAGGCCAGGCTGGATGGGGCTTGGAGCCCCCGATCCCGTGGGAGGTGTCCCTGCCCATGCCAGGGGGGTTGGAACCAAATGATCTTTAAGATCCCTTCCAACCCAAACTATTCTGTGAATCTTTGATTCTAATTAAAACGTTTTCTAATCAAATCCAATCCTAGAATGGTCTTGAAAATTCTGACCAAACTAATTTCTTTGCTCATCATTCCCCAGAATTATTTTGGCTCAGATGATCTCTCTTTCATCCATGATACTTGCAGTTCTTTAACCTATTGTCCCCTTGTTTCATAACGCTTCGATATCTGTATTTCTGAACTTTATTTCTCTAATTTATTTTTATTACTTCTCATTATCATTTTCCTTAGATGTTTTCATTGGGTGCTTTTGAACAATGCATTGGACATGCGGGCTACTAGTTATTCAGACAGCAATCTCACAAAACAGTAAAATATTTCACTTATACTATATTGCTATGTAGTCCTTTTCATTTTTTTCCTTTATTAGCTCTATTTTTTATAATTTATTCTTTAGGGATAAGCTGTATGCCATAACTGCAACTATAAAATGTAATATTTGTGTTATAAACTCCTGTCCTTGCCTCTTCATATGCAGTGGTAATAATTTTAGTGACATTATTTCTTTACCGTGCTAAAAAATGTGTCTGTTTCTTCCCTCAGAGTTACGTAGAATCATGGAATGGTTTGGGTTGGAAGGGACCTCAAAGCCCATCATTCCAACCCCCTGTGATGGGCAGGGACACCTCCCACTGGATCAGGGGCTCCAAGCCCCATCCAGCCTGGCCTTGAACCCCTCCAGGGGTGGGGCAGCCGCCACTGCTCTGGGCAGCCTGGGCCAGGGCCTCCCCACCCTCATGGTGAAGAAATTCCTCCTTATGTCCAGTCTAAACCTGCCCCTCACCAGTTTATTCCCGTTGTCCCTTGTCCTGTCATTACAAGCCTTTGTATAAAGTCCCTCCCCAGCTTTCCCGCAGCCCCCTTCAGGTGGGCTACAAGTTCTTTTTGGAGCCTTCTCTTCTCCAGGCTGAACAACCCAAACTCTCTCAGCCTGTCCTTATATGGGAGGCACTCCAGCCCTTAGATCTTCCTTGTAGCCCTCCTTGTAGCTGGAGATTCTTCTCTGTTACTAGGAAAAAAAGAAATTATTAAAAATTATCTGAATTTTATCTTCATAATCCTGACAGATTTGGTTAGTCAGGCAATCTGTTTGCAGTCTATATTTGTGCTTTGCTTGACAGGCATGCTACATTTTTCTATAGGTTGCTGGGTTTAGTACTACTAAACAGATATCTAAGTTTGTTTATCCTCTGTAGGGAGGTTGCAGTGGCCACAGCCAATCCAAAATCTGTTAAAAAATCTTAAATTTACAAATCATAAATAAAAAATGAATCTTCTAACTGGATCTGTCCTTTAGTGCTAGTCATGCCTTGTAGGTAAAAGCACGCCTGTAGAACATAGCTTTTACCAACTCTTCTCCAGGTCTTCCCTTCCCATTGAAGGAATGAATGGGTTCAATAAAATCTTCATACATAGTCTTCTGGGCCTGAAACACTACCTGGGTCATAGTTGGTTTCTGAGGGATTATTTTGAATCATAGAATAACCAGGTTGGAAGAGACCCACCGGATCATCGAGTCCAACCATTTCCTCATTTTGAGCTCATTTCCTCATTATTTTTCCAGTGTGAGAGATCTTCTGCCTGTCCTCGACCCCTCTGTAGTGCGGGTGTACTCTCCTCTGTTAGTGGCTTTCAGACAAATGGTTGTTGGGGCTTTTGTGCTCTGCACTTCGGCTTCTGACAAACAGTTGTGTTGGTTAATGTTGCTATTTATTTACTGTGTTCATGGCAACATAAAGAATTAAAATGTTATTGCATTGTACAGGAGCTAAAGATCCTATTCTTTGCCTTTACGTGAGACCTGCACAATCCAAGGTGGATGGTAATTCTCCTGGTGGAACCCAGGCTGCTTGATCGAGGCTTTTCCCCCTCCTGACTAATTCAGTCACCCGATTCAGTCACTTCATGAGACGAGGACTTTTCTTGCTGGTTTTCAGGACGATGTCTCTCATACAGACCGAGCTGTTGGTGTGTTTAACAGCATCTTGAGGAGCTCTAGGCTAAGTCTTTACTGCTTGGGTTTGCATGAGGGTTGTTCACTGAGCTGGGGTGGGAGGGGGTGGCTTGAATCCATATCCCTTGTGCTTGGTGCGAAACTATCCAAAATGTACCTGCTCCGTTGCTGAAGTGTCAGGAGCACAATAAGGAACAGTGACTATTCAACATCCTTGAGGAGATGCGTGGATGTCATCTGTTTCTCTGCTTCTGAGTACAAGGTTGCTGGCTATAAACTCTTTGCCAGTTTGACTGTTGTACATTATGGCAGAAGAGTGTACTTGGGTAATTATTGATCACTTCCTTGTGGTGATAACTGATGAGTTGTTCATGCTTTTGTTATTTAGATGAATCAGCTGCTGGTCCCTTTGTGCTGATTCACTTTCAGAGCTGGATGTAAGTATTTGGACGGATTTACAGTAACATCATCCTTTTTACTCAGAGACATGCCAGAATGCACAATTGTTATACTTGACTCCTTGTCCTGCTGTGTCACAGAACAAAATACTTTCTTTTATGCTGCTCAGGAAGATCCTTGTTTCATCACATTGGTCAAAGCTCTTAGATTAGATTCCTGCATTTTTTTTTTCCAGTTAAGTGACGCAGGTGATTGTCTTTGGATGTGGTTGTGATTTAGGCATGCAGGAGGCAACGTTTCATGCTCTGTACAACACTGATGTGGTTTTGGCATGCTGGTAACACAAGTAGTAGAAGAAGAAGAACTCTCTTTCTCTTAAACAGAAGAATACCGAAATGTCTTTCACAGGGATTGTATTTCCAATTCCTTTTTGAATCTGAAGCTCATATGAAGACTTAATTATCATATACTTGTTAAGTGGAGAATCTCATTCTGGGCACATGACACTAGCAGTTACAAACCATTTGGCTATCTGTATATTCTAATTGTTCCAATACAGTATTAAAACTTAACAATAATAATGTTTTTATGAGGTTTCGAATATTCACATATTATCAAAAACATTATTTAATTTGAATATACATGTATACAATACTGAATTTATCTGGATAAAGCTAATCAAATAATTTTGCAGTTAAACATAGAGGGTGTTTATCTTTTAAGGTATAAATTTATAGTTAATATAGACAGTACAATAGTGGGTAGTGTTAAGCAATGTTTCTTGGGCATGGAGCACCTTGCCATGACTGTACATTCCCATAATGATCTTTCTCAGTAGTTGACTGGAATGGTATGCCCGCAGCTAAACTCTGCGAATCAGCATTCCTGTAAGAAAAAAAATGGGATGAGTGTAGATAGGTCCAGCATGAACTGATGATTTTAAAGATCTTTAACCTAAATGATTCTGTGATTCCGTGACTTCAAATTATCCATCTCAGTGCTTCAAATTCCAGTTTTCCCAACTGTTTATTTTTACTAGTTTTATTTCCAGATACGAACATCCTCTCCGGCAGCACCATGGACAGCGCCCCACGGAGCCTCCTGGGCTCCCCAGCATCCCGGGAGGGACGGGGTCCAGCTCTTCGATCCCCAAGAAAGAGGGTATGGAGATGTTGGAACAGCTCCAGAGGAGGCCACGGAGATGATCCGAGGGCTGGAGCACCTCCTGTACGAGGACAGGCGGAGAGACTTGGGGTTGTTCAGTCTGGAGGCTCTGAGGGGACCTTGTAGCGACCTTCCAGTACTGAAGGGGCTGCAAGGGGCTGAAGTACTGAAGGGAGGGTCTGCTCACCTGTCATGATAGGAAGAGGAGGAATGGCTTTACATTGCAAGGGGGAAGATTCAGATTAGACATCAGGAAGAAATTCTTCACCGTGAGGGTGGGGAGGTCCTGGAACAGGTCGCCCAGAGCAGTGGTGGCTGCCCCATCCCTGGAGGGGTTCAAGGCCAGGTTGGATGGGGCTTGGAGCCCCTGATCCAGTGGGAGGTGTCCCTGCCCATGGCAGGGGTGGGACTGGATGGGCTTTGAGGTCCCTTCCAACCCAAACCATCCTATGATTCTGTGATGCTATGATTTAGTTTGATAGCAAGGCTGCTGTGACTAACAGCTGGAACAGAGGGGCTGCAAGTGAAAGCACATTAATAAGGCATTCCTGCTTTGACCTTTCAGCCAATTTGATATGAAACACATCTGCTCACTTTTTCTTTTTACAGATCAACATAAGTAAGGATATAGAAGTGTCCTCAGCCACTGTTCCCTGGAGGTGTGTTAGACTGTTCTCTACAATCCAACATTCAATTGTCCCTGAAACAAAGCAATAACATTAGAGAGAGCACTTTAAAAAAGCCCAACAAAACTCTGCATCGCTTGTAGAGATTTGGCTGGGGATTGATTCAATTATAGCTAAAATCAGTTAAGGCAGCTTCTGGAATGGCATCCCTGTTGCATTTTTGTGAGTGATGAAACCAGTTGTCTGGTGTTTTATCTCAGCAGCATAAATTTCTCAGCATCGGAGAGATCTCTTTCAAGGCAAGAAGTAAATATCAGAGATACATAAAGTCAGAAATCAAAAAAGACCAAACAAAGCACGCACACAAGAAGAGTTCACAAATGCTTCTGAACCCTTATTTTAAAAAGTAAGACAAGAGCTAATTATTACTTTGGTAGGGAATCTTATATCCTGAGCATTAAAAGAAATTGATAGGAAAAGGTATAAATTTGTCACAACTGTGCTAATTAACATTCTGTGATTTTGTCACTCTTTTAATAGGTAATTTGCTGCAGTGAGAGCATTCGAGATAAGTGACAATGAGGCTGCAATTGTATTTTTCTCAAATTTCTGAATTATTGATGAAACGTGAAGATTCAGATGAATCTTTTTGCTTTTTGTTGCTAATTGAAGAACAAAATATTTGTATTTATAATTTAATGGGAAAGTCAAGTTGTTTAATGGGTTAAACCACCTTATCAACAGGGAGAGAATATGAAATTTTAAGGAACAAACATGTGAAGTTGGAACCTCGAGGGCAGAAAAGGAGGTAACTTAATCAAATAAATTGACTGTCAGAGGGAGTTAAAATTCAGCCCTGATTTTTTTTTCTGATAGCAGGGGTTCTGGGCCATGTTTCTAAAACAGAAGGTTGAGGTAAGAATGGAAGTAGAAGTACCAGTATCGGTAGCCCTGAGAGCAGGGAGAAAGGGTAAAGTATGGGGATGCTCTTACCTGAAAGAGAGGGCAAGGGGGTGATGTGTTTCCTGATACCTTAAGGCTGAGATAACTGAGAGAAAGTGGTGTAAGAGTCTCTGCTTTCTGCACCCTGACCTTCCATTGTCCCTTGCAGAGCGTTTGAAAGGATTGTGTGGTTCCCTTGATCTATTTAAGAGAAAGAAAGTGTGTCAAATCTCTGCATTCCCTAGCCAGCTGTCTTTCAGATCACATCTATATTATGGTAAGATGGTATGATATAAGATGAAGTGGCTGATGTATTTTAATTAATGCTGTCTTAAACACTAATGCGTGTTCTGCTTGGATAAGGACAGTTCTGTTTGCAGTAACTTAACCATAAGCAACTCACAATCCTTCGGACATAGCAGCTCCTGTACGCAGTGGGAGTTAAGTTACTCTTAGCAATGTTATTTAAAATCATTAATGCTTTCCTTCTGACTTGTCTTGTTCAGTTAAATAAGGTCTTGAAGTGTGTGTTTGCCATTAATTCCATATGGTGCAACACAAGTTCAGTGATGAGAATGGCAGCGCAGGAGCCTCCTGCAAGGGGAGGCCGCTGTTCCCCGAAGAGCATTCGTGTCTGGGACCCGAGATGTCCAGCAGAAGTTCTGCCTCTTGGAGCTCTGGTGTTTATAGCAGATTTTCCATTATAGTTTGAATGCTGAAATTATTTTTTAAAGAATTCTTAACAAAATCCAAGCCCCATCCAGCCTGGCCTTGAACCCCTGCAGGGATGGGGCAGGCACCACTGCTCTGGGCAACCTGTTCCAGGGTCTCACCACTCTCATGGTGAAGAAATTCCTCCTTATGTCCAGTCTACATCTGCTCCTCTCCAGTTTATACCCGTTCCCACTCATCCTATCACCACAAGCCTTTGTGAACAGTCCCTCCCCAGCTTTCTTGTAGCCCCTTCAGGTACTGGAAGGTCGCTATAAGGTTTCCTCTGAGCCTTCTCTTTTCCAGGCTGAACACCCCCAGCTCTCTCAGCCTGTCCTCGTAATCCTGAACTGCGACTCGCTGCCTGGGCAGTCAGTGCCTCTGCCTCCTGTACAGGGTGGGATGTTTGATGTTTCAGCTAAGAATATTTACTAAAGCCATCGGTATTTACATAGAGGCGATAGGAGACTCATTAAACTGGTGAGTGCCCGCATCAGAGGAACAGCTGTAAATATATTGGGTAACTTTAAGTTATGCAAACTTGCATTCCACTGAGTCTATAGTAAATGGCACTGAGTTTTTTCCATCCTGAAGTGGGTCATACGCCCCTCTGGTGACTCTGTGTTTGAAAACCGGCATCACCACCAGCAGCCCAGGAAAGCATTAGGAATAAATATATGATAATACGTACTGTATTTCAAACCAAAGTAATCCATCATCAGCATAGCCTGTTAATGCCATCGTTTATACATCCACGATCAGGAAACACAAATGGCACAGTTCCTTTAAACATGTTTCTTGATTGCTATAATTAATAATTATTATGATGATCTTTATTACTATTATTACTCTTGTATTTCTTGATTACTGTCGCAGGTCTCTTTCTGCCAACTTTTTTGGTGTCCTTCTTGGGGTTTATCTCGCCTCACAAAGTTCTCACCTTATCTTCCCAAGTTCACCTTCATTCCCTGTTTACTTTAACAGAAGGAATCAACTCAGACATGGTTGTATTTTGAAAAAGAGACTCTGTTGTGTGTTTTCTAAAGCAGGAAAAGTCTCTGTTCTGCTCCTGATCAGCTTGGCAGAGGGTTAAGTGCTGAGGCTGTAGAACGAAGAGCTGGAAGAATTAACCAGTTCCTGTCACCACACAGGATTTCTGCACCCAAAGTCTTGAGTAAGAGATGGGAGAGGTATTTATTATTGAAATATATACTAAACCACCAAATTCTCAAACCCAGCAGCATCCTCTCGCCAGCAGGTGCAACTCAATGACTTTGTCAGGTTTTGTCTCCTCAAAAAGCTATTTCTGCATGCTGGGGGAGGCCTCGGGAAGGGAAGTAATGAAGCTATTGTAAATATATATGCCTAAATGTGAATATGAATTAAGGTGCGATTGAATAAGTCGGTTTTTCTAAATCAATAATGCACAGACACGCTTACTCATTGGCCACTTTGTGTTTGCGCTGTACACAGCAAAACGAAAACCAACAGCCCCAAACCAAACAAAAATCCAAACAGAAAGCTGTCTGCGTGCGGTGCCGAGACATAACTCGCGCATGGTAAAAAATAAATAATGAAGGTTTCCACAGCAACCTAAGTTCTGTAGTGCAAATCGATGATTTTCGCTCTGTTTTATTATATAACGATAGAACAGATATGCTATAAAAAGTGTGGGGTACAGCTGAAGTTACAAGTTTGGCGTGATCCTAAAACTTTACATCAAGTCGTTGATGTCACTGCAGGCCAGAAGGCCACCATACCTTGGGCTGCATCCAAAGCAGCGCGGCCAGCAGGTCCAGGCAGGGGATTCTGCCCCTCTGTTCCTCTCTTGTGAGCCCTCCTCTGGAGTCCTGTGTCCAGTTCTGGAATCCTCAACATAAAAAGGAGGTGGAGCTGTTGGAACGGGTCCAGAGGAGGCTACAAGGATGATCCAAAGGCTGAAGCACCTCCTGTACAAGGACAGGCTGAGAGAGTTGGGGTTGTTCAGACTGGAAGGGGGAAGGCTCAGACGAGATCTTATAGTGCCCTTCCAGTACCTGAGGGGCGACAAGAAAGCTGGGGAGGGACTGTTTACGACATCTTGGAGTGATAGGACGACGGGAATGGCTGTAAATTGAAGAGGAGCAGAGTTAGACTAGATATAAGGAGGAACTCATTTTTGCTGAGGGCAATGAGGCCCTGGAACAGGCTGCCCAGGGAAATTGTGGCTGCCCCATCCCTGGAGGTGTTCAAGGCCAGGCTGGATGGGGCTCGGAGCCCCTGATCCATGGGAGGTGTCCCTGCCCACGGCAGGGGTGGGACTGGATGATCTTTAAGGCCCTTTCCAACCCAAACTATTCTGTGATTCTATATACAAAGGTTCCTGTAGGGAAAGTGTTGGTTTCTGTTGTTTCTGTGAGGAATTCCAATTCAGATTTTATGGAAAGGGTAGAAATGAAGGATGGACTCAAAGATAAAATCCAATGACTACTTCACACTGTGGGTAGCTGTTGCTTGTGCAGCCCCTACAAAGTCTGCCAGCTCCTTAGAAGCTTTGGAAATTAATGAAATACAATTAAATCGCAGTATGAGGCAAATTCTGATCTCAGTGATGGTGCCAGCAGTCGAGGGCTTAGAGCATTCCCCGATTCTCTTCCTACTCAAATGCCAACCTTAAATGCTGCCACTGTACATTTAGTAAAATCCATTCTTTCCCCAGTGTTTTTAGAAGCTAATAGCTCATTAAGCAGTTTAAGTGCGCTTACTTTAATTTCCACTGTTTGAAATCGTTTGGCAAGGTTTTCGTGGAAGCAGTAGGAGCCCCAGCGCCGACGTCCTGGTCCGACACGGGGGTTCGAGGTGGGAACGCCGTCCCGGGGGCCAAATCCCTCTGGGGGCCATCCCACCGCTGGGGGTTATAATGGCAGAACCAGAGGATTTTCTTCCCTTCGCCTGCCCTCAGCTGGGATTTTTCCAGGTTTTAGGACCTGTTCCAGTCCCGCGGGGCTCCTCGGGAGCAGCGGCTGTTCTCTACTGGGACTGGGGTCCCCGGGAGCTCCGTGCCCCCCTCGCTCTGTTCCCATCAAACCATTTGACCGTTCTTTTCCATTTTGGAAAGAAAAGAGCAGGACGGGGGGCGAAGTTCGGAGGGGCTTGAGCGGCTGAGCCTTCCCGGCTGCGGCTCGGGGCTCCCCCGCACCCCGCTCCTGCTGGGGGGGGGCTGCGGGGTTCTCCGGTCCCTCGGGGTCAGGGGCTGCGGGGCTGGGGCTGTAGAGCTGTCTGGTCCCCCGGGGCTGCGGATGCGGGGCTGGGAGTTTGGGGTTGTCTGGTCCTGCGGGGCTGGCTGGTCCTGCTAGGTCGGGGGCTGCGGGGCTGGGGGTGCGGGGTTGTCTGGTCCCTCGGGGCTGGGGGTGCGGGGCTGGGAGTTTGGGGTTGTCTGGTCCTGCGGGGCTGCCTGGTCCTGCTAGGTCGGGGGCTGCGGGGCTGGGGGTGCGGGGTTGTCTGGTCCCTCGGGGCTGCGGGTGCGGGGCTGGCTGGTCCCGCTGGGTCGGGGGCTGCGGGGCTGGGGGTGCGGGGTTCTCTGGTCCCTCGGGGTCAGGGGCTGCGGGGCTGGCTGGTCCCGCTGTGTTGGGGGCTGCGGGGCTGGGGGTGCGGGGCTGGCTGGTCCCCCTGGGTCGGGGGCTGCAGGACTGCCCTGTCCTATGGGTCGGGGGCTGCGGGGCTGGGGCTACAGGGTCCTGCTGGGGCTGCGGGGCTGGGGGGTCGTCTGGTCCCTCGGGGCTGCGGGTGCGGGGCTGCCCGGTCCCTCTAGCTCGGGGGGCTGCGAGCGCGAGGCTGCCCGGTCCCCCTTGCCCGCCGGGCCCCGCGGGGCGGGGGGTGCGGGGGGTGCGGGTCCCGGCGCTGCCGCCCCCGCGCGGGGCTGGGCGAGGCGCTGCGCATGCGCGCGGGGCTCCGCGCGGCGGGGGGGGGCGCGCACCGAGCGCTTCGGCGGCGGCGGCGGCAGAGGAGGAGGAGGAGGAGGAGGAGGAGGCGGCGGAGGGGGAGGGAGGGAGCGAGCGAGCGGCGGCCGAGCTTTCTGGGCCCCCTCGGAGCGGCTGCCGCTGCCCCAGCGGGCGGGGGGCGGCCTCCCCCCGCCTCCCCACCCACCCCGGCAGCGGCGAAGGGACCGCAGCGCCCCCGCGGAGGGGGAAGGGGCGGGGGGGGGGGGGGGGCACAGCAGGAGGAGGAGGAGGAGGAGGAGAAGCCTCCGGTCGATGATCGGCGCCCGCCCGCCTCGCCGTGCCCAGGGGAGCCTCGGCCGGCCGCCGCCGCAGCACCAGCATGTGGAGCCCCACCGAGGAGGAGAAATACGGCGTGGGTAGGTGCCCCCCCTCCCCGCAGCGCCTGCACCTGCGGGGCCGCCCCCCACCCCCCCCAACCCCATCTTCTCCCCGCAGCCGCTGGACCCGGGCAGCTGCCCCCCTTCACCCCCTCCCTTCACCCCCTCCCTGCGGCGGCTGGACCCGCGGAGCTGCCCCTCCGCCTCCCCCCCGGCCGTCTCCCCCGCATCGCCCCCTTCCCGCGGCAGCGAACCCGGGGCTCCCCCCCTTCCCGCAGCGGCTGCACCTGCGGGGCTGCTCCCCACAGCTCCCCCCAGCCCCTCCTCTGCCCCCCGCCCCGCAGCTTCTGGACCTGAGAGGCTGCCTTCTCCATCTCTGCCCCCACTCTCCTCTCTTCTCCCCTCATCCTCTTTCTTTCCTCCTCTTTTTTTCCTTCTCCCCTCATCCTCTCTCTCTCCCCCCCCCCGCTTCTTCCCTCATCTTCTCCCTCTCCCCCTTCTCCCCTCATCCTCCTCTCTCCCCCCTTCTCCCCTCATCCTCCTCTCTCCCCCCTTCTCCCCTCATCCTCCTCTCTCCCCCCTTCTCCCCTCATCCTCCTCTCTCCCCCCTTCTCCCCTCATCCTCCTCTCTCCCCCCTTCTCCCCTCATCCTCCTCTCTCCCCCCTTCTCCCCTCATCCTCCTCTCTCCCCCCTTCTCCCCTCATCCTCCTCTCTCCCCCCTTCTCCCCTCATCCTCCTCTCTCCCCCCTTCTCCCCTCATCCTCCTCTCTCCCCCCTTCTCCCCTCATCCTCCTCTCTCCCCCCTTCTCCCCTCATCCTCCTCTCTCCCCCCTTCTCCCCTCATCCTCCTCTCTCCCCCCTTCTCCCCTCATCCTCCTCTCTCCCCCCTTCTCCCCTCATCCTCCTCTCTCCCCCCTTCTCCCCTCATCCTCCTCTCTCCCCCCTTCTCCCCTCATCCTCCTCTCTCCCCCCTTCTCCCCTCATCCTCCTCTCTCCCCCCTTCTCCCCTCATCCTCCTCTCTCCCCCCTTCTCCCCTCATCCTCCTCTCTCCCCCCTTCTCCCCTCATCCTCCTCTCTCCCCCCTTCTCCCCTCATCCTCCTCTCTCCCCCCTTCTCCCCTCATCCTCCTCTCTCCCCCCTTCTCCCCTCATCCTCCTCTCTCCCCCCTTCTCCCCTCATCCTCCTCTCTCCCTCTTTCCTCCCTCCATCCTCTTCTCTCCCTCTTTCCTCCCCTCATCCTCTTCTCTCCCTCTTTCCTCCCCTCATCCTCCTCTCTCCCTCTTTCCTCCCTCCATCCTCCTCTCTCCCTCTTTCCTCCTTCCATCCTCCTCTCTCCCTCTTTCCTCCCCTCATCCTCCTCTCCCCCTCTTTCCTCCCTCCATTCTCCCTCTCCCCCATCCTCCTCCTTTCTCCCCCTTTCTCCCCTGTCCCCCCTGTTCCCCCTGGGGTCAGTGATCACCCTCCCAGCCCCACACCCGCTGCTGCCCCCCCCCCGACCCTCTATTATTGCCCAAGCGATTTTTTTTTATTTATTTATTTTCTGTGGGGAAGCAAAAAAAATCGGAGTTTCGGGTCGCGACGGCACAAATAATCAGCAAACGAGTCGCGGAGCCCTTAATCTACTTAAGCGTGCGATTTCTTCCCCCCCCCCAGTTTTAATCCGTGGGTTGTGCTGATCTTGTTTATGTGGAGGGGAGCGAAGGGAGTGGATTCGCGCGGTGGCGTTAGGGGGCGCGGGGATGGGGACCCCCCGGGATGGGGGTTTGGGGTCTGTGTGGAGATGTTTGGATGCAGGGACCCCCTGGGATGGGGGTTTGGGGTCTCTGCCATGATGTTTGGGTGCAGGGGGCTCTAGGTGGCAGGGGTTCTGCTGGTGACAGCCTGGGGGTGCATGGGATGGGGACCCCCCCCCAGTGGGGGGTGGGGGGCTCTGCTGAGAACGACCCTGGGCTGCGTGGGGCACAGCAGCCCCTCTGTCAGCTCGATGCCCGCTGTGCCAGGGCATCGCCGGGCTCCGAGGTGCGTTTTAGTGTTTTAGTGCGCAGTCGTCTCCCATCAGAGCAGAAATGCAGAGGAAGGCAGGCTTCAACTTCTCTTTATTTTGATTTCACAGTTTCTTTTTTTGCTATTTTTTAAAAACTATTGACATATATAACGATAAAAGTAGGTGTTCTGCCTCGGTTACCTACTGAAATGCTTTATTAGATTTATAGTTATCAATTGTTGATATTGATTTTTAAGTCCCACAGGCTAGTGATGATGAACTTCTGAAAATAATTAAAAAAACCACTGACAGCGTTTGCTCTAGAGTCCTGTTGCCCTGCCCTGTTTTGATGGGGTTTTAATGGTTGATTTGTGAGCCATTAAAAATTCTAATATTTACAGTGCATTTTGGGCATGTGAACCTGAAAATGTATGAGTAGTTGTTCATTTTTCATCTTGTGCAACAGATATCTTGCTCAGAACATTCCACACATCTTCCCAGCGAAGGGAAGAAGCAAGGAATTAGTTTTTGTTTTAAAAGCAGGTGAAATAGTGTGTGCTGGCTGTGACCCTGTAGGCGGAGGGCAGTGCATGCAGGTGGTGCCAATGAGAGAGTCGTTACCCACAGCGCTGCTGCAATATTGGCAGCAGATGAAGTTAACGAGCTTCGTTACGTCTCAGCGGAGATGTCCAGGTGTCCAGACTCACTCATCCCTTCCCTGCTGGTGAAAGTCCCCTTCTGTTGTCCCGGTGCTGAACCTGCTAGTGTGATCTTAAGAGATGCTTCCGAAAAAGCTCATTTTCCAAATCTGGTTGGTTTCCCTCTGTTCTCTCTGCTGTGCTGCAGGGTTTCATAGCCAGAGCTGCGTGTGTTTCTGTTAGGCCTGTGTTCTCAAATACGGGTTGGAAAAGTAGGTGAACTAAATATTTTTCTTTACGGAGGAAAAGAAAGGAAATCTCCATTCAGGTTGTAAACAAGTGTGGAAGAGGCATCCGGAAGAGCGAGCAGTGAATGGAAACAAGCGTCACGCCGGTGAATGGTCCGTAGGCTCCAGGATGTTCCTGGGGTGTTGGATTTTCTTCTTCAGACGGCGCACGTGCTGGGAGGTCTGAGATAATAATGCTTAAGAGTTTTGGCCATCTCTAGGCAAGTGTGTTTTTATTCTTGGGTAGTTTTAATTACTTTTTGTGTAATTGAAATTGGTTTGGTAATCATCCAGAGAGGGACAATAGGTGAAAAATCTGCTTATGTCTGGAGTTGAGGTACTAGAGGTGAGGAGAGGGGGACTGGTTTTTTTGGAAGTAGATGAGCCCTTGCTTGGTGGAGAGTTCATTTTGGTGCGTTTTAGGTAAACCAGTTTATAAAACGTGCAGACCTCAAGCTTTGCTGGTAGGAGTTGCAGTAGCAAAGAAACAAAAGGAAAAGACTATTTTTTTCTGATACAACTTGTCCTGATTTCCCAAATAAAATTCTATGTGCAAAAGTGCTTTTCTTGGCATGAGTTCCTGGTACGAGGTTACGCCTTGGGCTTTAGTAGTTTGCTTTTATTTTCACCGCTGTCCACCCAAAAAACCCTGTGTACTTTCTCTGTGTTCTTGTTAAATCATGGGATGTTTTTGATACGCTGTGGATTAAGGCAATAGACTTTACATGCCTGTCAATGGAAGTTGGGTGAGGGGAAAAAATCAACTATTTCTGCCACTGGAATGCCAGAAGGAGCTTTTGGGTGAGATAGGAAGGTGTGATTGGGCACCAGGGCCTCCAGCTCCCTGTTTGCCTGTATCCCAGGAAGGGACAGTATCAGAAGAAGTGGTTAATTCTGATACTGTTCTCTTTCTCAATCGAAATTACATTGTGTCTTATCTCCGTTGCTGGGTCAGAGATGAGAATTTGTAGAAGCTCTTAACAGGCTGCCCAGGGAGGGGGTTGAGTCACCTTCCCTGGAGGGGTTTAAGGGACGGGTGGACAAGGTGCTAAGGGACATGGTTTAGTGTTTGATAGGAATGGTTGGACTTGATGATCTGGTGGGTCTTTTCCAACCTGGTGATTGTATGATTCTATTCTATGATTCTTCCTTCCAAGAGGTGCCGGCTTCTCTCTCTCAGCCTGTGGCCACAGAAGGGATTTGGCTTTCCAAGAGTTCAGGCAGGACACATCTTGCACGCTTGTTGGCACCTCTTTGCAGATTCCCCTTTGCAACCCTTGTTAAATTGGCTGAGTTGGAGATCCGTGGCTCCTGGTGCTTCTGGGGTTCTCTTTGCCTGCCCAGCTGCCATTAAAAGGAGTTTCCAACTCTTACAGTTGCAGAGCGCTCGCCTATTGCCCAGCTCTCACACCAGGCTCTGTATACTAATGCAACAAAGGTATTAAAAGATTGCTCAAGGTATTTCTGAATAAATAATTAAGTTAAATGCTTGCTTGACAACACCGATGTTCCTGATTGTGTTTCTCAGCTACCACCTGGTACCTGTTGTGGGTAATTCCCTTCTCTTCTGTTTGGAATTGCTGATGTTCAGTGCCTTTACTCCTAGCTACGCATTTCAAACTTCAGCCCTGCTGCTGCGAGGCAAGGGGTTCTTCCACAGGTGCTTACGATAACCAGTTATGAAAACAATTAGTGAGGTTTCTAAACTGATTATTGAGGATAACGAGCTCGCTAGCCCTCTAGTGTTTTAATGTTTTTAAAGCAGCCTCTGTCTCTAAGAAAATATTTATTAAAGTGATCCAATTCGTTACATTAGCCTTCTAAAGCAAGTATTAAATAGTAATGAACTAAAAGAAAAAGCTAAGCAGAGAGAACTGTTCAGTAAATAACAGTTAATTAAAATTTGGCAAATGTGTTGGAGCTGATTATGTATTTCATTAGGCTGTTGGTTTCTGCCGCTTCACTTTTGTGCAAGGAGCACATTTAGGTGATTCTCAAGAAAGTGGTTTGGGGTTTGTGGTTTGTTTCTTTTTTAATGTAGTTAATCCTGCACTTGTTTGGCTGACCACAGTAAATATGTGTGAAATCATGGAGAAGGAGGAAAACCTGCCTGCGTAAACAGCACCTGCTCTCAGTTTATTCAAAGAATTAGTGTGAAAATGTGTTAATTGGTTTATTTACAATGAATATTTATCTATATTTTCACCACTTAATTGGTGACAATGGAAAGAATATCCATAAGCACAAATACACGTGCCTAATATTGCCTGTGCTCCTCCTAAGAAAGGATGGAACACGGTTAGATCCTGGTTACGGTTTTGTGCTGCAGCTCCTGCTTTCTCATCGATATCTTGATTTTTAGTTTAGGGTTGGTTTTGGTTTGTTTGTTCACCCTGTCACTGGACCTTGGCTTGCACGTTTCCCAGTTCATTTTGTGTTTGGACAAAGGGGACTGCAGAGCTCGCGAGAAGTCTGTGTGCCCTCAGCAGGTCTCTTGGCTCTCCACTCTGCTCGTACCTGCTTGCGGAGAAGGCAGCTGCTGGCCGAGGGACCTGATTAGTATCGCCGTGTCTCTGTGGCACTGGGGCAGTTTGTCACGGGCTTAACAGGAAAAGTTTTGGCGAGAGAGGGACAAGTCCATCTTCGTTAAGGTGGGAAGCAGCATCAGTCATTGCAGCTGGGCTCTGTGTTGCGGGACACACGTTGTGTTTCATCTTCTCTTTGGTAGAAACCGTCGCTGGTGGCAGCAGGAGAGAGGTGAGCAAGGGCATTCTGCAGGGATCTGGCTTGGAAGCAGAGCTGCGTGGGGAGCTGTGCTGTGCCAGGTGGCTTCTGGAGGGGGTGGGAATATCTGGGGACTCTAGTTAGTCACAAAAACTGGGTGATGGGTAGATTGGAGTCATTTTTAGTTCCATTCAATATTATTCCCCTAAGGGCCTTTTCTTTTTTCTTTTTTTTACCCTTAGGACTTAAAAATGCACAAAGGAATTTGTCATTTGGGTCATAAAGGAAATGTCTGTGTGTTGTTTGACTGAAGAATGACTCACACCTTGAGATGTCTCTGGAAAAGAGCAAGTCCCAGGATGCACCCGACCGGAGGCTTTCGGTATAGATGGGAAAGTTTAGGGAGGTGTCATTTTAACACAGTGGGTAATTTTCCTTTCAGTCTAGGGTACCTCTGTGTTTCTGCAGTTGATGAAATAGCTCGGAGATTGATATAGTGGTTGTGGGGAGAGATTAATGTATTTTGGCTCGTTTATCCAGAAAAGATGAGCCAAAACCCATTGTGGTTACTCATGGGACTATCTGGTCTGCAGAGCTAGGTGACAATTAATATGTAAGATATTACTAGTTCGAGATCATCCAAATACCTGTTATCTACAGGTACATTTACAGCAGAAATTAGGCTAAACTTTGAGAAATGAAGTTAAGAAACAGATTTACTAATTGCCTGCAAAGGGAAGCCATCGGATGTGGATGTTTAGCGGTTTGTCGCATGGTTTGTGTGGGAATGTAGGTGTGATCTTGTGATCTTGGTAGTGTTGCAGTACAGGCTAACTCTGAAGCTTGGATGGCTTTGAGAGCAATTTTCTCCGTTTATTTGTAGTTATGCCATTTTTTGTATTCAGTGAAGACCTTCAGGACTTCAGCTGCTTTCCAGTCGAGGGGTGGCAAAAGTGGTGCCTCTCTGACCTTATCCACAACACAGAAAGGATTTTATATTTAGACTGATTTCCTAAGGGTGGAAATTTTTAAGCATTCAGGCTTTCTGTCCTCACCTAGCAGCACCTCTTGGCCAGGAAGGAGTGATGCTTTGTGATGAGAGCTGGCAGTTGGAGGCACCCATCTCCTACAGGTTTGATGGACACTGGTACCTGGGTGGGGAAGAGAGAATTCACTGGAGTTCCTGCTGATGTGGGTGAGTAAGCTCCTCGCTTACTGAAAAGACTGGATGATTACGTTCTATGAGGACTCTTCTTGATACAACTTGAGTGTTGGCTTGCTGGCGAGCATGGAGGGAAGTGTTAACGTGAGCACGTGAGTGAACTCGAGGGGATTGCCCAGGGACAGGTCTGCAGATAGCAAAGGATAAAAGGCTGATGTTGCTGCGTTTGCTTTGTTGTGGGACTGTTGGTGAAACAAGGAATGGTAATGGGAATATTCATTGGTAGGAAACCAGGCTTTTCATGTTTACTCAAGGCACAAGTTGTTTTGCTTTCTTTTTTAATGCAGCAAGTACCAATTACAATTAAAACCAAGGTGGATGACCGCTCTTAGTTCTTGGAAAATGTAGGAAACTTTGGAGTGTTCCTTATTTGTATGCCTTGAATTTGAATTGGTTGTCAAGCCGTTAGTATGGGAAGGGAGATTCTTCAGAGTGAAATCGGTGAGGAAATTTCGAGTTGCTTCTCTTCTGAACAATTCAAGGCATAGGAAGTTGGGGTGTGAGTATGGGGCAGTGGCGCAGGCCATGGTTTGCAGTTGTTTGGAGGAAGAGGAGAGGAAAGTTGGAGTTTCTATTGACTAGCCTTACGGCCACTGGCGTAGCTCAGATGGACTTGATGCTCACTGGCTTTCAAAGCCTCTCTTTTCAGCACTTCTGTACTTCAAAAGTCTGGGCCCAGTGTAAACATCAAGAAAATCTCTCAGAACTGTTACCAGATCTTGTGATCTAGGAAATTCCCTACCGTGTATTTGGTGGCATTTAAAAGCCCACAGAAAGGGGGTAATCGGGAATGAGTTCTTTCTTTTCATGTGCACAGTGAGATGTAGATACACAAACTTTTCTGATTAATATGTTTAGTAGTTATTTGGAACATGGCTCTTAGATGGAAGATCTGTAAATCCCTGACAAACTCCAACAACTCGTGTTATCGATGGCTGTGTACGTTTCATGGATTCGTGCGTTTGAGGAATGGCAGCTCTCTTCGTACATGGATGTGACAACACTCATTGAAGAACGGAAAGTCTTTGGCAGATTATTCAGCTGTGAAAGACCGTGATGCAACTTCTTCTCCTGCTTCAGAGAAATTTGTGTTACTTTGTATAGTGAATTAAGTTTGTGTTCTTTTCTCAGCTGGATTTTCACTGAGGAAGAGGCTGAAGGAAGCATCGAGTAGGATCTTGGTTCAAAACCAGATGCAGTTGACAGTAGTCTTTCCACAGATTTGTTTTTAAGTTATGAATAAGCCTTAATATCACTACGTTTTACCCTTTACTTTGTTCTGTTCCACAGTTTGTTTGCTCTCTGAACCTCAGGGCAAAGAGATTAAATATTTCGCTCAAATCACTGATGTTAATATCAACCCCCCATTGAGGTTTTTCCATGTCAAAATTAACTTTATGATCTCTTGTGAGATCCTGAAAGCATCTCTAAGTGTTTTTTTAGCTGCAGTTGCTTCCTCTTAGTGATATTTTAGTGTTTGTTTAAATGAGTCTTTAGTCAAACCTTACTGAAGGTAGCGAGAAGGCTCATAACGGTGGATTTGAGCAGACCAAGGGCTTTCAGTATAGTTGTGAGAGATTACTTAGTATAAGGATGCGGCTTCCCTCTTGTTCCACTTCAACATTGGACTGCATTTTCTCAAGTCTTTCTGGATATTAAGCCTTAATAAAAGCTTCTGAAGAGTGGTGCCAGCTAACTCTTGGTGGTGAAAAGCAGGTCATTCTGCTTTCAGAGGGGAGCTGGTACCAGTTTCTCTCTGAAACAAGAATAGAAGTTTGTCTGGATGTTACAGGGTGAGGAAGCTTATGCGCTAAAGGCTTCTAGTGTTTGCAGTGGGTAGTTGATGGAGTGGTGAATTGGTTTATTTTCATTATGTTGGAAATCAGTCTGTGAGCTACCCAGCATGCTGGTTTAGTTCTGTGTGCTTTGGCTTATTGTTCTGTAAATCTCTTATTTCTGTGGACTGGAACAGCAGGTGACTCTCCTTCCCCTCTAAATATGTTTATGAATGAGATCATGGAATGGTTTGGGTTGGAAGGGACCTCAAAGCCCATCCAGTCCCACCCCTGCCATGGGCAGGGACACCTCCCACTGGATCAGGGGCTCCAAGCCCCATCCAACCTGGCCTGGAACCCCTCCAGGGATGGGGCAGCCACCCCTGCTCTGGGCAACCTGAGCCAGGGCCTCCCCATCCCCACAGGAGAATATTTCTTCCTAAGATCTCCTCTCACTCTCCCCTCTTTCGGCTTCAAACCGTTCCCCTTTGTCCTATCCTTGCACTCCATGTTCAAGAGCCCCTCCCCAGCTTTCCTGTAGGCCCCCTATCTAGACTTTGGTCTACACAGTACAGTGATACCCTTTTCTGTTTGACATCACTTCTGTTGGGGCTGAATGATTTGCAGCTCAATCTTTGATAAACCAAAGAGGCAGCAGCCTAGTTTCAATGCATTTAGTGAAGCAGGATCCATATTTTTGCTGGATAATTTTGCCCTGACATCCGCTGTTACCTACTGTGCGTGCAGTGGAGCTGCGTGCTGCCCGCGCACCTGCCCTCCAGTGACCAGGTGAGCAGTCCGTGTGTCTGTCTGAAGGCTGGGTTGGTGCCCGCTCCTCTGGCGATGCTGTTTTAGCATGGGCAGAGCTGGCCTGGGGTGCAGGAAGGGCAGCTCTGGAGCCGCTGGGCCCGCTGGCCGCCTGGCTGAGCATCCGCGTGGAGCGCGTGTGCTGCTGCCAGCTCCTTGCTCAGTCATCCGCGCGGCGATTTGCAGCTCTCCATTCTGCCCGCTGGCTCTTCCCTTTCAGTACCTTGGTCTGATCGGAATGATGAACAGAGTTGTGCTGCTGTGGGTTTTTTGCTTTTTCTTTTTCTCTGGTTATCTCTGCATTCCAAGGCTTTTGCCCCAAGGAAGGTTGCTCTTGAAGCATCGGCCTTGCAAGAACAGCTTCTCTTTTGTCTCCGGGGAAGCAGAGGTAGAAAACCAGCTTCTCTCTCTAACTTTCTTCATCACAGCAAGGCCCTAAACTGCGACACTGATGTTGTTGTTTTCGGTTCTGAGTGTCTCCGTTTCAGGTTGCTGGAACAAGACAATATTCTTTCAATAATGAAAGAATGTTAATTATTTCAGCCTGAGTGGCGGATAGAATCAGAGAAAAAGAGGGGTTTCCCAGTGTGTTTCAGATGATGCCAGCAGCATTAAATAACGCATGTTTGCTTAAGTAAGATAAGTGGTAAAAAATTCTTCAAGTTTTATGAAAAAAAGCATCTTCAGTTATGTCAGGCAAATATTTCATTCTCTTTGCTTTACTAGCAAATAGTTTACCAAAATGTCAAAGTTCTTGTGTGTGCGTTGAGAGGTTTCTTAGCAATCTTGTAACCTGTTGTCAGACGTCCACCCAAAGTTCTTGCAGGATGGGCTAAGATAGAGAGTATTCAGTTAAGGAGCTGCTGTCCTGATAAATACGCTTTTCTCGATCTGCCTTGGTCTTCCCTACCTCCTCCTCACGGGAAACATGCAAGGTGACCGTAAATGCCCAAATAACCTTAACGAGTTATGAATACATTTAACAATCAGACAGGAGGACTGGGAGTGTTATGGCACAGTCATAGTAAGATGGGATAGGATGCAAAGTGCTGTGGGTGGTACCTCTGGCCTTACGTGTGTGATTTTGACTCAGTGGTGCTCTCTCGTAGCTAGCCCAGCACCAGGCGGCCCTCCAGTATAACCAGGAGGGTGATGGAAGTCATCATTTCCTCCTGTGGGTGTCACTCTTTGGGCTGCACCTGGAGCACCGCATCTCACCGTACGAGGTGTAAGATGAGGAGATGTGAGGAGGCCGTACGTGATGAGAGAGGAAGGTTTGCGAGGCCTGGGGTGTACGACCTGTACAAGAGGATAAGAAGGGGTCTGGTTGTGGTTAGCTACTTTGTAGGCAGTTATGGAAAACAGAGAGCCAGAGACTTTTCGGAGTTGCACAGTGGAGGGAGAAGGAGTAGTGGTGGTAAATGACATGAGGGACATGGGTTTCCACAGTGCATATGGAAAAGCGCTGGAGCAGGTTGCCTGGAGAGGTGCTGCAGTCTCCATCCTCCAGGATATTCCAAGCCTGGCTGGTTCCTTACTGCATTTCCTGGAGTTCAACAATAAAGCTTAGCCACGTCTGGCTCACGCTCGCAGACTGTGGAGCGCAGCAGAGCCGGGTGGCTTCGGGTGCTATGGGCAGTGTTTTTCCCAGTGTTTTAGGTACTGGAAAGAGGGAGAAGTGTTTCAGAAACTAGAATGGCCTCCATCTCTGCTTAAAGAGAAGACACTACTGCCTTTACTTCCTGCATAGAGGACACAATGTATGGATGAAGGACTTCTGTACTGCCAGAGCGGGAGCCGAATGACCTGGAACAGATTTGCAGGAAAGGGATGAGTAACTGGGATAGGTGCCTGCAAAACTAGAAGCTCAAAATCAGTTCCTTAGTGGAGCTAAGCTAGTGGACAACACTGTGGGGTTTTGGTCTGTTGCTTCAATTGTACCTCGTGTCCTCAGGATGTGCAACACTATTTTAAACGGCTCATGATTTCTGAGCTTGGTCTCTATTTTTATCTTGGAGGGTAGGGGAAGGGTGCTAGCAATAATTCAGTTTGCCAGTGAATGATCACCTTTCTTCCCAGGCATCTGTTTCTTTTTTTACAGGAATATTTTCATAGTGGTGGTATGACTCAGTCAAAAGAGGCGGCGTTGCTAGGCAGCGGTTGGAGCACTTTGCAGATGCCATGTGATGGCAGTAAGCTGCCTTGTAATAATCCATTGGTGGCAATATTCCTGGCTGGGCTTCTGTATTGCACAAAGAAAGCGGCATCTCCGACAGGAGCAGATGCTGCCTAGCAACTGCCACTGCTCCCGGCGCAGCCTGAAATACCTTCACTTAATTGGGGTGTAATTTTGGTCATACACCAACCCTGAGGTGTGACGAATTGCTTTTAGTTCTCAACTATATTCTTCTTCCTTGAGGTTTTGCATGGAAGTTCATAAAGACCATTAATAAGGTCAAAAAATTCTTTAGCCTTCTTCTAAGTCATGTCTTTTGTTTAATCCCTACTCCTCGGTTGTAATGTTTGGATGGCTTTTAATCAGCTTTTGATAATCTTTTTTTTGTGTGTGTATGTGTGTGTGTGTATTACATTAGTGACTGGCAATTCCAATCGGATTAGAGCCCTGTTCTGTCATCCGCACCAGGACACTCAACAAGGAATGTCCCTCGCTGCAGAACCCTCTGGTGCTTTATTTCAGATTTTTAGGGTGTAATTGGGGATGTCCTCTCCCTTACACCCAAATTCTTTACATTGTCCATCTTACTTAAGCTGCAGAATGTTTTGGGAGCTCCAGACCTGCTGGTTGTTCCTGGTTTTCTTTATGAAGGTACTTGCTGAACGTGGCCTGGACTTGCAAATAAATCTAGATGTGTCAGATTAATTTCTGCCTAATAATTGAAACCCTCACCCACAATTAATCATTTAAATACTTGGAAAGTACACTGCGAAGGTGAAACCATTCTTGTAGGTATTTGTAGAATAGAAGGAAAATGTTTTCATTTTAATTTCCTTGCGGTTCTGCTCCCTTGTCAAATACCATCAGAGTTTAACCGTGCGAGCCACGAAGCTGCCAGGTTCAATCAACCAGTTCCACAAAAATGTAATCATACTGGCCTTTAATTTTGTTACAAAAATGGGAAGGGCTTTTTCCTCCATAAACTATATTTTTCAGCGTTTTAAATTATTAAACCCACAATTTTGTGTTTGCAAGGGCTCCTCCTGTTTGCTGGAGGAAGGTTTGTGGTTGAGAGGCTCAGCGGGGAAGGTACGGGGGGGTTGGCAAGTATTAATTCTGTGCTGCCCGTGGGCGGGATTGTGCAACGCGGTTGCCTCGCAGAAAGGTAAAGCTCAATCTTGGCTCTCCGCTGTCTTTTCCACTGCGTGGTAGCTGTATCGATGCTGTTTTTTTCTTGCACAGTCACATTGCTGTGGCTTGGAGACTTTTCTGTCTGCCACGTGTAAGCACAAAGAATTAACATCTTGGAAAAATTAATTATTAAAAAAAGGTAGTTTGCAAGATTCTGAAACCATAAATACTGTGGGGAGAAATCTGTTGTGCCTTTTTATTCCCAGAGGGCATTGGTGGTGCAAGATCTCAGCAACTCAAACCCACTTTCTATGTGATGCCCAGTGACGTGGGGAGTTCTGAGGTGCTCTGGATGTTAGAAGTTGATGTGGTTCAAAACCATCTGCGTGGCTCTGTAGAAGAAAAAGTGTGGAAAGCACCATCAAATGCATATATAAAATTAATACTGAAAAAAAACAGCTTCAGGAAGTCCCAGAGCACAGAGGGCTCAAGCTGGGGAAAGGTACATCCTTGCCCCTGCTCTGATACCCTTCCTTCACCTCCTTTAGGGAAAAGGCCTCTTAAATCTTTGAGACCTCTTAAATTTTGAGCGATCTTGGTCTCAGCTACTGCAGTGCCTCTTATGTTGCACGGAGCCTTTATTGTCATCTAGGTATCAGAGGGAAGAAAATAAAACTTGCCTTGTTCACTGTTGAAACTGTTTGACACTAGACATTTCTAGTAGATCGATTCATATGAAAAAGCATTTTAAGGAGATGCTTTAAGGAATTGTAACATTAATTTATCTGAAGTAATTACCTTGTTTTTTTTAAGATTAATCAATATAAATCATTCTTAGGCTCAGAGATTGACTTATATTCCATGTTACCTAGTGACAGTGATAGCTAGTAGTGGCTGCATGTGAAATTCTTCATAAGGACAGTGAAATTTGAGTGCGATGTATGTTTACCCGAGGTAAAACTGAACACCAAATTCTTGGCTGGTGTGAGTTTAAAATATGGTTCTGTGATATAAAGCATAAATTATGCCCTCAGAAAAATTCAGAGCTTTGACTCTTTGACTTTTGTAGCACAGAACACAAGTCAGTGTCTTCTTAGTTGGATTATAAATTGCACACACACATATATATAGGATTATAAATTGCACATATAAAGGGTATGGAGCTCAATTTGAGTACAGAGCAACACAGCTGCAGCTCCGCTTCTCCTGTGTGTTATCCTCTCCATCCCTTCTGAAAACAGTTTGGAGGAGGATGCACTTAGGGCATGATTGATGCAGAGCCCAAATAGCTGCAAGTTGAGTGTAGTGCAGAGCATTTATAAAAATTAAATGGCAGACTTGAACCTGAAACCCTTGTCTGTCTTACGCTTGTGTCATCGAAAAATATTGCCAGGATTTAGTAAGACAGATAATAATGAGTTGAAAACTGGAAGGAACTGCCACAAAGGCCAAGATTTGTCTTTTGAAGCCGTGAGTAAACAGATATGGGTGGAAAGTTAGCAAAATTGATTGTTACAGGCGTTTAAGGACTTTTTCTTTTATCATGTTATGCAGCTAAAATGAGCTCAGTGAAAGAACAAAAAAAACCAAAAGCCTGTTCACAGCTGATAATGGGGAACGTTGTGGGTTTTCCCCCAAAGTTAATCCATAGAGTTCATTAAATCTTGACCCCACAAGCATCTTGGGATAAAGAAAATTTCAACATTGGATTTGTTCTAGAAGTGACAATTCCTGTTGTGGAAGAGAAAACGGGAGAAGTAAGTAATAATTCAAAAAAGCCCTAATTTATGATCAGAGGAAAAGGAAAAGGGGGCAATGTAAATGTGGGAATATCTTGAACCGATTTTGTTTCTTGGCCCTCGTTGGAATACTTCCAGTTTTCATTGCCACATCTAGGAAGCTGGGGAGGGAAAGGGCAGGAAAAGGGCTCTGTTCCTTTCTGAAAATAATCAAATTACTTATTATGGGCTGAACCGATATTTTATATCGTAAATAGAACAGTATGCAATGTCAAAATATTTTTGTAGGCTTTACTGTGTGTAGAAATCGGTTGGGAAGTACAAGCAGAAGCGTATACCTGTGCCAGTTCATTGTGCCACAGGGTGTTTTATGTATGTGCTAAGAAAAAATGATGCTTTGGGGGAATTGGCGGCTGGATGCTGCATGATCTTCCTGTGGATGTCCCGTGCTGGGCAGTACCTGGCATTTTCCTCATCTTGCTTTGGCTTTTCCCACTGTTCCTGTACAAAATGTGCCACATTTTGATTGCCGCATTTGTCATGGAATTGACATTATCCGTTTGAGAGGAAAAATGATCTGTGGAAGCATCGTGACCGAGGTGAGCCTGGGTGGGGAGTCTGGGACACGGGAAATAGAATTAGAAGGAATCACAAAAGGAAGTTGTGTTTTAAATTGTACCACAGCAAAAATGAAAACAGCTCTGTTATTTAGGCAGGCGGCAGGAAGTCATAACGACACGCATGAAATCTGATTTAGCATTTCTCTGACTGTGGGTTGCATTCTCGCTTTTGGTCGTAACGGTGTTCAGATGAGGTCACAAATCGATCGGTGGCGAGGGACAACAGTGATTCCACTGCGACAGCAACCAGCCTCACGTCCATCTCTTCCAGCGCCCTGGCCCTGGCCGCAGCCGAGCCCAGCGAGATGAGATGCTCTCCCCAGACCTGGGGGCTCGCTGGGTTGGGGACTTGCTCAGGCTGGGGTGGCACACAGCCCTGCGTGCTTGACTCTCATTTAGCATGACTGGAAAGTCAACTTCTCCTGAGGCTTGGCTTCTGTTATTTTGAAAATATCCATATTGCTGTTCGCATAACCTATCAGTTATTAAAATAAACAGAAGAGACTTAAGTAATTTATTGATGAGTGCAGATTTATTGATGAAGGAATTGGTTTTCATACTGCGGTATCTGGAGCAAGGAACATGAGCTGAATGTTATTCTTGTATGAGAACTTGTTTTTTTAATTGAGAATGATCATCCAGATTGTATCGAGAGCTGATAAGATTGGTTCTTTTCTGTTCTGTGATTTTTATTTATTCTTTTTTTGACTGAAGTAGGCCTAAGACAAGAGCTTTGGCTATCTTATTAATAGAGTTCTCTGAATCGTAAAGAGCTGATTGGATATTGATGCAGTAGAGTCCTTGTATCAGATTTTCTCTGTGTGACCAGTAGAATCCTTTTGGAGATGTACCATTTGCATCTATAAACTGACAGATCTATTAGAACTGCTTCTTGTAAGCCTAAATATATTGAAGTAGTTATTCTTGGAGATATTTTTCAAGTCTGTTCTATCAACAGTTGAATAAAACAGTATTCTCTTTCCTGGTACCTTTCCTTGAACTTTCATTCCAAGTTTGCTTTTTATTGTTTTGTAATAGGCAAGTATCTGATGACCAAAGAATTAGAAGGTCATGTTATTTTAATGTAGGACTGTAATTTGCAGAACTTAAAAATAAACGCTCTTTGTACCTTCTTGTTTTGGTAAAAATGCCTATTAGAAAAACAAAACATTTTGTATTTAAAGGATGCTGCTATCTAAAACACTGGATGGGAAAGAAGCAGCCACTTGAGGTTTGATTGTGGCCTGCTAGTTAAGCATTTGGCAGTTGTCACTGCCGCTGCGCTTTGGGAGAGGCATTAAGTAGTTTTCCTCTGGTTGAAATCCATATTTATGACTTTTCATGGGTGAAGAATGAATCCAGGATGCTGACGAGCAGAGTGTTTCTCTTGGATTCTGTGGTTGGCATTACTCCAGCCTGGAGCCAGTTGTTGTTTCTCCTGTCTCTGATGTAAGCAAGAATTTCAAACCTCTTTTAGCCAGCGGTGCCTTCTGCGTGGCTGTACGTGCTGAGAGAGCAGTTTAGGTTTGGTGGGAACCTCTTGTTTGTTCCTCTTTAATTAAACCCTGCATTGAGTCTCCCTGTGGAAGAGCGCATGTTTGGTGCCGTTTGGTTCCCTTCAGGTTTTGATTCAAATTTTCCCCCGTTACTGTCCTCTGCGTGGGTGTTTGCCTGGTGCAGGTAGTTGGCCCCTTCTTGCCTTTCCCCTTTATGAATCCGTATGTACAGTTGAAACTCTTATTTTGGTGGAAGTTTTTTCTATGCTTTTCTCATTATTCCTTGAAAATTCACCGCTCACAAAACATACCTGGTGGCAGATGGTGCAGGTGATAGTCTTGGTTTCCATGGTGTTCTTCCCCTGGACTGCAGACCTGCTGTTGAACTGCTTTAAGCTCTGCACAGAGAGGCTTTAGTCATCAGGGATTCGGTGCCTGTAACATAAAAAGATACCCAGGGAGGAGATGAAATGTGTCTCCATCACCTGGGAACATCTCAACCATAGCTTGAGTGTTTGCATTGAAAAGGGAGCGTTCTCTGAGATTGGAAAAGAGGACGGTGCCCACTGGAGGTCACTATTTGAACTCATGGAATTGTTTGTAGTGCTCTGGTCTGTGTGTAGGTGACCACAGGGCGCGCTCGGTGTCCGAGCATGTGTTTATTTAGCCAAGGTATTTGAGTGATTCGATTAAATTGGTGCCCGAGTCAGTTTTTAACTGCTGGTGACCAGGCGTTATGGGACTGGGGCTGGGGGCCAGACCTTATTTGCAATTCATCCTTTCTTTTGACCTGACATGTTTGGGGTAACTACCCATGTCCACATCCCTGCAGGATTTTGATAGATGTGGTTAAAGAACATATCTTGATATGCTGTTACATTCTTTAAAAGTTTATCTTTAAAGTTGAGCTTAATTTAGTAATTTTTGATTGCATTCATATTTTCTGAAACATTAGAGTGAGTTCTTGAGAGAACTGAAGATACCTAGAAAACTATTAATTACATCGTGTTAGGGCCTATGAAAAGCACAGATTGTTAGGAATCCTTTTATATATGTGCTTAAATACAATGATGTGTGATAATATAGGATTTTTGCAGCATACTAGTAGCACAAATGGTACCTGAAATAGTTTTGGCTTGGAGGAAAGTCATCCCTGCAGCTGAGTTCCCATTGTAGCCTTTGGAGTTAGGCTCCCCTGTTCCATTGAGGAGCGGTGTAGTAGAGCAAGAGTTGTGAGTCGAGGAAATCTTTGTATGCACCGTGAATCAGAGGTTGGTGATTAAAGTGATTACAAGCCTTGCTTAATTAAAAAATCTTTTAAAAAGCACAGCTTTTATGTTGCTGCTGAGCTTAATTTCTGATAAGGGCCAAAATAAAGATATCTGATGAGGGGAAGTTGGCTGGCGGGCGTTCTGGGCAGCTGTGTAATAGCTATTTTTATACAAGGAGCGAGCTGAAGTGCTATGCTTGGGAGAAAGATTCACACAAAGATTCAACCCTCATATGTCTCTCTCTCTTTTTTTCCCCACCCTCTAGTGATATGCAGCTTCCGAGGAGCTGTGCCGCAAGGCTTGGTCCTGGAACTAGGGGAGACTGTCCAGATCCTAGAGAAATGCGAAGGTAAGTGTGATGTCCAAGAAGGAAGCCCGTTTTCTATGTAAGAATATACAGATAACTTAGTCTAGCAGATTTTAATAAGTTGTTTGGAAATCATGATGCGTCAAATCAAAGCACTTGAACAAAACCTAATCTGACCCACTTTCTGTAAGGAGGGCTGAGTGCTGCTGGCACTAATCCAGTCTGATAGGGGGTCAGTGGGTTTTAAGTTAACCATCTGTCCAGAAAATCTTGAACCCTGACCTGATTGTTTTGTTGTAATTGGTTCTTACAGGAAATGTTCATCATGTGAAGTGTGCAATCGGTATCTTCTTTTACTGTATTTTCTCAGTGGTGCTGTTGTGCATTTCAGTTAAGTCAGTGCTTATTATTTAGAAACACCTGAACACGTGAAAAATATTAGTTATGGAATAGGTTAGCAAATCATTTGGGAGGAATACTGGAAAGAAAGTGAAGAATATGGGTTTAGAGGAGATTGCTTTGCGTTTATCGTCATGTTGGATTTTTGCACCTAAAGGAAAATTCCTTTGTAAGTGTCATAATGATAGTTCTGTCCTATGTGGCTGGAGATTTCTGTGTGTGAATAAATTGAATGTCCTAATCCTCTGCTTTGTTCCCATGAATAGCGTGAGTGGGGATTTTGTATTTAAATGATTCTTATCCTAGCATTCAAGCAAGCGGTGTAAAACATTTCTATAGAGAAGCAGGTTGACAAGATACTGTACAAGAACATGCTTCACTGTAGTCTGAGGTGCAGTAATGTCACCTCAATACTGAAGTGTTAAAACGAATTCAAAACCCAGATCCACAAATCTGAATTCCAAATTAACATTCCACGAAGTTGTAGGTTTGTTTTTCATCAGCTTACAGTCATTTTTCACCTCCGGTGTTAATGTCGCTACACAAACCTTCTGCATGCTTGTCAGCAGACTAGTTTTCTTCTCTCCTGCCTGGAACTGTCTTTTGCTCTTGAAGCTTTTTCTCCTCCTCAGGTGTTTTATTTGTTTACTGACTTAACTCTTCTTCAAAAAGTGACCTTGTACGTGCTGGTTTTCTAGGAAAGTAGTAGCTTCTTCACCTACACCTGGAAAAATACTGTGTTGAATGAGTGTTTTTGCGGTGCAGCGGTGATGTTTAATCCCTGAAGAAGCAGGCTGTAAACACTACGTAGGGTGTTATCCCTGCAAATGATGATGTTCTTAAAAAAAACCACCCGTAGTGTAATGGGCTGAGCTGCACTTGGGCACTGAGCATTGCTAGGAGTCATTCCACCAGCTCTTGTGAGTTGGGACACGGAGCAAGCTCGGGAAAGATTTATTACTTTGCCTGGGATAGTATAACTCTGAGGGAAAACAGTGTATGTTGCTGAAAGCAGGCGTGGTGTTTTCAAACCATTTCTGATAATCAAAGAAACTTGCAGAACTCTAGGCAATAAAAGTGCAATTTCAAAGGAGCAGGTTGCTTCCAGAAAAGTAGGAGGATAATCCAGCATCTCTTTACAGGTTTATAATTAGGCTCTGTGTGTTGCCTTCACCAGCAGTTTCGAGGTACCTTTACCATGGGGTTTACATGTATAAAAATGTATATTAATTTTGATGATAGTGTCTGGAACTCCACAATATAAACTCATGTAAATATTCAGATGGTCTGTGCTGCAGCTCTTGTATGTGTGAATTATGCAAAAAAGCATGCTAAATGTGCAAAGTTGGTTGTTACAGTAGTAGTTGTTTCAGCATTCTTGTCTCGGTGGTTGTTTAACACGGTCCTTGGTTTGCCTTGCAAATTTGGAGTGGAACATACTTCCTCTATTACTTCTGCATTATTTGCTGGGGATTCTTTTGTCCAGACAGACTGAATAAATTAATGTTAACACATGCGTATAAGGGTCACTGCTGTGGGAGTTCAGAAGATCCATTGCTGTTTCAGCTTCCTGGCTGAGAATAGAATCATAGAATGTGTTGAGTTGGAAGGGACCTTTACAGGTCGTCTAGTTTCTGCATAATTCTCTACAGTAGAGACTTTGCTGTCTGGGCTAAAGGGCTTCACATGCCCACAAACCTTCTAGTGAGGTGAAGAATTATTTCAGACTTGCTGAAAAATTATTGTTACAAAAGAACAAGTGGGTTTTTTTAGTGACTAGCATGTAAAGCAGTCACTGCATTTAGAGCAATTGCGTGAAAGAATGGGAAATTTCATGTGTGACATTCTCAGGAAGCTCTGCAGCTAGTTTTCACGTGTATTTGCAGAGTAAATAAATGTGTATATGCACACACACATCTGTATTTGTGTCTTTAAGGGTAATAAGTATGAATACCAATTGATAACACATCTTAAATAAAAAAGTCTTGTTACTGTGGTTGTCTGTGTTTTTTTAAATCAAATGCAATGAAATCCAGAGTAACAAAGACAACTATTTCATTCATGTGCTTGAAATTGGAACTTCTGCATTTCAGCCAATCTGTACACCTGCCGCTGTGTCCTTTCATACCAGGTCACAAATGTCTAAATTGCTATCTTCTATCTCTAAGTCAAACAGATGCCTCCCACTGCCCCCATCGCCCCAATAATTCAATATGACTGGGTTCAAACCCATGGACTCAGTGTCTGCCTTTCCTCTGAAGCTGCCAAAAGCTCCATCCCCGTTTCCATCCAACATTAACGCGTTTGATGTTCCTAGGGTGGTTTTACAGTTACTCTTTGCACCAGGGGCTCTTGTGATCCCTCCAATGGTCTCACTCAAAGAGTATCTTCTTCAAGATACCAATTGTATGGGTGCTTGTCTTTCACAGCTTCCCTTCCACTGAGAGAAAATGGAAACAGTAAGTGATATTCCCTGCTGGACACTCCATACACTGAGGAGGAGAAAGGGTTTGGCAGTAGTACGTGCCTGGAAATGCTGAAAGACAGAGTTTTGTTTTGTCAAGCGACAAAGTGTGAGCATGCTCATTGTTTGAAATATGTCTGGACTGCATGTTCTGAAGAACACCCTATTTTTCAAATCACACAGCTATCACCCTGCCACCGGCAGTAGCTCTGAGTATCTAGTAGCATTCAGAGTAAATCTAAAATGTCATTTTGTCCATCTGTTTTTATTGCTAGGGAGCAGTTTTCTTTAGATTAAAAATGTTACGACTTCAGTGACTTTATTATATTGAGACTCTCACTTACTGGGCACCAGTGATGTTGAAAGAGTAGTATTTTAGGCAAATTCTGGTACAAGGATTTATTTGCATGGTTTTCATCTGTGTATGTAATAGAATTCCTAAGCCCTGCATGTGATATATTTAAAGTTTCCCCCTGTTATTCCAGCAGTGACAGCATGGTCCAGTGAAGGCTTTCCAGTATCTGGGACATTAAACAGCAGAAATAGCTTGCAAGTAGGGGTGTTTTTTTAAAAATTCTTGAAGAATTCAGTGTGTTTGAGAAGTGCTTTGCCGTGCTTCCAAGTGGTTCCATACAGATGAGCGAGGAGTCACGCTTCAGGCTGTCGTTGCTGTGGGGGCAAAGCAGGTTTCCATCCGTGGAGCCGGGAGCTGTGTCTGGCTGGGACAAATTAACTCACTCCCAGTAATTTGCCTTTGCCTTGAGAAAGATGTCTCCAGTGAGACACCCTTTTTCCTCTGTGCCTTTTTCCCGTTTTTCCTCTGTGCCTTTTTTCCCTTTTCCTCTTTGCCTTTTTCCTTTTCCATCCCTTTTTCTCCATGCCTTTTTTGGAGTGTGCTGGTGGAACTGAAGTCTCTTGGACCCACGCAGCTGCTGGGCAGATCTTGCCTGCCTTTTTGGAGCACAGGAATGGCTTCTTGATGGCCTTCTATTTGGCTAACAGCAAGATAAACCCCATTCTCTCTCCTCTGCTTTTGTTGTGGCATCTCTGACTGCATTGTTAGCGTATCCCTGTGGCTCTGCTGGCACGAGGCTGCTCCCTGACCCGGCACTGGCAGGCTGGGAAGGGTTTTCATCTGCTGCTCGTCCTGTCCTGGCACCACTCGGAGCATCGAGCTCAGAACAGAGCGGTCTTGGCATCGAGTGGTTTCGGCATCGGGAAGAAGCTTTTGCTAAGCACTCTTCTGGGTCACTCTGAGTACTTTAGCTCTGCACAAAGATACTCTGCAAGCAGCTTAGATGCTGATTCAATGTAAAAGCAATTGTTTATTGGCTAGCATGTGCAAAAGGTAGCTTTTCTCCGGATTTGAGGGTCACTCACAGTACTGCAAAGTATATGTTATTGTAGGACAAAGAAGGTGCAATTCTTGGAGTAGGTTCTACTGGCAGTGCTTTTTATAAGAACCAAGTAGGACTTACCATAAGTACTTACGAATTATAATTTATTTTCAGAATTCTGTTTGTCACAAAATTTTATGTGAAATTTTGTTTTTTCCTAGTCTGCAACTGATACTGATTTACTTAACCCATATATTTGAGCTTTATTTTTTTGAAAAGCAGATCAATACCTTTCAATTAGGACCCTTTTGTTTTTCTGCTACAGCGTGCTCAAAAGGGACCAGCGCTTTCCATGTGACAGACCTCTTATTGATTAAGTGGAAAGCTGAAAAGGGTTATGAAGCAGCTTTTAGAAAGAATACCTTGTTTTGTTCAAAGCACTTTCAAGTAAAGATCAAAAAGCATTGGTAGCTCTTCTAATGGCTCAGATTGAGATGGAGCAGTGCAGGACTGACACAGATCTCTCAGTATTGCTGGGACTTCTGAATGTGATGCATCTTTGGGAAGACTGTTTTTCAAATGGCTGCGTTCACCCTCAGCTTTATCCCAGCATGCCGATGCCCAGCGCCTCCTTCAGTTGTTACCGTGCCAGGGTGCGAGTGGTGGGCACGTCCCATGCCCGTCTTACTCTGCTGTCAAAGAAAAAGAGAACACAAAGTTTGCTTGCGTTGCCATCTGCACCATTGCAGGTTTTTTTGCCCGTTCCAGGGTGGTTGCTGGCTTTGTGTCCTGGGGCTGAAGCATCAGACTCAGGTGTGAAGAATTCAAGGTGGTTTTGTGGGTCCTATGAGGTGGAAGAGCAGCTCATCTACCATGATGACCACAGTATTCTTTACCACTGCTGCATCGGATGATGTTTCCAGGCTTTTTGTCCTGATGAATCTTGTGTGGAGCGACACCACTTTCAACCGTGTAAAAGAGGAATGATTGTGTGTTCTTCAGTTGAACTTGTAGTGTCGGCAGCTTTGTTTCTTTACTCCTGATTTATTGTCCTCTCTGGGGCTGTTATCTGATGGGGGATACAAGGATAATAATTGGGTTTGTAAAATTAGATCCTGCAGTCTGATCTCTAGTCTCACAGACATTCATAAAGCCAGACATGTGTTTACATTACGTACATGGATTTATATTAGGCTAAACAATATTAGTAATGTGTGATAGTGGCTGTTCCTGTCTTTGAAAGGACAGGGCTTTGAAGTCTGCAGTTTTTGTTAAGATGAACACTATGAAGAGACTCGTGTACCAGCATCTAAGAAAAAGGTTCAGTACAGGCTTTTGCACGAGTGCTGAATGCATCTTTGCCATGGTGGCTAAGGATTGTGAGTACAGCAGCTAAGAACACTAAGCTGCTTTTGTTCCTGGTGGGAATAAACGGGAGGATTCCAAGTTCCTAATTGCCTATCATCACTGCAGAACAAAAGAACTGGGGAAAAAAGAAACAACCCAAATCAGAAAAACCTTGAAAAAAATTAAGTGAGGCACAGCAGGTTTTTGAGGTGATCTCAATAGCTGTGTAGTTTTCAGTCAGTTTGCTTCTGTGTAAAACAAGCAATAACACAAATTAATATGTTGTGTTTTATCTGTTTTTAGGCTGGTACAGAGGTGTATCCATTAAGAAGCCAAATGTAAAGGTAAGTGTGAATGCATCTCTTAATGTAGTGGGAGATGATGTCTGCTTTGCTCTTGCAATCCTGTAAAATTTCAGTCTTCCTTACCCTTAGGATTTTACTTTTCTAACTTTTTTCTGTGGGAGGATTGGATTTGTTTTCTCATCAGCCGCCCAAAGGATCAGAAGCCTTGCTGACATGTAATGTGTAACCTTTCCTTGATCCTCTCCTCTGTGGTCACTGAAGAAAAGCACGGATGGGTGATCTTGTGCTGATTAAGTCATGGTTTTTAAAGCACACATTTAATAATTTGCATTGTTAATCTAAGACAGCTTTGATAAAAGTCAGATGAGAAAGGATATTGTAAGTTTGTTCTCTTCAGATTTTTACAGCTTAACCACCACGGTGGGTTATTTTCCAGCCACGTCCCTGGTTCGCTCTTGGAGAACTTTTTTGGCTGTTCTGATAAGAATTTTTTGTGAGTGCGTATAGATTTTTGTAAATGTATGTATCCGAACATGGAAGTAGTTGTTTCTGTGTAGGCATCACTTTATCCTCTTTTGGTTTAAGTGTAGCTTGTATTTAAAAAGAAGAGAGTGCGAGGTTCCTCATGTTTACCTGTATTATGGATTATGTACTGTTTCGGCACTGGAACAGGCTGCCCAGGGAGGGGGTTGATTCACCTTCCCTGGAGGTGTTTAAGGCACGGGTGGACGAGGTGCTGAGGGACATGGGTTAGTGATTGATAGGAATGGTTGGACTCAATGATCCAGCGGGTCTCTTCCAACCTGGTTATTCTGTGATTTCTATGATTCTGTGTTCCCTGTATTATGTTTTTGGGACTACAATACTCATTTAATGCAAAAGCTACATTCATTGTGTGTGTGTGCTGGTAGATCTGCTGCTCGTTCACTTTGGATTGGAGAGCCCTTCAAAACTTCCTTGGTTTCTTAGGTAACCAGCACTGTCTCACAGAAATAAACAGCATTAATTGGAAGTGAAACCAAACAAGAAACTGGAGTAGCATTTCTTCCTTTTCCATATTTTTGTGTGGCTGACAGCATGCACTTTTTTTCCTGACGGAGCCATTCCTGTTAGATTCATCTTCTTTACCTTCTGCAATTTGTCCTACCTAGGAAAATGAATGAATTTTTCTTAGCGTTTTGAATCATCTCCTCCATGAAAATTTGTCCTCACAAATTGTACTGGTTTAAAGTTCTAAAAATGTGAAGCCCACGCTTGATTACTGACATTTTGGTGAGAAGCTATCAGCTGGTTTTGAACATGACGATTCTGGATGCTGGTCCTGCATTCCCCACCGACGGGCAGGCTTATACCATCCTTACAGCCTGACCATGTGCTTGATGGAGATAACGAACCGCATGACAAGTTTGGCTTCAATTACCTCTTTGCCCCTTGTCTCATCACGCCAGAGTGCAGTGGCCCAGGCAGAGTTAGAATCCAGCTGTTGTGGGAACAGCAAAAGGCAAAGAAGCAGAGCTATCCCAAGGGGGTTTAAACAGCTTTTTGTTGGAAAGAGGGAGGAGGAAGGATGGCTCCAGGGTGTGCAAGTAGCAGAGTGCTTCTTTCCTTGAGGAAAGAGTGGTGTGGGGGCCAGACACACATTTACTGGTGGGCTTTTTGGTTTGTTTTTCTACAACCACTGTCCTTGTCTAACTTAAAGCAGCTTGCTGCTGCAGAGACCTGGTCTGGAGTGTCCTGATGCCGTCCTGCCAACCGACCAGAGCCACTTTTCTGGCTGTTCTGGTTAGCTTGCATCTCTCCAGTAAATGTTCTTGATAGTTGCTTCTGTTACTTGTTCCTTACTGAAAGCTGTTCTGGAATTCTTCCCACTTGCCACACCTTTCTCCTGCTTGCTCCTCACCTCCCAGTGGGTTACTGGGCGCTCACAGTCTCTGCTGCAGGAAGAGAATTGGCTAAACTTAAATGATTTTGTTTAAGTCAGTCTTGCCTCCTCCAAGACAGCTGTGTAAGATTAGGGTGACGCCTTCGCATTTCATGCTAGTTGACTTGCCCATGATTTTTACACCAGCATCTATTTCCCATACGTGAGTGCTTCTGGACACTTTGGGAGCTTTTGGGAATGAAAAGTACTCAGCATGAGTCTTTGTGTGATATTTTGCTTGAATAGACTTATAGAACTTCCTTATTAACAAATGGATCTTCCAAGGTGGAGGTTTGTTTCAGGGTGCTTTCCAGTGGCAGGATGGATTAAAGTGATCGATTGTGACTAATCTGTATGTTGACTTTTGACTGTGGTAGCTTCTTTGATAGCATCAGGGTTGGTTGCTTGCTTGCTTGCTTTTTTTTTTTTTAAATAGAGTATTGGTCATTATTTATTGTGGCTTAGGGTATAAATAACCTACAAATTTATTTTTCTCTTGCAGGGGATTTTTCCTGCAAACTATATTCACTTGAAAAAGGCAATCGTCAGTAACAGAGGGTGAGTGTTTTTCCTTCTCTTCAAGAAGCTGCAGTGTTCCTTGTCTAGAAGAGAATCTAAGAAATAGTTATTAAAATTTATCGAGTGGTTTTAGTTCATTCTATCTTTTGTTGTATATTAGGGTTTGAAAATTAAATGTAATTCTGCAGGGCTTCAGGTAGTTTTGGTTTTTAATACAGTAAGAATTAGTTCTAATGGTTGCTTCTGTTCATAAAATTGTAACCCCAGAGGTGTCACCTGAAACACATGGAATGGCATTCCATACAAAGGGCAAATCAAGGCACTCATGGCTTAGATAATGTAGTGGTAGTACAATACCTACATTTGTTACCACAAATGGAGGATCTTGACCACTATGGGATGAGTCTTGTTCTTTTGATTAGAGGATAGTTCATTCTGGTTTCATATCTGGTATTGAAGAAGTGTCCTGGATAGGAGAATTGGGTATTTAAGGATGTTGGCTAACAAGTTAAGGGTATTGGCTAACATTAATTGGAGGGGAAAAAAGGACTGGACTGACTTAGAGAGAAGGGACACAAGCTCTGAAGGACCCCACTTTATGGGCAGGTTAATTTAATGTGCTGTAATAATGAAAAGGGTTTTCCTTCACCTTGTTTGTTGTATATTGACTTTATTATATATTTTGAACCAATAACTAGAGGATGCTTCACATAAGCCGATTCTCATGGATCGTAGAGGTGGAAAAGTCGATGTGGCATTGCTTCAGATAAACAGATAAAATGTTTCTCTTAAGATATTTTTCCTTAATGTTGAACAAATTCAAATAAATTAAAGTTCTAGCACTTTGCAAATTACTGTGTTGACATTTCTTTCTTTTTCTACCATTTCCAAGGTAACTTTCCTAATGTTTTCCCCCTCTTCTTGTGTAGGCAATATGAAACAGTTGTTCCGCTTGAAGATTCTGTCGTTACTGAAGTCACAGCAACACTGCAGGAATGGGCTGTGCTCTGGAAGCAGCTGTATGTGGTAAGAACAGTGCTTTTCTTTGTTCTTTATTGCTCGGAGATCTTGGGAGATACATTGCTTGTGTACATTGCCTTCAGATCAGAAAGCTTAATTGTTTACTCCCTGCCTCCCCCCCAGTTTTAAAGTGTTCTTACATATCTAAGAAATAGGACATGTATTTAGTAGCACAAAATGGAAGACTTTTGTAGGTTCTATCAAAGACTTCAAAGAATTATTGAGCGTGGTCTGTAAGTGTCTGTGTTAGAATCTAGGGTTTGAAAGAGGAAGAACTTGGAGGTCGTTTTGTTCCTTCGTCTATTAAATATAAGCACTCAAGATAAGTGTATTGAGTTTCATGCTCTTCTATTTTATATAATTTTCAATTGCCATCACATGTCGCCTATCTCTGCTTTCGTCTCCATTCTTCTCTTACTTTCTTAATGGCCAAATTCCATGGAACAGCACATACTAAACTTGCACATTTGAAAGTATTTTTCCTGCTATTTTTTATTTCCCTTCCCCTCCTTCTGTTTTTTTTTAGCTTGGTTGTTACAAGCTGGAACTGTAGGATTAGGATCGAGAACTGTAGGTGGTACAAGTACAGGTTTCCTTTCTTTCCTTACTTTAGAGAAATACCTCTACATAGAGCTGTAGACGCTTTGTTTCCTTATTTAAACCTGAAGTGATGGTAGTTAGATACTTAAGAAATAGGACAGGGAAAGATCCAATTAAATGTGTAGTGTATCTCCAGCATAACCAGCCGTGTTCCATACTCCCTTCAAAAAGCAATCAACTCTCTTCTGAAATTAGTTTTCCTTCTGTTGCTCCCACATCCTCAGTGGGGATCATATGCCTCTGAAGAAACATTCTAACTGGGGAGGAGGCACGGCACGTGGTATACAAACTTACACCTAGTACTCTTTGTTTTTCCATTTCAGATAGTTAACCTCTCTGGTGTATGTGAATAAAGTGATATTTTTTGTTTTCTTTCTGTAAGATTTTCTCTCTCCCCAGTGTCAGATGAAGACGACAGCAGTAATACTGACAATGGTATTGAATTTGAGAAAGGGGAATTGTTTTACCGACAAATGCATTACACTTCCTTTCTACTAATCTATTTCTTTTTTATTGTTAAAATGAGTTCCTTGAGGGGAGGGAGAGAGAAAGCCACAAACTTTCACTTAGTGATTTTGTTTCTGGGACTCCTTTCTGTTCTAGCTCATTATGCTTACTATAACATTGCACACGATATTATTGAATTCTTAAATAACAGGGGAAAGAATTTATGGTTTTCATAGAACTTTGGAAGGAGACATCTCTTCCGTGACAAGAAACTGGCAGCGCTTCAGAATAGGAAGTGAATTGTTTTGTGGTGGGTTTCTCCAGAGCTTATCGACTCCTGCCCCCTGAAACACCCCAAAAACCAACCAAAACACCCACTACAAAACAACAAAAACAATCTGATCCCAAGTATTTCCTAATATGGAAATAATCAGAGAATTGTTTAGGTGGATAATAGAAGTTTGTCCCACTTACAAACTGCAGGCCTGAAGCCTGAGGAGGTGTAGAGGGTGCGCATGGGCTTGGCTGAGCTGGGACATGGATTTTGTAATCGGCTTTTAGGCTAGAAGCTACGCTGTAGGGTTGTATCATAAAATGTATTAGGAGACTAAATTGAAATACTTTCTTGTGTTGGATCAGCACCAGCAGAATATTTTTTATTATTCCCAAACTGTAACACAAATAATTTAAGGAATCTAATTCATGTTGTTTATCATGCTGCTGTGCCCAGTCAGCTCACTGTAGCAAAAGTTCAGATGCTGGTTGTTACTGCAGATGTTTTCAGCAGGCTGGTACCTATAAATGGTGGCAGTAGATGCTTTGTTCTTCAGTAATATTGCACTGTGAGGAAGATGCCAAACAAAAGCTACAGCAAACATCTGTTAATACCTCTGAATAGGCTGAAACGTTCATTCCGTGCTTTTTGGCCAACTTCTTACTTGAATTATAGTTTGAAAGACCAAATTTATATAAATTAAAAATACCAAGAAATTGCTGTGGCAATATCACTGAGATTCATCGTCAGGTTTGTAATTACCTTTCGGTTAAACACTAGGAACTGGAATGTAATGCCTAGTAAGCCTGGAGCAATTAAAGCACTGTCTGGATGCTCTGTTGTTCTGAGACAAAATACCTCAACTGAAATAAAAAAACTGGATGGGGGGAGGAGAGCGGTGATAAACGGGAGAGCAAAGTGAAGCACAAAACAAGAGAGGCAGCAGTAGAAAATGACCTCGTGTGGAATACTTGCAGCCTTCCTTGGCTCTCCCTGACCAGGGAGAGTCCGTGCTGATGCTAAGGAGGAGCTGTGCATGGGGAAACTTGAACTGGTTGGAGTTGTGAGAGCTGTGCAGTGACTTCAGTGTATAGCTCTGTGAAATAGCCGTTGGGAAGATTAGTCTGAGCTCACTGTACGACACAGGGCTGTGACATTCTTGTGATTTTTGCTATCAAGATAAACCCCAAGTGATGTCTTGGGAGAGCTAGAGACTGATACTGTGGAATTTGTGTGCAATGAGTTCTGGAAGGAAAGGCTGCACCTAAAATGAGTTTGAAATAGCGATATGGAGTGTTCTTTGCTTTACTGTAATATCATGTTATGCTCTGAGTAGTTTCTGATATTATAACCCTTTAAATGCTAACAAAACAGTAAGATTCTTGAAAATGCAAGAGATTTCTATCAATTTGGAAAGGGATGCAAATAATACTGGTATGGAAGCTACCAGAATTTGTTACTCATACTGGGCGTTTTTGGCAATAACGATAGCCTAGTTAAAAACTCTGTGCCTATCTGAAAATTACCTTTTTTTGCTACTGAATAATCAGAATTAGGACTTTACTAATTTAAAGTTATTAAATTTTTAAGATTATTTGGTGATTCTGGGGACAGACTTTTTGGCCAGGCATGTTGTAGTAGGACAAAGAGCAATGCTTTTAAATTTAAAGAAGGAAGATTCAGACTAGATAGAACGAAAAAAATTTTTTCCATGAGGGTGGTGAAACACTGGTCCAGGTTGCCCAGAGAAGTCGTGGAGGCACCATCCCTGGAAACATCCCAGGTCAGGTTGGGTGGGACTGTAAGCAACCTGACCCAGTTGAAAATGTCCCTGCTCGCTGCAGGGGGGTTGGGCTGGATGGACTTTGAGTCCCTTCCACCCCAAATCATTCTGTAATTCTGTGAAAAGCGCACATTTCCTGCCTGTTTGCTTATAGTCTGTGTGCAGATACATAAGTGTCGTGACACTGGAAAGTAAAAGCTGTTCTTTGCTTTCTGGTCTGTCTCCATCCAGGCTGCAAAGATGAGCAGAGAAACAGTAACTACTTTCTGTCAAAAAAGGTCACTGTTCTGTTTAACCTGTTTGGTTTGGATTTTCCTGCTTTTGCTGCCTTTGTACAGAACCTTTGGGAGGGAGTTCACAGGAACAGAGTGTTTAAAAGCTGCACCGTGTAAACACTGGATGCAGAGTTGTTCATAGTGGGGATGGAGCTTCTGATAACCATACCTGACCAGGTGTGTGTGTGAGCAAGTGTACAGACAGGCACACGTGTACGGATGTTGTCACTAAGCGTGTGGACCCTGATCTTGTGTTACTGTTTTGCCTGGCTCCAATACTCTATATCACTCTTTAGGTTGATTTGGGACAAGTACCCATTTCATTTTGTGGGAAGTGTCAGAAATTTGAAAAAAGGTTCTATTTATCCTTTCTCAGTATTTTGAAGGCTTATAAACAAAAGATACCCTTGATTCCCTTCCCTGATTCTGTGGAGTGGAAGAAGAAAGTTAAAATAAGGTGAATATTGGTACAATGATGGGAAACTGAGCTTGTTCTTGTGACTAGAGGACAAGGAAGAGATAGCAGAAAAGCAAGAACAAACCTTGAGCAGACTTCTGCAGGCACAGAAGTGGATTAAGCTGCAAAATAGCATTTGTTATGGTGAAACTTACGTGTGTGACTCTCATGCAGTTGCCCAGGCCAGTGTATGACTTCCACTGAGACAGCACAATAATACCAATAAGGTAGATAACTTTCTCTCTTGCCCTGTATGTGTTGATAAGATTTGTTATTTTTATACTACTTCTAAATAAAGGATCTGCGGTTCTCTGCGAGCTTTAGTTAATTAGGTCAAACAAGGCTCCCATGAGTGGTTAAGTCAGCTAGAGAGATCACTGAAACCCACAGCTGGAGCATCACAGCTATTTTAACAGTAAAAAGAAATCCCTCTGAGTTTAAGATGTGATGTGAGGGCTATTTCTGTTGAATAGCAGATGACATAATTGCCAAATTTAGAATGTGGTCAGATCAATAAAGGTAATTTGCTACTTCTGTGCAGAAGGGGAGAAAGGGGAAGAGTGTGGACTAAGACCTAATGGTGTGCAGAATAGATGGTATTTTTACCAACTGAATCTGAAACAAATTTCCTTTTGGCTTCTCTTAAGTCTTTTGAGGATCCTATCAAGGTAAAAGGACCTGGTACAGTTAACCTGTTCTGTGTGTCTCGAAAATTGAAGCATTCGTTCAGAACTCATCTTAAAAAAAAAATGCCATTCACTGCCTCACTAATATAGTTTACTCTTGTAGTGGAGTAATTATGAGACATCTGTTTTTAGTGAGATGCCTTTGCTTCGTATCTGATAAAACATGGATCAGCTGATACAGTGTTATGGTCCAGCCAGACATGCTGCTTCTGAGATCTGCTTGGGGAGGTCTCCCTTGAAGGAACAGAATTCCTTCAAGTCAAAGCTGAACGTGTTTCATACCTGCCTATCGTTCCGTGCAAGCAAACTCCTGGAAAGACAGGGTATTTGTACTGAGACAGAGATGATACTGCACGTATACGTGGTCCTCTTCCCTTTTTCTGAGGCATTTTCAAGGTTACCTGCAAATAGGGAATTCCTTTGGGGTGATTTTTCGGGCATTGTGAAGAGGCATCTAAAAAGAATCTTAACAGCTCATCTGGCCCCAGCTCTAATAGAGAGACTCAAAATTATCCCTTCATTATCCCCAGTCCTGTGTTCTAACGTTTGGCAGTTTTATGGATCTTTTTATATCTTTGTATGTTTGGAGTGAAGGATGGATCTTCATGGGGCGGCCAGGAACTCAGATATGGAGGCAGCGGACAGTATTATGAAATAATAAAAGGGAAACTAAAGGTAAATATTTTCACTTCCAGTAGCATCTAGTTCTTCTGTTCCTCAAAGGGAACGGTGTGGTAGGAAGGCATCTGATTTCTTATGAGCTTAATCAGAGTCCTTCAGCAGGTTTATCATTTGCTTACTAGATTATCAGCTCTCTGATAATCTTCATGGCCATTCTCTGGACCTGCTCCAGGCTGTCCATGTCTGTCTTAAAGTGTGGGCACCAGAATAAAGACCACAATGTAGAAGTATCACATTTATGCTTACACGTTACCTCAGGCAGTTAGAAGTTTCTGTAGCTGAAATTGTAGGTGCTTACACTGCTCAGATACATTGTCTTTGGGAAGCTGAGTAAAAGTCCTTCTCGTGCTCTGTTAAACTGAGACTTTCATTTGCATAAATTTACTGGCTGTGGTTTCTTGGAGGCCCGTCATGGGTGTCATGATCTCTACATTTCTTCTTTGGTGGAACAGTCCTTGTAGAAACTACACTTAATATTTATTAGGTCACTGCCATAAAATGCAATCCATTCCGGTACCTCTCCCCATTAGTGCTAACGTGCTGAACTTCAGCACAAGTGCTTCATATTTTATGATTATAAAGGATTCCCATAATTATTATTTTCTCCTTCCCTATTTTTAAGAGATTTAATGCAGTTGGTCTCTCATAGTGATTTGTGGAAGTCTGAGCTTTAAGGAGTTGGAAGTAGGCATAAGTTTTTGGGAGAATAAAACAAGATTAGTTTGTGAGCAAGTATTACATCACTAGAATTTTTTTTTAAATTACAATAATTGGTTTGAAAGTTACTTTCCTTTGAAGGCCACAGAGCTTGCAGCTAGCTTATTGGATTTAAGGAATGGTATAACAAAGAACAAAGTATGTAGTGCATGTCACCTTTCATTTCCTTCCACATACAGATCTATGATATCGTTTAAAATTATTAGGATCAACTAGACAGTCCTTATGTATTTTTCAAACAAACAAACAAGAAGTTGACTATAAAACAAAACCTACAAAGTATTAATCGGACTGTATGGGCGGAGAGTATGTTTTGAGTTACCATGGAGATTGTAATAGATTTTAAAAATAAAGGCAGAATGAAATGTAAGTCACCTTCTGGTGTCCTTGGCAAGTGGTACTGAGACAAACTATGTGGAGGGCGGTTTTATAATTGCTTGCTTTGTAGGAGAATGCTGTTTAGTCATTGCAATGGTGGGGTCATAATATGTGCTTCTAATTCGGTAAATAGAACAGAGTAGCTGCTTTTCCGATACTGAAATTCATAGCAAATTGGAGGTGAGGAGGATTTGGAGGGTTTTTCTGTGATTAATTCTAAATTTTTGGAGTATTAGCTGATTTGTAGTTCATGGAGAGCTTCTAGCACGTGCTGAAAACAGTGTCACAGTATGGATGTGACGTGCACGTGCAATATTAAAACATGGGGATTTGATTTTACTGAGTTCTAGGTTAAGCCTGGCTGTGAACAGCCAGCTGGAACTGGAATGGGATTTACTCAGGGGAAACCAGTGGCTGACCTGGGAATGCTTTCGAAGTGTTTCTTTTGTACTATAAACATGCTGAACACTTAATTACATTAGACCAGGGAAAGAAGATTTTAATCCAAAAATCCAGACAGGAGTTTCAGAGTTTCTTGTTTGAGTTGAAAGAAGGATGATTGAGATGAGATCTTGGGAAGAAATGTTCTCCTGTGAGGGTGGGGAGGCCCTGGCCCAGGCTGCCCAGAGCAGGGGTGGCTGCCCCATCCCTGGAGGGGTTCAAGGGCAGGTTGGATGGGGCTTGGAGCCCCTGATCCAGTGGGAGGTGTCCCTGCCCACGGCAGGGGTGGGACTGATGGCTTTTGAGGTCCCTTCCAACCCAAACCATTTCACGATCCTGCGATCTGTAACTGGAGAGACTCACCCAGGTTGTTCCAAATCTGATGTCGTGACGGAACTACGTTTGATATAGAGGCAAATGCCAGTGTGGTTTGATTTTAGTCTCCCAAAGATGTATTTTGAGGAAACATTGCAGTTTGTTTTGGTGTTGTTTTAGTTTTGAAGAACAGCAGATTAGAGAAGAGGGAAAAAAAAGGGGTAGGGGAGAACCTGGCAATCTGGTTTTTTTGGAGTGAGTGAGCTTGTGTGCACGCCTAGAGGAAAACGACTGATCATCCCTAGTGGGTATTTATTGCAACTAAAAAGACAGTTTGTTGGATTTCATTTCATAGAAGACAGATATTTTTTTTTTAATAGAAAAGCAAAGAACATCTGTCCTATTGGCAGCCTGTGCAGCACGGTTGTCTGTGTGGTACCAAGTGTCCTTCAGTCTTATCCTGATTTATGTTACTTTCTGTTGTTTCTGTCCTTAAAAGACAGAGAGGAAAAGGTAAATAATATGTCACAACCATCATTCTTGTAATTTGACTATTCATCTATGTAGCATAATTATATGCAGTTTATAAGAGGAGGTAACAGAAAGTTTTGTGGGTGAGAGGGGTAGAAAAATCAGGGTTAAGATAATCAATGTGTGCACAGGCGTACGAAAAACCGTGTGGCTGGAGCCACGGAGAATGCTGGGACACTGACCTGCCAAATCTGATCACTGCCTGTGTTGGGAAAGAAATATAAATTTATCTTTGGAAACCACTCATGTATTTCTTTAAAGGAGTTTCATCTTAGTTTTGAGCTGTTCATGGCCTTGGGAGAAATGCACTGCTTTCAGAAATTCTGCCTGTTTCCTTAGGTTTTATTGTTTAATAGAAGTTGTCGTACCATGTTTTACATGTAAAGATTGCTTAAAATAGAAGGAATACAAGGAAAAAAAATAAAGAAATGGGGAGAGGTTTCTGCACAAGAACCGTAACTTCTCACATATTTTGTGTTCGCCTTCCTATAAATTTCATAGTGGTTTTGTTTCATTTTTAATTTACAAGCAGAGAGTTGTGCTAGCTGATTTTTCATAGATATAGCCTTGGGTTTAGTCATAAAGTATTGATTAAATATAAAAAAATACTGATTGCCAGGTTTGAAGTTAAAGTCCTCAACTGTTATCACTGTACAGTACAGCAACAGCTTCTGCAGGCAGTGAAGATACTTTATGAGTGTACATTTCCCCCTAAAAATAGCGTACTGCCTTTGAGGAAAAAATAAATAAATCCATCAGATGATAGGAGGAGTTGATTCCAAAAGATAAATGATTTTAGGGCACCCCAATGGCTTATAAAACAAATACCCATTTCTTTTTAGTGCCAGTCCTCACTGCCACAAATAGCTCCAGCCCTGATGTGCTCAGATAAGATCCAGTATGTATAACAGAAAAAGCTATTGTTGAAATAATGGAAAAGATAAATCGGGTGTAGGACTGTATTATTTTCTGATAGTAGCCACTGATGTGCAGATCCCTCTGTATCGGCTTCCTGCTGATGGGGGTCTCTGATTTGTTTGCCTTCAACACAAAAGCTGCTGCTGCTGCTTCGAGCCTCGGTGGGGAAACGCTGAAGGGCCGCGGGCACGACTCGGCCAAGGCTGCACCTCGCACGAGGGCGGCTGAGGGAGGATCTGCGGGTGCTGAGCCAGCAGGGACGGGGATGCAGGAAGTCTGGGGACCCTGATGCTAGGAGTGAGGGGCGAAGCAGTAGCGTTGGGTGCACAGAAGTTTATTAACTTTTTAAAATCGGTGTTTGCTCTAAGTCTTACGCTTGGTGGTTAAGATGGCATGACTTGTCACAAGGCTGGGGCCCATATAACTGATATTAATTCTGTCTTTTCCTGGGTTTTGCAGAGCTGGATGTGAATTTTGGAGTGTCCGTGAGCCAAAAGGACTTCACATAAATTTGCAAGATCCTGAGTCCCAAGTTCTTTGTCTGAAGGGGCTGGGGTTTTTATTTCAGTAAAATGGCAGTAGTCTGAATTCAAAGACCTTTACATAGCAGGGAAAATAGTGGTAGCTTTTATATTCTTTACCAATTCAGCATTAGCTGTTTGATCTAAATTAAATTGTGCCTGATGGAGCAGATTTCAGTTTATTCTTTCAGAGAGGTGATGAGGAATTAATGAACGCTGGCTCCATCATCTGTGTAGGAGCAAGCATTCAGAGATGAAGCTGGATTGCATCCCCTCGGAAGGAGAGGGAGGCTGAGCTTTGAAGCCTTTGCAGCCTTCCCCGCTGCCTTAGGCTGGAAAGGGGCGTTTATCTCCCTCCTGTCCCCCTGTTCCCTGTTCCCTCCCTGACCTTTCTGGCAGCGGCTGTGAGGGCAGCGTGGGACCAGGCTGAGGAGCTGCACGTTCCTATGCTGGCACTCGACAGCTGATGAGGGGGAGTCTGAGCTTCTCTTACATTTAATCTAGTAGTTAATAGCTTTTAATAGAACCGTTACATTGATGTTTATTGAAGATGTAAGTTATAATTATCGTATTACTGTTAGTCTTTCCTTGATTTAAGAAAATACTCAACGAGTTCATTTTATTAATTATCCTAAGCTCAGTTCATTGTGTACAGGTGCAGATATTGTCAGTGTTCTCTAGTGCAATAGTTAAAGTACTGTTAGTGATCGTTACTTATCGTAGAATGATTGAATGCTTTGAGTTGGAAGAGACCTTTACAGCTCCTCCAGTCCAGCCCGTCTGCAGTGAGCAGGGACGTCTACGACTATATCAGGTCGCTCCAAGCCCCATCCAACCTGACCTGGGATGTTTCCAGGGATGGGGCAGCCACCACCTCCCTGGGCCAGGGCCTCCCCACTAAGCCAGTCTAAATCTCCCCTACCCTTCCTTAGTTTAAAACCCTTACTCCTTATCCACATGTTATTACTGACAGCATTAATATTTTTTTTTTAAGTTAGGGTAGGCCAGTACAGGATTGAAGGCAGTTATTTTATTTTGGGAATCCATCTGTATCTTCCTCCGTCATCCCGATAGCCTCAGAACTTGAGGGAATAGTAATAACATCTTTTTGCTCTATATATGACCTGCAAATCTGAGCTGTCCTGCAGAGCGCACGCTGAAGAAGCACTGAGTTACCATTTTTAGGGAGTAAGGTAGTAACATTTTTGGTCTCGGAATTTTTGGTTTGACCTGAATAGCTCAAGTTTAATTTGGAGTGCGCGGGGCCCGTTACCTTCCACAGCGAGATAAGCTCCCGCAGTGTCTCTGCGGATGAGATTTCTGCCTAGTGAGCATCTCCTGATAGCAAGGGGTTTCACTGATACAGTCAAATGGACTTGTTATTTTCTTATTACAGGGACATGCTTGGAAACCTGTTCACAGAGGATTTAATGAGTTTCTAAAATTAAGCACAGAATGCTAGCTCTTAATGCTAAAAGAAAGTTAACTCATTTTCTGGGGTAACTGGGAAAGAACACCTGCAGAGCTTTCTTTTTAACATTTCTGTGCGTTTACTAATAAGGAAGCTGCAAAGAAACAGGCGTATGGCAAAGTTCCATGAACATGTTAATAGAGTTAATGGCGTTAATAGAATTGCTGTAAATAAAAACATTAGTTACAGGATATTTTGTAGAATGGAAATGATGGAAGAATTAAATAAAACCTTAACCACCATGCTGGTTTTTTTTGTAACAGCCAAATAACTTCAAGTATCTTGTATATAGATATTACTAGCCTCTTCCTTTCATTTAAATGTATGTGGTGACACAAACTCTTGATCTTGGGCATTACTGGTCCATCTGCTCAATCCCTCGATAGGTGTGGTATGTTCTAAATAGTTCAAAAATATAATTCGATCTCACTCTTTTTCGGAATCCCAGTCTGAGCTTCTCATTAACTTTCCATCTCCCTTTCCCTGGTTCCTTGTTGGTTACTCCCTGTCAGTCCCAGTGATGCACATACTAGTCTTTATTGTGATGAAACGATAGTATGTTTTTATGAACCATCTTTAATTAGAGGCCCTCAGGTCAACCTGATTAGGACCTTTGCATGGATGTCCTGTTGAATACTCCAGACACTCCCCTTTCCATCATTCTTTTGCCCCCCTGCCTTGCTATTTTTGAATCTTCCTACCAATTCTAACTCAGTCCAACCAAAAAAAAAAAAAAAGATAATTTTCTTGGAAATAAGTGGCTCTGTAGAGGGAAAAAAATATGATTCTGTTGCTCCTGCCACAGGAAGGACTGCAGTGCAATTTGATCCATATTGTGAAGCAGAAGCTAATTCAGACAGGAATGAGCTTTGAGAAGCCAGGCTTTATAATGTGCACTGCTTATTGCACTTCTGCATACGCTCGTGTCTGTGTGGCTGTGCGGTGGGAGTTAGGGAATTAGCTGGCTGAATGCTAACCATCTTTAATTCCGTGGCTGTTTTCTGGCAGATTGGGTTCTTGATGGGGCTCTCTGTACGCGTGCCAGTCGGGGTGCGTGGAAAGGAGACAATAGGTTCAGACAGTGAGGGGTTTTGAGACTACTTGCTCTTTTTCAGCAGCTTGTATTTCTGATGGATTAAGCTGGCTGTGCTGCCAGTGTGTTACGCTTTAATGTAATGAATGAGGGGTTGCTAATAAAAGGAGTTATTAAACTATTGCCAACAGCATAAAGGCAGGGGTTATTATGTTGCTTATTGCAAACTCTTTTGTTGTGGAACTTGATTATTGCTGTGCTTATCTCCATCACAGAGTTTTGGCTGAAAAATCAGACAGAACCAGGCAAAGGATCTTCTCATGGCTCATGAAGGGTTTTACTGCTGCAATTGTAGAACACTGTACTTTAGAAGGAACTTCTTGGGGTCTCCAGTACAACCTCTTCCACAAAGCAGATCCTAGAAGACTGACAGTCCGTTTGTCCAGTCCATATCTCTCTAACATGGCTTATAGCACGTGTTCTCCAGGAGATGCACCCTGACTGTCCCAGGCCAATTATCTTTTCTGATCTCAAAGCTTTAAACTTCACCGCTGAGTTTCTCTGTTTTCTGGCACTGCCCTTCTCTTCATAAACTGTCAACTGTGTCAGAGGTAGAAGCCCCGTGCATTCATAAATCCGAGTTCAAGTTGCATTGATAAAGTTAAAAACAACTGTAGGGCTTCTGCAGGTATTAACTAACCCTCTCTTGCCACTATGATTAAAGAAATTAACAGTACAGAATTAAATATAGCATTTACTAGATGGTTTGAAAACAGATGAACTGATAACAAAGCAGTTGAACATGGAGATTTGTTTTTCTGATGTGCTGCTCCTAATAGGGCCTGCAGGGAGCTGCTCTTGTCTCTCTGTTATTCACTATCCTCATAATAGGAATCAGAAGAAATTGGTGCAGTCTAATAAAATTTGCTGATTATGCAGAAGTAGAGAGTTAAATAATGATTAGTTCAGAAATGATACGGTGTCTGTCAGATACTTGGCTCATTTGAACAGCGTCTATTCTAATAGATCCAAATATAGAAAGGACCTACAGATGGTGTTTGTGTCCCGGGGTGCAGTGAAACTTAACGTGATGAAACATTGTTAGGGCTAACCAATTGAACAGCAGCCTCCTCCTTGATTTTGATAGCTGAGAGGGTAAGAGTCTTGCCTTAATAGGCAGGGGATCATCTAGGGGCGCAGAGGAGGACAGTAATTGAAAATTTCTCTGTATAGACTAAATGAGATGATTGTGGAGCAATTTCTACTGGTTCCGCAATGTCCTCTTCCCTGTAGAAGTGGAAAAGCTGGGAGGATTCGGAGGTGATATGCAGTGCTTGATTTTTGCAAGGCAAGGGTTGATAGGAGGGGGAACAGAGAGTGGGAGGGGAGGACCTAGAATAGTCCTTGACGTTCTTTATCTTTTCTTGAGGACAGAAAAGTTGGTTGGCCTGTGAGAGGCCAATCCCAGAGAACACATGCTATATCTATCCAGCCAATTTCTAACTATGGCATTTTTAACATGGGCTTGTCTTGCCTGTTATTAAAAAAAAAAAGTCTAACAGTGCATATTTTGCAACTGCTGAAAGTTCAGTACTGTTAAAGACTTCTTAAGCCTATGCTGAATCTCCTTACTGCTTGTTATTTCTCATTCCACTTGCTGTGGAGAAGGAGAAAAGATTATTCCATTCTTTTTCCATGTAAGTTTTTGGTTTAAATTGATTTCCTAATCTCTGTCATTTCTAGACTAAACAGGTGAACAGTCATACCAAATCTTAAGAATATATCATGTCTTCTGGATATTTTCATTATTGCTTTCAAGAATTGTGTGTTTTGTCCATACAAGTCCAGCACAAAATAAAATGAGACTATGCCTGTAACATTTTATTCAAGAAATTAAGAAAATTGACTATGATCACCTTCAAACTAGTTTCCTTCTGAGCTGACACACAACTACACATGCTGCTGCCAGTGTTCCAAGCCATTCCGCAAAGCATTTTCTGAAAGGCTGTTGGGATCTCTGTTGGTTTTGCGTTCATTTCTTCTACAGACAAAAACTGGGTTCCATTCAGCACTGCCTGGGTCTCTGGGATCTCTTCACCATCAGCCTCAGTCAATAAATGAAAAGTTGCCATTGTGGATTTGTTCAGTTTCACAAGAAGCTCGATATTCACTCACGGTTCACTCTTGTACACTGACATTTTCCAATCCATGGTAAGGAAACATCTCTATTTGAACCCACATCCACTTATATCGAGTGAAGCAATTTAGCTGAGCCCTGTCTCACTGTGACAGGTCAGAACATGTTCTATCACCATTTTCCTTTGTCTCTCCCTTCCCACTCTTAATTCCCAAGGATCAGTCTCAGGTTTTTGGTGACAGACCTCATGTGATAGGTAAATATATAAAATCAAGGAGAAGCCTGACAAATATAGCGGAAAGACATTATTGTGTACATTTATTCAGACAAACTACAGAAGCCCGGTGAGGAGCTTGTCCATTTATGACTCATGAATGGTTTCATGCAGAAAGGTTTCGGGTAGATGATTGCTGATCGAGGTGAGCTATTAAAAATCTGTCTCAATCTGTCATTTCTGTCTGTAGGACAAAGACCAGTATCTACAAACCAAAGCCATGTAAATTCAGACTAGAAATGAAGCCACATTTTAATACTTTGGGTAATTACCAGTACATTAATCATGGAAAGCAGTCGCTTCCTTATTACTGGTATCTTTCAAACAAGACTGGCTTGTGTTTTGAATGATCTGTTGCCACGTTATCTTAGAGGAAGTCTGTTGCAGCAGGCTGGGAGCGAGTTTCTGTGGCATGTGCCCTGCAGGAAGTCAGGCTGGATAATCACAATAATCCTTTATAGGCTTGGAATTGATGAATCTTTAAATCTGTTTAGTCAGGACCAGCTGTGTTGAAAAACAGCATTACTAAGATACAAAACCCAAGTGCTAAGAAGTGGATATACTGCACTGACGTGTTTTGTATTCTTTCAGGCAAGAGAATTGTGTGAAGAAGTCTAAAAGTTTTTTAGGAGTTTCTAGTGGTGTCTTTCCGAGATGGTATGCTGGTTCTTGTACCCCTCTAAACATATTCTTTGTGGGTTTTGATGGCTCTTATCTACTAGGCAAAGGCACGCTTTTCAGCTATTTATATATAAACTGTGGAAAAGATTGACGTTTGCTACTTTTTTGGGGCTGGTTTACGTTTCAAACACAGTAGAGAGCAGCAGATATTTTGGATATCTGTGAGTGGGAGACCACCAGCAATCACTCAGATGCGGTGTAAAGGTGTAAGGGTGAGTCAACAGCCAGTTCTTTTGTTCTCGGGGCTGTACTGATTTGGCAGCTGCAAATCAGCAGTGTCCTTGAGGGTGCTGCTTTGCCAGATGTGCTGCGTTTCACTCAAGAAATAACGCTGACATACTGCTTGACATTTATTAACTGGAGTTTCTAACCATCATGCCTAAGCTGAGTGTTAGCTTGTGTAATATTTTCCTTCTTCCCTTTTGGTTTTCCTCTACAGAGCATGCTCTTCCATTTTAAGCAGCAGTGCAAACACCTCACTCCTGTCTCAGAGGTGACCCTATGTAAAATAGGGGAAAAAACCTTCAGTCTTCCACAGTAACACTTTGATTTTATTTTTTTTTTGTACAAAAATGAGATGCCCTAAGTGGGAAAACATGTTTCTGTTCTGGTGTTGTTAGGATCTTTGTTTAATAGCTGCAGTTGTAACAGCTGCCAGCAACAGGTCCCTTGCAAATATTTGCAGTGTTACTGTCACATGGGTGGAACAAACGCTTTGAAATTGAAGAGGTTTGAATTCTTGAACTTTGGAGTTGTTTTTATTTGCAGCCCTACCTCTCATCTTTTGATACTTTAATTTTTTATTTACCAAAAGCATGCGTGTTTTACAGAACAAGTGAAACCAGGTATTTGGAAACAGACTTCATTTGTAATTCACATCCTACTTGTGCATTCCACTGTTCCTTTTGGGATTTTGTTTGACTGCTAAATTGTAATTTCTCTTTCCAGTCCTGCTGTATTAGGAAGTGGGTGTAAGCTCAATGCTGGAATTTACAGCTAGTCTGCTTCGCGCATTCTTTCATGGGGTGAAGGAGCTTATCTTTAGCTCGTATTTGAATCAGTTATTGTTTCACCAGTGTTGTTCCTGCGGTCATATGTGCTGCTACGTTTACTGTCAAGGCAGAAGAAATCACTTGTTTATGTAAGTCATACTTTGATGCATCAGACTGTTCCTAACAATATTTCTGGCTGTTCTGAAACCCAGACCATCTTGTGGCAGCGTATCCAAGTTGATCGCACTGTGCATTTCCATTTGCCATGAGCTGGCTGGAAGCATCTTCCCTAAACACACAGAAACTCTGCACGGAAGCTCAGCCAACACCACCCGCGTGGTTCAGAGATGCTGGTATCAGCAGGGCTGCCAAATAAAACAGGGCTTTTATTAGCTTGGTGTCCTTGACCTGGCAGCCGAGGCGGAGGCTCCAGCCAAGTGGTACCAGTCGTTGACACAAGTGATCTCTCTCTTTAGGAAAAATATTGTTCATCACGTATCAACATTAAAATCTGAACTTGAGCGCCTAAGAAAGGACAGTTAGCTAGTCAGTAGTAACAGTTGTTGTTGTAAGCGTGTGGATCCCATGACCTGCCCTGTATCCCTCCTTCTGTCATGCTCTGAAGTAGGAATATCAGAGATGGTTTGCATAAATAAGAGCTGTGGCTCCTGCGTTCGTTTTCCTTTTCTGTGATAGCAGGGGAGGCAGACAGTATGCCCGAGACACAAATGAGCATTACTGCAAAACATGATGCATCTATGAATTTGCATAGATTGAAATAGCTCAGAGAACCATAAAGGATTGCTACTCTTGCTAAGGAGGAAGTACTCCTGCATACGGGAAATCCAGTATTCATTTTCTCACAATTTTGTATTTAATATCTGATGTTAGAATAAAAATAATTAATTTAAAATGCCGAACAGAAACAGGAAATCTGAAAAGATGAAGATTTTTATGTTAGGAGATCAGTTTGGCGATTGAATTACCTGCCAAAAAAAAATCTGAACTTAAAAGTAGAACATAAATAATTTCACCTCTTCCTGGTTTTTATTTTAGAAAAAAAGAATTGTTTTGTTTTCTGAACCTGGCCGAATAATTATTTTATATAGAGAAAGACCTCCAGGATGGATTTGAGTTGTGCAAAATGTCTGTGTGAAAGGGTAGAAATGGGTTGGTTCTCTGGCAGCATTTCTCGTTACGCTGGCTCTAATCTTCTCCTGTAAAATGTTTTCCTCTGCTGGGCAGTGGTCTCCATGTTTGGAAGCTTCTTCAGCTACGGTTCAGTGTTAGAATTTTCTGATGTTTCAGGGGAGGTATGCTTGCTTTTCATTGTGCTTTTTTCTCCCCCTCTTAAAAAAGGGATCGGGGTTGATGTTTTCAGAGTGTGTGAAGCAGTTGTGAATTTATCAGTGGTGTTGGTTCTCCTGTCCTGCCCTGAGAGAAATGCGAATCTCGCACTGAAACCCAGGATGGGCTCAGGTTTGTATCAGGAAAATACGATGAAATTCTGTCCAGTAAATGTTGTTAATGATATTACCAAATAGTTCTTTGAGGAGTAAATGTTATACAACAAAAACATAATTTCCATGCTGTTTCCTGACTCCAAAACAGATTTTTGTTACCAAAATCATAAACAAAATGACAGATGCTATGACAGGTTAAGGCATGAGAAACCATTCTGGGTTTTGCCTTAGAACTACTCCTCTGAAGTTGAAATGGTCTCTTTTGGAGGAATGAAATTTATTGGAACCTCTCTGTGAGAAGCAGAGCTGAAAAGCTTTCACGGTTGAACAATATTGGAATGTCTTTACTTTTTAAAATTTGTATGAGAATTATGCAGTTGGAGAACTGTTGGAATACATTCAGCCATTTTCTTTAGGGATTTACAGAAATGTTGCAGGACAAATGGTGGCATCATGCCCAGGATCATTAATTACAAAATGCGCTAATCAAACTGGTCTGCAAATAATGGTCTGTGTTCTGAATTTCATTGTAATAATAGTGTGTGTTTTGCCAGTGTTTTTTTTCCACGGTATTTTACATCGTCCTAATGCAACTTTAAAACCTGGCTTGTGGCAAAATTGTCTCTGACATAATGGACTTGTACTGCATGACCTGCATGAACATCCTCAAAGAGACCAAGAGTTGTTAGAGATATTTGAGATTAGAATCATGGAATGGTTTGGGTGGGAAGGGACCTCCAAACCCATCCAGTCCCACCCCTGTGATGGGCAGGGACACCTCTCACTGGATCAGGGGCTCCAAGCCCCATCCAGCCTGGCCTTGAACCCCTCCAGGGACGGGGCAGCCACCCCTGCTCTGGGCAGCCTGGGCCAGGGCCTCCCCACCCTCACAGCAAAACGTTTCTCTGTATGCTCTCATCTCCCCTCTTTCAGCTGAAAACCATCCCCCTTATCCCATCCCCTCCCTCCCTGATCAAGAGCCCCTCCCCAGCTTTCCTGGAGCCCCTTTCCGTACTGGAAGCTGCTCTAAGGTCTCCCCACTGCCTTCTCTTCTCCAGGCTGCACAACCCCAACTCTCTCAAGTGTGTTTTTGGACGGAAGGTGCTCCAGCCCTTGGATCATCTCCGTTGGCTCCTTTGGACCTATTCCGACAGATCCATGTTCTTCATATATCCAGATATATTGACCTAGTTCCACAAGCCCTGGGATTTCTTTGGAAAATCTTCCCGTTACCACTGTTCTGTCAGGTCCAGCCACTCCGTGTGTGTGAATGAGGATATTAATTTTACGTGCTCTGTGACACTATGAGAGAAGCTGGAAAAAGGATGAAAGTATCAGGTTATACACTTGAACTCCACTGCATGTGAAGTTCCCCATTAAGTATATAAATAGCCTTGGAAGAGCAGATGTTTCATTTAAATGCAGTGGAAATGCTTTGGGGAGAAAGTTGGTTTTTTTTTTCATCTTCAGAACTTGGCACACCAGGGCAAGGCAGTGCCGAGGGGAAAATATTTATCTGACAGCACTTGTTATATACTGTAATCAGTTTGAGTTTCTTGATTGATATTTATCATGCAAGATATAATTTAGACAGCCTGACTGTTGCTAATTAGTGTGAGTGTTATTTATTAATGTACCTTCTAAGAAATATATCATCGTGTTTATTCGAAGTGAAAACAAAAGCACTTTACTCTGCTTTAAAACTGATGGGAAAGGTAATATAATTTCTCTATCGTGCAGAAAATGACCTTAAAATACTGATTTATAGGGGGGATATATTGAATTTATGAAAGAATATAGCCATTCAGTCATGGGTAGGAAGCTTTCTTCTGAATGTTTTAAGTACTTTTGCATTTAAATAATGGTTAAAAGGCTACTAAAGGGATGAAATATAGGGGCTTCCTCACTTATTCAATACTGCTTCGGTTTCTTTCAGAGCAAGACGTTGTCATTTATTACCTCTGTGACAGGTAATCCTGCCGGTTACTGTTGAATGCGTGTCTTCCTCAAATTCCTAGATTTATGTCGTTCTCCAATGAAGGCTGTACAGCTTCTCCCTTTTCCAATACATCGCAGGAGAAGTGGCTTCTGCTGGCACTCAGAGACAGTGATTCCAGCAGGAGGCATTTGAATGACTAACAGAGATGGCAGCAGGAGGCTGGAAGTTCTTCTCTTTCAGCCAGATTTACCAATATTCCAAGCTATGTCGGACCACAACTTCTAGGGGAAAAAGTGTGATATACTTGCTGTGTATCAAGATAATCAGTTCTCTGCCTGGAATACCATGTAATTAAGGACATAAGTTTTGGGATCTAAAGTATCGTTATGATTGTGGGTTTTATGTGAAGTGGGGACACAGGTCTACAAGGAAATTGAGAGGTGACGGTGCGAGCAGGGAATATTCAACACTGATTTTAGTTCTGCTTATGGAAGCTTGGTCACTGCTGGAACCTCATATTCACAAGCAAGGAAGGGCAGGTTGGGAATGCGAAAGCCAAAGGCGTCCTGAGGGGCAGCGACCTTGAGATGGTGGAGCTCGGGATCCCGAGAGGAGGAAGCAGGGCAAAAAGCAGCGTCACAACCCTGAACTTGCAGAGCAGACTCTGACCTCTTCAGAGGTTTGTGAAGAGATATAACAGAATCACCAGCTGCACAAGTCAGCTGTAAGGATGTCAGAGAGGTTTCTTTTACCCCTTTGGGTTTACAGACCTCTCTCCTTCACTCCATTCATATTACTTTTTAAGTTGTGTTGATCTTATTCAGAAAGGTATCTGGGGCCACGTGATGGGGAAAAGGAAGCCTCTTTCAAGTTCTTGGGCTCTCCCCTTACTGTATTGTCTGTCAGAAGGTTAATTTACATTAGGTTTGGTTTTAAAGCACATCAAGTAACTGCTTTCTGTTCATCATAAAGGATTTTAATGTAATCACATTGAAAAATACTTTCTTATGAAAATGTGCAATCTGAGGAAAGATTCTGAAGTGATTTTGGAGATAATCCAGTTGTTGCTTTGCTGTACAAAGTTTCTGCTGAAGCACATTAAACGCTCTCAGCTAGAGGAGGAGGTTAGCATGAGTTCTGCACAAATGGTTTTCAGGGAAGTAATGGGAATTATGAGTGATGCAAAGAGTTTGCATATATACTGCTGGTTTGAGAATGACCACATAAAGTGAGCTTTTGAGTAATTTAAGATTTCCTATCACAGGTTTTATTTTTTGGGGAATATTCATTTTTTTGCAACTTGGGGAAAGCCAGAATTCTTATAGTTTCTACTTGGATTGCTGCCAAGAGTGGCAAGAAACCTTGTAATGAAGTTACTTGATGTAAATTCAATGTATCTTTTCAGTCTTGGCTCAAGGATTTCACTATTTGGAAGAAGCGTATGGACATAGTGGATCCACGAAAAAGTTACTGTACTCCCTAAGTATGGTACGCAGATATGTCCTTTAATCTAATAGAAAGGAAAGGCTCGTAGCAACATCTCTGCTTATCTTGTAAAGGCTTTATTTTGCTGTTTTGCTCTGCTTTTGATTTCTTTATTGCTGTTCCATCATTCTTTTTACCACTTAGGTTTTCCCTTTGTCATGTGTCAGTATTTTAAACTATTTTAGACATTTTCATTGGCAAAAATCTGAAGAATTTACTGCTAACAATGTGAGATAGTCTTTTGCTGTTGCCATAATTTGCTCTGCTTTAATACACACAGCAAATTGAAATGCCCTCTGTGAATATAGTGGAAAATCCATTTCAAACAGATTTATATTAAATAATTTGTTTGAAGCAAAAGCTATGAATATTCATAGGAGAGAATAAATACTGTGCATATTAATGGATTCCTGCTAATAAATAGAGAACTTCAGGGTTTTAAAAATGGAAATAAACCAAGCCTGAGGTGCCCTCCTTCTCAGTCTGTGAAGACTGAAGATGTTGTGCTGTCGAAGAAGACATGGAAATTCCAGGATGGTATCACAACCCTTTGTAAAATGGACTTTGTAGTTTCTACTGGGAGAAGTTGAGATTTAATTAACTTTAGTCTTGCCTAATGTTACTTTTCCCCATTTGTTTTCTGTATTTTTTAATTGAAAGTCCATTTTACTTCTGTACTAGACCAGGACTGGGTGTCCAGGCAGACATGTAGAACACAGGAACGTGCGCAAGTAAAAATTGTGTTCTCAAGTTCCTTTGCTTTGCTGCGGGTGCCAGTCTTCATACCTGTGTACTATTTACATCTCCCACACAAGTATTACTTTTGTTCCATTCCCTATTCCTGAGACATCCTGGTACTGACCTGTAAAGTCTGAGCTTTATCTTCAACAGGTGAATACTATCAAATTTGGTAGGCGATGTTTGAGGATAGCACAGTGAAAATATTAGATATTTTGGGAAAGATTAAACTACAGGTATCACACAAATCTATAAATTCCAACAGAGCTTCACTATAAGATAATTTGCTTAATTGAAAAATCCAGACAATACTGAAAAAGGCATGAGTTTAGGGGGTTTTGTTTCTGGCTTTGTTATTTCCTTTTGTGTGTTGATGATGCTTGCAGGCTTTAATATCCAATTTAGATAACAGAATCCTTAACAAGGAACCTGGGAAAAGTTATGAACTTTCATAAGGAAAATAATGTTTTGTGCTCCTCTCCCCCATTGCAGCCTAGAGCAATTCCAGAGGAAATGTCTTAAGGGGCTACTCCTGAGAGGCAATATCCTGACTTCTTTACAATGATGTAGTGACTATAAATAGGTCATCTTTATCGGGGAGTGCAGGGACAGGACAAGGGGGAATGGTTGTAAGCTGAAAGAGGGGAAATTGAGATATCAGGAAGAAATGTTTTCCTGTGAGGTTGGTGAGGCCCTGTCCCAGGTTGCCCAGAGCAGTCGTGGATGTCCCATTCCTGCCTAATTTCCTTACTTGATAGTCCCAAACTAGTCTTCATCTTGTGTTAGATGAAGTTAAAAACTCTTCTTGTTCACTTAAATAGCATCTAAAAATGGACATTCCCTGTGCCTACTGTTGTCTTCAGTTTATAGAGGACTTATTTTGGACCTCATGTAGTCAAAAAGCCTGAACACAAATCTAGTCATTTTATACCTAAGCTGTGCATGATTATCTCCCTAGAATAAGTATTTTGAGCCCTGGAAAGGTGTGTCTTCAGTTGGATCTGGCGTCTGTTTCATGTTCAGGTAGGACCAGAAGCAATGTTGATGCATAGTTGAAAGAATGTGTATCTTTTCATTTTAAAATTGTTTAATAAGAGCAGCACATGATTCCACCTGTGCTCAACCTACTTAAGCAAAACAGATGTGCAGGTTCAGAGAAATGAACAAATTCCTGATCAAAATGGAGTACGTGGAAATCTGTTTTCTAAAGTCATGCCAATCTGATTGCCTTGTTGGAAAAGGAAGTCAAGTAAATGGAAATTCTTTATTCGTGTTGTCCTTGGCTTAGCAGTATCAGACTTCCCTTTGGGGGGCTTTCCATCTTGTTATTTCCTGCAGGGGGAAAAAGTATTTCTGTTTCTGTCATGGGGGTTTGGGTGGGTTTGTTCCATCTGTATTTGAGGAATACTAGTTCTTTTGGAAAGGATTGCAGTGTTAGTTGTTTAGGTTGGGGTTTTTTTCCTCTTTTAGACTAATTTTGCAGGTGGATTTTGTTAATTGCTTTAGTCCCTTATAGACTGCGAGTAATGAATATTCATATCTCCCCCCCAGTATAGATACCTGGGTAAATTATAGTAATTGGAATATCAGATGTATTGAAAGTGGCTTTCTGTCGTGGTGAGTCTTTGTTGCGAACTCTTCAGAACCTTTATGTTAGCTGCTGACAGAAAACTTTTTCATCTCTTTTTTTTACTTTAAAACTTTTTGAATTTATCATGTTATTGGAATAAGTGATCCATGCTGCACATGGCAAATCCTCTGTCTACAGCACTGGGTTCCACTGGAAAACACCCCTAGCAGATTGAACCTCAGGTTTAGAAATAAAAACTTACTCGATTTAAATGGCATCATTAACACTGCTTTTTTGATATAAATATTTTAAAGCTTGTGCAAACTGGATTAATGTTCCTGTAGGGTAATAAAATGAAAATTTGGTAAGTTATTAATCTCTTTCTTTCTCTTTCTTCTTTTTCACACTTTCTCTTTCCAAACTTATTAATCTCTGCCTTCTCTCCTTTGCCCTCCCCTCCTTCCCTTCTCTTTCTTTCTCACTCTCTTCCCCCAAATGTGCCTTTACAGAAACATAAGGTAGATCTTTTCTACAAGCTGCGCCATGTGATGAATGAGCTGATTGACCTGCGCAGGCAGCTGCTGTCAGGGCACTTGACGCAGGATCAGGTGCGCGAGGTCAAGAGGCACCTCACGGTCAGGCTGGACTGGGGCAACGAGTAAGTACAGGTACCGCCTGGGTACTCTTTGTTCTAATTTTCTTTAAATAGCTTTTCTTAACTACAGCAACAACAAATCAGTTTTTTCCTTTCAATAATACTTATATGCAGGGAGATCGTTTCTTTGTTTGGAAATCAAATATAATTTTTCTAGTGGATTGATCGCATAGTTCTAATATTGCTATAAAATGAACTGTTTGTTTATTAACAGACCTTTTCTAAGGTTGTCTGTGCTTTTAAGTCCAAGCCTATGAATATTTGGCCTAGGGGTGCTGATTTGTAGATGCTACAGTCCCATTTGTCAATTGAAGAAGTGTTTTAGTAGTTGATGTGATAACTAGAGAATCTCACTGTCAACAGGGTCATTGCAGCCGAGGCTGTAATATTTACACTTTTTATGTAATTATAATATGTAGTCTATGTATGTGGCTGTTGATGACACTTCTCAGGTGTCCAGACTCCCCCGGGTCAGTTCTGCAGTGAATTTGTGGAGAGATTTTTGTAGAGGCAAAGGCGACTGCTGTTCAGATAGAAGCTGAAATGGTAAAAAAGTGCCATTAGTGCAGATGAAGAGTTCTTCAAAGTAGTTCAACTGAAAAATCAGAGGTATCTTAAGTGATCTTCAGGATTGATTTTTTTCAGACTTATGGAATATCTGTCAGGAGACTAACAGAAAGCATCCAAGATTCTGAGCACAATCACTTTCCCCATTTATAATGAAGAAAGATACTTCCTTCCCTGTAAATGTGGGAGGGATAACTCCATTTAGGCTTAGAAAGAGTAGGGGAGGAGGAACCACCAATACTTTGGGATTTTGGAGAGAGAAGCCACAAACAAGATGAGTTTGTAGTCTTATGTTAAGCTTTAGTAAAAGACTGTACTTTTTCATATAAAAAGTTACTAGAATCATTGCATTAAAATAAATATTCCAAATAACAGCAATGAATTCTGCACAGAAAGATCTGCAGATAGCAAAAAATTTACAAATGAATGTTTAAAAAGAAAAATGGGGGAAAAATTTTGAAATATATCTTTCTCACTAACATACAACAAAACGAAGTGCTGTTGTAAAAAACCATAGTCTTTCTCGTACTGCAAATTGCGGATGGAAAGCTGTTGGCAGTTACAATATTAGTACCTACTACTAACACACCAGAGGGAGCAGTGTGGTTCAATGAAGTAACCACAGTCTTAAGACTCAGAGTCCTAAATTGCAGTGCACATATCCCTAGAAGATTTTTTTTTTTTGATGTTGGATTGCCTTATCCTTTTGTCATATTTTTCTTCGCGTAAAAGCAACCATCTTGAAATGCCTTTAAGAAGGTTGCTAGAAGAGTGGTTGCCATTTTTGTGTCTAAATATACATTTTCCCTCTGCTGAATATACCTGTAGTAATGATTGAATAGGGATTAAAACTGTTAGGAACTGTCTTGTATGTCAGTCTTGAAGGAAAACCTTAATAACCACTCTCTGTAATGTGATACTTCCATGCTCAGAAGCATTTGCTGCTGTTCCTTTTAATGGGTTCCTTACCAAGATTACTTACCTTCATCTCATCAGCTTCATTTTAAGAAATAATTTCCTGTGTAGCATTACATCCGTACTTTACTAATTTCATTTATAGATTACAGCCCCTTTATACAAAATAACTTAATTCTGTCAAAGAAAAGCATCAAGTTATATTAGCGAGTCTTAAATTGTCTAACCTTTTTCATACCTTTCATTTTCCATGGATTTCTGTATTGTATCTCCTTCAAGGTCTTTTTAAAGTCTACACGCAGTTTACGTCAATCACTGTCACGATCATTTCCTTTCCCTTAACCACCTTTATAAATGTATTTGCGTAAGAGAAATATGAATGGTATTAAGTGAGGCAGTGATGTAGTTGGAGAAGGCAGGGAAGTTGGTGGCTGCCAAATTAAAGCTGAGGAGTCAAGGTAAAGTGTGCCGTTTTGGAGAAAAGAGGATGAGATCACACACGCTCTGGAGATGTGATGTGTTCTCCCAATCTGCTCTTCAAGGTTGGATGTGCATCTTAAAGCCATTTTTTAGTCAAATGACATGTTTCTACGAGGCTCTTCTAGGAAGAGTTGTTCCTACTTGTGGCTTTATGAATTCTAAATGGTGTAGCATTTCTATTATTAAAAAAATGAAACTCTTACAGATTAAGATTGTTGTTTGAAACTATCGTTAAAACGAAGTTAATTTTCTCCAGAAACCCATTTACCCTGAAGTAGAGTTGTACGTTCCTCCCTTTCAGTGTTAAGAGTGGTAGGATTTTTGTCTGTTGGCAGGCCTTTGGATTACTGGAGAGTAAAGCATCTAAAGATTTTGGGTGGTGGATTGGTTTTCTTTTCCCTGAAGAATGGAAAATTCTCAAGGCTTCTGTGAGGCAGAGGAGGAATGGCTAAATGTCATTGCAGGCATCTGCTATCAAGAGGTAGCTGGTAGGCTTGGGAATATTTAGTAGGTAGACTTGGGAAATGTTTTCGGAAGGCAGTTCAGTGTTAAGGCAGACTGAAAAAACACATGAATTTACTCGTAAAAGACAGTATTGTGCAGAGAGGAGCTGTCAAATAAACAAACCAGCCTGTTATCTAATTGTTATGCATGCTGTGTTTTGGAGAAATACTGCTTGGCAGCTGATGCTCTTGTATTCCCACAGCACTGGATAATGGAGAGTGGAAGTGGGCACCGGCTATCGCTGCCACTTCAGGCATCGTGTTGTCGGTCCTTTGCAGGCGGAAAAGAATTGAGACAAATGAAGTGCATAAACCTGAACCTCCACCTGCACAATAACTGACAGCGTGTTGCTGCTGAAGCAAAAGGCACCTCGATTTGCTGGGAGCAATTGCTGTGCAGGATTAGCATAGTATTAGAGAACGAGAGTCGTCTGGGCTGGAAAGCCAGGGTGTTAAGGGACTTGACTAAAAATAGGATTTGGTATAAGTTTTACAGGGATGCCAGTGCAGTCGTGTTGAACATTGTTAAGTAGAAGGTAACACCTTGGTCATGTACTGAGCAAAGAGTCCAGCCACTGTTTGATCTGGGTTCTCCAGCAAGCTGGAATCATGAGAACAGAACGATATCGGGCTGTGATCAGCTTTGGCAGCGTTTGCTGTTAAACATTACATGTGCTTTCTAACTGCATTGAAACCGTGGTGTGCTGTTTTGTTGGCTGGATAATGTTATTAGGAAATCATTTGTTAATATCTGCATGCCGAGGAGAAATCTCTTTATGGAGAGCACGTGTGTACCTATTTTTGATGGGGTGGTTTAGATAGTCAGGCTCGGGCAGACTCCTGTGAATGAATATGAAGTGGACTCTATGCATGTTACTATTTTTACCGGGTACCATTTTTTTTCTATTAGATGTTTATACTTTCTATTATAAGTAGGCTCAAATGGCAGCTGCAGTTAGGCATTACCTATTGCATTGTTACGTTAATCTTTTTCATTTGGTAAATAAACACAGTAGCAATAAGACAAGTGGGTAATGATTTTAAACTAGAAGAAGTTTAAACTAGATCATAGGAAGAAGGTTTTCATGCTGAGGGTGGGGAGGCCCTGTCCCAGGTTGCCCAGAGCAGGGGTGGCTGCCCCTTCCCTGGAGGGGTTCAAGGCCAGGCTGGATGGGGCTTGGAGCCCCTGATCCAGTGGGAGGTGTCCCTGCCCATGGCAGGGGTGGGACTGGATGGGCTGTGAGGTCCCTTCCAACCCAAACCATTCTGTGATCATTCTATAATAATCTTTGCAGCTGCAGTTTTCAGATGCTGCTCTTGTGATTGGTGGGTTTAAACAGACCAAAGCGTGTAAAAGGTGCATAAGCACCACTTCCACAGTTTAGCCTTAAAGTTTAGAAACTAGTACATGAGACCTGCACTGAAGAAGGAAAATTGTTCCTTTTTGTGTTGAGAGTATCATTGGTTTGAGCAAAGAACTAAGAATGTGGAAATACCAGTTTGTGAGTGCAATATTATAATGGCAGTTACGGTACTGACCCACAGTTGTTTGCCAGCACACAGACCTATATTTTTGAGATATACTGGTTTAGGGATATAGTTAAAGAAGGAAAACCTGGTTAAGCAAGCTTTCACAAGGAATGACGGCGTGTCCACAGTGATAAAAGTTGGGAGTTAGTTGCATTAGCACCAGGAATTCCAAAGCGGCTTCCCATGGCACAGTACCTATTTGCACATTTGAAGAGGGCTACTAATGGAACTTTTTCATCATGTAGTGAAGGAACCTACTCAAATACTGTGGCAGAAGCCAGAGCACTATCTCGATTTGCCTACTACATTGCCATGTATGAAATTAAACATGTTGTAGAAGCCTGCAACTCCTGTGAGTTGCTGTAGCTCTGCTGAAGTTGGTGAACAAAGCGTAGCAAATGCATCATGGTTTTTGGTTTTATATTGACATTTAATTTTATTTAGAAAGATTATCTGTTTAATGATTAACGATTGCAAAAAGACTTCAATAGTATAGTATTTCTGGTGACCTTGCGCTTGAGCAAGACCTTGCAGTAGGTAATGGTGAACACTAATATTATTATTCTTATCATTGTTTCTTTCTACTCTTTTGCAGGCATTTGGGCCTGGATTTAGTTCCTCGGAAGGACTTTGAGGTTGTGGATTCAGATCAGATCAGTGTTTCAGATCTTTATAAAATGGTAAGAAATCTGTGGGAGATACCTTCGAGTTTTCGCATTGGGAGGGAAAGAAGGGAAGACATTTTTATTATTGACTGTTCCATACTTTCCTGATTAGAGCGGTGTCATAAGCAAAATGTCCTTTTCATTCTGTCATTGCTAGTCACTAGTATATTCATATTAGTACGCAGCAAAGTTTAAAGTTGTTTTGTAAGTGGGAATTGTGCCATTAATGAGCCCTAGAGCTACTAATGCAATTCATAATTTAAGCATATTTTAAGTATATTTGGGTTTTCTGTTGTCAGAAAACGATGACTATGTCATGCAGTTAACTATGTTTAGGATCAGGACATAACTCTAAAGGGAGAAACAGTGTGGAATGTGGAGTGGAAATGGAAGCCAGATCTTTCCTGATATATTACTCTATTTTAAAAACAAACAAACAAAGCCATAACCCCAATAAAAACAAAGCCAGCAATCACATTAATACAACTTCTTAGCCTAATATTGGAATTAGATGATCTTTAAGGTCCCTTCCAAGTCAAACTGTTCTGTTTTCCAGATAAAATAGATTATTTTTTTTTTACATAAATATTGTTAGCTTCACTCACTTCTAGTAAATCTTTAAGCTATGTACGATTAGAGAGTGATGGGTCTGAGTCCAGCTGGGGTTTTTTGATATTCAAGATGCACATACTTCCTAAAACAAAGATGTATTTTGCAAACAGGCTCTGTGCTGTTGCTGGTTTGGATTATTTGCACCATGTAACAGTGGATTCTGTGGAAAGAAATAAGAATTGTTACATAAGAAATCCTGACGTACATCACTCTCTAGATTTTTAATGTTTGTTCCTGATTTGCTGTAGACCGAGTAGAGTTTGGTGCTGTTACAGTAGAGTTTTCCTCAAGGACAGGCTAGAAATAACTCAGACCAAAATTAAATAAGTAATGGCTCAGAAAATGCAAGAGAAGTTGCTAACAGGGTTGCTTTATTACACTCTTTCATTCTGCAGGGGATTTTACTCTACTTCTAGCACAGTAAAGAGCTGATTTTTCATTGTCAGGGTAGTCTGGTTATGTCACCCATCTCAGTCCTGAAGAAAGCATCCACAGCACAGTTTGCTGCTCAGATCTGCACCGGTATCAGGATGTGACCGTCAGTCAGTTCACGCTTCACTGTTGCTTTGGTTTGTTGATTCAGGAAGACAGTGCTGTCCAAACACATCTAGTTCATAGTCAGAAGGCAATTTCAGGAACCAGAACAGCTGAAAACTGGTTATTTTTTTAACAAATTTGGCAGAAATTTAAGGGGGAGACCATTGGAGTTTTTTTAAGTTTTAGAGGGGGCTTATGTGGTTTTGGTTTTGTATTATTTAACAAAAACCCCAGGAGAGAATTCTCCTTATTCCTGACAAAATACTTAGTGAGCTCTCAAATGAGCAGTGAGGTTTTATGTTCTAAAATAATCTTATGGGAGTAGTTATGAGAGCCCAATTACTTTCTCATATTTGCAGGATTGTAGAATGTTAAATGTACCATAGAAAACAGTCTTGTATTAGCAGAACAGCAGACGAGGTACCACATTAGACATTCCTATCAGTGACAACAAATTCAGGCATTTTAAACAGAGTCATTAGGCTTAGAGTTACTTTTCTTGGTCAATTTTAAAATTTAAGCATATTTTTTAGCTTTCATTTTTCATTGTTAAGTATATTTGTGACTACTGTATGACTATTTCTCAGAACTGTTGTGCTTTGAGGCCTTATACATCCTGTTTCTCCAGGTTACTTGTTACAAAGCTAAACATTTAGTGGCCTCAGGACGCACGGCTTTTGTCAGAAATCATTGCTTTACTCCTGAAGGAAACCAAATTGCCCTTTCCATATGACAGTGTGTGTAATTTTAATTAATATGATGGAACTCTGTTTGAGACTGACTTGGTAAAGGTAGCATTCACTTAGCAAGCGTCATTAGGAAAGGAAGGAAGAAGAGCAATAAAAACTAGTATTGGTAGGTAAGATACGGGAAGCAAGCTCGAAGGGGAAAAAGGAGATAAGGAGAATCGATAGCACTTTCAGTAAATTAAAACCTTACTCAGAGGCCAAGTTGGATAAATCAAGAATTTTTCAGTGCCTTCAGTCACTAGAATGAATGCATGGGAAATTAAGATCACCAAGAGCCAGTATTGAAGAACAGAAGTATAAAAAGCGTAACAGAATAGCACAAATGGGTAATAGAAATATCAGAAAGGCATTGCACAAGTTAAGATATAAAAAGCAACTATTGTCAGTTGTATCAAGAATCAGTTTTATATGAATAAACTGGTAGTAACTGGGAAAGTAAAATTAAGTTTTATCCTAGAGGCAAATGAATTGGCACATGGTGCAAGCAAATAACATGGTATTTAATGTCCTTTGTGTGCCCCTCAGTCTCTGAGGTGGTAAACTGTGTCATATCACTAACAAAACCTGTGGAAAAGTAAAAGGAATCACACTTGCAACAGGGAGGTAAAGCTTATAAAGTAGTTACCAGTTTGGGGGGATAGAGAATAACGTGCATTTCGTTATGAATGTGTAGAGAAGCCATGTCAGGCACGCCTGTGATGATCATTAGAAAGATGGGGTCAAGAATACAAGCAAAGGGCAAGTGTACTTTACACCTTTAAAAGAGCTGATGGTGGAGTGGGTGCTAGTAATCATTCTCTCCTTGCAAAATATACTGGAAGAGGCAAAAAAAATCCAATTATTTGCAACAAGGAGGTGAGTAATAGTGACTGTGAACTTGTTCAGAATAAGCAATTTTTCAAAGTTCCAATTTACTTCCAGAACATAGATGACTCTGGTGGATAGAGAGGGAGCAGCTGATGCCATATTTAGATTTTCATAAAAATTTTAATTGTTTTTTTTAATTGAAATTCTCCTAAGGTCGCTAGTTCTACATGAAATTACTGTAAAGTAAACACAAAGCTAATTAGAAATCGCATACTCAAAAAAAAAAGAAGTGAATAGTTGTCAATAATTTTATTAAATAGGAGGAAGGGGTGGATCAGCTTGGTTTCTTGTGGTGGTCATCCGTTTCACTAATGACTCTGGGATGGAATAGGAAGCATGCTTCCTAAATAGGCAAGTAGTAGAATGTGGAAAGTGGAAATATATGGGAGAAAAGGATCAGGATTCAAAATACTGGAGAGATATGGAAGAAATTATCTGAAAACTGTTGGAGACAAGTGGGAATCAATGGAAGGTTTTCACTTCTGCAGTCAATTGCTGCTTCTGAAGTACATATTGGGATGCTATAAGCGTAGATGGTTTTGTAGAAGACGACTTGGGTATTTGCTTACCTCCCTCTTCTTAGTCAGAATTAGAGATGAATTTTAGTCAAAAGAAGCCAGGATACCTTGAGCAGCTTTAATAACTGATCTTTTCTATGCCAGCTGGTTCTGAGTGGTTGCAGGTGACAAAAACCTGAAATAGAAAACTCAGCCACCTGAACTCGGAGGGGTTTAATGTTCAGGAGATGGTGCAGGAGTTAGACAAGCAATGGAGGTAGATATCATTGTTTCTTCTGCTGACAGTGTGAAAGAGGACGTTTTTATAACCGCGAATGTAAACAGATGTCAAAATATGCCATTTAACTTAATATCTTCTTGACTTAGTCTCATTATGAAGATTGTATTTGCTTTTGTGGTGAAGTCTTCTGTTCTGTGTGAAAGACAGTGACGTAGTTTGGAAAAAGTATCACCGAATACATTCTGTGAGCTCTCTTTTCATTTCACTTCTTTTGGAGCTATGAGGTTATTAAGAGATTGCGCTGATCCTGCTGCAGAGTGTATGTGTTTGGCCCGAATGAGATGCTGGATGTGTAACAGAAGGATAGAGATGAGGTGAACAAAGAGAATATTTATTAACACGTGGGAGAGCTAATGTTAGTATTTCAGTTTAAAATCCTAATATTAAGATGAACATGTGTGGAACAGGCAGGACAGAATCATTAGTGATATGGTTTTTAAAGCTCTGTGAAACCTTTTCAATTTAGATTAGTATTTAAATCTCTCTGAGATTAAATGGGTTCAGTGAGTCTTGCTGTCCATTTTCTGATTATAACATCTTCTATTATAAAAGGTTTTAAATACAGGATCATCATCTGAATTCTGTTTCGGAGATGTAGCTCTTTATGCTGATGCTTCTTTACAGGTGTTGGCCAGCTGAAATGGTAGAAGAGTCTTTAACCATTTACTAGGACTTCATTTTCTAATCAAAGAAAAAGTTTAAACAAAGTCTAATACCCATCATCCTCTCTAGATGTCCGTTTTTTAATGAATGTGCCTTTTCATAGACAGCATACTAGTACGTATGGATTAAGGGTGAGGGATCTCCCCATTTAGCAAGACAACACATGGATCATACAGTACAGGGTGAGGGACTTTCTTGTTGCTGTTATAGTGTTGGGAATCGTCTAGCTTGGGACAGCCATTTGCGTTAAAAGCTGAGGTAAATACCACCTGTAAATTCAAACAGTTAAGCTAAGAAATGGGTTAACTGAGAAGAGCCTTTAGGAAAGCCTCGTGGTCTTGTGAGTGATGATATACTGTGAAAAAAGAATCTGAAGAGTTGGTAATAATCTTGAGTAGTCGAATTTAAAATTGCTGTTCTGGTGCTGCACAGTCATAATGTGAATATTTCTTACTTGTAAAAAGGTTTAAATTTTACTATTTTGTATCTCCACAGCATTTGTCAAGTAGACACAGTGTCCAGCAGAGCACATCACAGGTAAACATCATCTATGTTTGAGTTTTTGTTGTTAAGTGTTCGGTGATGTATGTATAGGTGTGCTGGAGATCACTTGGTAAGACCCACTCCACAGAACTCTTCATCAGAAGAACCCTAAGTAATTAACTTAGTAAGGTCCTTCTTCAACTTCCATTTAGCTCCATTCCTTAGCTGGAACTGTTGTTCCTAAAAGATCGTCTTCTGTAGTTATATCAAAAGCCTCAATCTGGCCGCGTCAAGTCACCTTTCCACCCACTAACATGCAGCTTAATAGGTTTCCATTTCACATGTCCTTTCTGTAGTAATGTAATCCTTTCCTGATCATGAAATCTGGGTCTCACTTTTGCAGGAGGACTGTGCTTCCACAGGTACCTGTCTTTAAAAGACGAGGATTTACTTGGATTTAATTTCAAACCCAGAACAAAATTCATTTTAAATTCTGTTTTTTAAGCTAGTACAAATCTGGGTTGAAGGTCTGAAAACATTAAGGTTGTCTTCCTTACTATGTTCTTGTCTGTGCATTTGGAGAATAGCCTAGTGAGCGCTGGCTATTCCTGCAACCTGCTTAAGATCAGCGTACAATGGATATAAAGGGAAGTGGTTGGGTCACCATCTCTGGAGGTAATTAAAGGCATGTAGACATGATGCTTAGGGACATGGTTTAGTGGTGGACTTGACGGTGTTCACTTAACGGTTGGACTCAGTTATCTTAAGGGTCTTTTCCAACCTAAATAATTCTGTGATTCTATAAAAATTAATGAATAATTTTATTTCTAATTATACTCTTCTTTTTTTTTCTTCACCATCCCAGTTTTCAATGTTGTTAGTAGGTCTTGATATACTGACTCAAAACATAAACCTTTTTGATATTTGACTTCATTGGTTGCTCGTGTTATCAGCCGTTGTCAAGATTCCTTTTTGTTATATCTGCGGGGCATATTAGCTTGCAAAGCCTGATTCTAAATGACCTTCATCAAAGAATTGCAACTGCTGGAAAGAAATAACATAACAAATGTTATTCTTAAAAATGCTTTGAAGTCCATCTGCTTTAAATGGAAATCATCAAGAACCAGCTTAGTGTTATCTTATTGTAGTTCATTTTCAGTACCAGAATCAAGACAATAGAATCATAGAATCATTGAGGCTGAAAAAGTCCTCTAAGCTCATCCAGTCCAAACATCAGCCCAGCACCACTTTGCTTACTAAACCATGTCCCCAGGTACCATGGCCACATACTTTTTGAACCTCTCCAGCAATGGAGACTCCACCACCTATTTGAGAAATAGGATTGTTTTGGTTTACTTGATAAAAACAGGTTTAAATGCATAATTATTCTTTGTCTCATTGGTTATAGTGATTTCTCAAACTGTTCAGATTAAACATGGGAAAAATAGGGGAAGGAAACTTAATATTGTATATCTCTGAGATAGAATGTGTTTGAGATTAAGCTTTTAGTTGATGGGGAGAGGAGAGCAGGATCTCATTTAAAATTATCAAGTTGGTCGTGTGTCCTTTCTTTGTGAGGAACTAAAAAGCATTTGCCTTGTTTTTAATCAGGTGGATACAATTCGTCAGCGTCACGGAGAAGCTTGCCGTCTGCCAGTGCCTCATCACTTCTTCCTCAGTTTAAAGAGCTTCACCTACAATACGATTGGAGAAGACACAGATGTCTTTTTTTCTTTGTATGATGTTCGAGAAGGCAAGCAGATCAGGTAGGAATGTATCAAATAACTACAAAGCTTCCTAGGAAAACAATTACGAAGAAAGGAAACACGTTGGAGAAAAACATGCGAGCTATTCTTGTGGTACAACTGAGAAGAGAAAGCTTATGGTTGACCTTATGGTTCCCTTTTGTAACTCACCTCATAATCTTGAGGTAACTTTTCAGCCAGACTCTTCTACCTTATAACAATAAGCAAATATATAAAAATACTGTCGAACGACATGGCCTTGTAAACAGGTTAACTGCCTTTGCTATGATCAAAGGGGGTTTGGTTTGATGAGTGTGTGTTTAGTATCTCTAAACTTCCATTACTTCTCGTGGGTGTAACTGAATGGACAGCGGTGACGCTACTGCCTTTTTTTAGGCTGTAAAAAGGGAATGTTTGTGATGGCTTTTAATAGAGTAAAATGCAACACTTTGAAACACTGGATTTAGAAAGGATGAATTCATAGGGGAATTGATTTTCACTTCTTGCATACGGGGAGTTTTCGCTGACGCAGGATTCCCAATTGAGATGTCAGAACACAAATCTCTATACCAAATTGCTGAAGCTTGACAGGTTTGACAGGCATCTGTCATGTCTTTGTGTATTTTTTGGTGACAGTTAGCTCCATGGTTCTCATCATCATCTAGTCATGTTTTCTTGACTTTTAAACTGTCAATAGGAAGGCATATCAGCTGCTCCAAAATGTTCGCAAGAACACTGTAGCTAAAATTACATCACATTTACACACTTCTTGAATAATTTTCTTGTAACACGTCTTAATGTAGACCATTATCATTGCCTGGAACTTTCATTTAAACACTAAGCAGACTTCTGAAAAGGTGGTAGCAAATTTTCCCCAAGTTCTCTCTGAGTTAGAGGTTTGAGTCCTCTCAAAGGTCTGATATGCAGGATCAGCATCTCAGTGGGAGAACACCCCTAACAGAGACACTCCAGGTGCTCCAAACCAGAGTTGTGGAAGCTCTGTATGTTCTAGAAATCAGATGCTGCTTGGGTGGAGGAAGGCTTAGTGCAGAATCATAGAATCACAGAATGGTTTGAGTTGGAAGGGACCTCAAAGCCCATCCAGTCCCACCCCCTGCCATGGGCAGGGACACCTCCTACTGGATCAGGGGCTTCAAGCCCCATCCAGCCTGGCCTTGGACCCGTCCAGGGATTGGGCAGCCTGGGCCAGGACCTCCCTACCCTCACAGCAAAACATTTCTACCTAAGATCTCATCTCAATCTCCCCTCTTTCAGCTGAAAGCTGTCCCCCCTCATCCTATCCCTGTACTCCCTGATAGAGATCCCCTTCCAGCTTTCCTGGATCCCCTTTCAGTACTGGAAGCTGCTCTAAGGTCTCCCCACAGCCTTCTCTTCTCCAGGCTGAACAACCCCAACTCCCTCAGCCTGTCCTCATGCGGGAGGTGCTCCAGCCCTCGGATCATCCCCGTGGCCTCCTCTGGACTCGCTCCAACAGCTCCATGTCCGTCCTATGCTAAGGACTCCAGAACAGCAAAGGGGTTTGAAAGATATGGGCAGGTGAAAAATAAACAGGAAGATAGACATGAGTAAGGTCAGGAGAAGGGGAGATAGGATCACTGAGTAGATGTGCACGGTTGAATAGCTCAAAAAGAAATGAAGTTTGTTAATGTGGAAAGATCCCCATTAAAAGCTGTGGTACAGAAGTCTGACTGCATTCTCTCTCCAAGTGTGGAACTGACCTTAAGATCCACATTTCTACATTGCTTCTGTCTTTAGGTAATAGCTCTGGGAATGCTGTGACAATGTGTGTGTATTTGTCCCCTGATAATTGCTTTAAACGTTATCATGTTCCATTGTTGCTAGTTGCTATGTTATGAAGCAGAAAATTATATTTTGCTTTTATTGTGCAATTACATGCTAAACTTTCCATTTGTTATGCTTTTAATAGCAGCCTTCTTATAGCTATTTGAAAATAGAAAAGTTCTCTCATTCACTGTCAGGGTAATGATTTGTCTACTGGGAAAAAATAACTTTGAATCATTCAGAATTATTTCTTTAATATTCAGGGAATTTTCTTAGGGATTAGGCTTACCAACTAATGAGGTTTTTCTTCTGCTTAGTCATGAAAAACAGTCCGTCTTTCTAATTTTTACCTCTTTTGTAGCAATGTGGTCTGTTGGGATAGCTAATCCTCCATCAGCTCCTGCTATACTTCGGTTTATTAGGTTCTTAGTGTTTCAAGTATTTTTTGAAGGGATTTTCTTGTGTGCGTAGATTTTTAAAAAGGGCAAAGGAGGAGTGATGCCTTTTTTCATGTTCTTTACTGGTTGCTACGTTGACTTTCATTCCCTAGACTCTTACAAGTCTGCATTTGCTTGGTTTTCCTATTTGTCTCTTTTCCTCTTAATTTTAAATTGACCAGTACTGTCTGGGTTTGTATGTGAAACCTGCTGTGAGGAGGTAAGTGGTGTTACTAGACATGTTCATTCTTTCCTATAAAATTACTAATACAAAGCTATTATAAAACAAGAGCTTTTGAAAAAATCAGTCTCGTATCTCTTGCCATCACCACCCTTATTCCTGCAGAAATTTGTTCAGGTTGAAGATCAGATACGACATGAATAGGCAGGGATACAGATTTTTTTTCTACAGGGTTATTTCAATTTTTAGTTGCTAACAGGAAGAGATCAATTAGTTGCAGGTATTCAAAGTTCTTCCCTTTTCTTGCTCAGAAAGAACAAAACATTGTCATGGACACATAGAGCTGGAAGAGATTTTGCAGTCTTAACTGGCAGGGTGTGAATGCACGCTTGTTAAAATGTTTAGATGAACTACATAGCTCAGAGAATGCAATTACAAGTAATTTTCTGTCTATAGGAAGGCCCAATGTAATGAATACGGCTGCATACTTGAGTGCTTTCTGTTGCAAAAGTCACTGTCAAAACCCAGTTGTGTCTCTCTGACTGCAGTTGTTGCCTGCAAAGCTAGGGAACAGGAATATGGGGTTTAGAGAACAAGAATTAAATGAGGTAACTGCTGTATTAAACCTAAGAACCGCTAGCTTCTCCCAGATTAGAGATGCTGATAAAATAGTTATTATGTAAAAGAGGTGTAATCCAAAATTAGAAGCGTTCCCTACAGTTATGGTCAAAGCGTTTCACGCATGCCACCTGGCAGGGACTAACTCTTTTAATTAGTCCAAATCACCATCACTGGCAGGGACTAAGGACTCGTGCTATATGAGTGAAGTCTCTTTTTTAGGAAGTAGAAACTTTTCCTAGCTGACAGAGAGGATTCCATTCAGGAACACAAATATGTACCTTTCATGATGTTAATAACAGTAAAATATTTATGTCAGTGTCAGATGTTCAAGGGTGCAGACTCATGAGAACCCAAGGGGAACGTAACTGGTGCTGAGCTCCATTTCTCCTGCAAGCTTTAATAATGTTTTTAACATTGTGGTTGTTTTTCGGTCAACGTGGCAGACAGAAGTGATGGGTAGTTATTTTCACTATTTTCTGTTTCTATGGAAATGCAGTGTTTGCAGTCACAGCCTTACTGTAAGCTCTGTCATCCTCCCCTGGGGCTTCAGGCCAGCGTGGTAACTTAATAATTCATGAGCATTAAGCCTGAATTTGCTGGGAAGTAAACTGCGTTGCTCGGAGCTGTTTCCTCAGAGCCACATTAATTTCCCTGACAGATTTGGTGTTCTTTTCTCAGAGATGTCTTTATAAAATACACTCCATAAACCAAAGCAGCGTACTTTACTTCACTTGTTTGTGAAGCTGGGGTTATTGCAGATCTGCCGGATAAGGCGGCTCACAAAAGAATCCCCCCTCCTCTTAAAAAAAGAAGAGAAGAGAACAGAAGGAAAAAGCCAAACACATGCTATGAGCACTTGCTCGAGCAGGAAGATTTTGAATAGCCCACGAATCATTGCTTGGGCAGTACGCAAACTGAAAGTTCAACAGAAGTGTTTTTTCAGTCTCAGGGGTTCAGGAGTGACCTCTGTTCTCCTCGGGCGCAGCATCGTTCTGTACATACACTTTGACTCGCTCTCACTGCGAACTGAAGGCTCGTTGTGTAGAACGCTGGGAGATGTTACACTAGGTCAGTCTTACAGCAGTGGTAAGATCTTAGATTTTATTTTATTTTCCCCAGAACTCTAGAAGGTAAACATAATTAACAGGAAGTAGGCTTGAAAAGCTTTTTACAGAGGATACTCCTAAATGAACTACAAACAAATTGCTTCATCATCTCGAGAGCTGTGCCTGTACAATCGCAATATGTAGATGCATTCCAAAATATTGGCACAAAAAGGAAACTTAATTGAAAGTGTTTGTGATCTTTCCACAAAGTAGTGTTTCCAAGAGACTTCAGCTCTTAAGAGGAGCCAAAATTATTTACCCTTTGATCATAACTTTTCTTCGTGCCCTTACGTAGGTGTCACGAATGGTTGTACTTCATCAGAAACTCATTCTCCTATTGCTTAAATAATTCTCCCAGGGAAAAATCAGTCCAGTATTTATGACAGTTGGAAATGACTGAAATGTTGATATATACCTGCATCCTTTCTTCATGAATAAGAGAGGCCTTGTATTGCTCTTGCTAACTGCATTGCATGATGCAGCACACAGGAAACTCAAGTTTTTTTCCTCTGCCACCACACGGGCAATTGGAGAGCAATAACTGTTCTTTATCATCAGTTTCCAGTTCAAACAGCAAGCTGGTCGCAGTCTCTCTGCAGCCACCAGCTTTGGCACCGTGTGGCTGTTGATGCTGTACCAGCATTCAGAAGTGGATGCATAGTCAGGATTTGTGCCGCGCAACCCCACACTAATTAAACCTACCAATGAGTCAATACAAGGGAGTTCACTAAGCCATCCCAAGCTCTTTGCCCAGCCTTTTGATGTCATTTCTCACGCTACGCAAACCTGCAAACATCCAACCTCAACAACAAGAACTCCCCCCAGGCACAATGCCACTCGTGCTCACCCGACAGTACATTTTGTCCCTGTTTGCCCCTTCCTTCGCGCTGATTGCTTCCTTCCTTTCTGCATTAACGGATGCCAGTTCAGCACGGTCCTGCCTTTCGGGCAGTTAAAGGATGCCAAGAAGTGAGACACTACGCTGCTTTCATTTTTCTTCAAGGAAAAGAACAAGAAGCTATTTGACTTTGCTTATCAGAGCCACGTTTCTTACATTTGAGTAGCTTTCGCAATTACTAATCATGCCAGTGATTGTAAAACCTGACGTTACTGCACAAGAGGGGGTTTCACTGTGATGTGAGTTAGCGCAGGAGGAGATGTTGCAGTTAGAGTAATTGAAGATTGCTTCTAGTACATAGGAGCAAGAGGAATAAATAAGCTTTTGTTTAAGATACTGCTAATGGTGTGGCACATCTTGGATCTGAACTCAATAAGGGAAAAATGTTAATTCTTTTCTCTGTTTTGGTGCGTTTCTTCTCTCTGAATAGCTGATTTTTTGACAGTAGTTTGATCGAGTGCTTAGATTGCATCAAATACTCAGTCCCTCCCCATACTTTAGTTCCACCACTCGTTTGGCAACTGTAACTACTGGGGTTTGAAATTTTCCTTATGATGTATTTGTGGCTTTTTAAACAGACTAATGTATCTGTTTTCTTTAAACAATTAGAACATATCCAGTTATAATAAAAATAATGTGTCGTGCATACAAACACAGACAATTGTTTCTATATGGGATTTACTCAGATTTGATATTTTGGTTTTACTAAACTGGACTCTGGTGTTGTCTAGGTTCTGTGCCTGCTCCTGTCTTTGTGCAGAAGATTAGCTCAAGGAACAGACACGTGAAAGGCTGAACTCTTTCAAAGGAAGTAGCTCCAAAAATAAGATATTAAATGTCTGAGTTCCCATTAAGTTTCTTGACTGTAAATTTGTGTGTCTGTGCCTTAAAAAGAGAAGCTGTAATTATAGCTGAAGGCAGTGGATCTTCAGATTGTTGAAAACAGGGTTGTTCTTAGTGGTTTCCTGTGACCAGTTTCCAGATCGTGCTCCAGGATATCCCAATGTGGTCAGCACCAGGGAGACCTTAGGGGGATATTTAGACTAGATTCTGTTGACTGTTCATGAACAGCGGTTCCAAAGATTAGAGGAATCCTGGTGACAAGAAACAAAGCTGAAAGTTTAGGAGAACTGACCTCTGAAGAAAGGTGGAAGAACTTGGTGGCTTAGTCTTTTAAGCTTTCCTATTACAACTGCTGCCTTTTCCTTCTTCCTGTGCTGTCAGTGGATGTCTCCTTTGACAGAATGTCTCTTCATGTTCTACTGTTCTCAAAGGCTGCGGCTGCCTCAAAGTCCCCTTAATTATTTAGTGACTCAAGGGAGGGCTGGAAATGAAAGGAGGGAATTTAAAGGTTGTTACTGAGGTAATGCTGGAATAAGGGAACATTTGGTGAATAGGCAGGTGAAAAAGATGGCGATCTGCTTCATTTCTTGAAAAGCACCAGAATATGGGGAACCAGATTTTCACTGTGGCTGTAACAAGGAAAAGGGCGAATTGCAAATTTTAAAAGATTTCCACTTGCTAATGGAGTAAAACTTCGCAAGAGGCTGTCAAATGAGCCTCAGGACTATCTGCCTCTGGATAAGCAGACAAAGCAATACAATATCTGGTAATGATTTAAGTATAAATAGGCTTTTTCAGCCCAAATAGATGATATAACAGACTATCTCAGCTCAAAGACTTGACAGTCCCTTCCCTGCTATTGTCAGAGGGACAGCCTGCGCAGGGTTCCATGCATACAGTATTGTATTCAACTTTAGTTACAACAATGAAATGCTTGTTAGTGCTGAAGTAAGTTTTCAGAGAAAACCTGTGTTGGAAGTTCAAAAGCGTAGAATTTATTGGATATTTAAAATATAATATGCAATGTTATTATTGAGATCAACAGAGGGGATACAGCTATAGTGGATAAAATTGAAAGGATCTGTGATATAATGGTAATGTAACAAGAAGATTTCATGATGTGCCCTTTCTTTATTCCTGTGAACCTGTCGGAAGAAATTCTGGTTAATACTTTGTGTGTTGTTGCACATCTAGTGAATGAGTGACTCTTTATCATTATTTGTGTGCATAAATGCTCTGCCGTAAGAAATACTACCAATGCCTATGAGTCACTGTCCACAGCAGGATCATTTATTTTGCAGTCTAGCTACACTTACTGATTTTGCTGGTCAAAGGAATGTTTAATTTGATTGATAAGTAGTTCTATCAATTGAATCCTAATGTGTTTGAACTAGTATATTGCCTCTATAAATGGCATATGTTGGAGGAGATTGCTTAATTGGTATTCTTGTTACTTTTCATTTTGAGTGGATTTTAATGAACTCCGTTTTACCAAAGGCCTCAGCAAGTGCACCTCAGCCTTTGCCTGAGGTGGTTGTGATGTGTTCCACTCCTGGGCTTCACGCATTCACATCATTTTAATATTGTTGCATCATGAGTATGCATCGACATGATGTTTTCACATGCAGAGTACTTGTGATTAAAAGTCTCTATGCTATTCCATGTGATTTTATCTCAATCAGTGAGTACTGTTTCATATGCTTTGGGAATTAAAGAAGTTGTAATGCCTAGTGCATCTTTCTTTGAAGAAGCATGACTACTTTTATGTCAAAGTGTGTGCATGAAACTATTTATTTTTCTTAATGTTGTTTGCCTTTTAGTGAGAGGTTTATGGTGAGGTTAAACAAGAACGGAGGCCCCAGGAATCCTGAGAAGATAGATCGAATGTGCGCGCTTTTCACAGTACGTGTCTGTTCCCTTTCTTATTTCTGTACAGTAGCATGTCTGTAAATGTAGTCACCCTGAGGGAAAACCCAATTCTTTTTTTCTAATATATTGAGTAGAACAGAAGCTGTTTCTGAGGTTTTTTATGGTTGTAACTGAGTGCTAACATAAAAAAATGGACGTATTTCTAAATTGGTTTTGTGGCCAAGTAAATATTCTGAAGTGCTTAAGCATTTGTTCCTGCTTATAGTTTGAAATGTTGGATACATTCATTGCATGTGCTGTGCTTCTGGACAATAGGGCTCAGGAAAAGGCTGCCTTGGCCTGAATGTAAATCGAGGCATTTTTTCCAGAATGAAAGTTAGAAAAATAATATCCATTAATATCCATTCTGCCCCGGCCCTCGGTTCTGTTAGATATTGCCTCAGCCTCACGTGTCAGAACATGATTTATCCGTCACTTCTTCTCAGAAGGAATATGGAAATCTAGAGGCACTGAAACTTAACAACTCATCACAGAATAGCTGTAAGGAATTTCAGATCCCAAGTGTGATAAACACCTTGTATCGTGACTCACCTTTAGCTAGTTCACATGCTAGAAGCTCTTTGACAGAAGTATTTTTACCTCTGGTGAAGAAAGAAGATGGCAGAAAGCTTTTGGAGAAGCTTTACTTCTGGCAGTGAAACCCTCTGAGATCAAGCAGGGCTGGACACTGAAGTAGGCATGGTTCCCAGTGCCATTCCCTTTTCTCCTTTGAGAATAATGCTGGATTTTTCCTCTTAATGAACAGAGCATATCTAGCCAGGTGTATCGATGCTCAGGTCTGCCTCCATCTAGGCAGGAGAGATGCAGGTCAATCCAAAAATAGCACTGACACTGATGCTGCCATCAGCAGCCGTTCTGGTTTTGGCACCATCAGTGAAGTGCTGCCAGCTGATTAAACATTAGCAGAGCTAACAGTGTCCTAGTATTGCAGTGGACGCTGATGTCTCTGCTGCTGGCAACTCAAACCCAAGTATTTCTCTTCTAAGAGAAAGGTATCCGGGGAGCAAGCCTCAGTACTGCTATCCGGATCATCATGCAAGAAGGTCGAGGATAGGATTAAGAATTGCTCTCAGGATTATTCCCAACAGGCAGCACAGACTGGTTCATATCAAGTTTGGCACTTTCTCACCTCTGAGGTTCATCATTCTTAAAGGTTTTCATCATCTGATTTCTACACTGATGCTGCACCAGTTGGTGTCATGCAGCAGCTGTTTCACGCTGCCTTGTGAACAGTATCAGCTCTTAGAGATGCTTGGGCTTATTGCCCTTCACTCTCCCTGGTAGAATGTGTTCTTTACCTAACAGGAATTATGATAATCGGGACAACAATCTCCCCAAAACTGCTCATTTCTAATACAATATTTTTCATCAAAGTATTCAAAGACCTTGCCAAAGTATGTAGCACAGGAGCAACAAATAATAGCTTTTCGAATAATCAATTTATCTCCAATGGTTCTATCTTACCTTAATTTCTTAATTAGGAAATGCTTCCGGAATAGGATAGTTCTATGATTTTCAGATTCATTCCCAAGACTCTGCTAATCTTGCCTTTATATTTACTGATTTCTTTCCTCGCTCTCCCCCCACCCTGCAGTGTCTTTCTAAAACTAATCTTTCCCAGAGGCAAGAAGCCCCATATCTTAGGTAATTCAAGGTATCTCTGTCTTTTCCTGCTATCTCCACTCCTCCTGGGGGTTCAGCTGTCTCCTTGTGTAAGATATCAAAATTACTTAGCTTTTGTTTTTAGATCTACTGTCATGTCATACCAAAGGTGAGAAACGGCTTCCTCTGAAGATTAAAGCTCACTCAAGCAAACCTCAGCCTATGCACAATTTAGACATGTTCTTGTGTCTGAAATAAAATGTAACTGCACAGTGGAAGCTTGCTATTTTAGTTAAATGCCTTACTCTGTGGCCTACGAGGCTGGCAACTGAATTTGTCAAAGCTGTTTTATATAGCTCTTATATAAAGCTGTAAAGTAACCCATTAGTGGCAGATAGGTAGCCTCGATTCCACTGTTTCGGGGTGGTTGGGTTTTTATCATACAGTTAGACCTTTGTAGAAACCAGCACTGTAAAGAACTAATCGTTATTAGAGTAACTCTTTCCACACCTAATATAGAGGAAGAATTAGAGGTGATTTTCTAAAAAGCCATGCAATGAGAATTATTATGAATTTATTTTGTTGATCAACCAGTATCATTTAAAAAGCTCAGAAGGATGTGGGAAATAAACCCCCTGTGGATGCAGTGCTTAAAGCACCTTTCTGGAAATAGATTTATTCATATCTCACACAAGCAAATAATGAAGGTAGTTTTTCCTTCCCCAAGTAATAGATTCTCTGCAAAGAAACTATCCGAACCCTTCCTTGCAGGGGATGGGACTTCTGATTGTCTGGGTTACATCATGATAAGAATTTCTGACCTTGTGAAAAATCCAGAATGAAATACAAGACCATCTGGGCCTGTGTTTTTTGTCCTTTGACTGTGACACACTATAGTTTCTGTGAAATGGAAAAGCGACTGAAGTGTGAACCCATCAATGTGTGCGTGCCCTAGCGTTTGCTGATGTTTTGACAGCTGCCCTTTGAAAAAATAGTTCTCTAAATTGCTGTTAATTAGAACTGGCAATCTGATAGCATAATACAATTCCCCGTGTCATACCACAGGTATTTTCAATAATCTATTACTGCCTAGAGTATTAAGTACCACCGCCAAGGCTTTTGCTTTCTGAAATGCATTGTCAGGCGCCGCCAAGATTAAAACTGTGTCAAATCCCTTCTTATCCTGGAACTTCAGTTTCTCCAAGACATGCAAAACAAAGCCCACCATATGCTACGCTGGTATGGTCGGGGATGAAGAAAGCCTAGAAAGTATATTCCTGTGTTCATGCAGGGGCAAAGCACGACTTGAGGAGAAAACACCGAGGGAGATTTATATAGCTTAATTCTTTGCCTTCAGAGAGGTGTGATCTGCTATAGGGAGCATCCCAAACAGCGTATTTGTAATTCTCTGCATATGCTGCCTGGGGAAACACAGTTTTCCTTTTATACAGAGTAAGATACAGCCATGAATTTAGCCCTGGCCTGCTGTAGTTTAGCAACACAGTGCTCTTGGAAAGGGGCTGAAACTTCTCCTTGGAATAAATTCTCTTTATGCCAAGTTCATAGTACTTGCACCCAGGTCTTACTGTGCTCTGTGTCACTGGAATCTGATGTCCAGGGTTTGTGCGTTGCCATCCTAGTCTCAGTTGTTGAGATTTGGTTTCTTAGGTCACATGGGAAAGAGGTTTGCTGTATGAAAATGTTTGTTTTGGCTTCCAATAAAACATAATTTTTAATTCACTACATTAGCTCAAGCTAGGAATGACAGAACTTAGATCTGTGCAGTTGAAAATTTCCTCCTCCTTTTATATGCTAATGGCATTTCCTTTTATAGTGGTTCTAATACCACTTAGTTGTGTTTCTTTTAAAAAGAAAACCACAAGATTTTATCTGAATCTGAGATTTTCACAGTTGATTTTTTTGCAGCATATTTTTAAAAACATCATATTTGAAGGCCATGTAAGGGAACGGTGAGCAGTAGCTGAGCTTAAAACCTTCTTTTTGGATGTTTCACTTGTGCGCACACTTCTCCCACGTTCTTAGGAAGGATATATGAATCATTTTTTGTCTCCAGTTGCTCTTCGCTTGTTTGGGAAGAATTTGGAGGCTTTATGGTGTGAGCCAGTCCGTAACCATAAGGTTACGGCACGGGTTGAGAGAGGCACCAGCCCAAGGAGCCTCTTTGCCTCAGAATCTGAAACATCAATGAATATTCTCATAGTGCACGTTATCTCTTTAAAATCTTCTTGTGTTGGAGCTTAGTAACGTAAGGAAAACTTGTTGAACAATGCTGACGTTTTTACGAAGAAATGTTTCTTAGATCTTCCCTCTAATTAAAGAAGTAGTGAGGGAGGAATGTCTCAGAAGTTGATCTCTGTTTATAATGTTATTGGAAAAAAAATGCAACATGCCGAGGAAATTGCACTTAAGGCAGCTTTGAAGATGTGTGTGCAAAATGCTGCAATGGTGAATTATTGACAAGTACTCTGTGCGTGTTTTCTGAATTTACTATCTTTAATAATATCGAGTTGTCAGGTCAATAATACCTTTTTACTTCATTAGCTTCATCTTTCCTCCTCCTTTTCTCTAGGTTCTCCTTTTCCTGTTTTGGGCAATTCTTAGAGCTCATTTTTAAAAAAGGTTTACCCTGTGATTCTGTGATGTGGAATTTTGGGGGTTTCGTCTGTGTGGGTAGTTGCTTAACTTAAAAATAACTGGGAGATCTTAAGGTTCTGGGTTTTGCTAAATAGCAAAATTTAGACATGGAGTGTGTTCCTTTTTTAATGTCTACTTTTTTCCAATCTTTTAGGATCTCAGCAGTAAGGACATGAAGAGAGATTTGTACATAGTTGCCCATGTAATTCGAATAGGTACGGTAAGATTTCTTACTTGGAATATATACAATTAGCAGTGCTTTTACCATATTTTCAAATGTATGTTTTACTTAACTGACATTTTAACAATTTAACCAGTTACAAAATTCAGTTACAGACCATGCCAATCTGCTGAGATCAGTGTTTGAACCATATGTATTAAAAGGTTACTGGTGACTGTTCAACAGTGATTGTTTTTCTCAGTCTGAAAGAAAATATTTGATCAAACACCACGCTTTGGGGGAGGAACTAGAAAGGCTTTTTGTTTAACCTTCCAAAATTTCCAATGAGGTCTTTTTACTGATACATAGCTCGTTTACAGGGCAGGATATCAGCATACCTGTCTGTTAGATAAATATGCATAAAGATCTGTTTTCTGCTGAGTCTGCAGTGCTTCCAAGAACCTGCTTTCGAGTTTGGGAAGCTCTTGTACCTGTCAGGTGTCCTTTCTACCTGCTGGTGCCAAGAAGGAGCATTAGCAGCAGTCCCTGCCTGCAGCCCAGCATTGAGCAGCATGCACTCGCTTCATTTTGTGTTCACTGCTAGCATCTATTGCCAGCCACAGGTATCTTGTCTGAAGGACAGAAGGGCTAAACCACCGAGTGAAGCACAGCTCTGTTGTGCTGGCCTGCGAATGATAATAAGCCTTCTAAGTCACAAATGCCTTAGAGGGGTTGGGTTTGCACGATCTGACTTCCCTGTGTCACAAAGTGCCTACAAGTTAGGATTACTCTGTTATCGCATGTGGTGATAAATGAAGTTCGTAGAAGGATATGCTGTAGTTTGAGCTCAGATTTTTAACCTTGATGCAAGAAGTGCTGGACAAATCATTATGTTAGCTTAGATTGTCGTAGTGATTTCTCCACTCTTGGCATTTTTCTACTCTATTAAAAAACTGCTTTAGCAATTGGGAGTTAATCATCGGGCAGCTCCATATCTCAGAATTCTCCTTTATTCGCTCCAAGACAAACATGATCAATGACACCATATATAATACATCTCCTTAAAGAAATTGTATGGAGGGAAAGTTTGTGTGACTACTGGACTATATCAGAAGGACCATGGTGAATCTCTGGGGATGCAGAGAAGTGAGTACGAGCCATATTCTTGGCTCGTTCAAGAGATCATTTGTAGTCAGTGGAGCTGGATGCAAATATGTGTCACAGGGCTGCAAATCAGACATGGCCAGACATGACGTTGTTCACTCTGCCCTTGAGTGTTCTGTTAGCTCGGTGAGATGATGTGCCTTAAAGGAGCCCAGTGGGTCAGGCAGGTTCAAAGGGACCTCTAGATTCGAAAACATCCTTCCCACTCTCTTTTTCTCTCCATATATAGAAGACTGCAAGCTGTAGATGAAACTTGCTGTAGGTGTGCGTATTCAGAGGGATAATAGAGCAGAATGGACACACTGGCTCAATGTGAATCTCTAATATTTTCCATTTGTTTTGATTTTAGGTCGCATGTTGCTGAATGATTCAAAAAAAGGGCCCCCTCATTTACACTACCGCCGCCCCTACGGCTGTGCAGTGTTGAGCATCATGGATGTACTTCAGTCACTCTCTGAAATAAAAGAAGAGAAGGACTTTGTTCTCAAAGTTTACACGTGAGTAACTCCTAGAAGGAAAAGAATTAGCAAAAACACTTTGTATATGCTGAGTGATGAGATACTAAGGAGGTATTAAGAACTGAGGTGCCGTAGACTGCATTTGCTGCTTTATTCTCCTAACAAGGTAAAGTAGTGCTGTTGACCCTGGGCTTTGCTCCTTTGTCATTCCAGAAACTTACAGAAATAACGAATATTATCACAAGTGTTTCAGACGTGTGAAATACTTTGGGAATTATTGAATATTGCCCAAATCCATGTGTCATGCAAAGCTACACTTTTATTAATGTGATTTTCTTTAAATCTGCTAAACTCAAAACCAGAGAAAAATACTTCATTACACCTTCTCAGTCATGATGACCAACAAAAGAAGTAGAAAACGAGGGATGTCAAAGAACTCAAAACAAGTCAACCTGTTTTGAGCAAGAATCTATCATCAATTATTTGTGATTTTGAACTTTGAACTAACAAAATCTAATTATGAAGTGTGGTCTCAGAGTTGTAATAAAGAGGCCATAGACTGTCTGAAGACTGGAGGGAGGATCTAAATCTCCTGTCAGTGAAGATAAACACTGGCAAGATCTGCTTTGCAGATGGGCTGAGATAGGGCTGACATTACTCTGTGGTCTGTGGCCACTATTCTGAGTTAGAAAATAATTCAGAGGGGTTATAGAACTTTTTTAATCCTCAAGAAGTGCATTCAGCAGCAGCAAGTGTGACATTCAAGGGAAACACTAAATTAAAAACTTGCTTTCACTGCTCACTGAAAGGTTCTTGGACATCTCTGCATACACTACAAATCTGTAAGTCCAAAGAAAAGTCTCTGTCAGCTCTTCCATTCTTCTTTTGCCAACAGTTATGAAAACCGTAGGAAAAATGTCAAGTTCTAGGGAAGAAAATGGTCTTCTTTCTTTTTTTTTCCAATAGAATCTGGATAGTATTGGCACTTTGTCACCATTCAGTTTTAGCTTATCTCAAACCGGTGGTTTGGGGTTCTATAGTTTTGTTAGTACTGGCCTTGTAGATAGCGTTAATATATTGCAACTGTGACATTTTGAAGCTTAAAGTAATAGAACATTTGGAACATCAGGTTTCTGTTTTCCTGCCCTTTTAATGCAACTTTAGCTTCTTATTCACTGAAGAAAAGGAGAGAAAAAGGCTGTCGTATACTGGATTTCTCTATTTGTCAGTGACAAAGTCATGCAGGCAGGCAGAGTGATCCAAAGTCCTAGTATTATGACAAAAAACTAATAGGATAGAGAGTTTCCCTTTTCTTTCTCTTAATCTGAACTGTTTTTTTAACATGGAGTCACCCAAAGTACCAGCTGTATCTGCCTGAATGTTTAAGCAGGTTTATACCAGTCCTTGCCTTTCCAAAGTAGAAATAGAGCCCATAGCAGAATTCCACTCTGTAATCAGACGCTTGTGGTTTTTTTATCACCATTATCAATCGCTTGAGTTGGTTTAAGTCTTCTACATCATTATTTTACACTGCTGCTGTTTGGGGTGTCTCTAAACTTCCAGCAAAAGTCTTCAGGAGGGAAAATGGCTATGTCTGAGGGGCACAGTTTATCCCTTTTGCTGCTCTCGTAGCTGTCTTGCACAACAGAATGTTTTTTGCAGGTTTATCTACTTGCGTGTTCTCTTTCCACGTTCTTTTAGCTAACCTACCTTTTCTTGCTTTCTACTAGAATTGAAATCACAGATTTTTTTTTTTGTCCTTTGGAAGTGTAAAATCGTTATGAATGCTTAAACAACCCTGGACTGATTTTCTTACCCGCTGCTCTCATTTTGAATATTGTTAAAATGCCTCAGGCCAACCCAAAAATATCATAAAGATGAAATAAGGAAGGAGGTGTGTTTGTATTTTTAAAGGAGCAGTAAAAGCATTCCCTTTGCAGCTATCTGGCTAAAGCTGCAGCTCCCAGCTGCCCGAATGAGGCCATCAGCATACAGCCAGGGAAGCCTTTTCATGGGGAGGAGCTGGAAACCTCTGAAGGACTGAAAAGCTGACAAAGGCTGAAACAAATAAATGGAGTTTTGGTGGAGGCTTTCACTGAATCCGTGAGAGAAAATGCTTATGAAAAAAAAATCAATTTACTTCTCTGGTCTTTCTCAGCTTGCCTTATTGTTGTCAAAGATTTAGGTCTGAAACATACTTCTTTCTCACAATCGAGATTGTCCTCTTCGTTAATCCTGCAGTCATGTCATAATCTTCCTAAGAGGATATTGTACCACAGTCTAGTTATAAGCTCATTATGTAAAAGCATGAAGGCTTGCTTTTATAGTTCTTTTTAATAATGTACATGTAAAGTATTTTAAAGGTGTGATGGAAGCTAAGTCTCAATCCTTTTTTTCTCCTGAGATCACTAATTTCATATTTTTGTATGAGTTTTTATCTTTAATACTATTTTTTGCTCATTGCGTGTTACTCTTTGTGTCAGTCTTCACATTCCCCTAAAAATTTCATGTATTTCTCTTTCGTATTGTACTTTTCAATTATTTTTTTTTGTCCTGCTTTCTCTCAATCCTTTATTTTTCTCCTTCTCAAGACCTAGCTCCTAAATTTCCTTCCTCTTAATGTGGTGTATTGCTTGAATGCCTTTCCCTTTCAATATTCAGTTGTTGCTATTTGCCCAGCTGGACAAGAGCGTACGTTGCATTTCTGTCCCCATCTGTTTGACATCGGGGTCTGATGTAGTATGGCAAACATTCCAAGTGGTAAATTTACTGTAGAACCAGCCAACCTGAAAAGGTGATGGATGCCTCAGGAGAAAATTCTTACTTAAACTAGCAATATATTTTGTAATAGGTTTGGTATTTAGACAAGTAAAATGTTAACACAATAAAATGCATTACAGGGAATTGTTTTCAGGCCAGCATTTCAAACCTGGGAGAACGTTCTTCTTCTTTGTGTTGAGGAAATGTGAAGTCCAGCTTACACGAGTAGTTGGTGCAAAACTAGCTTTAAGCTATCTTCACAGTCCATTGATTTGGGGATAACTTTGTTCCAGGTTAATTTGCAGGCATAAATCATTGGAGGCTGAAATCTATTTTAACTTGCACTCCAGAGGCTGGTACGGCAGCTGAAAAGTTATCAGAGGCTGGAAATCTTCTGTATGCTCAGCTGTGAGGATGGTACAGAATCTGTCCTGTAGGTTATGTCTCTGCTTGAAGGGGACTATTATTTGTGGTAGGATAAATGACTTTTAATATCTTGGCAATGTGAAGGTAATTATTTTTTCCTGATGAGTCAGCTGAATATCAGCTCAATTTCTGAGTTAGCACAGAACACTGCAATTATTGAAGGGGTTTTGGTACCGTCCATTAATGTCTCAGCTCTGCATTCTTGATCCAGACTAACAGCCACTGAGTTGCATGCAGCATGAATTACTTGTGGGAGTAAGATTTTGGGCTGAATAAAAGTTGCAGGAGGAATAACGGCCTGAAATAATAACAGATACACATAAAATATGATCTAACGACATAGCACAGGAGATATTATTTATTATATACATAGTGATTTTTTATTTTCCAAAGTGGAAAGTTAAAAAAACTCTTCAACAGTTGCAAAACCTGTATGATGCCTACATTTTGGTCCCTACCATTGTCTTAATACCTGAGCTTTGTCATCTTTGAATATGTAAGTTAACTAAACTCTGTGAAGAGCTCGGGAATTAGTTATTGTCTATAAGCAAGGAAACTTAAACTGAGGATCTGCCTGTTACATCATGTTTCAAGGCTTGCTGAAAAATGCTTAGGTAAACAACAGTCTTGTCAGTGCCCAAGGTACTAAAAAATCAAGAGTTTCCGTAGTCTTTCAAATTTCATTTTTATTTCTTGATTTCATCTTGATTTTTTTATTAAGCACCACAAGGTAACATATGGCAACAACTTCAGCCTAAAATTCATTTTCTACGTGCACAGAATTCAAGTAGAATGTCTAGAGCTTTCTTCGTTCTGCTGTAAGGTAAAGAGTGAAACCATGACTTTGACAGTGAAGTCACCACAGGCTCCAAAGTGTCCACCTAACTATTAGGGAAGGGTTTGTTTCCTTGCACTTTTAAAAAACAGAGTTACGTGGGATTTCTCTCATTCATCAAAACCTCACGACTTATCATGTTATCTGCAGCAAAATTGTCTTTCCTGTCCTGAGATGGTTCAGCAGAAAGCTTTTAACTTGAATTTAGTGTTCTGTTCTTTTAGGTGTAACAATGAAAACGAATGGTGCCAGATCCATGAAAATATTATTCGCAAGTCCAGCACCAAATACACAGCACCCAGCTCCAACTACGGTAAATATTTACCTGGTTTTGTTATGATAACAGCTGAAGGGTTCCTTTAGGAAACTGCTGATGATTTATACCAGAGAAACTCAGTGAGATGAGGTGATGCACAGCTGCGTTTCTCTACTTGCATTGGTTTAAAAAGTTTAGCTAAAATCCCTTCGCATTCAGGTGAAAAATCTGTATGGTGTCTGCCAATTTAACCAGGGATTAAAAAAACCTGAACACCTGATAGCTTTCCTTCTTGAATGCAGCTGGCAATAATGCTAACTCAGCATGCTGGATTTCCTTCAGGGCAATATCTGTGGTGGTGTTTTATCTCCAGAGAGGTCAGCAGCGAGGAGAGCTGGTGCCCTGCTGTAGTTTTGGCTTCCCCTGCGAGTCGTCTTTTACTGCCTGTCCCAGTTACTGAGCGTGTCTGAGCATGTGGAACTAGCTCACCCGTGGGGGGATGCGGCATAAGCAGTGATCAGCATTGGCAAAATGCCTTCTACAGTCAGTTTTGTGACAAGCAAGGAGCTGGGCAGAAGGTTTTTGGGGTGGACTACGTGGGAGGGCATCACAGAAGAAACATCCGTAATACCATGCTGGCCAGTTGCCTCTTCTGTTACCTCCAGTGACAGGTAGAGCTGGCAGATTAATTCTGTTTGTTCAGTACTGGAAGCTGTGTATGTGGAGACATCTGAACTTCCAGCTTGAGGGTCCAAGTTAGAATTTGCTCCAGTCCTTTATGCTGGAATTTTTGGAATTTCTTTTCATTTGTTTGTGACAGCAAAAGGGTATAAAAGGAATTCTCTCTAAGTGGTAGAAGTAGTCAAGCCTGAATGCTAATGAACTTGTCCCCTGTGATCTGTTAAAGCTTTTGTAGTGCACACGCACACAGATGGAAACTCAGATATGGTACTCAAAGGGTCTAATTTTTTTTTCCATGGTTCTAAAGCCTGTGTTTCCCTGCGGTGCTTTGCAGCGCTCTGTGCCTGCTTAGCTGGGCAGTTGCAAGTCCATATTTTGGCAGCTTTTGCATACGCACATGCTGATTGTCCAGCTGGCTGCTTGGCCTCCCTTTTCCTTGGCTCTTTTATTCCCTCCCAACTCCTAGTATCCATAAAGCTTACACTGTCTTCATGTGATCTAGATAACTATTTATTCGCCAAATTTGGCTGAAGCCAAACCACAGGCTGGAAAATTATTTCAAGGGAAGAAAGCAGGAAGGGGAGGTGTGTGGTGCTGGTAGCGGGTGCTCAGCATATGAGAGTGAGTTTGCAAGGTTGAATGCAGTCCTGGCATTTTCTGATATTGTGATGCTTCACTTTGTGACTTTACCAATGCATTATCCTTGTTCTAGGGGTGTAGCATGCTATAAACTAAAAGCAAGTAGAGGAAGCAGTTGACTGAGATTAACCATGTAATTACTCCTAGTCAAGCTGTTCAGCTGAACAAAGGCTAGAATGGAACAAGCCAGGTGCTGAAGTCAGTTTGTCCAGTTGGTACTTTTGAAAAGTGTCAAATACTGAAGGGAATGTCATTGAAATCCTCTATGAAGTTGTTAAAGCAACAAGTGGAATAGAAATGCTTTGATATTTATATTTTTGTTAAGTGCCCTTAATCTTGCTTAATACCACAAAGATGTTCTACGGCACTGTGTGATGCGGTGGTTCAGATGGAGGTGGCATTGCTCACACATGTAACCTGCTGGATGTGAGGACCAGAAATAGTGCTCAGCACATCACTGTAGCTTGTGACATCTCTGCAAAATTATATATTCTGATTTAAAAAAAAAAACCACTTTAGTATGATGTTTTGGTTGCTCTTAGCTGACCCTTAAAGCGGTTTTGTTTCTTCCTTTTCAGTTTTAAATTGCTTTAAGGGTGAAGACAGTTCCGTATTTGTCTGTTTGTATTAAATTAGCTGTGGAGCAAAGCATCATTTTGTCTGCATGCCTTATATGTGCAGGCATCTGTTAGGTCTGAAAAAAACGAGCGTCTTTATTGGTTTTTTTTTCCAGGACTTATAATATCTCTTCAGCTTCTTCGTGGCGACATGGAGCAGATTCGAAGGGAAAACCCCATGATCTTTAACAGAGGCGTTTCTGTAACCAGGAAGCTGGGTTTTCCTGATGTTATAATGCCAGGTAAACATAATGAACTCTAATTTTAAAATATTGCTTATTTTTTTCTCATGGTCTCCTAGACAAGAGTCGTTGGCATAGGTACTTTTCTTGGACGGGATTCACAGTAGAAGAGTTGCCTTATTTTTCAGTAAATGCCCGTTCCAGATTCAGGGAGGCATGCTAAAACATTTTAATCAATGAACATTGTAATAATAGGTGTTTAATTCAGGTGAATAGAAGGTGATCAGGAAGGATTGCTTTGCTATTCCCCAGCCGATTAGATATTCCTCGTGCATGTGGAGCATAGAGGTGTTTCTTTTAAAATGCGTGAAGTTCCTTGTTTCCAAGAATTCATAGCCTGGACAAAGAACGTCCACTTTGGCACCTTGATTTTGGAGTTAGTATGATATTTTTGTAATGGTCGACTGTATGTGAAGCTGCTCTGATTTTCCAGCTGGCCTTACAGAGCTCCTAGCCCGGACTGAAACATTGCTGTACTCTGTTTGCTTCTTAAGTTTGGAGCAGCAGCTTGAGAGGCTTCTTGTGTTGGCACGAGTTGAGGTCACCTCAGCATAGCCACGAGTTCCTTTAGGGAGGAAACCAAAATCTATCCAGGAGTGCAATCAATAGATATAAAATCTGGCATTACACTGTCTTCATTTTTACAGTGTAGTAAGAAATGGGCTTACTAATTACATTGCATTTGTAGCATTTGAAATACTGCCTCGTTGCTGTGCCTGATAACTGAGGCCAGGGATGACGGTGCAAACATAGGAAATTTTATGAAAGCATAATGGGAAAAGTATCAGATTTTATTACCTGAAAGACTGCGGTGACACATCAGTATCAAAAGTCTTTGTTGGAGCCTCATTATGGAGGCTTTTCAGAAAAACTCAATGAAGACAAGGAGGAGGTGGGAAAAAATTCAAGAAACTAAAGCAAAAGCATTTAGAACAACGTGTTTTATTTACTAGTGGACTTGAAAATAACAGCAATACAGTGCAGAGGATGTGGGCTATAAGACCAATTGTAAATTTTAGGGTTTAGTAACCTTATAGCAGTTCTGTTCTTAATTCAAACAGTCAAATAGAGGAAAGATTAAATATTGCATGTTGTTATGCAGACACAGCCACAGTAATTGAGATCACAGCTGGATGTGTCAGCAGGAATAGTGAAATCACAGCTAGAAGAGTCAACATCAAAAATAACGTTTATGTACCTGTATAGGTGAGCTGATTCTCCTGCAAGAATTGCTTCATTCTCCATTTCTATGGATAGAGCTGTCCCTTGGGTGTCTCAGACGACTGAATTTTAGCGAGGTTAAAGAATAGCTGTATGGCCTCAGTATTGTGCCTAATTGTTCTTTCATTTTCGGGGCCCTGGGCTATTTCTGCAAGCTGCCCCCCCTGGCCTGGGCAGGGCTTTTGTCCAGGGCTTCAACAGGCAGGTTAGCAGTTTTCAGGCAAAAAGTGCTCCTACGTTAATCTTTAAAAACTCTCTATTCATTGCAGCTAATTCGGATTTCCAGACTTTGTTTCTCTCTGTACTGAAGAACAGTGCCTCAGTGCGAAAGAGGTCCACAAACTTATGTTATTATCATCAGCCTAGAGTCCTTGGACATTTAAGTAAATGCAAACCAGACTCCCCAGCATACATTGCAGCGCTCCCATTGTAGGGCTCCCTGTACGTATCCCTGATCTTCCCAGCTCCAGGCAGACCAACAGTTTTCCAGGTGGTTTTCTTCAAAAGACCACGTCTGCTTGCTTATCTCATTGTTGTGAGAACCACAATTCTTGTGGGAGAAAACGCAGGGTGTAAGATGATAACCTAGTTGGAATTGGGCTCTTACAGATATCTGTTCTTCGGAAATACTGACTGACACAAACAAATGTGCGAAAGGTCCATTCTGCTATTAAATGCTTACTGCCTCTCTGGAGATGCCAGACCCCCCAGGACTTCTGGCATTTGTAAACAGAAAAGAAATAGCTTGCATTTGTGGAGAAAGGCAGTTTGTAAATGTAAGGTAAGAAAGGCAGACATGGAATGTGACTAGACTTCCGCTGTAATGATAAAACAGGACATTGCCGGAGTAGGGATGAGATGTGAAGAGAGAGGTACTTGTGAATGGTGCTCTAAACAAAAGTTTTTATTGTCCTTGGTATTCTCCAGGGTAATTAAATTTCTAGAAAAATTAGGAGATTAAAATATAATGTCACCCATGCAGCGAACAGCGTTCATTCTACCCCAGCCCTGTTACGCATGGTAGCAATTCTCAACCGTGTCTGCTGCTTTAATCGCCTTTGTCAAACTACCTTCCCCTTGCTTTGTTTCAGAAGTGTTTCTTCCTCATTAAAGTAAGGGTTTCCTCTTTCAGAAAAGACCACAGGAAGGTCATGGCTTGTATTCTGTCAGTGAGTGCAGGTTTTTCAAGACAATGTGATTTAAAAATGTTTTTTATGAAGAAATTATAAAGGCTTTGTCACCTAGTGTTGTTCAGTGATCATACTGCTGAACTAAGAAATCTATTTTTTGAAAAGTAACTAGCTCCAGCATTTCAAAATAATCATCTTGGTCACAGGTTTTAACATTTTCATTTTCTTTTCTAATAGGAAATTCTTTCACACGTGCACATCTTATCCATTAAAAGTCTGTAACTGTGTCTTATCACTCAGTTTTCCTATCCCATTTTGTCTTCTAAACAGTAGCTTTAGTTCTGTATCCAACCTCTTTTCCCTCACTCAGGCATGAGCTACATGAGTAGCTGCTGCTCATCATTAAGGAATAAAGTGAAGCTGGTCTATATGTGCTTATATCTTGCATGGTTATCCAGAATAAGATTAATATCCTACAAAATAACCATGCCTGTCTTCATTTCTAAGGATAAAATTGTTTTTGTTTCCTACGGTGTTGTGAGCAGAGAAGAGCATCATAAAGACTTTAATTATCTTTTTTTTTCTCTGAATCAGAAGGGTTTAAGTCAAACCAGCCTCGTGAAGAGGCATGATGGGGTTTTGTTCACTTGTGGTTTGTTTTACTTTCTAAATTGCTGCTGGGTTTAAGACCGTCCATCTGATGCTGACAATTTTACCTTTCCCCAGAGATAAAAGCAATGAGGCATGTGCTGCTTGCCTTTGGGATTGCACCTTTGTTTGTATACAGCTGATCAGAATCTATTGCATAGGCATGGCGTTTGTCAGTTCCCCAAAGGACATCCCTTCCCTTCCCCATGTGCTGATAAGTATTCTGTCTTTTACTTTGATCCTCTGATGAAAAGTGCATGCTTCATCTTCAACTTGTGAGTGATGTTTGTTTCTCTTTTTTTCTCTCTCCTTGTCTTAATTTCCTGGCTTTTCTCTTTTCCTTTCCCCTTTCTCTCCTTTCTTTCTGATGCAGAGATGAAGATAGTTGGGTGTAAGTGTCTGCTTTTCTGTGTAATGTCTGCTTATTGCTTGCTTTTTCCCATTGTCATGTCTTTCATGGAATGTTGGGGATTGGTGAGGACAGTAAATCACGACATCATAGGGAAGCTGGTATCAGAGAGGAGTAGACTTTGTCTTATCAGCCTCTCTTCATACCAAGTGTTTCAGATTTAGTAACTGTGACAGGTGAGTCAGTAGCAATCGTGAGAAACATCTGTGCATCTGTGCTGTTGGTGAGCACAAAGTCATGGCAGAAATACACTGAGAAATGGACAGGGCAAAATCATAGTCATGGAATGGTTTGGGTTGGAAGAGACCTCAAAGCCCATCCAGTTCCACCCCTGCCCTGGGCAGGGACACCTCCCACTGGATCAGGGGCTCCAAGCCCCATCCAGCCTGGCCTGAAGGAGATAAGAAAAAAAATATTTTAAAAATCAACTTAGTACTACTGAAAGTAAAGTTACAGGGAACTCATTGAACTTAAACTGAGGATTATATAAATTCTTTTCTGGACACAGAACTCAAACAATAATCTAGTAAGTACTGTTTGTTTTTTTCCTTAAAACCATTGAGTGTTCTGTTCACCGAAAGCTACAGTAACACACAGAGTTAAACTTGCATAATGTTCTCCTTATAGGAAAAAAAGCAAGTTAATTTAATTTGCTCTGCAGGCAGTTGGCAAGAGTTTTGTTTCCCCTTGCTGCTGTAATGTTACTCCAAATACTGTTAATAGTTGCATCTATAGCTATTCCAGGAATATGCACCTTAAAACAAATCAGTGACTGGTGAAAGGGCAGAGAAACAAAGTGCTGAAACGGGTCTGATGCGATTCTCAGACTGTCTGATCGCACCGGGCTGCTTGATGTTGGCAGGCAGGTGGGGATGCAGCAGCTTCACACGCGTCGAAGGTGACCACCCTGTTGCAGCAAGGGGAAACCTTGAGCTGTGCTTGAGAACCAGTCCATAACGGTCCACCAGAAGGAAGGCCAGGGAGTATTTGAGGCCCTTCCCGTGCAGTGCACTCTGTCAGTTTTTTCCTTTAGTCAGTCATTCTGTTAACCTTGTCTGCATTGAAATCACTGCACTTCAAAGGTAGCTGCGTGCTTTTCATTTGGAGAGACTTGCAACTTAAAGTAGTGGTGTAGCGTGGTGTTTGGGACCAGAATCCAGGTACTGGCACCCCCAAAGTGGCCATCAAAGCTTCTGCAGAGAAGAGTTGTCCCTCGAGGGAACGTCTGGTTAATGTGATATTCTTTACCAGAGAGAAGAGCATTTACCACTGTAAAGAGCTAGAACAAATGTAGCCAGAGCATGTTATAACACTATCTATGAATATAAATATTTTACATTTTATAGTTTGTGTCAAAGATTTTACTTACTCACTAGACTGAGTCTCTTGCAGTCAAACCCTTAGTGGTGTAAAGGGCTGTAACTTCATTTAAATCAGCAGGGCGATGCTGATCTACTCTAGTCACAGAACGTTGGTTTCTTAGAAAACAAATTTGCTGTAATCAAGATATCGGAGACTGATTTCTTCTTTTGCCTGTAGAAACCTAGGTGAATTAGGAAACCTTTCTTTGACGCAGTGTTCACCTGTATAGAACAGGGACCATTCCTGTCCTCCATGTACAAAATCTTTTAGGATGCCTTGATAAAAGACGTTAGATAAAAGGCAGATGGTTTCTCTAAACTGTTACTACTTTCCAATTCAAGGGGCTAGTTCATCTTCTAGTGGAAACCCAACAGATCTTGTCAGGCTTGGTCTCCTTCCTATTCTAGTGATACTAGTGGATATGAGATGGTTATTGACTGTTAGACTGCTTAATGTTATTAAGTCTGGGAAATGATAAATAAGTATTTGGACATCTTCCAGTAGATTTCTTTATATTGTAAACCCAAAATCAATATTTGGCTCATGTAGCCTTTTCCACCACTCCTTTTTTTCCCCATTGCCATTAAAATTCTTTCAGGTGATAGGAGAAGGGGTTTCACTTCAGTGTAAGTGAATGAAGCTGTAATTTATGATTTATAATTTGAACAATTGCACATTTGACATAAGCCTTTGTAAATAGGTTAAAACAAACAAAGAAACTGAAACCCCTATAAAGGTGAAGGGAGGGGTAAAGAAACACATTAGAAAATAATTTTTTTATATCGTTGCTGTCTTCCAAGATGTTTCATAAAGAATGAATCCCAGTAACTGCATCTGTAAAAAGTGCACATATGTTGTGCTAAAAAGCAATTTACAGTTGGTTTTGGTATAAAAAGCAAACATAGAGAGATGGGCTTTTATGACAAATACCATTCTGAAAACCAAAGAGGTCTTCAGTTTGTCCTTGGCAGCCATCTAACACGGAGACCTCAGCTTAAAATGCATCTGCAAGTTTTATTCTATAAATATTTTTGCCCCCCTAGCCTTCTGGCACTTTTTTATTCCTTCGCTAATGATGGGAGGGCGCAGCTAACCCAGATTTATAATCAGTGCTGCTCTGTTTGTGACGATGTGATGTGACCCAAGCTGGTGTCTCACGCTGCCTCTCAAAATGCCAGAGCTGCTGCCACTTCAGAGCAGGACGGTCGAGGCGGTAATTTGCCACGCAGAGGGCAGGACTTGTCTGCTTTGCTAAACAAGTTCTTTTATCTCTTTTTCTTGTTACAATGGAATTAAATCTGGGAAGAGCTCTGTCTGCCAAGATTTGTGACTCTATATGTGCCTGTCACTCTGTGTTAGGGCTGATGGCTCCTGGACCGGCCCGACCTCACGCAGGCTGCGCTGGGCAATCTCTGTGCAGTTGGGCGATGGTGTGCAGAACGTCTGCTCGAGCTTGTGATTTGCATACTCAATCACGGAATCACAGAATCACTAGCTTGGAAAAGACCCACCAGATCATCGAGTCCAACCATTCCCAACAATCACTAACCCATGTCCCTCAGCACCTCGCCCACCCGTCCCTTAAACCCCTCCAGGGAAGGGGACTCAACCCCCTCCCTGGGCAGCCTCGGACAGGGACCAATGACCCTTTCTGTGAAAAAAAAATTTCTGATGTCCAGAGGCATCAAAAATGAAATTGTTAATGAACTGCCCTGCGTTCAAGCGTTTGCTCCTGTTTCTGTGCAGCCCACTAGCGCATCTGCACTCAAACCCCTCAAAACCAGTAGAAACTGGGGAAAAAAGTGGCTTGTGAGGACTCGGCATGTGATGTGGTTAGTTGATATGTTGGGAAAAGGAGATGCTGCTTGGTAGTAAGCGTTATTTTCACTGAAATAAATGGAAGTATTGGAGTTGTAGTTAATGTTGTAGTTGTAGATTTTCAAGAAAGTGATTGGCTCCATACCTGACAGTTAAACCCCTTTTTGTCTTTGCTAGATACATTCGCTTTCCTATTTTTACTATAGGTAATGACCTTTTCTGGTTTTTTTAAGAGTAAATAGACTGTTTTTACACGAGAAGAAGCACCATTATACTTCACTAAAATACTTTTTCCCTTATTTTTTCTTCATTTTGATGCAAATCCACTCTTTTTTAGATTCCTCTACTACCCACCCCAAAGGCTTTTTTTTAATTAGTGCAGTAATATCCCCTCTGTTTGGCTTAATGGAAGATAAGGTGCTATATATAACCAAACGCTGCCTTTAATTTAGACTGGAAAATTATTTGCAATCTGACATTGGATTTTGTGTAGCCAGACTTGTCTTCCAGAAAAGAGGTCATAAATAGGAAGCTCCAAAATGCTAATTATAGCGAGTACATTTAATTTCTATTAAGAGTTATAGCAAACAAATTCACACGTTGTTCATCATTGCGCACAGTGTTAAGAAAAAAGGATGGAGTCTGTCAAGCAGAATTCTCAAAACAGAAGTTCCTACTTAAGTTATCTTTGATGATGAGTTTAATGTGTCCTTCATATTCCTATAGTCAACATGTAGGCAGCTGAGCTTGGTTTCCAGCAGCCAGAGAAAGGCACTGCTGATTTTTCTCTGGTGTTGTGAACTGCAGAGTCTTGCATTCGATGACTATTCTTCGGTGAGAAAGAACAGATCAAATATTTGAGGTCTTTCACCAGCCTTTTGCTGTCATCTTTTTTCTGTTAATGAACCGTAGCATTTCCAGACCTCTGACTGCGAGGTGTTTCGAGCAGGCAGCTCTGTGGGAATCCACCGCGAGCAGGAGGTTGATGGAAGGAGGAGGACATTTTGCATACAGATTCCCATTCATAGAGAGTTCCTAGCAGAAAGCACTCGGTTTCAGCTACAGAGCTGTGCTTGCCATGCTTAAAAAGTTGTACTTATCTCCAGAAATAAAAATGAGAATAAAGACAGGAATGAAAGGTTCCATTGTTTGTCCCTACAGTGGATGAAGGAACGAATTCTATGGGGTTATAAGCTTCAAGAAGAACTGGAAGTGCTTCTTTGACAGACACAGAAGGATATCCCTCACTGCCTGGAATCAAATGCTGCTTAGTTTATTGTGCTTCAGACTAATAAACAGATTTAACTGCTACAGTTTTGCCAATTGGAAGAACTCAGACGTTGAGGGAGGCTCTTTTGCTGGTTGACCGTTCTGTTACTTCATTATTTAGTCTTTTGAGGCTGCTTAACCAAAGGGTTTAAATTTTTATTTTAGTTTTTTGTAATTTTATATGTTGCCCTTTAGTGTGTTTGCCTTACTGGCAAGTGAATAAAAAGAAGTGATAAGTGAGCCATAATGAAATTGTGACTGTAACTAAATCTTAGAGTATTAGGTGTTACCTGCTCTCCCTGTGGTGCCTGCGTTAGCATTGACTGTGTTATTTTTGAAAGCCTATTTTCCCGGATTCTAAAAAAAATCAGTGAGCCAGAGACTGTGAAATTCAGAATAACAAGACGCTGAGACAGACACTAGCGTTTCTGTTTCTGAATACAGTCATTTGTTCTGAAAGCTCTTGAAAATGAGGTGGTGAGAAATTGGCAGGTATCCCTAGCGCCGGCTTCCTTATATCTGTGCATGTGGATACCGGAGGCTAGCCAGAAATCCAGCAAAGAAGTATTTCTAATTCCTTCTTAATCCGTCAAAACTCGTTTGCAACTAGGTTTCCCAAAGGCAGCTTTTATTTTGTTATTGTGATAAAAAGAAACTATGAAAATACTTGAGGAGCTAACGGAACAAAATTTTCTGGTGATCAATCACAAAAATATTTACTTTGTTAAAATATATTGGTCGTAGGAAGTCTGACACTAGTGATGTTTTTAGCCTGATACTTCCAAATCAGCTGATGAAACCAAGAAGCTTTCCCACTTACACAATAAAAGCAAGTATTAGTTCTGAGCTCACATTTAATACAGGCATTACTAACAATGGTCTGATTCTGTGCACTGATATTAAAATGTTCATCTTTATTAACAATTAACTTGCTGCTTGGAATGACTTGGGCATCAGCCATAGTCTTGCAGAACACAGAAAACAGTTTGCAGAATGGAAATATGTTGCACACAGGCACCGAGTCGTCTGTGTTGGATTGAAGTGTGTGACTCCACTCTTCCACTGCAGGTGATATTCGCAATGACTTATATCTGACATTAGAAAAGGGAGACTTCGAACGAGGTGGGAAGAGCGTGCAGAAGAACATTGAAGTGACCATGTACGTGCTCTATGCGGACGGAGAAATCCTGAAGGTAAGTGCTTATTTCCTCTGGGAGCTTCAGGTGCTGGCTGCTAGCTCCATGGATGTGTTCTCTTTTTTTGTTGTTGTTGCCTCTGATGCAAGGGAAGTGCTACACTAAAATTAGATCTTGTTTTCTTAAGTTTTTTAATTGTGTATTATGATGAAAGAAGCAAACAGTTATAAATTTGAAAGAATTTGGAGTACTTCCTCTGTATGGGACATGGAGCAAATATCCAGAATGTAGTTTTAGAGCATTTTTTACTGCAGCCATCTGGTTTATGTGAACTTTGACATGGACACAGACAGCAGTGTGTGGTGACTGGCTGTTTTGCATTAGCGGGGAGCTGGTTTCACCCATAAACAGAGTAAAATTTCATATCTAAATGAATCAGCTGGGACGAGACCACAGGATCAGCAATTTCAATTCAATATTTCAATTACATTCAGTAAAATCTAAAGGAAAACACTGAAGACTGCAACTGGAGGAGACTAATGATTTCTTAATCATAGAATCATGCAATGGTTTGTGTTGGAAAGGACCACAAACCCCATCCAGTCCCACCCCTGCCATGGGCAGGGACACCTCCCACTGGATCAGGGGCTCCCAGCCCCATCCAGCCTGGCCTTGAACCCCTCCAGGGATGGGGCAGCCACCACTGCTCTGGGCAGCCTGGGCCAGGGCCTCCCCACCCTCACAGGAGAACATTTCTGCCTAAGATCTCATCTCCATCTCCCCTCTTTCAGCTTAAAACCGGCCCCCCTTATCCTATACCTGCACTCCCTGATGAAGCTCCTCCCCAGCTTTCCTGTAGGCCCCTTTCAGTACTGGAAGCTGCTGTATTTAATATAAGGCTAAGGTTTGGGGGGGTGCTTGGTGCAGTACTGGTAAGGGAATTGCTTTGTCTGGCTTCCCTGTCCCCAGCGTGATCACTTGCATGACCCAAGGTTGCTTTCACAGGCAAGCGTAGCGATTCTCTTGCTTCTGTTTCATTTTTTCCAATTATGGCATTAATTTAATAACTTCCAGTAGGTGATACAGAAGCTAATAAAACACTCCAAGCTGGCAAAAGCATGGGTGGGACACCGAGAGGTCAACCATTGACCCTGAAGCGCTGCTTCTCTTGGGTGGAAGATCCTTTACTGTTCCTGACCTGTGGACCCAAAGCAGAAACTGCCAAATGAGGGAGCATTGTGCTGAGTTACACCAAACAGTGGGGAAATTACCACGAGATTTTCATTGATCTTAGAATAAATTCTCCAAACTTTTCCCAGCCAGCAGCACAAATTTGAGTTGTGCCTTTTTGAAGACTTAAGCAGAATTGTATGCAGCAATAATGAGCGTATTCTGTCTGTCTCAAGGCCCTGTTGCTGCTAATCATGCCTTGGTCTGGAAATAGTTCTCTTGAAACCAGTGAAATTATTCCAGGGATACATGAAAATTAATATTGCCTTTCAAAATAATCTCACTCAATTGTCACTATCTTTCAACATAGTCTGAAAAATAAAAAAAAGCCTAACACATTTCTCACTTACTCATTCTGTCGCAGTAGCAGGGATATTTTATTAATTGCAGGGCATACCTTAAAGGATTAAATTATTACCTGACACTTCTGTTTTAGCCTCCCTCACTTGCCTCTGCCCTTTGGTTCACCTATGTATTTGGGTTTCATGGTAACTGGGTAACAGAGACTGGCTTCTTGTTTATATTTTGTAGATCACAATTCAGAATTAAAGATGAAACAATTCTCCCTGCTCAGTCTATAAATTGTTTATAAATGCACAGAAACTGAGTTAACAACCAGAAGAAAAGACTCTTTGCTCTTCATGTACTTAAAGTTCATAGCGTGAAGCAGCATTCAGAGTCAGACCGTGGGTCTGCCAAGGCAGGCAGTGTTTTGAAGCAACAGCAAAAAAGCTCATATTAAAAATGAGTTTTCACTCTGTCCTATAGAAGAAATACAAATACTGTTTTACTTTCTCCAAAAGACCTAATGTAGCATGAGGTTTGGGAATCACTGGGTTGAAGCCCAAGTTAAATTTATCACAAAATCTGATTGGGATGTTGCAGGCATTGTGGTTTTCAGTTCTGTCACCACTGCTCTCACTCCAGCCGGTTCATAGCTGCAACAGTTGGTCTCGTTGCTGTGTTAATAAATCACCTTTATGCCAGGGTTATGGTACATGCCTGTGGTTACTGGGATTTACCTGGGAGGAGTGAGTTTTGTGAGTTTTTACAGCTGCTCAGTTTGGATCTCTGTCTGGGGAATCCCAAAATTCCAGAGAACTTTTCTTTCTTTTTGGGCTTCTTCACCAATTCTAAACTTTCTTGAAGGCAGAAGATTACAGCTGGCTGAACTAACAGTCTGGCTCATGGGATATGCTTGTCTTGCTTGTCCCTTCATTATGGCTGGAAAAATCAAATCAACATTGTCAGTATTTTCTTGGAATAGAATTGAGAGATGCCTTGGGGAAATGACCTGTAGTTGTTCTTGTCATGATACTATTCCGTGTCGGGTGTTTTTACGTCAGAATTTATATTGCATGTGTCATTCTGGTCTGCTCAGCTGCTGTTTCTTCCTGCGTTCATTATCCTTAGAGATGCTAAGAGTAAAGAATCTTGAAGCTCTCTGTCTTTTCTGCATGGTTTTATAAGGTGTCGCATCTTTTGGGTCACTTCATAAGTGCCAGGGCTAGAACATGGGTTAGTGCTTATATAAACAATGAGCTTCCCGCTCCGTGATTTCATTACAAAGAACCTTTTCCTGGCCCTATTTCAGGACTCCAGTGTTCCTCCCGACATCCTTCACTCATGTTCTGACTGAGGATTTCAGTACTTCCTAAATAATATCAATCCATTACTGGTTTTCTTCACTTTACAATTTGAGAATACATGGATTTGTCAAGATATCTGAGCACTTGAATCTAAAAGCAGAAATTTTGGTGCTATGATACTTTTAGGTGATGACTATTCGAGAGAAATTCTTTGCTTACCACTACTGGGATAACTTGATCAGAATTTCCTTGGAGGTATTTGGTGAGGCTGGGTGGCTGTAGTTTCAGAAGACCAACTTTTTTAAGAGCTTGAAAAGTTCAGACATCACTTCTGAATTGAGATACTGAACCAGCAATCTGATTAAATTATATTTTTAAAAAGATTTAATGTTACAAGTGATGGCCCTATTAGGTGCCCTTTTTTGGACTTGTCTTTATATATTTGGACTTAAGTGCTTATTGTATCTGTCCTATACTTGACAGAAAACTTAGCTTAAATAATAACTTCAGAGACTGGAATACATCCCATGTTTCAGGTCTCCTAACTAACTCATCCTTTGACCCAAAACACAGTTTTAAGATCTCGTCAAAAACTTCAGATGTCATCGTGTTTGAGTTTCTGCTTCTGGCTCTTCCTTTGTCTACAGAAAGATATGAATTATATAAAGGTTATCGCCATGTAATAAAATGACTCATCTGTAGTGATGTGATGTCTTTTAATCTTGGATTGTTTTCTTCTGTTCCAGGACTGCATCAGCCTGGGCTCGGGAGAGCCAAGCAGGAGCGCCTACCACTCGTTTGTCCTTTACCACAACAACAGCCCTCGATGGGGGGAAATCATCAAGCTGCCCATCCCTATAGACAGGTTCCGTGGATCTCACCTCCGATTTGAGTTCAGACATTGCTCCAGTGAGTGCAAAATGTAATAGAGTAATGCAAAACATAAAAGCTGAGGGCTTTCCATTGCCAATTTGAAGTTGGATGAGGCTGTTACTGGCTGGAAAGCAGAAAGGGGTGCCAACCTAAAACATGGTGAAGGTGCACTGCTCATTAGCTAGTTGCTACATTTATTAAGCAGCACGTTAAAATCATCACAACCAATCAGTGCAGGGCAAAACACTCTGCAGGTGTTCTGCCCCACTGTTCTTTTGCTGTGTTTTCCTATAGAATGTTTCCATTAGAGCATGTACATTTTATATTTTACTGTGGTCTGCAGTGGGTTTGGGTCTGTTTTGAGGCTTGTTGTTTATTTCCATAGAATCAGACATAGTTTATGTTGTTTCTTGTGTATCCTTTTTGTTAGAAATGCAGAGAAGGTAGTGAAGAACCTTGTGGTATACGTGAACAGATGGAATATGTACAAATGTGATCTCTGTTTCTATCCTTTGCTACAGCAAAAGACAAGGGAGAAAAGAAGCTCTTTGGATTTGCATTCACTCCGTTGATGCGAGATGACGGCACAACCTTGTCAGATGACATCCACGAGCTTTATGTTTATAAGGTACTAATTCTCTCTACAGACTTCTCAGCTAGTCGTCCCTACCTCATTTTGAATCAGTAATGATCATTGCATTATCTTGATTCCCCACTCTTTAGAAGTACGTGAGGTATAGATTAGTAATGGTTCAAAATTTTATATTTTTGAAATCACATGAGCGATGCAGCCTTTTTTTTATGGTACAGCTCACTTTTCCCCTTCAGATAATGATGATTTACTTTAATCCTGTATCTTTTGAATTCAATCGCAGTGGCGTTTAGGAGCATTCAGCAGATTTGCCAACCTATGGTATTAGTCAATACCTTTGTATCATGAATTGATGCTGTACTTCAAACTCATCCTGCTGCAGCCCTGCAGCCCTGCAGCTTGGCAGCCCTGCAGCAAAGTGGCTGCGGGAGTTATTCGGGTTTTTTGATTCCAGCTGTTTATTTCTTCAGTGTGGTTTTCAGTCAGCAACACCAAGTTGTGCAGTTGGAAGATCCTAGTAAGTTCTAAGGAGTCAGTGATTAGAAGACTCCGCTTTCTAAAGCTGAGTCTGTTACGTGTGTACAGGCCCTGGAGGTGGTAAGCACAGCTCCTCCTCAGAAGTGCTTTTGTGCACCCAGAGACCAGTAAAGCCCTGTTAGGCAGCAGCAGTCAGGGTGTCCGTGTGGGGAATGGGGCGGATGAGGTCACATGCTGTATCCTGTGCCTGCAGTGTGATGAGAACAGCACGTTTAACAACCACGCCCTGTACCTGGGGCTGCCCTGCTGCAAAGAGGACTACAACGGCTGCCCCAACATCCCTTCCAGCCTCATCTTCCAGCGCAGCACCAAAGAGTCCTTTTCAGTCTCCACGCAGCTTTCCTCTACCAAACTGACGCAGAATGGTGAGTAGATGATCCTCCAAAATTGCCCAAGGCAGCGGGCATTATGAAAACAAGAGATAGGATGTGTATGCTCGTGCTCTGTTTATTTCACTAAAATAAGCCTTTGTTATAAATTCACTATACGTTTGGGTTTTTTTTCACTAACACTGTTGAAATGAGCAGGAAGTGGGTTTTTTGAGGCAATAAGGATATGACAGATGGCAGAGAAATTACAGACATTGCTGTAAGTGCAAGAGAAGGGTAATATGTTAAAGCAAAGTTAATTTTCATCAAATGACTGAAGAGTAAAACAATGCATTGTGAGCGCTTCCACACAATCCAAAGTTTGTTTTGTTAGGCTTTTAGAGAGCTACCGAGTGAAGCAAAGTTGGTTATGGCAACATCCCTGAGGCACGAGAAAAGAAGATTAACTGCAGTGCAGTCTCAACTCACATAGGGAAGAACACAGCCTTTACTCTCTTTTCCATACTTCACTGTTCTCCATTCATTTCTTTGTTGGTAGAATTGGAGTGACTCCGTGTTTTCCTTCTTGTTTTCCCTTATTTATTCTGTTTTTCCCCGAGAAGAGTGAACTGTGCAGAAGCGTAGCATGTAATGAACCTCTGGTGGGTCTGGGTTTGCCTTTCTTCCCTCTGGGTATGGATTCAAGCTCTTTCTCTCGCTGTTCTGCAGTGGATTTGCTTGCTCTGCTGAAATGGAAAGCTTATCCAGATCGAGTGATGGATATTCTAGGAAGACTGAGACATGTCAGCGGCGAGGAAATCGTTAAGGTACTACATGAAATAACAGCCTTTGGATGCAACGGTGTCAGCAAGTGAAGGTGTCCCTGCCCATGGCTGGGGGTTTGGAACTGGATGACCTTTAAAGTCCCGTCCAGCCTAAACCATTCAATGACTCTGTGAATTCAGACCTGCAGCATGCTTCTGAAAGCTCCTTCTTGTTGTACTTTCTTATTGATGGCAGAGCTGTTGCTTCAAGCACCGATTGCTCCCTAGCATTGCTAAGTGATCCGCGATCTGTCTCCTATCTGATAATTCCAGCACATTTTGTAACCACTGTAGCTCCACATGCCAATCCTTTGTGTGACCTGAACTTTCTTACGTCCAAGAAACGTCAAAATGCGTTTAAATAGTTTAAATCTAGAAGTGAAAAGAGATCATTTGAATGGCGAACAAGCAAAGAGAAGAAACAAAAGAGAAATACCATCACTAAATTAGTAGTTTCTAAAGAGAAAAATTCCTCCTAGTAAAACTAACTGAAAATCTACCACGTCATATGGGTGAACCTGAAGTGGTTTGTCCTTGCCAAGTGTTTCACAGATATCAGTGGGTATGAAATAATTAAAGCAGGGGAAAATAACCTTGTTTTGAATATAATTGCATTTGATATTCTTTGTTTATTCGTGTCATTTTAGTTCCTCCAAGATATTCTTGACACATTGTTTGTAGTTTTGGATGACAACACAGAGAAGTACGGGCTGTTGGTCTTCCAATCCTTGGTAAGCTGCTGAGTTGTTGCTTTTCTTTATCTCGGTCTTGACAAGTTTTACATTTGTCTTTATCATGTTGCTAGTATTTTACTTCGATGAAATACAAAGTGGGATGTAGCCTTATGTCTTCTGTAATAACCTTGGGTGAGGAGGGCAGGATGGCTTTGACAGACCCGAGGACAGCAATATTTGCTGTCACTTGGGAGAAGCACACAATAACATCTCATAACACAGCTCTGGCTGCTTAAAGAAACTGGTGTAATTCATCGTTCCTTTGCTTGTGTAACTTGTTTGTAGAAACCTAACAACAACGTGTAATTTCCCTTCGTATGGGTTCACTTTTTCATCTCCCACAGGTATTCATCATAAACCTGCTGCGTGACAGCAAGTATTTCCATTTTCGGCCTGTGATGGACACGTACATTCAGAAGCACTTTGCAGGGGCGCTGGCTTACAAGTAGGTTTGTTTATCTGTCCCTTCAAGAGATTCTGTTAGCAGGCTTTCAGCTGTGTCACCGCCGGACTCGCACCCTTCGTGGTAGCGCTGGTTTGCAGAAATGGAGCTGCTCAGGGGGAGGTTCTCCAGCACAGTTAGAGAATTGCTGCTGAGTGCGCCTTTCTCTAAGAATGAATTTATCTTGCCTTTCTGACCTGGCAAATCTTACTTGCTTTTTTTCTTTTTACCTGAAGAGACGCAGTCACTCAGCAGCAGCGCGTTAGCAGTCTGTGCTAATAAGCTACCAAGAGCATATACGTTCCTGGTCTTAAGAAGGGTGTTGGGATGTAGGACTCGTGTGAAAGCTTAGAGGACTAAGTGTACCTTCCTCTTCCAGAGCAGACAGGTGTTCATGTAAGGTGGTGCTTTACTTGACTAGAGTAAATGTATGATTTCAGTAGAGCAGAAACTTAATTTCCACTGCTACTTTGAAGGGTTTGCCTTGTTTTCTGATATCCTTTGAGGTTTGCATCAGATGGGAAGACAGATTTTTGAATCTCAACACTTATTCAAGTCTTTTGTTTTCCTTTCTTTTAGACTATTTTTCTTTACATTTCAGCATACCCTATCATTGGCCACAATAAACTATTAAAAACACCTTATAATTGGTTTTGATTGTTTGAAGGCATTCACATTTTAGAGTAATTTAAAAAATATATTAAAAAATACTCTGTCAAAGGCAGTTAAAAACCTGTAGATACTGTACAACACCAGAAGGCGTAGTCATGCTCAGAGGGTAGAAAGCTGTTCTGCTTTGTGTTAATTATCACCTCTTTCAGACAAAACAAATGATCTCAGTAGTCTGATGCCTGAAATAAAACGTGCTTTAGATACAACTCATTAAGTTAGTCCAAGTGGTGTTGTGTGCTTAGGACAATCGAGGCATGTATTTTCTTTGTGGTCTTAGTGTCTAAAACCTGGTTACTTAGACTGAGATCTGGAATTTTTTACCAGTAAAAAAGAGTATGTTTTGGTCTTAGCTTTGATAAGGGCAGGCAATATAGTTCTAGCTCTTTAATAACATCTTTTTGATGTTCTCTGTGTTCTTCGTGGTTGTAAGTCAATTATAGAGAAGAAATTACTTCCTGGTTTTGGCACTTAAATAAGTGTATATGTTACGTCTCTTCATACCTAGGATAGCTATAGCTGACCCCTGCAATGGAGTGAAATGAAACTATTTTACAGATTTCTCACTAAACCAAAATATTTGTTGCCTGGCTCATTTGAAAATAGTGCTGAGGGTTCCTCCTCTCTTCCCTGTTTGTTGTATTCAGAGAGCTGATCCGCTGTTTGAAGTGGTACATGGACCGTTCTGCGGAGCTCGTGCGCCAAGACCACATCCAGGAGGCGATGAGAGTATGTATTCAGCAAAAGTGTTTGTGGGTCTGCTCCACCTGCGGCTGCAAAAGGGCTGGGGAAGCTGTAAATAGAATCAAGGGTGGCCTGGCACTGGATCCTCATTTGTTTAACCAGAATGATAGTTTTTATAAATATTTGGCCAAAATTTTAATTTTGGGGGGGGAGATTGACTGTTGTGCAGGAAGAAATGGAAGAATTGTCTCCTTAAGTCCTTCTGAAGCCCCTTGGAGAACTTCAGTGGGATTTACATGGCCATATATATCTGTGTGGTCTATGTCTTGCACTTCAGGAAGCAGTTATTTTAACTGTACTAGCACAGGTGTTGTGGGTCAAAGAGATGCCTTTTGTATTGAGCTTCCTTGTATTCCTGGTGGAAGTTCTGGAGCGTTTTAAGAAGCAGATAAATGAGCCTTTGACTGGATGGAGATTCTAACAGCTACCGCTGCACAGGACCTGAGTCACAGCTCCACAAGGAGAGCACGGTCCTACAGGAAGGCCCAGCTTTCTGATGGGCTGGGAAACAACAGGAATATTTTTGGTGTATTAGTTTTACCGTGTGTGATTGTGAACCAGAAAGCTCTTGTGTTGAGTGGCTAAATAGAAGATTCCAAAATTGGCAGGCAGGTATTTTCCTTTGAGTGAGTGTCCATCTGTACCTTCCTGCTGCGAGGAGGCTCACAGCCAATCCTTTGAGTCTGGGCACTGTGAGGACCAGGAGCTGTGGCACGGAGTAACGCTTTCTCGCTTTGTCACAGAAGTACAAACTGGTGAATCAAATCACAGCTGAAGCTCACACAGATACGTACTCTGCTCCTCTAACTTCTGGCAGCCGTTTGGGAAAGTCAGAGGTTGTTCCTTGTAAATGTATTTATGCTTGTGTCTTGGCTTACATTTCAGACTTTATTCTGGCTTTTTCTTCCTTCTTGTGATATTTTTTCTTTATTTTTCCTCTGTTAGTCTAATTTATTCCGTTTTTTTGAGGAAGTAATCTTTATTTTTTGAGAATACTTGTTCTATTTATGTGGTACAGCATCACAGCCATCAACTGGCTTTCAAGATCTCCTGTTGCAGTCATATCCTGATACACTGAAGGACATTATACCAGTGTTTACTTTGTCTTTTGTAGGCATCTACGTACTTAGAAACTACTTCTTCATTATATTTTTCAACCATGGATTCATAGGAGATGGTTAAAACTGAGACAAAGATGCCGGTTTACATCCTTCTTTCCTTTTTTTATAAACAAACATATTCAAGTTATGAGATGAGAGGAAGATCTCTAGCTGGAATGACTTCTAGGAGGTTTTCTTTCCTCTCAAACCACTCATTAGTGCTGTATGCAGTGCAGCAGCTAGAGATATACAATATTGTCCTTACGTGAGCTGCATTTTTTTAAACTCATAGTAATCCTCTTCAGAAATATTAAAAATATGAATGCTGGAGTGTCTCTCAGAAGCTCAGTTATTCAATATACTGTCTGTAAATATGGTGCATTCTTTCAAGGATTCCAAGGCAACCTCTTGCTTACTGGGAATCTCAAGTGCTTCCCTAGAAAGCAGCCGTTCCCTCTGTGAGAGAGGTCAGTTTGAAGACCTGACAGCCCAAGCCTTTCCAAGCACAGGGATTACGATTGCCACTAGAGTTTCTGCAGCCCTAACAGCGCATCCTCTACCACCAACACTGCTGTCACGTTATATTCAGACAGTTGCCTTCACAGGTGTATCTGGGAGGCCCAAATTAAGGTCTTTGTCTTCTTCCATTGCAGGAAAATGCTTGATTTCCTGCTTTGTTTCCAGATGTTATTTCAGGTATTTGGAGTGAGTCTGTTCCAAAATCATCATCATTGCTTCTGTGTTCCTAGTTCTACATCCTGCTGCTGGGAATTTCTGTGGCTGTGGATGTCTTCACTACCCTTCTTACATTAGTAGCTCTTTACCTCGGAGCACAGGAGAGCTTGGTTTTAGCAAGCCGGTCTCCGATGGCTTTATGGGGAATTTCACATTTCCTTTCTCTGTCAGTAAAGCTGTAGCATTCTAAAGCTTCAAAGATAACATGGCATATTTGTGCTTGTAGTTTGGTGATGCAGTGAGGGGCATCTTATAGACTCAAAAACATAGGACACGGGCAAAATTTGTATTGGAATTAACTTTTAGCTTCTAAACAGTGTAGCTGGCAAGAATATTTTCCAGCCCATACAGTGGAATGTTGCTAATGTTTCTGCACAGACTGTGATTATTGGAGCTCCAGCCTGTTTGTTTCCTGTACTGAATTTTGAGGGTGTCACCAAACTGTGCTTTGTGTCTTCCCTTAATCCTGCCATAATAGTGTATTGTGTTAAGCACTAAGCGAAGGAGTTGAAGTCTAAATGTCACTGATATTTAGGATGTTTTGATGTTGACAGCTGTGTACACCAGATGATCAAAAAGGCCTCTTTGCCACGTGGAAAACTACATTGCTGTATTTGTGTCTGGGAGAAGCAGTGATGGATCGGTGAGCTTGTTAACAGCACCACAGAGCAAAGTGTTTTTCTTCATTGACACTGCTGCCAAACAAACGGAGTTCTGAATCATGCCACTTACAGAATTTTAGTTAAAGATGCTTAGGTTGCAAATCCAAACTTAATGTAGTCTTTTCATAGAGCCACGTTAGCATTCTACTACCAAAAGATCCAATTTGCGAGTCCTTCAGGACTGCGGCATCTATCACACGTTGTATAATGGTGTTAAATGCCATCGTGTGTGCCGGTTATTCTCCCTCTGCTGGGTGCTCTTGAGGCTTCATGTGTGAAGATAAAAAATAAAGACAGTTTGACTTATCGCAGCTCGAAGGAAAAAGATACTCACTGCTGCTTGTGGCTGCTGGGGGCTGCCAGAGCGCTCCAGGTGCCGCCCTTGTCTTCTGCTCTGCCTGCACCTGCCTTATTTCTGCGTGTACATGTAGCTGCCAGAAGGAAGGTGAACCTTGCAGTTGTGGTCGTGTTGAAAAGTAGATTCTTTTTCCAGGTCACCCTTCTTCCATTCCACTGACAGCCTGCTTACCTAATCCAGTTAGCTAGCTGAGTGAAGTGATTAAAGGTGAAATTTGAATGAAAACAGAATATTTTCTTCAGTCATTGTGCCAAGTCATGAGAAAACTAGAAGTGTCTTCCCTTCACCAAGATTTTCCTCAAATTATGTGACTCGAATTTGTCTGTTTGACTTAAATGCATGCTTTTTTTGTTTATGGGACATACTGGTAGCAAAGCATATTGGGTGAGGAGGGGTGCTTGCCTGTTCCGTAACTGAACAGAATAACTTACAAAACCTGTTTTTCTTTCTCCTTTCTAAAGCTGAAGAATTTAGCAGTTATGTACCTAGAATCTTTTCTGGTTCTCTTTAAAGCTCCTTTATTTTTCTTTCTCTCTTTTTCTCTGTCTTAATCTCCTTCCTCTCCTGCTCCTTAAGGCCTTGGAATATCTTTTCAAGTTCATTGTCCAATCTCGGATCCTTTACTCCAGAGCTACTTGTGGAATGGAGGAGGAACAGTTCCGCTCCAGCATCCAGGAGCTTTTCCAGTCCATCAGATTCGTGCTCAGCTTGGACAGCAGGAGCTCTGAGACTCTCATCTTCACACAGGTTTGCTATTTTCTATGCTCTAACTGGCAAACCAAAAGGCAGCTGTTTTCCGCGCAGGTAGCGTACGTGAGCACATGGTGATTACATGGAGGTTAGTAGAGCTTTCTCCCTCTAAGCAGCTGGTGATACAGGAACACACGGTAGCCAAGTAACGTTGATAGGCAGTCTCTGCACCCCTTCACAGATCCAGGTGAGCTGAACTGTGGCCTCTGAAGAGGAAAGTGGCTTGTCACAAGAGAATGCAATTTCTACTTGTCACAGTAAACAGCGTTTTCAAGTCTCTCATTCATGTGTCTTATGGTTGGCCTAAAGAAATTTTAAATTCTTATTTCTAGTAGCTGAGTCAGTTCTTAGGATCATAGCAGTGTCGCTTCTTAGGATCACAGCAGGTGGGTTCAACTGATGAACTCAGTCAGATAAACTTAATTCCAGCGTTCTCTAAAGTTACAGTCAGGATCACACGCAGCCTGACTGCAAACACTGAGAGACCCACGCTCACATTTCCTGTGTTACTTTGAATACAGCCCAGATAAGCCTTCATGTGGGCTTAAGGTGCTACTCAGAGTGAGGAAGGGTGTTGTCAAGTGCTGTTTTATGTATTGGACCGCTGTACTAAATGACATTTTTGTGTTTAAAAGTTTTAAATAGTAATATCAAGTGTGTTGTATGTGCCTCAGCGCAGAGGGTCTCAAAGTTGAACCACCCAGAACCTCCTGGTAACGTGAAGGGGATGTGTAATCACTAATTTACTATTTGCAGATGTTTTGAACACGGGCTGTAAATTGCCAAAGAAGCAGTTGCTGTGAATGCAGCAGCAGAACAGAGTGACTCCGATGGTTAGGGAAGCTGCCAGCAGTGCGATCTCTTTCTTAAGAAGCTGCTCTGAAAGATGTTGAGAACAGCTGCTCTAATCTTTTATTTAATCACCTATTAGTGGGTATTATAAGATGAGCCAAGAAGATGAGAAATCAGCACACAGATTTCGCAGACGAAGTGACAGTCAGTGGAAACAGCATCTTAGGCTGTTTGGGGTCCTTTGTTTTTCAGTTGTGTTGATCAGAAAGCACAGAGGGAGACTAGATATGAGGATGGGGTTATCTTCCCTTGTTCTCTTTATCTCTTTTTTTTTTTTTTTCCCTCCCCTCTCCTTTATCTCACTGCAACATTTCTTACTTTGGAATCTTGTGATGTTTGAAGCCTGTCCTTGTTTAATCTTTGAAAAGTTTACTTTTTGTTTCCCCCTTGCCACTGTGTTGCCCCTTGATCCCAATTGCCCCATAGGCGCCTCAGCCTGGAGGGCAGGCGAGCGGAGCTGGGACTTGTGCCCCACAAAAGTGTGGTGGTACGCCAAGGCCGTCATTTAATTCTGTAAGTAACGATCCCCGGAACTGCACAAGTGTTTCATCGTGGATGTTCCCAATTAATCCCTTTTCCCTACCCCAATCCCTCTTTTCCTGCATATAAACTGGCATTTAACGTTGAAGTGGCTGGTACTTGCAAACAAGGAAATGTGGAATATTGCAGTAAATAATGGAACTGCCTATGGCATCCGCACACCAAAAAGACAGCACTGAGGGCGTGTACAAGATGATATGTGTCAAATTGTCCATGAGAGCCAAGGAGATTGTCTACTGGTTCTGGAAAGCTGGGCAGCTGTTAAATATCTACAGAAGTGCTTGAGGCCCTAGCAAACATCATTTTCTTCACACTTATCCTCTCATCCAAAATATCAGAGAGAGCTCAATATAGTTCTTTCCAGCAATGAGATTAAAACTGATTATGTCCTTCCTGCCAGGCAATTAGCTTGACGTGAGTAATGCTCCAGCATATTTTAGAGTGTTGTACAAAATAGGGCCCTTCAAGGAACTGATGAAATGGTGGAGCTGTTCCTCGAGGTGGGTCGAGAGCTTCCTGAAGAGATCCCATGCTCGTCCTTAGATTGCTACTGGATGTCCCAAATCACCTTAGAAATCCTACTTTATAATTATAGTTAGAAAGGAATTTAGGAAAACTGCAAGGTTTTGGGGGCCAGTACTGTAATTTCACTTGTATTGTTCCAAAGATAAGGATGATGACCAGATTTGTGGCTGTTATGGCCTTCCAAGAGTACCAAGAGCTATTGAAACACATTTGTTTATTTCATTAGTACGTTGTACGCATGTAGCAACAAATAGGTACAACACCCAGGAGGCTGTGTGGGGCTTGTGTAATCTGAATTGATTGTAACGAGACAAGATGTTGAGAGAGATAACAAGCACCGAGAAGAGGTAAATTTCTATTCAGAATAATTTAATGGGCTCTACAGTGTTAGTTATAAAAATGACTTAGACTTTACTCAAAGACTGTTAAATATATATTGCTGTTGTTTGAAGGAAAAGCTACTTTGAGGAAAGACTTGGCCAAGAAGGAAGCTGTGTATGATACGGGATTAGGAGAGGCGTGCCAAGGGTTCGAGCCAGCGTGGGAGAGGTACAGGAATGTTTACACAATGAGAAAACAAACAAAAAAATCCATGGGGAAAAGGAGAACTTGCAGAACAGAAGGAAACACAGATAGGTGGTGAGACTGGAAGGGCAAAGCTGAACAGTTCGGTAAATCCAGACTTGTGTGGGACGTCAGTCGTTTTGGGTTTGTGTGGAGAGCTGCAGGCATGGGGGGTGGAAACAGGGAGCAGGGCGTGCAGGGCTGCGGCTGGGTGGGTGGCAGAAAGGCTGCTGAGCCCAAAACACGCGGTACAGCAGCTCAGGAGAAGCACCTGCCTGGGAACTTTCAGCAGGGTAATGAAGGAAATAGGTACGGAGCTCTGGTAGATGTAGAGGAAGAAAGAGAAGAGTTAGAACAGTAGAGGCGAGGGGCACCTGTTAGGTATGACACCGAGTCTGTGGAACTTGAGGACAGGGCAGTGCATGGAATGTTCTACTGTTGGCAAGAACTTGATTGAAAAAAGTGAAACCGGAGCTGAAGAGTTTGAGAGTTGTTGTTGTGCTGCTATTGTTTCTGCACTTCAAGCAACACCTTCAGGGGAAGCTTCAGCTTCCTGGGAACACCCGTTGTTGCAGGAACCTCGTGCACACTCACTTGCATGGTGTGATGCCCCATTCACGTGAAATCGCAGCCCAGCCCTGCTGCAAACCCCTGCACCTCCACGTGACAGTCCTGCTGCGGGCGAAGGGCTGCCCGCAGGCTCTGCGCTTCAGAGTTTCCGCTGCCTGATGTAGCTGCTCAGCACAAAAAATTTATATGGAGCTCTCAAACCAGAAGCAAGGTTTATATTTATTGAGAAAAGTAAGTCAACAAAAATGCACCATTTTCTGTTCATTGGTACCTCAGGATTTTCTGTTTCATAAGCTGTGTCCTGAAGTCCAGCCTTCTGAAGCTCTGCAGCAGCTATGGGCTCAACTTATTGTAAGATTTGTATTGCAACAGCACTTGATTTTTATGTACTCCATGTGATTTACTCACTCTGAACTTTAGGTATCGCACAACACTGACACCAGCCACAGCGCACTACTCCGTAGCTTTTTGCAAGCCCTCACTTCCATTTTACTGTTGTTTCCATTTGCCTGCATTTGAGCTACAGTGACAGAATTCAGTGTTTTCAGTCTCCTCATCGACTCTTTCCAGGCAGCTTTGCTGAACTCCTTCCCCGCTATCTTTGATGAGCTGCTGCAGATGTTCACCGTGCAGGAGGTGGCGGAATTCGTGCGGGGCACGCTGGGCAGCATGCCCAGCACCGTGCACATCGGCCAGTCCATGGACGTTGTTAAGCTACAGTCGATCGCTCGCACTGTCGACAGCCGCCTGTTCTCTTTCCCAGGTAGGACAGCGGGATCTGAGGCTACATCTTGCTGCTAGCTAAGAGCAGGAACATGTTACATTTATTTTGCGGTTGCTCTGTTGCAAACAATTCATTACTGAAAGCAAATAATCTAATTTATTTATCTTGGTGGCATCGTTGTTACCTGTATTCACTGTGAGTTTCCCTGTTGTAGAAAATGTTTCTAAATCCATCATGGATAACTTGTAGTTACCAAAGCTTGGTAAAAATATGTACGTTGACAAATCAGTTATTAGAACTGCCAAATCTCACCTGCTACTTTGTTTGTCGTCATGGATAGGAAGATAATCTTTCCAGCAAGCTTGTTGTCTGAGAAAGAAGCAGGGAGATGTAGTTGGGTGAGAAACCTGCCACATTCTTTTACAGGATGCTCAATCTTTACTCTGTAACTTTTAATATTTCTTTAGCTCAACATATTGGTAATTACTAAAGAATCAACTGAATGAAGATGATTTGAATATTGTGCGTTTATTTCATACATGAAGACCTGAATGAAAGCAGTTAGGAAGGTAATAGTCGAAGATAAAAAGCACCATTGGGCTTATCTTCCCTGTAGAGAGGATCTCAAATTAGCAAGTTAGTGACATCTTCCCACTTTTTTCCTGTCTCTTTTTTTCCTGTTTTGGCTCCTGTTTTCAGCAGCTGCTGCCTGCTTTCCCTTCTTTCAGATTTGTAAGCCAGCTAAAAGAGAAGAATTAGGCAGAGCAGCTCTGCGAGCTGTGGCAGTAGAGCTGGAAAGAAACATGAAGTGAGGAAGGGTTTGCCCAAAGGAAATCAACATTAGAAAGCAGCAGTTGACAGCTGTTGTTTCCAAGCTGTATCAGTGTTTAGAATATCACATAGACTGCATTTATGAACTTCCGAAACTAGATGCACTACTAATTCCTTCCTGAATAAAGGAACTTCTTGGAAATGTGATGTACTGCAGGCTGTACAGCAGCAGTTGCACCAATTAATCAAAGATGCTGTATGCCAGTAGCCCAGGTTGGATGCTGAAAGGCTGCTGATCATCGGGTTGATTGTCTCTTTTGGAAGAAGTGTGACCTGATTTTCCTTCTTTCAGAGTCCCGGCGCATCCTGCTACCTGTAGTTCTTCACCACATTCACCTTCACCTACGACAGCAGAAGGAGCTACTTATTTGCTCGGGGATCCTCAGTAGTATCTTCTCCATAATCAAGACCAGCTCTTTGGTAATCTGCTGCTTGATTTATTTTTTTTTCGATTGCACAGCTGATTTAGTAATATAAAGACTAGGAATTCTTATAGGTTCATGCAGGTTTTTCAAAGATGCTTTTAAAAACAAAATTCTCCCAACTTTCTGTCAGCTGGAGAACATCTGAAATGAGGATCTGCTTTTGTGTGTGTGTGACTCAGAGAATTCTGATTACACAGTGTTCTGGCTGTTAGGAGGGGGGAAAAAAGCATATGCATTTACCAGGTTTGACACTGTTTAATTTTCTTCATCCAAGCCCAGAACTTCAATGTCAATGGAGTTCAAAAGCTCTGCACAGCCCTAGGACTTGCAGTTCTGCAAGAGACAGTAACTAGCACTTTGTGATTCATGTTAAGAGAACACTCTAAAATTATCCAATCAATGAAATCACACTAAATTCTGGAAATTGCTGCTGAGTTTAAACACCCAGCTTTGATGATCATAATACTCTGATATCAAATGGTAACTTGATCATTTAAAGCAACGCTTACGAACAGAGGGCGGTGAAGTTTCCCCATCTGACTCCAAAGGAGGAAGCTTGTAGTGCTAAATATAATTCCTACCACTGAGAACTTCCAGTTACAAGTTATGGTTTTCTGTGAAAGGAATGAAATGAAAGGTGTCATGGTAAAAAGCTAAACTAAGGCTGCTGTAGAATAAAGGTTCCTGAACATAATTTGATGCCATTGTGTTCTAGAGTGTATGCAAACCTTTGATTATAGATTTACCTTTATGGCTGTGACCCTGAATGTTTCCGTCAGAGACTGAGGAGACAGCACACACAGCAGCATCACAGCACTATCTGGTACCAGTGATGAATTTGATTGTGTTTCTCTGCATTTCCATTCCAGAGCGCTCTGGCAAAACGGGTGTTTGTAGTACGACTGACTCCACAGAACTGTCTTTTCCAAGTCTCTCCCATTTCTAACTGTTTGCTCACCGCTTCCTGTAGGAGGGCGATGTCGTGGAGGAGGTTGAGATGATGGTGGAGAGCCTCCTGGATGTGCTTTTACAAACTCTGCTTACAATCATGAGTAAATCGCAGTCTCAGGAGGCGGTAAGAGGGCAGCGTTGCCCGCAGTGCACAGCAGAAATCACTGTTAGTAACTAACAATCAGTTTCTATTTCCTGCTTCTCTAACCTTTGGTCCAGTCCCTCACCACCACCAGCACCTCATTATCATCTCTGCTGCATGAATGCCCAGGGCTTTGTCTCTTTCCCTTAATAAGCCACAAATCCGTGCCTACCTCTGTGCAGTAGTGAGGTTTGCAGGACGCAGTGGAGCTCAGGAAGCTTTTGCAGATTTCCAGGTTATTTTCTTGTTTGTGATTGAGAATTATTGTTTTGAACTTGAGGCACTGCAGGTAGCTGCCTAGGGCTCCAGCCCTAAATGGTGTCACCAAGGGTTGTGTGAGCATCAGGCTCTGATTCCTAAGACTGAGATCACAGTCATTCTTAGCGGACAAGTCCCTTTGCTTCGCTGCCTGCAGAGTGTCTGTCCAGCTTCACCAGTTAGTTCATACAAATGAAACACGACATTTTAGAAAAAGAAATTCGCAGATCCTAAGTCAAGTGAGCTGTTGGGCTTGGTGGGAGAAGAGGGAGAAGCCACCGCTTTGTCCAGGCTGCCACCATAAGCCTGGGGGAAGGATTTCTTTTCTTTGACATGCAGTAGGAGGGGAGTAAAAGTATAATTGTGCTGTTCAGCTTTCTTTTCCTCTGGATTGGCTTCCCTTTTCTATTCCAGCCTATTTTAGTCTGGTTTTGTTTGTCAGAGTCTTGTATGTGGCTTTTGCACAGTGCACAATGTTAAGCTGTTGTTCAGAACATCCCTTTTTTTTTAGACTTGCTCTTTTATCAAGGGCTGAAACCTCAGGGGCGTTGCTGGGGCAGATGTACACTGAGGTATGTGTCTCACCCGAGAGAAGAGATTGTATCTGTCCATGTTAGCTCAGCTAAAGTCACACATGGCAGAATCCTAATAAAGAACAAGGCGTTTAGTAATGTTCAGGCACGTTCTTTGGTACAAAACAAGAAAGGCAGTGGCTTGCAAATGTCCGGTAACATCTCACTTTCCTTTTACTCCCACCGTTTGCCCGACTGATATTTATCACACATCACTGCGCACAGAAGAGCATGCCATTTTTCCTAATGAAGTGCACCCTGTAAAGTTCATAGGAACAACACATGTCAAAGCTTCTGGGTAGGTGCTTGAGCCAATTAGGAAAAGAGTTAAAATGGAATGGAGAGCCTCAAGTATAAAATCTCCTTGTATTTGTTCCTGAATTTATAGTTCACAGCACAGTGACATGTGGGATCTTATTAGATACCAGTTAGAAAGTAGTTTGTATGTTTTCCGAATTAATTGCTCATTGTCACAGGGAAAAAAAAATGTCATGCGAGGGGCTGGCAGTCAGAAGACTTTCTTCTTATGTTCTTGGCACTGCCAACCTTGTTTTCGTGAACAGATTGCTTAACGTCTCTGTGCTTTGCTTTCAGATATGTAAAATGGGGGAGCTCACCTTTGGAAAACACTTTGGGATACTGTGGTAACTGGTTAGGGTGCATCTGCTTCACAGGCCAGAAGTGCGACTGTAGCTCATGTGGGCTCCCCCAGACGATATTCAGAATAGCTGGGATGCTGTTAGTACCAGAGCTGTGGCAGCACATAACTTGGTGAACCCTCATAAGCCAAGTATTTCCAGGGTTCCAGACACCTCTTATAGCCGACACTGATCCCACGCTGCCATCCCTGTGCGGTTGGTGTGTCTGAGCCTGTTAGTTTAAATCGTTCCTGGTACGTCTGCATGAGCTGCAGTCACACTGTTGATAGACCCAGTGTGTTAAGTAACTGAGAAAGGTGATTGTCAAGAACTGCATGCTTGGAGGGCAATTCATTAAGTCTGTGTTAATGATTTTAAATAACTTTTGTTTTGACTACAAGATTGGTTAAAAGACTTATAAAACTGGCACCTGTGGAGCACCCTCCAAGAGTTGTGCTCCTCTGGATTAACCCAGGGGACTGAAGAACTGTTAACATGCAGTATTTTTAATCTCTGTGCATGTCAGCTTTCCTCTCATAGGCATCGGGGCCATTTCAGACCCCTCCCTTTATACCTTACCCCCGGGTTGAGTATTTATGAAATTTCAAATGGCCTGAATAAAATAGTTTCTCATTTGGTCAACAGGGAGAATATGTCTCCTGCCTTTTATCTTTGCTTCGTCAGATGTCAGACACTCATTTCCAGCACTTACTGGACAACTTCCAAAGCAAGGATGAACTAAAGGTACCACCAAACGTCATGTTTGTAGGGTGATTCACCCCAAATGAGAGAGCAGACGGGCAGCCCTCCGGCGTTACTCCCTCTGCTCATCGCTCCCATGCACTGGCGCTCTGGAAGGTTTTAATCTTGCTGTAGAATTTAAGGTGTAAACGACAGCCGCAGCTTCTTCAGTGCGGGTTAGATGCATACGGAACAATGGAGCCAAGTCCCAATATGTGTCATTTCCATGTTTGCGGGTAAATGGCCTAGCGACACAAAGCTCAAGTGGAGCACACTTGGCTTAGCTGTCTGTCTTTTAATTAAGAAAATAATTAATCTGCAGCTGCTGGTGATTTTTTGCTCGTTTTCCTTGTGTGGCAGGAGTTCCTCCTGAAGATTTTCTGTGTATTTCGGAACCTGATGAAAATGAGTGTCTTTCCTCGAGACTGGATGGTGATGAGGTTGCTCACCAGCAAGTAAGTAGAGAAGCAGGTGTAAACTGCTGCAGTTCTCTGTCTCCTCAGCTGGGCGGTTAAAACCTGGGATGCAGTGTGCTTCATCAGACTGAGAGGTGGTGATAGGGCAGGAATTCTGTGGTGCTTATCCTCATTCTGCAGTGTTTTTAACACTCTGGACCAAACTGGGACTTATGTGTTTGTTCTGTTTCTTAAGCTCAGTATGCACAGATATTAAAGAGTTAAAAGTTTAAACCCAAAGGTGAAGTAGCTGCATTGAGGGCTTAGCTCCCGTCTCAGTAAATGACGATGTTAAATACCCGCCTCTTCCCAAACTTCATTCCTTACCCTGGCTAGAAGACTCTGTTATTTTAGAGAAGGAGGAGCAAATCCCACTGATGGCACCAAGTGCATTGCACACAGAGTTGTTTCTCAGTTGTCATCTACCTTTTCAGTGCTCAATTTTATCTGATTTTCTTGCTTCTGAGGAGGTAAGTGCTGTGCTGTTTGGAATGGCAGCAGCATGATGAACACTAGTAGGTTGGAATTCCTTACTAGTTTCTGTAGATAAACTAGGTGCAGAATTTCTACTAACTCATAGCAGGGAGGGGTTCCCGTTACAAGGAACACCATGATTCCTAAAGGCTGAGTGTTCAGCTGCTGAGCTGTGTGCTCTGCGCGTTCACAGCACTAATGGAAAGTGAAGGAAGTGGATTTCAGTATTTCAGGCGGAAAGATTAAATGAAGTTCTGTAAGAACAGAAAAAGCCACGTGAAAGAGTAGCTGCCTCAGCTGCTGCAGGCTACCTCGTTCCCTTTGGCACCATTTAGACTGATAGGTGCGTTCAGCAGTGTTACTGGAAGCGTTGCCTGTGAATCAGAGATGCACGGTTTCTTTTGACACTATTCCTGCCTTATCTATGTGCTATTTATTAATTCCTGAGTTTATCCCATGCCTTGATTGCCTTTCACTGTATTAGCCACCTACAAAAAAGTACCAGGGAATCTAGAACTGGGGAAAAATACTCACAAATGTGCTGAGCTGAAGTGTGAGCCGGATGTAGGACCCCATTGTAGTAGTCAAGAATGAAAACAGCTCAGAGTTTTTGAGCTGCTCTTCTCTGAAAAAAAAAAAAAAAAAAAGAATCTTTCTACAGGGAAAAGATGAGTGTGTTCTTGTATTTCACTGGAGGTAACACAGCCCAGCCATGCAAACCAGACAGAGTGTTAATACTTCTGTGTGAATTCCAAAAGTTGCAATAATGATGAAGATTCTGGATCTTGTATTGCTCAGTACAAACTGTTTATTAAAACACAGATTGATGGGTCACCTCTCTGCGAATCTACCAGTGATCACGCGAAGAGCACCCGTCTCTGCGTACAGGAAAATCCACACCACAAAGCCCTGTGAGATTTTATACTCCAGATTCAAATGTTTGTGTTTTGTTTTCTGTTTCTGTTTTTGCCTGCAGTATCATAGTTACAACAGTTCAGTACCTGTCCTCTGCGCTGCACAAGAACTTCACGGAAACGGACTTTGATTTTAAAGTAAGAATTGATGCTGAGAAAATGTTATAACATCTTTTTACACTAACAGTAATGAAGGACCCAGAGCTTTTCTCCACATGAGCTGATTGTATTTGTAGCATTTATTTGAGTATCTGTCTAGGGAGACCTAGCTGAGAAAAGGCAGGAATGGAATCTGCTGTGGAATTGAGGGGAAGTGGAACAGATACAGTGAGAGATCAGATTAAGCAAAGCGAGCCCCTCATAAAGGAAACGAGTATCTTCATGAGCAGTGGAACTAATGAAGCGTGTGTCTTCATGACCAATAAAATGTAAAACATAGAAATTAATAGTTCTCTTCCTACACTCGTTTAGCACTCCGTCCTTGCAGTGTAATGGTCTCAAGTTTCCTTCCTGTCTCACAGGTGTGGAACTCTTATTTCAGCCTGGCAGTTCTGTTTATAAACCAGCCGAGTCTCCAACTTGAAAATGCCACACCAGCGAAGCGGAAGAAGATTCTGGATAAGTAAGAACATGCTCTGTTGGGTTCCCAGTCTTTTCTACCACCTCAAAAAAATGAGATTTCTTTTTCTACCACAAGTTCCTGGAATTTATTATGGAACTTGGGAAGTGGAAATGCTTGGCAAATAAGTCCATCTCCTAATCCAGTGTTCGGTGATCAGTCGAGTTGCTTGATATTCTTATGTTGACTTAAATGTGAATTTGATGTTTTTTAACGTCACAGCCTTGCCAGTGCATGTTCATTAGGCAGTTGTGTGTCTCCTCTCTTTCAGATACGGCGATATGAGAGTGATGATGGCATACGAGCTCTTCAGCATGTGGCAGAACCTGGGTATGGCTCTTCCTTCTCTGCCCTAACATTTGTCACGATTCAAAATTATAGAGTCACAGAATCATTCAGTTTGGAAAAGAACCTTGAGTCCAACCATAAACCTAACGCTGCCAAGGCCACCACTAAACCATCTCTGTGTGTTTGATAATAATGGCCAGAAGTGGCATACAGTAAAGCTGCTTTTTTTGGTCCCTTCATGTCTCTGGTATGCGTAAGAAATTCTAAGTTACTCCTTTAAAAAAATTAATAAACCAACCAAAACACCAGAAAACCCAAACCCTACAGAAGGCCTGTCCACAATAAGACAATGTTTGTGATAAAATTCCATCTTCTGCAATTCCTTTGACCTTTTCTGATACATGCTCATTAAGAAATTAAGCAGATTACAAAATGGAGAAAAAAATGGATCTTACCACAGGTCCCAAGAGGTAAATGGAAAATTTTAATGGGATTTGCACTTTCAAAAGTGTGCTGCACCAGTCTTGGGTTTAGCTAGTCCAGGATTTTATTAATAGAGGAGGAAATAACTTGTGTACTGCATCAGAGCAAGCCCAGCTGGGCCAGTGTCCTGTCTGCACATTGTAAATAAAAAAGATACCATAATCTTTGACAAAATTTGTAAGAAAGTGTCGTGTAATAAAATGCTGGATAAGCCTGACCCATCTTTCACAACAAAGAAACTAGGGTGATACAGCCAGACCTGCTCCTGGTTTCTAAGCGTCTCTGTGGAGAACAGAAGGCTCTCCAGTATAACAGAGATCAAATAACCAGAAAATGACGCTAGGCAAATTCCAATAAGAAGTGAGAAGCCGGGTTTTGATATGTAGATACAGCTATTGATCACTGGATGCTGTTCCAAATTACAGCTATTTTGATGTATTCTCTGCGGCGGTAGGGATGCTGTGGGAGAGGTTGGCAGCAACATGCCCTGGGCTTCTGTTGCTGGGAAGCAATGCAAGCTCCTAAGTCAAGGTCAGTTAGGAAATTAAGACTCCACAGCACCGAGGCTGGAGAGCTTTGTAGTTCTTTGAAATCTTAAGTATATTCTGTTAAATACCTTTGTCCTCACCAGACCTTTCAAACTCTCCATAAATCGACAGTATTTGTGGTCTCTTTTCCTGCTACTTAGTGTGGTTTAGTTATTTTTGACAGTTTGAATTTCTTCGCAACTAACAAGTTTTGCTGAAGGCTTTCACAGTGAAATTAAAGATGCTCCTAGAGACTTTGCAAGGAACAGTGTAAAGCAAATATTGTTCTTCAAGTCCTTTCAGGAAAAGAACGTGTTTGCTTTTCTAATGCTCAGGCCTACTACTTCGTACATGTTGCAGGGGTTCCACATTTTCTCAGTGACTGGTAGCAGAGACTTTTAATTAATTACCATTGCTTTGTGTTGTACAGGGGAGCATAAGATTCACTTTATTCCGGGAATGATTGGCCCCTTCCTTGGTGTTACGCTTGTTCCACAACCGGAAGTTCGGAATATCATGATCCCCATCTTCCATGACATGATGGACTGGGAGCAGAGAAAGAACGGCAACTTTAAACAGGTGAAGTCTCTTCCCAAGCACGTGCAGCGTTCTTATTCTTGCTCTGTGCAATGTCCAGCTGGAACCAAGGAGTTTGTGTCTGTTGATCCTTTCCTGATTGTGAGCTGATGTTGTCATGTAAATGTATAGAAACAGAAAATGTGCAGCATAATTCCCAAAGTGATGACAAGACTCCCCAGATGATTTAAACAGGGCACTTTCCTGGGAACTACGTGTCCTGTGAGCACAGAGGAGCGATGCGCTCATCACAGAGGAGATGCTCCTCTTGGTTGCACTTAGATTATTAGTCGACTGTTCAATGGGTCAAACTGAGAACCAAAAATGGTTCTGATATAGCCAGAATTTGTGAGAACAGTGGTCTTTTTTCTATTTCCAGCTAGAAAGGGGTACTGTAGGAATAATTATACCAGGCTTTGGAATAGATTTTGTGACAGAAATTGTGGCCGCTCTCCTGGAATGGTGATGCCCAACACCAGTTCCAAGGGTTCCACCTGCTGTGAGCTCCGATTGCAGAACATGGAGAGGAGGCTTCATCGTTTTGTTGCCCAGTCATGGTCAGAGAATTGCTTACATTTTCCACTGCAAAACAGATCCCTGAAGTGCAAAATACCAATAAGGAAGGATCGCTTTGGACTGGATCCTCAGGTGCCAGTGCTTTATTGTCTTTATGTTTGGGGCAAGTATCTGCAGATAAGTGCTCTGAAGTAGTAAATCCTTTTATTTAAATTATCATAATTAATGTGATTATTTATTATCCACAAACTCATTAAAATGCCAGATCTAATCTCTCGTTCCAGGAGAATAACAGACCTTTTCCATAACCGGACTTCTTAAAGGCTCTGTGGAAAAGTATTACTAGAAGCTTATGCTTTTCTTCCTCTTCAGCTCCCTTGATTATTATTATTATAATTACTATTATTATTATTCCTACTATTATTATTACAGCAGTGTTTGATCGTGGTCCTCTTTTTGCTGTTTTAGTATAACAATAGAACAGTCCCTGCTCTGGCATTTACAGTTACAAGTGCCTAAAGTCATCTTCAAGTTTTCAGATCTGTTTATACTTTCTGTATCAAGATGAACTCTTCATAATCTTAATTTCATTTTTATCCTCACTAGTGTATTCTAAACTACAGCTCCAAATATATTCCTTAAATGACCCGTGGAGCAAATTTCTACACTGTTTTATGAATCATATGTTGTAACTTTCTAGAATCAAAGGCGCAGTAATTATCTGTATTGGTGTAATGAAGTCCAGAGTTAAATAGCACAAGACGCATTAAACCTTATTAACTTTAGCTGCTGGCAGCTGGGAATCGTTTGTTGCCCAGTGTAACGCTGGGCAGCTGGACGAGTGTGTTACTGATTTCTGTCAAGTCATTGTAGATCACAAGCAAAGAGACGGTAGTTCCGTGTAATTTTGAACTTCTCCTTACTTTTTGAATACCAAGTTGATTGTGAGGAAACATAAAACCCCTGGAAAATCATTTTGAAGTCTTTTTTTCTTTCCTTCAGTAGCTCGTGTTGTAACAAGGTTATCTTTTCAGTGATATTGGCTAACAATGCAGTCTGATTCATGGACTAAATTAGGTCTCCCTTTAATAATTTCAGCAACGAGAGCACCACATCCATTTGTGTGCCACTGGGTGATTTGCTTTCCTTTTCATTTTTACTTCCCTTGCAATTTGGCAGCTGAAAAACACAGAGAAACTCAAAGTATGCTTGTCTTTCAATGAAAACAAGCCACATTTCTACAGTTTCAACCTCGGGGAACCTCTGTCTTCATTAGCACAGAGAGTATATTTTCTGTAAGATTTCCAAGAGTAGATAAATTTTTTTTTAGTGTTAGATACATTGATTTCTGCACTTAAATTGATTTGATGGGGATATCTGATATCAGGACATGTTAGACTGGGGTGGAAATGAATATGTAACATTATGGCCCTTTCTGTAAATGTGAAAAGAAAATGCATGATATAATGAGAGAGGGGCTTAATAGAACTGGGTTTAATGAACACATAATTGTCCAATGTAATGATGCCTGGATGACTGGAAGTTAGTTACCTACCCGCAGCCAGCAGTGATCATGCTAGGAATTAGTTCCTCTGTGTGGATATTCTGTTATGTACAGGATATGATTTATCTGATCTAATGCTTCATAAAGCGTGTCCGAGTAATTTATTTGACAAGAGAATAAACTTCAGAGATTCCTGTGAATAGCAGCGTTACATCCCTTGGAATGTTTATTTAGACCCTGATAAGCAGAAGGATGATTTGGTTTCAGTCCTCCAGTTTCACTGAAAACTGAGAAACGTGTGCCCATTTAACCGAGCCACAGAGAAATAAATCACAATCCCGCAGCAGTGGGCAGCCCCAGAGCACGTGAAATAAAATCTTCATCTTCCTGTTTGTAGCTCTTGTCTTCTACAGCTGATGTGTAACCAATTGCTTCTTCATCCAGGTGGAAGCCGAGCTGATCGATAAGCTGGACAGCCTGGTATCCGAAGGAAAAGGTGATGAGAACTACAGGGAACTCTTCAGCCTGCTGTAAGCCATGCCCGTTTCTGCACGCGCCGTGATCTGCGGGGTCACTGGGGGAGTCGGGGCAGTGATCTGTGCGGCTGCAGCCACTGTGCTGATCTTCAGAGAAAGCAGGAAAGGGCTCTCCGACAGGTTTTCATGACATGGCTCGGCCATGAAATAGGAATATGTCACTAATTCTGAAAAGAATATAAAAAAACTAAATTCCCCTTTGTCTTCTTCCTGTGAAATCCAATGTGAGGCTGCCCAGCTAAGTAGTTATCACCCTCCTATCAAAAATGGATTTGCCAGAGGAGCCAGTGCCTGCCTTTTTACGTAGCAGTAAGAGCAATCATGGCCTTAGGACTGTTTGGAGAAACAGCGCACTCGCTAGCAAGTCAGGCCGTCTTAGAACAATAGAAGTTTTCCTCAGGATTTCCCTTTGCTTCATCCAGTTTTTGAAGGTTGTGTTTTAGTTGGCTCGACAGTTACAAGTCACTTCCTCCAGAGTCCATCATGATGCTGTATTTCCATTTCCTTTCACACCTAAAATCTGTACTTGTAAGGGTAAACTTAAAGTTTTTCTATTTGCCTTTCCCCTTAATTTTCTCTGGTTACTGATCTGTCACAAATCTCCTTTCCAGTGATCTTGGTTTATTTCTAAAGATCTTACTTTGATCTCCAAGAGTCCAGAGCGGTTAACACCAAGTCATTTAATACTCCAATAATCCAGAGAGATCACACACAGAATTTGAGCCATATATTCCAGCTGATTTTATGTGGCCCCGTCAGTCTGAGGCACAAACCTTTGTTTCACTAAGACCAGTATTATACTTCTGAATTTCAATTGCACATTCATTCATTTCCAAGAGAGATGAGGCTGCCCAGCCTGCGTGCTCATCCCTGGGAAGCATGGAAGTGTATTCAGTTTTGATTTGTGCATATTCAGCCTTGGGGAGCCTGGCATTTCGTGTGTGCAGACGATGTAAATGCGCTTGCTTCTCGCTCTAGCCTCTCTCGGCCTTCACAGTTGTCTCAGTGTAACACATCCTAGTTTGCTGAGCAGGAAAAGATTGCCTTTATTTATTTATTTACAGTTTAAGTAAGTTGTGATTCAAGGTAGGTTGGTTGCTGGTTAGAGAAGAAAATGTGTTTGGGGATGCGTAAAGAGGAGATATTTGCATTAGATTTAGACTCCCTTCCAACTTCTGACTGTGGCTGGCAGTGTTTAAGCCACAGGTAATAACATGGGAATCGGCTGTTGCCATGAGCATTGCTCTTTTTCACATTTTAAATGGCAATACGAAGATATTTTTCTTTCTCCTGTCACTTCTGTAATTTCCTTGTCTTTGCTTCATGCTGCCTGGAGTAGAACCCAGCTCTTTGGGCCCTATCCCAGGTAAGGCAGTAATTCCATTAATCTATTTTATGAAGGAGAACCCAAGTTGTCTGCAGCTGTCTGCACGCACTGCGCCACTTCCCTGGAAGCCTCATCCGCTGTCTTTTCATCTCCAAACAGTTTGCTGGAGAAGATCGAGCAGGAAACGTGGCGGGAGACTGGAATCTCTTTTGTTACATCAGTTACTCGTCTCATGGAGCGTCTGCTTGACTACAGGTATCCAGCAACAACAGCAACACATCCTAAGTATACGTAGTCTGTAAAGCGGTAGCGCCCCATTTCTTTTCTACAGGGTGTATTTTGATTGTTTATCAAACTGCTCTGATGGCGAGTGTTGTGTAAGTGCACTTAACTCATAGCTGCTGGGTTCGGAGCAAAAATCCACTTCCACGTCTCCAGAACCCCAAGTCTCATTCTTGTTTGCTCATTACTGGCAACAGCAAAGTTAGAGGAATGTTTTAATTCATAGTTCTGCTCTAAGTTTTATTTGGGTTGCTAAATGATCAATTCCTGCTATCATTGAAATGATCTTGCCTAATTCATCAAAACAGATCATAGAATCATAGAATGGTTTGGGTTGGAAGGGACCTCAAAGCCCATCCAGTTCTACCTCTGCCATGGGCAGTCCCTGCTGGATCAGGGTGATCCAAGCCCCATCCAGCCTGGCCTGGAACACCTCCAGGGATGGGGCAGCCACCACTGCTCTGGGCAGCCTGGGCCAGGGCCTCCCTACCCTCACTGTGAAAAATTTCTCCCTAAGATCTGATCTAAGTCTTTCCCCTTCCAATTTAAAGCCATTCCCCCTTGTTCTGTCACTCCATGTCCTTCGAAAAAGTCCCTCCCCAACTTTCCTGGAGCCTCTTTCCATACTGGAGCTGCTCTAAGGTCTCCCTGGAGCCTTCTCTTCTCCAGGCTGAACAACCCCAACTCTGTCTGTCCTTGTATGGGAGGTGCTCCAGCCCCTCTGGACAAAAGCTAAATCCAAGAATGATCTCACATGCCTTGCTCAACCAAACTGTGCTGAATGCCTCATCTAGACCTGCAGGGCTGGCAAACTTCACCTGAGGAACATCTGAGGTGTCAGCTGGGGACTGGTGTGCGAGACTGCACTCTAAATGAGGTGGCCTTTGTTTAGTTATTTAGGCTGAAGTTTGCAAGGCTACTGTGCCAATGCAGCTGAGCTCTGATTCAGTTACAAGAGAATATTTTAACTTCATACACACACACACTTGGAGTTGTTTTTACAGAATGACAGACAGTTTGAAACCCTATAGAGCTGCCCCAGATATTTCTATCTGTAGCCCACTGACAGAGATTCAAATGTTTTTTTTCTTCTGCTGCTGCTCATTAGAGGTGAAAACCTGTGGCTTGGCCGGGTATTTTGCAATCCCAATTCCTCTTCTGTGCTTTTTAGTTTGCTCTCTTTGTTATCCTTACCAGGTTGATCCAATTTCCTGCTTGTTTCCTGACAATGGGTGCTGTACAACTGCTGTGCCAGACCATGTATCTGAGACACATGCGAAGGGAATGCAAGGGAGCTGATTTTTTTTAAATGACATTGACTATCAACATGATTTCAATACACAGTTACATGTTTTCATGCTTAATTGAGGAGCAGATGCCAGTTTTCAATTGATTTTTAATATACAGCAGATTTTTTCATTCCCAAAGCAGAACAGGACAGGGAACTGCATTGGAATTCGGCAATATGCAGGCAGCTCTCGGAGTCCAGCTGCCGACGAGCTGACACAGGAGCTCTCGAGAGAGTTTGCTCTGTCACTGCTTCAAAGAATTTGTCTCATTGTCCAATGAATGTGACTTTTTCAAGTCAAGATGAGTAATTTCTGAAGCCTTTAGCTTTTTGTACTGCTTGGATAGACTTAATTTCTGAAATATCCGGAAACTAAAGATAAATTTTGTAATTTAACTTAGCTTTAAAAGTTAGTAATCCGGTCTAAATTACCAGGTTCTCTCTTCCACGTGCCAGCACCACCTGAGATAGCTGAATTCATGAAAGCTAATCCTTTGATGAGAAAACCATTATACATTAATGTCTGGATTAAAAAATATTCACTTTTATATTAAACTTTAGTTCAGATGTTTTTTGGCCAGTATTGTTTGATTGTTTGCTCAGATTCTTGTAAGAAATGGAGTAGCAGTCATTTCAGGTGTTTTGGACTCGATGATCTCAAAGGTCTTTTCCAGCCAGGTGATTCTATGATTCTGAGATGCAGACATGTAAGGGGACACTCAGTTCTCATTATTTACACCATAATACGGAAACTTTTTGTAGAGGAACTTCATAAAGTATATAATTAACTGTTGTTTGCGATCCTAGGAAACTCAGGAGAAGGTAGCTTCAAATTTGTTTTAAAAGGCAGATTTTGCGGGTGTGCATTTCAACATTGCTCTGCTTTCTCAGGGACTGCATGAAAGGAGATGAAACAGAAAACAAGAAAATCGGCTGCACTGTTAACCTTATGGTAAAGATATTTCTTTCCTCTCTTTGTGACACCCGGCAGTGCTGTCAAAACTGGGCTGGGACAGCTTGGGGTAGGAATCTGTGTCAGGCAAGCGAAGCTTTGGAATAGGAGCAGTGAGATGACAGGATGGAACGATGGGGTTGTGAGGATCCCCGGAGGTCTCTGTCCAGCTCTGCTCAAAGCAGAGCCAGACAGGTCAGGTTCCTCAGGGGCTTGTCCAGCTGAGTTCCAACTCCCTGGGCAGAGGTTCTACAGCCTCGCTCACCTCTTCCTTCATTTCCATAAAAGTTCCTGACATGATAAAATTAGTGGGTGAATCAGTGTGAATGTGAAAAGAATTATTCCTTGAAGGAAGGGTCTCAATAACAACTCTTTCTTTTTCTTGCACAGAATTTCTATAAATCCGAGATTAACAAGGAAGAGATGTACATCCGCTATATCCACAAGCTGTGCGACATGCACCTGCAGGCTGAGAACTACACAGGTTGGTAATGCGTCACGTGGTGGTGGTCTGAAAACCTGGCAGAGGTTTTTGACTCTCCCAGTGTTAAACTCCAACTTCCAATTCATTCTTTGGGGACAAATATTTGCGTGAATAAGTTATGGGAGTAAGGAAGATGCAGAGCTGAGGTCCAGCGTGTCCCATCAAGTGAAATAATGCGTGTTTATGCCCACACAAGCACACGATGGTTCTGTTACACGCTGAGTTTCATATCAGTGTTCCACGGGGAAGATTGATCAATAAAATCACAACAGGGGCATCAAAATGAGAGGAAGATTAAAATTGCAACCCCCCAGTTATGTAATCATTTGCCATGTTCCCCTGCATTGTAGTACCTCAGGAGCACTTAGAAAGTGTATGAACTCCGATTTGGTGTTGTCCAAGCTCTGTTCACAGCTGCAGGCCCCGAATCTAGGGACACAGCTGAGTATCGGGCTGTGCATTTAAATCAAGGAGTTTGTCAAAAGAAACTTGACAGTTATACCTAAAAATCAGGTTCATAGGAAGCAACTTTGTGCTGCTATTTTAAGTAGCTGAGTAATTGAACAAAGGTCTAAGACTTCAGATTTCTTTTTCAAATTGCGAATGAGAAATTCCAGACTGTTTAGAAAGAAACCTGTAACTAGTTGGCTGTGTTCATTTGTTGTCACTGATTCAGTGTTCAATAACCGCATTTCCAACAGAGGCTGCATTTACGTTGCTTTTGTACTGTGAGTTGCTTCAGTGGGAGGACAGACCTCTGAGAGAGTTCCTGCATTATCCATCTCAGTCAGAGTGGCAACGTAAGGAAGGTCTGTGCCGTAAGATTATCCATTACTTCAACAAAGGGAAGGTATGCCAACTTCTTCTCTCTTCCAGCAGCTTCCTTCCCTTTTCCTGACTTACTTAGGGCTTGCAAGCCCATGAACTCAGTTCAGTAGTTTGAAAGTAAATTTATATCAGAAGGGTTTATAGCTTGACAAATTGCTCCTTGGCTCTCTGGATGAGAAAGCAGATGAGAAGATGGATGTGGGTATTTCATTATGTGTAGCATCTGGAACTAGTCTAGGTAGGAAAAACACCAACAGGCTTTTATACCTTGGGACCAACTGATGTGGCAGAGCGCTCTACGAATGCCAATTCCTCAGGTTTTAGGGCTGGGATCACATTTTGCAGTCGTCGATACAAATTGCTGTGTTACGACTCAGTTCAGGACTTGTTTTGTTTCCAACTGACAACAGTGAATGGCAGATAGTGCACTGCAGGAGTCCCTTTATAAACAAAGATTGAAGTCTTTGCAGCATCCCTGTTATTTGAAAGTGGCTTTCAATTAAAGTGCAGTTCCATCCTTTGCACAAGAAGAAAATCAGTACATTTCAATTTCCCATATTCGCTATGTTTATCCTGCTATAAATGGGTTTTTTAGGTTACTGCAGAGTAGGTGGTGCAGCCCCTTGTCTCATGGTGCTTTGGGAACATGTCAGAGTGGTGTCGTCTGCCAGGGTGTCTGCAACTTCTCCAGAAAAATCCTGCAGCTTAGATTATTGGAAGATACCGCCTGTGTGTGCACCTCAGAGTTGGTTTTGCCTGTGGTAACAGTGACAGTGGCATTAAATCCAAATGTGATTTGCTTCATACGGGGTTGCCTTTCCAGATAATTCTGTCCTACCCCCGATGACAGAAAGTTGCATATGACAGAGACGTTCTGGACAGAACCTGCAAAAGGAAGCCAGATTCCAGTGTGTAGGAAGAAATGGCCAATTTATGAGGAAGGATTAATTATGAAGATGGGTTTTTTCCTGGCCAGAGTTGTTCTTTTGTAACAAAGCTACAGATGGTGCTTTTTTTTACACTTCAGAAATGTTCAAGGTTTTTCAGACTGTGCTTAAAAAAAATGAATTTCTGACTTCTGTCAGAGCTGCAGTACAGTGCTGTCTGACTGGAGCGAGATGATGTAGAGACGGTGTAAAAGGAGGCACCTATATTTTGACAAAAGCAGGCAATCCACATGTGCAATGGAAAAGGGGCGTATAAAAACTTGACAGATAGAATTTTGCCATAAAACTCTTAACAGATTATAGTGTTAACCTCTTGAGGTTTCTTCCCACTGGACGGTTTTGGAGTTACTTGACTTTGTGTTTTAATCCCCCATTATGAGAAACGGTAGCTGAATGACTAAATAATCCACTTAGGCAGCGTCTGTGTCACTCAGACTGCGAGAGATGCTGAGAAGCTGAGCCCTCCTGCTGCTTTTCAGCACTCTCTGTTGCTGTGTAACAGGGAACAAGCTGAGGGAACGGATAAACCTCACTTCCCCCAACTTGTGTCTCAGGGTCTCTTTCTGCGTTACCCTCAGACGGTCCCTCCCCAGGTCCTGACGAGCGGAATTTGTGTTGACTTGCATTTCTAGAGTTAAGATTCTCACACTGCTCTTGGCCTCTCCCGCTAAGCAAGGGAGTCAAAGCTGCCTGAAAAGGATGTAAAAATCCCGCATTTGTTAGCGGGGAAATGTTCTCGGGGACCAGGGGAAAGCTCTGGCCACCAGACTGTCCTGTGCGTTCGACAGGCGGGGCATGGCAGCAGAGGGCAGTGGGGCACGACCCACAGTGCAGAGCTGAGTAACTCTCACTCTCAATCCTGTCGGTAGCTGCCCTGTGCTGGAGGCGTGTTTAACACGAAGAGAAATGGTTAGCGCTATTCTCTTTCCCCAAGTAAGTTCCCAGTCTCGTTGAGTTGTCAGAAACAAGCTGTGTGTGTGTAACCACAGGGGAATGTACTGCCTCCATTGCCATCTTGAAGAAGGAATTACCCTGATACTTAATGGAAACCGTTTGATCCACTGCATTTTCCCATCTTAATCCCTGGCATTTCATTCCGAATGAATTCCCCAAACTGAGTTTCCATATTCCCCTCAGCTGCATTGGTACTGTGAGTGTGATTTGCTTTGATTTTGTAGAGCTGGGAGTTTGGAATCCCGCTGTGCAGGGAACTGGCCATCCAGTACGAAAGTCTCTACGACTACCAGAGCCTCAGCTGGATTCGGGTAAGCACCAGACCTTCCTCTCCTGGCAGACTCTCATGTCCTTTTTTCTTCCATGCTAAAGCTCTCGGTGCGCAGTGCTGTACGAGACTGAATTTTGTTTCATGCTTTTCCATGCCCCTCAACCCAATTAAGGCAAATCCACCTGAATGGATATAATTTTCCAGGCAGTGGAATAAATTTTGAGCTGTAGGAGAGAAGAGGACGCTGTGAGGCAGGCCCTAATCTCAGCTTTGCCATTATCTCTGCAATGGAAATACATTACATGCAAGACCTGTTTAATTAAAAATGAGATGCAACAGAAAGTTTCATCTGTCATCTCCAAAAATGTAAAATGATCCGATGGTACCATAGCCTGTTCCAGCATGTAGTCTGTTTAATTAATAATTTTTATCTTTAAAATAATTTCAGTCTTGTCGTTACAGAATTGTGAGGGTGAAAGAGTAATGTGCTGTTTTACTGTGTCTTGGGATGCTGATGTTTGCTGTGTAGCTTCAGGGGTCTGATGGCAGCTCTTTTTCCCCTGCAGAAAATGGAAGCTACCTATTACGATAATATCATGGAACAGCAGCGCTTGGAGCCAGAGTTTTTCAGAGTTGGCTTTTACGGTCGGAAATTCCCATTTTTCCTGCGGGTAAGCCAGGCTTACGCAAAACACGTGGAAGTGACCAGGCTCAGAGTAGCAGTTAAGGCTTTGTAATTTTGTTGTGGAGATAGGATGTCTGCCATTCAGCCTATTTTTTTTATGCCTCCATAAGTAGAACCGGCTTTCTGGCTGCAGTGAAGGCTGTAGTCCATGGGGGATGTTGTTGGGAACAGCAGTTTGACTCATGCCCGTGTGTATTTTTGATGCTCTGCACATGCAGCACAAACTGCCTCTATATAAAGCAAAGTGCTGGACTGCAGCAGCATTGGGTCATTACTCCGCTAATTTTCATCATCTCAAATTATCACACTTTAAAAAGTCTCAGATGGCAGGATGATTCTGATACCAAACTGATGACTCTCTTTTGCTGTCTACAAGCAAAAATTTGCTCCTCTCCCCAACAAAAAGCTGAACAGGTTCTCCGGACACGTCCTTGCTTTGAACTCATTGTCTGCTGCTTCATACAGGATCAGCTGGGTGCACAAGTCATTTAAAAAGGAAAATTATCTTCTTTGCCTAATGAGGAATCAAACTTAAAATGGATATTTGTTCATACGATGTCTTGTTGCCAGTTCGGAGCAAGGAAGAAATAAAACCTGACAACTGCCATAAGAACTGTCTGAGAACTGGTAATAGGTGCCATCTAGCTTGACAGGACAAGCTAACTCAAAGCGCCTTTCTAAGGACTGGAGGTGCATATTCTGTGTTCTCTTTAAAGACTGGTTTGGCAGGAGATGGCACCGCTCTGCAGTTATACAGCAAGCAGCTACAAAAAGCCAAACCACAAGCCATTTTTTCCTCACAGACTATAAAAATTGGACTCTCGCTTTTCCCTTTGATTTCTAAGTGGTTTTTTATAAGTAGGATTTAAACATTGGTGTTTAATTACAGTCTTCTAATGGAAGCACAGGGGTGGAAGTAAAGGCAAGTTGGAATTAATTAAGGTGAAAATACCAGTGGATGAAGTGGTAGCTTCCTATGACTTGAAGGTGAGGTTGAACAGTGCCGTAACGCTCAGCCTGAATTGGTGTGTGGAACGCATGTGCAGAGGAATCCGTGGCAGCACGGAGCAGGAGCTGCCCTTTCCTGAAGATCTCCAGAGAGAACGGGCAATTTCGAGTTTTAAATCTAACAGACGCTTCAGAAAATGAATGACCACAAAAGCGTGATGGCACATAAGTGTCCCTGCGCTTTAAGTGGCATCAGGGAGTCTAGCGTATGCTATTGTACTGCGGATCCTGCAATTTCCTCTTGGATCCTGCACGGTGATGCCTGTAACCCAACACGAGGTCCCAGTGCACAGCACTTACTCTTTGTGTAACCATGTGGCAACACGGATCCTTGGCTGGAGACGTTACCAGCGAACATGAGCATACGTAATTATAATCCTTGTTAATTCTGCAATTATATTTGGTAGCAGTACTTCTGATAGCAGATTACTAATGTAGCAGCCTCGTTAAAAGTCATCCTCCTCCTTTCTCTCTCTAATGATCCATACAGCACACACATTGCGAAGCCCAGGCTAAGCCCATTAGCAGCAACATCAGTGTGGATCACACTGTAAAGAGATTGGAAGCAGCTATTCCAGAGAAGAAAAAGATTTACATGAATGTAATATTTACAAGTGGATGCAGAAGTGATTTTAAAGTGCTCAAGTAACTCCATCCCCTTTTCCCATTTACTTTTCTGTTGCTGTATAGGTTAGGATAGAAAATACCCACTTCTTTCTATATCTTTGAAGACCCTTTGTCTGTCAAAAACCTTGTTCGTGTTTCTGTGCATTCTGACTCTATTTCTAGCCTTCCTTCCTACATAAGTAAATTAAAACCATCCATGTCTTCCACCTACCAGAGGTTCAAGTGGGACCCGACAAGCTAAGTTCTGAGATCTTGTGTTGGCATCTGTCTGCCAAGTCTATTAAATTTAGCTTTGAGGTGTTTTCAGGGCATTATTTTTAGAATCACAATAACTCTATTTATAGTCTTACAGTTCTCTGGATTGCTGCAATCAAACACTAAAATAGAGGATGCGGTGTCATGAAGAAATTCACCTTCAAACATGGACTCACTCCAGATTTAATAATAGCTGCAAAGTTTGGGCATTGCAGCCTGCGCTGTCAGGATTCATCATGCGGTTTTCCTCCCAGTTCGCTGGTTGCCATGATTGATGCATCCGAGGTGACGTATGTCCCGGCTGGAACATGAGACCTGTTCCATAAAGCTGAGATGCAAAGCCAGAGATAACTGCGCTCCTTGCCTGTGGTTTATGATCGGGGTTTGCTGCCATCTCTTTGATCACGAACCTCTCGGCCAGATCCCTTCTCCAGTGCAATTAACAAAACACTATCATCTCTGCTGAAGCTCCTAAAAGCAGGAAAGAGAATGAGGGGAGCTTCTTGTTTGCTGCGGTTCTTTTTTTGTTTTATGAAGGTGAAAACTTGCCCTGTGCTTCCATTACGTGTATGAGAGTTGGAATGCCCAGAACTGAAGAATTCGCCTGTTTTGACTGGTCTTGAGACATTAACACCAACAAAAGCTATGGTTTGTGGTAATACACTTAGGACACTGGAATGCAATCTTTATGACACTGAGGACATAAAATCCTATATCTTGCTGTTCAAAGTTTGAGATGGCTCAAAAAGTACCCAGGAGCTGCACTCAAGCTGATCTAAATGAAAGCTTAACATTACTGTCAGAAACAGCATTTTGTTCATTAAGAGTTTAAGGGCTGCAGGGGAATTTGCTAAGTGGCCACTGAGAATTCTTGGTAAGGCTTTTCCTCATTACTCCCCTACAAACGGGAGTCCTGGTGCTGTACGGTTCAGCGTGAGCAGAGGTGGATGGTGTGGCGGGGGCGGTGCAGCAGTGATTAAACAGTGAACAGCTTGTTACGACTTCTCTCTAAGGATAATGGATAGATTGGTAATGGTGCGTCTCCCTCTGATCTATGAAATCCTCAGGACTTTTATCCATCTGGTGTAAACTGTGTTTGACAGCAGCTTTCCCGGCACAGAACAGCAAAGCTGGTGACTTAGCCTTAAGTTCTGGTTGATGTGTTTCAGAATAGTCCAATTAAAAAACAGTCCCTTTTCAGTTGTCTGAAAAGCAAATGAGAAAAGGCAATAGGACTGAATGCTACGTGTGTGTGGATCAGAGCATCTTTCTGTTGAGAGGTCAGAGGAATAGTCAACGTACTCATCACTCCTTGATGAAACGCATCGTCCAGAAAAAGGAAGGAATAAAATACGCTAGCTGTGAAAATGCACATTTTACTTGCGCATTAGCATACTGACATTGTCATTGATCTTTGGGTTTGAAGCAATAAAATTTAAAGTGAGATAAAAGCTGATAGAATTTAACTTGTGTTTAAGGAGACTAATCAGTGCTTGTTCTTCTTGCAGAACAAAGAATATGTGTGTCGGGGCCACGACTATGAGAGGCTGGAAGCCTTCCAGCAGAGGATGCTGAGTGAGTTCCCACAAGCCATTGCAATGCAGCATCCGAACCATCCGGACGACTCTATATTGCAGTGTGATGCCCAGTGTATCCTTCAGTGAAAGGGCAAACTGTGACCACCACTGTGGGAGAGCAGGAGGAGGAGGGTATCGAAAAGGCCATCAGCTTGGATACCTCAGTTGCCGAGTGTCTTAGAGCTGGATATGGGTGAAACCATAACCTGTCTGCAGCAGAGATGAACTGGTTCACTGTGCTGGGACAGAACTGTCCCTTTGCATGCAGGGAGCAGTTCTGGGCACACTCAGAGTGCAAGGGAAAGAGCTTGGTCACATCTCATTCTTCTCGTTATTAATCTGTCCTGTGATTGGATGCAACCAGTACAGTGCTGTGTACGCTTTAGGACTGAAACACGTAACATTTGATGATCTGCAGAGACTTCTGAAGATTTCAGTCCCAAGAACACCGTTGTTTGGCTCGTGTGACAACAGCGATATTGTGCAGGACTTTTGCTGGCAATGTCCTTGTGGTTAGTGAAATCTCCTGGAATGGGCTGGTGTTGCCACTCGTCTTCTGTAACGCTTGCTTCTCAATCCTCTCTGCTAAGAAAGACTGACGCTTTCATAGAAGAGGGATTGTCTGTATGTGTATTTTGGTTGGTTTGCTTATCCTTGCAGAGATCTTGTCTATAACACTGAGGTTAAACTAGTTTAATTAAACTGGACTGTGAATTGATGAAATTAGGGCAACTGTTTTGTAGGTGAAGCTGAAGTATCTAAAGTGAAATTTAGCAAAGGCAAACACTAGCTATTTAGGGGCCGAAACACATCAAGATGTACTAAGTGCCTGCACAAACGAGGCACTTCGCTCATAGGAAAACCAACAGGAACTGGGTAATTTGCTTGCTGTAGATAGTCTGGATGTCGTGCTAGATACTCTCGACAGTCAGGTATCTTCATCCTGGTTAATCCAGCTGTGAGGTACTACAACCCTGGAGACTCTCCCAGTAGTTCTGGTCTAGGGTTTTGTTGCTTCACCTGCCAAAGAAGAAACAGTTGGGAAACAGAGAGGAGCGTGACTTCATGAATTCACCGCCCCGGTTCTTCCCACAGCAGTGACAGTTTTTCTGTTTGATGTCCATGGCTTTCTTTGACTCTGCACTTCACAGATTTGCAGATCTATGCAGTGACTCCTATCCCAGACAATATAGATGTGCTGCAAATGGACCGTGTCCCTGACCGCATAAAGAGCTTCTACCGAGTCAATAACATCCGGAAATTCCGCTATGACAGGCCCTTCCACAAGGGCCCGAAGGACAAGGAGAATGAATTTAAGGTAGAAGTAGCGAATAAGCAGTGTTTAACTGTTAATTGATTTTATGCTGATACAGCCTTTCAAGTAATCCTGATTTAATTATGGTAACTCAAGTGATACACAGCTGTTGAGTCCAGTGGTTTCCCACCTTGAGCACTGTCCAGTTTACAGGTGAGTTATTTTAGTGCCAGGAGAAATGTGTTTTGAAGCAAGGGTGGTGTTTCTGTTTGGCTGAAGGTTTTGTTTTTTTTTTTTACTCCCATGTACGTCCAAAAGGTCATCTTGGTTCCATGACAAAATTGGACAGCCTTTAACAATCAATACAAGTGTTGAATTTGTTGCCTTAGAGCATACTGACTTCTGGGTTTGTTGTTCAAGTGGCTTTCAGTGTGACATTCTGCAAAGGAAGTTAATGCTGGGGTGGTTAATAGATTCTTTTTTGAACTACACCTCCTTAGCACCTGCAGTAAGAGTGCAGATGATGTGGTTGTGTTCACTGCGCACCTCACATCCTCAATTACTCTTTGCAGAGCTTGTGGATTGAACGTACCACTCTGACCTTGACTCACAGTTTGCCTGGGATCTCTCGTTGGTTTGAAGTGGAGAGAAGAGAACTGGTAACATTCATAGTTCCTATAATTGGGGTTTGAAGTGATGAGGACGTGTGATAGGCAACTTAAAACCCCTTCAGCTGAAATCTTGTGGTTTAAAGTGATCAAGTTTACCAAGGATTAACTATGTCCTTTTTCCACCACTTAGTCTAAGTAACTGCTGAATGTAACCAGGGGAATTAGATGAGGGAACATGACAGTATAATGGACTCGGGGACAAAAAGATGGAGTAATTGCATTGTTGCCATCCCTTTGTTATACAGAAGGAAGTTATCGCAGCTCAGTGAGCTGAAATATAGCACTGCCAACCGTAAAGTTTGTTCATGTAGCTAATTTTCTACAGAGCAGTGAAAACTTAAGAGAGATCACTGAGCGGTCCTAGAGCATCATTTCATTACAAGGAAGATAATAAATCTCAGTGAAGTGTCCATGGAATTAAAGTATGTTTTATTGCCTTTGAGGTTGAAGTAAGTCCTTTGGAAAATGCCATTCAAGTGGTTGAAAACAAAAACCAGGAGCTGAGAACGCTGATAAGCCAGTACCAGCATAAACAAATGCATGGGAACATTAATCTTCTCAGCATGTGTCTGAACGGAGTGATTGATGCAGCGGTTAATGGTGGAATTGCACGATACCAGGAGGTAAGTCTGGCTTTGCTTCTTGATTTAGTACCGTCTTTTTTCAGTTTCCTTTCCATTTCTGTTTCAAAGACAGCGTGACCTAATAAGATAAGAAATTTTCATGCACGTTATCTAAATACGAGGCGATACCCCTGCTTGGTTATTTTGCATCAGTGCTGGCATAGCCACACGTCAATGGGAGGATCCAAATGTGGAGTTGGGAATCTCACACTGAAGCAGGTACAATTATGGGTTTCTCAAGACTGAAACTTGGCTTGCCCAAGTAATCAGGAAAGCTGCTAATTCATGCTACCTCAAGCAATTATCTCTGCTAGCCTAGTTTCAGACTCACTGTAGCCCTGGAGTAATGTTCTGTGCGGTATGTTATCAGCATCATCTTTAGCAAGCGGTTACTTAAGGTCTGCATTGCAAAAGATAAGTGTAGGGTGAGACACTTAAAAGAAGCAGCAGTGGTCAGGGGGGTGGAATGTCTTCTCTGCAGAGCTGTGAAGACAACTCCCATCATCCTTTCAATAGTTACCATTTTACTCACTTAATTCCTTTAACTTGAGGTAGTTATATGAAGGGAACTGTATCAAATTCAAGTAACTGGCTGATACAAGACTCAGTGCTATTGCTCACCGCTGTCACGGGGGGAAATCTGATCAGATTTGTGACTGAACAGAATCCTCTAGGTTGCTGAAACCATGCTGTAGCTTTACACGAGCCCCAGAGTGCTAAAAACGATAACGTTGCTGCTCAGTATATTTAGTTATATTCAGTTAGCTCAGTATATTTAGTTTTCCTAGGGTGTCTGGACCATTTCCTCTCATCCTCTGACACCAAGGTATGATGAAGTATCTCCCAGTATTTTTCTTTTCTTTTTTCTTCCCCCTACAGGCCTTTTTCGATAAAGATTATATCACAAAGCACCCTGGCGACGCAGAGAAGATCACACAGCTCAAGGAACTCATGCAGGAACAGGTACTGATTTTCAGATGCAGAAGAACATTGCTGCAGTGTCTGGATTCATCAGCAGTCAGTCTACACTTCGCAGATCCAACTGACTCGCTCAGAAGCCACGAGTTCTAGAGCAGGAGATCTAAAGTACATTTAAACAAAAAATAGTAGGGGAGGTGGCCAAGGAATTAATGAACAAGCCATTTGCCCTATGGGAGGTGAGGGGAGGTGAAGCTCAGCTAACAGTACATGAGTTTTGTTGTCTGCATTTATGATCCAATAGACACCTTGCTACATATCAAGCCTGCTGTTCAATTTTGGAATTTTGAATTATGCCTTCCCAGTAAATTTCAAAGATAATCAGTCAGGCCAGCCCAGGTCAGACTTGAGATTAACCTGACAGAGCTGCAAAGGAAAACTTAATGCCTATTTATATTATCTGCAGTTGTATTTTTCCTTAGTGGCTCCATGAAGCATCTTGGTAGATAAAGTTAACTGGGTGAAATCAGAAATTTGTATCTATCTTAACTGAAAGTTTGGCAAGATATACCCTGTCAAACGACGTGTCCAAGTCTGAATAGAGCCACTGGGCCTGTTCCTTCAACAAATCACTTAGCTGCATTTCAGATTTCCCATCTGTAAAATGCAGATAATGCTTATCTCCCTTCAATCCTCAAGAGTGTGTTTGAAGATTAATTAGTTATTATTTGTAGAGCCTTTGGATCATGTAGGGAATTCTATACATTGCAAGCCTGCTATCACTACTGTTTTCTTTCATCTGAGAGCCTATATAATCTCATCTAATCACTAATATTATATGTTTGACCTTTGAAAAAGCGACCTCTAAAAATAAATAATGAGCAACAGAAGGAGTGACAATAAGTGCCACACTGCTGCTTTTCAGCTCAATTAACAGAAACTCCTTTTAGAAATCTCTCTTGGCATCTTTGACCCTGACTCTGACACTGAGGGGAAGGAATTTTCTTTGTCTCAATGAATTATCTGTGAGAGAGAATCAATCTGGTAATTTTTTACAGTTATCTCTTAACAAAGTAATCCAACGTGACATAGGCGTACGTGTCTCACAGTTAAAGTGCTTGCTGAAGTAATACAAAGCTGCCAGGTCTCCTCGGCTTGCTTAATTACCAGCAGTCTGGTAAATGAACAGACTTCCTCATCCCTTAGATGGGAATTATTTGGTTTGTGATGTGCTGCTTTCTTTCTAACAGGTACACGTCTTAGGAGTGGGTCTGGCAGTTCATGAGAAATTCGTCCACCCAGAAATGCGGCCCCTGCATAAGAAACTGATAGACCAGTTCCAGATGATGCGATCCAGTCTGTACCACGTAAGCCAATGGTCCCTTTTCCCACTTGGAAGCATTCAGAGTTATGACTAAACCTCTGTCCATTGCAGGGAGGTGTCTTTTGCCAGTGCAAAAGATCTGGGATGATGCAGCATTCCTTGAACCTACTGGACTGCCAAATTGCCAAAAGAATTCTTGGGTTTTGTGCAAGAAGGCAGCCCTAGGAAGTCTGTTAGCTCAGCTTTAAATCTAAGTTAGAATTTTCAATATTTGTACGTTGTTTTACCACAAGACAACTGTAAAGCTCCATTTTCAATTACTGTCTTGCATAGCAGAAAATGATATAAAACAGAGGAAGAAGGATGAACAGAATGAGTTAGATGTTGAGCTCTTTGAAAGAACTGCCAGGATTTGGCGTAGCGTGGTGTGGATTAGGCCCACCAGAAGTGGTTTTATATTATAGAGTCATAGAATTGTTTGGTTGAAAAAGACCTTTGAGATCATAGAGTCCAACTGTACCTGTCCACTACTGAACCACAGCAGCAGGGATTTCTGCTGGTTCCTTTAGGCATCCGTGGCAGCCAGAGCATCCTGTTCTGGTCTGTAGTTCCTGGATAGCCCATGGAGCTGCCTCCAGAGCGTGGTTCCCACCACCCGTTAATATACCACAAGTAAAAACACTTCCCTCGAAGAACGATTCCGTGTTTCCTGTGTGCTGTGCTTACTTCAGTGTTCTGTGACAGCTGGACCTGAAGAATATCTTTCTATCATATAAAAGAACTATTTGAAATGTGTGTGTTAGCACCTCACTTTCCAACTGGAGTATTTATGCTCTAAGGAGCTAAGCTGGTGAGGGGGCTGGAGAGCAAGAGGAGTGGCTGAGAGAGCTGGGGTTCTTTAGCCTAGGGGAGAGGAGGCTGAGGGGAGACCTCATTGCTCTCTACAACTACCTGAAAGGAGGTTGTGGAGAGGAGGGAGCTGGGCTCTTCTCCCAAGGGACAGGGGACAGGACAAGAGGGAATGGCCTCAAGCTCCACCAGGGGAGGTTCAGACTAGATATCAGAAAGAAATTTTTCACAGAAAGGGTCGTCAGGCACTGGCAGAGGCTGCCCAGGGAAGTGGTTGAGTCCCCGTCCCTGGAGGTGTTCTAAAGACGTATAGACGAGGGGCTCAGGGACACGGTTTTGGGGCAGATAGGAATGGTTGGACTCAATGATCCAAGAGGTCTTTTCCAACTTGGTGATTCTATGATGTACGTTTCTTTTGCAGGAGTTACCTGGTCTGGATAAGCTGAGTCCAGCCTGCTCTGGATCGAGTACACCACGCAGCAATGTGCTGGTTTCACATGGACCCATGAGCCCGGAGAGCTTAAAGCTGGTGCATCGACACAGGTACCGTGTTCTTTCCTCCTGCAATACCCAGAATCTCTGCGCAGTGTTGCATTAGGATTTGAGGATCTAAGCAGCAGGTAGTAGTACTGCAGAAGGATTTTGGGCAGACATGTGTTTCGTCTTCATGCAGTGCTAATAATTCAAGTTTGATTGCAAATTTGAATCAAGAAGTTGAGAAGTCTGGTTTGCAGCAAGTGCTGAGCAGCTCCATGTGTTGTTCCATCGCCTTATTTACTGTAGAGGCAGGAACACACATCTGCCACTCAGATCTCCAGATTCAATCTGACCTTGGAAGTTCCATCTTCTCCTGTTATGCAAGGAGCAAGTAAATGGCTCGTTACATACCACAGAAGGAAAATGTTGTTTCGTGGTTTAGAACTCAACTCAGTTTGTCCCCATTTAAGGATCAAAAAGCGTTCACATCATTTTTTTTAATAATTCTGCTCAAATCAGAACCCAAATATATGAAAAGCTGCCAAGGCGACTTGATCAGAACACCCCAAGATGGCTCAGCCTTCACAGAACCATCTGAGAATTGGATGCTTATTCAAACTGAATACCCATCTATTAAAAACTGAGATATTGGCTGAGGATAAAAATTGGTATTTTCAGGACAAAACAAGTGAGTTTGTATCCAGCCACAACTGCTTATTTGAAAACATACACCACCATGCCAGTATGAAAAACAGTGACAGGAATGTCACTGAAATATGAAATTTTAATTGTTTGCCCGTGCTTATTTCTCTTGGTGATCATGATGTGATGTTAATGTGGCTTCAGACGCTGAAGTTCACCATCCTACATACTATGTTGTCTTACATGTGACCTTACTGTCGCTTCTTTCATATTTACTCGCACTTAGGGATTTGTTTGAGCTTGTTCAGCCTGATTTGCAAAAGTGTTTGACATCTAGAGGTGACCTAAAGCAGCAGCTAACTTGTAGGTACTTACTAGCTTGGAAAAAATGAGGCTTCACAAATCAAAACACAGGTTCAAACAATAATGGTGCCCTTGTTCTGTCTCTGGTTTTATTCCAGCCCACTGAACATGCTTGGTTCAGTCCGACACTCGTCCTCCTCCCTGTCGTCCCACACTTCCAGCGAAACGGGAAACCTGGTGATCCTGACGGACAGTTCTGTGGGGGAGACGGCCGAGGATATGTACCACATGCAGGTACAGCTCCCGCACGGCCAGGAGCAGATGTTCGGAATGGCTCTGGAGGTTTATGCTTAGGAGGAGTAATTCAGCCAGGCTTCCTCCGGGAAGAAATTGCCTGTATTTGTACAGGGAGAGTTGATGCTGTGGTCCAGAGTCGTGCTGCTGCTTTCAGAAAGTGAGATTCGAGGTGGTGTGTAATTTATCTGACCCGTTAACATGCAGTTAGCGTTGTTCTTCCTTTGTGGGAGGGGGAACACGTGCCGCAGTCCTGAGCGCAGATCAGCAGTGGCTTGTGCTGAAGCTGCTTCCTAGACAGAGGCCGCACAGGGGGATCTGAGTCAGGTAAATGCCTCATGCACTGATCCGCTCCGTTTTCTTGCTGACTGCTCTGCCTCCCGCAGCGTGTTTCCCCCAACCCCCGGTTCCGAGGCTCAGTCACCAACATCTGTGTTTTATCCTCACCCCAGGCTAGCCCTTCCACATCAAGCCTGAGCTCTACTCACTCGGCACCGTCCCAGATGATTAACTCTGCCCCTTCCAGTGCTCGAGGTAAGAACGGATGGACCCGAATGGAGGGTTAATTGGAGCTGCAGGCAGTCCCCAAACCTGGCAGCCTCTTGACTTCCTGGTGAAAGCTGTCCTGCACTGTGAATGTTTCTGCAAAGATTATTGCTCAAAAAAAATGGTTTTGATTCTCCAGAAATTGATTTAATTGTTTTTTTTCAGCAGTATTTTGAATATATCACTGATACATGCTGGTTTCAGGCAGTTGAATTTCATAATGATTCTCTCATTGTTCCACCACAGAATTGTGGCGAGCAATCTAGAGGAAAACAAGAATAGTCTTTGTAACAGTGCTTAAAAGAGGGAGGTTGCAAAGACAAAGGCAGAAAAGTAATTTTAGATGTTTAATGAAATTAGGGCACAAAAAAGAACTTGAGGCAGTTTAGCAGAAATGTGTGTCTACAAAAGCGTACAGGCTTTGGTGATTGCTGAAAGATAGGAATTTTAAATACTGGAGTTAAAACGGGGCTTCCCTGCTGGGAAACGCTTCAAGAGAGGGAATATGTAAAACTAGACTCTAGGGGTACTCGAGTTGCCTTTGCTGTTACAGTAGCTGGTCAGGATATTGTTAATCGTTTTCTTCCCAAGCCTCAGAGCTGAAGAGAAACCGCTCCATGCAATCTCCTGTCTTTGGTAACTGCTGCTCAAGTTTATTTTTCCTCTCATTCTGGATTCTCAGTTGCAGGTTCACAAATTCCTACAATTCTTCTCACAGATGTCTCAAGAAGGTACCCAGGATATAATTGGAGAGAGAGGCTGATGGGTCGGTTTTGCCCCTCTTTCCTGTACAAGGGGGACACGGACAGACAGCAAAGAGAGCTGATTTTTTTGCTCAATCTTGCAGTAAATTCTTAGTTGACTGGCTGTTGTTATGGCGCAGACACAGCAAAGGGGTTGGATTGAAGGACTGGGTGGAGTAGAAAGGTGAGAAGTGGACGTCTTCAGTAGAGGCAAATAGCTTCACTGATTACCAAGGGCTGCAAGGAAAATAATGACAATTCAAATAGTAAAGTAACCAGATGAAGCTGGAACCGAATCCAGTGCTATGATGCCAGGAGGACGTCCTTAACTGGATGTGCGTCAGCTGGCATGTGAGCTCTGAATCTTTGGGAGATCTTAGGGAGCTTGGTGGCTCTTTTCCCTTTTAAAAGTGCAGTGCTGGCAGTGACAGGCTGTGACTGTCTGCCTGAGCTTGGTGACTGCACAGCATCACCAGCTTCCCTCCCTGCTGCGTTCTTTGCTGTTGCTTAGAAACCAAAGGGATGAGGATCCGGCTGATGGCTGAGCCAACAGCACCTCCCAGGGATGAGACCCAGGCACAGGAACAGCCACAGGGGAGGAAACTATAAGAGAAGGAATGATTTGGGGTGTATGTTGAACTCTTTTGTTCTGCACGCACTGTCGCGTTGGGGTGGCCCACAAAGCAGCATTTCTGCTTGTCTGGTTTTGGTCAGTTTTAAGGCAGAGAAGCACAGCAGTCAGACACGATGGGATTTCGCTTCTGACGACGTCCCGGATGCTCGCTGTGTTTCACAGCGTGCGAGTCGCTGTTCTGGTTAGTCCCACACCGCTGGCTGGAATGGAGGTGTTTGCAGCGAGAAAAAGCCCTCACATTTAGGCTCCACTCTGGTAATGCAGCTTTGGTTTCCTCCTTGGTGATTCTTTCCTTTTGTTTTGTTTTTGAATTGGGTGAATTTGATGCTCGTGAAAATGAGAGAGCAGTCTCGCTGGCTGGAGGAAGGTACTTCACAGCGTTGTGTGTGCAGCTCTGCCGATGCACCTCTATCCCTTTTTTTTTTGGTATTTATTTATATTTTTTTTAATTTAGTGCTGGTGAAAGGTGCTGGACTGACAACACTGGAGGCTGAAGCCCTCTATTTCCCCACAGAGCAGATACAGTATGGGCGGCAGCCGTGCAAGCTTCCCCACGCTATCCCCTCCAATGTGCCTCATCTCTGTCCTGGAGGGACCACCTCTAGAGGTGAGAGGATAGTTCAGTCACCGTGACCCATCCAACCCTTGGCCTTTCTGCTGAGACTGCCAACAAGGAGACGATAGTCACGATGCTACAAATGGGGGGAAGTAAACAAAGGCCAGTTCTTACAGGCTGCCTAAATTTATGGACCCTGTATCTTTGTCACCTGTGGCTTAACCAGAGCATGGTTAGCAAGGATTTCTAGGTTTCTGTCAGATGTTCAAATGCTTCCCTCATGGATTCAAACATTAATGTAGAGGTGAAAACCCGCTTTCAGGTTATCCGGGTACTTGCACCACCTTCCCTGTGGAACTGCAGAGCCCTTCCTGAAGCACAGCTGCTCGTGCTGCCCTGAGGAGACGGAGCCTTCATAATACTGACCAGTCCCCTAGCGACCACAAGAGCCGTGGCCGTGTGTAGTAAGGATCCAGCAGAAATTAAACCTTATTTCTAATTCTCCACTTCCTAAAAATTACCCTTTCATGAATGTTTTAAGACACCAATGCAAGTGAATGATCAGGCTTGTCCAAAAAAAATAATAAAGTCATCAAACCAGCATTTTAAAAGGACAGTCGTCAGGACAGCAGATGAATGCGTTAACTGTGTCACCGGAGAGCAGGTTAAAGCAGCAAACCTTACCCTAGTCATAATATACACAACTTAAACAAAAGTCTTAAAAGACTTGTAATGGGAGTACAGCCAGAATTATCTGATTCTGTTGCTAACGATACAGACGTTCCCAGTCCCTCCATTTAACTACATTGATTCTGTTTCATTCCTTAAAACTAATACTTGTCACAAGTAGATTAAAGCTTCAGTCATTAAAAAACAGCCTCTGCCTTTGGCACAGGTTTTCTTTCCTCATGAACAGTAGGTACAGTGCTGCACACATCAAGTGTACCAAGCTACAAGCTAGAAGGAATAAGCCCCAAGACACACTGCAGCATTTTACGTGGCCACTGGCTGCTCTAGTAGCTTGTAAAAGCTCTTTTTGATTTTGTTTTTCAAGTTTGGCCAGTCCCGCCCAGGACCCTTGGTGATTGTGCACTGTGTCTGTCCAGAGATGCGACCCCGATCATTAATGAACCTTTAGTGAGAGCCACTCCTCTTGCTGCCCATAACTCAGAGGTGTCAGTGCTTAATTCTGTTTGGATTCCTGTCATTTACAAATTCAGGGGACCCAGCAGCAGAGCTGTTTTCTGCCACCCCCCACAGCACGTGTGGGGTTTTTCAGGTCATGCAATGCCCGGTCTGTGGAAACGTCTCCCCTGTAAACTGCTGACACCTAGAGGTGCTCTGCATCTTGGCTATAAAAGAAGGAGGATGACAAGATAAATAAAAGGGAGGAGTTTACAGTGTAGGCTGGGCTGTGATGTAGTTCTGGGCACGCCTAGAAGTTCAGCATCCTTGCATTTGTCATGCAGAAACAGGACTATCTGTGATGAGTGAGTAAAAGACTCAGCATAAAGTGTTCACGCTGTGTTTTCCAAGCTGATGTTTTACGTAAGAGCGAATACTGTTGTCTAATTATGTTTCTGTTCTATGTCTGGGGAGAAAATGAGTTCGGAACTAGAATGCAGATACTTGGCAGCTGTTGATGGTGGGGGTGTGGGGTGTGGATTAAGGTGGGATCTGCCACCACGGATGGAATCATTGCAATTGTAGGACCTTATCCTGCATTCTGCTGGACACATTGTTCCTTCCACTGTGTGCTGAATATCAGTCCCCAAAACTGCATGTTTGCTTTCGCTGGGGTAAGAGCTGCATTAACCAGCACCCGTGCCTCTGCTCATACGTTGGAGTGCTGTCCAGGTGACGTGTGTGGTTGTGGAAAGTTTGCAGCAGGGGGCATGTATTCCCCGAAAGCCGGCATGGCTCTGTGATGCGCTGTGTGCTGCCATCTGTTAAGTGCGTGTTTGTGACGCAATCAAATAATCAGTGCAAATTAAAGCTCACTCCAGCAGCTTCACAACATCGATTCCTGCCTAGTATTGTGCATCCCCAGGGATGCCTGTGTCTGTAGTGTCAGACTGTAGGAAGACACTGATGGCAATAACTCTGGCAAGGCCATTGCCAGCTGGTGCATATCAGAAGGCAATATTGTTAGGTGGCACTCGTCCTAAAGGACACAAGTCCCAAATAATTCCATGTGCCAGGCAGCTGTTTACATTAAATACCCAAATATCTTAAGTGACAGCTGCACAGATAACTAATTGTTCAGTCACGCATATTCCTACTGTGTAGCTGAGCACTGGTAAACATCCCGTTGTCATTAAGTGCCTCGGTATGTAACACGCTCAGGAGTAGCCAAACATCACCCAGCGGCGTTATAAGCAAAAAGCCACCTACATTTACAGAAAATTCTGTTAATTATTGGAGTTTTTATGCTTTAACAACGAGGAAGCTAACCCACGTTTCGCCCACTAAACGGCACCACCTCAGATATTCTCTACCAGAACTGAGGATGTAGCTTCCTGCTTTAACTGAATGGTCTGTCTCCAGCTTTTATCCGTTTCCTCCACATTCAGAGCTAAAATGCACAATTTTACAGCATTTTTGTAACCTCACAAGAGTTTCTGGGGCGAGGGAGCAGTAGGTGCCGTGCAGCTCAGCCACAGCTGCCCAGGGTGTGTTTCTATTAAGAGGAGGCACTCTGCACTGTCCAGCCAGGGAGGCAGAGCTGGTTCGTACCATACCTGGTACATCTCGCAGGGTAGAGAACACACCCGCTGCAATCCCCCCTCATGCTCTGTACCTGGCCAACACTCAGCTGCTTAGTGGGCTCGGCACCGTGTTTTCTTGAGTCCTGTAAGCTCGTCCGTCTGAACAAATTGCAAAGGAGGACTGAGATCCCCGGGCATGCAGAGACATGGCTGTTGTTTGTCACGTGTACGTGATTGTTCTCACTTGTTTACAGGCTCTCCCTCTCTACCAGATAAGTACCGCCACTCTCGGGAGATGATGATGTTACTGCCAGCCCACCGGGACCGGCCCAGCAGCGCCATGTATCCCGCAGCCATCATGGAAAATGGACAGGTACCAGGTGTCACTTCTTTTACGTCAGTTCAACCACCTGAAACTGGGACCGTTTTTACTGTCCTTGCCTTCCCTTTTTATTTTTGGAAAGCAAAACAACTTACCTGGGATGATTTTCAGAGGCAATGCAGAACATTTCATGCTAACTGGTCCCTAGAGCCACCCGCTTTCCTAGCCAAGTGATCCAAACGGTAACGACTGTTAAACCTGCAGATATGGGCTGTGGAAACGGACTCTTCATCCTGTGAGCCCCGGTCCACCGCAAGCACTCACACTGTTTTAAGTACCCATTCTAGAATCACTGCCACCCTGCAGTTGAGCCTCAAAACTGATTGTGAAGAGCTTTATGGTGATTTCCAGAGGGATCAAAAACCACAAGAGGCTGAAACAATATCCTTAGGCAGGGTCTCTAACCAATCTGTGCCTGTATCTGCTCCCTCCTCTGGACAGACTGAAAGATGCAGGCTGTGCCGACATGGGAGCGCTTCTATCTGGCCTGGCAGGCACTTCTGGAGTCTCCGGAGTGAGCCCATCTCGGAGCGGGCACACTTAGTTCTGGAGACACAGCATCAAGTTCCCATGAGTTTTAGTTAAACCTCCTTTGCTTAAAAAAAGTAAACGGCCTCAGGTTCTGCACCAGCTGCTCTGTGACATCTTTGTTTTTTTGCTTTTCTGTGCTTTCTTCTCCTGTAGCCTCCAAATTTCCAGCGCGCCTTGATGCAGCAAATGATCGGACCGTGCAAACCTTGCAGTGATCCCAACCTGTCTGTGGCTGAGAAAGGTACTCTTCTTCCTACTTAGCATGCATGGTAAAATATTCAAAAATATTATTACTCTGGTCCTGCTACAGCGAGTAACCAACGGGCTGCTGCATTTCCTGGCAGAGTGCATTCTCTCGCATTTGTTTAATTAACAGTTTAATTAACTGGGCCTTGTGCCAACCTGTAGTCATTTCGGATCATTCACAGAAGGGTGGAGTTATGCAAACCTCTCTATTTCAGAAAGCCTTCTGCGTTTAGCATTTTGTTATTGAAATGAATCCTGCAGCCTTCCTCAAGGAACCCCCCAAGGCAGCAGACAAGGAGTTACCTGAGCAAGGAGGGCACCGTTTGGGCTGTGTGTGTCATCATGAGCTGTGCTGCTGTTTTCAGTGTGCATTTAGTGTTCAAAATATTAACGTTTCTTGTAATCCCTCTCTGAGGTGTTTGTTTGCATTTATCAGTAGGAACGTATGCTTTTTTAACTCACTGCTTGGCAAAAAGAAAGGCAGAGCCCCCTGCAGAAAAAACATGAAAGAAGAGAGAGAGGGAGTTTGTTGTAAGAGAAAAGGAGCAGCTTGTGAAAGGGGAGCCGTGCACATAACGATGGGCTCAACAAATGGTCTGACAGGCAGCAGGAGCAGGCAAAATTCATGAGCCAAAATCTGAGATGAGGAGGCTGCCTAAGCGAGCAAGTTGTGTGTGTGGCTAGGACAAATGGTATCTTAGAAGAATTTTTTTAAGGCCAGGAAAAAACATCGAAGTTCTCTATGCCAACCTACACAATGCATTCCATTCAACTTCGGTGTTTCAGGAGCTGTGCCTGAACTAAACTGTGCCCAACACTGATTTTGTTTTAAAATTTCTAATAAATCAGAATACAACAAGGTGAGAGCCTTGCAGAGCAGCCCAGATTGAGACCGAAAGCCAGTGCACGGTTCTGAACCAATGGCAGAACGAGGACTTGATGACAATAACGAATGATGACACCAGAGTAAAGAGCAGGGTGTGAGGGATCAAGAGCTCCATCCTGGAGCTGAACGCATCACCGAGATGAGATCTTTATACTGAACAGGAGAAGGATCTGGAGGAGGAAGGGAGATAAATATTTATTGTCTGTCTAGGAAAAACACTTGAAATTTTGTGGGCCCTATTGTGCAAGAGTGTAGGATGCTGCATGAAAAGGAGGGGACTAAAGGCAGGATCCCCTCCAGACCCCCAGGGGAGCTGTGGAAGATCCAGATGATGTTCAGGACTTGCTCTTAGGGGATGGTGTGACAGGAATCCCAACCCTTCAGCATAAATGCAGTCACAGGCTTTTTTTGTAGCCCTTAGACCCACATCATTCTTTGTGAGTCAGGATGCCATCTGCCTCAGGCTTTGTTAACAGCTGTGTGCGGGGAATTCACTCATCCCCTTCCGTGCCGTGGCAGAAGCTCTGCTCAGTAATTCTCATTGACAGCACGGTGACATCAGTCGCCCGGAGCAGAACAGTTCAAAGGCAGCTTCCCTGCTAATTAAACTTGGCGACTAAGCCAGTGAACACGCTTGTGGGAAGAGAGATGGGCTAGGACAGAGCACTGGGAGCTCCCTGGGGAGGTTCCTCCCTGGAGCGTTTTGGATAAAACACTGGCCTTAACAGGTAGCAGCCGACCTTGAAAATCATCTCACCTCAGGATGCTTTCCAGCACTCCTAAATACTCCAAAGGCCATGAACAAGGGAGCACCAAGAAAGCATACACTTCTTATTCACGTTCTTCTACTGCATCTTAGTGTCTAAAAAACCAAAGCAACCAACACAGCAATCATTTTACAGGCCAGGGAAACCAGATTTTGTTCTGTCCTTTCCGCCTGATGCTGGAGAGCTCAGCCTAGCTGGCATCATTCTGCATCTTGTCCCTCTGATTTAGTCTCCTGACACCGATCACAGTTGTGTGCGTCGGAGCTGGCCGGGGTGAGGGTGAGATGGGGTGCTCAGAAAATTCACCTGAGGCCACTTTGCCTGCATTGAGATGCAGCCCCTGGCTTGAGCTTGTTCTCTGTCAAGATCCTTCCTTTCTTCTTTGTGCACCTTTCTCTGTTTGAGGGCGTTTCTTTAAAAACGTTTACTTTTGTATTTTTAGGGGTTTCCTTTAGTCTGTCACTTTGTTACCTTTGTTACTTTAGGGAATTTTAGGTCTTGGGGAGCCTGCATTCATGCTACTGAAGACACAAAAGAAATCTTTCAAAGTCATTTTAGAAAAGAAAGGCACCAAAAATGCCTGCAGGCTTTTTTAATTAAGGAGAAACCCTCCTCAGATGTCAAACTCCATGCGTATTTCTCCAGGCTGTCATTTTCCAAACTGAAGATGGAAAAGGCTGGGTTTATCTCAGTTTGCTTTGGTAGGCTCACTGAATTTGTTTGTTTTCCTCTTTTCTTTGCTTCTCTGAAGAAATCACTTATCTCTTTTTAAATAAACACGCACTGCATGTCTGTCTGCTCAGAAGGAGTCAAGTCTTGCAGAGCATGTGGAAGAAAGGAAGGTGCATCTTAATAATGTTTAAGGTTGACGGAATTCTCTAGATCTTGAAAACAGTTCCTATTAGAAAGAAGCAGCTTTTATTTCTAGGAAAAAACAAAGTCACAAAGATCACACTCTCTCCAATCAACAAAGGTTTGATCTCTTCAGGTGACTTTCTAATGCCAGGAGCCCAAACTGCCCTCCTCAAATGTTTTGTCATCACAATTTTTTATCAGCTCTGCAGCTTAGTCGATTGGGGCTTTGAAGTTGCAATTTCTTTTGTAACGGATTGAGGTGTAATTTCCCTCGTGTCCATTAGTCGGTCTTCACTTGGCCACCATAATGCAGCAACGAGCTTTCCTGGCTTTCAAGAGGGTTCTGCCATGCGTACCCTTCTCCTCTGTCATCCCTTACCACCAAGCAGAGCAGCTCACGCTCAGGTCGAGCTACCATTCCATCGGTGAGATTTCATTTTGACTTGGTCTCTGGTTTGCCAAATAAAACCCTGGCAGAGCTGTACTAGCTGTACAGGTTTGCTAGAGACAAGCTGCGGGGGCCGCAGAGGGGAAACAGGCAGACTAACGCTGTGACCACTTAACTCTCGCTTCCTTAACAAAGCAGCCGTTAACCCTAACACACCGTAGAGTAGATGCTGTCTCTGTACTCCTTCAACCCTGCCGCTCCTCAGGTCGCTAGGCCCTCTCTTCACTGCTGAAGAACACACCAGAAAGCCAATCCTGGCCCCCATGCTCCCTGTTCTGTTATCCAAGTTAAATCTGTTTCAATCCTTCAGCTGTGCCAGCAGCGCCCAGCAGCTGGAGCCTAGACAGCGGAACCAGAGAGGCGCTGCCCTTCCTGTCTGCCCACGCTGGGAGCATCTTGGCCCCACCAGTACCTCCCCGAAGCCTGCCCCATGGTAAGGAAACGCCCAGCAGGCCCACAGTCACGCACAGAGAAATCTAGACCACCTGAAAGCTGACCTCTAGCCTTTTTTTCTTCCCTATAAAAACAACTGGAAACAGAACTCCAAAGTCTTTCCTGGTCTACTAGGTTAGCACTGGACAAAGATCTCAATTTTTTCCCCCCGAATCTTCAAATTTTTTACAGTCCTTATGGTAATACGGAATTTGTGTGTGTTTTGGGACAAGAATTAGGTGTGTGAGTGTTGAAGCTTGACCTGGCTTCTTGCCACCGACCATCGTCAAGCAGTAACGTAAGGTTATCAAGCTATTAAATGAAACTTCAGATGTTTGTTGGTTATGAACCTGTTGCCTTGTCATGAGACCCTTGGTGATAGGGTGGGTGGAAATCCTTCACTGCACGTCTCGTTAGCGTTTTGTGATGTGACAGGCACAACCCACGTTGTCTCTCAGAAAAGAAGCCTTAGGTTGGAGCGGAGTTACCAGCAGCTGGAGCCGATCCTGGCCTTACAGAGTCTAAATATCCAGCTGTCTTGCTGCAGTGAGGCAGCGTGAGTCTGTGTTTCTGATTGTTGTCTCATTCCAGGACACTACTCGCTGCACTTCGATGCCTTCCATCACCAGCTCAGCGATGCTCCTCCGGCACTGCCTGCACGAACATTGCGCAAGGTAAAAAGGAAGAGGCAGGAAAGCAGGGAGGGATGTAGAAGGAAAATAATAGGCTCCTGAAGGATCCCCCCTCAAGCAGCTCTTGGGTACAGAAACACTGGTTTTAACTGACAGATGAGAAAATCCATGGAAAGCTTATAACTTATTCCAGAGCTGGTATCAGTAGAAATAACTTGGGTGTAGGCCCTTCCACTTCCCTTCTCTGCATCATGTTCTGTGATGCCAGCAGAGATGCTTCCACGCCAGCCAGGGGAGAGCACGTGTGCAACAATGATCACTGATGTTTTGAGCACACATGGGAGTGCCCCACAGTTAACATCACTGCCGAAAGCTGTAGCGGGGAACATCACACAAGATGCGGTGTTGCCTTCTTTGTCAATTCTAACCTGGTTTTGTTTTTCTCCAAACAGTCCCCTCTTCATCCTATCCCGGCCTCACCCACCAGTCCGCAGTCTGGTCTCGATGGAAGCAACTCCACTTTATCCGGCAGTGCCAGCAGTGGCGTCTCTTCCTTGAGCGAGAGTAACTTTGGACATTCATCTGAACCACCTCCTCGCACAGACACCATGGATTCTGTCCCCAGCCAGGCCTGGAACACTGATGAAGACCTAGAGACACCCTACCTCCCCGTCAGGTACAGCCTCTCTGAGCCTGATGTCCTAGAGTCACTCAAATCCCAGCCGTGCCGAAGCCACTCTGCTCCGTCTGGAGTCATTCCTCAGGACACCATGGACCCTCCCGCTCTGCCCCCCAAACCTTACCACACCCGGCTGCCGAACATGGAGAACGAGGAGGGGATGATCATTGAAGACGATGACAAGCACCGCCCGTTGCATCGGAAAGCGTCCCAGCCCGTGAGCGGAGGAAAGGAGGAGCAGGCCAGGGTAGCGTGGGAGCACGGCATCGGCGAGCAGTAGGGACAACTCCTGGTAAGCAGCTTGCGTCATCCCAGGTCTGACTGCGAAGGAGAGAGACAAGGACTCGGAGGACAGCAAACCGATTTTCTACTGCCGCAAGTTTGTGTCCAGAGCCCACAAAAGCAATTGGGCCAGCATGACAGGTTGCTGCTTTCCTCTTTAATTTCTTTTTACACCTTTCCGTTATGTTTTTTAACTTTCTGCGCAGTGGATGGTTTATTCCTTCTGCACTTTCTTACCCGCATCATCTGGGACTTGCAGAAGCTGAACCATAGGATTTTAAGCGGAGAAGGAAAAGGGGAGCAGAACGTGGCAGGCTGATTTTGGAACTGCTTTCCTCCCACTTCCGAGACGCACACGAGTAGAAGCAGTTGCACTAGGGATTTACTTCTCTGCTGTACAGGTGTGAAAGCTCATTGCTGAAATCAGGGATTCTATGAACTGTCAGGCTGGAAGGTGCATGAGCTGCAGGCAGTGGAAAGATGGCAATTTAAGAAGAAATTGGCTCTTTTGAGAGCGGGTTTGTACATATCTGTGCAGTGATCTCCCTGCATTGGTTCATAGGTGCTGAGGCAATCTAACCAGTGCTAATGCACTGATTCCCAAGATATCATTCCCAACAAACTCTGCCTCCTTTGTTTTTTATGTACTGTTTGATTTCTTAGATTTTGCTTTCACTGGCGAAACCGACCTGCTTTCTCATTGGAATCATGCCGTTCATCTCTGCCGCGGGATGAGAGGGGTTAGTAACCACTGGAGCTGCGATGTACTTGTAGGCCTTTCCCGTGCCCAGCTTTGGGCAGGCTGTTGACACCAGCATTTCTATTCCAGTTTAAAAAAACCCATAACCACCACACTCAATTTGAGTTTCTCGCGCCACAGCTGGTTGAGGACCCAGAAAAGGTGGCATCATATCCAACAATCTTCGCCTCAGGGCTGAACATCACAATTCTCACTGACGTCCATTACCCGGGAGCTGAGATTCATTCCCTGTTAACACACTGTCCTCTGCCCCTCCCCACACCTCACTGCGCCTGGTGTGCAGACGGCATCGCCATCCCTCACAGGAGACACAACGCACCAAAAGGCAAGAAATGCCCAGTGTATAGTGCGCACCCTAGAGCCGGGGATCTTAAAGGCAACCTGTAAAGAAGAAATGTTTGTTTCCTCTTTTGCTTCTTTAGAAAGTATAAAGAAGCTTTAGGAGCTGCTTCCTCTCTCTTCTGGAAGGTTCATTTCTTTTCTCCTAAGGCAGCAATACAATCAACCTCCCCCCCACACACACACCGTTTGTTACTGACCTGCTCCAGAAAGGGCTGAAGAACCTTTTAAAGAAAAAAGAAACCCAAACCCCAGAAAAAGAACTATGCAGCCGTCAAGACAGTACGAGCTTCTTAATCACTATTTGCTTAGTTCAGTACATGACAAACCAAGAGAAATTTCTGTGGGTAACAGAGCCATGATCTGGTCTTTGAACAGAACAGTAAGAAATCTTTTATTCCAGTTTTCAGTATATTTCAAGGAACTTGAGAGAGTATCAAATAGTCCCTGTTTTTAGCTGACCACGCAGCGTTCCTCCTCCAGCCACACCCTCCTCACAGCCCCTTCTCCTGCAGACGGCAAAGCACACGCGAGGGGAGGCAACGGAGCCCCCTCTTTCTCACCACTGGAGAATCTGAAGCACATTGATGAGAGACTTACCTCCACCCTATCAATTAGTGTCAGAAACAGGAAGAACACTCAACTTTCCTACCCAATTCTTGCCTAAGCCACTCAGTTTCTGCTACAAACAGCATAAAGAAGCAAAAAAGGATACTGGCACTCTTTTACAGGTCCCCTTTAGCACTACCTCTGAAATAGCGACTGGGCAGAGTACGTCGCTGCTGAAGCTCCTGGATCTGTGCAGAGCCTGGACTTGGCAGTTGTGTGAAGGGGATTTTAAGAAGATTTGTTTATTTTCTTTCTCAAACTCCAGTCCATGCAAAACCACTACGTTATAGATTTGTTTCTTAAATGGCCCATTTGGCTGGAACAAGTGTCTCTCTTGCTTCCTCTATTTTGCTATTAACACAGGCTGCTTGTAATCATTATATCCTTCACAATTAAGACAATGGTAATAAAACCTGGCGTATAGCGGACGTTTCGTATCTAGCAGGAAGGAGAGTTTTCCGCCACTGGGACAGTCCTGCATGTTCGTGACCCAATGGCTCTCTGGTAAAGAACACTAATACGGAAGCTCAACTCAAAGTTACGGTTTTGGTAAAGGTAAGTCCAGGTAATTCCTTACAAATGAGCGAAATATTTTCACATCTGCTATTCTCCAGTCAGACTGAGATTCTTCAGTCGAAGAAGGTTTTTAAGAGAACTAAGTATTCGAGTCCATCTCCCGTGTCCCTTGGGGTTTTTTTTGGCAGGAAGATTGAAAGTGATGTGGTGACTTTACTGAGCATCCTTACTGCAATGAACAGCAGCTATTAATAAAGCTTTGGAAAAGCAAGAATGCAACTAACCTGGGTCCAAGTCCCAGTCAGCTGGAGAAGCTCCGGAGCTCTAGTTCTCCTCCTCGGGTACAAGAGCAACGAGTCCATGCGGGGAGTCTGGCGTCACCATCTGTTCGTAGGAGTTGGAAGATCAGTCACACAAAGGACACAAATACCCAGGTGACGGCAGGGCCACACAGGGAAGAACTGAACAGATCACTGAATTTACCAGATTTAAGCCTCTCTGGAGTTAAATTTCTGTTCCAATACATACTGAGTATTCTGTCTCCCTTTTCAGTGCTTGCCTTAGATGGGGCAGAAGACACGAACACTAGCGTTAAGATTTTGTGACCATTACAACTAACACTTCTTTAGGGTGGGTGTCTCAGAGCAGAGTGCAACTCCAAACTCTGTCCTGGAGGAGACGGAAGCAACAGCCACTGTTGCGCTGGCCCAGCAGGATTTGAAGAGTCCCCCTATAAACCACAGCAGTGGGATGATTTGAACAGGACCTCGTCATCTATACCTAACTCCAATTCCAACCTACTATGTACTTGCCTTCACTGGGTTTTCTTTGCGTAACGAACCAGCGTGTGTGTTCCTGAGAAAAGGGTTGGAATTCTGCTGCCAGTCCCTCCCTGGGTGGTGCACACGCTGGCCTCATCCTAAACAAAATTGAGAGGTAATTACAGGAGTAGACCAAAAACAATTAAAACAATTTCTCCGAATACTATAATTTTTTTCCACTGGTTGGTTTTATTCCTGGGTGCGATCAAAGATGCTGTTCTGTCTTTTCCTCTGTTTGCTTTTTAGCTTATTACCCTTCTCTAGGTGAGGGATATTGCGTTATCCCTTCTGGGGGAGAATCGGCCAAACCTGGGGAGGTGGGAGAGAGCAAGAGCCTTTGGGAAACAAATTATGGGATAGTTAAAATTTCCTCTGATCACGCTTCTTTGTAAATACTCTCATTTGAATGCTGTGTATTTGTACAGGAAATTGAGCAAAAAATGTATAGATCGTGCTGTCTGACTGGTATTCTGCCCTGTAAATGTGTTTTTAACCTCTGGCATTCTGTGCTTATTTAAAAAAAAAAAAAAAGGCAAAAACCTCTAACCACTTCTCTTTTGTGTATTCATGTTTAAAATACAATGAAAACAGCTATCCTATCTATAATGGAAATCAAATTTAAAAGGAAAAAAATAATTTGTACAAGTGTCCTACAGGTACTTCATTGTATATATTGTGATAGCATGTTTCCAGAACCGACAACTAAGTGGTGTGAATTTTAGATGTAAATATCTGCCGTTCGTTTGGGGTTTCCTTCCTGCGCCCCTTCACCCGACTGCTGTGATGTGGAATTAAAGATTAATACCCGATATTCAAACGGTCCAGCTGTCCCTTCATTGCGGTCCTCAGGAGTGGGGAAAAGGGGTGGCAACCAAAAGGACCCTGTGGCTAGTGGGGGGCAAGGGAACGGCTTCCAAAGAGCACTTAGCAGTAAAATACAACAAGCAGCTGGTGGGGGCGCAGGCTGCCCAGCCCCCTTTTCACTGAGTACACACACATACAAACGCTGAGAAGAGAGGAACTGGAGCGAGGGCTGCAAAATGCATCTTAAATACCCAAAGATGTTTCCACCAGGGATTCCCAGCCCCCCCGAGCTTCCCAGCCCAAGGAACAATCCTGCTTACGCTGAACGAGCCCTCGCCCAGGCAGCCAACAGCCCAGAGGAGAGAAATGGGGGGAGAGCTTGGGCAGGGGGCACGCAAAGGACAGGGGAGAGGGCTTGGAAGCTGCAAGAGGGGAGACTGGGATGAGAGCTCAGGGAGAAATGTTCTCATGGGGAGGGGGGAGCCCAGGCCCCATTGCCCAGAGCAGTGCTGGCTGCCCCATTGTGCAGGGGGTGAGACTGAAGGGGCTGGGAGGCAGAAAAAAAGAAAAAATTAAATATAATGAAAAAAAGCAAAATGCAAAAATAAAAATAAAAAAATACTAAAGCAATAAAAGTGAGAAAAAAGGAAAATATATGAAATACTTAAAATTGCAAAAAGTACAATAAAAATTTAAAATGTGAAAGAAATACAAATAAAAATGTGAAGAATGCGACAAATGCAAAGAATATGAAATAAAACAAAAATGTGGAAAAAAATGAAATATTAAAATATGAAGAAAGCAAAGAATGCCAAGAATGCAAAGAATGCAAAATGAAAAAACAAAAATGAGAAAAAATGAAATTAAAAATAAAAATGTGAAGAATGAGAAAAATGTGAAGAATGCAAAAATAAAAATAAAATGAAATTAAAAAATGCAAAGAATGCAAAAAGAAATATGTGAAAATGAGAAATGCAAAGAACGCAAAGAATGCAAAAAGAAAAATGTGAAAAATGAAAAAAATGCAAAGAATGCAAAAAGAAAAATGACAAAAAATGAAAAAGAAAAATGCAAAAAATGCGAAGAACAAAAATGCAGAAAAAATGAAATGAAAAGTAAAAATGTGAGGAATGCGAAGAATGCAAAGAATGAAAAATGCAAAATGAAAAACAAAAATGAGAAAAAAATAAATGAAAAATTAAAATGCAAAAAATTCGAAGAATGCAAAAAATGCGAAGAATGAAAAATGAAAAAACAACTGAAAATAAAATGAAAAATAAAAATAAAAAAAATGCGAAGAATGTGAAAAGAAAAATAAAAATGCAAAGAATGAGAAGAATGCGAAGAATACAAAAATGTGAAAACAAAAATGTGGAAAAAATGAAATGAAAAATTAAAATACGAAGAATGCAAAGAATGCAAAAAGAAAAAACAAAAATGAGAAAAAATGAAATTAAAAATAAAAATGCGAAAAATGTGAAGAATGAGAAAAATGTGAGGAATGCGAAAAGAAAAAAATGAAATTAAAAAATGCGAAAAATGGGAAAATGCAAAATATGCAAAGAATGCAAAAAGAAAAATGTGAAAAATGCAAAGAATGCGAAGAATGCAAAAAGAAAAATGAGAAAAAATTAAAAAGAAAAATGCCAAAAATGCGGAAAAAATGAAATGAAAAATAAAAATGTGAGGAATGCGAAGAATGCGAAAAATGTGAAGAATGCAAAGAATGAAAAATGCAAAATGAAAAACAAAAATGAGAAAAAAAATGAAAAATTAAAATGCGAAGAATGCAAAAAATGTGAAGAATGAAAAATGAAAAAACAAAACTGAAAAAAATGAAATGAAAAATAAAAATGCAAAAAATGCGTATGCGAAAAATGTGAAAAATTCGAAGAATGCAAAAAGAAAAATGCAAAGAACAAGAGAAATGCGAAAAATGCAAAAAATGTGAAAACAAAAATGCAGAAAAAAATTAAATTAAAAAGGCAAAGAATGCATAGACTGCAAAATGAAAAAAAAAATGTGAAAAAATTAAATGAAAAATTAAAATGCGAAGAATGCAAAGGATCCGCAAGAGTGTGCCACTGTTAGTCCCCCCCCAGGCCCGTGTGGGCTCTGGAATCCCCCCTCACACACACAAGGAGGATCTGGAGCCTTTGGGCGGGCGCAGAGGAGGCTGCGAGCTGGGCATGTTCAGCCCAGAGAAGAGAAGGCTCTGAGACCCGATAGGGATACACATAAACTGGAGAGCGGCAGAGTTAGACTGGGCAGGAGGAATTTTTTCACGCTGAGGGTGGGGAGGCCCTGGCCCAGCTGCCCAGAGCAGGGGTGGCTGCCCCATCCCTGGAGGGGTTCGAGGCCAGGTTGGATGGGGCTTGGAGCCCCTGATCCAGTGGGAGGTGTCTCTGCCCATGGCAGGGGTGGGACTGGATGGGCTTTGAGGTCCCTTCAAACTCAAAACTATTCTATGATTCTAAAACTCGCACGACTTCTACCATGGCTTTGCTCCGGGCAGGTGCTCAATTGCCTCCTTAATTTTTCTGTGCCAAGAGAACCCCCCACACCGAGACGAGACACTATCAGCAGGTGTGTGCTCTTTCCCCAGCTGGTCTACACGGGCCCTTGGAGATGGTGAAGTGGCCCTCCCAGGAGGTGTTTCAAGAAGCCAGGAGCAAGCTGCCATTCACAGTTTGTAGAGGCACAAACTCAGCTCTGAGCTGCCCCACCTCACTGAATTCAGACCTTCTAACTCACAGGCTGCAATAGACACAGCCTCACCTTTGAGCTACCCTACCTCCAATCCAGAGCTCAAACTCGCAGGCTGTACAGGAAAAACCTCCCTTCCCAGCTGCGCCACCTAAAAAACTCAGGGCTCATCCCTCACAGGTGGTACACGTAACTTCAGCTTTGAGCTGCCCCACCTAAAAGAGTTCACAGCTTCTAACTCACAGCCTGTAGAGGCAGCACATCACTTTTAGGCTGCCCCCTCTCAGATCCAGGGCTCTAACTCCCAGGCTGTACAGGAATAACCTTAGCCCTGACCTGCCCCACCTCAAAAAGCTCGGGGCTCAACTCCCAGGCTGTACAGGTAAAACTTCACTTTTAATGTCTCACCTCAATGAGTTCAGGGCTCATCGCTCACAGGCTGTATGTCTCTGAGCTGCCCCACCTCAAAAAGTTTAGAGCTTTTAACATGCAGGCTGTACAGGAATAACCTCACCTTTGAGCCATCCTACCCCCAGCTGAAGGCTCAAACTCACAGGCTGTAGAGGCAGCACCTCAGCTTTGAGAACTCAATGGGTTCAGAGCTCACAACTTGCAGGCTGTAACAGGCAAAACCTCACCACTGAGCTGACCCGCCTAAAAAACTTCGGGCTCAACTCCCAGGCTGTACAGGTAAAACCTCACTTTTAAGCTGTGTCACCTCAATGAGTTCAGGGCTCATCGCTCACAGGCTGCACAGGCACAACTTCACTTTTGAGCTGGCTCACCTCAAATCCAGGGCTCAAACTCACTGGCTGTACAGGATAAAACCCCACTTTTAGGCTGCCCCGCCTAAAAAACTCACAGCTCATCACTCACAGGTGGTACGGGTAACTTCAGCTTTGAGCTGCCCCACCTAAAAGAGTTCACAGCTTCTAACTCACAGCCTGTAGAGGCAGCAGCTCAGCTTTGAGCTGCTCCAACTCAACGGGTCCAGAGCTCACAACTCGCAGGCTGTAACAGGCAAAACCTCACCTTTGAGCTGCCCCACCTCAAACACTTCGGGCTCAGCTCCGAGGCTGTACAGTAAAACCTCACTTTTAAGCTTCAATGAGTTCAGGGCTCATTCCTTGCAGGCTGCACAGGCACAACCTCATTTTTGAGCTGCCCTACCTCAAATCCAGGGCTCAAACTCACTGGTTGTACAGGAAAAACCTCACTTTTAAGCTTCAATGAGTTCAGGGCTCATCCCTTGCAGGCTGCACAGGCAAAACCTCACTTTTGAGCTGCCCTACCTCAAATCCAGGGCTCAAACTCACTGGCTGTACAGGAGAAACCTCACTTTTGAGCTGCCCTACCTCAAATCCAGGGCTCAAACTCACTGGCTGTACAGGAGAAACCTCACTTTTGAGCTGCCCTACCTCAAGTCCAGGGCTCAAACTCACTGGCTGTACAGGAGAAACCTCACTTTTGAGCTGCCTCGCCTAAAAAACTCTGGGCTCAACTCACAGGCCGTACAGGTAGAACCTCAGCTCCGAGCTGCCCCACCTCAGAGCTCACAACTCCCAGGCACAGCCTCACCTTTGAGCTCTCCCCGCTCCAATTCAAGGCTCGGACTGTTCAGGGATGACCCCTCAGCGCCTCGAGCGGCCCCGCCTCGTGCCTCCCTCGGGTGCGAGGATCCTCCCGCTGCAAGATGGCGCCCGCGCGAGGACGCTTCGCCCTGAAGAAAAATGGCGGCGGGAAGAGGCGGGGCGCCCCGGCGGGGGAGAGAACCCGCCCCTCTCCGAGATGGCGCCCGCGCCCTGAACAAAGATGGCGGCGGGGGAGGCGGGGAAGGCCCCCGGCCCCGCCCCCCGCGGCCAATCAGCGCCCGCCAGCTCCGCCGCGGCGGCCAATGGGCGGGGGCGGCGTGTCGGCGGGGCCGGGGGGCGGCGCGCGCGGGGCCCGAGCGGAGCGCGAGGCGATGCGGGCGGCACGCGGGCTCTGGGCGGCGCTGGCCCTGCTGGTGCTGCCGGGCCGGGCCCTGCGCGACGGGGACTGCGAGGGTGAGCGGGGCCGGGCCGGGGGGCGGGGAGCCGCGGGGCCGCGCAGGGCCGCCTGGGGTCCGCACGGTCCCGTCTGGGTCCGCACAGGGTCCCGTTTGGATCCATAGAGAGTCCCGTTTGGATCCACCCAGGGTCCCGTTTGGATCCACCCAGGGTCCTGTTTGGATCCACAGAGAGTCCCATTTGGATCCATAGAGGGTCCCGTTTGGATCCGTAGAGGGTCCCGTTTGGATCCACAGAGAGTCCCGTTTGGATCCATAGAGGGTCCCATTTGGCTCCATAGAGGGTCCCGTTTGGATCCGTAGAGGGTCCCATTTGGATCCACCCCGAGTCCCATTTGGATCCATAGAGGATCCCGTTTGGATCCGCAGGGGGTCCTGTTTGGATTCCCAGAGGACTGCATCCCCTCCGCTCTCTCTGCTGGAGAGCTGGGTGTCTGCTCCGCACAGATCACATCCCTTCTCCGCTGGAGAACAGGCTGCCTGCTCCGCCCAGCATCCCGTTCTGATCGGCACAGGATCCCATCCCCTCTGGTGTCTGCGCTGGAGCACTGGGTGTCTGCGCCGCACAGGACCATGTTTGGATCCACAGAGGATCCCATCCCCTCCTCTCTCTCTGCCGGAGCACTGGGTGTCCACTCAGTCCGCGTTTGGATCCACACAGAACCATATCCACCTCCTTTCTCTCCACTGGAATGCTGGGTGTCAGCTCCGCACAGGATCACATCCTCCTCTGGTTTCTCTGCTGGAGCACTGGCTGTCTGCTCCACACAGGATCACAGCCCCCTCCGCTCTCTGCTGGAGCAGTGGGTGTCCACTCCGCACAGGACCGTGTTTGGATCCACACGGAATCATATCCACCTCCGCTCTCTCTGCGGGAGCACTGGGCATCCGCTCCGCACAGGATGGCATTTAGATCCACACAGGATCACATCCCCTCTGCGCTCTCTGCTGGAGCACTGGGTGTATGTTCCACACAGGATCACGTTCCCCTCCCCTTTCTCCACGGAAGGATCCGGTATCCGCTCCGCACAGGATTGCGTTCCACTCAGCTTTCTCCGCCAGAGCACTGGTTGTCCACTCCGCACAGGATCACGTTTCCTTCTGCTTTCTGCTCTGGAGCGCTGGGTGTCTGCTCCTCACAGGATCACGTTCCCCTCCGTTCTCTCTGCCGGAGCACTGGGTGTCTGCTCTCTAAGGCGTAAAGCCCGAGCGGTGTCAGCGGGTGGTAAATCCCACCTGAGCACCAAACCCTGTGCGGTGCCTGTGCTGCGCAGCAAATTAAACTGCTTTTCCATAGAAAAGCAGAACCGATTCCCAGGGGGACCAGCAAAAACTGGAGGTGGGGCTGCAGTGACCCGCTGGGAGTTTGTGGAAGGGAGGGAGATGGTAACTGGAAACTCTGGCTGCTGTCCCAGCACTCGGTGGGAGTCCTGCCTCTGCCATGCGGCAGCCCTCGGTACCACCCCTGCTCTATTCTTTCCAAAGGTTTTCACTTCCAAACAGTGCCCAGTGGACATCTGTGTGGCAGTGACGGGGGACAAACTGATGTGAGGTAAATGATGGTCCTGATTGGCCCAGCTTATAATTACTTCTAGCTTTAACGCCATGAGAATGAGTTTCTCCGTGGCTTTGTGGTGGTCATACTCGGTTTCCTGTGTGTGCCTGTTTCCTGTGCCACCGCTTGTGTTAGGAGTTGGATGCCAGTTGCTAATGACAATAATGTTTGCCGATCCCTTCCTGTTGAGGTAAATGAATCACACGAAAGAGAGAGCTCGTGCCTTTCCTCTCCAGGCAGGGCAGTGGCTGACTCTTGTCTCGCACTCGGAGAATCCGCAGGTCCTGCCGCAGAGCTCCGGGTCCAGGTAACGCTGATGTTCCTGGTTGAGTTGCATGAGCAGCAGGAGTGTGACTCTTGGTGAGCTCACCTTGTAGCACGGACCCTGCGGGCCTGCAGCCCCCTGTCTGCCTTTCAGTCTGAAACCCATTCAGAACCTTGCAGGCATAAAGAGAGGAGAAACACACGCGATCGCATCATTTTTTTCTCTTGGGAGTAATTTAGCTGTGAACCGAGACAACTGGGTAATCAGTGATACCATATTCCTAAAACCAGCACACGTGGAGTCTAACGGGATTGTGTAGAGTTGGTTTTCAGTCAGAACTCTTTTTGAAGCCCGTGGTCGGGGAAGTGGCTTCCCAAAGCAGCAAGAATTAGACAGAAAATTAAGTTTGTGTCTTTGCACAGGCACTGTATTGTGTTGGATCCCTCAGCTGAATCCTGCTGCTCACATGGGACATTGTACAGAAGCCACTGGATGCTTCTGTGGATCCGATTTCTCAGATTGTCCAAAACCCACCAAAAATACCAGGGTGTATCGTTAAGTCATGTTTGCTCTGAAAGCCTGACTGAAATAGGTGTGAAGTCACCGCCTGCTAATGCAGCTTCTCCGAGTTCTGTTCTCCAAACCCTTACTGTGCCCCGTGAGCTGCCACCAGATCCTTGCAGTCGCAGGTAACTCCGTCCATCTTCCTTTCCAGTGTGCGTTACCTTCCTGGGAAGGTTCTACCAGAGTCTGAAGGACAGCAATGCCGAGTTCACGCCCGCCAGTATTGAAAAGGAGCTCTTGAAATCCTGCAAAGAAGCAAAAGGCAAAGAGAACCGCCTGGTAAGTAGCAGTGGGCAATGATAGTTCCTTCCTGAGGGAGTAAAGCCATGGAATACTTGGGAAGTGAGGGGAAACTACTGCTTCTGAGCTTGCGTGGTAAGGCTTCCCAGGGCTGTTCCTCCTACCTCTGTGACCAGCATTGGTCCTGTGTTTTTATAAGAGAAAACTTGAGGAGTATGACCTTAAAAACCCACACAGGTTGGCTGACCTCATTTCTCCCTTTTACTGAAGCGCTGAGGATTACAAAGCTTTTATTTGCTGTCAGACTTCCTTGTCCCTTAAACTGTATTAGGGTGCTATGTAAGCTGTGAAAATATTTATAGTCTTCATCTGTTTAGCTGAAAACTGAATAAAGGAGAACCAAATTGTCCTAACTAAAAGGAGAAGGTTGTCCTCAGGGGAAAAGCCCCGAGGAGAAGGCCCTGAACCCTCCTAAGAAGAGAACTGCTGAGAGGCACCATCAGAAATGCAGAGGGGAAACACTTCAGAAAGTCTTTCTCCTTGAATGAGGAAGACTTTGTTCTTAATCCAATTAATTTTTTTAGAAAGTTGAGAAACAAGACAACCAGCCTCAGTAGCTTTAAAAGCCGTGTGGTGGGCAACGTCTGCTCGGTGCCCTGGGCGGCCTTCGCCTGTCCATAGCGGCCATTTACCGTTACAGTGGTGTAACAGTAAATATCTCTCTGCAAAACCAAGCCAGGAGAGAAGATGGATAGAAAACTCCTTTTGGAAGTGTTTTTCCATGCATCCCCACCTCATTCTTTTCTTCCCTCTAGTGCTACTACATTGGGGCCACCAGCGATGCCGCCACCAAAATCATTAACGAGGTATCAAAGCCCATGAGTCATCACATCCCCGTGGAAAAGATCTGTGAGAAACTAAAGAAGAAAGACAGTCAGATCTGTGAACTGAAATACGGTGAGTTGCCAGCAAAAGGGGAATCGCCCATGCTTTCCCGGGATACGGATCATTCTGGGTAAAACAGCGTGCTCAGTCCCAACTTCTGTAGCAGGGTCGATAGCTTGATTAGGTTATCAACCTGGGTTGCTCCCCGTGAACATCCTAGAGAGGTTTCTGGGGGTGCTCAGGTCAGATTGTTGGCTGCTAATCCCTGTTAGCTTCTGCCGAGCCACTGATCTGCCTTGACAGAAGTACCTCCCGGGCATGTGAGCTCGGCTGCGCTCAAACCTCTGTTGGGGGTTCCGCATTTAGGTGAATGCAGGAAAGCTTGTCCTGGGGAGAAGCCGGGCGGCCCTGAGGCCGGGATGGTGGCTCCGTAGGCAGCGTTTGAACCCCTAGCGGAGCTCGGCACTCCCGGCTGTCTGCCAGTAGCAGGCTGACAAACACTTCTCTCTCACCTCCTCTGGTGTCTGCTCCGAGCATTCCACACTCTTTTCTTGCCACCTTCCTTGAACTGTCACACTCCTAGATGACGTGCTCTTCCTGAAAAGACCAATGTGAAGAACGGTTTTGGAAATACCCCCTTCTGGCTGCTTTCCTGTGCCTCTACCCTTACGTTCTCAGGAGACGCCCTTTGGATTGTGGGGCTTTACACTTCTCCTTTTTCGTACTAACATCCTGTTGCTTCCTGATCAGCTTTTTTTGCTTGTCACTTACCGTTCCTCTGACATCACTCGGCCACCTTTTCTTTATCCAGTGGATGAGAGAATTAAACTATTGCTGCTCACATAATAAACGGGGTTTGGGGGATATTGTCAAACTCCTAAGCTGCAACCAAACGTTCTTGTTTCTATTAATGACTTTCAGTATGAAAAACCCAATCTGCTGTCAAACCCCTAACTTGGATGTTTCTTACCCCCCCCCCCGGGAGCCTGGCACCCCTCTCCCTCTTGCGTTTTGGCTCCCTTGCCTCCAGTATCGCTCCCAGCAGCGTCGGATCCCAATCTGAGCGCAGCAGGGGATGTCCCCGGGCTGAGCCCAGCTCTGCTCTCCCCGCAGACAAACAGATCGACCTGAGCACTGCCGACCTGCGCAAGCTGCGCGTCAAGGAGCTGCGGCGCATCCTGGATGACTGGGGCGAGACGTGCAAGGGATGCGCCGAGAAATCTGACTTCATCCGCAGGATCCATGAACTGATGCCCAAGTACGCGCCCAGAGCCGCCGGGGCCCGTTCTGACCTCTGAGGGGAGGGGAACAGGACAGGATGGAGCGGGCGCCCAGGCAAGGCACACACTGTAACGGGATGTTTATTAAAGTTCAACAGTTTCTACCGGGTACTGAGGTGCCACGTGGCGTGATTACCGGGCACACATCACACGCGCATCGCACCACAGCCTCCCCTCACGCCTTCTTGGAGGGAGCGGTGGTGGATGGGACGGAGGGGAGGCCGAGGTGAGCGCCGTAGCGAGATGTTTATTACATTATAACGGTTTTTACCAAGCGCAGCAGTGCCGCGAGTACCGGCACACACCCAGCGCATCACAGCCCCCTCACGCTTCTGGCAGGAGGGGTGGGGTGGGTGCTGTAACGGGACGTTGGTTATTGTACAGCGGTTTCAGTGCAGGGTGGGGGTGATGTGAACGGCCCCATGGGGAAGGGCTTGGGGTGCTGATGGATGAGAAGCTCGAGATGAGCCGGCAACGTGCGCTCGCAGCCCAGAAACCACCCGTGTCCTGGGCTGGATGCAAAGCAGCGGGAGCAGCAGAGAGGGGGGACTGTCCCCTCAGCTCCGCTCTGGGAGACCCACCTGGAGTATCGTGTCCGCTTCTGGAATCCTCAGCATAAGAGGGAGATGGAGGTGCTGGAACGGGTCCAGAGGAGGCTACAGCGATGATCCCAGGGCTGGAGCACCTCCCATACGAGGACAGGCTGAGAGAGCTGGGGCTGTTCAGCCTGGAGGAGAGAAGGAAGAACTTAGAGCACCTTCCAGCGCCTGAAGGGGCTACAGGACAGCTGGGGAGGGGCATTCTGCAAAGGTTTGTAGTGACAGGCCGAGGAGGGACGGCTGCGAGCGGGCACGAGGCGGAATTTCCTCGCTGCGAGGCGAGGGGGGCCCGGGGGGGGGCCGCAAGGCCCGGGCTCCCCCCGCTCCCGCCGCTCCCCGGGTCACGTGCCCCGGGCGGGGGGCGCGCGGCGATGACGCGAGCCCCGCGCGGGCGGTGACGCGGGTCGCTCGGCGATGACGCGGGGCCCGCGCGGCGCGGCGCCCGGAGCCGCCTTCGCTCCCTTTTGTCCAAGATGGCGGCGGCCGCCGGAGGCGCCTCCTGAGCGGCGGGGCCCGGCGCCATGAAGCGGGGCGGCGAACGGGACTCCAGCCCGCCCGGGGCCGGGGGGGGCCGCGCCGCCGCCGCCGCCGCCGCCAAGCGGCCCCGCGAGCGCGAGCGGGACGGCGGCGGCGGCGGGGGAGGCGGCGGAGGAGGCGGCGGCGGCGGCGGCCGGCGCGGGCCGCACCGCAGCTCGGGCGCGTCGCGCAGCGGCCGCGACAAACCCGCGCCCGGCGGCGCCGGCGGCTCCGGGTCCCGCGGGCACCGCGGCGACGAGCGCGCCGGCGGCGACTCCAACCACCGCCCCGCGGGCGGCTCCTCGGCCTCGGGCGCCCGCGGCCAGGCCGCCCCCTCCGCCTCCTCGTCCTCGTCGTCGTCGTCGTCGTCGTCGCGGGCGCTCGGCGCGGCCAAGGCCAAAGCGCCGCCGGGCGCCGTGGTGGCCCCGTCGCTGCTGCTGGCCGGGCCGCCGCCGGGCGCCGCGCCCTCGCTGCTGCTGGCGCCGCTGGGCGCCTCGGCCGGGCTGCCCGGGGAGCCGCCGGGCGCCTGCGAGTACAAGACGCTGCTGGTGAGCGGGCTGAGCGCCGCCCTGCCCGACCAGCTGCTGGAGGACGGGCTGTTCCGCCTCTTCCAGCGCTTCGCGGCCGGGGGCGCCGGGGACATCAGCGTCAAGCTCTCCCACACCCCCGAGCTCGGCCGCGTCGCCTACGTCAACTTCCGACACCCCGGGGACGCCCGCGACGCCCGCCGGCACGCGCGGGCCCGGCAGCTGCTCCTCTACGACCGGCCGCTCAAAGTGGAGCCCGTGTACCTGCGCGGGGGCCGGAGGAGCCGCACGCCGCCCCCCGCGCCCTCCCCGGAGCCCCTGGGCTACCTGCCGCCCATCCACGGCGCCTACCAGTACAAGCAGAGATCGCTCTCGCCCGTCACCAGCCCCCTGCTGCGGGAGCCGCGGCCCAGGCACGCGCACGCCGCCGCCGCCGCCTTCGCCCTGGAAGCGGCCGCCATCGGGCTCTCCCGGGAGCGGGAGAGGGCCCTGGATTACTACGGGCTGTACGACGAGCGCGGCCGCCCTTACGGTTACCCCATCGTGGCCGAGGAAGACCTGATGCCGGAGGACGACCAGAGAGCCACCCGCAACCTCTTCATCGGCAACCTGGACCACAACGTCTCGGAGGTGGAGCTGAGACGCGCCTTCGAGAAGTACGGCATCATTGAAGAGGTGGTGATCAAGCGCCCTGCGCGCGGCCAAGGCGGGGCTTACGCTTTCCTCAAGTTCCAGAACTTGGACATGGCGCATCGGGCCAAGGTGGCCATGTCGGGCCGTGTGGTCGGCAGGAACCCGATCAAAATCGGCTACGGGAAAGCCAACCCGACCACCCGGCTGTGGGTGGGAGGCCTTGGCCCGAGTACTTCCCTGGCTGCCCTGGCCAGGGAGTTCGACCGCTTCGGCAGCATCAGGACTATTGACTACGTGAAGGGAGACAGCTTCGCTTACATCCAGTACGAGAGCTTGGACGCTGCCCAGGCCGCGTGCGCGCAGATGAGGGGCTTTCCCTTGGGCGGCCCGGAGAGGAGGCTCCGGGTGGATTTTGCCAAAGCCGAAGAGACGAGATACCCGCCGCAGTACCCGCCCGCGCCGCTCCCCATGCACTATGAACTGCTGGCTGACGGCTACGGCCGACACAGAAGCCTGGAGCAAGACTTGAGGGTGCGGGATAGGACTCCTCCGCATCTCCTGTACTCGGACAGAGACAGGAGCTTTGCAGAGGCAGACTGGGCCAGCCCTGCCAAAACCGCCGAACGCAGAAACAACTTGGAGAGCTACAGCCGGTCGGTGCGTAGCCGGAGCGGAGAGCGCTGGGGCAGCGACAGCGACCGCGGCGTGCCCAAACCGTGGGAAGAGAGGCGGAAACGCCGCAGTCTTTCCAGTGACCGCGGGAGGACTACTCACTCGCCTTACGAGGACAGAAGCAGGACAAAGGCCGGTGGGCCAGCTTTAGACCGCAGCCCGGACAGGGCTCGCAAGGAGAACCACACTACAGAGTCCGGAGCCGAGAAAGAGCAGAGCAACTCCCTTCAGAACAATCGTCACGCGACTGAGGAGAAACCCCATCGTGAGGCAGCCGATGCTCCCCAGCCCAAAAAACGGGACAGCGAACGCAATCATCGAACTGGTGAATCGGAATCAAAAACTCATGAGGAGCCAAAATCTGAGACCAAAAAGCTAAAGAATTTATCGGAGTACGCTCAGACGCTGCAGCTCGCTTGGAACGGGCTTCTCGTGCTAAAAAACAGCTGCTTCCCCACCTCTATGCACATCCTGGAGGGAGACCTCGGGGTCATCAACGGACTCCTCAAAGACCATTCATCCGGCGGGAAGTTAACGCAGCTCAAAATCGCTCAGAGACTCCGGCTCGACCAGCCCAAGCTGGATGAAGTCACTCGCCGTATCAAACAAGGCAGCCCCAACGGCTACGCCGTGCTCCTGGCCACCCAATCCGCCCCGGCAGCGGCCGGGGCCGAGGGGACCTTCCCTGTTGTAGAGCCCGGCTTGCAGCGACGGCTTCTCAGGAATCTGGTCTCCTACTTGAAACAGAAGCAGGCTGCCGGGGTTATCAGCCTGCCCGTGGGAGGGGCGAAGGGCAGGGACAGCACAGGCATGCTTTACGCGTTCCCTCCGTGTGAATTCTCGCAGCAGTACCTCCAGTCAGCACTAAGGACATTGGGGAAGTTAGAAGAAGAACACATGGTGATAGTTATAGTCAAAGACACTGCCTAGCCCACACTGTCTTTCCCACTTCCATGTTTTCTTTGTGTGTCACACAACCCAGTTGTTTTTAAGGCCGATCATTTTGGTGGAGGCTCTAAACACCTTGACCAAAGTGGTAAGATTTTTAGTTCCTAATTAATTTTAATACCATTTAAATAGAGCCCATTTTATTCGTTTTTAATATGTGACACTGTCCGCTGTTGTTCTGTATTTTTATTTTTTAACTGTATGAAAAGTTGTCAGTAAAGCCTTGTTCACTGATGGATTTCTAAACTTGTGCGGTATCCCAGTTTCTGTGGCCCGGGAAGGGCCGGTTCCCTGCTGCCAGGAGCTGGGAGGTGATGGTCCCAGCCTCCTGCGTCCTGCAGGGCGGGAGGAAAGCCGGGGTTCTTCGTGCTGTACGAGAGACTTGGAGCAGGGGGTCTGTGTCTTTATCTGTTTGTCCTGTTTGCTTTTTATTTCATGAATTTGAGGCCGGATGCATTCCTATTGATTTTAGGATGGAAGCTTCCCAGGAAGCAAATCCCGATCAAGGATTGAAGTGGGTTTCATACACAACAAAAAAGTACAGTTAATGCCTGGAGTCGGCTCTGTGTTCAGCCCTGTGAGGGCTGAGAGCACACGGCTCAGAAGTTCTGGAGAAGGACAACAACGAGGTTGACATTCCCAGTTTTTATAAAAGGGGAAGAAAAAATAACCAAGCAGGAGGGAAAAAAATCATTTAAGGGGAACCCTTCTGGGCCTTTATGAGGTAACGCAAAGGTACAAAGGGTTTGGCAAGCGGCGGGTGCCTGCTGGTGCAGCCCCTTGGGTTGCGCTGTCCCAAACCTTCTATTGAAGGGCAAACGGCAAAATTGCTTTTGCCAAAGTTGAAACTTATTTGCAGGCTTAAAAAAAGAGACAAACACGGCTGGCTGGCTGAAAAGGTGGCGTTGCTGCAAGGATCCCATCTGCAACTGCAGGAAACCCTGGGAATTTGAATGTAAGCTGGGAAGGCTCCATCACCTTTTCTGTCCGTGGTACCAGGCAGTGGTTTGGAGAGAAGCTGGGACGCCGGCACCTCTGCTGGCTCCGCAGCACCAGGGGGGCAGTAACTGCTTCAACTTGGGCTTAAAATCCACACAGTTTGGGGATAGCACGATTTTTTAAAATCATGCCTATAGATTTTAGGAGTTTTACAGAAAAAATGTGGGATGAAAACCACTGCATTGGAAAGGTTAAGTTTGCAGGGGGTTCATTTCAGCAAAGGCAAGTGAGCAAAGTCCTGGGAGAACCAGGCCTCGCCCCGCTGCCTGTACCCAGGCTGCCTGTACCCAGACTCGCTCGCTGGTGGCTGAAGACCCTCTTCAAGCTGAGCTCTCAGGTCCAATTGGTTTCAAACCCCTCTGTCACAGGGAGCGCGACTGGGTTGGAGGATGCTTTTAGTCTTGTTTAACCCTGCAGTGTCAGTATGGACATCGTCAGCTGATGCTCTAACAGGCGGTTGCTCACTTCAATAATGTGTTGCTATCAACAAGGGTGGTTTGGTTTGTTGGGGTTTTTAACATTTAATACTGTGATTATATGAAATCTAATGAGTCAGCCTGACCTCAGCAGGGTCAGTCTTTCTCTTGGTGATGCATCTTCCATACCCCGGGAAATGTATCTCTCTGTAAGGCTATGAGGCTGCGGAGGAGTTTGCCTGTGGGGTGCAGGCACAGTTCTGCGAGAGCTGCACGGGCTCGGCTGCTGGGAGCACCAGGGCCCTGCCAAACAGGTCAGGCTGTGGGAGCAGAGGAGCAGCCCTGCTGCGGCTCCAGAGATGCCCCCCTGCCTCCATGGCTGCGTGGAGCAGGGTCGCAGGAGCGCCCTGGTCTGACACGGTTACAGGGACGCTGACTCAACCTTGTGACTGGGTCCCCTGTGCTGTTGTAACGTAGACAGTGCCGAACACCAACCATTGTAACTTCCATGTTATCTGGAGCCAAGTGCTATTAAATACCCCTCATGGCCAGCGTCACAGAGTGAGCAGAGCCTTTTGTCGGAGCATCCTACGCACTGGAGACCTGGTGACAAGCGCCTGGCTGGCTTCGTGCTGACAGGGAGCTGCAGGTCATGGTGCTGTGGAGCAGCCTCACCTGTGTGTGTGTATGTGTGTGTGTGGTACCGTGTGGGGACACTCCGAATCAGAAGGAAAAAACAATCAATACGTGATAAAAGCAAAGCCTGGGAGCCACCAGAAATCCCCCAACTCCTTTTGAGTGAAGTAAATAGCAACATAGGGTTTTTTTGAAGATAAACATTGTTGTGCTTCAGATTTGGTAAGAGTTTTAGTGACAGGATCTCTGTTCCCAGTGAATGGGCTGAAGGTTGTGAGTGTTTGCATGACCGGGGGACCAGCACATCTCCCTCTACCAATGAATTCACAGCTGTGAATGGGAAATCAGAATTTAGGGAAAAAACACTTGGGAGCCCAGCAGCACCAGCCCTCTGACCTGATGTCCTGAGCCTTGCCAGCTCCCCTGGGAGGTGAGGCCCTGGCCCAGGCTGCCCAGAGCAGGGGTGGCTGCCCCATCCCTGGAGGGGTTCAAGACCAGGCTGGATGGGGCTTGGAGCCCCTGATCCAGTGGGAGGTGTCCCTGCCCATGGCAGGGGGTGGGACTGGATGGGCTCTGAGTCCCCTTCCAGCCCAAACCATCTCATGATCCTGCGGTGGATGCGGTGGTCTGACAGCATTACCATTCAGACTGAGGTGCTGCTTTTGTTTTTTTAAACACCCATTCAGTAAATATTCTGTCTTGCAAAGCCCTTTCTCACACCAGCTGCTGCCTGTTTGACCTGGAACAGAGACATGGGCAGCAGGCTGGCCCCAGGCAGTGCCCTGAGCGTGTCACCAGTGCTGATGAGCCGATCACACCCGCATCACTGCCCTGCGCTAACACCCTGGTCACACCGACCAGCACTGAGGGCTCTGCCCTGCTGCCCAAACCATGGCCTACAAGGGGCTTTTGGAGTGCTGCGCAGCCGGGATATGCACGGTAGCACATCAGCAATGTCCTGTCTGCATTCAGGAAGGAGCACAGGGCTTTTTCCAAACACTGTGCTTTTAAGTAGATTAAACTGTGCTGTCAGGGGAAGAGGCGGTTTGCCGAACGCCACCATTTCCCCCATCCCAACTGGCTGCAGAATTGCAACCTGAATGAAATCAAACCACCAACCCAACCATGCTCATCCTCATTTCAGCATCCCCACCTTGCACCCAGCCCGCTGCAGTCCCCCTGCTCTCCGGAGCGATGCCCGGTGTGCGCAGAGGGTTTAAGCGGGGCAGGGCCAGTGGGCGCCCTGCTGGCTGCAATGCCCAGCGCTGCTCCCTTGGCGCTACTTGGGAGAGTGGGACAGCTGTGGGAGGGGTGGGACGGCACGGATACTTACAGCAGCCCAGCTTCAAGTTAAATCTGTGACTGGAAGCTCCGCTCTAGATGCTGGTTCTGCCTTACAAAACTAGTCGGTGAAGTTCTCTTAAAGCAAGACCCAAAAATGCAGCAGATGCAGCCAATTCCAGCTGTGGGCTAACACCAGAACAAGATACAGACATCTGGCACGGTATCTCCCTCTGCTTGTAGTAGCTGAGGACACGTGTTATTTCATTTCTCCTCCTGAGCAGCACGCCTTCTAAGGTAAAGTCGCAAAAGGCAGGTTTTGGTAAGGCAGAGGCTGGCTTCCACAGCTGTTGGATGGCACATCAGATTTTCAATCCCCTGCTTTTATCAGAATGCTGCTCCAACTGCTGGTCTTAAATGCTGCTATAGTTGCAACTCGTTCATCTTTATCACCTCTGTAGAGTACAATTATCCATTATAAGCTGCAGCAGAACTTTACTTTTTAATTATTATCAAGCAGCCCTGCGTAAGTGCATTAAGAGATGCAATGCTGGAAGGAAGGAAAGCTATCCCTTCTCCCGGTTAAAAAGAAAAGCCTTCCTCTTCAAGCAACGAAATCTGGAGCCTCGGTTGAAACAGGCACAGTTCTTGGTAGGAAACTCGCTGCCATGTGAAGGAGTGTGGCGCCTCCAGCTCCCTGCTCTGCCTCAAACCCTATTCTGAAAGTGGCCAAAACAGAGAAAGGGTAAAACATTGAGCGGATGTTATCGGAACACCTGGGAATATACAGCACATTAGGGGCCTTGTCCAAACAAGCCACGCACACCTGTAGGTTCCAGCTCTGACTCAGAAGGGAGCTGTGCACTGAAATCACAGGTGTGGCCACAGGGTTTTATCCCCAAGGGCAGAGCCTCTTGTCAAGCACAAGCAGGCGCCCCTCATGTTCTGCCCATACAGCCCCGCGCGGCCCAGCGAGGCTGCGCCACCCACAGCGAGTTTGGGGCTGTTGGGCAAACCGGGACGGATTTGAAGCCCCGGGTGCTGTGGTGCAGCTCGGGGAGTCCCTGCAGGTGGGGAAACCTCAGCGCTGTCAACTTTGCTGGGCACTGGCTGCTCTCTCTCCAAGCTCCTCAGGCACACGGAGCACCACTTTGGCACAGGCAGCAGAGGAACGTGTGGCTACATGGACAGAGACAGGGTTTGTATTTAATTTTTTAATAAATACACTTTACATTAAAGAAAAAGGCCTTCGGTTTGCAGTTTCCACACAGAGGGCAAGAGGGAGAGAAGGAAAAAAAAAAACCAAACCCAGATAAAAAAACTTGCACCACAAAGGGCAGAGGGGAGAACGGGCCCCACCTTCAATCCCAGAGCGCCGTGGCCTCAGGAATAGCAGGCTGGGACCAGGCCAAGCCAGGAGCTCAGCCTCCCACTGGCACAGTGAGACTCTACCAGCCTGTCTGCTCGGGTACCCAACGCCGCGGGCTCTCCCTGAGGACAGAGCCTCCAGAGCACGCAGGCGCACTCACAGGTGGTGACACCTGATGCTTTGTTTCTGTTTTAAAAATAAAATCATATTTAAAATAAAAATATCCTCATTCCTCGACAATATTAGAAACCATGATGCTATTTCACTTGGTAGTTGCATAAAAATGCCTCTGCTTTTCATCTTAAACCATTTTTCTCCCCCAAACCTACCCCATGGGAACAAGGTACTACAGGAATACAAAGTTATTCCCCTCTCGACTAGAACACTTGCCTTTTTTTTTGTTGTTTTTTTTTCTTTTATATAAAACTATTTCTGTTCTTTAGGAAAGAACTTTATACAAAGAAAATATACTGTGAAATACCTTCAGAAGTTTCCTTGACGAGGCGAGTCATCTTGGCCTGAAATAAAAAATAACAAAAAAAGGCAGAGAGAAAGAGGCCTAACCCCAGGTCTCTTTATTGTGGAGCCTCGGACTGACTCAAACCAACACAGCGGATGGGCTGGAGTTCCTCAGATTTTCCCAGGAGAAATAGGGTTGGGGGTGCTCAGAATTGGTTTCCAATTTGGTCTCCAGTCTTCTGCTGGGAAGAGAGCATCTCCTCCTGCCCACACCCCGCCTGGCAGCGCCTCCTCACTCATTCAGAGACAGGATGATGTCATCCTCCAAGTCGGAGTTATCTGAGCTGTCGGCTGGAAAGGAGACACGTCGGTTATGTGTGTTTTAGGGGAGAACACAGCTGGCAGCCCTGCTAAGCGAGGCAAGGTGTTCACAGGTACAAGAGATGCCACCACTCCCTGAGACCACCAACATCCCAGAAGTGACAGGGGAAACCAGCACCACGAGTGCATTTCAAATCAAGGAAATGGAGCTGTTGGAGCGAGTCCAGAGGAGGCCACAAAGATGATCCAAGGGCTGGAGCACCTCTCTTACAAGGGCAGGGGAGGTAAGGACACCAGCAGCGTTACCTGCACAGCTGAAACTTGCAAAAGCTCTTCATGCTGGGGGCTGGCCAGACCTGGCAGTCATTCCTCACAGCTGTTATGGGGGAGCCAGCCTGACGGCTCCCCCAGCCTGACATGGTGAGATAAAGCCTCTGCATGACGTGCATGGGGCTAAGTCATTACACAGTCAGTGGGACCCAGACTCTCTCAGTACAAGGTTCTCGGTGGCCTTGTCAGGCCCCAGCAGGAGATTCCCCACTGAGGAGTAATTACTTATCCTTACCAACCTTTTAGTGCAAGGTAACCACATTATCCCCATTTTACAGCTTGGAAATCAACAAGAACTAAGTGGCTTGGCCTCACACTCAAAAATTGTGCTGCAAGAAGGGGAACAGAATGTAGTATCATAAATCCCCAGCCTGATGTTATCCTGCACACCTGGTCTTTCTTGTGAAGCTTTTTTCCAAATTGAATCACTACAGAACTTTCCTACACGCACACACACACACGCACACACTCTCTCTCTTTCTTTGTTCACTTTTCAAACCTCTGTGTCTGCAGAATGCCAAAAAAAAGGACAACTCAAATTTTATCCCCAAAGTTACGTTAGCTTCAGAATGGGCTAAAAAGGGAAGTGACCTAGAAATGCCACATTGGTTTTGCACTTTAAGCAATGACAAAAGAGAAACAATAGCACCACGGACCAAAACTGCTTCTCTGTCCTTACAGGTACAACTAAGGCAGAGAAAACGGGTGAGGTAACCGTTCAACCAGTGTTCCTTTGAAGGGCAGGACAGCCAAGCAATCAGACAGCGCTTCCTCGCATGGAGTTTCTCAGCTGCCTTTAAGTTTTCACACATGTACCTGGGAGCACTTGAAGAGAGGAGACACCTTCTTTCCCAGAACAGAACTCACAGCTCTTCTCTCAGATGAGAGTTGTTTTTACTGACAGAACACTTTTGAGAGGCCACTGGTGAAGCACGATGATTTGTGCCTTTCATACCAGTGAGGGGGAAACTTGGCTAAGACATTCCAGGGAAGACTTAGATGTTGCGTATGCATCAGGTCATCAAACAGAGGACAAGGTCACCTGTGGTCACCAAGCTGGGCGCACACTTACTGTCTCCGAGAATCAGCTCGACTTCCTCATCAGCATCAGAATCTTCATCTTCACCCTCATCTCCCTCTTCCAGGAGGTTGGCAAGCTCCTCATCATCAGATGGAGAGAAGTCATTTTCTCCATCCTCACCAGCATTCTCATTGTTCTCATCCTCCTCCAGCTCGGCCTCCAGCAGCTGGTCCGTATCTAGTTCATCAAGGTCATCGGTATCATCATCATCTTCATCATCATCTTCCTCTTCCTGCTCTTCCTCCTCCTATAAAGACAGCAAAAATATTTCACTGCAGACATTAAAACAAACATAAAATGGATTAAGAATGACTGAAGAAAACATACCTACAATTTTCAGCTCTCCCCGTATCCAAAAATCACACGTTATAAACACTTTCCCTTCACCCACACAAACCCCTTCTATCCACAACTACAGAATGTGACACATGCTGGATCATTCGCAGGCCTGCAAAGTCTTATCTGCAAAGTGCTGGTGCAACACGGGTACCATGGGCTCAAGCTCATCTCCAGCGCCGGCCATCAATACGCCTCACCACAACGCACTCTCGAGAAGGACATGCAGTAAGACCTGTTAATCCATGGCTCTGTTGCTAGTCTTTTTGTACAAACTGCTTTAGCTTCAACTGGACCAAACCCTCTGCTTTGCATCAAACAGCATGCAGCATGGATGTTCAGTCTCTTGGTCATTCCTGATTGATGAGATGTAAAACGTAGGGAAAGATACTGTCATCCTAAATCAATCCTTGAATCACTCGGCTTCTGATGACAGAACTGCTTAAAGCAACTCAGAAGTCTCATCTATAGGGTTTACCTATGAATCAAGATCTTCCTCACCCAAACCATAAGAATTTGTATTCAATAAAGCAACTGTACAGATCAAAACCCAAAATCCATGCTAGCACATAAAACTGAGTGGGAAGAAGCTGTTACAGTCCTATTGTTCCTCCATCCAAGCGGGAGGCCAAGAAGTGCCACCACAAGGCAAGCTCCAGGTCTTCCAGCCTCAAAGCAAGCGTTCAATATCCCTGCACATCTCCTTTCCTCAAACAGAATGCTCTCGGGTGACAGGAAGGCAGCTCCCAAGTCATTCCATCTTAACTGCCCCTTTGATTCGGGAAGGAATACAGTTTCCACAATTATGAAGTAGATGGAGCCCAGCTTTTGAACTAAGGATGTCACAGTGCCGTCCATTTTAGTTGCACTGTGATTCAGGTATATTAATTACGTGCAGATAGCTAAACTTAGGATTAACTTCACCTTGATAAGTAGAACAGTTTAAAGCAGAGTACCCATTGACCCCCTAATGCGACTCAAATCCATAATTATGTATTACACAGACACATACTAATTTTATTATTATATAATATACTGGATACAAACACTAGGGCTTTTCTGTGTCATCTTCACAACACTGTGCCATTGTCACTCCACAGCTCCATCCAGCACACACAGATGTCACTACATTAACGGCTGCAACGCAGAGGTCGCTATAGCATCAACATACCTGAATATCCAACCCTCTGGTCTTTGAAAATACAGCATCGTAATTGTAACACAGGAATTTTAACCTAGGAACCACCCACCCTGTGTCATGGACACAGTGGCTTCCTGGTCCCACTCCTCTGCATAAATACTTACGGTGCTGATTCATCCCAGCTAAAGCAAAAAGGCTGCAAAACTAAGGCAATGAACAAAGCCAAAACAGACAATTTCAAGTGAAGAAGAGAACAAACCAAACCCCTGGTTATAATTGCAAGGGGATAGCGAAGAGGGAGGCTGCAGCCTCGGTGCAGAATAGCTGCCCACAGATGCCAGGAGGACGGACAGGCCTCGGTTTAACTTAAAAAGTGTTCGACTCAACTAACAAAGACCAGCTTAGGCTGAAAAGGACCACCTAAACAAAGGCTTTGTAACAGCTTAACTCAAGAAGAATTAAGAATGCAAGCTAGTAATGTCTAACATCACCAGTTATACAGTTTAGACAAGTATAGAGGATGCAGAAACTCTTAGTTCTTCTGGGATAATATTGCATTAATTAACTAAATTAATTTAATCATAGAATCATAGAATAACCAGGTTGGAAGAGACCCACCGGATCATCGAGTCCAACCATTCCTATCAAACACTAAACCATGTCCCTTAGCACCTCGTCCACCCGTGCCTTAAACCCCTCCAGGGAAGGTGACTCAACCCCCTCCCTGGGCAGCCTGTTCCAGTGCCCAATGATCCTTTCTGTGAAAAATTTTTTCCTAATGTCCAGCCTTAAGTGTGCACATATCCTATTTAGATGAGATCTTAGGAAGAAATGTTTTGCTGTGAGGGTGGGGAGGCCCTGGCTCAGGCTGCCCAGAGCAGGGGTGGCTGCCCCATCCCTGGAGGGGTTCAAGGCCAGGCTGGATGGGGCTTGGAACAACCTGATCCAGTGGGAGGTCTCCCTGCCCATGGCAGGGGGTGGAACTGGATGAGCTTTAAGTTCCCTTCCAAACCAAACCATTCTGTGATTTTATAATTCTAAGATTAATGCATTTTCTCTAATACTGTTCTTTGATGCACGTTTGCTTGCACTTCATAGACTGCCATCATCACCAAAGACTTTCTTACCACTCCCCTTTACCCACCCATTTTGCACATACAAAGTTCGTAAAATTTGTGAGTTTGGCTGGTACAAGTTATTAATACTTCACATATTCACCAGTCTTCATCTCAAATAACACTCAAAGGCTCAGGAAAATCCCAGTCTTTCACTCATTCAGACTCTGATGCAAAATACACGTCAACCAGGCAGAACTTGGATATTTTGATTTGAACATAATTCTGCACTGTATTTTAACACCACACCAGTACAAAGTGTGTTCAGGAAGCCTGGCTTAAGGTACTGCAGATCCACAGTATGTAAAAGTGCTTATAAAGCAAGTCAGGATATGTTTAAGAATTTTATGGAGTTTTCTTACGTTTCTTGAAACCAGGATTTTTTTTTGAGACCAGATGAACAGCATCTGAGACTCCTCAGCTGCAGATCACACAATCTCTTGTGTTTACTCTAGGCTCGCTGTTGGTTGCCAAGGGAAGATCCCACCGGCATTTTTTGACTGTTGATACTAGGTTTGGAAACCTTAACTCAGTTTTGACATTTACAAATCACTGATTCTTTGCTTATTTGACATGGTTTTAGCTGTTACAAAAAGCTTCATCTTTTCATCATTCATTTTTATTTCCTCTGCTAGGAGCTGATTCACAGTTCAAAGCAAGTATTTATGACAATAGTTCTCAGCCCAATTGCTCTGTGTAGTCATCACCTCCCAGCTGCTCCTTCCCCTGCCTGTGCTCATCTCCTATAATCACTTCTAAGTCAACACCTTTCACCCGCACATGCTCTTCAGCACCAATCCCTTCCTCTGAAAACACAATCTCTATTGGTAAGCATCTGCTTTAATAAACTATTTATTTTCTCTAATTTTTTTTTTGTAAAGAAATTCATGTTTCCCAGAGTCTCATTAATTTGTTCGATTTATTTCCTTCTGCAAGCAACCACCTCCTAGTTTACTTCTCCCTCCCTCTCACCCTCCTTACCCAAGTTTCTTGCGGCAAAAAGCAAGCTCACTTTTAGTAGGACTCTTCCAAATTATCATTTTCATTACTACCTATTTCCAGCACGGGAAAAGGCTTTGCTTTCACAGAAAGGAGCATTTCATCATTGTTCAGATACCAGTCCACCGAGGAACGTTTCACTCCAGAGGAACAAGCCTCTCCTTGTTTTAGTAGTTCATTTTCTCCCCAGCCAATCCCCGTGTCCTACCTTCTGACAATCGTTCTCTTTGCTTCCACAGCATCTGTACAGCACCCTGGCACTTTGGGATACTTTGCCACACAGTCTCAGGACTAACAATGTCTGGATTTCAGTCTTTTTTAAGAGTCTGTATCCAATTCCTCCCCCACCCACTTAACCTCCTTGGACAATGGGCAGTGGAAAAAGCTTAAAGATATCCAACAATCCTTCCGGGGAGGGGGAGGTCAGGCATGTGAGGAATTTTACATCCTAGATGACCTAGTCTCCATCCTTCCCCTCAGCGAGCAAGCCCTAACTGACTTCCTATTATCAGACCATTCAATTCATTCTAAATACTCATCTCCTTCTATGCCACTCTGCTGCACATTCCTGGCTACTTCAGTGTTAGAATTTCTGCTTCTTCATAGCCATTAATGAGGTAAGAGAGCTAAAAACTTACAAGCCTGCGAATGTGACTACGCGTAACAAGCAAGGACTCTTACCATGGGCTTCTACGCAGGTGGAGGTATGTGTGGATTTAATACAGGAAACAGCACACAGCACACAGTATGGCACAGAGGCAACACATGGAGTGAAAAAATAAAAAAGCAGTTATTCTCTTAGTCTGTGTAAGTAGGTTTAGCTTGTCTAACCATGACCACTTACCTGTGATGAATGGAAAAACATCCATGACACAGATAAACAAAAACTGTAAAGTAACTGGGCCACTGTCGGACTGGCACGTTCTGTCGGGCCTCTTTTGACCAATACTCTGTTTTTGCCTATGAAACGTGTTCGTTGTAACACGACTGGATGATAACCAATCTAGCTCCAGTCACTGTCCTCTTTGAGGCATGTGTGAGTCATTGTTTCAGTTGATACGTTCCTCAACACTGGGGTAAATGTATACTAATGTGACTGACATTCTCCATTCTGTAGGTCAGAAATAATTGAAGGAGTCCAGAATGAGGTCTGCTCCTCTCCCTTCCTCTCACTGGTCTCACATCCTCACTCATAAAAATAAGCCTGTTCCTTTAATTGCATGACAAAACCCTATAGTGTGTAAAGGGATTTCAGAGCTGGGCAGGCAGGTGAACTCTTCCCTCTACAGACAAAAGCTTGTTCCTTTATTTCCTCAAGCTTCTGACAGACATTTCTCATCACAGCTGAAACAGCTTTTATTGTCCTGGATCCCAGCTACTCTGGGGATTCCAGAAAGATGTGTTGGGTGAGAGGAAGTCAGCCTTCGATTTCTGTCACAGCACAGGCAGAATACGCTCTTATCTCTGCTGAAGCTGTTTTACTCCATAATCCCAGGTCCAGCCTTCTGCAAACTCCTACTCCTTTTCCCTTTCCAAGAATCCCCTGTTTACACTAGCTGATAGCGAGTGAAACTGCATTCTGGAACAGGAGCACAGGTTCTAGTTACCACATTTTTAGACAGTAAATAACTGTAACAAGTACAGGTACTGGGAACGTCTATTTTTTTTGTTTGTTTAAGTCTGTTTTGGAGGATGCCTGCTCAAAAGACAAAGCTGTTCGGTAAACAGGTGTCTGATAGAAACCACTCTCTACTTGGCCCCCTCGGCTGCAACTAAGCTCAAAGATTCCTATTAAGGTGGGCAATAAAGACAAGTTTATTATTATCAGTTGAGACACTTGTCTGAAAATACTTGTTCCTGGCTCTTGTCCTGCAAACCATTTCATCTGGAGCAGGATTTCAAAACTAACCGTATCTTCAAGCCTTACAGGAAGAGCTCCTGACAAGCTAAGGGTCCCTGATGGCACAGATCATTCCAGGCAGCATGTAATGACAAAGCCCTCCTGTGGTCTGACGGCTCTTGAACATCTGTGCCGACAGAGGTTAAGATTTGTGGATTTTTCCCCCAGTAAATAAGCATCTGCATGAAAACAAACCTGCATGAAACCAACAACAATCCAAGTGGAATTGCTGTGGCAGGCAGACTGGGGGAGAGGCCTAAAATAAAAGTACGAACTGCAATCACAAAGACCACAGGGAAAGCTGAGGCAAAATCTTCTCCACCCTGGCTCAGTCACATCAGGATACTGATTGTCTTTACTGCCTTAGCTCCAAAGCTTTTATTTCACATCACCTAGAATTTTCTAAACCAATGCAAAAAGACAAATTACACACCTACCATCACCATTTCGATAGCCCAGAAGCACTGCAGGATAATTAACAGTTCTTCAGCTCTGGCAAAAGAAGTAGAACACACTTTATAGGACAGGGATAGCTTGGTGGGGCAAACTGTTGCTGAAGCTGTACATCACTCTGAACATGAGAACAGCTGAGAATACTACTTGAGCCTCACAGATGCACTATCACCCACATCAAATCCCACAGAGAGAAAAATAGGCCTTAAAGAGCTGATATTGGAAGAAAAACTAAAATAAAGAGGTAAAAATGCACAGACTGCAATTCCTGCAACCTGATCCAGAGATCATGTCTCCCCAGCTTAGGTTTCATGGTTTTGAGCCTGCTCTGTGCTCAGCCAGACCCCTTGGGTTTAGCTTTTCTGATCACCAAGCTCTTCTGAAGTCTCCTCTCCCAGCATATTCCCATTCCTTTTCACCATTGCCTCTGGAATTCCTGGTCTGCCTCACTACGGAAGAGAGCAGATTACCCAGTGAAACAGGGGATACTAATCAGCCAAGAAAGGGCAATAAATTGAGCTAGCTAACAGCCAAAAGACGGTCCAGCATCTGTACTGGAAGCTCAGATATCCATCTTATTTTCACTAAGTCCACCTGTGAAGGAATGTATCAAAGTGGTGGCACATGCAGAAGCAAGAGAGGGAAGATCTTGCTGCAAACTGAAACTAGGGAACTCTGCCTGTTTCCAACAGACTGAATGCAACCTGACAAGTACTTGTGAGTGAGAATGTCAGCTGCTGATGGACTTGTTTAGATCTCACCCAACAGTGAAACAATACAAAAATCACTAAGTTAAAGGCAGAAAGACTAGGGGTTTGGGAGTAAAACATCCAACAAGAGCAGCTTATTCACTTTCCCTCAATCATTGTAATAAGTACAGACCACAGAGTGTCAATATCCATTCAGCATTAGGTCATTTAACAAGGATTGACAGCTCTGGCTTACTGGCCATGACCAGGCAAAGGCAGCATTTCAGGGATCTTGTTATTTAACAGCCCGGAAAGAAACCAGCTACAGTGGTGCTATGCTCCAGTATAACCAACAAACCCATACACATTTCCTGCAGCAGCACCACGCACAAGCCAGCTAAGTCAGCCTGAGCATCTCATTTGGGGGTAATCTATGCAATGTCAGTTGATTTTGCAAGGTTTGGTTTGAGAAAGGGGGAATAATATATTTCTTTTGTTTCTTCTCTTAAATGAGAGAAGGAATTGAAAGGTATCTATAGGCCACATACTCCCAGCTAGGTTCATTTCCCAGATCTCAAGTCTTTTGCTTCTCAAAAAATCTGCCACAGAGCTCTCAGTAGACACTTCGCAAACTGACACCATGAAGGGACAAAATTTGAAGTGAAAAACGTCAGGCAGACATTTTTCTCCACATTTCTTAACTTGTATCAAGCAGTTTTTCAAGCAATTTATTCTGTATCACAACTTCCAGGCAAGGCTTGTCCATCAAATGACTTATATTTTGAGTACTTATCACTTTCTCTACAGGCAAAAATCTGTACTCGTGGATCCACGTATAACATATACAAGTATATGTTCATGCATAAAGTCCAGGGGGGTGTGTGTGTGTTTGGCCCCAAATACAGGGACGAAACAAATTAATATTTGCTCTAAAAATTGTGACCAAAGAGATACCAGATTAACGTTGATTCACGTGGATTTTCCCCCACACCACTTTCTTGTAAGAGATCAGAAAGCATCTTTTCGCCAGAAGGCGGTTTAGGATGTCTGTGAAAAGTCTCAATAAGTTTGAAGACTTATTTCCAGTTTTTCAAAGCCTGTATCACAGAAACTAACTGGGCAAGGAGTAAACACCTACATACATGTGAGCGATGTACACACAGAAATCAAATTACTCTTGCTGGCCTTACAGACAAGAGCGCCAGAGAGATTCCATCTTCATTCTGAAAAACCTCTCCTCATTCTAGCTCAATGTTGGATGTCTCTATGGAGACAAAAAGCTGTATTTTGTAAGCCTGAGACTAGAACAAGCCTGGGGGAACAGCAGGGAACAGCTGTGGGACAGAGAGCAAGGTGTTTAGTTCATGTTTTGCTAAATGTATACAGATTGAATTGAATTTGGGTTCCTAAGTGTTCATAAAACCAAATCTCTCTTACTAAAGAAACTTGATTGTAATCATCCCTAAAAGCTGCTCTCTGGGAAACATCTATGCACCCCAGAAACAAAGAGCATAAATAGCAGCATTTCTGTCACATCAGCCAGTCACCCTTAGCTTGTAAATTGATCCCAGTCCTGGAGCAGCTTTGTTTGGATATCCCATAAGCTTTACAGAAAAGCTTTTACTGCACTTAAATTGTGCCTGGGCCACCTCCATTTGTAAGCCAGGAAGCAACCCCAGTCGCATCCGACAGATGACAGATACCTTATCTCCGCTTGGTGCCCAGCGTGACAGCCTGGAACCCACAGCATTCAGACTGCGTCCTCTTGAACAAATACAGATCTCCACTTGGGTCAACACTTACCAGCGATATCACAAAGCAGCGTCTTGATAGCTGCTGGTTAATAATTGCACAGCGCAAAATCTGTTTCTGTTACAAACTATTTTTTGAGGTTTTATAAAGAAAATGTGAATAAGGTTACTAAAATATACTGACTGCGCACAAAAACAGTCAAAGTAGAGACAAAGACAGAAAGTATATCCTGTGGCAAGCACTGCAAAGCTAGAAAGTAAAACCACCTTGGAAGGAACAGTATTTTCCCCCCCTTGTTCAACTCTTCCCAAGGAATTCTACTCTTCACCCAACCCTAAAAGGTCCTAAACATAATCCATCCGATCCAAACACGGAAACAATAACCAATGGTTTCATAAGAATGCCAAGACATTCTTGTAGCCTGTTGAGAGGACAGGAGAGCAAACTGTCTGCAAAGCAGAATTACTGCTTTAGTAATTCTGAAGATAACAACTAACTGCAAAGAAAATTACTCTTCCCTGCTATCCAGTCTTCTGAACTAGAAAGCAGAAGTTCTAACCTAGCAACAGGAAGACTCAGAGGCAGAAAGGGTATCAGAAATCCAGCTTTCCACAGAGTCTGGAAAAAAACCAAAAACCCACCAAAATATTATCTTCTGACATTCTTTGTAAAAAGGCAAAGCCAGCTTTTCACACAGGAGGTACAAATATATGACTTACTGGAACTCAGACAACAAAGAGCACAGCACAGTGCACTTAAAATCTTTAGGGAATTGAAGCATAAGCTCTTTGCCTGATGATAAAGAAAAGCCACCCCACATGTGACACCCAAAAAGCTATAAATCTGTCTGTAACTCTCATTGTATTGTGGTAAATATTCTGTTCTGTCAGCTGTACTCTGAGAAGCACTTGCTGCAACTCTCAGCTCTTCTGTCAAGCTGCCAACAATCAAAGGTTGATCTGAGAAGAAAAACCAATGCATCCCACTGCACATCTGCAGCTTCCTTTACAATTCTTGAAGTATTTTGCTGTGGAGAAGCACCATGTAGTTTCACAAGTTAAGTCTCATTCAGAAATTGGTGACAAATTATGCCCAACGATGAGTCTTGGAAGTGAAAACAGTAAAACCTCAAAACACTGCTGTCTCTACCGGGCGTCAAAAATATTTCAAAAAGCCCAAAGAGAACAGCATCTGATTGAAACACTTAAGGAAATTAATAAATAAACTCTAAATCACCATGTCAGTTTACAGCACAGAGAGTTTACCCAGGTTCTGCACAGAAAGTGCAGAAAGTATACACTGACAGTAATGTGATTTACACATTAGGTGAGACCAAAGAAAGCGTTTGTACCTTATGCATGATAAATGATCACCCATGGCTAACAGCTACCCTCGAACAATCAGGTTAACCCTAGACTTCTCACCTGATCTTCTTCTTCATCCTCTTCATCTTCTGCCAAACGCTGCCTGCCCACTTCATACAGTCTGCAAACTGTATCCATGTTCATGGCATCCATGCTCCCTTGATTCTGAAGACGAGATGCCCGCACAGGGGTTAGCCCAGGAATTAAGCTCAGCATTCATATTCAGTGCTATATCTGACCTCAATTACAGAAACATCACCAAATTCCTTCCGTCCCATTCACTAGCAACAGTTCCATTAGCATTGAAAACTAGTCTTTTTGGTTTCAAGAACCAGCCCAGGAGCAATGTAAATATCCACAAGTTATGCTTTTACTAATGCACTTAACAAAACCTCTACTGGATCCTTAACATGCTATGGGTTAGCTCTTACCCACCACACATCACCTCCTTCCAGATCTGCCTCCCTATTGTTATCACTGAACCGTACACCTTGAGAGAATGCTCCAAGTTGTCATACAGCCAGCATTCCAGAAGACAGCATTCTGATACCCCATTTTAATAAGAAATTATTGCTATAAATAGGAAAAAAATTCATGTGTCTCTGTTTATGAGAAGGAAAACCTCTGCACATTTTAAACCAGAAAGTTTTTGAAGAAGAGAGGCAAATGTGTTTGGAAGTTTAAGGAATCAGAGGCAGAAAACCAAGACTGGTACAGGTGGACAAAAAAGCTTAACAGCATCTTTGCCATCACCAAAATATCACCACCGCTTAGGACAGGAATTTAACAGTAGAAACTCCAGAATCATGAGGCTTTGAAAAGAAACAAAAAGCACTGCACTCAAGCCACAGCTACAGAGACTCAAGTTTATTCCTGGCTCCTTTACCTCAATGACAGCCAGGTAGCAGTCTTTGCTGTCCGTGCACAGGTCAAAGATATTCCGCTTTACATCTATGGTGGCTGGAAAACAGCACAAAACACACACAGAGGTTAACTATGTATTACTTAAAGCTTGCTGAAAGAAAAGACCTAACAATATATGTCTAAAAGCAGATAATAAAGTGTTGGGACAGGAAACAACAGCTGAAATAAAAGTGAAAGGGACATTTGTAACTGATTCAACCTGTAATAAAGAATAGAAATATTGGAGACTCATAAAAAATAGCCAGCTAAGTTCTTAACCTGCTCTGCACGTGCCTCCTCCCTTGGTAATACAGTTATTGACTTCTCTAAGCACAGTAAACAACAGATAATCTTCCAGGATAGGCAGCAACCAAGGGACTGAGCTGTGAGCCATGTCCTCTTTCAACAGCAAAAGCCGCACTGGCTTATGTCCGTAGAGGCAATTAGCTTAGCTCCAGGAGCTTTACCAGCTGGAGACTAAACTTGCAGCATTTTGAACTTCCAGCACCGGGAAATGCTGTTGGGAAAACAAAGTGAAAACTGAAAAACAAGGCCCTTCCTGAAATGAGATCGATGACATCCTGGCCAAATGACCCACTGTCTCACATGATGTTCCACTTGGGAAGGGGAAAGGAAGAGAAAGCCAGAACTGCCAAACAGTAGCAAGTGAGGCAATCACACACTGAGCAGGCTAGGATACTTGGAACTACTTCAATATTAAATCCAGCTCCTGTGCTTTGATCAGAACACGCTGTAGCAGAACTTGTTTTGTCACACACACACAAAGGGGAGGAGGAAGCAAATGTCACTAAGCGGAACTTTCAGTGAAATCTCAAGCCTCCAGGCCAAGCTATTGGGGCCTCTCTTCCTCTTACCTATGGGTTTGTAATCCGTTGCATTAAATGTCCTGAAAGAGGAGCCAAAGGGACTTCTCATTCTCTCCTCCAGAAGGTCATCTTCATCATCTGCCTGCAACATAGCTGATAGAAGGGAAGATTACTCCACAAATCCACCTTCCATTCGTCACCACCATTAATTGACTTAAGATAAAATCAGATTCTGACATGAGTTTTCTTTTTCCTTAATAGCCTGGCAAGACCCATTTAGTATCTACTCTTCCAGACCTGCCTTTGCTAATACTGTACTTCAGGAACTTAACGCAGAGGACAAAATTCTTTTCTCAAGCATCACCAGATCTGCTGCTACACACATTTTCTTTTATAATAGGTTGATTTTTAATCTCACAAATGGGTTGTGATATTGCTGATGTTAGAGAAAACTGTCTTTGTCAGCAACATGCACAGCATAAACTTCCTGAAAAGATTCCAGTTCACGCATGCCAGTCAGGCCTGGGGTTACATATTCTCTGAAGCTTCTGATTTCACTGAACAAGCATCTACTTATCTCAAACCAGAGGTGACCAAGGAGAGTAACATAAGACTGAGCAATCCTACCTCCATACATAACCGTGCCGGTATAATTGAAGACCACACGACACTGATCCAGTGCGGGTACTGTATGTAACAAATGGAAAGTCCGGAGGTCCCACTGGAAAAATACAGGCTAAGGAGCAACAAACAATTGAAAGTTCCTATTTCCTTCTCAACAAAGTGGCAAACAACTGATTAACCACATCCATAAATCTCATTGCCACTCTCTTGCAAATATGACAGAACCAGCGTCGGACTCAAGCACCACAGCGCCCTCCACGCGTTCACAAGGAGAAAGCTCTTACATAAAACATCACTGCCAGTCAGGAGACGTTTCTGCAGCAGCTCCAAGGCTGGTCTTGGCAAGGGATGGGGAGAGAGCAGAGGTACCACAGAGAATATTAGTAAAGAATATCCTCTTGTTCTCTCTCCATGTTAAGTATTTCCTCTAGGCCATATCAGAGGCATTATCTAGATTTAAATCCCCTTGCTGTCTGAGAGGCACTACTTACTCAGTTCAGATGAAAACTGTTATTACCATATACCACTTATGACACAGCAGACCGTGAATACGACTTCTACAAGCAGCTACTTGTTTATCAATACAAATTCTTCAGGTGCCAGCACGTCAGTCACCACAGTGGCCAAAGGATACAATTTCTGTGTTGACTATGACCTCCAGCCCATTGGGATGGAAAACACCACTGATGGTCATGTTGAATTTGTCAAACTTGTGGATGGCTTGTGCCGATCTGACATCCCAGAGGACACCATCGTTTAGGACAAGGTCATCAGTGGGGTTAAAGGTGGCACAGTTCTTCTTGTAGTTGTTGGCAAGATCTGGGTTAAACAGAGTCAATAGCTTGTTGCCAGTCTGAATATCATAGATCTTTCAGATTAAAAAGAAAAAGAAAGATTAGTCACAATTTGTAATGTACCTGTGCCTAAGACCACCCCATGTTTCTCCTTCTAGATCATTCCCAGAATCACCCCCATTTCCCCTGTACCACTCAGCCAGAAAGGTCTCAGAAATGGAACTGCTTTCAGTGCAGATGGTATTTATAAACATAAAAACTCCAAAGCACACAGCGAGGGAAAAAGTGCCAGAAACTATAGAAAACAAGTTAAAATTCCTGACATTTACGCAGAAAGGCAACTTTCTGAGCTTTTCCCCAAACAGCTGGAAGATCAAAAGATAACAAGGGCTTTTAGCATGAACAGTTTATCTCTCAGATACATGTGACCTGTACATCTCTCAGAGCCCAGCTCTTGTTCCAACTCACAGAGAGGAAAAAGTTCTCTAGAGCTGGAAAACAAATCCATTTACCAGATAAACACAATACACAAACTGATCTACCTTCCAGATAATACCAAGTTAAAAACTGGGCAGGAATGGACAGTTTGCTTAAACAAATCAGACCAATATGTAAAATCATAATTTGAATAAAGTATGTTTCATGACAATTCTTTATGCAAATACTGTTTCAAGAGAGATAGTGCCTTGAACGAATGCAAATTAGAACTGAGAAGGCAAAGCATTCTGAAGCCCGCTTCTGTCAGATTTACAGGTATTCACACTAAACAGTGTTCTCCGAAAATATAAGGGTAAAATTAAATTACCCAAAAGCAAGCTGCAAATGTTGGGGGGGGGCAAAAGGGGGGCATTTTTAATAGGCCATTTCTGACAGCTGCTGACTAAGCTACTGCTTGCAGTGGAATGTTTATTATTATTACTGAAAAATAAGACCTGAAAATTATTACTGAAAAATAAGACGGCAACTTTGTGTAGGGAGGACAGGGAAGTCCTGCACAATCTTTCTCAAATGAAAAGAGAGCAGATGCTACAGCTGCCCAGAATATGGATCACAGAAGCAAAACACTGCATGCTGCTTGTGCTGCAGCTGCTTTGGAGTGGTCAAGTCTATACCCTTAGACACAGGGAGAAGTTATTTGACACTGTGAAAGCGTTACTCTAAAGCCTCTTATCTCATCAGTTACACAGAGCATTGTAGCAGCCGGATCTGTTAATCAATGTCCTGTGAAGAATTACACTCTTGTCACAGCTCCACAACCACGACCTGTACGGGTACTCACATGGGCGATGTCTCCTTTTGTGCCAATGACCCTGTCCTGAGAGTGCTTGCTGAACTCCACATAGTGGTCATCAGGGAAGGAATGCCTGTGGATAGAGTCAGTAAAGAAATCAAGGAACTGCAGACTCAAACCCTCTGTGTGACCCAAACACCACCCCAACACCTCCTGCAGAGGCTTCAACACTGCAGATAACTAAGAATGTGGCAAAGACTTGCCTTCACCACTGACCATGGCATGCTGCAATGCTAAAAAGCACCGCTGGCACTGGCAGGAAAATAGGTGTTACGGACACAGCCTTTACACCAGATAAGTGGAAAGATCACAAGCAATAAATCCACAGACTTGTCACCAGCAGGGTCTGCCACAAACATAACAGAGGAGTGAGCAATGAATGGCATCATGAATGTTCAAAAGCACATGCGGGGCTGAGAAACATAAAACTTATCTGCAGAGTGCCCTCTAGCTGGCCTAAGCCAAGCCACATCAGAACTGGCGCTTACAACTAAGGGAGACAACAGTGAAACCCTTCAAAAATGAAGCCTTCCATCCATTTTTATGTGAAGGAACAATTGTAAATACTGAAATCAATTTTAAACAGCTTTACCCAGGTCTGAAAGTTTAACTGTGCAACCTACAATGCTAGGAGAATTCCGGCACTGGCACCAGAAAGATTGTCAAAATAATTTACAAACAGGAAAATAAAACCACAAACATATTTCTTAGCCTTCAGAGACAACAGTGATTTTACTGATCTACCTCACACCAAACAGGAATTCAGGCAGCTAGAATAAAGCTGTCTGTACCCAATAAAACAGAGAAGATACTAAACATAAGAAAGGGAGCACACTGTATTTTGTGAGAGCTTTTGTACATTGCACATTTTGTACAATTTGTACGTTGTGAGAGCTGTGCGGTACTGTCCTTTCACAGAGTTTGTCCTTTGGGTTTCTGATTGTACTGGAAGGTTCTTCTAACTGCAACAACCCCAGCTGGATCAGAGTATACCTACTTCATATCAAAGACAGACTTCATCCCCCACAACGCAGACAGAGGTTGGCTCCAGGTAGCAGATGTCAGCAATAACGATCCATCCTGTAGTTCCAGATGGGAGGGGAAGGGAAGGAAGGGAAAAGAGGTTATCATTTTACCTGTACGCTTTAACTGACATTTAGATGAACTTAGGAACTAGGGCACATTTGGTGCTTACTAAACTACTCCTATGGGACTAATGTCTAGGTACATAATACTGAGTATAACACAAAGAGCCCATGGCAGGCAAAGAAAAACGTTACAGATAACAATGGGAACGATCTATGATGTTAACAGCAGAGAAAATTGGGATAATCCATGCCTGAATTTTGATGTCCTGTGAGTGGAGCTCATTCTGCTAACAAATCAGTTACCTTTTCTTTCTTCCTAGTAGCATCCTCCAAAAGATTTCCTTCTCCAACAAAAGGAGGTTTTAGAAACTCTGATATCTCACATTTATCTTAAATACACAGTCAGTTTCAGCATTTTTCCACTTCCAGCCATATACATTCATTACTTACAAAGGCACACAGACACTGTGCGCCTTCTGGATTATCTTGGAAAGAAAATAACTGTAGGACTCACAGAGAGGGAGCACCTGACTATTACAAGGACTTTCATGACAGGCACTGCAGGCCAGGCAGTCGGTGAGTCTTAGGTGCACGCATCCAGATGGGCGCAAAACACACCAGTGAGAACTTCTAAAACTCTGAACAGCTCTTTGATTACTTACCCTGGATGGCTCAAGGTGCGTGATGGCTGAGTTATGGCAGTTGTAACTGGCCTCTTCCTGTCCACTGAATACATTATAGAGTTTCAACTGCCCTGTGCAAGTACCCAGCATTAAGAATCGTTCTCTTGCAGAAAACGCACAACAGGTAAAGCCACTCTCATCTTCATTTGCTTCCCTGAACACAGAAATTGGACGGAACCTAAAGAAGGCAGAAATACAAGGGTCACCCAAAAGAGAGAAGAAAAGAAAAACTGAAATGCTGTGGGATGATATTAAATCCAGTCCTTAAAAATCACATCCGTAGAAGTTACAGCATTCTTCTAGGACAAACTAAGTGTCCATTTTAAGACTAGCCTTCAAGTGAGTATGTTACAGTGTGTGCAACGTTTCAGGGCTTGTTTTGCACTATTAAGTACTTCTGTTAAAGTGCATCATCAAGTTGAAGCACTTGGAGTCCATCTTCAAAGTGGGATGCTACACTGCACCCTCATGTGAAATGGGTGTTACACACTTACCTTCCAAAGGAGAACAAAGAGCCATGAGCTCCATTAGTCAATGCTATTAATGAATTACCGTGATACTGAAAATAAAGTATGCTTTATGTACGAGGGGTCAGTACTAAGGACCAGAGGAACAGAACAGCTTCTAGAAGGCTCTCCCACTTGTCACTGTTGAATCAAAACACTCCTGTTTCCAAGGATACTCCACTGTGGGACTGCGCAGCCTGAATCCAGGTAAGGCTTTTTGGCACAGGGATCCTGAGAGGGATCAACAAACATTTTTCTTCCTTACCTGCTAAATATAAGGTGTCTATCAAAGCAGCCACCATCCACCCCTCCGTACTTCGGAAAGGCTGCCCTGCGGGTCAGCCGTGAGGTAAAGTTAGTTGGCGCTTGGCGCCTCTGTTTTGGCTCAGGACACTGGTGGGGAGTAAAGAGAGAGAAGGGGGGGCAGGTGGCGACAGGGTTCTTGCAGCGGGCATGCTGCTCCCTAAGGTACTCTGTGATTATACTGTCCAGCGTGGGCGGGGAAGGAAGGTGTCTATCCAGCTGCTTTTTGATAGCTGGGCTCTGGCTGTAGGCGCCATGGTCCGATTTTTGTCGCAACACTTTGATTTTTCTGCCGTTGCAGGGAGATGGCCTCTCCCTGACAAAGCTAATCCTGCCAGTCAGAGCAGAGTTGCTGGCATGAGAAGGGCCTGGAAGGGCAAGTGGACCTTGGGATGCAGACGGCCTTGCCTGAGCATGGACAGAGGCAGCGGTGGAACCTACAGAAGTGTGGCTACTCAAACGGGCTGAGATGCCATTAGCTATGCGAGGAGTGCGAGGCAGGGTCACGGGAGAGGCAGCAGCAGCAACAGGGGTGAAGGCAGATGAGTGAGATGCTGCAGTCATGGGTAGGTCAGCCTCTTTAGTAAGGACAGAAGCAGTTTCTCCTAGGCCCTTCGAGATGAGATGGTTCCGAATCAGGAGCAGCAGCTCCTTCTCAGGAAACGTGATCCTTGACTGGGCCACCACATCTGCTTTCTGCAACCGAGCCAGAGAGACATCTGTGCCGATTAGCAGCGGCTTCCCCGAGACTCGCTCTATCAGCTCAGCAGCATACTTGCAGAACTTCACATGCTCGCTGCGCTTGTCCTGAAGCACCGGCTCTTTCATCAGCTGCTGAATTTGACAGCTGCTGAAGAGGGGGAGCTTGCTGATAATCTGCCGGACAGTACTGCTGCGCGAGAGCCCCACCAAGGCTTTGCAGGCTAATGCTCGGATCTGATCTGCATCTGTGATTGGCATCTTTACAGACAGCAACGACAGCAGCACTTTGATGCCATTGTTGGACTGCACCACATTCCACATCTTAGCTAACGTATGCTCACTGCTCTTCGGGGCCTGAGGAAGTTTTCGCCGAGGAGTTCCAGAGATGAACTTGCCAATACTGGAGATCCGATTGTCTGGGCCACATACACAATTAATGATGATCTGAAGGGCTGATTTCTGAATCTCTGCATCATGGATGAAAAATTCACCCTCAGCAACTCCAAGGATGATACTAATGCCTAGTGAGGAAGAAAACAATTTCGTTAGTACTCTAAAATGTATCTCACGCAGCTCATCAGACACTTAAGGAAGCGTTCAAATTTCAGGAAAATAGGTAGCTGTCTTAATTCTGGGAATTTCCTAAGTTCTGCTAACTAGTATAAGACATTCTTCTGCCACCCTGGCAAAACGTTTTCCCACACTGATGTTCCTTCACCTCATCATCAGTAAGCCAGGAATCATTCAGAGGTGCCAAATCTGGTACAGAGGAAGAGGCACGGGCATGTCGCAAATTCTTAATGTAGATAGCAACTCTCTTGTATGAATATTAGCAGAGTGGGAACAGAGAGGAAGGAAGGGGACTGGGATATCACAGCGTGGATGAAAAAAAAAAAGCAGTCTTACAAGAGCTTCCAAAAGGAGTCTTTATCCCCAGAGTGCCTGTTGTTTTCATGTCCCTTTCAGAAGATCAAACCCCTCAGTCAAGAAAGAGTTGGCATTTTGTCTACAGAAATGTTCTGTGCAAAAGAAATTGTCTCTTGCCTGTATCTAATACTCTGCCCACCTCTTATTCTTCTTTTCGTAAAGAAAAGTTCCTCTCCGTTTAATGCACAAGGCTTAGATCTGATCCAGGCACATCTCCTTCATTTGCAGAGTGAATCTGAAGATGGCTAGTTAGAGCAGAACTCAAACACATCGTAATAATTGTCCTTTTCCCATATTCTCTAACAACACATCCCCAGGAGAACTCAATTTCTAAGCTGAGGGAACCTAATAGTCCCCTTACAAAAGTGGGTTTGCCTCCATCTGTATTTAATGAGCTCTTGAAAACAAGTGCAAGTCAAAGACCATGCCTTCCAATCTGTAATCCAACCACAGTACTAATAATGACGTGACGTGACCACACTCTACCCTCCCACTTATTTGCACCCCTGACAATAACTCAATACATGATTAATTTTAACTCTTGCCTCACTGTAGGTAAGAAACAGCCAGCTGAAATCTGGTTCAAGCGATTAGGATCATAGTCAGCTTACCCACGGTGGAAACAGTAGATCCAGCTTCATCTAACACATCCACAGGTTCTGCCAGCTGCAACTGGATTTTAGGAACTACAGTCAGGATGGCTAGTACATCCAAGGCATACCGTACTGTGTCATTCCTGGAAGGCAACAAGAGAAGAAGAACTTTAGAGGTGTGCATACAGAGTTGTTTCAAACTACTCCGCTCCAATAAACAGGAGAAAACCAGTCACACTGGATGTATTTGCTGGTGCCTTCTGATTTTAGAATGTTCCCCTCATGAGGGCTGGTCGCCACAGAAAGCAGTGCTTGCAGGCACACCATTGCCTGCAGCCTGTCAACCCCCTCCCTGGCCCACAGGCTCCTAAACATGCTGTAATTTTGTATTTAGAAAAACAAGAATGTTGAGACTTATCCACAAAAGCATCCTAAATTAAGCTTCTCAATCTAACCTAACTCTGCATCTTAGCTGGATGCAACTTAGGCATCACTTCAAGAGAGAGACAGGTGTGTGGAAGATGAAAAGCGCTGTTTCACAAGAGGTAGAAGAGCAGAACAACCCAAGATTTGTGTGCCAGTATGGATACGTAGGAGTTAACCCAGGCAGCAATTAGGAAACAGCTGCAAAGAGCAAGAAACAGGAGAACAGAAACTACCCAGGAGAGGCAACCTGAGAGGAAGGGCAGGACTGCAGAAGCAAAACAGTTTGCAAAGGCTTTCAGGTTAAGTTAAGCACGGAGTACCTGCAGGCAAGAGGAATTGGGAGGGAAGGAGTCCTGGTGACAACACCACAGCTGATGACAACAAGTTACAGCAGGTAGTGACTCACCAGTGAACAGATCTCTAGAGGGAAATCACATGACACCCCTCTTTATCTTGGAAGTACAGTCCTTTCTTCCACATTAGCTTTCATAAGCACCATGCATCCCCAGCACAGGCCCTAACAGCACTAACCAGTACATGCTCACTTTTAAATGCTGTCAGAGAGGGAGAAAATCTAGAAATGTAATGTCCTGCCCAAGAGTCCTAGCTTACTGCACCACCATACAGCCAACAGCTCACCTTGCATAGTATGTCTTCCAGTTGCATGCTATTGAAATGAGCTGAAGCATGAGTTGGACACAAGACAGCTTGAGAAAAACCTCTGCTGGCTCCCAGTAGAGCTGTGCTGGACCATACTCGATCAGGAACTCCATCATCTCCACAATCTGCTCATGAGTGTATGAGCAGGCCTGCGGGAAGTGAAGGGGAAGCATTACAAAGAGATCACAAGGGGTTACAAACTTGCATTAAAAACTATGGTGTCCAAAAAGACACATTCCACATGTCATTATTGAATCAAACTCATTTCCACGTTTTCCAACAAGACGCATATTTCTGTACATACAGATCTTGCCCTTTCAGAAATTAAAAGCATAGAAAAACCCACAAGGATCAGAAATAACCTGCCTCTAATTTAAGTTTTAGAGAGATGGAAAGGGAACCACACCAGATAAGCAAAAACCTAAATCAAATGTAGTTCGTATGAACCTCAAAGGCTCTCCTGTGATATTTTTATTGCAGTACCATTCCATGAGGCAGAAAAAAGGTACAAATAGAGAATCCCAATCCTTTAAACTGCACATTCCCCCGTTATTCCACTGGCTTCAAAGGACACCCACATACTCCTGCAGCTTAGATTCACTTGAAAAATGCAACAACCACATTAAAACCTTGAAACATGCTGCTCACCTTGTAGGGCGGCTGTGGATGGACCAGAATGCCCCCTTCAGTGCGCTGGAGTGACTGCTTCACCTGCTCAAGTTTGATGGCAAGGTGAGCCTCAAAGTATCGACGCAAGGCCATGCAGGTGTGCTTCCCAGTTTGGCGACTGGCAAAGATCTCATCGTCACTCAAGAGAGCTCCTTGGTCTTCCAGGTTTAAGATCTCAAGCGTGCTTATCTGCAGAAAGAGGATAAGAAAACTAAAGTTTCATCAGCTCACTATTCAGGAAAAAAAAGCACCTACCTCTCTCAGCTGTGCTTGTACTAAGCTCCAACTAACTTACTTGCTACACAAGACATACAAACACACTGAGAGCTGAGGAAAGCTGTCTGAACTGACAAGGCTATCTGCATGAATACATAGTTATTGAGTCAAAAAGAACCATTCCTCCTCCTTCACTGTTGAAGGAGAAGGAAATCCAGTTACATCACTGGATCTGGAGGCAATGTTTGTGCCTGATACTATCAGGTATAATATTACAAGACACACAGCGTGCTTACACCTCATAGTGCGGATGTCCCTGACTCAGCACCAGCCCAAGCTGTCAGGACTGCCCGGACAGATGTATCAGCTGTGGGCACAAGCAGTGTCATTTGTGCTCATACGGTACTGCGATTCCACAGCTGTGCCTTGCCTGGAATAAGGCTGGATGTGTCTGCACCCAAAAGGATGCGTCGCAACACCACACGTGTGTGGAGCGGCCAGAAACAGTTTAACTACCATTAAACCACCACAGTGTAAGTGCTGCTTAATCCAGGAGTTGCACCAAAAAGCTCTCAAAGGGCAGCAAGTCTCTGGACAACAATCATAATCATAATAATAATTAAAAAAAAAAGACGAAGGGATCTACATGTCTGTTGCTTAGAAAACTCACCCTACCTCTCTATCTCTTGGGAATTTAGGAGAGAAAAAACCCAGCAAACCAAACATGAATATAATTCTCCACAGCTGCATTGTAAAAAAACCCAACGCTAAAACCCTGTTCACTGCATAAAACTACAAGCCTTACCAGGTTAACCAGACGTCGAAGTCCATCATGCCTGTCAAAGAGCTCCAGGACAGCACGAAAGGAGAAGCAAATGGAGAAGAACATGGTAGCATGGCAGCAGCCCGAGGCGTGGGAGCACTCCATTAGCCATAAGGTGTAATTTACTACATCTGAAAGCACATTGTGGGGGTGCATGCACACCTAGAAAGCAAAGGAACACTCTTGAGAAGCACTCCAAACAGTTTGCTGAAGAGGATTTGTCCAAGGAGAATGAGGGTTCTTTGAGAGGCAAGCAGACAGAGGACAGGTATCAGTTACTCCCAGCTTGACTTGGGACATCTGGGACGTGAAATAAGAAGTCGTATTTCCAGACTAGTAAAAGAAAGTGCCTGTGAGACTCAAAAGACCATGATGTGGCACTGTGGGACACGTCCAAAAACCACTCAAACACGCTATTACTTACATACTTCCTGTTGCTTCTCTATAAATTTGCATTTTAGCTTCAGAGATGTTTATTCACTGTTTGAACACAGGCAGGAACACTTAAGAAATGATGGGAATCACTACAGTTACATTAGAAGAATGCCTCTTACCCTCTCCATGGCATCTTGATTGTAAGACAAATAATACAAGCACATGGAGACCCCTGTTGCTGCCATGGAAGGACGAGGAATCTCCAGCAATTTTTGCACTCCTCCATGAGCAACAAACTCCGTTGCAAACTTGTTGTGCAGCAGCAATGATGCCAAATGCTAAGGAAGGATAAAAGCAGATTAGACTGGAATGCTTCAAACTGTCAGTTGCATTCCCTGCCCCACAGAAAAAACAAGCACTCATTCTCAGACAAATGACAATGAAACAGAGCAAAAGACAACGCTGGAGGATCAGAGGCAGAGAAGTTAGCGAGAAAGAGGGAAAAGACACACACAGAAATATAACTCGTGCTGCTGCACTGCAGGTTTAGCTTGAATGAGGTTTTCTGTGTGGTTTTGTAACTCAGGAAGGTAACCTAACAACTACTCAAAGTATATTTCAAACAGCAAGCTCAGAGATGTCATGATGGGGCTCCTGGGAGTAAGACGCTTATGCTTCTTCCTTGTCACCAATGCCCCTTGAGAGAACAGGCAGCAGAACAACTTAGGAATGCCACCTAAGGGCAGCAGGAATACAGGTGTTTGACAAAAAATGGAATTCTTATTGTCTTTAGATAGGCAGATGGCAAGTGAAATTAATGGACACTTCTGCACAATTAAGTTCTTTTTACCCCTTTTCTTTTTTTTTATTAAATACTTGAGAGTTATAAAACCAAAACCACAATGCATTCAGGTTGAGTGAAAGCCATTTCCAGTCCCAGGAAATCCTGCAAGATACACAGGCCTAAAGAAAGTGAGCATTTGCCTTTTGACACATGCAGCAGGCATATTCACTGTTTTTACAATGCTTGTGGTTCAGTTTATGCACTACAAAAGCAGTGTACCTTAAGGGCTTCGAAAGTGAGCAGCACATCGTTGGTTCGCTTCAAATCGATGTAGTACATCATCAGCTCCCTCGATCCCAGCTGCATAAAGATGGGGAGTAGCTGTGGAAAATAAAGATGCGAGAGTAGCTGAATGTTTCATGGGAAACCCAAGGTCTGTTGTGGATTTTACTCTCTCCGACCCCCAGTTTTCCCCTATTGGCTGATACCTGGTATGAGAGGTCAGTGGTAACCAGCTCCATCCACAGGAAGCACTAAAGGTTAACAGACCTCTTGTAATACATCTGCTGACTGCAGCAAGGTGCAGGACAGCTGCCACACGGAAATCTTAAGACTCTCCTTCAAGTGTGGCTATGGCAAATCCACACAGATACCACCCTGGTGACAGGTTCCACTTTCCATCTGTGCAAAAACAACTACCCGACAACTGAACACAAAAAAACAGGAGAGCAGGGCAACAAACCAAAACCCTTTGCATAATTCTTTGTGTAACAGCTTTATAGTATTAATTCCTATTTTTATATCCTATTATCATGGGCATATGAAGTGATCCCATCAGCATGCAGGGTATTAGGGGTATTTGGCTCTCACAGAAGCAAGGCGCACACGTGCGCACACACGTTAGGTTTACCACAAAGCAAAGCTGTGTTGCTTTGTTCTATCTCAAATTAAGTTAAACCACCTAAAAAAGTTTAAACAGAGATAAGGGTGGTCTGCAGACCTATGCTAACTTGAGCTTTAGAGTAAAAAAAAAAAGGAAAAAAAGGAACGTCTTGGCTAAACCTAACACTGCCCAACTACCTCGCCCACGTAAGTAACAACAGCTCTCAAAAGCACGTGAATAACATCAGCAATGCCATTTCTCATCAAAACTACTGCAGGGGTTACACAAACCATTTCATTTAGAATTTCAAATTCATCATTTCCTCAGACTTTTAATTGCTGGAGTCTATCCCCTCCCACCGAGGAAACTGGAAAAAAATCTGTATTTCAAATTAAGTGACTGCCCTGCACATATACAACTACCACACTTAACAGAAACCAGGAACAAAATTCCTAGTGCCATGCTCCAACTACCAGACCACATATCTGCTGGGTTCAGATTCAGGCTTGAGTATTGCCTACCCAGTAATACTCAGACTAATGGTTTCATCAATTTGAAAGTCATCAAGAGCTCAGAAAGGGTTCCTGATCTTAACCATATCAGGAAATCATATTGCCCACAATACCCCTCAGAGTCTGCCAGAAGAACTCAAGCACAGAGTGCTTCCTCGCTGCCCCACGTGCTCACCTCTTGGTACTCCCCTAAGGGAGTCAGGTACTGAAGAATGAGCCTTTGCTCTATGGCTGGAGTCAAAGGGTAAAGTGTATAATTAGTGCCAATCACCCACGGGGACATTTCTGACCAGCTGCTATTGGACAGTTCGACAAACACCCGCTCTGGTTCCGAGGCAGAGAAGCCCAGCTTTTGCTTGGCCTTCCGGAAGCCGTCTCTTTCATGCTGTTTCCCCGATTTGCTTTTTCTTAGTCCCCCATCATCAAGCTTTGCCGCAGAGTTTACTCTGCTACTGGTCTTGTGACTTGAGTCCAGATGAAAGGAGATCTCCATCTCCCCAGAAACTTCCTCTTGCTCTCCATCTACTGCCATCTCCCCATAATCCATGTCCACAGCTTCTTCATCTAGAGGCAGGAGAGGATCTGATGGCACCTTCCGAGGACTGGGACGCTTGTTTTCTTGTTTTGTAGTCATTTCAGTAACCTGTAACTCTCGTAGCCGTCGAAGCACCAAAGCCACCTGATTTGGAAAAGAAGAATGCGTGAGGGCACACTTCCTGCTTTGGTCACACATCTCACATTGATCACATATTTGTTCTTACCACATAACCAATACCACAGCAGGAAGCGTCAAGCATGGTGGTGTACATCTGCCCAGAGAAATAATGATTTCAAAGCGAATCCCTATGTTGATTTACCTTTCCTCTTAAAATCCTCTCCAGTATGTAAGTCACTATATGTGATGTCACAGATGTAAACCTTCTGAACATCCTTCTTTAAGGAAGCCAGGAATATGAGTCCCATTAAGAAGTCCAGTAATTGCCTTCCTGAGTTTCCACTGGCATTTTTAACATAAACTGGTATAACAGAATGATCAGGTTGCAGCCTCAGCAAACGTACCATCAGGAAAAGATGGAAAGCACAAGCTACTAACTCTCACAGATATTGCTATAATCACCATAAGGCCCATACGTTGACTCAGGAACACAAGCTCCCCACAGATAAAATAACAAAGGTAGGGTTGTCTGCCCTCCAAAGGAGGAAAGAGATCAAGAGATCATTACCAACTGCGAGTTCTCATCCCTGTAATTTGCAGCAATGTCTTGGTTTTCCATAGCTCCTCCTAAGAGCCCTGTTGCGTAAGTCCTTAGCGGCTGATCAGCCTCTCGGGCCCACTTGAAGAGATTTTCAACTATGCCTTCCTAGAACGAAGGAAACAAGAAAGCAATCCCAACAGTTACATTTGCTGTTAACTTCTCAGTCCCAGTGACAGCCTCTGTGGGCAACAGCTCTCTTCACCTCTAGCGATGATCAGGCCATATTTCCTACCAATCAGGTAATGAATCAAAAGTATCTGGAACCAAAAAGAGAAATACACCTAACATTTTAAGCTGTATAAAACTGTTCCCAGGCAACAGATACTTGGAACGAGGACTTTCACACCTGCAAAAGTCTCTTGAAGCAGCATTGACTTTCTCCCCACTTTCAGCTCTGTGCACTCCTTCAGAAAACCGCACTTGCCAACACACAGAAGTCTGATTCAGCTGTCCATCATAGCCCCAGATAATCCCCACAAAGCATGTGGATTTTAGACTGCTTAGTTAAAGTATGACTTGCTTATCACCTCGCCCTAATAATGCTATCGCTCTGCTGTAGCTGGGGATTACTGGGCAAGACTCCTACAGCAAATCTTCACATCCCATATGGCCTGCTCCCTTCACAGGTCTATAAAATAACAAGTCAAATTATAACATTTCCCAAAACATTACATTAAGTTCCAGCTCCTCTGTTTTAATCAGTCTGATCATACATTAAAAGCTGTGAAATACCCAAGATTTGATCAGCTGAACAAACCAAGATCTAAAAGCCCCAAACCATTAGCAAGATTGAACAGATTCTCTCTCAGAGACACAGTTTCAATATGGCTTTTCACTGGTTTCTCCTGTGGGAAGAACTGTTGGAATACATAATATGCCAAACTTAAAAACCGAGCCTTGGTGCAGACAGTACCTTTTCCTGAAAGACAACAGCTGTTTCCAGTCCCGGCATGATATCCAGAAGAAGTCGGCAGGCAGCAGTGTTTAGTGGAGGCTCTCTGCTTGTCATCACATAAGCGTTCACTAGCTGGAGGAGATCAGGAAGAGCATTGGTTTGGAATTCAGCTCTGACCAACACCAGTGCAGTGAGAGTCCAGCTCCCACAGCAGCAAAACACCAAAGAAAGAAATGTCAGCTGACCAGCCTTTAACTGCCCCCTCCAGTGCCTCTGAAGTTGAGATTACTTCACAGAAGAACAGAATTACCCCCTAGTCTGCTGTTCACTGACTGAATATTAATCTTGAACTGATTTGTTAAGACAAATACATTCAAAAATGGCAGTTAATACTGTAAACATGAAAAGGTAATAACTAAAAAAAATTAACATAACGAATCACACACACATGGCATCTACGCTTGCTTATTGCTTGCGGCTTAAGGCAGGAAGCTACAGGCAAGCAAACTGTCAGAATCCTTAGAGCAATGTGCACTGACACAGGTGCTTGCAAAGAAGGCAGGGTAACAAAAATTCCAGCTATTGGCTCATGTTAGAGTACAGCATTGCAAGAGGAAAGCCAGGCTCTTGCTTCTTAATCCTCTGCCTGAATCTTCTAGAGCTGACACACTCCTCTGCTCCTGCAAGCAGCCCAGCATTTCTAAGTATTCAGAGACAAGGCAATGGAATTAGAGGTATTAATTTCCATTGCTGAAATTAATTATGCTTCTAAACTTGTATTAGAGGAGCTACATTTTCTTTAAAGAGACTGATGAACCTTGAGAAGAACTAATTCAATTGTTACTACACATATTTCAGCACTCCTGCACAGCTCATGAACTCCCCTTTCCTTGAGTCACTTCGACAGTGGCAAATGAGTTGCACTTAAACCCATTTTTAAAACCCCTGCTATGGAAGAGAATCCCCGCACCAGTAAAATAAATATTATAGTATTGAGGCCAGTCAGCACAGAGTGAATAAGAACCATAGGAAGGTGTTAGGAACCAGCAGATACAGTTCTCGGAGCAAACCTACCGCGTTCATAAAATCATCATTCTTGAAAAGGATCCTCAGTAAGTGACCAAGCATGCACTCTGGGTCCGCTCGGCCTGTAGGAGACAGGGGAAAAGGCTCACCTACCGACATCAGGATGTCAAGGTTAATACTCAGCTGCTAACTTCCAACTAACTGTGGAACGTGAGTTAGCAGGACCTTTCTCAGAAGGAAAATTACAGAAGAAATTGTATTAATTATTCACCAACTTAACATTTCTTCTAGGAGGCATTTCCCTAAAATACCTACCAGTCAAAGCACAACACATTTTAGTGGTTCCGTAGTATTGAACTGTCATTTGTGTAGAGAGTGAAGATGCAGACACCAGGCAAACTGTTCCGGTAACTCGGAAATAAGTCATCTCAAAAAAAACCAAAACCCTAAAACCCACAAAAACCCCAAGCAAGATAAAAAGCAGCAGTGGCTGTATGTAACTGTTCTAAGGCACTGCACTTACTGAACAGCAAACTCAAGATAATCTGAGACAGACTGTCTGCTCTGTCCATCCAACACCTACTGCCTCACATTAACTACAACTTGTTAACATGATCATACCTTTATGTCATTAATCAGCCTCTGAAACACTCTTCCCAGGGCTTCTAAGTCTTGCAACAAACATCAAAACTTCTGGATATCAGCACTCCAGAGCACAAGTGCCCAGTACAAAACCACTATCAGACCTTGATCAGCAGTGGGCACATTCAGGCTAAAACCTGCTTACTTTTACATATGAATCATCAGGCACCTGCTGTAACAGAGCTGGCAGTACGAAAACGGTTCAGGACATTGTACCTGGGTGTCGATCATCAAACGGGTCGGGATCGCCTTTGCGGTACTCTTCAGTCTCCTTCTCAATCAGCTCGGACATTCTGCAGAAGAAAACGACATCAACTGAGCAGAACTCACGCTCGGCCCTCTCCTAGCGCGCGGCTCCTCACTGTCAAAGTGCTATGAATCAGCTCCCCAGCTGTCATACAAATGGCACTCGCTGCTACCAGAGAGTGTCAGACTGCTCACAACAGAGGGGTGAGAAACGACTGTGTCCAATAATCCACTATGCTCCTAAGTGGTGCCGAACCCATATCAGCATCCCCATGATGCACAAGCATGATGCTGCAGAGAGGGAATGATACCTTTTATCTACTCACGTTAGGGTCTTGGTGAGCTTCTGCAACACACACTGTAGAGAACTAGAGTAAATAAAGGGCTGGAGTAGCAATTCTCACCAGAATATAGTCTTTCTTTGCAGCAGAGTAAGTCCAGTTCAGGTGACTTAGTTCTCCTTCCTATTCAGGCTCTGCAGGGGCAACCATTCAAACTACCTACATAATTTTTTGCATATTAAATTTCAGTAATATCGTTTAATTATGGAAGTATTTAATATTTAATAAAGTACTGTGTAATCTCTAATCAATTTATCACTTCAGCTCCACTGAAGCGAACCTTTATAGCACGTGCCAGTTACCCCAATGGATCAGACAAGGAGAAACTCAGCCAGTTCCCTATTCACAGGACTCCAAAATGCATTAAATGCTCCTCTCTATCAGAAAAAAAAAAAGAAGGTTGCCCTCCCCTAAACCAAGAAGCAGCATCAGCAGACACAAGAAATTCTATTCTCTAGGTCATTTAGCATGACCTGTAAGAGAACGAATTATTACTTTTATTTAAACAAAATCAAGAAGAAGAAGATTCCATCATGGTCAAGCAATACATAATTCCATGGTCATTCACTGTCTTTCTTCAAAAAGTGTTACAGCAGAGATATATGCAGAGTGAGGTGAAATAAAGAGCAGTATTCAAAAGGCATTACCAAATGAAATCTTTATTTCCTTGGTATAAAATCTCATTCCCTCCCTGTACTGAGGTGTACAGTAGGGTGCAAAAGCTATGTGCAGCACAGCAATTTAAAACAAGGCCTTAACACGTCAGGATCTACGCAGTTTATTACAAGGGAGGGAAAACTGCTGGAAGGATGCAGTAATCCTCGGGAAAACATTTGTTGTTTGGGAGGGATTTCCTTACAGAATGTCACTGACCTCCATTCCACTCCCGTTACTTTACAAAAAACATCCCTTGTTCCCAGGGACAATTACAGGCAGAGATGCAGTTAGTCCTGTCTCTGCCAACTCCACAGACTTGCCAGCCTGACAGCAAATTAGCTCATCAAGAATGAGGAGGGAACTTCTCTGATCTGACAACTACCTTTCAGTAAACTGTTTATCCTGCACAGTTCCAATATTTACTTTTAGTAAGCTGGAACACGAAGAGATGCAAATTGTGTCCCTTGCTAACAGGTGGCACAGCGCGAGCTCTCATGAATTTCTGGCAAAAGCAAGTGACTTAAATTCTCCACTGCCAGCTCCTCATTTTTTACGTGAGAAATACTAGTTTGCAGAGTGTCTGCTGACAGACAACTGGGACAAACGGGGAGTTGAGAAGCTGTACCCTAGCCTTGTCAGGTCTTTTTAGGTGATAATCAGCATTTTGATTCTGTGCCAGTAAGGACAGACTAGCGGCATGGAAAGCGAGCATAACATTCTCATCAGTTTAGGTAGGCTGCCAAACAGCGTGCCAGCTGAAGCTGCTGAGTGGCTTCAGGGACAACATTATCAAGCCTAGATGAAACAGGCACGTGAATCCAAATTATGGGGATCTTTGAGACAATTAGTCACCATTGTTTGACCAAAATAAAAAAGCACTGCCTCTTGAAAATGACTTTCAAAAATAAAAAAACAAGCTTGCTTATAATTCGCTTCTTTTAACCAACGCATACAAAGGTGTTTATGACGGACCTGGATGAACTGCTCTAGATCAACAGCTTTGTCAATCTGCAGTTGAAGTGACAGGAGAGTCAAATAACTAGAAAAACTATTTCCTGCCTCATAACGTCGACACGTGGTGCACAGGGCTTTAACAAAACCTGTTCACAAACACGCTGAACTTCTACTCAGGTTGAGATTCCCTTCGCTCACTTGGCATTACCCTGGTTCTCCAGCCACTTCAGAGCTTGCAGACAAGACCTAGGTTTTACATGGGGTAGGGGTACGTCAGCTTTGCAAGTGATCTAGATGGCATAATGCAAAACCCTTCTAACATTGCTCTATTCCATCACTTGGCATCAATGACCACTCTGAGCTTAAGCAAAGGGCTGCAACAGCGTAAGATGCTCTAGGATCCCACACCACAACACGCTTGGTTTGCGGAGATGAAGTACGATGTTGAGCCGCTGATCTATTTCCTTTATGGAAGAGGTTCTTGGGATGCAGTGAAGGACCTGACTCCCTGGATTTGCCAGAATGGCTCAACATGACTTACATCCAGACTATGAACTGATGCTCTTGCTCCATTTACAGTACTTTTGAAAACCATATATATTAAATATTTCTTGTTTGCTGACAAACTTTCCAAGCAATCTCTTCAATTCTTATCTCCTGACACTCCAGAGTTTGTAAATCCAGAAAACCAGCTTATTTGGAAGCCACCATTCAGCTGTGGCCTATAAGCCACGCTGCTGCTATTGTAGAAACTCTCACTCCTGCACTCTCACAGACGATGCCTCAGAATCACATTTAACTTCCCCATGCACACAGGGAAGTTTTCTTCTGTTTAGCTCAGAAGGCAGAAGGAAGTAGAAAAATGTCACTCACCAACAACCGTGACCACAGCTTCCTCTGCCTTAAGGCTAAAACGATACACAAGGGCACCACCCTGCCTCAGGACGCCAGTTACCACAGGGTCGAGTTGGTGAGGATTCCTAGCATCTCTTTCCGCAAATTCTTTTAAGCCTCAACTGTAATTACAACACTCCGCTCCAGACAGACATACGGCTTTAGGCACTGTACACCCAGCTTCTGCCAGAGCCAGTAGAACCCCTTGCTAACTACCTTATATAAATTTGTACTGCATCCACTAACGCCAAAACACCCAAGCTTTCAACATCCATAACCACTCTGCCTGCTGCACAGAAACCACGGGGAATCAAGAGGGTTATCAGATCTGTCTGGGAATAAATAATGTAGGGAACTCAAGGAGCTGAGGGGGAACAAGAAGTGCCAAATTACTGTAAACAAGACATGTTTACTTCAAATTTCTTAGAATATGGTAATTTTTCTTGCGGGCATAAGCAGCAGAAATGCCTGGAGATAGCACATATGTTTCCTTCAAGACACAGATTGGATAATACAAAAAGATACATCCAAGCACATCTTATGATTTTCAAAAGACCTACTCATCTTCAAGTGCTTTCATGGACTGCCTTTTGGCTGCTCATCCCCCTCCTCTGTGCTTCTATTTTCAAAACGTAGCAAGAACAGTAAAAAGTGTGCCCACTTGGCAAGGGATGGCACAGATCTCTGCAAATAAACTCCACCAGATTCCTGTTACCAGCTCCAACTTGCCTGACCCAACAACACAGAGCAGTGCAGTCAGAAACCTGGACTGCTCTTCATGTACAAGGGCAGCAAGTCCTGCACACATGGCTCCATGGCCACAGCTCTGCCAGCAAAACAAGGAGAAATTGGGTGGAATCCCTGTCAATCTCTTGTTAAAACAAGAGAAGTATCAGTTTGCCCAAGAGAGGCCTGGCTTGGGAAACCACAAACGCAACTCGTAACACAAATGTTTCTCTTGTAATAGAAGATGTCCTACAATTAATGGCATTACTCACACCTGTACATCTCCTAAAAATTATGTATTGGTCCAAGGAATATTTTCCTTACCCATAGTACAGTGACAGTCAATCAATACCCAGCTTAAAAAAAAAAAAAGTTTTAGTAACTTGCTTTAACCATGTCCTATGAACTTCAATTGAAGTCTCTTCAATGTGATCCCCTTTATTCACCCAGTGACTTGCTCCCATCATTTCATTTAATTTGGCCAATGTTACTACAACCAAAAACTCCACACCCCACTCTGATGGAGAAGAATTCTCATAGCTTTCAACCTTGGATTGATGTTTTACAACCTTCAGGTGAAGATACCAAAGTTATTTCAACTATTTAATGATTCTCGAGTTCCACTAATTCAGAGAATAGAATTCATGTTGTAGAGACAGTTCATGTAAGACCTTTGTAATAGAAATTTCTTACAATAAATTTTGTGTACTTAAATATCACACCCACAGTTCAACTCCCAGACCAAAGAAAATAAATTATGACCAGATACATAAAAGTCTCATGGAAAAAACTGGTACAAGCTGCTGTCAAGTAACTTCAGATATTCAGATTTAGGAATTTCTTTAACAGATCTTACCTGGTGAGAATAGGAACCATGTCTTGTCCACTGCCGTGTTCTTTCTCCCATTGCTCAAGCAAAGTGGTGAGCTCAGCCTTGGAGTCCACATGCCCAGATCCTGAAGTCATGGCTTAGCCTAAGGCACGGGCAACAAACAGGGGAAAAAAAAGAGGCAGAAAATTGATTAAAAAATCCCACACAGCTTTGCTATATTCATTGAAGTTATCTAAATCAGGGATTACAAATCATTTGGATGAGGCAAGTAAATACTCAGCAACTAGGAGTGAGAAAGAGAAGATTACATGACAGACTACTGCTGAACTTCACTTTCAAAGTTGAAAGTTTCTTTTTGGTCCTTTGCCTGAAGAATAAAGAACATGAGCACACTTTGAGCGCAAGTCTTAACTGGTCTAGAACAACCCTGACCATGCCAGGAAGCTGCACACCTCACCATAAGCACGTTCCATACAGAAACTTTTTCAAAGTTTTCAAACCCTACCTCAGATACACAATCAAACCCAAGTCAGCCTTTTGCTGCTGCTCAGGAATTTACCCAGGAAACAAGAAAGCCAGGGCAGCAACATTATCATCAGTGTCATTATCCCAGTTTAACACCCTCCAGACAGCAGTGACAGTGCCAAGAATTATATCAGCTTCACAGCACCAAGGAGGCTGAAGGCAGTGGCAGCGAGCAGCTGTGGGCTGTGGAAGGAGCACCAAAAGAGTTAGGAAGCAGAGCAGGTCACCGGACCACTACTTATCCAAGGTTTCCAAGAACAGCGAGTGGTTCTAGTAAGAAAGATGAACCATCACAGGAGGGAGCACTGGAGCAAGCAATTCAGGTTGCTCAGCCTTTACTTGCAAGACAGCGGCTGACAGAAGATTTATCTTCCTGTCCTCTAAAGCAAGAGCCCCCACACTGAGTTACTTGCAAATGTACCACTGAATGAACAGAACTATCACTCCAGATTCTGTTTAAGCCTCTAGATTTCCAGGGGTCAATTTCTGTCAGTCTGATAACAATCTACTAGAAATATTAAAAGAACAAACTAGAACACAATCTGTCTCAAAACACTGCCATGCCCTTAGCTTCCAATCTGACAGGCTGTGATTGCTGTGAAGGAACACCCAATTCTAAGTAATAAAATTGACCTTGCATTGGAGATGGAGGGGATGAAAAGAAATTCCTTCCCATCCAAAACCACATAAAATTTTCCAGCATTTCATTAGCCATAACATGGCCAATATCCAGCTGCCATGAGATCAAATATCCACATTTGTCTGAACTGACCCAGCAAAAGAACCTTCCAAAGCAGTGTCAGACACAGACGTGTTTCAGATAGTGACACACACATCAACTCCTGAAATACCTCTGGCCAAATAACTGACTATAAAGGGAGCCATAGGTCAACATAGATTACATCAGCATTTATAGCCCCCGAAAAACATCGCCACATGTAACCGAGCGCTAGATACCTCTCATTTGCTTAAAACCCTTCCTCATCCAGAGAATGGACGAACAACCACACAGCTCTACCTCCTATCTCATAGGTGCTTTTGAATTCAGTGTATTGCAACTGGTTAGTTAAATGGGAGATGAGAAGTGAGGATCACTTGGCTGAAGATGGAACCAGCAGGAACTGCACAAAAAACATTGCCCAAAGACTATGGAAAAACAAACCTGTGACTCAAGACTCCCAGTCTAAAGATCACCGTTTTGGTAAGTACTATATGAAGCAAGCATATGCTAACAGAAAACCTAGCTAAACATAAAGACGTTTTCTAAATGACAAGTAATTATGATTTTATCTAGGACATTCATTATGTGTTCATCCCAGAGCTAGACTGGGAAATTTGATGCAAATTTATAAATCGCTTTGGAATAAACACTAAGTAAATGCAGGCAACAAAACATAATGAGATTGTACACATACACCCTGGAACACCTTTGAAAAGGAAAACTATTCCAAGCCCATAAAGCTCCATTCCCTTTTTCATTAACTGAATGACACTTGCCAGAAGCACTTCTGAGCTTTTAAATATCACCGATAAATATTCAGGCGAATCTACTCTGAGCCTCAGAATGCCAGTGCTGTATGTAATGGTATCGTAGCTGCATCCAGCCCTTCCAGACTTCACCTCAGGAGCACCTGCTTCCACAGTTCTCGTATTGACACATAATGGATAGAATATCCTGGCAGGTAAACAACTTTTTGAATACAAGAACCATAGTAATTCCTATTGTGCTCACTTTTATCAACAATTCCATCTTAAATCAAAGTGAAGGGCTCTGCAGAAAGGACTAAAATGATAAATGGCAGGAACTAAACGGTACCTATCAGAAAGAGACCCAGCCTGCTGAAGGAGGGCCTGTGAGCAACTCTGACAGTCACCGTCTCCCTTGGAGAAGCTGATAACAAATTCCAGCTTATATTGCTCTCCAGGAACTAGCAGAACAGGGAGCAGCTCTCTAATGATGGATTTAAATCCAGGGAAAATAATATTTCTTTAAGAAGTTTTGAACATCGTAGCCTACTACATATCTCAGTTATCATAGCTACCAAGCTAAGGAAGGGAATATTTTTTACCAAACACCACTGCTGTCAAAATATCGTACTTAGAAGCAACAGAACCGATATTAAAAAAAAAAAAAGCACTTGCCCAAAGGATTTGACTTTGAAAGACAAATATTTACAACCTTAACCACAATTCACTGCGAACACTCCCACTAAAAATCCACACAAGTGCGTTTCAACACACAGCCGTGCACACCACATTGCTTTAATATTAAACCCTGCTTAGTATTCCAGTATCAGAGCAAGGGGGCTGTGAGCACTTCACTCTTCTGGACTCAGATGTAAAAATTTGACAGGAAAGGGAAACCCAAAGAAGTCAATACATGGAAATACTCACATGTGTCGAAATCTCAGGCAACTTAGTGCTTGAGCCACCTTAGACACCTCTGAACAACAAAGAAATCCAAGTCCCGCTGAGCTGTAACTGCAAGAGCGCGGGACAGTTCAAGCAGTTCAGCCTCACCCTCCTTTCCCTCAGCATATCTGAGCATCACGCCGACTGCAGCACTACCACAGGTCACTCAGCTATCGATTTTGTATTGCGTTCACAAAAAGGATTACAAGATTCCAAACACACCAGCTCCAGTGCAGATATGCAATTTTAATTTCGGTGAAAATAAACCCATTTGTAAAATCTGGAAGCCTACAATTTGGATATTCAGGAAGCAAGTGGAAAACCCATAGCGTAGCTATTTAAAGGGAAAATGAAAAACCCACATAATGAAACAAAAAATAATCAATTTTAATCAACTTTGCATAAAGACTGCACATTTCAATTCATATATGGACAAAAATTACAAGAGGACTTGTGCATCCACACGTAAAGAACCAACTTGAATTCTGACAACCACATGTTGACCTAGCTTGAATAATCAAGTTCCATCTTGTTTCTAAACAAGAATCTCAGTATGGCTGAGAACACAACATAGAGGAATAGTCTAACTGAATAACGTAACACCGCAAAGGAAAATGTAGAACTCATGAGTTGGAATCAAACACACAGCAAGGCGAGGAGTGTATCTGTATGTTCTGCCACATTTATGTTCTAACGTGAAGAATTCCTCACATTTAAAAGAAAAACCAACTCCCTCTCATCACAATTATTCTTGAAAGGGACAAGACACCAGGCAGCTTTTTGTCTAAACCTGTTGAGTCTGAAATAGCCATGCCAAAGCTAATGCTAAAGCAAAATGAACTGTCAACACCAAAGCTCCCTTGTGGAAGAAAGGGAGGCAAAAAATAAGAGAACCACCCCAGTCGAGGGAGAATAAAACCAAGTTTGGTTTCATACATGAGTGAAACACCAAGGGAATTCCTCGTTTGTTTGATTTCTCACTTTAACGCTGACAGAATTCCAGTTGGGCTCTCACTACAGAACATATTCCTAACCTTGCTTTAAACACTTGTTTAGAAATTCACAATTTTTCACAGTTCGGATAATTCTAAGGCCAGGGAAAAGCAGGAAGTTACTTAGTTCCCTGGATTCCTGCTTCGGCACAACAAATCTGGAACTCTGCGCTGTCCTACCAGGACAAGCACCAAAACCAGGAACGACCTGCTGCTGCCTACAAAGGGGGGTATAGAAACACCGCTCCATTTCAACACCAATTCCTCTTTACACAGCAGGGAGAAGTAACAGGGGGCGAGGGGGGGGGGAAGAAATGCAGGGGTGTAACGGTGCCCACTAGCGCGGGGCAGAGCGCCCAGTCACACCCCAGGCACCCCCTAGCATGGGGCAGAGCTCTCAGGTCCCCCAGTCACACTTCAGGTGAAGCGCAGACCCCCAGACCTGTCCCCCGTCCCTGTAGGGATCCCAAGTGGAGGGACAGAGTGTGCAGCCCCCCCTGCACCCCTCAGCCATCCCCTAGCAGCGGGCAGGGTGTGCAGCCCACACACCCCTCAGGCACCCCTAGCATGGGGCAGAGCGCACAGTGCCCCCACGGACACCCCTCAGGCATGGGGGAGAGTGCCAAAATCCCCCCAGTCACCCCTCCGGCACACCCTGCAGGGGGGACACACCGTGCAGCTCCCCCAAATCACCCTGCAGCCCCCCGGCCCCATCAGGTGCGGGGCAGAGCAACCCCCCTCAGGTGCCCCCTGGCAGAGGGAAGGACCCCTCAGCTCCCCCACCATCACTGCTCACGCAAAAACCACAGCCACCCTCCCTCAGGCGCCCCTCGGCTGAGGGGTTGACCGTGCAGGCCCCCCAGTCACTCTTTAGCCCCCCATCACTCCCTCACGCACTGGGCAGAGCCCCCCCTCCCCCCGCGCCCCCTGGCGGGGGGTTGACCGTGCAGCCCCCCCAATCACTCTTCAACCCCCCATCACCCCTCACTCCCCCCCCCGCCCCTCACACACTTGGCACAGCGCCCCCCCCTTTAGCGCCCCCTAGCGGAGGGGCGGAGCGCCCCCCCCTCACCTCTCAGCCCCCCAGGCGCGTGGCAGAGCGACCCCCCCCACCACCACCCTCGCGCGCCCCCTGGCGGGAAGAGGGACGGGGGCACACGGCGCGCGGCCCCCCCCGCCGCCCCCTCACGCCCCGAGGCCACCCCGTGCCGGGCGCGGAGGCCGCGGCGGCCCGAACCGGCGCCGCCCGGGGTCGGGGGAGGCGCGGCCCGGGGTCCCTCGCTCCCCAGCCCGCCGCGGGCCCCGTACCTGCCCGATGCCCCCCCGCTGGGTCGCCGCCGCTGCCCCCGGCCCCTGCGCTCGGCCCCGCACACCCCGCGGCGGCCGCGATTGTTACGGCGGGCACACACTTTGCGCGTCACCACGCCAGGGGCCGCGTCACGGCGCGCGGGGGAGGGGGAGGGGGGGGCGGCGCGCGGGGGAGGAGCGGGCGGCGCGCGGGCTGTCGGGAAACGGTGTTCGCGCCGGGCGGGGGCGCGCTGCGCGTGCGCGGGAGCCGCGGGGCACGCTGGGAGTTGTAGTTCTCGGCGGGCGCCGCCATCGCGCCCGTTCAGCCCGGCGCTGTAAGCGAAGGGGCTGCTTCAGGACAGGGTGGGAGATGATGTGGTTGAGAGCGGCCCCGCGGGGAAGGGCTTGGGGTGCTGATGGATGAGAAGCTCGAGATGAGCCGGCAGCGTGCGCTCGCAGCCCAGAAACCACCCGTGTCCTGGGCTGGATGCAAAGCAGCGGGAGCAGCAGAGAGGGGGGGATTGTCCCCTCAGCTCCGCTCTGGGAGACCCACCTGGAGTATCGTGGCCGCTTCTGGAATCCTCAGCATAAGAAGGAGATGGGACCAGTGGGAGGTGTCCCTGCCCCTGGCAGGGGGGCTGGAACAGAACGATCGTTAAGTTCCCTTCCAACCCAAACCATCCCGTGATTCCATGGAGCTGTTGGAACCGGGTCCAGAGGGGAATGGAGCACCCCTGCTACGGGGCCAGGCTGAGAGAGGTGGGGTGTTCAGCCTGGAGAAGAGAAGGCTCCGAGGAGACCTTGGAGCAGCTTCCAGTACGGAAAGGGGCTTCAAGAAAACTGGGGAGGGACTCTTCACAAAGGCTCGTGGTGATGGGGGCAACAGCTGTAAACTGGAGAGGGGCAGAGTTAGACTGCACGCAAGGAAGAATTTCTCCACGCTGAGGGTGGGGAGGCCCTGGAATGGGTTACCCAGGGAAGTTGTGGCTGCCCCATCCCTGGAGGTGTTCAAGGCCAGGCTGGATGGGGCTTGGGCAGCCTGATCCAGTGGGAGGTGTCCCTGTCCGTGGCCAGGGGGTTGGAGCTAGATGGTCTTTAAGGTCCCTTCCAACTCAAACCATTCTATGATTCCTAGAAGGGAGGTGAGGCTGTTTACTCTGCCCCTCCCAGGCTGTCACTGAGGGGCCTCCGAGAAGCGAGTGCTGGCCCTGATACCCAGGTGTCCGCCCCGATAACGGCAGGCACACTGCCATCCCATCCTCCAGCCCCAACACCAGCTCCATCTTTCTCTTCCTTCCTCACATCAAGGCTGAATGTTCATTTGTGCATTGTTCACCTGCCTAACACTTCTTCCAAGCAGGCAGCGGGGTGTTTTAATGAGAGGGCAGCCTGAATGTGAGCTCCAGTGACAGCATGCCTGCCTCCAGAGCTGTTTCACCTCTTATCTGCAAGACAAGCACCACCCTGTTGCTTCCCAGTTAAACAAGGACCAGTTCTGGCAGTGGAAGCCGAACCCACCACTGTGCCGAACACCCTCCTCTGCGTCAGGCCATGCCCCACAGCAGGACGCAGAGATGGGACTCCAGCATCCCTCCGGCTGCCCTGGGCTGCAGGGCAGGCTCCTCTCCCCACATCTCCACTCCTCCTCCCAGCTGTGAGCATTCATCCTCTCCCCAGTCCTTTCCTCTAACACCTCCACAGGACAAGCTATGGGCAACGGGAGAGTCTGTGCACAGAGAAACCCTTCAGCGTCGCACAGCCCCTTGAACATAGTAACTGCTTCTCCCTTTCGCTGCCCTGTCCCAGGTCACCTTGCCATTCTGTGGTAAGATCAGCAGTTTATAAGGAGAGGATAAACCCACTTCACCAGGCTCTAATAAGCTTCTAGACTTAAGGACAACTAATCATGGAATTGGAGGAGGAAGGGCACTGGTAAGAGAAGGCCAGAAGGGCCCAAGCTCTGTTTCCAGACGATGCTTTGAGGACAGCCAAGAGTGGAAGTATGTGGCTGGGATGCCTCAGCTTCTCACAGCTGCTGACAGCCCCAGCCTCCCAGCAGCAGCTTCACCTTCCTGCCTGGACAGACCTTTGCTCTGAGAATGAGAGAGAAGCGTGTAATTCAGAAGCTCACAACTTTCAGAGCCTCCTTGCCACAGCTGCCCAACCAGGAGAGGAAGGACCCTTTAGGCTTTCAGGAGAGTTAATTGCTTACCTTGACCTCCAACACAGATCTACACTGATAAAGTGTATTAATTTCCTACACTTCACCTTTTATTAATCACCCCATCTGCTTGTGGGAGTCAGTTTGCTCATGTTTCTACATGCAACTGAGTTTCTGTTGCAGGGCAGCTGAGGCCGTAGCTACTGACATAGCAGCTACCAACCTCTGCAGTGTAATTCTGCTGCATGACTCAGAGCAGGTGAGTAGTAAAGTCCAGTAGTAGAGTTCAGTCCCTTCTCAGCACTCATGTATTACACTGCTGCAACCACACACAGCACCCGGTTAGATTCCCTGGCAGCATCCAGGGAAGGGTACAATGCCAGGAACCGAACCTTTGTGAAGGTCTGAACCTGCCCCGCTGAGATGCTTGTAAACTGAAGGGTGTTTCTGTACAACTCCCATGCCCCAGGGAGTGCAGAAACCAGGCAGGAGGTCAGATGTCTGGGGAGCTGCACCTGGGAACAGAGGACAGTGTCCCCAGAGTCCAGTGGCGGGCAGCCTCCCTGCACAGCAGTTCAGCTGGGATGCGCTTGGCTGCGGAGTGCTTTCCTCCCTTCCAGTCTCAAGCAGTGCCTGTGGGGATCTGGAGAGCGAGCCAGAGACACAAAGCTCTCCCAGGGAGGTCTCAGCTTAGGGCCATCAATCCCCCTCCCAACCTTGATCTGCCCGAACAGTTCAGAAGCTGTTTTACGAGTTGTCATGCAGACTATAGTATTTGCAATAATATCCCTCATGCCACAGGAGCTTTAAACAGTCCGGACTACACAAAAGCACTTGTTTGCCATATACATAATGCTAGATTTTCACATGCTGTGCAAAAATATTGTTTGGTGGATTAGATCATGGCCATAGGTGACCTGCAAGCTGGCAGCCAGCAGGTCTGCTCCCATTTCTTGCATACACCTAAAAGAAGGGACATGCTGCTTTAGAAAGTTGAGAGCAGAAAGATATGAAGTGGGAGTAATCAGGGGAAAGCTGTGCAGCAGGATCCTTCCTGCCTGGACAGACTGAGCAGAGACACTACAGGTGCTGCTGCAGGTTATCTGCAATCCAGGTGACTATAGGCATATGGGGCCAAAACATGTGCACTCAGCGCATGATAAATGATGTGTGACAGGGGAATAGTCCAATCACTAGGTGGCACGCCAGGATCATCTCACCAAACCAGCATCCTCTTGTGAGGAAAGAGTGCAAAACAGCCCAAAGCTCAAATTAACAAGCAATCGTCCAGGTCTGATGTCCTTAGAAGCAGCCATTCGTGCACACATATAGAGCTAAACCACCCAGCTAGTGGATGGAGAAATAAAATGTAAAACTACAGACGAACTTTGTTGACTTGATCAAACTCTGCCAGTGCTCCTTTGCTCTGAGTCACACGGTGAGGTGGGGAGATGCACTCACGAACAGAGTGCGCAGAGGGCAGTGGAGGTGGACATTGCCCCAGGGAATATCAGCTCTTCTGAGAGTTACACCTGCCTCGGTTTGTGGAGAAAGCATGTGGGTTTTTCTTCCAGCAGGAAAGGCCGGGCAAAGTGCAAAGAGAACTTTCTTGCAGCAGGTAAAACTTCTGTGCTTCCCAGATGGAGACGGAGCGAGGGACAGTGGCAGCAGGCTGATACTACCTACTGCAAAAGGAGTTCAGGGGTGGTCATTTGTGGGAAGAGTGATCGCATCCTGCTAGCATTGTTTCTGGGGCAGCTTTCTCTGTGGGCTGAAGCTAACACAGCAATAGAAGGTAAAACCAGCTAAGGTGTTTATGAGGAGGGGCTAGGGAAGAGACCCACATTTTGGCAGAGACCCCACTACCATTGCATATTGTTCAGCTACTGTAGGTCAGTAGAAGTAATTCATTCTTGAAAGCATCAAGGACTGTATCATGGCCAACTATACTCACTCTTTTGGACACACACGGGGCCTGCAGGACTTGCCACCAGGCAGACAGGGCACCTCAGGCTCTCCAAGTGTTTGCATTGTTTCAGCAGTGCAGACACGGGCTCACTTCTGAGCAATGATTTGGCTGAGAATTTAGCCCAGGCTGAAGAGAGAAGCCAGATCTATATCTAGGAACACAGAAATGCAGAATAACATAGTTAATCAGCTCAGATACTAATGAGAATGTGAGCAGGCAAACATCTTTCTTCCAAACAGGCTAGTGCCAAACCCCTCCATTCAGACACTCAGTCCCATGCCAAGAGCACGTAACTCTGCCTAGCTGAGCATCTGAATGACAGCACGTCTGCGTTTGCAAGCAAAAAGTCAGCAGGAAGGTTAAATCATACAAATTGATCACTGTTGCGTGAAGTAGAAGTTCATGCACTGGCATAAGCCTCTTGCTTTCCAGTAGCGTGGCACCTGAATCCTGACTATGCTGGAGCCGTGCTGCACAGCAGCCAGTACTGGGCAGAGTCTTGTGTAGAGCTTTCTGCTCAGCTTCTCAGAGGCACCTCGCAGCTTCAAGCAGATATTCAGATCTCTCTTCTCTCCCAAGTCACTGTAAAGTGGGGTTTCTTATACATCATGTGATGTACGGGCTGCGTGTTATCCTGGGGGATGCAGGCATGATTCATGCAATTGGGAAAGAGCCTTTGGGAGAGTGGAATTGCACAGATAAACCATCTACAGACTATACAAGGGAGAACATGGAAAAGTACGGGGTAGTAAGTACGCAGAAAGTGGCATTAAGGCAATGAGAGGTGGTTTTCTGACTAAACTAATTTAACTGGGAATGAGTTAAAAGCTCATTGCAGGCACTACACAAAATCACTTGCTAGTTTTTTGTGGGTTTACAAGGGTTTTCCTTTTTTATCTGTTTTGTTACTATAGGAAACAACCACTCAACTAGCAAAAAAACCTCTTTATACAGGAGGAAGCAAAAAAAGATTATGCACAGCATGCTGTGACATGCCTGCAAGACACACACTGGGAATATAAACAAATCCCTCCTGATGTTTTCCAGCATCCTAAGGATCTTAGGGATTACTTGTAACAACTGCAGCTTTAAAAAACAAAGACTAAACAAACCCAGTAAAAAGTACGAGTGTAAGGCAACCGTCCTTTTTGAGAGGAGGGAGGGGTTTGGCTTGTTTTTTCTCTTTTCTAAGAGATTATAAGGCCATAAGTGCAGGTGAGATATACGTTCTCTTCATGCCTTCTCTCTGCAGGAGGTATGTGGGTCAAGTGTCTGTATGTGACAGTTTTGATGCATGGGGAAACAATAAGCACATAGGTGGAGGTGGGCTGTAATGATTATGGATATGTGCAAATGTTAATTTCAGCTTCATTTTTGTCACTGAGAGATTCCATCAAGGATGTTAGTAACAGCTATGTGGTGACTGTCACATGTAGCTTCTCCTGTATTTGGTAATCCTAATCCTTAACTTGGCAGTGGTGGTGGTTACAGCTCCCAAAGCTCTGCAGATACTGCTTCAAGCAGCCACATGTGCATGGTACCACTCCAGCCCCCACCGAGATTTTTGGACCTGGAGCAGAGTGAAGACTGAGCACAGATCACTTTACTCTTGCTTACATTCAGCCCAATTTAGGAAGAAGCTCTGAAGCTGCCCTAGCAGCTTAAAGCATTCAACACAGGTAAGCTGAAGTGAGGTAATGTAAAATTGCAAAGAGGAACAGGCTGTGGGAGCTTGGGCAGGGATTTACTGGGGACACTTGCCCAAAGTTTCCCTCTCTCGTGAAACAGTTCATGCTTTTCTTCCACACCTTTCTTTCTGCTGCCCTGACCTTGAACTAACTCTACAGCCTCAGAAATGTCTCAGAGCAACTTACTGAAATACTGGACACCACCAAGCCCACGTACCTTGGACACGCAGGCAGCCCTTCGTGCAGATGTTCCTGGTGCAGACCCAGCTCCCCATCATCGTGGATGACTTAATAAAGAGCTGGTTCTGCCACTGAACTCAACATTCTAAGTCAAGACAGCAGCACTTGCCCACCCAAGCAGATACAGTGACTCTTCTTTCTTCCAGGTGCTTCATGGACCCCAATTGGGAGGAGGGAACCTGTCAAGAACAGTCTCATAAATTTCTTCACACAAAGAAAACAGAAGCACTTGAAGAAGCAGAAGGGGAAAGTGCTGAAATTTTAGGTATTCAATCTGGTGCCAACCCACAAAGGAGAAAAATCCCACTGCCTTGCAGGGCACAGCACACTTAGCAACTACTGGGACATACTCATGGGCTTTGTTCTCCCGGGAGTTTGATTTGTGAACGTTTATAGGAGAGCTGGGAATTTTATTGAGCAGTCTATTCCTTTTGGGATGCAGATCCTTATAGAATCATAGAATCATTTGGGTCAGAAGGGACCTCAAAGCCCATCCAGTCCCACCCCCTGCCACGGGCAGGGACACCTCCCACTGTATCAGGGGCTCCAAGCCCCATCCAGCCTGGCCTTGAACCCCTCCAGGGATGGGGCAGCCACCACTGCTCTGAGCAGCCTAGGCCAGTGTCTTATCACCCTCACCGTGAAGAACTTCTTCCTAATATCTCAATCTCTCCTCTTTTAGCTTCAAACCGTTCCCTCTCATCCTGTCCCTGCACTACCTGATCAAGAGCCCCTCCCCAGCTCTTCTGTAAACCTCATTGTAAAAGTAGCATTGGTAAATGATGAGCAGAACAACATCTAAATGTCCCTCTCTGCTCCTGGAGCTGGGTTTAGGAGCAGTCTGGATGTCCAGTAACCACTGCAAATAGTAATAAATGCGTGATGTCAATCTCCAAAGCCCTTCACTCAAGCTGAAAGCCCGGAGTATTCTCTGGAACGCACACACCTCCCTCTGTAATGGAAGAGGTTTCTGAGAAAGACACATTTTTACCACTTCCAGACACAAAGGGACAACCAAGTATAGAAAGAGCAATTTTAGTACTGAGCACGTACATGCAGGTGCGTATCATTCAGAGACTCAAACCTAGCAAACGCTATCATCGCCTAACAAGTGGTGCCTTACCCCAGGCCTAATTGCCATCTCATAGGTGCATGGACCTACCTGCTGTGGCATGATAGTTAAACGGTGATCAAGCGCAACTAACTATGAAATAAGGGCATTCAGGAGGGATAGTTTTAGCATTCCCCACTGAGAAGAATTAACACCTCCTGATTCTTTCTGCTTCAAGTCTTTTTCAGAGAAAAAGATGCTTCTGAGGCGTTGGACCTACCAGATCAGCAGTGCAATGCCTTTCAAAAGGCATAGGACTAACGAGTTTTCCTTATACTGCCTTATTTTACAGCTTAATTCTTGCCTGCTTTCTGTTTCAAGTTATGTTTGTACACTTGTTGTAATTCAACATTACATTTAATGTAGTGCCTGCAGGAATCATCTCTGTAGTCTGGGAGCAAAACAATACTTCAGCCCAAAGAGAAGTTAAAAAGATGGGAGGAAGAGAAGAGGGATGTTTATGGCTTTTATAGGCAGTTTGGACAGCAGAACTCACTGGAGATTTTAGCAATATGGATACAAAGCTTCAAGCCAGGAAGGAAGAGGGAGGTGTGTTTAGCTACTTTTGGAGGCTAGGATGCTATTTTCCATAGAGCAGTTTTGCATTGTGCCTGTGCACAATGAGGTTTATTTTGTTTTGCCTTTGGTTCGTGGGAGTAAAATGTTGGTCTCCTTGAAATGCGTGGGATGTCAATGACTAAGATAATAAAGGCAAGATTTCACTGTAGATGTTTTGAATTATCTCCATACCAGCCTCTCCCAACATGTGGCTGGGATCGTTCCCAGCCAGTTTTGTTGCAGACAGGTACGTCAGGCCCTGCTACCTGCCTCCTGAGCTCCCTGGGAGACACAGCCTTCTCCCGCTAGTTACTGTTAACTAGCATTTTATTCTCCTGGGTTACAGAAAACTGCCTATGAGCAATGGGACAACGTTCTGGAAGATGAATTCCCCAGGGAGAGCTGCAGGGAGCAACACTGCCTGCTGGGGAAACTTCCACAAGCCAGCTGCAGTTACCTACCATCAAGGAGATGCATATTTAATGTTTGGTCTAGAGCAGCATCTCCAGATCCAGCCATACAGCTCCCTGTAGCTCCCTTACACAAAGGGCAACCAGCTAAAAGGGGAACGCTGAGGTCTCACAGCTCCAGTTCTTCCAAACTAGTTCCCTCCTTGCCTGGAATTTATCAGCATCACTTTCCCAAGAGCCTTGCAAGATGTGAGAGGAGGAGGAACAACCTAGCTTTCGTGCAGTCAGGCAAGTCCCAAACCCCTTCACCTTGCTGGGCTGGCTGCACAGACTCCTCATGCCTTTAGAGAAAAGGTTTTGCCCCTATTCACAATACTGCTTTTCTTTCTTGGTGCTCCATGGTCAGACATTTACTAAGACTTTGACAACATTCGGAATTTGCAGTTGGTGGAGTTGTACCCCTTACCCTGTGCATGTAGGAGGGCGCATCACCCTGCACACACTATCACACTCCACACCTCATACCTCCCTTCCTCGGGAAGGAGTACCTGATGGTGGGAATTTGCTCAGTTCAGAATAATCCCCAGAAGGGATTCACAGCTGGCTGAGAGGAGGTTGCTGGAGGGAGAGCTGTGGCTCTCCTCTTCCCTACATCAGCAGAGGCAACATCCTCATCCCTGAGCTGTGCCTTCTGGAAGGACTCTTTGACTTCACCCTGTGCTTCTGCCACAGTCACAGGATCCAGGTCTGCAAGTTATGCTCAGGGCTTCTCCTCCCCTGATTGCTTGGTGGCAGGGAACTGCTGGGAGCACTCGTGTCCCAAACCTCTCCTGGGAATTCATCAGTCTCCAGCTGGGGGCAATCCATTCCCACTCAGCTTGGCACACAGGCTGCGTGCAAGTATTTTTAAAACCCAGGGTGTGGTCTAGTTGAGTGTGACTAAGAAAATGGAAGATGACTGAGAAAAACAAGTTTGTGTGCCGTAGAGTGTACCTCCAGCCTGGAACGGCTGAAGAGCTCTGCAATTCTCCTGCAAAGCCCTGAGAGGTGCACACATCTCCTGTTAACATCAAAGCACCCTGAAAGTAAGGGATATCTTCCTCCAGCTCAGCCCTCAGCAGAGTTGAGAGCATGCACTCATGTTCATAAATATCTCCTCTGCCTAGTGGCCTTCCAGGAGTCTGTATCGGGAGAAAACCCTCCTCTGCCCACCGGTTTTCACTCCTGTGAAGCAAGTGGCTCCACAAAGGAGTGACTGGAGCTGTCACCTCCCGCTGCATCCCCTGCCCCATATCCAATTCCATGGGAAAGCACACACGGGAAGTGTACGCAAACTTGTCTGGCTAAACTCCTCTCCTATTACTTGGCTGATTTCTAACCCTCTGCAGCTACAGTTCCAGTCATTCTCTGGCTTCTCCCATTTCTGCTTTTGTGCTTTTCCCTTTAATTCTCCCCTAATAATTCACATAATTCTGGTTGCTATGCAGTTTCCAGGCTCAGCCATCTGTAACACCCCACCAAGGGTGTGTGCGGCTTGGCTGCAGCATGGATGCTTTGCTGATTAATTTGCCTTTTTTGCACAGTTATTTTTGATACTTGGAAACAAACCGAAAATAAAACTGTTACTAATACCTTCCTCCTCCTAGTGCCAATTAACTTCAGCAAAGTTGTCTTTTTCAACATCATCCTTTGTGTGGTCTAGACCAGGGTGCAGACAGTGACGTAAACCTTGTGGCTTAATTTACTCTCCAGTCTTCTTCTCACTGGTGCCGCGTAGATGAGGAAGGTGGGTAGAGGAGAGTAAGGAAGTGGCACATTTCAACACCTACACAGGTCTTGTGCTAGGTCATCACACAGGGTGATGAAGGGAATTCCAGAAGCTGGAGAAAGAGAAGGATCCAGGTCCTGTTCCCCCACATTCTGAACACAGGTCTCAGTTCCTGGACTACTAAAAGGCAGCCATTTGCTGCTTCTTAACTCTTTAGTAGTGCCTGAAAGGGAGGGCTGCATAATTCCCAAAGTCTTTCCAACAGGTGTGTTGTCACCTGAGCCTCTATTCTGACCTATAAATCTGAAGTTCCCAAAAATAATTGTCCAGCCTCTCAATTGCACTGCCTTCCCCTCCTTCCTGCCAACAGCCCATCTGGGCAGGTCACACCACATCAGATCAAGAAAGGGCATTCACCTGCCCAGGCTCCAGCCACGCAGGTGAAGAAAAAATGTTGCTTCCCAGTTTATGCTTCAGAACATGCTATGCATATGCAACCTCAAGATCGATGCCTTCATACATACAGTTCTATAACTTGCCTACTTAAATATATCCACCATCAAAACGGTTTTGTTAAGTCATGCCTGGGGCACAGAGAGCCTTGCAGGCATGAAAATGTGCTTCTCAAAGAGATACTTCCTGAAGGCTCCAAACCTCAGAAGCAATTGTAAAGCCAGAGGAGTCAATGAAATGGAGAAATGCTGTCTAGGGTAGTTTAAAAGGTTGTGGTTTAGGGGCTGCTTTTCAAATGACTGAAGTTAACTATTGAGGAGGAAAAGCAGACTACAACAATGTTGGATTAATCCAAAATTCAGATACCACCCACTGCAGGAGGGCAAAGACTGCAGAAAGCACTGAATTACACCAGTGTACTCCCTGCTGGGTGAGGAAGCAGGAATAGCTGCTCTGGAGATCCCTTCCCAAAGCCAGGGTGTGCTGGGATGGTAGAACATAGTGATCTGCGGATAAGCACATTCAGTTTGTGCCACTAGCATGATTTTGTTCATCTTGAACTCTACCAATGTTTTAAAACAATATTTTGGCATCACAAGAAACATGACTAATATCTACTGGTTATAAACCAGGGGAAGACACGAGAGTAGCAACAAAGAAAATCTAAGTGCAGATCATGAGATGGCTTGCAATTAGCTGTATGGAGTTTTAAACATTAAAATGCTAATTGCAGCATGCAGGATGGGAGGGAACGCCTCCAGTCCAACAGGCTTTCTACAGTGGACAGTGGCTCCAATTGGGATGCAGCCACAGATACCAGTGGAAAGTCAGGAAAGGAGCAGCTCCTGGTGCCACTAATGCTTCAGTGCCCCAACAAACAGTCGTGTACAACCAGGGAGTCTGACATGATGCATGGCCTCAGGATTACAGCATCAAAAAGAAAGGGTTACCGCTAATAAATAAAAAGTGAAATCAACACTAATCCCTACACATGGGCTGCTTAAATCAAAGCATTTGCAGTGATTACAGGTTTTCTAATGAACAAAAGATTAGCTCCCACATGAAGAACAAAGAGAGTGGAAAGCATACTGAAAAGCAAAGAGAAGAGCTCGCTATCTTGTTTTATGGCTACAGATTAATAGTAAGCCCTAGATAAGGCTACAGAATGAAGAAGCAAATATAGGTCTTATCAGCATTAACGTAAGGGCACTAAGTTCTCTTCTCAAATCTTGATAATCCACCCATAATCCTTCTACCTGTTGTATATCTGCTCAAGACTCCAAAGTCTTCTGTTATTAGTCATTTAAGCGCATGTATCCCCCAACCTCCTTCCTTCGCCATCCTCATCCATGAGGATGACCTACAGGATAAACAATTAAATTGCAGTTGTTAAATGAGCAAGGCAGAAAAACATTAGTGTTTCTAGCTGGTCTACAGCATCCTACCTATCAGCATCATCCACACACAACAGCAAAGCTTCAGGTTCTTCATCAAAAACAAATATAAGAGTAGAGACTGATGGCTTCAACCCTAGGGAGAAGAGTAGATGTTGAGAAGCAGCTCCTACCTTCATCATCAAAGCCAAATACCTTCTGCACTTATAGGAAGAAAAAAAAAAACAAACAAACAACAAAACAGAAGGCAAGGGGCCCCAGGGCAAGCAGAGCAAGAGCCTCCCCTGTTAGTGCTCATACCACAACACCCAAGTCAGGTCAGCCAAACAGGCTGAAAACCTCAGCATCTACCAAGAAGGCTGATTGTCAGGCAAGTTCACGATGATAAGGTAGAGCCAAAAGCCACCGAAGGTCAAATAAAGACACAGACCACATTCAGCAACACCTACCAAACACAACCCCTAGCTAAGTGCCCAGGGCTGAGTTTAAATAGAGCCCCTGTAACCATGGGCAGAGGGAGAGTGGAAGCCCCAGGTGAGGCTGATCAAGGCCATTAAAGCCCTGACATCTGCAGCCCAGGAAAGGGACAGTGTTCAGTGTTATCACACAGGGGAAAACTCCTTGTGTGGAGGGTCATCAAAGCCAATTCCCCATGAGAAAGCTTACTGCAGCTTTGAAAGGAGGCCTTGGCAGACGAGTGGTGGTGAAAACCTGCTCATGTTGGTCATCGTGTCATCTTCTCTGCCACACAGCTAATGACAGAAAAATAGAGGTGCTTATGGCAAAAGCAAAGCCAACCCCAGCCTCCCCCAGTTCTGTGACCCAGCTTCTCTCTTGGCAGAAGGGTGTTGCCTTGTCTCATTTCAGTGGCATAAAAGTCAGTTGTGCCTCCAAAAAGGACAAGCCAAGAGCTGTCTGCTGGAAAGTCATAGCCCCTTGATGCCTTCCCTGTACCTTCCAACAACTAGGAGGAAGGCAGCTGTGACCTGCCACTGGGTTTGTTTTCCACTATGGAAACAAAGGAGGAGATTTTTAACCCTGTGCCTTCCTCTTGTCCTAGGTAAGTGAAATGTCCTTGGCTGCAGGCAGCCCATGTTGCCCAGGAAAGGGTCAGCGCTTTCTGGGGGTGGAGTGAGGGGCTGACATTGTGCTCACCTTGCTGCACCTGCTGTAACCAACTGGCTTGGATCAGGACTTAAAAGGAGGGAGCGACAAGGGAGCGTGAGGGTGTTTGGTTTCTCAGGCTGGACTTGGAAATAAGGATCTGGTAATGCTTTATTGTGTGACTGTGTTTTGTTTGCTTAGTTCTGTCACACCATGGTATGTGGGTCTGGCTAAGCAGAGCAAGAAGAAAGCTTGGTAACTTCAAACTGGTTTTGAGTTGACTGTGAATTTGCCCATGGGCTCTCATGGGTGATTCAGGGATGTAGTTAGCAGGTTTAATTTTGGTCCCTCCAAGGGAGGTCTGAGCACTGTAGGTCTCACAGTCCTTGTGATAGGAGACCAAGGAGGGTGAGTGCTGCTCTAGCCAAGTTTGTCTCCTGTGCAGGTTGTTGGGAGCAGCTGTGTGACCACTGCTAATAAGGTGGGATCTTCTATTAGTTCTTAAATTTGTTACTTTTATTTATGTATACACCACCACCTTTTCCCTGAGCAAAGCGTGCTGTCTTGCCCTCACTCCCTCCTGTTACTTGTATGTTCTCACATTTTTACTGTTCCCTTTCCTGATCTGAAGCTGCAAACCTTTTCACGTTCCTGCCACCTTCTCACTGGGGCTGCACCTCATCCTGTCACCCAGGGTTTGAGACTGGGGTGTTGAAGGCTGATGAGTGTTTCAAACGAGCCGCGCTTTGCTCAGTTATGCAATGGCATTTCAGAATTTCAATACCGTAATCCTTCCCAAAGCAGCTCATCGTAGGGCTAAGAAAACAAACCAAATGCCTGCTCTCCAAGCAGAGATCTTGCTCTGCAATGACACTGAATCTCCCCCAGACTGGGAGTGCAACGCTTAACATGCAGGGCAAGTGTTCAGGTTGTTTGATGTAGCAAGGATTGCCTTTAACTTGTCGATGAGGAAACTCCCCCGTGCCTGCTCTCCAGCGTCTGGTTCTTAGCCCCTTCTAGTGGAGGAAGGAGAAAGCTGCAGACCGAGTCTTGACGTGCAAACAGCATAATATTTAGCTTGGATTTCACTCGCACGTCAAGGACAGGGCTTAGCACAGAAGGACCCAGAGGAATTCTAGTGTTGGGGCACTGAAGGCAAAGCAGAGTTATCCTCCTGATGGGGGATGTGGTATTTTTCTCCTCCTCCAGAGACAACCTTCACAGAGCCCTGTCCCCGAGGCAGGGCGAGTAAGTTTAGAAGCTGCTTTTAGAACTTTGAGGGGAAGTTTTTGCAAGGGCATTTCAGCTCCTTTCATGTTCTGTGGATTACACATTTCAGAGTATTTATTCGGAGGCATGGACACCACCCCAGATCCTGCCTTTGCCTCTATTAAAGACCCTGGTGTGAGAAGAGAGCCCAGAGTACCTAGAGCAGTGCTGACTTCCCAGTCACGGCACGGAGCATCAGTGCAGCAGATTTACTTGAAGGATACTTTTGTCTGGACACAAAACCAGGGCCTGATGGCTCTATCTATGGAGATCTGACTTGAAGCTTTGATCAGAAAATCTGTGAAAGGAAACATTTTGAAAGTGCCTTCTCCAAGTAGCATAACACTTCACAGACTGTCCTCTGCTGGACAAGAATGACGTAGCCAAGTGCAGAAGTGCTCATGGTTATGAGAGAATCAATTAGGGCATGTTGATGAATAATGCATGTGCAGCTTAGGAGGGATGGATGACATCGGTTTTATTTTTATACTGTTAATTGAGAGTGATTCTGGGACAGAAAAAAAGCACAAAAGGAAGATGGGGAGCTTTGGGGGAGATTCTGGTTGGACGTCAGAAGCTGAAGGCTCACCAGCAACGCTTCCTGTCCATTAAGCTGTAGAAACCTCAGGAAGAGGAATTGTACTAATGTTCTCTGCATCCCCTAATCTGTGTAACCGATACTGCCCAGGAACCCAATTCAGGCTGTAAATGAGATGAGCATTTAAAGAGATAGAAGTTGAAGCTGTTGCTTTGATATCTGATGGCTTTTGCTGGATTAAGATAATGTCTGCCTTGCCCTTTTGGGCCCCCTTGTAGGACATCAGTCAGCTCTATTTATCCCTGGGGAGGAGGCTCTGCTCTTCCTTGAGCGTGCAGTGATCTCGAAAGGAGAGCTGGTGCAGTGGGGTGGAGGCAAATTATTAGCTCCCCTTTCACTCTGCCCCCCCCCCCCCCCCCCCAATATGGGAAAGAGGTGAATTTCATAGAATTATAGAATCTTTAAGGTTGGAAAAGACCTCTAAGCTCATCCAGTCCAACAGTGAAGAAATTCTCCCACACAGCTAATCTGAACTTCCCCTGGCAGGAGGTGGTTCTCTTCTCTTCATAGGAGAGAACTTTTACCTCCTATCCAGCCTGATACAAGACCCGCTGATGTTTACACCCTCTATTTCTCATTCTCCTGCCCCTGACCTGGCTCTGCTGGCTCCGTGCTCTCTCCACAGGTACTGGATGACCACCACTGAGTCCACCCAAACCCTTCTCCAGCTCAACCCACCCACTTCCCCTCAGCCTGTTGTGCTTCAACCCATTCACACATTAAATTCACAGCCTCGATTGTTCAGCCTGGAGAAGAGAAGGCTGCGGGGAGACCTCAGAGCAGCTTCCAGCACTGAAAGACGGCCTCCAGAAAGCTGGGAGGGGCTTTTTCCAAGGGCCTGGAGTGACAGGATGAGGGGGGAATGGCTTTAAATTGGAAGGGGGAAGATTCGAATGGACATTAGGAAGAAATTCTTCACGCTGAGGGCGGGGAGGCCCAGGCTGCCCAGAGCAGGGGTGGCTGCCCCATCCCTGGAGGGGTTCCAGGCCATGGCTGGATGGGTCTGGGAGCCCCTGATCCATGGGAGGTGTCCCCTGCTATGGCAGGGGTGGGTCTGGGATGGGCTGTGAGGTCCCCTTCCCACCCACCCCACTCTATGATTTATGACTCTGTGGCTAATTAACCCCATCTCGGGTGGGTGGCTGTGGCGAGGTGGGTCCCCCCCCCGCCTCCACATCTCCTCGCAAGCCCAGCGGGACGCCCTGAGGGGAGCCCCCTCAGTCCCGCTCCCGCGCCGTGGAGCCGGGGGAACCTTTCTGCGCGCGGCGGAACCTTTGGGCGGCGGCGCGCGTTGCCGCCCGGGGCCCTGGCGGCGGCGGCGGGGGGGGGGGGCCCGGACGCTGGGTGCCGCGGCCCCCGAGCGCCCAGCCCGGCACGGAGGCGGCCGCCAGCGCCAGGGGCCCGCGGCAGCCCCGCCACGGTTGAGAAGCGGCCAGGGGGCCCCGCAGGCTGGCCCCGCGGCTGGGGGCGCCGCGAGGGGAGCGGGAGGCGGGGGGGCGGCACCCGGGGAGGCGGAGGGCGCGAGTGGGCGGCGGGGGGGTGCCGGGATGGCGATGGAGGGGTGGCCTGGGGGCGGGGGGGGGGGGGGAAGAGAGAGGGGCTGTAGCGGGAGAAGGAAAGGGGCTGGGAGTGCGGGGGCGGGGGGAGAAGGGAAAGGGGCTGGGGGTGCGGGAGAAGGGAAGGGGGCTGTAGGGGGAGAAGGGAAAGGGGCTGTAGGGGGAGAAGGGAAAGGGGGCTGGGGGTGCGGGAGAAGGGAGAGGGGCTGTAGGGAGAGAAGGGAAAGGGGCTGGGGTGCGGGGGGTGGGGGGGAGAAGGGAAAGGGGCCTGGGGGTGCGGGAGGGAGAAGAGAGAGGGGGCTGGGGGGAGAAGAGAAAGGGGTCTGGGGGTCCGGAGGGGAGAAAGGTGAGGGGCTAGGGGGTGCGGGAGGGAGAAGAGAGAGGGGCTGTTGGGAGAAGGGAGAGGGGCTGGGGAGAGAAGAAAAAGGGGTCTGGGGATGCGGAGGGGAGAAGGGAAAGGGGCTGGGGGATGCGGGAGGGAGAAGAGAGAGGGGGCTGTTGGAGAGGGGGCAGGGGGGAGAAGAAAAAGGGGTGAGGGGGCTGGGGCTGCCAGGCTGCTGAGCCCGGGGGCCAGGGTCGCCCTGAGGCAGCAGCCGCCCGCCCCGGGACCTGTGCGCCTCGGGGCCGACAGGCAGCCCGCTCGCCTCCCTCAGGAGCCCTGGCTGAAGCGGGGTTCTTGCTTTTGGGGCGCTGCTGCGGGGGCTGCAGCCACTGCCGTGGGGTCCTGGGGGGCCCGTCCCCCCCCCGGGCTGGGAGGCTGCACCTGGAGCTGTGCTTGTCACCCTCCCGAGAGCCCCGCTCTGAAGGTTATGGGCCAGGGCAGCAGTGATTTCGAGTCTGTGCGAGCCTTGTGGGTGAGCTTTGGAGGAGGAAGGCTCGGCATGTTGGGCTGTTACATCTTCTCGCTTGGTCGTGTCTCATCTCGCCGCTTTCTAACGTGCTCCCTCCGTGGGACAGTTTATGGGCTGCTTTTGTGGGCGGTTATGTTGGTGACTGTTTGTGAGATGCTCTAAACTCCATTGATTTCCCCTCTTGCCCTTTCATTGATTTGTATGAAACTGGTGCTTTAAAAGTTCTTTGTACGTCACTTTAATCTATACGCAGGTGGGGAATTTTTACTGAAAAAAATATGGAAAAGGAAATAGTGGAGCTCTTTCTTCCCTTTTTCATGCTAATAAGATGCTAATGATCACATTTGCTTGTCTTTTAACTTCCTTAGCATTGGATATTTTTTGTTGGGTGTTCTTTGTACAGTTATCCAAGTGAATAATCACTTAGCCTGTAGGAAATTGCTGCAGAAACTTCGGTGTTAGATTAAGACATTCCTGCTGCCTGGGGGAAGGTGGTAGCTCTCCTCCCTGACTCAGACTAATGGTTGTGAACAGAGCAGCCAGCTTAGACCACGGTGGGTGCTCTCACCTGGCCTGGGTTTCCTGAAAGAGGCTTCTTCCTCCAGGTGTGCAGCTACATCCTGAATGCACAGAGCAGGCAACGTAGCTTCTTATCCTGTCATCAGCGTCAGGATGCAGGGGTTTCTTGTTAATGGTAGGTGCTGAATGTGATGTTTCCAAGAAAAATGCAGTTGCTGCTTTGAAGAAGAGCTGTTGTGGATGTGTGATGTTGATGTTTTCTGGGTTAACACTGCCTCAGACTGGATACTATTTTCTCCCACCTCAACAAATGCGGAATGTTTAGCCACTGTGTTCCCATTGTACTACACCCGGGTGAGTGGTAGCTTCTGCAACCCTAAAATCTCTTGAAATTCCAGTTTTGGTATTCAAGAGTATCCATATCCTGGACTGAAACACCATGTGCACTTCGGAGGAGAATAACCAGACAACATATATTCCATCTTGTCTCAATAGTGGTCGCATTTTAGTGGAGATTTGAAATGTATAATCTGGCATAGAAAATTGTAGCAGGTCATTTTAATGTTCTCCCGGATCCAAGTTGATATCATAGAATAAATCGGGTTGGAAAGGGCCTGCTGGTCAAAGTGGGATCAACACTGAATTCAGACTGGGAGTCTATTCATTCAGGTCCTAAACCCTCCAAAGACAAAGGTTCATCTGCATCTGTGTCCCTGTTCCAGGTGTTCACTGTCCTCAGAGGGAAAATTCTTGTCTTTATGTCAGGTCACAACCTCTGCTGTTAGTTTGTCTCGTGTCCTCCTGCACACGCCTTTCAGGAGGGTCTGAAAAGTGCCAAGTGAGAGGGAGTGATGGCTCCCCTTGATCAGGCAGGCCATGCTCCTGTGTGCTGTAAGCTTGCGACGCTGCCAGGGCGCACTGCTGACTCATGTTTAGCTTGCTGCCCACCATGCCTTATATTTTATGTTCCTGTGTGCATACAGAATCATAGCATCACAGAGTGGGTTGAGTTGGAAGAGACCTCAAAGCCCATCCAATTCCAACTCACCTGCCGTGGGCAGGGACACCTCCCACTGGATCAGGTACTCCAAGCCCCATTCAACCTGGCCTTGAACCCCTCTAGGGATGGGGCAGCCACGACTTCCCTGGGCAACCTGGGCCAGGGCCTCCCCGCCCTCACAGGAAAACATTTCTTCCTAAGGTCTCATCTCAATCTCCCCTTTTTCAGCTTCAAGTCATTCCCCCTTGTCCTGTCACTCCAGGCCCTTGGAAAAAGTCCCTCTCCAGCTTTCCTGGAGCCCCATTCAGTACTGGACGCTGCTGTAAGGTCTCCCTGGAGCCTTCTGTGCTCCAGGCTGAACAACCTCAACTCTCAGCCTGTCCTTGTAGCAGAGGTGCTCCAGCCCTTGGGTCATCTTTATGGCCTCCTCTGGACTCCAACAGGTCCCTGCAGTGAAGGACGCAGGGCTGCAGGTGAGGTCTCCTGCCAGCATGCACGTATTTCTATACTTGTGCATGCAAACTTTATCTGTCATCCTCCTGCCATGCACCTCTGTGTGTGTACATGTGTGTCTGTATACACTCACGTGTCAAATTACACCTTCGGCAGTACCGAGCAGTACTTTTTCCATCCTTTCCCACCCAGTCCTGTTGTTGCTGGTGGTGACTGTTGACCACCTGGCCTTTCTGAACTCTTTGCTGTCACACATCCCCTGCCCAGTGATGCCTCCAGCCCCGCAGGTCTGCTGCTTGTGTTGCCTGGTCTTCCTTTCTCAAAATTGCTTTGTTTCCAATGCCTCTTTGGGATGTATCAGGTTACTAGGCTGGGAAGGGAGTGGCAGTGGAGTGAGACTTTTCCCATGAGGATTGAGTCGAGTCTCATTTGACCAAATTCAAATCCAGAATTCAGTGATGTAGAAGTGTGCTTCGAATGGTGGTGTTTATGGGTGTGAGTTCAGTGAAACATCTAGGTGCAATATTGTTAAGAAAGCAGTGAGCTGCAGTGTGATTCTGTTAGTGTAATTTCTTTGAACTTGCTTCCTTCAGGTGCTTAGGGGTTTTTTTGGGAGATAATGCTCTGCAAGGTAAATATTCTCTGCTAACAGAGTTTCTTATTTTAAACTTAATTCTGGAGAACGTTGTTCCTGCAGAGGTTAAGTGCTGTTTGATATTCCTAGGTACTTGGTAAAAATCTAATTGTGAGATGCATGTGTTCTGTTTACACAAAATAGTTTCTACATAATATTTTCCTGATTGTCAAGTATGTTGAGTTAATTACCGCTGGGTTTGTTTCAGAGAAAGCTCATTGCAAGAGAAGAACTTGTTGTGTTTAAGAAACATTTTTAGCTATATAAAAATAAAATAATTTAGAGAGAGCTGTGGTTTCCCACTGCCCCCCAAATCAGTGTTTGTGAGGTGCTTGCACCCACAAACAAGAAGTTTCTTGTTTTGTTTTGTTCTTTTAAGTCATCATTCTTTTAAACTAGCTAGCTGGTGTCTTCTTATTCTAAGTAATAATAAGGAAGTTACTGATCAGTATTTCATATGTGGTAACCAGCAGGTGCCAATTCACATATTTGCTAAGAGAATTCTTATGTCTGGAGTGAAAACACGTGGGGGTTTTGGGGAAAAAAAGGATGAAAAAGTATATATTGCTTTCAGCCATCCGGACAGAAAACTTAACAAGAACTGTTGCTTTTAAAAATACCTCAAAGTACAGAAAACAGGCACTTAGGTGTTCTTGAAGGTCAGGCATGCCATTGACTTAATTTTATGTCTGAAGTGGAATAGCAGAACATCAGTTTAGTCCTGCAAGCGAGACTGATTCAGTGCTATTGTAATCTCAGAGCAACTGCTGTGATTTAAATCTTGTTCTTGATCAGTGGTGATGCTCGAGTTGGGGTCAGTCTGACACCTCCAGAAATCTTGTTTTGAAGGTAACGAGGACTCACTTTAAGGAGGGGAAAAAGAAAAAAAAAGAATTACATTGCTTATATTCAAGAACAGCATTTTCAGCGTGCGCTAAGCATGCATGGAGGAGCAGTGGTTTGACACACTGTGTAGTGGCTTGTTGGCTTGTCCCAGAGCTGCCGCTCTGCAGGCGTGGCTGCAAGTTTGGATGTAGAAACAAAGGAAGGAAGCGTGGACCAGCTTGGTTATTAGTGAGAGTTGAGTATTCAAACATTGGAAAAGATGTAAAGGCTGTTGCCTGTCTGGTGGATGCATCGATTCTGTGTGCTTGGAGAGGGCTGAATAACTTGTGACTGAAGGTATCATTCAAGGGTATGGAAAGCTTGTTACAGAAAGCTTAAGGGGGAAGACTTTCAGCCACTTGCTTCAAGATGAGGTTAAAGAAATCTGTTAGATGCTATCAGTGTGGCTTGTAGTATAAACACACTGTTCAAACCTTATAAACAGTGCCCTCTTCTACCGCCCTAAATCCTGGGAGGAGTTTTTGAGCTGCAAAGTGCAGTTACCGTGAACGCTGAGTTGAAAAGGGGGAGAGTTGGTGAGATGAACCAGCTGGGTGCCGATACGAGTGGATGTGACTCTGTCGTCCTCCCCTGCCCGTGTACACGCAGCGGCACTGGCAGAAGCCTTGGTAGGAGCAATGCAGTGGCACAGAACACTTTCTACTGCCACAACTGGAATTTCTAGCCAAGGATTAAGCATATTAACAGCAGCTCTCTTCTGCCACTGCAATTGGTTCTACACTGGTGGAATTTTGCTGGCAGATAAGTAGGAAATCAAAGTTGGATAAGCTCAATATACCCACATGCATTCTTGTGTTTCACATAGATCAAAACTTATACTGAACACGAGGAGGACTTTGATCAAGGCCTAGCATGCAAAACAATGCAGTTTATGTAACAAGAGCCTTAAGAGAGGCGCTAAACTTATAAAAGCAATTAAAGAGGTTTTGTAGTGATTTGACAGATTCCAGGCAGATAACTTTACCCTGGCATTCTCCGGGGAAAGCTGACTTGATCTAATTAACAAAGAACTGGAGCTACACAAGGGCAGAGAGTCAATGAACAGAAGGGGCAGAACCTTTCTGTCACTTAGCCAGTGTGGCTGGTCAGGTACAAACAGTTTGTTGGGCAAGCACAGTATGGGAAAGAATTGAACCACAAAGGAGGGTGATGCAAACTCAGAATGGTTTGTGTTGGAAGGGAGGGACCCTTAGAGCCCATTCAGTTCAACCTCCCTGCAGTGAGCAGGGACAGCTTGAACTTGATCACATTGCTCAGAGCCCTGTCCAACCTGACCTGGAATGTTTCCAGGGATGGGGCATCCACCACCTCTGTGGGGGACCTATGCCATAGTCTTGGCTGGTACTTTCTTGCCTTGACAATGAAAGCTTTTACCTAAAGTTTTTGCTTGCAAAGAAAGCTTTTCTAGCTTACCCAAACCATGAAAATAATAATTCATCAAAGATTTTCTCTAGCCTCTGAGAAATTCAAGTCTTATCCAGCTTATCAGCATCAGTCAAGTGTGGGTTATTGTATTTGGAATTGTTGAATCCAGAATAAATAGGTTGTTGAAGTGCATTGATTTCATGTGAATCGCTTTAGCTGTGTCTTGCACCCAAAGGCTAAGGCAACGCCAGCCAACCTAAGCCCAAGGCAAACAAAATCTGTGAGCCTGGCAAAGCCTGGAAAGGGACTGCGGGGTGGAGGTGCTCACACAGCCTACTGAGGCAACTTGGGAAATGGGATGTTACTTAAAAAGGAATTGATTTCGGAGAGCTGCTGGTGGGATTTAGTCAAAATTAGGGAAGTAAACTGCTGTGTGGTTGGTGAGTGTCACTGCTCTGGAAGATAAAAAAGTATAATTGAAGCTTTTGTATCAAACATATCATGGTTGGACTTGATGATCTGGTGGGTCTCTTCCAACCTGGTTATTCTATGATTCTATATGGTAAGGGATTTGTGTGATAATTGTATTCCCATTCTTCCTCTAATACTGATCAATGACGGCACTGTCGAGAGGTGAATCTTTTTCAGGTATGATCAGTGAGTCAAACCCTCGACTGAAAATAGTAAATATGGGAAACGGAATATGAATGGAGGATTTTTCAAGGAATTGTAGTAGTCTGGTGCTTTGTAGTATTTTGATCAGTGGCCTGGAAGAAAACATGAAATTAGAGCTGATCAAATTTGTGGATCATGTAAAGGTTGCGCTGAGTGGTGAAGCATGAAGAAGGAATGGCAGCTGCACTGTCCTCCGAATCGCTTGGATAACTGAGTCTAACTTGGCCACATACGGATTTAGAGAGTCAGAGCACTAAGTTGTGCGTGTGGTAGGAGAGGCTGGAGGGCTAGAATAAAGAACTGTGCTTCCTAAATCCAGTTCCCGTGGAAAGGGTGGCAGTACACGAGTCCTCAGACTAACACTGGAGACAGGAGGGCTACTAAAATGAGGAAATGACTTTGTAAATGCTAACACATATCCATCGTTTTTTGTGTATAAACAGGAAATACTGAATAAGGACAGAGAAGTGAGATGAGTTTGGGAGTATTTTGACCAGGTTTAATGTCAGTTTCTTTAGCAAGATGGTCAAAAGTAGCAAAGATGATGCAGTGTTCAGCATTGCTTGGGTAATTAAGTCGCTTATTATAAAACTTTTACGACAGAGTGCTCAATCAGTTTAGCTTATCGGGAGATTTTAAAAGTTTCTCAGTTTTCTTTGGGCAAAATAGGCTGCGTACCAAGGGACTCTTTAATTCAGTGGAAGAAGATGTGATAGCAGCCAGTGCCCGGGAGTTTAAAAGATTATTTCAGCTTAAGAAAAAGGCACAGATTGCTAACAGTGAGTGTGATTACCCATCATTAGGAAGATGTTTGTAACTATTAAGGGAAATTAGGGTGTCTCTGTCTCCTGAAGACACCAAGGTAGGGTGAGATATCATGTGAAAGACAGGCGTGAGGAGTGGTTGCACATGGACCCTGTATGGGTACCTGTGAGTGTATGAGTGTTGGTGCCACCATGCGAGTACTGGAATATTGGCATTTGCCAGATGGGTCTCACCTGGTCCTGTTTAGACCAAGTGTCTCTTCTTAGAATTGTAGAATCACATGACCTGAGTTGGAAGGGACCCACAAGGATCATCAAGTCCATCTTGCCCAGACTGCAGCTGGGTAATGATCTGGTGATGGTACTTGTTCATTTATAGCACTCCTTTAAACCCCTTAAATATGCATTTTCTATCCAGGGCATAAATGTGCTTGTGTGAGCTGTGTGCTTAAATGGAGTTGAATGTTTGTAATCTCTCTTCTTGGGAAGCAGTGTCATTTTTGGTGATGGAGAAAGGAAGACGCTGTGTGTAGGAGGACAGGGACGGCTCTTCCATTTCCTGAACAAACTGGAATATCTGCCCCAGTCTTTTCCCTGAAAAATCTGCGAACGTGCACTCTAGTCTACTCATTTATGTTGTCAGTGTTGGGGGCTAAGTCTCTACATTCTGTAACAACTGCTTTTTCACCTGGGGAAGTAGTTGCTCGTGCTCCTGGTGGCAGAGGTAGTTCTGACTGTGAATGCATAGGGATGCAGTGTCTTGTGCTTCTCTCCCAGCATGAAATCAGTGCATGTGTTGTTGTCCACCAAAAGGATTGGTTTCTGTTGTGTCCTGTCTGCCAAAGCCGTGAAGGACTTGGAGAGAGAACCAACCCCTCTACTCTCCTGCCTGTGCCGTTACGGTTACGGATTGAGTGCAGTGGGTTCTTAGGTTTGGGATGTTTCCCTGAACCCTTCTAGGAGCGTGATGGGAACTGATCTAGTCACGACAGCAGCTTCTTCTGGCAGGCAGCTTTCCAGACGCTTTGATCTTTTCCTCCATGGCAGGACGAGCGCGTGCCAGCCCTGTGAGCAGAGGGGGACGCAGCGTGCAGAGCTGGCTGCTAGTGGCAGGTTGCTGCTGGATGGCCTTTTCCCCAGGGGCTCCCTCGGCTTCGGTAGGAAATGGGTGTGCGCACCGGACAGCTCTTGGGCCAGAAAGACGTTTCCAGCAAGCATCAAACATAATGTGAATGTTCACTGGCTCTGGGGAAGGGCAGTTGCTATAGCAAATAACTTTTTTTATTGCTGAAGGAGTCTGTCCTGTGGGAGAAGTTACCTCTTCAAAGCCTTTTCCAGCCAAATGCAACCTTTTCCCACTCTATTGCTTGTATTATTATTTCAACAAGGCAGGTAAGGTCTTGTATTCTTTTCTTTGCATTCTTGGGCTGTCCAGTGCAGGAAGACTTAGAGATAAAATCCTTTTTTGAGGGAAGCTGTTTGTAGTTTAATCTTTGAATTTCCTTTTCTCTGGAAGGGGGTGTCTCGGTCTCCTATATCTCTCCTCTCTTTTCTGTTATCTTGCCTGACCCATTTTGCTGACAAAGAGAGACCAACAAAGAGAGACGGAAGTGGTTAAAGGTGAACAGTTTCTTTACTCACACTCTTACAATGACTCCTTTTTTTTCTTTCTTTGTTGTTTTTTTTTTTTTTTTTTTGTACAGTCGCTTCTGCTCGAGGAGTGTTTTAAGTTAGAAAGTCCTTCCCAACATGTGCATTTTCCTCCTTGTTTGTGGCTCTCTTTTTGGAGAGTTAGTACAGCTCGTTGTGTAGCCCTGAGCTTTTGGTGATGGGCAGCAATGATGAGCTATAATCATAGTCTAGACAGGATTTTTGAGCTCTCTGTGTCATTCTGTGTTCTGGCTGCTGAGACCACAGCCCTGTGGACAGCGATGCCAGCTCGATCAGGCTGTCCCCAGGACTGCTTGTTCCCACCTGCTCACTGCTCTTCCCTTTGTACCTGCATAGCTGTTGCTGCGACTTTGTAGTAAATTACATGTGGGAACTGAATTCTGGGTTGTTTTTCAGCTGAATCAGTTTGCTGTCTGGCCACACGAGGAGTCGAGCTGTCACGGTGTGGGAGTGGTGCTAGTGGGAAGGGGCAGCTGCTGCAGAGAGGGACGCTGGGGCCTGACAAGCTGCAGGCAGCAAGAGGGAGAAGGGGTAAATTAATCAAGGCCAAGTATTAATTGCCCTTCTGGTGCCTGTGAAATCGAAAAGCTGCTGGTCAGTGTCAGGGCACGTCCCCATCTCTCTAATTGGTGGGATCAGCATCAGGTTTTGGTTGCCATTTTCTGTTTATCACCGCCTTCTTTTATTGAGTCTTTGCCTTTATGATTTGCATCACTCGCTGATGAAAGTGAAGGCAACAGCATTCCTAGTGTAATGTAGCTGCCCAGAGGCTTGGATTGCTCTTGCATCATCACTGCTTAGCACTTGTGTGCAAAGGTGGCTGGCTGTGGGTTCTCCTTAGCAGAAGCAGCACAAGAGTTGTATGCTCCTTCCTTAAATAGGTGCCAGGGTTGTGGTGTGTACCTCAGTGACCTCAAATACCAGCTCCCGGCATCGGAAACAGGAAAAGTCAGGTTCTGTTTGGACGGGGTGCTAGGATGTGGGACGCAGCAGGAGCGAAGAATAGTTTCTTAAATCAAGAAGTTGTAGGGGTAGTGTCAGCAGTTGGGTTTGAAGTTTCTCATCCACAGGGTTTGAAGTTTCTCATCCACAGGTGTTAACAATCTGGGGGAAGGGGACTGAAAAATGAGCCTTACAAAACCGCTGCCGTTCAACATTGAGTGTGTGAAGTGCAGAGCGAGCTCTGAATGGGGTAAAGCAAAGCCTTGATAAGTGGATGGCAAGGTGAGTGTCGTGTAGAGCCAGGAAGCTCTGGGGCTGAAGAAGTTCTCTGCTTTTGAGTGGAGATACTGGGGTAAAAACTCTTTCCCCAGAAGAGATTTTTTTTTTCCTGCTTTTCCCTCAGCCTTGCAGTGTGGCCCTGTTGTCTCTGGAGGGAATTTCCTGGGGAAGCTGGTTTTTTGTTTTTTTTTTTCTGGGAGAAGCTCCAAACTCTGGACAATGATAGCAAGGTTTGCCCTAGCCAGCATCTTTTACGTTTCTGTCCCCTGTCTCTACACATCCTGTTCTCCAAGGAATGTGAGTTGCTAAGGCCTTTATTATGTGCTCTGAATTTGTTTATTCTATAATGACAATGGTTAACTGCTCGAGGGAAGTCAGCCCCAGATAATGAGTAGAGACCTCGAGGAAATGGCCGATCTGCTTCGTCACACAGACTCTGTAAGAAATTGCTTTTTTCTGACTCTCCCATAAAATAAGAAGTTGTTTAGAGGTGCCTTTTTCTTCCTTCTGCACTCTTGAAAAAACAAAGAGGAGATCTTATATTTCAACAAAATCAATACTTCTGGTCAGTGAAATGCTTATTTTAACAGAATGAGATACAGAGCTGGTAGCCTCCTGCTGCTGGCATGGAACTTGGCTGGGAATATCTATGTGCTGTGATCGTGATGAGAGGGCGCATCCTCTAGACAGTCCTGAACTGTCACATTTGCCTCCTTCGTTCCCAGCAGAGAGAAAACTGAATGAAATTGAGTGAGATTTTACAGCATTGCCAGCAAATCTGCTCCAGAAGTGCCATGTAACTTATTTTCTCTGTTAAAGAATGCTGTTAATTGCACCTAAGAACTCCCATCAAGAGTTATAGTTCAAATTTGCAAGTTCAGCCCAGTTCAATAATGATCAAGAATTCCTACCTTTAGACAAATAGGTATCTTGAGTAAAATGACTTGGCAGGCTTGATTCAAGAGTAATAATTCAGTGATCCAACTGATAATTCAGTGATCCAACTGATAATTCAGTGATCCAACTGATAATTCAGTGATCCAACTGATAATTCAGTGATCCAACTGATAATTCAGTGATCCAACTAATAATTCAATAATCCAACTAATAATTCAATAATCCAACTAATAATTCAAGGGGAGGGGTGGAAAAATAAGAGCTGGGACAAGGAATTCCACTCCTTAACTTTGAGAGGAAGAATAGCCAGCAGGTTGTGGTGTTTTGAAGATGTCAGCTGAATGCTCTTTACATCATGCCTCTGAATTTTGGAAACAACATTTGGGTTCTGCATGGACAGGACTCTCTGTAGAGTATTGTCTCTTCAGCAAGAACCAGTACTACAAAAGGCATTCCTGGTGTTTCTGGAAGTTAGGTGAGTGTGTACATTTGGGATGGTGACTCAGTGGGAAATGTCCCTGTCTGTGGCAGGGGTTTGGACTGAGTGATTTTTAGGGTCCCTTTTAACCCAAACCATTCTATGATAGTGACATTTTCACTCTGAAGGAGCTGTGTCTGGTGGCTGCTGCTTCTGTAGGTGACTGCCACAGTGCTTACTCACCATAGTGTTCATTAATAATGTACTAGGAGATCCCTTTTCTATTGCACCCTTCCGTCTTAGCGCTGGATTTGTTCATAAGGGTAATTAAAGTCTTGTTCAGCATACAGTGGGACTGGAAGGGTATGGTGACCTGCAGGGTGTGTTATCTTTATGTTAATATTTGCCTATTTCAGTAGCCAAACTTACATTGTGCTGCTTTTAAAGCTCTGTTCAGAGTAAGCTTGGGTCTGTAGAGTAATATCCTCATGATTCTAGAAGGGAAAAAAGTAATGTGTGTATCATAGCTCAGTGTTTATTGTAAAATAATACTTACACTCTCTGATTGGGGTGGTTTGTGTGTGTACCTCAGCCTGAAACTGTATGCGGGGCAGAACAAAGCGCTTTTCTGGATCAGGTGGTTCCTAGTGAGGACATTCTGAGTATTTCAAAGGAAAAGAGTTGATTTACAGGAAGCCAGTTTCTACTTCAGTGTGGTCAGATAAAGTTGCTTTTAAAAGCAATGTGACATTGTTTAGGAAAACCATTATATACGTAGGTAAACACAAAAATGGTTTGCCTGTCTCTGCCGGCTCTGGAGGTAAAGGGCTGGTCAGGGCCTTCCGTGGGCGCTGGCGTCCTGTGAGGCATCAGGCTTTTGCTTTGCAGGTTCCAAACGGTTGGCACTGTCGGCAGCAGGGTGCACCCGCATCCCTTCTGCGAGGCAGGAGGCTCCGGCGGCAGCTGGCGGGTGATGCCGGTGTGTGCCGCTGCCACCGGTCCCGGTTGTGTAATGATCTGCAGATGCTGCCATTGACTCGCGCTGCCTCTTTTTGTTTGGGATCGCAGCGGGAGCCAGGCCTTATGTAATGTTCATTGTCACAGTCTCCGTTCCAGCACTGTCGTGTCAGCAGAGGGGAAGGATTAGCTCTCCCTTTTCTTTCTTTATGGGATGGTTTTAGGGTTGTTTTTCCTTTCTCTCACCCCTTCTTGCGGCAACTTTTGTTGGTTTTGTTTTCAGGGAGCAACCAGTTTCAGGCTGTTTTTAGCACTGTGGTGCCTTCTGGAAGGAGGAAGGAGGCTGTTAACCTCCAGGGAATAAAAGAGCAAGCCCTGCAACTCTCCCCAAACTGATGGAGTCGTGTTTTAAAGCACTGGTATTCTTCCTCTCAGTTCCTGCTCCCTGCAAATTGCAGTGGGCTCCTCAATACTTGCATCAAGTGTAGGCGAAGACTGGATGCGCTGTGCCTGTGCGTGAGTGGGGAGAATCACGCTTGCCTTCCTCGGAAGGATGATGCGGGGCAAGCAGATGCCCTCCCATTTGGGATTTTACAGGCGGCTGCTTTTTGCTTTCTGAAGTTTAATATTCCTGGAGGAAATGCATCACTTAAAGGGGGGGATCAATGCCACTTAGTTTTGTTGCTGTTGGAACAAGAGGAATCAAAGGAGGAGGGTTTTATTCCTCCCCAGGCGGCAGCTTGTGGCTACCAGTTGTCCATGAGTCACAGCTGAAAAACTGTATTGTTTGGGTCTTAACAGTCTGGGGCTGCAAAGGAAGAAGGGATTTAAATTACAGTTAAGTATGTCTTTAAATGCCTTTCTGGGGCATTTTTTGGGGGGGTTATTGCTGGGGGAAACAAGGTCCGGTTGATTTTTCAGTGAACACTTCAGTTCACTGTGTTAAAGATGAAGGGGGCCTGCCAGACTGGAGTTGGTCAGTAACTCAGTGGGCTCTTTTTTCGTGTTTGCCTTTTTAAGTGATTTCCTCCTCCATTTTTTAATTAAATTTTAATGTGTTCCATAATGTAAGTTAGGGAAGTTCTGTCCAAACCCACTGAGGTCAGGTTTTTCCCTGATTAGGTTTTAAAATCAAACAGAAAAGTATTCTTTGTTATTTTGCGATAACATTGCGAGTTATCACTTGCAAACTGGTAGAAGATTTATTATACAGAGATACTGAAACTGATGACTGTTTGTATTCCATTTCTATGCTTTATAATGATTTTCCATTAGTTACCGAAGGTTACGTGAGAGGTACCAACACCGTGCTAGCACCCAATCTAGCAAAAAGAGGAGCATTCTCCCCTAGAACCAGCAGTTACCTTCATTTATCTCTAGTATGAGGTGTTTGTGTGCGAGCTGCCAAACAAGTAAGAGCATTATCATAGAATCATAGAATAACCAGGTTGGAAGAGACCCACTGGATCATCGAGTCCACCAGGTTTTATTACACTGTCTGTGCAAATACTCTTGTGATTTGCCACCATGCTTGAATCTGTTCCTTTGGCCAGGCACCACAGTGACCAAGGTGCACTCTTGGTTACAAAACAGGCTTTGAGGGACAAAGCTTGATGAGTCCCAGATATTGGGCTTGGCTGAAGGTTGGGGAGGTGATGGAATCCTCTTTACTATTCAGCACTGTTGTAGCATTAGTGTTAAACCTGCCCTTTCTGGAGGGATTTGTATGGGGTGGTGTGTACTCAGGAATGAGCATGTCCTGTGCCTAAATCACTTGTGTCATAGCAGGCAAAAAGCTGCGAGACCCCTGTGGCTTCCTGGTGGTACAGAGGAATCCTGCTTCTCCTTGCTCAGGTGGAGGACGACTCCTGCCTGCCCTGTCTTGCGTCCATCCTTTTTACTTCTTTGTCTTTGTAACAGTTCAGTAATAGTTTAGTTTCTATAGTGCTGATGAGTGCTCTGATGAAAGCAGTGATGTTGTACAGAGTTGGCCAAAGCCACCAGATCCCAGGGTGCTTCTTGTTTCAAATTGAGAGTTTGGCTTGTGACACATGTGACCCTGTAGTAAAAAAACATCCCTTAGAAGGGAAAAAGCTTGCTTTCACAGTTCTATGTCAACTTCATAGGATTATAGAATCGTGGAAGGGTTTAGATTGGAAGGGACCGTGCAGATCATCCAGTCTAACCCCCTGCTTGAGGACAACAGAAATGTGTCAAATTTGCAAGCCCTTGAAGTTGCCTCAGCCAGAACTGGACATCCTTCCTGCACAGGCTGAGGGGGCACTGTACAGTGTTTACTTACCGTCTGAAATGTTCTCCCTTCAAAAAGCAAAGCCCAAAACACTTCAGAACTGTTTTTGTCTTTGTTGAAAGACAGGATGTAATACCACAAGAGAGGCTGGCTGGTGAGGTTGCACCTCGAATCCTGGGTTCAGTGTTGGGCCCTCACTCCAAAAAGCGGAGCTGGAGGGGTCTGGAGCCCAGGGGCTCTGGGAGCAGCTAAGGGCTCTGGGGCTGTTCAGCCTGTAAGAAGCTGAAGGGAGACCTCAATGCTCTCTGTTCCTCCTGGGAAGGAGGCTGGAACAAGGTGGGCGCTGGGCTCTTCTCCCAGGTAACAGTGGAATGGGACAAGAGGAAATGGCCTCAAGTTGCACCAGGGGAGGTTCAGATTGGATATTAAGAAAAATGTCCCAGGGCAGAGGTGGAGTCCCCATCCCCGGAGGGGTTGAAAAAGCATGGAGATGTGGCTCCTGGGGACATGGTTTAGCAGGCATGGTGGGGTTGGGCTGATGGCTGGACTTGATCTTACAGGTCTTTTCTAACCTCAGTGATTCTGTGATTCTATGTTTATTTGATGTGCAAGTAATTGCAAGGTTTCACTTTGCGGGTAGGATAAGCTCAACAGCTCATTTCTTCTCCCTGAGTAAGGGATTTGTCAAAATGTTTTCACCTAATGCCCCTCCCCATTTTCTCTGCAGCATCACCAGGTATTGACCTGGGCACCGTACTGTGTCTAGTTCTGCCTCGCTGTTGTGAAGCATGATGTGGCAGGTTTGGAGGTGTTTCTTGGTGCTGTAACCCTCCTATGGCACACGGCTCGGGGCACAGCTTCCCTCCCTGGCAGGGCAGGGCGCGCGCCAGCTGAGCTAATATGGGACAGCCGGAAAGTCCAGACAAATGATAACTTTGATTAGTTGAAGGTAATCTGTTTATCTCTCACAAAGTGCCCTTCCTGCAGCGATTAGATGTTGAGCACGGTGCGCCTGTGTGTGCAAAGGGAGGAGATGGGGCAGACTGGAATAACTCAGCCATAAAACAGTAGCGGCAGCTACAATCTGGCCCTGTTGTGTAATTCCCCTTGGTGGGAGGCTCCGAACTGGGTCAGATCGGTGTGAGAAACGAGGGCAGTGTAATGCCTACCTACCTGTCGTGCCGTGTCCCTGCCGCGTGCTCCCGGTGCCGTTGGGCAGGGTGGGAGCCCTCCCGGGACCCCGGGCTGCCGCGACGGAGAGCGGCTGCGGAGCTGCCAGAGCTGAGGAGGAGGATGGGAGGGAGAAAGACAGCAGCATGGCAATAGGTACAGCGGAGTTAATGAAGTTGTCTGGAAGGCTTCAGTTTAACTCTCCACATAGGGCTGGGCTGCTGGGTGAGTGTCAAGAGGTAGCTTGTAAAGAGCAAATGCTTCCTGCGGAATAGGAATTTGGACCGAGGTTCAGGCCTGTTTTTACTCCAGTCCAAGAGGTACCTGCTCTGCTGGGCTTGATTTTTATTTATCGAAACACAGAGACCCATAGCCTTCCCTGTAAACAATTTTTACAGAGTGTCTTGTGGTATTTAGGTTTTTTTAGGTTCTGAAGGAGCAATGAAACATGAGCAATGATACCTGTGAGGACAGCAATGGGTGAAATCGTGTCAGGCTTTGACCTGGAGCCTTTAGTGGCATTGCAGCTTCTCCCATTTGTAGCTGAGAATTCATTCCTGCCATTGGAGTAGTGTTTCCATTTCTTCTTTTCTTTTTTTTTTTTGTTTAGTTCTTTGTGTGCTTTTGGTTGGTGCTTCGGTTACTGGGGCAATGAAACGTGGACAGTTTGTAGGATGCTTCTGCTGACAGGGTTTCTGGCAGGCGGTGTGCAGGGTGCTTTTTAGCACAGTATGGATAGCCTGGGAATGGGATAATCCCCTCGGAGTCCCACTGGAGCAGCAGGGACCCACAGGGTGACGCTACTGATCATTTCCTTCTGAAATGGAAGGAAACACATGCAGCTTTACAGTTACAGGTTGGAGCAGAGAGTAAACCTGGGCTGGTTTTCCTCAGGGCTGGGTGTCAGCTGGAAGGGAGCATTATTGCTATTAAACCAAAAATAAGCAGCTGCTTTTAAGTGCACATGGACTTTAGTGTGGTGTTTGTCAGAAAAACTTTGGATCCTCTACTACCTTGTGCCTGGAGGCCTCGTGTGAGGTCAGTGGCTGTCAGAAGGGAAGTGGTGCCGGGGTCACCGTGGTGCAGCCGGCGGACAGCAGCGGGGCTGGGTGCCTGCCTGCCAGCAGGAGCTGAATGAAGCTCGGGCTTGGGTGAACTGGCACAGTTCCACTTCAGCTCATTTAGATTTTGGCCTTTTCTGCCATCTGCTCGACTAAGCCTACTTATTTCGTGTGAGACATGGAACAGTGTAGGAACTTCAGTTGTCTCTTCCTGCTGGGAAAGTGCTCCTGGGACCCCGAGTGAAAGGCTTCCTATTCCCACACCCATCTCCACAAAGCCTGCTCTTCCCTTGAGGTTATTTTCTTTCAGACACTCTTCAATGTTATTGAGGAGCTGAGTTGAGCAAAGCAGGAACTGATGACTTCAGCTGGAATAATTCAGCACGCTTGACAGTCAGATTTTCAGCCCTGCTACAGAGGAGTTGTGTCTTTAACCTTCAGGTTTCTGAGGTGTCCAGTTACTGCTGCAACACAGCTGAAAATTGTTTTTTTCTGTTTCTGGAAGTGTTTGTGGATATGGATGCTGCTTTATCTGCTTAGAAATGTCTTTTTTTTTTTAAATGCTGATTAGTTCTCAAACATTTTCTTGTTTACACTGGAAATGCAGCCTAAGTAAGGGGTCATAGAAAATGATACTGAGGAATGTTGTCCTCTTCTTTCTTTAAAGCTTTCTGGGGAATGTGTGGGTAGTAATTCTTCTGAGACTTGATTTTTGAACAGTCCTTTCCTTTTATGTTCCTTGAGAACAAGGAGCCTTCTTTCGGTTGTCTTCTTGTGTTTCTTTCTCCTCAGCCACCTTACTCAGCTCCCTTATGACGGTTCTTTGTGTGTGGAAGAGGAGAGCCCAGATAGGCATCACTACCCAGAAGTGCAGTGCATGATCTGAACAGATAAACTTGTGACTTTGTGGTTGCCCTGGGCCTCTCTAGGCTTTATTGTTGTTTTGGGCTGTGATTTCTGCTGCGGTGCACCGGAGGAGCATGACAGCGGGGTCATGCGCAGCCATCTCTGGTGTCGTTCTTTAGAGGAAGGGAATCTAAATTCTCTCTGAACCATTATTCCCTCATGTTTACTCTTCTTCTTACCCTGCTTTATGGATGTGCAACTGGTATAAAAGGGATCTCATTGTCTTCTGTCTGTGCTGTTATTAAGATGAAGCTGGATGACCTATGCTGCAGGTGCAGCTGAGCCGAGAGTGGGGTTCTTTCCGTGACCCACGGCTGCATATTGGAGCGATGTACGCAGGGAGCCGGGGAGCAGGTATCCCTGTGGGATTCCCAGACTGATTCTTTTTACTGTGTTTCATGTTTGGACGGCAGTGCTCTGAAATTGTTTTAATAATGTGTTTATTTTTGCATCTTTTGGTAATTGGATATCGATGCAAGGAGTCTTTTTGCTGTGTAGGTGTCAAGGATACCAAGAAAGAGATGTTTTTTTGAGTGATTAGTTAATATATTGGTTCTGATACTGATGCTACAATGTTGGGCCTGTATCCTTAGGCCTTGCCAACCACATCCAAAGAAGTGTGGCCAGCAGGTCAAGGGAGGGGATTCTCCCCCTCTACTCTGGTCTCATGAGACCCCACCTGGAGTCCTGTGTCCAGTTCTGGAATCCTCAGATATGGAGGGATATAGGACTGTTGGAACAGGTCCAGAGGAGACCATGAAGATGATTTGAGGGCTGGAGCACCTCCCATACAAGGAGAGGCTGAGAGAGTGGGGTTGTTCCGTGATTCTATAATACATTGCTTATTGTATCCGTTTTCCACACAGGATTTTGTGCGCAGTCGTATATAATGGTTACTTAAAGGACTGATGGCAGATTTGAGTTTTTGCCTGCAGTAATCCTGTGATTTTGAGCCCAGAGGCCCAAAGTTTGAGATTGACCAGGATCACTGTGTACCTCTTCTCTTTTCTTGCAGGGCTGCCTCACAGTAGAACATGAGCAGGTAATGCACGAGGAGCACCACTGGGAATCATGTCAGACGAGTCAATCTCAGGGAGTGATCCAGACCTGGACCCGGACTTGGAGCAGGAGGATATGGAAGAGGAGGAGGAGGAAGATGAGGAGGAGGCGATGGAGGAGGACAACGATGGGGATGACGAGGAGGACTTACTTGACGAGAGTGGTAAGTGAATGGGGTTGTGGACCTCTGCATATGTTTGTTATACAGAACTGGCACCACTGATTTTGATGAGTGACACCTTGGTAGGTAGCGTAAGGAGTGGGATTTGTCCAGCGCTTGGCAGGGAGAAGTGCTTACGTGGGTGTTCAGTTGAAATAGAGATTCATTGTAGGTTAAATTTGGACTCTTGGCCAAAAAAAAATTACATCATGAAAACAAGCCACCAGCAGAAATTGTAAGGAGGATAGAATATTTAAAATAGGTACAGATTCTGGGGAAGAAGTTGTATAAAGAAGTGAAGAAATCAGTTTGCAATTACATGTATTATTAGAAGGATCCAATGAAATTAAAAATATTTACTTCACTGCCTTGCCCATAGTTAAGCACTTTCATGGATGCTCTGGGCAAGGAGGGCTTACGTACAATAATCAACCTTAACAGCTGGAAAATGTGCTTTTCTGGCAGCGTACAGGTTAGGTTTGCTTTTGCTTGTTTTGCAAAATGAAAGTGGCTCTGCTGGCCAAGTCAGTTGTCATCTCCTGTCCTCACCCCGCTCGCGTCTTTAGCTGTGAATGATACAGCTGCCTGTGGACTTGGGCAGTGCGGGTCGTGTTTATGCGAGATCAGGTAACGGTTCTGGGTCATGGCAGCATCCTAAACGTGTGCTGTTCGGCTCAGCAGCAGGAGTGATGTTCTAGAGCACGTAGACGGGAGCGCGTGGCTCAGGCGGGAATTCCCCGTGCTGTGTTTGCCACCACATTCCTTGTATCATAAAACTACAGCCCGAGCCCGAGGCGATGCTGTGTTTGCTTCCCTTACAACTGTGATTTTCAATGATTTCAAAGGGTGTGCAGATTTTTGATGCACCTACTTGAGCCTAGTGAGAATAGTCTTGCTTTTCTGAGCATAGAATATGTTAAAGACAGACGCTTCTCTCTTCTTCCAGTTACTGAAGTATTTTTGGTTTCAAAGTATGTTGTTGTCGTCAAGTGTTGTTTGGGTTTGGTTTTTTTATATTCTTCAGCCACGTGCTGCTTGAAATTGCTGGTTTGATTTGTAATGCTTATAAAATGTTGATGCAAATGAACTTGATTCTTCTGGTGTTATTCACACGATGGCCTTTTCTGGTGAGAAAGAAGCAGAAATGAGGTGTTGAATCAGGTAAGGAACAAGGGAATTCCTGGGAGACAGCTGGAGAGAATTGAGAATCGTTTGGTTGGAAAAGACCTTTGAGATCATTGAGTCCAACCATCCCTGTCCACTACTGAGCCATCGCCAAGCACTTCATCTACTCGTCTCCTGAACCCCCACAGGGGTGGGGACTCCCCAGGCAGCCATCCCGGTGCCTGAGAACCCTTTTGGTGAAGAAATTTTTCCTGATGTCCAATCTGAATCAGGGTTGTTCTTTCTGAAGCAAGCAAAGTTAATGTAGGTATATCAGAATATTGCTAACCAGTTATGACAGCTGTTTATTTTCAACTTAAAACAGTAAAATTACAAATTATAACAATTGTGGGAAATCAGAGAATCGTGGAATAGTTTGGGTTGGAAAGAACCTTAAAGTTAATAACCACAGAGCTGATATCCTTTGTACAGGTGTTCAGTGGTGGTCACTTAATGAGCATCAGCATCATGTGTAGGAGCCGTTAGAGGTTTACGTTTTCTTTCTGGAGCACTTCTTCGAGGACATTCCTACCCTGACTCTCCTCATCCCCTCCCAGTGGCTGCCAGGCTGCACACCCATCCTAGCAGTACGCTTCAATCCCAGACAGAGGCTTCCACTTCTTTTCCAGCCTTGTCATCCCTGCCCACTGCATCTGTTTTCTCATCCCTTGTGGGTAGAGGTGGTTGTTTTGTCATATTTGATTTTGTGATATCAGTGCATGACTCCTAAGAATGTTTTTCGTTGACTCCCTAAATGCTTTTCACTAGAAATGGGATGCGCTGATGAGATAAAGGGCTGTTTCAAGCCCTGAACTTCTTCTCTGATCCCGATGGTTGCTCAGGGCTCTGTAGAGCTCCACAGGAATAAAAGCTAATTTGCGCAAAGAGGAAACAAACCTCCAGTATGGATTTTACAGATCATTCCAAATGCAGGGGCTGTTCGTACCTCAGAGCTTTCCCAAGGAAAGCTGTTGAGTGTTTGAACAAGTCCTGCTGTCATGCTCCGTTTTTTCACTTTCTGAATGTCTTTTGGGTTATTCTGATTGAAGTCTCTGCAATTCCTTGTCTCTTACTTGTGTGTATTGCTGGAAGGCAGTTAATGTAATTAATAGTGATGGCACGTTGCTTGCTTTCTTACCTCTGAGTGTATGGATTGAACACTGTTTTACAGTGTAACTTAGGGGAAAAAGTGTGGAGAGCTGGTTGTTTCGGTGCTCTTAAAGGTGCTTGAATAAGCACAGTGTTCAGACCCTGTTCTCAAAGGCTCCTCGTGTTTGCTTTGTCAGGTGTGTGGCACAGCAGGACCTGTGGTCGCTGCTTCTGGGAGTAGCAGCGGGCAATCCTGCCCTGGTACCGAGTGCTTGGTGTGCGGATAGACCGGGCAGCACCAACCCACAGCATATTAGATGCTACTGTTGTGATACAGTAGGGTTAGGATTCAGGTTAGTAATTGTAACAGGAGAGTAATTTACAGTCCCCATGCAGTTGGCCTTGTCTTCAGCACCATGCTGTCTACTTTGCCTGTTTCCTCCTTTTCCCATCCCCTCTTTCTTTCTGCAGGGCTGGGGACGAGCTGGCTGTGTAGCATCTCCATTTGATAAGTGGAGAACAGGATAAGACGGAGGCAGTCTGCTCTCCCTCTTCCCACCTCAAACTCGTGCTGTTTCTCCTCCTTCTGACCAAGTGCTGGTGTCCATGCAGACCCTGCAGCAGGCACACAGCTCCCTTGAGGTGGCTTTACTGGACTCACTAAATGTGACATGAAGAACCAACCCCCTTGAGTGCTTTGGTGGGAACAGCCTGTCCCGCACGCTTTGTGAGCTCCCTTTCTGTCAACTTTTGTGGCAGGGGGTTGGACCCGATGATCTTTAAAGTTCCTTTCCACCCCAAACAGTTCTATGATTCTGCTGGACCTGAAGCTGCAGGTTGCCTTGCTGGGCATTTTGTTTGTGCTGGGGCGGCTTTGGTACTTGGAAGGTGATGGAGGCAGGTGGAAGTCCCTTGTCTATGGACTCTTTGCCCATAGGTCTAAGACGAATAAGGGAAGGGAACAGGAATGAGAGGAGCGTGGGAGGAGTTGTGCCTGGGGCTTGTGGGGGTTTTGTTGCCTAATTCCACCATTTTAACTAACCCTGTGAACTAGGTTATTCTTAGTGGGGTGAGGTGTGGCTGGAAGCTGCTGTGGGAAGCAAGGATGAGATCCTTACAAGCGCTGTCCCAAGCCCCCTTTGCAGGGAATTCCAGACTGATGATGTTGCAGGTCAGTCACTGAGCCTTCCACCGTCCGCCTGCTCTGTCTGAAGTGCAGGCTCTTTCCTGGGCTCCTCTGCTTATCCCGAGCAGGGGAAAGCTCTGAACCAAAGCGTTGGTGACTCCTCTGCCCCCCTCCCCGGCTCTCTGGCAATGGTTTCCTTCTGGAGAGGGTGGCACCACGTCTGGCATAGTCTGTGTTGCGTAACCTGGAGTATTGACTCGCTTTACTTCTTTAAAAGGAGGCGATGACGCCAGAGCTGTGCTTCCTTCAGACCTGCTGAATGGGCGCAGGGGCTGGCTGATCTCGTGAAATGATGTGATATTACAACTAACTATGCTTTCTCCCTGCTCTTTTCTTCCTCCTTCCCTTTGATCTATTGTGTATGATGGAATACAAAACAGAATTCCTTCCATGCAGTTCAAGAACAGCCCATGTCTGTGGCTCTGCATTTTATATATATATATATATATATGGATTTTTTCAAATGCTTTTACCTGTAGCTACACATTCTCTTCCGGTGAGAGCAGTGAGTGCAGGGCGAGCAGGGTCAGTGAGCGGGCAGTTGTTAACTGAACAAAGAATTGCTCCCAGCTTTCCATGAGGACGAACGTATCCAGTTTCTTCCTGCTTTTCTGATAGGCTTTGCAGGGTATGGGGGGTTGTGCTTCATTGGCCAAAATCTTGCTTTTCTCTCTTCACAAAGCAGCCAGTGATCCCCTGGTGAAGGAGAGGGGCGCTCACGGCTCTGTCACGTTTGGTATGTTTTCAGTAGTCAGGTTTGTGCTGCACCTCGTCGTTGCTAACAGATTCTGTACTCTGTCACCTGCAACTTCTGAAATCACAAGGAAACTCATTAGCAAATTTGTAACCTGGTGATTTCCCTCTTGAGCTAAGGAAGGAGTGGCAAAGTGACTTTGCCAAAGTTACCTGATGGGCGTGATGAAGCCCAAGTCAATATCCTCTGCTTTGCATTTCGGGCTGCGCCCCTTTTGTTTTCAGCTGTACTGGGTAAAATATTTCTCTGATTAGCATTTGAGTTTGAACTGTGCAAGGTGTCCTGATTTTCATTTTTCCTTCATTTTTCTGATATTGTGCTGTTTTTAATGAGTGGTCACATCAAACATGCGTGCGGCTGGATACTGCACAAGTGTGGTGTTGGCAGCAGCACTTTGGAAAGAGGGGAACTGTTTTAAGTAAATGAGAGGTATTCTTCAGCTTTTAAAACACACTATCACATCACTGTTATTTGCTTTGTTTGTCGTTTTCATTTCCTCCTTAGGCTTTATAGAGCACTACAACACTAAACTTTGAGAAGTGCCTGGTTCGTCATTCAGATCAAAGTGTTTTGATGCAATACCCGCTTTTTATTTTATTGACTGTAATTTGTGCTATAGATCTTGAAAGGGTCTTGTTCACGTTTTCTTCACCACGTAGTTTACCGGGACTGTGTCAGAGAAATTCCAAGTAGGAGTCAGGAAACGTTATTTTCTCTTGCAAATATGCAAATAGGGATGAGAGGAGAAAGCTACGTGATCAAATTGGTTTGGGCTAGGTGAACAGAAGCTGCTAGCTTAAATCTCCGTCAAAACAGATTTTGCAATTAAAACCTCTGTAGGTCATCTTTATCTGTGCGAAGTATTTAAAGACTTGAACTACTAGAAATAAATTTGAAATGGCATTTTTGCATGCTCTTAGCTTGTGATATATGTCAAGTTTGCACTGTACAGGATCACTCTGGTGCACACACACGAGTGTCATCTCCAGCAGCAGCAGCTCAGTGAGGCGCAGGAAGGGATGCGAATCGGTTTATTGAGTACAAGTGGGGTTGTAACTCAGTGGATTTAGCTTCAATTAAGATGGTGATAAATATCTCTGATACAGATCCTTCGACTTAAAATCATTACATGCTGTCTAAGAACAGCTTGTTTTCCTCGGTGCATTTAACCAGGCTGGGGAAGCCAGGCACTGAAGTCGGCGGAAGCGTGTGTTCTGCCACACTGACAGCCTGAAAAGCCTTTGCAGAGGGCATCATGGTTCATCGCCACCTGTGCTTTGTGCAGTCAGGTTTTTGTTACATTCGGTACAATTTCCCTTCCCCAGTTATTGTTTAGGTGAGTGTGGGAAAGAAAAGAAAACAAGAGTTATGTGAATACTAATAAAATGAGAAAAAAACAGGTGGGGAAGGGGTTACTCCAGCTCCAAGGGGTGGGGAGGGAGAGTCACTTGCAATATGTTTTGGGATGTTTTATTGAAAGTTTTTTGTTGACCTGGGTTTGGTTTGACACCAACCCTCTCCTGCCAGGAGCTGGTGTCCTGGAAAACTTTATGCTCGAGCTTGTTCTGTGTGTGGGCAGATACAGGTGTAAGTTTTAACCCTTATGAATTTGCAGTGCTCAGGGATGTTGCCATTGCTGCTGGAAAGACTTAGCTGAATAAAAAGAAAAGCTATGCAGTAAATGGGCTTATCTGTAACAAGATTACCTTCCATGAGGAGATCATTTTATAAACTGACTGTTTCTGGCAGATCTCGTTCTTGGCTGTGTGAATGTATTTCTCATGGCTAGCAGTGGTGGCCTTTCCGGTGAGCTGTTGTGAGTAGAAAAGCTCCTTCCTACTGTGTACACTAAGGAGAAGAGAGAAATTTCCATTGTATTGCTGGGTGCAGAAGGACAGCAATAGGTCGCCTGTTTTCCCAGTGGATTGAACTTCCATTCGCCTCATCCTCGATTGCTGTAAGAAAGGATCCAGCTGTTATTTACACGAATACTTGTCTTTAATTCTTGCTTCCCAGTTTCATAAATCTGTTGGGTCAGATGCTGAGGTCACGTTTGGTTGTTTATTCCAACCCCACAAAGTCCTTACAAGGCCTGCTGTGAGATCCTTGGCTACAGGTCTTTTTAAAAGTATTGGTACCCCTTGATAAACACAGCGTGTTCTTGGGTACTAGCCAGGCTGCTTGAATCTGTACCACAGGTGAAAGGCTCTCTTGTTCCCTAGCCTCTTCATTGTAAAACAGTTCAGAATCTTTTCTTTAGTAACATTTATGTGGCTCTAATTATGCAAATAACACCTTGAGTTTGTGTCAAAGCTAGGATGTACCCTGAAGCGATGAGGTAATTTTGATAGTAGCAAACATTCACTGCCCTCTACAACCTGCTCAAATGAAAGATCTAATAATCATGTTTGGAGTCACCCAAAGGGTAACTGGGCTCTGCCCTGGCTGGGTTTAGTTTCTAGCTCAGTCTTTTCTGTCAGGAGTGTGGCGCGTGGTGCTGTTCTGTCCCACAGCCCTGCCGAGCGGTGCCAGTGCCGCAGACACAGCCTACTTTGTGCTTCTGGTGCCTCGACTGGTTTTCCAGACCTTTACTTGCCAGTTGTTTCAAGCAGAGAGCTGACTTCCTATCGTGGACAAATGCTGGCTGGGAGCGAGCTGATTACATGTCCCTCAGCCCAGGTTTGCTGCTCATTACAGAAGAAGGCTAGGTGTGCGGGTTAGCTCCTAGGGGTTCAGCCACAGCTTTAAAGTACTTTTTCTCTCCTGTGCTTATTTATTCTCTCCTGTCCCTGCCCTTCTGCTGCAGATGGGTAATGGGGAGAAAGGCTTGCTTGGAATAAGCTTGCACTCCACAAATTCTGACAGATTCTTCCCTAAAAACCGGGAAATCTCATTCATAGTCCTTTTGCTGCACTGAGAGCCTTCTGCGGACAGTGATGCTGTACAAGCTGCTGATTTAGCGAAGCAAAGAGGATGCCCTTTCTCTTATTATTGTGCAAGGAGGTTACCAGCTCCCAACGAGTCGCTCAGGTTTCAGCCTCAGTTGTCCCGGTTTCTTGGAAGTTAGTAGGCATCCCGCAAATAGTTCATAAAATTACAGATACCATGATCACTTTGCCAGAAACGTTGTACTTCTTTTTGCATCTCGTTCTATCCCTCTTCTCCTTTTATGCTGTGAAACTCGGAAGCGGGGTTACAGTCCAGCATGTCCCCTGCTCAGAGCGTCCTGTTGTCTGTTGGGATTCCCCTTGCGCGGGGCCCCGCCGGAGCCGGAATGGTTATGTAAGGATTTGTATTTTATTCCCTGTCTTGGTCCCTGCCACCAGTTGAACTGGATCAGGGGCTGGGTGAATGGGAGCTGATCCGAACGGTGCCGCTCCAGAGAGGAGAGAGCCCTCCCCCGTACACACCCACTCAGCCTTCCTGCTCCGCTTCTCTCTTCTCAAACTCTTTTTTCCCAGGCATAACTGAGTTGGCACTGGCTTGTTGGGAGCATGTACTGAAGCTAAAGCAGCGCGGCTCGAGGCATCTCTCCGCAGCGGAGCAGCAGCTCCTCATGCAGGGCTGTGGTGTTGGACTCCCCAGGCAGGGGAGGAGATAGTGGCAATTTTTATTTAGGCTGAACACGAGGCGTATTTAACGGGTTATGTAACAGTGACCCCGCTCTGGCTCAGCTGGGTGCAGGATATATGTGCGCTGATTCCCCGCACGCTGCCTGTGTGGATTCAAGCACTCGGAGCTTTTTACCAAAGTTATTTTCAGTGCAGGTTTCCCTGCTTGTACCCTGGACTCTTTTATTGGGAGGCACTTCCCGCTTGCGAACCGAGCAGCCAGTGAGAGTGGATTTAGTGCTCACTGGGCTGCAGGCGGAGATAAGGAGTTGTCGGGAGGGACTGGAAACTTTTGTCCTGAAGACCCTGAGACAAGAATAGCAGAAGGGCTGAGAGCGTGCGGCCACATTGAACAAGTGCTGGGGCACAGTTGCGGGCAGAGGGCTTCCTGCACTGCTCTGAGCAGCATGCTACTCTTGGATGAGTCTCAGCAGTTTCCAGGTAGGACATAGGTTGGGTTTTTTTGTAGTTTTTTTTTTTCATTTGGGGCTTTTCTCCCCTGTTTTCTGTTCCCTTTTGCTCTCCTGTTACAGACAACTCATTCTGCCACCCCTGTGCAGGAGCCCCCTGCTCAGTGTCTAGCAAAGTGTGTCAGGAACTGGGACTCTTCTGTCATGCTCAGGTTTTAATTTGCTCCCTACCTGGCAAGGGTGGAAATAGTTGAGTTTTCAGGGGCTTGCAGGGCCTGTTGGTTTGATGGAGGGGCTGGGAGAAAGGAGCTCTTTCTTTGCGCTTTTAATCCTGAAGACTTTGGCAATGTGATGTTCTGGGTCTGGCTGTTGTTGTTTCTGCTGCTGTCATATTGTACTGTTGCAAAAGTAATTTTTAGCAAGAGAGGAGGCAGTTGTTTATTAATATCAGTACAATTTTATATCCAGTGTCCTCTCCCCCACTCCCTTTGACTTTTTGTATAAGTTTTCTCCCAGCATTCTCTTCGCTAATAGTTTTGAGAGCTGCTTTTGTCAGTGAGTTGGTGTCTTGCGGGCTGGGCAGCAGCCTGGGCACCGGGCAGAGTCAAAAAATCCTAGAACCGCTGGGTTGGAAAAGACCTTTGAGATCATGGAGTCCAACTGTCCCTGTCCACTACTGAACCATCCCTGAGCTCCTCATTTGCCCATCTTTTAAACCCCTCCAGGGATGGGGACTCCACCACCTCCCCGGGCAGCCTCCACCAGTGACTGAGTGCTAGTGCTTGTTTCACATCCCCTAATTACTGCCCTTTAATTAGACAAAGAGGTACTTGGCTCTTGGTATATGTCACCCCCCCCAATCAAATGGAAGATGCTGGTGAAATCCCAACACGAATTTACAGGTTTAGGGGTGGCTGATGCCAGGTTTTCTTGCTGATGGGGGGACATTGTGTGTCAGAGAGAAAACTTAGTTCAGATTTGAAGAACTTTCTGAATTTGTAATTTAACTTCGAAGTCAGGTACTCAGAAACACCAAGCTTCTTCCATCTTGTTCCTGTGCCAGATACCTCCAAACTTGATGCTATAAACTTAATGGGCTGGTGAGAAATGGTCCCCAAGTGTTCCAGCCTAATGTTCCTAGTTTATTATTGGAACCTGGTTCGGTGTGCTCCTTGTGAGGAGCTTTTATAGAAAGAAGCCATGCTGTGTTTGTTATCCCTTAGTGAGAGGAGTGGATTCTAGCCAAAACTACATCTTTTCTTACTTGCTTAGTTCCCTGGTGTGGTGGCAGGACAAAGAAGCTGATTCTGGGAGAGCGTGAACTGAGAAGAGCAAGGAATTACGGTGCAAACTGAGTATGGAGAAATGAGGAATCTGGGTGATACAAGCGGCTTATGTAACTCAATCTAGATAAAAGGCACAAAAACAGAATCCAGGGGAGGGGAAGGGGCTTTTGAGAATGAGACTGTATGTCATAAGTGAAGGGAGTATGCAAGGTGTGAGGCTGTCCAAAAGTTTTGGATGGAAAGATGTTTTGAGGTCATCTGTACAAACATAAGAGAGCAAGAGTGCAAATGAACTCATCCTTGTGCAGCACTGTAGCCATCAAGGTATGAGGTCTGGGGCAAGGTTTGTCACCGTCTGCTCTACCAGGAGGAAGAATTTGGAAGTGGTCTAACATGGTTGTGCTCCAGTTGGTGGATCCAGGACCTCCATCCTTCTTCATCACCATGCTGTCCCCAGAGAAGATGGTAAAAATTGCATGCGGTCACTGAGTGAGCCAGGGTCAGCACTGAGACATCATGTTCTTCCCTGCCTTTGTGCTTCAGCCACCAATCAATATTTCTCTTCCTCTCTGTTTTACTTGGCTTTTTCTCACTCCAGTTGCCTGAACATCCTATTTGGGGTCTTCTGAGTAGCAAGCATGTGTATATGCAGTGCTGAGCTGTCTGGTTAGTATTTTATAACTGTTCCCAGGAAGTTAGAAAACACTTGTATGGAGCACCCACCACTTAGTAAATCAAGGTTTGTTGCAGCACACCTACCTATTCCCCATTTGAAAAGAGGCTATTTTCCTGCAAGAAATATGCATCTTAATTAAAGAGGGGCCTGTCCCCTCCCCATACACGCACGATGCTGTAATTTTAGCCACCCTGATGAAGGATCCGGTGCTTGTCTGTTCCCTGGGCTGTAGGGAGCTTGGCTTTTGAGGTACTGGAATTTTGGATGGGGGTGTCCTTGTGACATTGTGGCTTCAACTTGTGTGAGTGATTGCCAGGGATGCCTTTGCAGCCCTTTGTCGAAAACAACATGAAGATTCTGAACAGGAAAACTAGAAACAGACTGAGTGATGGTGTTTGATCCTGGTCTTATTAGCTTTCTCCAGTGCTCTCGGTCACTTTTCTGGCTGTGCTCGGTGGGAGAAGTGCCAGCGGAATGCGGTGGCACGCGGGCTCCAACTCAGCAATGTGCATTTTTCTCCCAAGTGATGCCTCCCTCATTAGACAAAGTCCTTAATGTTTCCTCTGACATGACTTTAGAGGCTGGAGCAGGGAAAGGGAACACAGCTGAAGTTCTGCACTTTGTTACCGTCCTAAAACAATCCACAGCTCTGGTTTGCTTTTCCAAGTAGGAAATTGGATTTAAGGAAAGGGAAGAGAGCCTGTCAGTCGGAGCATACGCCAGGGAGCAGCTTGGGAACTGCTCGGCACTGGTGCCTGCCTGATTTCTTTGCTGTAGTTTCCTCCTCTGCCAGGCGGGCAGGAGGGTGTTGCAGGTTACTGTGAGGATGCCTGTGAACTCGCTTGGGTGCTGTACCAGAGTGCAAATGCCAGGTGTTATAGTTGGGAAATCTCTTCTCTCTCGTACCGCTGCCATCATGAGCAACACCAGAGGAGCACTCGGATGCTGAAGGATGTTTCACACATTCCATGCCAGTCTTTTTGGTTCCAAGGGAGTACCAGCTGGCTTTTCCCCCTCCCTGCTAACAGGTCCTGAATGAAGCGATGGTGAGGGCTCGAGGCAGAGATTGAAGTTCGCCTTGCGTTCATTGCTTGTTTGCCAGTTTGGTGGCCTTGGAAGCGTGTGGCAGCAATAATCCCTTCTTTATTATTCCTCATTGCTCCGAGGGTATCCTGGTATAACGCTAATACCACGGCTCCAGCTACCTAGTGTAAACGAACGCTTATGCAATCATTGCATAATGCTGAGTGCTTGCTCCCCTGCTTGTCCTCTTTTCTTAGACCCTGAAATCTATCCCTGGAAGAGTCACGGTAGCAGCCAGCTGGGCTCCCTGTGCTGGGAACGTGTCAAGCCTTCGTATGCATCTATTTTCTGAAGCTGGAAGGGGAAATTTATTTTTGTTACCTAAATCAATATGTATCTACCTTAATAGAAAAGACCAGATTGGGTTTTTTTAAAGGTTTTGAACTGTTATGAAAATCAGTAGGGTCTGTCTGAAGGTTAAATCCGATTACTTGTGGGTTAGATCCCTATGGTAAGTTTTGGGACCTGGCTGGCACAACTCTATTCTGGGTTACTAGTTAACTGGGATAACCAGAAAGGGGAGGTTTCGGTTCCCTCCTGCCTGCAGCTTGTTGAGAACTCCCCAGCACTCAGCCTGGAACACTTCCTGACGCCGGTGCAGCAGTTTTATGTAACTCAGTTGCTCTCACACACCCCCGGCTAAAGGACAAACATAACCCATCGCTGCTTCACTCCCTGCCTTAGCGGGCGTGCTTCCTGGCGTTGCTTCCCTGTCTTGGCTGATGCCCACAGTGTCTGTGTGAGAGGGGGGGCTCATAACGAGGACACAGTTTGCATTTTAGGTTTGAGGACTTTAGGAAAAGTACTTTTTATTATCTCTCTAGGAGAGGGCTGCCAGGTAGCAGCAGTCTGCATTTCTCCACTGCTTGCCATCTCAAAGCACCATGGAAATTATTGATTTGAAATGTCACAACCCTCCTTCGAGTGCATCGGAGCTGGAAACGCACATGAGATTGCCTGGTGCTCTGGAGTAACCGTCAGCCCTTCCTCCGAGGTGCCTGCGGGAGGGAGGGCAGCCTGAGGTGCGCCCCGCCTGGGCTGCATTTGAGGGGCTCACGGCAGGTCCCAAAGCACAGCCGTCCTGGCACGGGGCTGGCCGGAGCGGCTGTCGGTGGTGCGGGATCCTGGTGGCTGCAAGCCGGTGCCATACAACATTATATAAATGCTCTTTGGTGTTTATGTAACCCAGTCTCGGCGTCTTCAGCATTGAGGCCCAGCCAGAACAAGAGCTCTTGGGTATTTGGGGACTGGTTCTGCTTGCATAATCCTGGGGTCAGAAGAAGATGCTTTGTCTGTCGCCAAAGTTGGCTGTTGGATGTTCCAGTTTGCCTCTTGGTGCTTCTTGCCTGCTTCCTTTCCTTTTGGGTTTTGGGTGGTATCTTCCTCGCTCCTGACCTTCACATCTGCTGCCTTTTACTCCCGAAGGATTTCTTCAGCCCAGGAAGGGGGTTCTATTCCACAGTCTTTACTTCACAGCAGCCTGATCTAGTGGTGGGTGTCCCTGCCAATGGCAGGGGATTGGAACTGGATGGGCTTTAAGGCCCCTTCCAGCCCAAACTGTTCCTTGCTTCTGTAGCCTCGTCAGTAACTGGTACGCTTAAAGGCCTCTGAAGCAAAAAGAAGGGCAGCGCTGCCTCTTAGTTTATCTTTTAAAGTTTTTCATTGACTGGGGCTTACTCCCTGCCCAAGGAGGAGTCTGGAGGTGGGTTTGACTTTTGTAGTCCTGGTCTGGCTCCCTCCCAGTGCCCTGGCCTGCAGACCCTCTTCTGGTGGTGTTTTCTTCAGAGCCTGTTTCACATCCTTCCCCTCCATCCTCTGGTCTTGGGCCGGGGTGAAGGCAGCACGCCATCTCTCACTGGCAATCGGCAGCTTTCCTATAGGTCTTGTGAACCTGCAGTGACTGATGGCTTTACAGATACCTAGAGAAAGGAAAAATGTCTCGCTCAGGCTTCAAGCAGCAGTATTTGTTAAACCAACGTGACAGTCTCTGTGCCTGGTTCCAGTGACAAGGATGAACGACAGACCTCAGCTGGTTAACTCCGAGATAAATCAGCCCTGGGCATGAAGATGTTGGAGCTACCATACGTGCTGTTTGCCAGGCGAGGGAAGCTTCCCCTGGGAGCAGGCGAGCTTCGGGGCTGGGCAGGCTCAGCCAGAAAGATGCCTTTGTGTCTCGCTGTTTGTGGCTGTGACTCAGCAGGACATCAACCAGCACCGCTGCGCGGCCAGAGCGATGGTGGAGATCGGTCATTCCTGGAGTCCAGTGGGAACAGCGTGCAGAGAGGGGCTGGTGGCACAGGTCCTGAGGCACCGCTGCCCTCCTGCCTGGTGAGGAGCAGACACCCACGAGGAGCCCCCAGACAAGCACTAGAGTACCCAACGTGTGCGAGTGGAGACAAAGGTTGATGCCGGCTCAGCAGTGGCTCTGGCGTTGTCAGCGAGTGGGCGGCTGCTCGCAGCTGGAGAGGGCCGAGAGGCACCCGTCGCTGGCGGGGAGCGCGGCCGAGCGGGTGCTGCGGTGCGGGGGGGTAGGTGTGCTGGTTTATATAATGCTTACATAATTAGGGCTTTGTTAAGCAGTTGTGTCTGGGAGGGGCGTCCTCCTGCCGCTGAAGACTGAGCCCGATTATTTTCTGAGGAGAACAAAGTCTTGTTACTGATTAGCTGCCCTGTTGGCTGCTGCAGGGGGTGGCCACAGCCCCGCATCCCCAGAGGGGGCTGCATCCCCTTCCATCCCCTCTGCAGGGTGGCTTTCCCACTGCTTTGGGAGGGTGGAACAGGGCATTGATGTGTGTCAAGCTGCAGGAGGAGCTTTATGGCTCTTCTGATTGTGTGCAGCAGACAGGACCCGAAGGAAGGGAGCCTGAGCTTCCCCCTCGCTTTCTTCTGCACTGTCCTTGAGGGGTTTCACAAGGAATTTTGTGCCTCCAAACTTGGGGTGCTCAAGTGTTTTCTTACTGCGGCCTCTCTGAGAGGGTGCTGTGTGTAGACACATTTCCTTTCTCCTTCCATGACAGCCATGCAACAGCTGCACCAGTTGCTTACAGAGAGTGTTCTGAAGAGATTTCATTTCTATGCCACAGCTGAATACAGGGTGAGCCAGAGCGCCCTGGCTGCCGGCAGCCTCCGAGGCAATCCTTGTGCTGCACTCAGAGCTGCTCTTTTTCACTTGCCAAGTGCAGTTGACCTCTGACATCACCTACGCCCCTCTCTGATGCCCAGCACATTGGGAAAACATCACATAACCCCGGCCTGGCGGTGCCTTTGCAGCCCGGCTTGCTCTGCAGAGTCGCTTCCCTAGCCCTTGGCGCCGTTGTAGTTCAGTGTGTCAGGGACTGCGAGTGCTGCAGCTGGAGCTGTGCAATTAGTCTGTCTTCTGCCATGCCTCCACGCTCCTCCCATTCTAGCTCTGACAGCTCAGTACCGGCTGTAGTAGTACGAGCTTGTACAAGCTAGTCTGACGAGCTATTGCCCACAGACTGCAGGGAAGTGCCCAGAACGCCTGCAATAATATTTCGCTGCTCCTTGCTCTTTGTGCAAGACAAAAGAGAGTTCCCAAAGCAAGAACTGACTCCTCGCTGCGCTGCCTGCAGCTGCCTTCCTCGCCAGGCATGCATGTCCCTGCCCTTAGGGTAGGAAATAATGCCCAGAGACTCAGCACAATAGTGCTATTCGGTATCCCGAGTGGCTGTAGTGAAGTGATTTTGGAATAAACAAGTGTCTGGTTTTCAGTGGTTTGCCTTCCCTGGAGTCACTGGAGTTATCCTGGCAGAGAAGCTGGCCTCGTGGGAGAAGGGAGAGCCTCTAGCCAGCTGCTTTGGCTAGCAAGTAATGAGGAGGCAGGGAAGTAATCATCTTGCATGATGTTTTGTCTGCTGGGGGGGCTCTTGCACCTTCTTGTGCAACAGCATTGGGTAGGGCACCTGCGGGTCTTATCCTTACTGCAGTTTCTGTTCTAGGAGTGCTGGGCTGTGACTAGAGCCAGGGATGTTT